>NW_025814837.1:3951428-5268571 GCF_022079265.1 Lynx rufus | reverse complement strand
TTGTGTCAGATGACCAATGGCACCATTTGGCTGGTGTCTTGGGTCTATGCCAACCTAGTGAAAGTCTCAGAGGATGACTCAGTTTCCCCAGCCAGCCACCCTCTCCAACATCGACACAAGACCCCTGACTCCTGGACAGGCTAAGCAGTCCCTGACCACAGCCTGCCTATCTGACATGATACAGGGTCCCTGGGTAATGGTGAGTCTGTGGTGTTCTCACTCTCCCCTGTAAGCCCGCAGCCTTAAGCCCACGGCAGGACCTTGGGGGGGGGGGGTGTTGTTGTGTCTCTGAGGAGGTGAGGCCAGGAGAGACCACAGAGCCAGGGGTGGAGATGGGCTGAAGACAGCCCTGGGTGGGAAGTCATAGGGCCCAAACATGTGAGCAAGTGGAGGCTAGTGACTGGACCCCAGTACCTTCCCCTCAAGAGAGCCCAGCTTAAGGTAGGGGACGATAATATGTTCCTATTCTGGCTCCCAGGGCTGAGCCCAGTGCCAGACCACCCCCACCCTCGAGTCTTCACATGGGCTCCTCCTGTCAAGGGACAGAACAAGGGGAGCATGCTCCTTAGTCATTCAATTGTTTGCTGAGCCCTTTTCTCTGCACCAGACACTGCTCCAGGCACCACGCCTGCAACAGTAGGCTCACTGGTGCTGACGTCCATCCGCTGATGGCGACAGAGGCCATCTGCAATAGACAGTTCCCAAACAAGACAAAGGCCACTGGGGCTGCCACGCAGTGGCCCCCAGAGCTCGTGTGCCCTCCCCGCAGGGCTCCAAGACACACAGTTGTAGCCTCTCCGGGTCTCTTGACTTCCCAATCCTATAACCCCTTGCTCCTGCCTCCCTGCTCTTTTAAAAAGTGAGTGCTTGTGTCTGCGGGTGTGGGGAGCACCTGGGGTCCTGGGGAGCAGGAGTGTGACACCCCAGAAGGGCTGGGCGGTGGAAGGTAGGCGCTACTCTCAGCTCTGCCTGAAGCAGAAGGCAACTCTGCTTTCTGTGCCCAGTGTCCCAACGACCACTGCCAGGGAGTAGGCATAGTCTACAGCACCCCCAAATAATGCATGGGGAGAAGTACCCAGTTCTATGTCAAATGAAGGTGTTTACAGCCACCTCAGAAGGGCCTGGATCAGTGCACCTGACCTACCGCCTAGGCTCACCCTCTGGTGACTCCTTCCATGAGCATTTATTGAGCATTTACTATGAGAGAGGAGAGCCAGGAAACAGCTCTGGACTGTGCACCAGAGGGGCCGGGGTAGGGTGGGGAGGGGTGGAGGGGTGGGAGGAGGGGGAGTGTTTAGACCCTGAGGGCTTCCAGGAGGAGGCGGGCTGGGGATTCCACTTCTGGGGGACCAGTGCAGGGGCTCCAGACCATAAGAGCATTTGAGCAAAGTCTGAGAGGTGGGAGGGATCCCTCTTTTCACCCACTCCCAGTGGTCTCTGCATGCCACAGGGCTGGCAGTAAGGGGGTCAGGCCGAAGTTCGACTTTGCCTTTCCAACAGCCTCTTGCCTGCTGCCCCAGCACAAACACACACAGCTCCCATTCCTCTGGCCTCAGGAGTCTTTATTTCCCCAGAACCTCAATCTAATTAAGCTCCAGGTTCCCAACCTATAAAAAGCATTGGGTGACACCTCCCAGGAGCCATAGATAGGTGGATAGGTGCTGATGAAAAGGCAATGGAATCTGGTTGCCAGAATCCCTGAGAGAAACTCCTACACTCCTTCACTCAGGATGTCAGGGCAGAATGGGGCTCTGGCTGGAAGGATTTGCATTTTAAAAGGAGGGCCCAGGAAACCGAGAAGCAAGACACTGATAGATGGCAAGTTTAGGCCAGGCTCCTACATGGGATATTTCCCGGTGGTGCCTGAGCTCCCTCGGATGTGCAAGGAGCATCTTGCGGGCTTGCAGGGGGAGTGGGCCCCCGACTGGGGAGGGCGGGGGTGACAGCAGCACCACTTGACACGCCAAATGCCAGCGCCCTAGCGCTAATGCTCAAATTCCGGTTTAATTCTCAAAATTTGATTCGCTCATTACCATCGGCATTAAACAATATTTCCTGCTTAAGGATAGACGGCTGCTGGGGCACTGTGGACGAGTGTTCAGATGGTTAATGCCTTTTATGGCCGCAATAGACTTTTACTGTTCTCTTCCCTCCAGCTGCCGAGGGTGGGTGGGTGTGGGGCCTGGAGCTGGGGAATGGCCCCAGGGTGAGGGGCCAAGGTGGGGAATATGGGGCTTTGAGGTCTGCGGCTGGCGGGGAGGGCAGAGGGGTTACTGGAGGGCCTGGCTGCTGCAGGATCTAAGGCCAGCCCAGCAAGAGACGCTTTCCTTCGGGTCCCTGGAGACTCAACGACAGCAATTTGGGGAGTGAGGAAGAAATGCTCCGTTCACAATCACGGAGCCAGAGGTCTTCCGTCCTGCTCTGCAGGCTTTGGACCCAAAGGTGGTCTGGGTGAGGCCGGAGCCCAGAGCCTGAGGTGCACCACGTGCCTGCCTCAGCTGCTGGCAGAACGTAGAGCCCTGAGGGCCACCCCAGGCAGGGCCCTCACGCATCTATCAGGCTGTTGACTTTGGGACCAAGGGACTCCCAGGGTGCCTCCTGGATCCCAGAACCATCTGCTCTCCCTGGAGATGATCTCAGCACACCAGGGCCCACAGGCAGTGAGTCTGAGGGGAAGACGCTTACTCCTGTTCCCTAGCTTCACCGCCAATCAGGGAGGACCTTCAAAGGAAGGGTTGGACAAGGGAGGCACACCGACTCGATAGGAGGGGCAGGGGGACATCTTCCAGGCAGTGACTGAAGCTGTTTGTCAAATCAACCTAGGGCGAGTCATGTGCCCTCCTTGGGCCCCCATTTCCTCACTTATAAAAGGGAGAGAATAACTGTGCCCAACTTCTAGGACTGTTAGAAGTTAAATGAGCTGAGTACACGGGGTGTTAGCACAGTGCCAGGCACAGAGCGAATGCTCAGTAAATGCACTCATTGTGCCGGTTACAGCCCTTACTGCCACTGCTCACCCACAGGGGCTCCAGCTGGTGGGGTGAGGAGGCCCACCCTCACCCCCAGGGGTGTGGAGAGGACCCCCAGGTACTTTGAAATGAACAAAGTCATTCTTGCCCAGCCCAGCCTTTGCACCACCCTAACCAAATGGTAGTGTTTTGGGGACAGCTGAGATGCTCCCCAGCCTCCTCCAGGAGGTCCACCTGGATTGATCCAAAACAGGGCATTTCTCCCAAAGTCACACCAAGCCCAGCAATGTGCTAGTTCCACCAGTTCTGCTGGTCCAGACCCATCAAGCACCTCTGGCTCCCAAGGGACAAGCGGGGCTCAAACCAATCATCTGAATCTAAATCTGTGCCATTTTCAAGATTGCTGACCCCTCCCCCCACAACCAGAGTCCCAAGACCTCCCCTGCCTCCTATTTGCCAGCCCTAGTAGAGCCCCCCACCTTCCTCCCCCAGGAGAGCAGCATGCAGCCTCAAACCTGCCTTCCAAAAAAAAGGGGGTGGAGGACAGGGCAGGGGGCTCCTCTCATAATGGGATCCGGACAATGTCCCCCTCCTCAAGTTGGCATGGGTGGTCGGCAGCCTCCCTGCACACCCAGGTTAAGGGCTTGGGTATGGATCCCTTTGTAGCAGTGTGATGGGTTCAGCCACCCTCCTGAGAGCCAGTCCCTTCACCTGGGACATGGGGTCACCCGCCAGGCCCACGTGGGTTCTCAGCGTGAAGTGAACCAGTGAGTAGAAAAGTCGTGGCCCCCTTGGTCCCCACAACACGCACGGTGTCAGAGCCAGAGCGGGGAGGCAGCTGGGGGGAGCTGCCTCCCCCTCCAAGGATAAAAGCCTTCTTGCCTGGGAAGGAGGCTGAGGGAGACAGCAAACCAGATCAAAGGCTGCTGGGGCTGGGACTGGGATGGGGCTCCCTCTCCACCGGGGATGCAAATGAGGACCCTTAGCCAGCTCTGGCCTCTGGGGGAGGCGGTGCCAGGCCTTGATCTACCGGCTCCCTCCTGACAGGCGCTGTTTGATGTTGGGGGTGGGAGGAGGCAGGAGCCCTGCGTCCAGTCCCTACACACTCGCATTCCTTCGGCTCCTGTCTCCCGGTGCTTCGGGGTCTGGCCCCAGCCACGTCAGTCTCCTGACGCGGCTCTTGACACCCACCCAGGCCCACTGCTATCTGCTCTCCACACGGCAGCCAGAGAGGGGTCAGTTCAAGTGCAAGGTGGAGCTCAAACCTCACAGTGGCTCCCATGTCCCTGAGCACAAGCCCACTCTTTCTAGAGATGTGTAAGGGACTGCACAGGCACCCCACACTCCACTTCTCCCTGATCTCTCCTTCCCTCGTTCCAGACCTCTGGGCCTCCATGCTTTCTCAGGAATACTCCCTGTGCACCTCTGCCCCCAGCCCGGCCCCCACCTGGGGCATTTGCACCTCCTGTTCTTCCTCTTGTCTCAGAGATCGTGTTCTAGATATCTTCAGGACTCTTCACCTCCTGCAAGCCTTCCATCACATGTCACCTGCTCATTGAACTTTTCTGAGCTGCTAGTTCAAGTCACGGCCTTCACACTCACTGTCCTCTTCCCTGGATTTTTTCATAACCTGTATCACCTTATTTTGCTCATTTATGTCCAGCCTCCCATCCATTTCATTCATTGCTGAGCGCCCAATGCCTAATGTGCCTGGCATGTAGTAGATGTTCACTTAATATTTGTTGACATGAATACATGAGCCTATTTGCCCAGTGAGCATTGGGAGTGGCACTCCAATGGGGCTGGCCTGAGGGTGGGTGCCAGCGACGAGGCACCAACCTCCAGGAGTCCTCAGAAAGTAGGAAATGAGTGGCCCTTGTTGATAAGTGCAGGTGCCTAGCAGGTGATGAGCTGTGTGGCCAGGGGGTGGAGAGGGGTCTAAGAGGCTCAGTTTGGGCCCTGAAGGATTCACGGGCAGGGGTTGCCAGCTAGAACTGGCAAGGGGCAGGCATCCCAGGTCAGGGAGCAGTACGTGCAAAAGCAGGAGGTGAGAAGGGGCGTGTGGTACGAGGGAGCAGCAATGACACACGTAGGTATGCACGCACACACACTTCTCCTCCTTCCTCTTCTCCCGCCCATGGCAATCTAAACACCTCCCCCAAAGCCCAAGGCCTGGACGCTCACTTCTGACCACTGCAAACTTGGCCTGGGACTCCCACTCTGGGTGTAGGCTCCTTGCCTGTGCCCATCCTCACTGCCTGCCATGTGCTCCCTGGGCTTGGCCTAGCTCCCCGATTCACAGCACCAGCCCACCCAGTCTCCGTGTCACCCCAGTCACCCCACAGAGACTGTGGACCCAACTCCCACATCACAGAACCTCTGCTGCCCCCAGGCACCCCAACTCCGTCCCCAGACTGACTCCCTGCCTCCGGGAGGTGGTTAAAACAGCCACAATAGTGAGGACTGTCATGGTTCTCATTTATTGAACACTCGCTATGACCTGGGCAGTGAGATAAGCACTTGACAGGTGTAGTGGGTATTTGATCATTTCTACTGTGTACAGGAAGAAACCGAGAAACAGAAGAGTTAAGCATCTTTCCCAGAAATGCGACACTCAGTCACCGGCGAAGCTGAGACCCACACTCAGCGGTCTGAGCTGAGCTGAGCCGAGCTCTCCCCGTCACTTTCTTTCCAGGGGAAGACAGTGTTACATGGACTTCTCTCTCCCTCTCTTTTCTCTCCACCCCTCCATCTCCACACAGACGACTGGCAAAGGCCTAATAACCCATTCCTTCTCCAAGTCCAGGGCTTCGGTTCAGCGCCTGGAAGGGGGACCGGGCAGGGTAACTGTAACCGGCTCAGGCTTCCCCTTGATTCCTGATGGCCTGGGGGCCTCTCTTTATGCCTCACAAGCCCTTCGCAGTCTCATTCACCCCTCTGCCCAAAGTCCCGCTGCCTTGAGCTCCCCTGGGTGATGAGGAAGGAAGCTTGTTCCGGATGAGTCTTCAGGCCTTCCCCTTCCTGAGGTCTAGGCCGTAAGGTCCTCTCTCCTCCCCACACAGGAAAAGGGACCTGCTGGCAGAATCCACTCCCTGGGCAGAGCATGCCCCTCCAGCCCCCTGGTGGCTGCCTGGAGCACAGGTGTGGGTCTGTGCCATTGAGGGCTCTCAACATGTTTTGGGAGACAGGACTAGAACTTGGGGACTGTCACCACCCTGGGGGCCAGGGATGCCCCCTGCACACTTGTCTCTTACATTCTTCGAGACGATGGGTAGGCATGAGGGCCCTGAGTTGGGCAGGAACTGAACCCTGGAGGTTCAGTACAGGTGAGGGGTCTGGAGGCCACCCCTGCACCCCTAGCTGCCTCCTCTTGGCTCTCCGACCCGCATCCCGCACCGAGTCTGCACCAGGCCTCCCAGGGGAAGCCTGGGATACAAAGTGGATCTACGTAGAAGTCACCTTTCTCTGGAGCAGCAGCGCACAGCCATCTCTCCAGGTAACCGATCGCACGTTTGATCTGCTACATTATCCTCATCAGGCGCACGGTGCATGACAGACGGCCTGGGGTTCTGTGGGGACGTCTCGGCAGCCGAACCCTGTTGTCTAATGGGGTTTCCACTGGCGTCTGGTGCATTCTGCAGCATTTTACCCATCACAGGATAATTTATAGCCTAATGGGGACTTTTTCCCTTTATATCATGTGGGAGCATAAATTATGTCCAGTTTGTCCTCGGCTCTCAAGGAGACAGACAGAGCAAGACTCTCTTCCAGCAAAAAGAGGAGGCTTCTGTAGGGGACACGTACGGGCAGGGTGGCCAGAGGATGGTGGGGCACAAGAGGAGGAGAGACCAAGGAATGCTGTTAAGAACATCTCATTGGCAGGGCAGAGAATCTAGTCAAGGTGGCCACAGGTACTGGGGAAGAAGTAAGAGTCCCATGTAGGGCCACTCTTCTCTAGTCACTTTGGATCAAGGCTTGTTAGGTGAGTGGCAGAGCGGCACGGCTGTGGCTATGAGGAGACACTCTGCTTGCCGATCACCTGACCACTGGGCCACAGCCCAACCTCTGCCCCAGCCACAAGCTCACCCTCACTCTCCCAGCTAGAGCCCTACTTCCTACAGCCTCTTAGATACAGTGGCTAGTCATGGGTCCCACCCCCCCCCCCACTCCTCCCCAACCTCCTGCACAGCCAGAGACATAATGCAGTGCCAGGGAGAAGTGCACAGCTCCCACCCCTCTGATCCATGCCCAGTTTTAGCATTGAGGGTGCAGCTTTGCTGCTTGTGGCACGAGGGAGGAGAGTAGTCTTCCGACTTCTAACAGCTTGCCGCGTGTATTCCTGGGGAGGGGCAAACACCTTGTCTAATACAACAGTAGTCACGCTTGAACCCAGAGGCTATATTACCATAGCCACCAAGCCCATTCCCCACCCTGGACACTGTGACAAGGACTTCTGGTGAGCCTGGGTGGGCTCATCGAGGCCAGTGTGGGGGTGATGCTTCCTGAAAACCCTGGCAGGAGTCTCGGGGCAGCCCAGAAGAAAGTTGCCTCACATGCCCCACTGAAGAGCCCAGCCTTGCCCAGAGCCCAAGCCTTTCCCTAGAAGAGCAAAGCCTGCTCCTCCTTCCTTGGTACACCCTTTCTAGAAAAACAGCAGGGGTCTTGGATCTTATAAGATGTTGGTTCTTGGCCCTGACTGTTAGGAAAATCACCTGGAGGCTTTCAGTAATACAGATACCCAGGGCCAGCTTCTGCGATATAGACTGGTCTGGAGATCAGTATTTTTGTTTTTGGTTTTAGGTTTCTTTGAAACCTACTCAAATAATACCAACATGCAACCAGGGCTGGGAAGAGCCGTGACAGGTCTTCTCCAGGCTGCTCCTGGCCATCTCACCTCAGGCACCACCTCTCTGGCCCTAGGCCCCCAGCAAGAGCTCAGCCCTCGGGACTGCAGGATTCTGTGCCTGCTGGTGCTGGGGGGGAGGGCCACACCCTCCTTCTCTGCCCTGACACCTGAGGCTGAGCCAGCCCTGCTCTGAGAGGAGGGTCCTAGCCTCTTTCATCAGCCCTCAGGTTTCCTTCCTGTCCATCTTTGTTCCAGTGCCCTTAGCCCTCCTGGAGTCACTGCTGTCCCCCAACACCCTTCTCAATGGAGCTCAAATGGTCTATGCTTAAGTACACACCTTGTTAACTCATGACTGATAATGGACTACAGATAGACACAGAGATGGATGGATGGCAGACATGATTAATAGATGCTAGATATCCAGATTAAATGTTGGATGATAGATACGCAGATGAGAGAAAAATGATTGCTGAGAGCAGATAGATTTATGGTCGATGGTACGTAAATAGCAATAGGTAAATGTGGATGGATGGATGGATGGCTACAATGTGTCTAAGGGCTTCAGATAATGGGGTCTGAATGCAAAAGGTCAGAAAACTGGTCATGGCCACCCACACCTGTTAGGGTGTCAGCTCTCAGAAGAACAAGGAACCCAGCTCTGCTCAAGACCTATCTTGAACCAACTTCTCAGGTTTCAACTCAGGTTCTTGAACCTCCATATTTTCTGATGAGTTTGCTGTAGGTTGCAGTGGGGCTCATTTCCTGCAGACATCTGAAGCTTCCCTTTGATGCTTCCCTGAGCCTGCAGGTGGGCCCAGGGCACTTCCTGAGCCCCCACTGTACCTGATAAGGACCTCTCCTCCTAGGGGCAGACCTGTCCATCTCCCCCATAGGTGCATGGTCCCCAAAGGCCAAAGTCATATGCTCCAACCCCACAGAGCAGGTTGGTTTCTGGAGTGTGGCAGGCAGGACTGGCCCCTGCAGTTTGATGGCCGGTGTCAGCCCATATGGCATACACAGAGATTCATCCATTCACTCCTCCTTCAGGGATCATGCCCTCAGAGAGGACAGTGAGAGCTAATCCATGCTGAGTGCTTGCCAAGGGCCAAGCACTGCTCAAGAGGGTGTACCTTAGTTTCCTGAGGATGTACCACTGTTACCCCTATTTACAGATGAGGAGACTGAGGCACGGAGAGGTCTGGCAGCTTGCTGACAGTCCCATAGCTAATCAACAGCACGTCCAGGATTTGGACCCAGGTGGTCTGGCTCCCCACCTCTCATCTACCATGCCAAAAGCACTTCCTGCCCTGCTCACCAGAGTGGATGGTCGTGAGGCTCAGGTGAACTCAGAATACACGGCTCTGGGAACTGGACAGGGCTGCACATTTACAAGACATTATTCTTTCCAATGACTAACGAGATTGTGAGGGGAGCGTCCATGTCCTCAGCAGAGCAAACTATGCTGAAGGGTGGCAGCATAACTGTTGAGTGTGGCTCACATCGCTAACGACAGAGGCACCTGCTCTTGTCACCCAGGGGTCCTCCTGAGGCCTTCAGGTTGGCAATACCAAGTAAGTCACAGAGTGGCAGAAAGGGGAAATCCCATGTTTCAGCAGCCTGCAGGCCGGCTCTGCACCCCTTCTGTTATTCACCAGTCAGGCACACAGCTGGCCGACAAACTCTGTTGGAGGGACTGTGTCAAGAGGTACAGGAGTAGATCTGCCCCTCCGCTAAACATGCTTCTGGACTGGAGCCTGGATGACCCCGCCGTGAAGGGCAGAGCCAGATGGGCACTGATAGAGAGGGAGCATGACCTCAGAGGCCAGGCCACTCTGCTGGTCTTCTCTGGGCTGAGTTAGGCAGGGAGTGGTGGGGATAAGGAAGGAAACCCGGGATGGGTGCACAGAGGAGAGAATCCAGAGTTTTATTCAGCACAAGTGCGTTTGCAAGGAGCTGGAGAATCCCGGTTTGAGAAGCAAGACACACGCTCGCACCAACAGGTCTTTTGAGGGGCAGCTGGAGGGGAGAGGCGGGCAGGGCCCACTCTGCCTGGAGCAGGCATGACTGCGAGTGAAGGAGGAGAACAAGATGCCGGCTCCCCTCCCAGTCCTCCCTGCCCTGCCGCGGTCAGACTCTTCCATGGCTGATGGTGCTGGCTGCCTTTGTGGACATCCTGACAGTCCATTCGGTGCCACCTGGGCATTTCCACATGTCCTGCCTGCTTCCCACTACCATGATTCAATATAACACGGCTGTATCCCCCTTTGACAGGTCAGTTAACTGAGGCTCACGGAGGCTGAGTGACAGACCCAAGCCCACCTGGGCAAGTGATTTGGGTGGGATTGGCACCCGATGTTTCTGACGGCTGTGCCACGCCTTCTCTGGCGTGCAAAATAGAATTTGGTTCACAAGTGCCTGCCCCAGGGCTTGGTATTCCGTCCTTTGGGTTAGAGGCCTTTGGACTCAGCACTGCCCTCTTCTGGGAGCTTTGGAAATGTGGGAGCTCGTGTCGCCTCAACAGGACTGATTTTGCCAGAAAGTGTCCTCTGGTTAGTGGGAGCAGATAAGCATTCAGGCCTGTAGTGCCTGAGAAAGAAAAAGGAGATGCAGGGGGGTGGGGTGGGGAGGGCAGCTGGTGTCTGGGTGAAGGGCTGGATGGTGCTGAGCTGGAAGTTGGTCTGTAATCATAATAGGATGAACGGCAGGGCCCGGTGTGTGGGCTGTGGGAAGCAGGGGACTCCCCCCGCCCCCGCTGCCACCCCCTTGGCTCGGAGTGAGGAAGAGGAGCCCGAAGAAGCCGATGGAGCCCGGGGAACAGGAGGACAACGGCTCTCAGCCTGGATCCCCCCACTGGTGGCCACAACTGCCCCTACCACCTGCCCCTTTCTCCCCTCCCAGCACACAGCAGCCAGATAGCCAAGGGCAGTGGTGCCATCTGACCTTGGGGTCCCAGACACCGCAAGCTTCGTCTGCTGACTGCATCAGAAACACTTCACTCCTAGGTAGATGTGACTATTTTTCAAATGCACATTGAATTTTTCGAATTTAAATGTGATTTTAAAAGTACCAGGGGCGCCTGGGTGGCTCAGTCAGTTAAGCATCCAACTTCAGCTCAGGTCATGATCTCGCAGTCTGTGAGTTCAAGCCCCACGTCGGGCTCTGTGCTGACAGCTCAGGGCCTGGAGCCTGCTTCTGATTCTGTGTCTCCCTCTGTCTCTGCCCCTCCCCTGCTCGTGCTCTGTCTCTCTCTCTCAAAAATAAATAAACATTTAAAAAATGTACCAATTCCTTTAAAAGCACTGCCTAATTCAAGGTAGGTTGTTGCCATTTTGCATTCTCTCAAACAATGGATACTCAAAGAAAAACATCTGTCAAGGGGGGGGGTGCTGATGAATTTTTAATGTTAAAAATTGTGCTTAACCTTGAAAAGTCTGGGCATGCTGATCCAAGGAAGATGGCAGGAGCCCGAGGAGCAGAACGTGCCCTGAGGCAGCCCAATCCTAGGGCTGGTGCCATGTTACCTGTGAGACCAGTGTCACCCACCCAGAGGGGACGATCGTGGCGGGGCATGGGGGGGCGCACCCTGGACCTGCAGTTAGGAAGGTGAGTCCCCTAAAACTGTGACCTGGGCCCAGTGGCTGCTATTCTCTGTTCCAGGTCCTCAAGCTCATCCTTTGATGCGGCCGAGGGAGTCACAAGGACTGAGTCGCACGTCAGTTTCCAGTTAACACGGTGAGTCAGCATCTCGGTGGTGCCAGGAAAGACGCTGTCTGTGCTTCTGCTCTTGGGAGAAGCAGAACAACGGGCACTAGCAACCCACATATTAGTGAGTAGGTTTAGTCTGAGAATGTTCAAGGTGGGGAAGGGAGCCTGGCCTCACCCTCGTGTGATCGGGGTCTACCTTCTTTTTTTTTTTTTTTTTTTAGTTTATTTATTTATTTTGAGAGAGAGAGAGAGAGATTGGAGAGAGCATGCACCGAGGAGGGGCAGAGAGAATCCCAAGCAGGCTCCGTGCTGTCAGCACAGAACCCGACTCATGCTTGAACCCACAAACCACAAGATCATGACCTGAGCCAAAATCAAGAGTCAGACGCTTAACCGACTGAGCCACCCAGGTGCCCCTGATCTGGGTCAGAAGAAAACCAAGATGAAATGGGAGTCCTCCATGGCCTGGAGGGTAGGAGCCTGGATTTGGTTCCCATCAGCGTGATAGCTCTTCAGACAGGGCAGGGGGCTCGGCCTGGCCTCACCACCTCAGCTGGGCTATAGGATAATTGGGCCCGTAGCATTGGCTGACCTAAGGACCCAGTGGGTGAGGCCATGGAGATTTGGGATCTTTGAATAATGGGCAGCTCGTGGCGTGTTTACCAATTCTCACTCACCCCCTCCACCCCACCGCATTGGAGAGGTCCCTCCCAGGTCTCGAGGATCCACAGGTGTCCCTGAGAACAAACTATTTTGGCCAACTCTATTCAGACAGAACCCATAGTTAGATATCGCCCTCTTTCTAACCTTTGTAAAAACTGACCGGTCCCTTGTCCTAGCACAGCAGGGCCCTGTGTCCCCTCGAATACTTTGTCAGTTCAAGAGGACTAATGGTAGATACTGAGCTGATGCGGGTTTCCTTCCAGGATAGTGCATTTTAACAAGGCCCTCCAGAACCTTAATCCAAAGGAATGGACATTCATGTGACAAGTCAGGCCCTCTAGACAGCAGGGGAAGATGTATAATGGCTTGAAAACCTTCTGAGACTCCCAAACCACCCTGTAGAAACGCCCACCCATTCTGCCTTGGGGGAGGGAGGCTGTGCTTGGAGTGGGTTTCCAGAACTGCCTGCTGTCTGCCTTTTCTCCTTCCTTGCTGCCCGGAAGTGACCCACACAGGCCAAGTACTTAGCACATTCCCTGAAATGGAAGAAAGTTGCCTGGTTATTAGTGGTGCCTAATGATATTTGCATAGATTAACAGACTTTAATACAGTCATGAATGCCACAATCCCGAGAAAATAATGAAGAAATCCATTACAACGTCATAAAGTAACTAAGTCAATACAGTAATAATTTGATCCCATATTAGTAATAATTTCATCTCCTGCTGCAAGGTGATTTCACAATGTGTACCGTTCCTGGACATTTTTTATAAATTTCACCTTTGCTGGAGATAATTAATTAACAAAATAAAAAAATACACTGCTGGTATTTTATACAATAAATTAGTCATTAGTTTAAACTAGCAAGCTGTGGTAAAACTTATTAAGACAGATGTGCTGGGATTTCTAACTTCTCTTCAAACGGCCTGTAACCCTCTCATGGGCAAAACCCAGAGGCTGCCTGGTGTCGGTGGCTCAGGGGGAGAGTCAGGTCCAGCAGAAGCCCATGGGGTGTCTGGTGAGGGAAGAGGGGAGGCCCAGCCACAAGCCACCGGGCATCCTTCTCTGCCTGTTCCCCTCAGGCACTGCCTTCCTTTCCTAAGGCTGCCGCAACAGAGTACACGAACTGGGTAGCAGAAAGCACCAGAAACCTATTGTCTCCCAGTTCCGGAGACTAGAAATCAGAAGTCGAGGTGTCGGCAGGGCTGTGATTTCTTTCTTTCTTTTTCTTTCTTTCTTTCTTTCTTTCTTTCTTTCTTTCTTTCTTTCTTTTTCTTTCTTCTTTCTTTCTTTTTTTCTTTAATATTTATTTATTTTGAGGCAGAGAGAGAGCAAGTGGGGGAGGGGCAGACAGCGAGGGGAAGAGAGAGAACCCCAAACAGGCTCCGTGCTGTCAGTGCAGAGCCCAATGCACGGCTCGATCTCAGGAACCATGAGAACCATGAGATCACGACCTGAACCGAAATCAAGAGTCAGATGCTCAACCGACTGAGCCACCCAGGTGGTACCCTGGGCCTGTGATTTCTCTAAAGGTTCCGGGGGAGGATCCTTCCTTTCTTCCTCGCTTCCTGTGGAGTCTTGTAGCCACATCATTCCAGCCTCTGCCTCCATGGTCACATGGCATTCTGCCTGTCCTGTGTCTCTGTGTTCAAATTTCCTCCTTTTTCTGAGGCCACTAGTCTTATTGGATTTAAGGCCTGCCCTCATCCAATATGACCTCAGCTTCACTTGATTGCATCTGCAAAGACTATTTCCAAATCAGGTCACAGTTCCAGGTGGACATGAAACCTAGAGGGACACTATTTAACCCCTATAGGCACCAAGGGCTTTTGTGTGATCACTGTCGCTCCTCCCCTATGAGGGAAGGAATAGACTGTCATGCTGAGGTGCCGGTGACTCCCAGATGAGCTGCCTGGCAGGGGCTGGCTGTTGAAAATCCACGGTTTCCTCAAGAAGTTCTCTGACAGGCTAGAGGGCACCTATGGACCCCCCTGAAATGGTTAACACCATTTCATATCTATATTTCTCCTAAGGAAAGAGTGCATCGATTCCAGCAGGTTCTCAAAGGGGCCCAGGACCCCAAAGAATTCTTATCTCATTACCATGTAAAACATGTGGGGCCAGGGAGGGAGGATCACAGGAACTAATCAACCAACCAAGCGACCAACCAACCAAGAGCTCCCAAATACACAATTTTACAATGTTTCCAGAATGTTCCAATACTCTGTATCTCAAAACCAGTGTGGGTGCTGAGGTTTCAGAAAGGAAGCTGTTGGAATCTCTGTACTATCACTGTGGCAAGGCTGGGGGAGGTGCAGGCACAGGGGCTCCCAGGATCCTGCATCTTGAGTACAAATGTCTTTGGATTTTGAATGTATTATCCAGCAGCTCATCCTCCAGATTGGCTATGGGACATGAGTAAATTTAAAAGTCAGCTGCTATGGGGGCGCCTGGGTGGCTGTCGGTTGTGTCCAACTCTTGGTTTCGGCTCAGGTCATGATCTCACAGTTTTGTGAGTTTGAGCCCCACATCGGGCTCTGCGTTGATAGTGCACAGCCTCCTTTGGAGTCTCTCTCTCCCTCTTTCTCTGCCCCTCTCCCCACTCTCAAAAATAAATAAGCTTAAAAAAAAGTCAGCTGCTATGACTTACCCCTCCCCACCAAGTCCTTGAGAAAAATATTCAGCAAGAAGCCACAAGGACAAAGGCCTCCTTCCCTGCCCAATTAGCTGTGCGTTACCTTCACCACTCGCCCCCATTAGGTGACATGATGCCAGGTCAGGCCCTGCAGGACCCACCTGTCAGAACAGGCACCCAGCCCCTGACCCATCTCACTCTGGCGAACCATCATGGTTCCTAAATCATCATCACTTTCCCTCAAGGACTCTTGAGCCACCAGTTTGATGAATTTCTTCTAGAAGTTTGCCAGAGGTAGTCTTCAAGATTGACAAGTTTCCAATGTTTGGAATCCAGTACCTTGACCTCTTAATAACTTGGACCTTCAGGGCACCTGGGTGGCTCAGTCAGTTAAGTGTCCGACTCTCGATCTTGGCTCAGGTCATGATCTTATGGTTTGTGAGTTCAAGCCCCATGTTGGGCTCTTTGCTGACAGCACGGAGCCTGCTTGGAATTCTCTCTCCCTCTCTCTCTGCCCCTACCCAACTTGTGCTCTCTCTTTCTCTCTCAAAACAAATAAATAAACTTAAAAAAATTGTTTTTAATTAAAAAAATAAAAACTTGGACTTCATTCATTTCCAGGCTTTATGATGCCTCTGAACGTGACCCCCAGCAGCTCCAAGAGCCCATATGCCTATTCTTTATGCCCTCCCAGGGCCACAGCTCAGAGTTTGGAGATTCAATCTAATTATGGGACTAGGTTGGATCTCTTTGCCTTGTTTGGACGTTCATTGTCTTTTTACAATGTTTCTCTACATTTCCTATCCTGAAGGCCGGTCTCTTTGCTGGAGAACACAGGTGCAATGCAGAAGTTAAACTCTGTTTTCGCTCAGACACCAGTTTACGGTTTGCTTCCCACACAGGTGTAACTTGTGAGTCTTAGGCAGGCAGGCATCCACCCCAGCCCGGTTGGTGTTCATCTTTCTGGGCCATGTGGGGTGACAGGGGTCATTTGTCTATCTCTGGGGCTCTGGCTCAAAGCAGGGGGGAGGCAATTCCTCATATTGTGCTGTGCTGTACCTTCCTCACTTGCCATGCTATGAAAACTCCTGCCCCTAATGTCTGTCCCAGATGTTACCTCAACCCATCCCAATCTCGACCCTGGAGGCGCTGACTGAGGAGGGCTGCAAAGGGCCTGCTTTCTTCCTACCATTCTCCTCAAGGAGGTCATCCTGTGGTCACTGGTTCCCAAGGCATGTCTGATGCCTAAGAAGCCCAGATGTGCAAGCTTTCAAGAAGGAGCTTGAATCTGGTTTGGGACGGAGTGGTTAAGAAGTTGCAGAAGATTTGGGGGATAAATGAAAGGTACTCCCTGAATTCAATGCCAAGGGCCCCACACAGGGTTGTGGAGAAGCTACACACATTGTCATGGGCCAGAGACTACTGCATAGAGAGGACCTGGAACACGCGAGGGGTAGGGGTCCTCTCCTGGAGGTGCTAGGAAAGGACTGTGTCTATTTTTGGAGTTCCTGCAATGTACCGGTCATCAGAAATGATAGTTTGATGCTCGTTTTACAGATGAGGAAACTGAGGTACATAAAGTCACATTGAGAAGCTCACCCACAGTTGCACAGCTAGGAATTAGGAAGGGGTGGAATTGGATCGGTATACAATTTGTACCCCACCTCTACTGGCAGTGCCTGGGTGGGCCCGGGAGTCCTCAACATCCAGCACTGGATGGACACACATCTGTCACTCTCTTCCCAGGGTTGGTCCCTGCTAATGTTGGGGTGTGGGAGAGGAGCCGGGCTGGGGGTCAGGGCCCATGTTCGAGCCTGGCTCGTTACCAGTGAGCTGTATAACCTGTGCCCACTGTGTCACTTCTTGGGTCTTGGCCTTCTCTCGGAAGTGCAGGGGTGTGGCATCGCTGTGGACCACCTGCTTGGGGAGGAGCCCTTGGGGGAGCTCTGGAGGTCTCTTCTGGATGCTCAGGACCCCGCCATGCCCTGTCTCTTTCCTCCCTGCTGTCCCTTTCTTTTTCCTGTCTCCTACAAGACCCCACATTCCAGTCACTTGGCATATCCATGGACATACCTACCTCTTGGCTGTGCCCTTTAGTCATCTTTTTTGTTTGTTTTTAACCTATTGGGTATCATATAATTTATTGTCCAAACTGGGACCCTTGGGAGGTTGAAAAGGGACACTATTAATAATTCATCCAGGACAGGGATGAGTGACTCTGTCGGTTAAGCGATGGATTCTTGGTTTCAGCTCAGGTTATGATCTTACAATTGGTGAGATTGAGCCCCACGTCAGGCTCCACGCTGACAGAGCGAGGAGCCTGCTTCTGCTTCTCTCTCTCCCTCTCTCTCTGACACCCCCCTGCTCATGCTTGCTCTCTCTCAAAATAAATAAATAAACTTTAAAAAAAATTTAAAAATAATTTATCCACAACCATTGGCAACTCTGGACCTGTCCTGGCACATTGGACTTTATGGGCAACCTAGTTTCATGCTGCCTTCCTCCCATGCTGATCTTTGTGCTCCCTCCCTGTGTAACACCCCTCCTTTGAGGCCCTCCCTGACTGCCCCAGTTTACACCAATGCCCCACCCAGGGGGCAGCCCATGGCTCCGGCCCCATTCACAGTCCAACATCACCCCCAGCCTAGGGCCAAATCTGAAAGCAGAATCCTTGCTCTGGCCTTTTCCCGTAGACCCATGGGCGGGATGAGAAACACCAGACTGAAACCAGACTCTATTAAAGCTCTGACCTGGACCAGAGATCACTTAGGGCAACATCAACAGCCAGGGTGAGATAAGAGGGTAACAGGGGGAGGCAAAAACCAGATGGTGGGGGAAGGGAGGCCACTGGAGAGGCACCTGGAAGGGGAAGATGATTATAAACTACTCTCCCCACCCCACCTCTGGCCCATTGTGTTCACAGAGCAGATCATCTGTGAGGTGTGACACGTGGGTGAGGGCACTGGGAGGCTCCTACCCACCGCCTGCCAAGGGGTCTTCAATCCCACCATTGGAATCTTCTCTTGAGGTAAGCACTTCGGTCTGCAGAATTCACTTTTAAAATGCAAAATCACTTTCTCCCTGGAGTCAACCTCTAACACTTCAACATGAATTCCTTTATCAGATCACATTCCCCCTGCCTGCAGCTGCCTCAGAGCACTTGACGACAGGGTAGGGGGGTACCATTTTCCCCAAAAGACAGAGCATCCTCTTAGGCAGCTGACCCCTCCTACTTCTGTCTGGGCCGCAACCATCCTTCCTAGGTCTCCTTTTTTTAAAGATAAAATTTATCAACAGTGAAACGTATACATCTTGGGTGTGTAATTTAGTAAGTTTTGAGAAATACGAACGTGCATGTACCCCACACCCCTACCAAGATATAGAACATTTCCATCTCCCCAGAAGGTTCCCTCATGACCATTTCCAGGAAGCATCCCAATCTCCTCAAAGGCACCCAGTGTTCTGACTTTTGTCACCACAGTTGGTTTTGCCTGTTCTAGAACTTCATACAGAATGTACTCATTTGTGTCTGGCTTCTTTGACTCAGCATAATGTCTGTGAGGTTCATCACAGACCACCCAAGGGTGCCTGGGCCACCCAAGCGCCTTCTGGCCCATCAATTCACCAGCCGTTCAGCAGGGCCTGCTGGGTGTTGGGCAGGGATGCTGCCACTAACGGTATGTAGTTCTACTGCTAACTGCCCTCCTTTTGTGGGAGCTGGGAAGGCGGCCTGGCTGACATTGGGCTCACAAAGGATCTGCTAACCTCAGCTCCACAGATGAGCTAAAGATTAGAGGTGTCCTCTGGAGTGGGGGAGACCCAGGAAGGAAGGTGGGGTCTGAACCACAGGACCTCAAAGGGACTATGGCTGAGCCTTGGAGTCTAGGAGCATCTTAAAGGAGTGTAGAAAATGGCCCAAGGATGTGCAAACGTTCCCTCTTCCGACGACCATGTTTTTTCTCACCACGAAACCCACTGTCCTGGTCCGAGCCATGTCCGTCTCTCTTTGGTCACTGCAATAACCTCCCAAGTGTCCCTTGCCTCTCCCTCGTCCTCTATTGTCTGTCTCTACACAGCAGCCAGCTGGAATAGAGTATGTCCTTCCTCGGCTCAAAGCCCCCAGTGGCTTCCTGTTTCACTCTGCATAAAACCCAAAGCCTTTAAATTGGCTTACAAGGTCCTACACAGGGTCCGAACCCACCCTTTCCCTCGACTACTTCTCTCTCTTCCCTCATCCATCTCGGGCCACGGGGGGCCCTGACCTGACCTTGAACACTGGCTGACAAGCTGAAGCCCTTGCTTTTGATTGCGGTTTTTGCTTACTACCTCCCCCGTCCCCTAATTTTATAAGTCCTGGGAGGGTAGAGATCGCCCAGTACTTAGCACAAGGCCTGGCTGTTAACTTTCTGTGGAACAACTGACTGATGAAAGGCTTCCTTCAGTTTCCCAAGGGGGTCTATCATCCAAAAAGGTCAAGAACCTCTAGGCAGGACCAGGGCAGGCAGAGGAGGTCTGGGATGAGGCCCCCACACAGTCACAGGGCCACGGCAGAGCCCTGAGCAAAAGGGCGTGGGTAGTCTTGACCAGATGGACCAGTGGAGGGGCAGTGGAGAAGGGGAGGTCCGGAAGCAGCAAACTGGACCAAGATTTCCTTCAGGCAAAACATCTGGGTCTCTTACATGAACTTGTTGCAAAGACTTCCTGTTTCTATGCTGCTTCACTGTGCCTGTCCCTCAGGAGTGAGGAGGGGAGAGGGAAAGTGAATGGCCAGGCTTGGCACCTCTGGGCTGGATAGCTCACAGGACTGAGGGTCCCAGGGGCCCAGCAGGGGACCCAGAGATCAGGCGGCACTACCACAGAAAGGGAGTCTCAGGGAACACTTGGAATCCTCCCCCTCTGAGGGTGGGGTTCAGGGGGACGAGGAGGAGCATGGGGGAGGTTGAAAGTTAGAGGGTCCAAGGCAGAGACCCCAGAGCGAGGAGTGAAGGAGGGGAGGGGCTCCCGAGGCCAGGGCTGGTGCCTTCCTGCTCCTAGCTCCCCACCCACTCCCCTGTGTCACTCACTTAACGTTTGCAGTTAAGTATTTACAGATATGTTCCCATGGCAACCGAGGCTTCAAAGTTACTCTCACAATTCTGTTTTCTCAAATGTGTTTCTCTGGTTGATTGCACAGAGTTTTCTGGAAGCCGGCCAGGCCTAGTGAGTCGCGTTTCCAGCCCTGCGCTTCCCTGCCTTTGACTCTCCCTTTCCGGATTCCTCGTGGGCCCTGCCTTTGACTCTCCCTTTCCAGATTCCTCGTGGGCCTGTGCAGCTCCCCTCCGAAGCACACCCTACTGTGGCCCATCCTCTCCCAGCTGCTGTCAGGCTGTCCCAGGGCCTGGAACCCAGACCCCACTCCCCTCCACCACCTGGAGCCTCCAGTTTTCTGGATCCTCTGAAAGCTCCCTGGTCACCAGGAATCCCTCCCCAGCTTCCCCAGCCCACAAGGAAGACCTGAACCCAGGGCTCCCTCTGTTCCTTGAGGTTCCTTGAAGGTGGGACCTGCCCCCTCTCCTCTGACCCCTAAGCATCTGGCCCAGGGCCTGGTATATGTAACTCCTGCTGTTGCAGACATTCACTGACTGTACCCCACACCCCACCACTTTGGATCCTGCACCCCACTACTTTCCTAGCGCTGTCCCTGTGGGTCCCTGTCCTGTGCACTCCCCCATTCATTTCCCGACAGCCTGCTCTGGGTCAGGCACCTGCAAGGTGCCACATACCAAATAGAGTCCCTGCCTGTGTGGGGCTCACCTTTAAGTGGGGAGGAGAGGAGGAGAAATAGAAGAGATCAGGTAGCGGTCTGTGCCAGGAATATAATAAGACACGGTGTCACATGGGGGACCTGGGGCTGCGGTTAGTTGGCAAATCAGGACAGGCCTGGGTGAGAGGGACACAGAAGCTGAGACCTGATGAGCAGTGGTATAAGGGAGAGGCGCTGGCAGAGGGAGAAGCTGGTGCCACGGGGGAGCAGGGGTGTCTGAGGACGAGATCGAGGGAGAGGGTGGCCGCGGTAGAGTCATGGGAACGGCAGGGCCCGCACAGGTGAGGGTCTTGGACTCCTATCTGAGAGAGAAGATGGGAAGCCTCTGGGGGGTTTATATGGTGAAGAGATGGGCTCTGATGGGGCCACCATGTGGAGGATGGGCTGTGGGGACACAGGTGGAGGCACGGAAATGGAAAGGATGGGGGCAGTAGGTCCTCAGAGAGAGAAGGAGGCTCAGAAGGGACAGGAGATGGAGACAAATTGCCCTGGTGAGGGTGAGGGCAGCTGCAGGAGCTCCCGTGGCTCCCTGTGTCCTCACCCAATCGTGTCCCTGCCCGAGTCCTCGTCTCTCTTCCACCATAGCTGACATGCAAGAAATAGAGATGGGTGTGGTTCCCCTGCCACTGTAGGTGCTCGCTGATGGCTTGTGGCCCTGCGTTCTGCACCCCTGCACTGAGAGCTTGTGGCCCTGCATCCCGCACCCCTGCACCGCATCCACCACAGCATTTCCAGAGGGCAAGGCCTGTAACCTCCCATAGCCCCCAAGCGTGGCTCCCGTCTCAGCAGTAAAGTTTGTGGGGTAAGTGCTCTTGGAGGAGCAAGCCCAGGACAGCCCCGAGGACCCTTCTCCCTCCAGCTCATTGCACTGGGGGCTCATGCAAGGCAGCAGGTGGGAGCAAATGGTTTCTCCCATCTCAGCCTTGCCTGGGCCACACCTCCCCAGGTGTGGGCTCTCCTGCTCCATGTCGCCCCTTCTCCCACTCCATGAGCCCCGGGAGCCCCTCCAGGGAAATACTGGGAACCCAGCCCAGGCTGAGCCATCCCTCAGTCCGACCCCGCTAGGAGGGAGAAGGAGCTGACTCTGCTAATGGTTCACTGAGTGGCTGTGTCTCTATTACAAATGATTGAAGTCACCGGCATTTAATTGATGTTATAAATATGATATTTGTGACACAGTATGGAAAACGATGCACTCTCTCGTTGCTATACATCACGGAGCGCGTATGTCCCCCTGGCAAGGCATGCTTCCACCTTCCACCTTCTCCTTGCTCTGCTGCCCTTGCCACCACTGTCCAGGCTGCCTGCCTGCTCTGGGCCCGTGCAGGCAGAGGAAGAGGGATGACACTGATGTGGGAAGGTGGGCCTGCCCTGGTTCCCCCACCTGGGTCTGGCTCTGGGGAGGATCCGCAGGAAGATGTGTGGGCTGGGGCTACTCTCTGACCTTTAGGGAACTTGTGGCCTTACTGAAGAGCAAGCTGCACACACTCGCACAAAAAGGATTGTGCAGAGGGTGGGAGAGGTCAGGGAGGGCTGATGCAAGCAAGGGAGGCTTTCTCGAGGAGGGAGGCTTTGAGCTTTGAGCTGGGTTTGTGGCTGGGCAGGATTGGGAGAATGAATGAAGAGAGAAGGGGCTTACAGCCAAGACTTCAGAGTCATGCACATCTGGGTTCCAATCCAATTATTATTATTTTTGTGTGATCATAAGCAAATCATTTAGTTCTTTTGAACCTCAAGTGCCTCATTTGTAAAATGGGGGTGTGTTCTTATCAATACACGTAGAACCGTCACCTCCTTTATTCTGGACAGCATTCTTCTCTTAAGATGACCATACTGCAGGGTGAGTCACATTAGACTCTTCATGCTTCAATGCCTGAGAAACTCCATGTCTACCCTACACTCATGATGGAGGGGATGAACAGCTGGGGCCGGATTGAGGGAAACTCTTGAAAGTCAGTCAGAGAGGACAGAAAATAGGGAAATATTCTGGATTCTTCAATTTGGGGAGAGTACCAAGTTGGTTTGAGGAATGCCAATCTGGTGGAGGCTTGTGAGGAGCCGGAGGAGGAGAGGCCAAGCCGGGATGGTGGCTCATGTCCTGCCCTGCCCCATGCTGCTCTTTGCTCTGTCCCTGTGGCACCTCGCTCTCTGCAGGAAGCTCGTCACTTCAGACCAGTCTCCTGCCCACCTGACACCATCCACCCTTCTCAGAACCCTGTCAGGCAGCAGGTGTTCCAACAACTGGACTTGGGCTCAAAATCCCCACAAGCCCCCTCTTCTGAGCCCAGGGTGCCTTATCACCGCTCTCCCTCCACATGCCCCGAGCTCCTTTATATGAGGTCCTTTATATGCACGGCCCCAAGGTCATGCCCTAAGCCTCCATCAAGGACTTCTCAGCATTGAGGGATCCTAGTTTCCATGGCAGAGGACAGGGGTCATTCAAAACTATGGACAATCTAAAAACTCAGGTGATCTACGGAACTGGACGGCGCCCACATCATTTTGGTTTTGCTTTGGAATGTATGTTGTCTTTCACAGTAAACAAGTTGGATGCTATGGGGATCGGGTCATTTAAGGAAAAGTCCTAAGAACACACTGGAGGAACTGTCTGACGCCCACTGGGCCCCCTTCCTGGTGGAGATGGACGGAGTGACCACCTAATGCGCCTATCACATCAGAGCCCCCTCCTCTGCCCCGTGCTTCTACCCTCTTCTGCTGCTGGCAGTGGAGAGGGGGAGAATGGAGCTCCTGTCAGCATCTACGGGACTTGAGTCCCTCCAAAACCCGCTCCATGTAAGGTGCCAGAAGGCCTCCCCCTGCCTCCATCTCCTGCCTGCCCCCATCACATGGCCTGTAGAGGCCCCTTCTGACGTGGGGACAAGCGGTACCAAGGGCAGACTGCCATGAGATCACCTATGAGGGAGGACACTAGACAGTGACCACATCAGAAGGTGCTGAGTGACACTGGATGGCACAGGACTCCCAGCCCAGCTTTCCTGGAGGAGGTGAGGGGGAGGGAGGGACAGGACTAGTAAGGACAGAGCATGGGGACGTGCCAGGTGGGAGGCACAGCAGTTTCCCAGGAGCTGGGGGATGGAGAACGGGTGGGCTGAAGCAGTGTGTGGTGTGTCCCACAGGTCAGGCCCGCCTGTGTGAGCCTCTGGGGAGGGCATTCCTCTACCACCTTTGCTTCTGGTCCATCTTCCTCCCAGATGGCTGCTGTCACTGAGCGGTCAAAGCAGCAAGGGGCACAGGCTGCCTGTGGGACAGGGCGCACCAGTCAGGTCAGAGCAAACAGGCATGAAACGGAGGCATGGGAGAGCAGAGTGTGGAGGGGTCTCCATCCTGCAGAAATTGGGAGCCCCTGGAGGGCACTTAGCAGGCAGGGGACTAAACATTGCATGACATGGGTCATCATCAGCCAGGAGAATAAGGAGAAGCAAGGCTGAGGGGAGAGCAGTCGGCCCAGGGCTCTCAGAGCATCTTCTAGCTCTTACTCAAGCGCCCTGGGATAAGTGAGAGTGTCGCAGAAGGGCCAAGTGGTCTAGCTGTGCTCTCCCACCAGCCTCCCCAGGCCCCTTGCAAGGTGTGGCCTGAGCCGGCTCAGTTTCTCCGTAGCAGGGGGAGATTAACATTTGAAATCCATTCAGGGGGAGGGCTCCTTCCTCCGCTCCCCACCCCTCACTCCCCCCAAAAATGAAAACAGTCGTTGAAATTGAAAAATGGTGCTCAGTGAAGGGTTTAAAGACATTTTGAATTTAAAATATATTTTAAAGGTCATTTTCAGCAGTAATTATGTTATAATGGTGGGGCTCTTGGCAAAGGCAGAGTCCCACAGTAATATTAGGCCAAATGGGAAGTGGTAAGAGCCTCCGTGTCCTAGAGCCCTCAGAAGGGGGTGGGAGAAGGGAGTAGAGGCCCAGGACGGCCTCCCTTTAGAGCCAATGGCAGGGTCACTACTGGGTCCACAGGAACAGGGAACTACACAGTTCATTTGGCCCTGGTGCAGAAGGGTCCTCCAAGAGTGGAGTACCACATCTTGGGCCACTCAGGTTCACCAGGACCCTCCCCCGGGGCAGAGACTGGGGGGTCTGGCCTCCTGCTGGGCGGGACACCCTACCTTCTTGCCTCCCACCCCCACCCCTTACAAAGGCACATCCTTCCCTTCTGCTTCCAGACACTCACTCTGGCTCCTCCTAGTCACAGGCTCCCTAGCTCTCCTGGGGCCAACTCCCTGGCGGTGGGGGCGGGGGGGGGGGGGGAGGCTCAAAAGAATAAGGCTCTCCTGGCTCAGAGCCTCCGGGCGGCCTGCCAGGCCTGTACCCACAGCTTCCTGAGCTGGGGGCACAGCTAGCAAGGAGCTCGCCTCTCTGTCCTTCTTGACCATGATTGTGGTCTACATTATTTTTTTCTTGAACAGACTGAAGATATGACTACATTGGCTACTTATTTAAACCTCAATGTTTTCTATCCTATATCCCCAGTGAACAAACCCTCCCACCCTTTGACCCACTTTTCTCTTTTCAGCAAGTGCACCCATTCTTTGCAGGAAGTGTCACCCACACAGATGAACAAGCTTGTAGAAGTAACGCACAGTATGAGCACCTGCTGTTAATCATTCTAGAAGGGCTGGCTGTGAGTTAGATGCTGGCCAGGCCCCAGGAGGTTCTATTAGAAGGCAGACTGGCAAGCTGTGGGGAGATAAAACAGAGGACAGAGGACAGTGGGGAAGGGGTGTGTCTGGGCATGTAGAAAGAGCCAGATCCCTGCCTTGGAGGTAACCTGGGAGGGCTTCACGCAGGAGGTGTGTGGAGCATGAGCACAAACCAACAAAGGAATGAGGAGCCAGGAACAGGCAAATAAAGAAAGAAACCGAGAACGTGGTTTCTCCCACGCTGGGAGCACTGACAGCCCAACTGGGGAGAGTGAGTTTGCTCCCCAGGCTCCTGACAGGTCCCCAAAGGCAGGAGAGCTCCGGCCATGCGATCAGGGGTGCAGAAACAGGGTCCATGGTCAGTGTTCTCTGTGCATCGCCCCACTTCCAGCCGCTCTGTCCCTGTGGGTTTCCTTTGGGGGATGCTGGGGGAGGAGCAACCAATCTGGCTGTGGGCCCCCCTTTTCCGCCCCTGACACGGACAGCAGGACGGTGGGCGCGAGGATGCGTAGAAGCATCAGGCTGCGCGGGCGGGTGCTGGATGAACCGCAGCGGGAGCAGGAGGGGGTTGGTGGTCCCCAGTTCCTGGGTACGACCCAGCGGGGTGCCCGAGGAGGGGGGTGGTGGGGTTGTAGCCAGGACTGGAGCCCTGGAGGCAGCCAGAGGATGGAGGGAGGAAGGAGGCGGGGAAGAGGCAAAATATAAAAATATCTGGGAGAAGCGCAGCGTCGGGCTACAGTGTTATTGAACTAAAGCATCTTATAAAACTCAAGCCATTAATAACAGGCTGCCGCCACGTCGGGGTAATTTATTCAAATTGCGGGTCCGGGATGGAGGAGCAGATGTTTCAGAGCTGCTGGTGTCACGGAATGAGTTCCAAGGGAGGGGAGGGGGTGCCCGCTTCGCATTCTTGTGGGGGGAAGGGGAGAGGACCTTCTCGGAGCTCAGCCAAAGTCCCTGCATTCCAGAAGGAGGTGGAGACCTCAGCCCAGGCTTCCACAGGGAGGAGGAGCCCGTAGGGTGGAGGACAGTTCATTTAGTTCAACAAGTGCCAGGATGGAAAACCAGACGGTGAGGACCGGCGGGCAGGTAGGTCCCCCTTCCTAGGATGTCGCTCCTCCCATCCTATCCAACTGAAATGCCACTTCCTACTCAAAGTCGTCCATGGTTTGTCCAGACACAGAGCTTGGTGCTCGGAATCAGAAGGGCCTGAGTTTCTTTGCAGATGCACCTACCAGCTAGTGACCCCAGTAAGTTAAGCTCTGGGTCTCAGTGCTTCATCTATACAATGGAGTAATAATACCTCAGACACTGAGTGGGGAGAAGTGACCCAGTGCAAGGACTTGGCCCACGCAGGGGGTGGCTGAGGTCAGTCGGGTTCCTGTACTACACCTTATGGCCCTCACTTGTGGTGAACTTAGTGCTTTGATTCAAGGTCTTTTCCTGCTTCCTAATGGCTTCATTGGTTTCACCTGCATCCCAGCCAGACTGTAAACTGCCTGAGGTCGAAAGTCATGCTGGCTTACCCATGATGTATGGGGTGTGTAGAGCACACAAGGCCTGTGGCTCCTTTCTCTGATGGGGAAGGGACAGTAAAGCTCGCAGAGGCCTCCCTTTGGATTCCTGTTACCTCAGCACAGTCCCCTGGGTCTTGGCCAAACCTGGGTTGGGTCCTAGAGGGGGGTCAGGGCCTTGACGTCTGGCCACAGTTTCCAGTACAGAGATTATGGAAAGCCAGTTGGCCCCTGGGTTCCTGCCAAGATCTCGGAAAGTGGAACCTCTAAAGATGAAAATCGGCCCCGCTGTCTGATTTTACCTTTTTGGCAAAGCAAGTATCTCCCCCATGAAGCTGATTCTGGTTTTAATTCGCTCCTCTCCTGTGGGTGTCTAATGCTGGGGCTGAGGGCCACTGCTCAGCTGATGTCTTCATACTGTGAATCTGAATCCCGATGGGGGCAGGAAACACAGAAGGGCCCTATAAATTGTAGGTGCCCTGACTCACTATTTAAAATGGTTGAGAAGATATTTTCTCCTCCTTCCTCTCTATTGCAGATGTGGCTGCCTGCTTATTAAGGGGGTATGAGGTGGGGCTCCACCTGGTGAGGGATGCTCCATTATGCCGCCCTGGGTTGCCTTTGGTTCCATGCCCCTCGCTGACATCAGCGGCCCCTGATGGCGTGTTGCAGTGAGCAACAAGGGTGGGTACAAGGGTGACACTCTGGAAACGTCCCAATTGGAGGCAGACACGTCTCTTCTCACAGGCCCAGCCCTGATGGTGCCACCATAACGTGATGAGAGGAGAACGAGGAGCCCTTCTGTCCCCCACACAGCCCTGACCTGAAATGACACTACCAGAATGCTACTCTGTGAGACCAAGGTTGCTGAGGCAAATCTACCCTTGGCAGGCCCGCATCAGCACATTTATCAGATGCCCAGGGCTCAGGGACCAGGCAGAGGGGCCACCTTTGCCACCTCTGTCTCCTGGCCTGGGGACTGCCCTGGACACGGTGGGGGGACTGGCTGCCAGAAACATGGGACAAGACTATGGGGGGCACCAGTACCCCAACCCAGGAGAGGTGAGGGCAGGTGAAAGGGGTTTGGTGGCAGAAGACGGCTTGTTTCTCCCACTCCCACCCTGGCCTTTCCCCAAAACGCTCCCTACCCACCGGGCCGGGGTGGGGGTGGGGGGGCGTCAGGGCAGCCACTGGCCCCATGCCTCTGCTCCCTACAAACGAGACCTGCTCATAGCTCAAGGTTCATTTCAAATGAAGGAGAAAGCTCAGCCCCACACTCGCGGGGCAATCAGCGCACTCCGTGATGAATGGAGCCTGTGTCACTCAGTGAAAATGAATATTTCTTTGCGATAATGGCCAGATGGTAGCAACTCTCCGATCCAAATTAAAACATGCATGATAAATGCCAGGAAAACAGAGGAAGACAAAACCCCAACCTGGAGTGAATTCTCTCTATAAATCTTCCCCCTGCACCCCCTCCCCCACCACCATGGAGGCCCTGCTAATAGCCATTAAATTATTAAGATGCGCTGCAAGGAGAATGCCAATGTCAGTGGCACCCGCCCCACTGCCCACCTTGGCCCCCTGCCTGTGGGCCTGACTCTGGAGGGGCTGCGGGGGTGGGGAAACCCAAGAGGGGGCTGCTTTTAGGCCAGCAGAGAGTCAGCGTGGTGGAGAACATTCTTCTTAGAGACATGAGTGTGAGCCTGGCCTCGTGGTGCCAGCGCCGAGGGCGGCCTGCCGGAGGCTGGTGCCCAGCCAGACTCTGTGGACAGCCAGACACACCTGCCCCCAAAGAAGACACCATCTCCGTGGAGAGATGAGAAACTAACATCCGCTGCCTGACGCTATGGCTCAGGCAGAGGGCCGGAAAG
This sequence comes from Lynx rufus, assembly GCF_022079265.1. NCBI lineage: Eukaryota > Metazoa > Chordata > Mammalia > Carnivora > Felidae > Lynx > Lynx rufus. Next base: position 5,239,908 of record NW_025814837.1, on the reverse strand, counting down.
GGGCTCTGAGCCAGGAAGACCAGTGAGGAACAGCTGGAAGAAGGATGCCAGCAGGATGGACCCTGATGAGGGCTCTGACCACGTGGAGCTGGGCAGCTGAGAAGGGTCAGAGAGGACCATCCAAGAGCGGGTGTGTGTCTGAAAGTGGATGTGTACTTGGAGGTCTAAAGGCATCAGGTATTGGGCAGGGCAGGGACAGCTTTGGAGCTTAGGTGTCATGGTGACAATAGGGCTCTTGAACTTACAGTTTAACTCCCATTGCCCCCTGCCCATCCCCTCACCCCCGGCACATATCCATCTGTCCTTGGTCTCCTTGACACCCTGTCCAGTGTTCTGTGTGGGTGGCCAGTCTTCCCAGGTCCAGCTCCCATCAATCACCAACCTCTTCCAGATTCCCTATCATCTTCCAGAAAACCCCCAATTCTTTAGCAGGGCATTCCTTGAAACCCTCCCCTCAGGCCAACTGGTTTCCTCATTTTTCCTGGATAGGCTCTAGGCCATGGGGCCTCCATTCCTTGTCAGCCTTAATCCTGTGCAACAGAGAGCCTCCTCCAGAAAGCCTGCCCTGACTGCTCTGCCTTGCCCAGCTCTCACCTCTGCCAGCTAAGGCTCACTATCTTCACGGCTCATCTGGTGCCCGTGAGGCCATGAACTGATCTCCCCACCAGACTGAGAGCTTCTCTAGGGCCCGTAGCTCAGCAAAGCCTTGAAGGTGTCTTCCTGGGACCCCGTCACATCTGTCTTTCATGGTCAGCTCTCCAGGGGCACAGACCATCTCTTCTCAGCAATTGGCCATTTATGTCCAGCCTTAGACCTCTTAAGACAGTTGGGACAGTTACCCAGTGTTGTGATGCGACATCGTGATGGGGGGATCACGGGTCTGTCAAAAAGAAAACCTGCACTGGCTGGTCCTTGCTGAAGTCAGCTTCCACCAAGCCTTTCTCCTCACCAGGCCCAGACAGACAAGGCCCTGAGTGCCCAGCTGGGCTCTCCTCTGCCGGGCAGTTATGGACTTTCTCCACCTGCCCTTCTCAGCTGAGCCTCCAGGCTCGACGTGCCACAGACAGGCTCATGTTCCTTCTGACTAGGCTTGCACCCAGGTCAGACCCACCTTAAGTCCCCCCAGAGGGCCTCGGTGAGGGGAGTGAAATGCTGGAGAGCCCATCCTAAAGGCTGTGGTCCCTCCTCACCCTCTGTGCCTCTGATGGGTGGCACTGACACAGGGAGAGCTTGCTGTGGGTGCCAGCACCCCAGCACAGACCCGCGAGAAGGCAGCAAGTCGTAGAGGCCGGCCAGGAAAGGCTGAGGTATAAAGCTGGTGACTGCCTGCGTGGATACCTACCTCTCCTCTCTGAGCCCTCATTTTCCCCTCCATAAAGTGGAGGTGCTGCGTGCCTGGTTCCCATGTGTGCTGGGCTGGGCTGGGTGGGGAAGGAGCGACCTCTCTCCCAGAAGGCAGAGCACGTCTGATCAGGAAGACCGAGCAGACTCATAACACAGAGAAACGACACTCCGGGACAGGCCTGGTGAGCTCGGACTGAAGGGTGAGAAGGGACAGGATCCCGTCTCTGACTCAGACACTGTGTGCACAAGCATAAATGTTCGTGCCCTGGAATGTGAGGAGCAAGGAGACCCACGATGTGCCAAATCTGATTCTTCCAGAAAGTGGACACTCCTGTCCAGCCAAACCAGTTCTTCTATTTTATTTTTAAACTCTATCTTTTTAAAATTTTTAAAAATTAATCTCTATGCCCCACGTGGGGCTTGAACTCCTGACACCAAGATCAAGAGTCCTATGCTCTACTGACTGAGCCAGTCAGGTACTGCTAGTTGTTCTTATATTATTTTTAAAAGATCTCAGATGCCACATATTTGCCTTGCTTGTCTTCGTTTTCATTTCTTTGCCTGTGACACTTCACCCTAGATGCTACCTCTTGGTAAACCTGTTATCCCAATAATCACCTGCTCCAGGAAGCCTTCCTTGTTCTCACCCCAGTGTGGTAATCCCCATGCTCAGTGCCGCTCAGGCCCTAGGCAGTATGATTTTTTTTGCACTTTGTTAATCACGCCTGTCAAAGGTCTTCACCACCCCCCCGCCCCAACTGTCACCTCCTCTCATTCCCCATGGACCGGACCCTAAGAATAAAATAATTGCAGCTATTATCATCAGGGAAGATTCCACAGTTTGCCAACTGCACCCCACCTATGGCAGATCCAAGGGGGTGTCATCATCCCCTCTACAAAAGGGGGTCGCGAGGCATCACTGTGGGAAGGGCAGGACATGTGGAGTCAGAGTACCCGGGTATGGTGCCCGGGACTGTGCTGCTGGTCTCCCTGCTCTGGCTCCCGTCCCACAGCTGGTGGAACATCCCTGCCCCAGAGCTTTAGATGGCGTCCCTGGGCCGAAATGCATTTAAAGCACCTTGGAATCAATGCTCCCACATCTCATCCTCCCCCCAAGGAGGACCCCTCATTCTGGCCTCTCGGCATCTTCCAAACCTGCCTTGGCTCAGGTTATTTTCCCATCTGGAAGTTTTGCCCTTCCTTGCTCAAATCCCCTCGCCTCTGAAGGCCAAGCAGGCGTTACTGGTTCTGATCTCTCTGATCCATGCTACCTCTCCCTGCCCCCATCCCACTCTTGTGTTGTTAAGGCTGCCCGAGTGTGCCAGGGGCCAGGTAGGCACTGGATACATCTCGGCCATGCCAGGGCTGACTCAGTGCAGTGCTGAGGACCGCCTGGCCCAGGAAGGGCTGCTTGTAACATTCACTCTCTCTCATCTTGCCCATCTCCTGCAGAAGTAGGGGTCTTCCTCCCGTATGCCCACACAGTGCCTGCCACAGGAGGCCACGGGAGTGGCGACTGGGTGGGAGACAGAGGCCCACGGTCCCCTCTCTCTGTCATTCCATTCCGATTCCTGTCATCAGCCCCTTCAGCCTGGGCACACATGCGGCAGCTTCTAAATATCATCCAGGAGCCCATTTGCAATGATTAATATCCCATTTCCTCTGAAACAATCCTTTGCTAAATTAGCTGGGGCCAGAGGGAATTTGGCGAGGAGCCGCGAGTCTCAACTTAACTTGCCGAATGGATTAAAAAAAACCCTCGAAAACAAAATGCAGATCAATCAACACCCCTTTCCCCAGCTGAAAATCTAAAGTCCATTGAAACTCAGCAGGTTTGCAGTTAATTATAATTTCACACCTATGGCAGGAGTTACTGAGGTATTTATAATGCGTGCCTGCCCGCTGGAGCCTTTGTGGGGGCCTCACTAGGGACCCTTCTCACCAGCCACCTCCTTCCCCAAGCAGAAAGACCTGTCTTCCCCGAAGCTGCTGTTTGGGTTCAGTTGTGTAAACTAGAGAAGCTTCCTGGAGTTTTAAAATTTCTTTCTTTTTAAGGGGCTTGGGAAAGAAAGGAGTCGAAGATTCTTAAGGAACAGGAATTATGAAGAATAAAATCCCGGGTCAGGGAGACCTTGCATGATGATCTAGGGAACCTAACAGTTGGAAATGCTTTACCAAAAATCGGAAAGATGGTGGTCAGACACGTGGTAGAACTTCCTGCCCATAAAGAATCCAAGCCCTTGGTGGGCCACTTGGCTTGGCTCTGAGGTGTCTAATCCTTTAGCCCTTCCCAAAGGCACATCACAGGGTCAGGCAGGGCGACGGTGACCCCTACCCAGGCTGCTCCCTAAACACTGCAACTGTCTGGGCCCTGCTGTCTTATGTCTGACTCAAACTTCCTGAGCTGAAAGCTGCAATGGCTTTTCTTCAAGATCAGTCCAAAATAAATCAAGAATTCAGGTACGTGAAAGATCAGCCGGGACCTTGGCTTTGGGGCTGGGGTTTAAGGGAAATCATTACAATCTATAGCTTGAGACATTCTGGTGGGGATGGGGAAACAGGGTTTCCGAGCTCCGGAGAAGGAGGCCCAAATGGACTGTGGAGTTGCTTTTCTTCTTGATAGTTTTTAAAAACAGGAGGGGCAGGGTGAGAGGCAGACTCATGGGGGAGGGTGGACATGTGGCTCCAGGGGCCTCTGCAGGCCTCGGGGTTCCCTGTCCAACAGGGAAGTTAGCCATTCCCCAGCCAAAGGTTCACCACCACCCCTTGAGGAGGAGGATGTCACTGTCCCCATGAGCTAAGGGGTCTGTAGGGTCTGGTGGGGGGGGGGGTGTGTGCAAAAGAAGGAAATGCACTCCCCCAACACATACACAATCACACACAGGCATCACGGGCCCACAATGGAGTACACACGCTGCCCAGCTTTCGGGCCTTCTGCGGGGAGACACAGCCCCTTCTATGGGGCCTGATGAGGGTGGAGCCTTTTTTGCTCTGAGGTACAGATGGCTTTTCTTTTAGAAGTCTGCTTTGGGGCAGCAGTCGCCGGACCCCTTCTCAGCCCAGGATTGTACCCCCTGGGCTGGGCTGGGGTCAGCTTTGCTCATTCTGGGGTCTTTCAGGCAGGGTACAAACCCAGAGCCCCAAAGTAGAGGTCAGCACGTGCTTGACCCGGGGGAGGCTCTGATGCCTCAAAGGGGAGAGACGGGGACAGAGGTGGAAAGGCTCAGCCTGTGGGCCTTGACTGTCCTAGTGACGCTGTTCTTTGGCTTCAGGCTCTGCCCACCCTACCCCACCCCTAGGGGAGCCTCACCCAGGAGGTCCCCACAGGGAGTTCACACTGGTCTTCAAGCCTTTCCTCACACTTTCCCCCTCTCCCCTGCTGCACTGCATCTCCAGGGGGAGGCTGTCTAGAGTAATCGGCTTCTTTTTTTAAACCTTGTTTCCTACTGTCTTGGTATAATTTCAGATTAATCTTCATTGTACTGTGCCCACCCCCACCCCCCCCCCCGCCACGGCCCTTTAGCTTTATGTTTTTGTGTACTCCATCCCGTGTGGGCCGAGGGTTCCTAACAGAATCCTGAGGGATTTCTGTCTACCCAGAAGCTTTTGTCAGTGAGACAGTTGTTGGCATCTAAGATGAGAAAATTGAAACTTCTATTGAATTTTCATACGGCGGGACCAGCCTGCACATCTATTTCCTCTAAACGCTCGCTAAATTGCCTACCTAGAGTATGGGACTGAATAGCTAGAAAAGTCTGGAAGTGAGGCACCCAGCCTGGGGAGGTTGACAGTGTGGCCATGGGTCTCCTGGGGCCCCGGGACCTGGCAACAGCAGGGAGCTGCCCATGCCCCTCAGCTGGTCTCCCTGGCCTCCCTTAGCACGTCGTCTGCGTCTGTTTAGAAATAAAATAATGCTCGGAGGAGAAATGAGGAACTTAATAGGATTTAAAAAGCCGCAGGAACCGATGGGGCTACAGATGGTGGAAAGGCTGGGGGGACTGAATCAGCCACGGTTTTCTGGTGGGGAACGTGGCCTCGGGGAGGGCCTCAGAGCCGCGTTCACATGCATTGTGTCCAACCTCATTAGCCAGCCCGGCGGGACTCCACTGCCACATGAGTGCCGGCCACAGTGAGGGGGGCATAGCGGCCCCAAAGATGCCATTAAATGAACGGGGGAGCAGTGATGGGCTGCAGGACTGGCTGACTGACTGGCCCGCACCTGCCTCGGGGACTGAGTGCACACGGAATGACTCCCAGGCTGTCACACCTGCCCCCAGCCCTCCTGTGCCCTCCTAGTCCTGCCAGGCTTCCCCCCAACCCTCCCCCCCACGACTGATACAGGAGGGAAAGAGGGGGCTGGGGAGGGAAGCACGCGTGTGTGGGCCCCCAGTTCTGGAAAAGCAGAGGGAGGAAAGGGAACCCGCTGTGGAGACCTTCAACCCAGGCAATTCTGAAAGACTTGCGGGGCAGGGTGGGGGGGGGGTACCTAAAAGAAGCTCCTTCACCCTCTAGAAGCTTCCATAGGTGCTCCCTAGATGGTGGCTTACTACTGCAAGTACCCCTCCAGGGCTGGAGCTCAGGGCCACCCCCCTCAGTCTGTCCCGAGCCTCCCCCAGGCCCTGCAGCCAGTGGGGGACAATAGGACTTTATACAGGGAGCTCAGTAGTCCTGATCACATCCACCCTCCGCCATCATCAGGCCTCCATCAGGCTCCCTGCTTGGATTCAGTCACAGCTGCCCCTGTGGCCCCTCTTCTCTGAGCCTCCTCAGGCCTTCCTGGACAGGGAGGGGACTTGGAAGCCCCTCAGCAGTCCCCATCATGAGCTGTGACCTCTCTCCCCCAGCTGGGGCTTCACATGTTCCAGCCAAAGCCTGAGTCCTCTGGAGTGTGTGTGTGTGTGTGTGTGTGTGTGTATGTGGTCTCCAGTTCCAGGCCCTGCAAAGGGGTGAGGGCCGTGGTGGCAGGCCTTAGAACACAGTTTTCAGCCTTGCTCACTTTTCCCTCTGGCGGGACTCCCCAGTGCCACACCTACCCCTTCCAAGGGGTGGGCGGCCCCTTGGCAACCCCAATACCTTCTTTCCTGGGACTTCCTCCCAAGCCATCTTGACTCCTAACTTCTCCGGCTCATCAGCCCCCCATATTGTTGTTTTGTTCTGTCATTTCATGTTGAGATAAAATCAAGTGGCCCCAGTCTTTGCTTCACCCCCAGCCACTCTGTTCCCAGTGGGGATGTTTATTTTCCATGCGTGTGGGTCTGTGTGGGTGCCTTTGTCAGTGTGGGTATATGGCATGTCAGGGCGGGGCAGGGGTGCAGCATGTGTGACTGTCTCCCGAAATTCTTCCAAACACAGCACGGATAAGGCCCACAGTAACTGAAACTTCTGACCCGTCGATGGTTGCTGAGAAAACGTAGGGGTGGTTTCTGGTGACGGTGTGTGTCTGGCAGTGGTGGGGTGGGGTGGGATCAGGCCAATATCGGCTACACCTAATCCAGACTTCAGCCACTTCTTCCCTCTTGGGCCCTTTGAGGGAGGTGGGCACACTCCCCAGCCCCAGCCTCCTCCAGTCCAGCCCAGGGGGACCCCCAGCAGGTTTTCTGACCAAGGCCAGGGTGCTCAGAGCCTGACTGACTCAAAGGGGTGCCCATACCTGGCTACAGGAACCTCATTTGCCTGGGGCAGGGGGCTGTCCTGTCTTCTGGCCTTGGTGCTCCCCTGGGCTGGGACCAGGGAGGATGGGGAGGAGGTTAGAGCTACAGGGCAGCACATTGTGGGTGCTAATCCAGATACTGAGAGTGAAACCCAGTGGCTGAAGGGCCCCTGTGGCCGTGAGACCCAATTCAGATGCTGACCATGAACCAGCTCACTGGGCAGATACACCTGCCTGCCGGGAGGCAGAGGAACTCAAGTGCATGCCTTAGGGAGGGTCACTGCCTCTGAGATGACCAGGACAGGTGGGGGGCTCCCAGGTTCCTCTCTGTCCCTAGTCTGCCTCATTCCTCCGGTTCATGAATTGGTTTGCTGATTTGAGAGTGACTCAATTTAAATATAACTTGCTCCAGAGAGCTCTGTGGGGTTAACTGGAATCTCCTTGCAGAGAAATGGCTCCTGGGGAGGCTCTTCCTCTTTGGGTTTTCCTTCCCTGCCTAACTGGAGCCCTGGCTCTTGGTGGCAATAGCAGGGGCCAACACCTCTCTCCCTGCACAGGGGCATTATGGCTATGATGCCTTCTCTCTGCCTGGTGCCCCCACCAGGATCAGGGTTCCCTGCTTCTCATGGAGACAAGTCCAACCCCTTGGTCTTGTGTTCAGGGCTCCATTTTCACTTTATGTCCTCACTTATTCCCACCAAGTCTATACCTCTCGGTCCAATTCCCTCCAGGAAGCCCTCCCTGCCTGCTCCAGGCCACAGTGAGCTCTCTTCTTTGACCCCCTCCAGCTGTGGTCTCTCATGTCTCATGGGGTGGTCCAGGAGATCCTTATTCAGCCTGGCTCTGCCTCTCTCACCTGAGACCCTGCTCTTCCCTCAGCCGCCTTTCACACCCTTCTCTGCTCCCATTTCTTTCATCTTTTTTAACATTCACCTCTTCCCCATCCTCTTCGCACCAGAAAAAGTATTTAATGGATATTAAATTATTTTAAACTGACTTTTTTTTTTTTTTGTTAAATAGCTTGGTGATAGTGCTGACTCAGGATCATCTCACTGTTTAATATTGAATATGCAATTAATAGATAGATGTTTAGGTTTGGCTCTTTTTCCCCCCTTTCCACCGCAGGAAGAATAAAAGAGCTGATTAATCTGGTTTGGGGCAAGTGTCAGTGGCAGGAGATATATGGCAGAAAGGAGATGAGGTTAGCAACTTGGAGTCAGAGAGCTATTGCCTCCAAGGCAAGTGAAGGAGAAAGGGTTTGCATTGGAGCTCAGCGCCGCCTCGCCGGGCACGGCGTCTTCTGACACCCCACTCCGGTTCTGGAGAAAACCGGCCGGACTCTGAGCTGTCTGCTCTGCACGCGAGGGGCCCCCTACGCCCCCTCAGGGGCCTCCCTCTGTGGGGCCTTGTTCATGCCACCCTGACTTCTTCTCTAGGGGTGGAAACTCCCCTCCTTCAAGGCCAGCTCAGGTGCCATCTGCTCAAGGTCTCTGGCATCCCCCACTTACTTCGGGGCCCCTTCTCTGGGACTGCAGGTGCCGCTTACTGCTCGAGCTACCTTCCTATACACCAGGGTTTCTCCCCACCAGGGAGAGGGGCTCTTCACTACATCCTGGCCCTGCTGCACGAACAGGGTATTACAGGTGAGTCACTGCATGACGGGGTGACCCGGGGCCTGGGGCCTGCTGGGCCTGCTTCCCGGAGACAGTCTCTAGGAGAGGCCCCTGGTTCCACCATGTGCCACCAAGGAGAAGTCCTATGTGAGATGGGACAGTACCCTTACCACCAGGGTAAGGATGCCTAGGACTGGGTATTTGAGGAGCCTCTGTGTGTGCAGAAAACCAAAGTAACTGGACTGGCAGGAAAGGGGCAGGAGCGAATAGCACAAACCAGGTGGGCTTTGCTTACCTGGGCCCTTAACCCCTGAGCCATTTTTACATCTCAACGGACCCACCTCCACTCTCGGGGTTCTCAGGATGGGAAGCTCTCAGAAGACCACAGGGAGGTGTGTCAGTGCCCTGGGCCAGGGGGCCCCTCGGGGCAGCACAAAGACACCAGCTGGGCTCTAGGAGGTAGGGGTGGGATTTGAGGGCCAATTCAGACACAGAGGCCTTACAGCCAGGTCAGGGTCCCGTGCCCAGGGTCCCTCTGGGCAGCAGCCTGAGCTGGAAGGACCACAGGTCCCAGGGGCAGGCAGGACCTGTGGCCACACTACAGTTCTCTCAGGATGAGGATCTTGACTCTGAATTTGCGAGTATCTTTTGCCTATTTTACCTTTTTCCCTTAATTTCCTAAACACTTTTTGTAGGGAGGTAGGACAGAGGAGAGAGAAATTCCTCAGTGCCTGTCTAAGCTGAGAGGAATGTGACCTGTCCCGGCACAGAACCCAGGGGGAAGGCGCTTGGCAGAGGGAGCGAGAAGCGTGGCCTGGTGGAGCCTTTGTGTGCAGTGGAGGGGACAGAACTTCCCTGGGGAATGGAGCTCTATGCTTGTGGGGTGCGGCTGTATCCTCCTATTCTGTCCCTTCCCAGACATCTCCCTGTCTGCCTGGATCTGTCTCCAGAATCTTGACCTCAGTGGTCCCAAGCCCCCATGGCGGCCCTTCTCAGATTTGCCCAGTGTGGTCTGAACCTTCCCAGGGCAGGGCTACAATCCACTTCCTCTCGTCCAGCCTGGCACCCTTTCAACTTTTCAGGCTCCATCACAGGGGGCTTTCCTGGGTGACATGGAGGTGGGCACACCCTTTGGATTTCCTAAAGGAGGCAGAAGAGTACCCCAGGACCTGCTACTCGTTTACTTACAGGAAGGAAGGAACCCCATCAGCAGACCCCAATCACCTCCCCACTTTCCTTCACTCTCTCCCCACACCAGTCACCCAGAGCTCCATAGCCCTGTCCCAATTCCCAGCCATGAGATCCCTAGGGCTCGGGTGGGGGGGGGGCGGTGGCAGGAAGTCGCTGCATCACTGCATCAGGGAGAGGGAGGAAGGGTTGGGTCGGGGGAGGGGGGCAGAGACAAGTGAGCCCTCACGTGAAGGGGGCTGGCGCAGGCAGCTACTACCTCCTCGGCTCTCGCTGTCCGCTGGCTTCACCTGGATCGGCCGGTTCATCTGCAATAGAGCACAAAGGACAGTGTCAGATCAGGCCTGGGGGGAGGGGGCATACACCCACACCCAAAGGTAACTGGTGTTCATAGGTACACAGGTGCAAGGACCACACCCACCAACACATATATCCACACCACTGCTCCCCAATGCAGCTGCACACGGGCAGCAAAGCCCCACCCATCTCCCCTTTCCTATGCAGTCCCCAGGGCTCCATTGTCTTGGGAAGGCTTCTCTGGACTGGACACTCTGTGATGCCCCCCTCCCAGCTTTGAACAGCTCTTGCTAGCCTGTGACATCAGAATCTGAGGTGTCCTCACAGCGCATCTCTGGCCAGAGAATATGATCTTGCTGGAGACAGCTGGCTTTGCCGAAACAAGCTGCTCTCTGGCTACCCGGAGCCGTCTCCCAAATGTGGGCTGTGGGTGCCAGGGGTCCCTGAGGCTCTGGGCCACCCAGCTCCCGGATGAAGCCGAACTCAAGTGTGCGGCTAGGGCTGTCCCCTTTGGGGTTGGGGGGTGGGGTGGGCACAGCTACAAATCTCCCGTGGTATTTAGGGGGCCAGGAGGACAACAGGACACCGCCTGTTCCCCCCCCCCCCCCCAACGCCTCCCAGAGCCGGGCTCTCTCACGGGGATCCGCTTCAGTGCTCCGTTCAGGCCACTAGGGGTCTCTGAACTCCAAACATCGGCGGCTACGGCGCCTGTCTTTAATCCTCGCTGCTGGAGGCCACGGGGTGGGCTCTCCAGCCCAGAGGCCCCAAGATATTTCAGACAATAAAAACGGAAGGAATCACACAAATGGAATCCTACTTTATGTCTTTTCCAGTGCTTTAGCCTGTCAAGTACCTCCCTTATCCCTTACTGCATTTTTATTTCGCGTACAAACAAACCCCAACAGGCAGACAGGGCAGGGACTAATACCCCCACTTCATGGATGGAGAAAGCTGAGGCAGGGCCGCCCCACTGTAAGATGAGCCCAGGAACCCGAGCTGCCAGGGCTGTGTCTAGGCTTCCAATCCTGCACCAGGTGACTTTGTGTTGCCAGTTCCCCTCCTGTGTGTGTGTGCGGAGGCCGGACTAGCCAGTCACAAGCTTCCTCGGGCCTTCTGGTCTAGGATTCGAAGTGAGTTGTGGCTGCGTCAAGACAAGTGGGTGGGGGAGCGTGGGTGCCTGTGACTCAGCAAGGTGAAGACAAGGCCAGCGGAAGGGCAGAGCCACCACGAGGAAGGACAGAGAGGCAGGAGGCAGGGCATGGAGCAGAGGAAATGAGACACAGGTGGCCTGCGGGGGGCCAGACAGGACTCTGGGGGCCAGTCCACCGAGAGGGGGTCAGGATGTCATTGTTTGCCACAAGGTCCCCACTTGGCACGCCTTCTGGAGTTGAGAGGAAAAAAGGTGCTCAGTACGTAAGCCCTGCCAGCAGAGGAAATTGTATGTTATAGAAAGCTCCAATCACAGGGAGAAGGAAGAGAGACATAATGAAGATCCCGGTTTCATTTAGGGGGTCCTGGGGCCCCATTAAACAGCCTCCTTTGCAATTCTTGAGCAAAGGGCACAGAAGCCCCAGCAGGCTTCTGGCTATTGGGGAAGGGCTCCAGGAGGGGGCCAGGGGACTCCTTGTGTCCCATCCAGTGCCTTCTGGGACTCAGGATCCAACCCTTTTCTAGAATGTCCCTCCTTCCTGGAATAGCCCTAAAGTAAACAAGATAAATTAAATCAGGCAAACGGAATCTGCCTGGGCATGGAGCCTTCCACCTCAGGGGGCACCCCACCCTCAGGCAGCCAGCCTGTCTCCCTGTCCTTGGTATATGTAGGCATTCAAGAATACTCTGCCCCAGGCTCATGGACTTGGGCCTGATTTCCAGCCCCTCCAGCCCCCCTAGCCCCACCCCAGTCCTCCCTACCTCCTCCATGACTCGGTGCTAGGCTCCAATTTGACAGTGGGCTTCCTGGCAGCAGGGACCCAGGCTCTCATCCAGTTTCCCACCTGCCCTCAGCCACAGGCTGGGCACCCACAGGGTGCTCCATACAGACTCGTGGAGCGGAAGTGAACCGGTTCCCATGGACCTGTGGCTCCTGGGGTGATTTTTCATGTTTCGTTATGATCTAGGGATGGTCAGCATCCAGACAGCCTTTGCGGGGCTGTCGAAGAGGTGCCAGCCTTGATGGAGAGATAAAATACGGCCCGGTGCCTTCTTAATTCTCAGCAGAAATAAAGTGTCAGGCTCAGTTGGGAAGATTTCTCAGCTGGAGCAGGCTCTGCACGGACGCCTCAGGCCTCAAGGGAGATCTCCTCCCTCGGCCAGTGTCTCTCTTCCCTGTTCCAGACTCCAGCCCCGTCCAGCCTCACCAAGGCCTGGTTCTTCCCTGAGGAGGGGAAGTGGACAGAGCCAGCCTGGCTGCAGAAATGGCCACTGAGGAAGGGGACAGCGAGAGAGGATGATGGGTCAGATGGTGGGAGGGGGACTGCCATCTCCTTGTTCTTCTTCTAACTTTGCAGGCTTGGACGCTGGCCACAGCCTCAGGAGCTGTCGGCCACATGGCCTCAGGCGATCCCTTACAGGTGAACACCATGCTTCAAGGACACTAGAGCCCGCTTCTTGGTGCCTTTCCTCTCCCCTATCTGTGCCTCCTCTATCCAGCCATCCCTTTCAGTCACTGTATTGTCTTTCCAGAAGGGCCTGGGGCTGGGGGCTAGTGGGACCTGGAGTGCAGGTGCCCTCCTTGCTGATTCTCTTGCTGAGGTGTCATCTGTGTGCCTGTGTCCCTCTGTGGCCTTCATCCTGGGTTGTGCCTCTGAGTGCCTGACGGGGGGCTTTGGCAACCCAGGGCTGCCTTCCCTGGGTCAGGAACAGCTCCCTGAATGCACCCTGCAGGCTTCTGGGGTCAGTCTTTGGGGACATCGCTAACTCTTTTGACTGTGTTTCTGTTTCCAGCTCGGGGTCCTGTCAGGGGAAGCGAATAATCCTGGCCCAGGTTTTGGGGTCCTCTGTGTCCCTACTGCAGCAGAGAGCGGGCTGGTGGCTCCTTCTGCCTGTTTCTGCCTCCCCTCCCCCTCCCCATCTCTGCCACTATTTGCATCAACACATATCCATGCATTAAACAAGACATTCCATTAATTTCTTCATCATCATAACTTAAGCTGGGACATACCCTTTAAATATTCATTCAGCTATGAAAACTGGGCATTAAAATTTTAATAATGTCAAGCTCATTTGAACCAGGCTCCTTGGGGACGATTACGATACAATTAGAATAAATACGATGATTGAGCTGGTCCAGAGGCTTCACCTGTCTGTCCAACGTGGCTTCTTGTGGAAAGAGAGGCCTGTGGCCAGTGAGCAGGCAGACAGATTGACAGACAGGCCAGCCTGGCTCTTTCTTGACTCTCTCTCCCCTTCCTACATTCCCTCCTTCCCTTCTCGGTTCCCGGCTGCCACTTCTACCTCTCGCAGGTGTCCGCAGGTGTCCGCAGCCCCCTGTGGGCCAGAGTACAGGGGCATCCCTCCCGTATCCGGGAAGATGGCCCGGAATAACCCCGAGTTCCAGACATGAATTTCCTTACCTTCCTGGTGCAACCTGGGCTGGTTCCTGCGTGAGGGCCATTTTCTTGTCTGTGTGTCCCCTCTTCCCCACCCCGCAAGGGGCTCCCTAAGGCTGGAATGAACACCCCACCAGAACAAGACCAGGCCGCAGAGGAGGCCACCGAGGGGGTTCTTAGACATGTTCTGCCACCAGACCAGGTAGGGACCATCTTCACCCAGCTTCCCCTCTGCTGCAACTATCTTCCTGAGAGTTGGTGTGGAGGTCTGGGGGCAGGAGCGGAGCCCCTCCGTCCCTCATTGTCAAAGCCAGTGCTGGCGAGAGCCCTGGGGACATCCACTAGTGAACTCACCCCTGCTTTACTCGGGACAGCCCTCACACCTGCAGGATCACGTAGGGCCCTCCGCCATCTGCCTTCTCAGGCACCCAAGCCCTCTGCTTCACATTGGGCCCTAGTGCAGCTGACCCAGGGCTGTCTGAGAAATAAAAGGACCTGGAAAGTTCTCTGTCACCTCTCCCTGGCAATGTAAACCCTCCTATTCTTCAATAAGACTTCCCTGGTTATCTCTCAGCTCCCTTGGTCACACATGGCCTTGCACTACTTTGAGAGCTCTCTCTTTCCTCTCTCGTGCGTGCGGGCGTGTGTGTGTGTGTGGCAGACAGAAACAGAGAGGGCTTGTTTCTCAAGCAGGAGCAGGGACCCAGTTTCCTACTCACAGACCCCCTAGACTCTAATTTAGGACTGAGCTCCACCGGAGTGTGTGTGTGTGTGTGTGTGTGTGTGTGTGTATGTGTGTGCATGTTTCAGTAGTACTGGTGTGACATTACAGACATCTTAAAATAATTCATTTCGGTTGGAGACTGGGAATAAACAAGACAGAGGAGGACACTAGTGCGGTCCCTTCGGCATGGTAGCCTCTCAGTAAGTGTCATGCTCCATGTTGCTCTCCAGCATGTGAGCCAGAAATGCCTCAGAAGGGCTGGACCGACGCCTCGCGTAGTGCCACGGCAGGGGGGGAAGATGGTTAGGGCGGCAGAGAATACTGTGGTGGCCTACAGGAATGGCCAGTATGCTCTCTATCCAGCAGCTGAGTCCCCACATGTAATTCCAGCGTGGGTGTTCAAACCTCAATGCTGAGAGTCCTTTCAGGCTCCTTCTGGGATGTGTGAGTGCCTGCTGATACCCAGTTCCCCTGCTCACAGGACGGGTTCACTTCTCCGCGAGCCAGGGAGCAGTGTGGGAATGCCTACTCTTGTCTTGTTCACTGGCGGTTGCTCTTAGCTCTGTCCCTGCCCACCCCCTCCCGCGCTTGGCTCCTATTCCTCATCAGTCCCCACTGTTTGTTCTCATCACCCCAAAGAACTCGGCTTTTATGTTGTCTGCCCCCAGACCCAGCACACGTGTCGGTCATGGAAACGGTGAAGCAGCAGACCCTGTGGGCTGGGGCCCATTGTGCTCCAACCCAGCAGCAATACTGCTCTGGGAAGAGAGATATCATTTTGCAGTTCAAAAAGCAAGGGGAAAAAGCACCGTTAAAGCGCTAAAATATAAAGCTTTTCCTTTCTTCCACAGCCTCTCTTTTTCTTGGCTTGTCACGGTACGTTTTATTTGCTGTTTGACGTCGTTTTAAATAAAGACAAATATAAATTGTAAATTATTAGCATAGATCCTACCATTCATCTTTATTTTGTGTAATGCCAGTTTTAAATGCAAATATCAGAACATTTAGCTCCTATGCAGAATCACCAAAATTACAGTTTGGTTTTTGTGACTTGTGCCTGGAGGGTGCCTTGAGCTGGCCAGAGGAGACAAATGCAAGCCAGACTCGGGAAGGCTAAGGAGGAATAGAGAGTCCCCTCAGGCGTGGAGACCCTCACAGGTACCCAGAGCCCTGCCCTGCAACATGGGGGGTGGGGAGGTCGGGGCAGGGTGTGGTGGCAGCTTGGGCCTGAGGACTGCTGGGCCCTCCCTTCCACTGACTACCGATGTGGACATGTTGCAACCCAGTATAGGGTGGGCCCTGGGAAGTCGAGTCAGGCTTCATTTCTACCCATGGGCCACCTCCTGGGTAGGATATTGTAAATGTTCTGCCAGGACATGCCAGACCTTGCCTGGACAAGAGGCTCACTCTTGCGAAGACACGGCCTCTGTTGGCAAATCAGACATGCCACAGTGCTGCCAGCCTGGGGTACCACAGGGTGAGTAGGCCTGACCCAACCCTCCCCTAACCTGCACCAGGACACTGCCGGCTGGCCTCGAGGGCAGAATGATGGCTTGAAGGGCCCAAGATGTGCATGTACAGGGCAGATGGTGGGAGGCAGAACTTTGCATAAGTCCCCTACACATGCTTCTTCGTCCCACAGACTTCGTTTGCTTGAAACATAACTACCAAGAGAAACTTTTAAGAATTTCAAAATGACTGCAGAATACTAACCCCCAAGCCTGCGACCCTTCTGAGTACAGGGCCTGTGTGCCTGCACAACTCGTGTGCCCACGAAGCTACCTTGTAGATGATGCCTTTCTGTGTCCCCACCACCCTGAAGTTCTCTCCATCTACCAACTCCAAGCACCAGGCCTTCCCTTGACCATCAGGTGTTTTCAGCATCGCTCCTGCTACAGAAAGATCGTTACTCAAAGATTTATCTTTCGAAGATGAACCTTGGGTGACTCTGGGAGAATAGACCGAGAATTCTCAGCCTTTGCTATAAAAGGCTGGTGGCGAGGAAGAAACCATCCAGTATGGGCAGGGAAGTGCACTCACACACGCGATTGTGGGGGCCGTAGGTGGGCAGCTCCCCAGCAACTGTGCCCTCTGCCAGGACTTAGCAAATAGGACTTTACCATTAATTGAGAACTTATTTATTTAAAGCCCCAGGAAGGCAGATTCTGAATCACATGCCCCGATGGATTCCCAGCACTGTGCATAGTAGGTTCTCAGTAACCTTGGAATAGAAGGTTAGGGCTTTGCCCAGTCCCCTGGTGAGAAGGGATTGAAGGGGAAGGGCAGAAGAAGTGCACATTATTTGTAGCTTGTTGTAAATATATTAATATTTTAATTATCTCCTTAATAAGTCACATATGGTTCCTTCCATAAAGAGGGATTAGAAACTCAAGGAACCCTGTCTGTTGTCATCATCAAGTTCTGACTTAAGGACACCCCCGCAAGATACGTGCCTTTACCCGAGACCTCGGACCTCGGTCCAGTGTCCGAGGCCCGCCTTGGCCAGGCCAGCTGGTGGCGCACCCTCCTAGGGCATGCCCTCCCCATCCGAAGTCTGCCCCTGGGGGTGCAGCCACTCTTGCAGCCCTTTCTCCCTCAGGTCTCAGCTTCCCCCTGGGCCTTGCAACCTAAATGAAGTGTTCCTTCAAGCTTTCCATTCTTTCCTTCAGTTGCCTTGCTGGCACGGTTAGGGACCATTACCGTCCCAAACTTGCAAGCTTATTTGTTCAATGTCTGTCTTCCCTTTATGAGGGAAGGCCCACACCCGCTTTGTTTCCCTGCTATACACCCAGAACCCCACGCACATCCCATCACCAGCACTGTCCCCTCTTGCCTCAGCTGTGTTCCTGGGGCAGGAGTGTCCAGAGGCCAGAGGTGGTCACCTGCTGGACAGCCCTGCTTCCTGCCCAAAGTTCCTCCCGTCTAGCAAAGTGAGGTCGTGGGACCTTTGGATTAGGAAGGGTTTATTGAAGCAGCGATCCTCGATCCTCATTTAGAAAGACAGCCGGCGAGCGCAGACCAGACAGAAGAACCCAGGGTTATTGTTAAAATATGCAAATCCACAGCCCATTGAAATGCAAACCCTCCAGATAAGATTTTTTAATAAATCTGGTTCTGTTCCCACTCCCCGCTCTGAGGAGGCCATCTGATGCTTGTTGGGTCAGGACGCAAACCAGCATGTAAGCCCCGTCAGCTCTTCACCCCTCTCCTCATTCTGAAAGCCCAGCGAGCAGGAGCTGCCCCTGGGTGGGGCTGGCTGCCAGCCAAGGCCCTTGGCCTGCCCCTCGACAAAGTATTTGAGGTCACCTCCGGGGTCACCCACAGAGATGTCTAACCCTGTCTCTGTGCTGGTGACAAGGCCCCCCTTGCTTCTTTACTGCCACTCTCACCTCCTCTCATAGCTGTCTAAAGAGTAGAGTCCTAAGCCTTGGTGCCCCCTCCCCCCCCACTGGAGACTTCGGTGATTGTGTCCACCTAGCCACACTTGTCACTTTGGGAGCCATCGCGTCTGGACTTACTTTGGTCTACTGCTGTCACAAGTGGCCCTCAAAGGGATGAAGGGCAGGCAGACCAGAACGAGCACAGACACCTGACAACCTCAAGGACATGGCTGTGACCCTGCCCCGGCCCGGCTTTGAGTCAGGACATGAGAGTGAGTGGACCTGTGTGGGCTAGCGCCATGTACCTGGATGGGGACAGGAGGCATGAGTGATGGTGGTAGGCGATAGCCGTCTTGTTCTTCCCAAGCTCCAGACCTCACGCTGACCACATGATGTGGCTTATGTCCTCAGGTCCTCTCTGAAGCCAAACGAGCCAGATGAGCAGACTCACCGTGGGGTACGGACCAGGGCTGGGCGTTCGGGGGCAGGGTGCCAGAGCCTGGGTTGTGAGTGCCCAGGCAGTCAAGCAGAGGCAGGGGGACCCCGTGTGGCCTCAGGAGGGGCTGAGCTTGTGCTGTGGGCAGTGGCCTCCCCTGTCAGTTTCCGGCAGGGACAATATAGCTCACTAGGGCCACGCTCAGAAAGAGCAAATACGTGGCAATGTGTGCAGGGGAGCAGAGTCTGGTCAGGGCTGCCTGAGAAATGCCAGGTGAATGTTTAGATCAGAACCAGCGAGGGTGGTCTTGGTACTGGGTCCCCTCCCCACACGTGTGAGGACAGAAGTCCAGGGCTTATGCATAGAATGTACTTGATGGATTGAAGTAAAACTTGCCCAGTTTGGCTTTAATGCTTGGATGCAGACTGTCCCTTGGCCCCAGCTCAAGGCTGGCCTTGTGCGCCTTCCGCTCGGAAGGGGGCATCGGGGAGAAGAGGGTGGGATCCTAGCACACTAAGCGGTGGGTGGGTGGAGGGCAGAGGACACCCTGGCCAGGGAGTGCCGCTGGCTGGCGCTCCAGGCACGGTGGGGGGTGGGGTGGGGAGCTCTGCGCACGTGGTGAGGAGGCGGGCGGGGCGGGGAGCCTCAGTCCCCGCAGCCCCCTCTGCGGCCTGCGCAGCCTCCGTGGTCCAGCCCCCACAAACAGGCCCTGGGCAGTTGCTATGCAACAGGCGGCTCTGCTCTGCAGTGCCCAGCGAACGGCAACAGCGGGCAGAGGCACTGACGGAGCCTATTGGTGGGACTGCCTGGGGCTGCCCCCTCCCCTTCTCTCTGCTTTCCTCTCTCTGGCTCCTATCCCTCTCCGAGCCTCCACCCTCTCCTTGCTGGCTGCAACCTAAGTTTACAGAACGCTTTCCCCTCACATGCAGGGCGGGGGTGAGTTGGCATAAACAATGGAGGTGCCCCACCCCACCCGGGGGTGATGAAAGGTGGCTACCCGCTGGTTTCCAGGAGGGAGGGACTCCTCAGTCAGCTTTCTGGTTTCCCTTGTCTCCCCCACTGCAGTGGGGGAGGGTTTGGGGGCCACTGGCGTGGGCAGATGCTTCCTGGGGCTGTGGCAGGCAAGGTGGACAGACAGGATGGATGCAGAGAGAAATCACCGAGATGGAAAAGTGTGTGAGGCTAACCTGCTCTTGCCTACTGGTCAGGGCTCCCTTAGGTCCACACGGCCAAGGGCAGCCTGTCTCTTTGTTTCTGAGCCCCCTGTCCGTCTCACCTGCTCCCACCAACATGCCAGGCCTGCCTGGCAAGGGTGGGAGGACGCCCTCGGTCCTAATTAAGATCTGCTGCTGTGGAAACGAAGCTTATTAGCCTACATGGCCAGGCTGGGTCACTAACCCTCTTCAGAGTTGGAGGGGGGTGTGATTTTTTTTTTTTTTTTTTTTTTTTTAAGCAGTGGCTAGATACTTCTGAATGAAACAAGCCCTGACTTAGCTGGAAGGCCTGGGTTTCAGTCCTAGCCAAACACTTGCTCATATGAGATGGGGGCAGTTCTTTGAGCTACTAGAGGCTCATCCTCCTTGGTAATATGGAAGGATTAATGCAATAGCTCAGGTGAAGCTCTTAGCACAGTGCCTGGTACGCAGTAAATGCTTAAGAAATGAATGACAGCTATCTTCTCCCTCCTTTTCTCTTCCCTTCCTCTCTCCACTCCTTCCCTACTTCTCCTCTCTTAGTGGGTATTTTCATCATTTTTGAGGGACTACCTAACATTTGATTTTCTTCCTTCCCACCTGCTACCCCGAGGGCTCTCTTTTGGACTCTCCTGAACTGAAAAGATTGGACAGCCTCTGGGGAAGAGCTGAGAGTGGTGGGGGAGGGTAGAAGACCATGTTCTCCTGAGGCATGAACACTCCGAGCTCAGGGACTTGTGGCCCCCCTCAACCTCCACCTGCCCCAGGTCTGCCTTCTCTAACTGACCTACCAGTACTGGAGCCTATTGCTTTGCTGTTTATTTATTTTTATTAACATTTTTTTTAGTGATTTCCACATCCAGTGTGGTGCTTGAACTCATGACCCCTGGATTAGGAGTTGCATGCTCTTCTGACTGATTCAGCCAGGCACTCCTGGAGCCTGTTGCTCTGATGGTCCACTAAGTTTGTTTGTTCATCCATCCATCCAACCATCCAGCTTATTGAATACCTCTGCGTGCCAGCCCCTGTCCTCTGGCACAAGGCAAGGTGAACCTCAGCAACGTGGCCCTTCCCTCCAGAAACTCACACCTGTCTGCAGAAGGGCCTTGCCGAAATAGTGTGTAAGCCCACTCCTCCTGGGCCCCAGCACCACACCTTCGGCCCTCAGGGCTGGAGCGTAACTGATTCCCTAAATGCCCAGTCACACGGCCCCATACAGGGCACCTGGCAGGGACCAGCCAGCCATTCACATGACAGTCCCTTCCTCAGCAGTGCAGTATTTGCTAACACACTACAGTGGTGGGGGTGGGGGCTCCCTCCTGCAAGGGCTGTCCTAAATCCACGCTGGTCAGCTCTAGCGTTTACAGCCCATTTCTAGCCCAAATCCACCTCCCTCTATTTCCCCTCATCTACTCTGGTACCAGAGCTCCACTGGGCAGTCGAGACCATCTTGCAAGTTTGCCCTCAGCCGTGCAGACCCGAGAATTGGTTTCTTCCACCAAAACATGCTTACAGCCCTCCCTTCACGACAGCTTACTGGCCCTTCCCCTGAGAGCTCACACCTGATGAGGGCCCTTGGCTGTGGAGTTCTGGGCCTCACAGGGCTCTCTCCGGCTGGATCTGATCTTTCCCAGCCCACAGGGAGACCACTGTCCTTCTGATTTAGACTCTGAGCCTCTTAAGCTGAGTGGGCAGGACTGAAAAGTGGAGCGAGTACCCTAGCCCTGGAGGCTGGACAGAGAACCTCTTCTGGTACCCAAGGCCCACGTTCCTGTCTGCATTTCCCTTCATCCTGTCCCCGTGTCAGGCGAGCCCTCCCTCCCCACCCACCGTGCCCCACGAGGATGCCCCGGGGACTGTGGACCATGTGGCCAGGCTGAGTCCCCTCCACCTCCCTTTCCTGATCTGGGACCCCTCCTCCCTGTCTCACGGGGCTCAGGCTCAGTCCTGGGCCTGGAGAGTCAGTCCCCAGGCCAGTTAAAGGAGAAAACAAAGCCCACACCAAGTAAATGACAGATCGAGAGGAAATTGCTCTTAATCCTCACGCCACAGCCTGATGATGCCCGCCAAGCACCAGCCTGAGTCATCCTAGAAATGGCACCGACATTTGCTTTTTGGAATTTGTTTTGTCTCTGAGCTTTAGATTTAATCATTCTCTTCCTCTCTCTCCCTCTCTCTCCCTCTCCCTCCCTCCCCCCCTTTCTCTCTCCCGCCCCCTATTCCCTCCCTCCCTCTGCCCCTTGCTCTCCGTTTTCTAATATGAGGCTGCTCCACCGGCTCATCCAAGTCTGTTTTCCTGGCATTAATTAACACAGCTCTCCAGCCTCCAACAGGCTAAATGATGAATCAGGTTAAATTCCAGACAACAGCCGCACACCGCCATCAATTAGCCATCTCTGGGGCAGCTTCATTAATAAGCATCGATCATGGCCCTCCTCCCCGAACACGCCAGGGTCTCTGGGTCACAGGCACTGCCCACGAGGCTTAGGCGTGAGCGTGATGGTGTGTGTGTGAGGGCTGGAGAGCATGAAGGGGGTGGACGTGTGCAGGATGGGTGTGCAAGAATGGGGATGTGTGGAGAGAGTGGTAACTGGGAGTGTGTGGGGCGTGTGCTGAGGTGTGAGGGGTTTGTACGGGAGTGTGTGCAAGTGAGTGTAGGCACTGTGTGGGTGTGTACATAAGGCGTGTGATGTATGTGTTGTGTGAGGTGGGGTGTGTGTGTAGGGTGGGGTGTGTGTAGGGTGGGGCGTGTGTGAGGTGGGGGTGCATAGGGCAGGGTGTGTGTGAGGTGTGGCTCTGGAATGCATGGGTTTGCTTTCTATGCCGGTGCCCCCCACCTCATCTCCACTGTGCCCTCTTCTGCTTCTCTTCCAATTCAACACCCGGCTTCTCCCCCACCCTGGCCCCTTCCCCTGCCCCTCTCCCCTGTCTCCCATCAGAAAATTTATCCATGTCCTTCTCTTCAACTCACACTCTCTAGAAGGCAATTCGAACCCCTCACCACATCCCTACCCTCTTTCCCTGTCACATTCTACCCTCGCTGTCCCCCAAGCAGGCATGACCTCGGGCCCAAAGCCCGACTCCGTCTGTGGGTTGTCTGGCTTTCAGAATGTCGCTGCCACCACCAATGGCCAGGCTCACACTCTCCAGTACCTTCAGCGCCCTCAGGTTGGAATCCAACCCTAATCCTCGTACTACTACCCTCTGCCTGGATTGTGCCCTCATCCTGCCTGGCTCCACATCCCTTGCAGGGAGCAGAACACTTCTGAACCATGAGCCACCTGGAACCCTTTTGGGACTCCTCCTGCCCACAGTCTAAAGCCCACCCCTCCCACGGGGTCGAGGTCCTCCCTCGGTCCGTGGGCTGCATCCGTGTCACCCCTCCGTCTGTCCCCCAGGCCTTGCTCACAGCGGCGCTCCTTGCCAGACTGCGCCCCCTAAAGGCTGCGGCTGACGATGGCTGCATTTTCCTTTCCTTTATCCCTTGCGGGTCAGAGCACCGCCTCCCCCTGGACTGGGAGTTACTGGGTCTGAGCCAGTAACACCGCGTTGGGAACGAGTGCGCAGGAGCGTTTTCGAGAGCCTACTTCAAGAGGGGTGGCTGGAGTCACCCTCAGACGCTCGCGTGGGACGGTGTCCCCGGAGAGCCCGTGGGCCCTGGCGCGTGCACGCCAGCGGGGATGCACGTGGCCTCCCCAGGCGGCCACCAGCCGACCATCTCCTTAAAGGTTAATTAAGAATCTGAAGCCGGGCGGCGTGGTGCGGCCGGTGACGGCGGATGCGGCGTCTCTCCAGACCATTAAACACTAATTAGGTTTGGAAAGTCTATCGAGCTCCCGAGGTCTCGTCAAGGCAGGCGCTGGCCCCCGGGTGCCCTTCGAAATGCCAGAGCCGTCACCCCCGACGGCCCGGCCGCCCCGCCGGCCGGCCCCGCGACCCCAGGCTTCGGGCCCGGTCCCGCTTCATTTCTCTCCATCCCATTGTCTCCCGCGTGCCCCGGCCGCCCCCTGCGCCCCCTCCACCCCCACCCCCCACCGTGGCTCGCTGGCCCAGGGTGCCCGGCGTCCGCGGTCGCCCTCCTCCCCGTGTCCCTTTCCGCGCCCCGGCGTCGCCTCCGTGTGGTTCCTCCGCGGCCGAACGGGGGAGCCCTGCGCCCCTGCTCGGGATCCTGCCCCCTTCGGAGCCCGGATGAAAGCCCTTAGTCCTGGGCCGTCCCGACCTCCTCGGAGCTTCCCGGGCTGAACACTGCCGCACCCTGACAACGCGCCTGCACCATCGGCCTCGGTTTCCCCAGAGACCTGCCTCTCCTCCCAGCCCGCTCTTCATTGGGGTCCAACTTCATTCCCTGCCGCCTAATTCAGCCAAGTGCAGCCGGGAGGTCTGCTCCTGGCAGTATTCATCCGTTCCTTCCCTCATTCCTTCGCTCCCCCTGTGATTGAAACCCTGCCTTGTTCTCAGGGGACCCAAGGGGAAAATGCCCCCGTCTGGAGGTGCCCTCAGTTACTGCTGCTTTACTCCACCCACCCACCCCCAGGAGGGGAGAATTCCATCATCCACACCCCCATCTTTAACATAAATAGCTTGTCACGGAGAGAAGGGATTTCCACTCAGTGACAGAATCATGTTCTTGCGTGAATCTACCAGGAAGAAAGACTGCTCCGCCCACTTGGGGTCCGCCAGGCTGTGGTGCAGAATTCTTGCTTCAGTTCTTCTAGAAAGTTGTGAAATAGAAGTAAGTTCATCTCCAACACACCCTGCAAGGCCTGTCTGTCTTTCACCCTGACCTATGTTACTGACAAGTCTATCTGAAAAGCCATCACCGCGACCACCACCGTTGTCACCACTGCTGTTACTGTCCCCATCGCCACCACAGGTTATGGTTTGACTCAAAGGGATATCACCAATGGTAGAATTCTGGATGCACGTGGGCAAGGCAAGGGGGGACGTTTTCAGTGAGGTGCAGCCTTCTTGCAGCTGCTCACGCAGCATGGACTACAGCGCGCCGACTGGGCAGCCGCCCACGGTTCTTCTGCCCCTCCTCCAGGCCATGTGATGTCATGGGAAGAGCACAACTAGCTGTGTGACCTTAACTCAGTCACTTGACCTCTCTATGCCCCAGTTTCGTGGCCTTGAAAACACAGGATAGAATTATGTATCTTCACAGGGCAGTGCTGTGAGCAGAATAAGCCATGTGGGCAACAGTACCCAAGACCTGCTTTGATGCAGGCCAATTTGCTTCCCTCCACCTTCCTTTACGGACAATGTCCTGCCCCTCCACTCCTTCAGGGAAGGCCGGGAAAGGAGAGGGACAGTGTCCTATCATTTGGGCCCATCTGCTGCCCCTGGCCCCAGCCCCCAGTCCCCAACATCCTCTGACAGGCAGGGCTGAAGTGGGCCTGTGGGCACAGAAGGCTCAGCCCAATTGTACAAGCACAGAGTATTATGATTGCATTGATTTCCATCATAAATCATATTTCCTATCTTCTGCCTTTCTCTCCCACGTGCCCCAAGTTAAGCCTTGGTATTTTCTTTAGCTGCTGCCACTGTCGAGCCTGGAGATGATATTAGGATAATGATGATAAATTTTACCCTGCCGCCAAGCCACTACCTCAGTGTGGGGAGGGGGAGTGTTTGTCCCCCAGATGGATCCCTTCACTACATCTGCTGGGCCCAGGGGAGAGTGCTCATCGGAGCTTGGCTGGGAGGGTCCTTGCAACTGGACACATGGACACACGTGTGCCCATGCATACAGTCATGTGTGTGCAAGGGCCCACAATTCTTCTTCCCAGCGTGTATCTTGTGCGGACACACGGTTTTGCTCGTGCCAGTGATGAACACGTGGCAGCAAGAGACGAGATGAGAAGGCTGAGGGGACGAGGTCTGTGCTGAGCTCCCCAAGGCCTAGCCGCTCCCAGCCATGGGGCGCATTTCCTACAAACCCCAGCATCAGGAGAGGGTCAGCGTCCAGGCTGGGCCCCCATTCTGCCCTCACAAATGCTACATCCACTTGGAGGCCTGAAGCTGGTTTACAGCTCTCTGATCTCTCTCTCGAGCTCTAAGGTTTATGCCTCTGCCGGCTGGGCTGGGCTCAGCACCGACTGAGCCGGGGTCACTCAAGCAAGCGACAGGGATACTTGGGCCCTAGGTGCCGCATCACAGCATTTCTCATGGGGCTTTGGGCTGAGCCCCTTGGGGTGGGGAGTCTCAGGGGAGAACTGGAGGCCAGCCTTAGAGCAGAAGAGGATTCAGCAGGGAGTGATCTTGTGGCTGATCACTCATTCATTCACTAGCTCATTCATTCATGTGTCCATTCAACAAGTATTCCCTAGTTGAGGGCCCTCTCCTGCCCCCCAGCCCCACAGGCCTGAGAATGAACCCCACACCCCACCATCTTTTACACCAGGGCCTGTTGAGATAGAGGTCCTTGGGCAGAGGTCTGTCAGGTTTTCTCAGACATAGGATAAGATATCCATTAGGACCCCCATTTTAGGAGGGTGTATGGAAGCCACTTTATATGAGGAGGTTAGAGCAGGGGTGGGGACATCACACTGTCTCTGGATGGGGCTGGAAAGCAATCGGCTGAGGGTATATGGTTTTCACCCAGCTCCAGGGGTCAGGATGTGGCAGGAGCTGCTCCTGCTCCAACAAGGGCCCAGGCCACTTGCCCTGTGGGGGTGTGGCAGCCATCTGCCCTGTGGGGTGTGCGCTCTGCATGTCCTGGGGCTGTGTCTGTGCGCATGCTCCCTTGGGCCCCACAGCCATGTAGGTTCCTTCTGACTAGGATTGCGTGATGATGACAGAATGTGCTCCTAGGAACCAGGAAGGCTAAGGTTTCCATCACCGCTGTGCCACTTAATGGCTGTGTGACCTTAAACAGATTACTTGACTTTGCTTAGCCTCAGCTTCCTTGTCCACAAAAAGGGAAATGATAACTCCTACAAGGAAGGGTGCTATGAGTATTAAATAAGATATTCACACGAAGCTGCTAACAATGCTTGCCTCACAGCAGGCACTTATTTCTCTAATGTATTCCTGAGGCCACTAGGATCAAGACCTTCCTCCAGCAGGAAGTCTGCCCTGATTAATCCCACAGCTCTCTGATCCGGGTCTCCCTGCCAGGATTCATACATTGTCTTTGTTTGTGGGCTACCCATAAGTGAGTGCAGGCTGAATTGTCTGTGGGGCTGTGTCAGTGTGTGTGTGTGTGTGTGTGTGTGTGTGTCCCATGCTCAGAGGACGGAGGGACATTTCTCCTCCTCTGGCCCCCTCTCCCTAGCCCCCTAGAGCCATCCCTCCTTATTCTGTCCTGAGAAGGCTATGGCCATTTTGCACCCATACAGGAATTTAGACTAGGGGGGAGGTAACAGTGTGTGCACATGCACATGCACCCAGACACAGATACAGAATAATGTGGCAGTGTCACTACCTCTCCCCAAGTCCTCACGCTGCCTGCCTGCAGTCCTCGGGACCCCTCAAAGACACCAACCTTCTCTGAGCAGCTTTAGCGTGGCAAGCACAAGGGCTGGCCCCCCGACTGGCTCCAGGGGTTAGTCCTCACCTCTCACAGAATAACTGAGCCCGTGTTTTGTTTTGTTCTCTATTGTCATTGCCTTGAGTGTCCCTGCCTTACAGGGTTGGGGAGGCCTCTGGGAGGCAGGGCAGAGCAGGAGTGAGGAGGGAGCATTTATCCTGCCCCTCGCTCTGTGCTTATTCTCTGCACGCTGCCCACCCCCATCTCAGCCTAGAAACAGTGCCCCTAGGCAGCCCCTCCTCCGAGAGCACAGGCCAGAGTCCAGAGGAGGGGGGCTGGAGTCCCTGCAGCCAGCTCCTGGTCTTGTGAGCCTGGGCAGGTTAACCTCTCTGAACCTCAGTGCCTTCATCTGGAAAATATGGGGGGAAGTAATAGCTAGTGTTTGAGCTAGTGTATGTAAAGATGTGTTGTGAGCCTCATGAGACAAAACCAATGCAAGAGAGTGTGTTTAATTTTACCAGTTTTACTGTTCCTATTAGGTAGTCCCTTGGGTTGTAATGTGATGGATTATATGACTGTACACATGGCCAGTGTCCTGCCCTGCCCTGTGTGGTCCCCAGGGCATATGTGGTCAGTGTGAGCGCACATTCCATGTGAAGCCAACCCAGTTCTCACGTCTAAGGAGGAGGTCCTGGATGTGAGCGCCAGCAAGATGTGTGAGCTCAGAACTGTGCGGTATGACCACAGGAGAGAATGAACAGTGTGCTGAAAACACAGAGAAGATGTGCACTGTTATGCCTGTGCTGGGCTACAGTGTTCTCTGCCCTTACTTCCTAAACTGTATTTGTTGAGAGGAGGTAAAAGGCAGCGTGAATGGGACTGGCTGTATTTGTGCCCATGTGTAACTGCTGGAGTTTTGTTGTGAGGCCCTTTGTGCATTTGGGGTGGGGCTATCATGTCATGACTGGTCCCGGATGATTCTGTGTGTGTGAGGACCAGGGATGTCACTTCTGGGTGTGACATCCCAAAGAAGCCCGAAACCTCAGAGGGCGCAGTGCTCCGCATAACCACCAGATGGCGCCCACGTGCAGTCTAAAGGTCTGAGCTGCTTTGTGTTCCTTCAGCCTCTAGGCCTGTCCGTGCTCATGGTGGGTGGGGAGCCCGTGTGAATGGGGGGGCGGGGGTCAGGAAGGAACCGCCCCATTGTCAGCTGGGCAACTGTGCATATACACAGGGTGACTAGTTTGTACACATGGCATCTTCCTCCCGGCCATGACCACCTGGGGATGGCCCACACTCCATGCCCTGCAAATCGTGGCTCTCCAGGATTATGTGTGAGGACAAGCTGGTGGGTACATGTATATTGGGACAGACCCCATCCAGCCTCCCCACTCCCCAAACCCTCACCTTTCACTCCTGTCACGTTGCCCTTCACTGTGGCATGTCCCTCCTTCCCTCCTTTACCCAGGCTGTTCCTTCAGAATGGCCTCTCTCCAGCCAAGCTCCTACCCATTCTTCAAAGATTTCAATCTAAGATGCTTCTTCTCCAGGGAGCCCATCAGACCTCCCCAGCATCAGCCCCTCCCCCCACCCCCACTTCGTACTTCTGCTCTGACCACCCATTGCCCATGACTGTGTGCTGGGCCCACCCTGTTTAGCAACTGCCCGCTCCAGATAGTTCATTCCTGAATCTCCCTGAGAGGCTGAGTCCTGCAGAGGCAGGGTGGTGCCCGGGACGGGCCAGGCACTCAGTGTAAGTTCCAGGTAAAGTCAGATCTTTGGGGAGCACATTTCCTACCTTGCCTGCCCTCACAGGGCCCCAGGGAGCAGGTACCGAGGACAGGCTATAGGACTACACCCTGTACGCAGCCCCTGGGACAGAGGACAAATGACTTCCCGGAGACTTGGCAGGCTGTGGCTGAGCCCTGGGGTGCGGTAGGGCAGAAGCAAGTGGCCTCAGGACAAAGAGGTAACATGGACCACAGTGACTCGTGGGGACTGTTTTTAGACCCAGCAGTGGGCTATCCACTTTCCAGGCAGGGATGGAAAGGTGCCACTGTCCTAGCTGCAGCAAGAGGAGCTACAGATGCTGGGAAAACCATCCTTGCAGAGACCCGGAGAGCCTCTGGTGTGAGGCAGGAGAGTTCTCTCCCCTGCAGTTCATAGGAGACACTGTCGCCGTGTGCATCCTCATGGCTTTCTGTCTGTGTCCCGTTATCCACGCACTAACCCCGTGTTATACGCCGGCAAAGGGCTTTCAGAGGCATGTGAAACCTCGTGAACCTGAAGACAGGAGCTGTCACCATTCCTGTTTGACAGATGAGGGACATGTGACCGGAGCGGGGGACTCACGCTGGTGGCCCTGCAGAGAGTGGCCATAAGGCCTCCCGGATTTCATCCTCAGGGATGCACATACGAGTCCTTCCCCCATTTTTGAAGCCGCTGAGATGGGAGTGTGCTGTCCCTGATTCCATCAGTGCCCACAGCCTGCTAGCAACCTCTTCCTGTTTGTCCAAAGTCTACACAAGCCTGAGTGGGTGGGATGTAGGACAAGTGAGAGGGGAGAATTGAAGCAAGGGGGTGGATGGGAGCCCTGAAGCGCAAGCTCCCCGGGGACACTCTGGGTGGCTCTGTCTCTGGAGGGTTTGGAGTCCCAGGACTGGAGGCGCCCCTCCCCCAAGTGGGCATGGAAACAAGATGACTGCTTTTCACTTATTTTAATTGTTCCGTAAAAGATCCTAAGAGGGAGATAAAGTGGGGGAACTGGAGAGTGAGGAAGTCAAGAGAGAGAAGGACCGGACAGAGAAAGCAAGAGGGAGAGTGAGATGCCAGGCAGCCAAAGACAGACCAAACTGTCGAACCCGAGAGAAAGGGTTTGACCTGGAGGAACTGCCACAGCCAGCCTGTCTGGGAGCCTGGTGGGGGGCAGGGGGGTGCGGGGGTGGGGCACGGGCTCTCCTGAGGGATGGCTGCAGCAGTCAGCGTGTGGCGGATACTCCACAGATGCTCACATTGACCGAGTGCTGGGGTCTGGGCCACGCGGGGGCTTTCTGCTTTGCGGCGTGGTAGCCTGGGGCAAGCTCTAGGAGGACTCCCTTGGGAACAGCTGGCACCTGAAAAGCTGAAGGGGAGGAAACTGCATGGCGGGGCCCCCTTCAAGTACCTGCCTTTGTGGCAGGCATCCTGCTGCTCCAGGCTGAAGGGGAAATGGAAGGAGACCCCAAGGAGGCTGGGGACCCCCTGGGGCTCCCTGCACCTCCTCTCTGGTACCGGGGGACCCACGCTCATCCCCACTCACCCAGCTACCTTCTTGAGTGCCAAGGTGGCTGATGACGGGCTCTGCCACTCCCGGCAGGTGCCTGACCGCTGCACCCCCAGGAGTTCTGTCCCAGTTCCTGGAGTGGCAGCTGGGCAGGTTACACACATTTAATTACTAGTAATTAAAAAACTGATTACTCCAAATGGTGCCTTCCTGGGGAGAGACACGCTGTGCCTGTCCTCCTGGCCTACCCTGGAGGCCGTCTCTGGGGCAGGGAGTGGGGATGTCCCACAGTCACCTCCTATGTGTGGTGGGGAATGAGGGGCTCCCCTCCAGTCCTGAACAGTGCCCACTTTCTCCAGCTGGCCCGCACCGTGCCTGGCATCACACCATTACAGCATCACCCTATCGCATGGGTCTCAAGCCCCCCTCTTGTTCCCTTCTGAGTGCACGCCCCTTGGAAGGGGACACGCTCCGAACATGGTAAGTCAGAAGGAAAGCACTTCTGTAGGGAGGCCCAGGCAGACCGGGCTCTGGGCCCCTAGCGAAGAGGCAGATGAACTCAGAGTGGAAAGTAGGTGTGCCACACTTGCCAAATTGACAAGTGGCGTCCTGGGATTGACCAACTGTAGTCATCATGTGACTTAGTTTTGGTGAGCACATGCTATGTGCCAGGTACAGATGGCCTTGCCCTGATGGACCGTCCAGTCTGGGACTGGAGGTGGGTGTCGTGTCTACAAGCAAGCTAGGTACAAATGATGATGGGCTCTGAAAGGCTTGCAGAAGTGGGGACAGTGAACACTGTGTGTGTGTGTGTGGGGGGGGTTGCCCACTTAAGTTAGGGCAGTTGGAGAAGGCATCTCTGAGGATGTGACACTGAGAGTTTGCTCAGGGGGCCAGGGGGGCAGAGGAGGGAGGGGAGGGCCCTTGGGGCAATGGGAGCTGCTTCTACAAAGGCCCTGGGGTGGGCGTGAGGTAGGGTGGGCGTGGAGGGGGCAGGAGTGAGGAGCTTCAGGAAGGCTGGGGCAGCTGTGGAGGGCAGAGCAGGCTTGGGCTGGGCTGGGGAAAGGCCCCAGGACCGCACCCCAGTGAGTCTTATTACAGAAGCCCTAGGGAGTCATGGATGGGCTTGAAGAAGGCAGCACTTGGCCTGAGCTATGAGGACCCAGTGGAGGGAAGGAGGGAGGGAGTAAAGGGGGATGGGAGTGGTGGGTGTGGTGAGAGGTGGAAGATGGAAGAGCTGGAGATGGAAGATTCCAGGAGGTGGGGCAAAGCCTGAGGAAGAGGCTCCCAGGCAGCCTGAGGCTTTGAAGGAGATCTCCGGGGCACTGGAGTCCGGCCGCCGGATGCCGGGGCTGCGCAGAAAGCTGCAGGCTCTGAGGCATCTCAGGGAAGAGAAGGGGGAGCCCCGGAGCATTAGGGTGTGCACCAGAGTCTCCCTGCCACCGCACCCTCCCTGGCCAAGTGGGCTGGTGACAGCGGCCACGCAGAGAAGATTTATCCCCGGCTTCACATGGAAGATGCTGATGTGCTGCCGTGCTCATCAATCAGGGCCACGGTGCCAATTATTCATTTATTAATAAGGGTTTGCGAGAGCCTCCCCTTCTGTGCCAGCGTCGCCGCGCCTGCCTATCGGCTTTTATCCTGGAAAGAGTCCTGGAGAGAATCTCCCTGCCCCCTCCACCTCCAGGCAGGTCTCCCTCACCCACAAAAAGCACCCAGGCAGCTGCACACCCCCTGCTAGGGGCTCCTCCCTGGCCCTGCCCAACCTCTCTCTCATCTGAGCACTGGTCTGGGGGACTCGCCGGCCCTACACCTGTCCTGCACCTGCCTGGGCTCCCTGGCTCCACTAGGAGAGGACGTTCAACAAGGAAGTATGAGGAACCAACAGACCAGTGCCACCGAGGATGTGGGGGGCGTGGGTGGGTGGGTCTGGCTCAGGGGTGGGGGCGGGGTGGAGGATTTGACCAGTGGGTGGGGGATCCAGTGGGGCCTGGGAGCAGATGGGAGGGCTTTTTGGAGGGAGAAGTGGGGCAGGGAGCAGAGTTTGGCTCTCTGTGGCCTGTTTGCTGAGGCCTGGTCCGCAGGAGCAGCGGCAGGAATTGTTTCTGGGTCCTCGGATCAGGGTTTGCATCAGATGGGGGCCTCCCTCAGGGCTCCCTTTGTCCCTTCCTCCAGAAGATTCTAATGTTGTGAGTCAGGGGCTGATCAGGTGGCTTAGGGGTGCCCCAGAAAAAGGCTGACTTCCCGGCCTGGTGGGCCACGGGTGCCCAAGGTTGGCCTAGGTGCTTCAGCCCCAGCCTGGTCTTCAGGCCTCCTGCCTATCCCTCCCCTCCTGACCCAGTGCCCTGGGGTCCCAGTTCCTTTCTCTGCCCCATCTACCTCTGCCTTTTGCTCCCCTTTCTCTCCTTCTCTGAACAGCTTTGCAGAGAGAGTACAGAAATCAGTAGCCATCTACCCCCTCTTTGCCTCAGTTCGTTCATCTGCTAATCAGGCTGGCCTTCACCTGGGCAGGGAAAGACTCAGATGAGACCACACACCAAAGCTCCCTGAAAATTGTCAAAAATCATCCTGTGCCAGATCCCTGCCAGCTTCTCTTTGTCCTGCCTTCTTCCCTCCCCCTGCCCTGAACCCCTGCTCACTCTCACTAGCAGTGTGGTGGGAGGGCCATAGCAGGCCCATCTGGCTCTATCACGTCCCCCCCATGCTCCCCAGCACCCCAGCCTAGGGGTCACAAGGCCCAGGCTGCATGCCCCCTTTTCCATCTGCCTACATTTCCAGTTCACAGGACAGGACCGAGACCTTCAGAAGTCCTGGGCAAAATTCCTTTCTCCTTGCCTTGGCCTTTGGGAACTGTCTCATGGGACAACACAAGCTAGAGTTCTAGAGCCATTTTTTATCTCCCTCCCTTCGGTTCTCTTCTTCGAGGAAGTTTGACCATCACACACCTACTGAGGTAAGGCCCGGCCCTTCCCTCCACACCTGGCAGAGATAAGGGTGGTCAGTCGGGGCTGCCCAATGAGGCATTGGTGAACCTGTCCCAGAGAAGAGCTGGATGGGGCCAGGGTTGGGGGGTGCACTGCGGTAAAGCCGCCCCTGCCAGGCCCGCCTTGTTGGCCAGTGCACCTCTGCCAAGGCGGGCATGGCAAGAAAATAACACGGTGTGAAGCTGGGTCTGTGGCATGTGAAGAGAGCCCTGGAGAAGAGTGCCATGCCATTGTGGGGTTACAAGAAGCAGGAGAGAAATGCTAAGCATGGTCAGAAGGTAACATGCTTCATGGAAACCAAGTGAGAGAAGCCCAGACAACGGTGGGGTCTACCCTGCTCAGTTTCCTGAGATGAGCCTTGTCCTCCGTCCCTGAACCTGAATCAAGGACTCAGACTGCCCTGTGTCTCCTTGGGAGTCGGGGTGGGGGGCAGTCTGTGTTAGGATCTAACAGGAGCAGGACTGAGGTGGTGGAGAAACCAGGTCAAGGTCAGAGGGCCCCCGGGGGAGTGCCTGTCAGTGTGGAGATGGGGCTGCCTATGAGGGCTGGGTCTTTTCTTTCTTTCTTTTTAAAATTTATTTTATTTTTGAGAGAGAGAGAGAGAGATGCAGAGAGAGGGGGGGACAGAGGATCTGAAGTGGGCTCTGTGTGGACAGCAGAGAGCCTGATGCGGGGCTCAGACTCACCAACAGAGAGATCCTGACCTGAGTGGAAGGCAGATGTTTAACTGACTGAGCCCCCCAGGTGCCCTGGGGCTGGGTCTTCACTTTGGCAGGCTTATGGAGGAAGGAGGCAAGCAGCAGGGGACACAACGGCTTATATTAAAGCAGGAGAGATTACAGTAGTGGATAAGAAAGAATTCCTCTGTTTTCCAGAGATGTACCCATTCACTCCACAAGCACGTATCAACCACAAACATGGACCAGCCACTGTGTAAACGCCAGGTTGCACCTGGAATAAGACCGGCCTTGCTTGTAAATGAATAATGCAGGCAGGGATGCTGAAGCCAAGACCGAGGCTTGGGCCAGGCCCATGAGGGCCACGAAGCAGCAAGTGACCAAGGACCTGCTTGAGGGTGGCTGGTACAGTTGCTTCCTGAAAGTCAGACGGCAGTTTGCCAGGAGCACAGGACTGGGAAGGGTATTGGGGCAGAGGGACCACAGGTGTAGAGGTTCAGGGGCAGGACACGTGTGTGGGGTAGAGGGTGGGGTGCTGTACAGAGGAGGGGGCAGTGCTCCCCAGAGTCCACATCAGGAGAGCCCAGGGAGGAGCAGGGGGCGAGGGGACAAGCAGGGACCAGGTGGAGGGTGCCCTGGGTGTGGAGGCCAGGTGAGAGGCCCCAGTCCTGCAACAGCAGGAGTCACTGCGAGTCACAGCAACAGTCACTGCGAGTGGACTCGTTTTTTCCCAGGACCACTCTGGCAGCCCCCCTGAGGCAGGGAGATGCATAGACAAGGTGGCCCAGAGACGTGCCCGTGTCAAGTGGTGGCAGTGGAATTTAGGAGACAGACATGCTAGAGGCTGGGCTGCGGGCAAGAACTGATAGAATTCAACGTCCAGTTCAGTGGATAAGGGCCATTGGCAACCTGGGCCAGGTACAGGACAGGGCAGGAGCCCGTGCCCCCTTGGATACATGCGGACATAGAGAACAAAGTTCCTGCAGCCCCTCTGCAGATGGCTGAGACTGTCCAAACGACCACGTCTTGGCCATTCCAGGAAATTGGCAACCCAGAAAGACAAAGTTGCAAGTAACGGTTTGTTACAGAAACTTCCCGGACATCCATGTTTCTGAACAATAAACCACTGGGGCTCGCCTCCTCCAGACCTCAGGCCGCTCACGTGGGCACGCCTGCTCGCCCGCAAATAGCTGTTCACTCACCCTCACGGGCTCAAAACGCTCACCTTGCTGTGTGCGCCAATTCCAAACCACCACACGTGGACACTCACAAGGACTGGCTCCTTGACGACACTTTAGCCAAGTGCCTCAAAGCCCTCCAGGCCTTGACCTTGTGGGCCTCATTGCCCACTTTTAGCAAGAATTTTGTCAAGTCACTTTACAGAAAATCCTTACCCTTGGTGTCTGATCACCCTCATACTTGATCAAATTCCTCATGCCCCGCCCCCCCCCCCCAGATGATGTCTGATCACCCCGGCCTGCCTGCAGCAAGACTCCTGTCAAGTCCATTTAGCCAGAATCTTCCCTGACCCCTCATGCCTCCTCCTAGGAATTTTCCATCCACTGCCCCCAGCCATGCTCCCTGGCTATAAATCCTCACTTGCCCATGCTGTATTTGGAACTGAGCCCAGCTCTATTTTCTCCTATTGCAATAGTCCCTGAGTAAGATCTGTTTTAACCACTTTAACTACTTACTGTCCAGCTTTGGTTTTATTTTGACAACCCTGTCCAATCCCAGTCAGGTCCCCGCAGTGCAAGACCCACCTTCAACCAGACCCCCAACTCTCTAAATACCTCCCTGTTCTACCACTGAGACCTCCAAGATGGTGGTGGCTCCCTTTTACCGACACAGACAATGGACTCGGCTTTGCTTGAGCAGTGGATTACCTTGCTGGTCTTTTCACAGAGACAGGCTGAAATCAGATGGTCTCTCAAGTGTTGTTTTATCTCTCAGAGTCTAGAAGTTTTGAAATGTTCGGTTCTGGGGCTGTAAGCTTCTCTTACCCAAGCTCATAGGATTCTGGGAACCCTAGTCCCAGGCAGGGCTCATGGTGTGTCTGCTCTGAGTCCTGAGGATCACCAAGGGGAGGAAGGATGAATCAGGACTCCTCTGCCACCCCCAGCAGAGCAGCAGTCTTTGGCGTCCTTGCTGGCTTCTCCAGGGAGCCCCCACCCAGAGGGCTTCTCCATACTGCCTTGAAGGTGACCCACGTCTCCCCACGGTCACATCTTTACCCGCTTCCCCCCTTCTTTTTTAAAGGTTTTATTTTTGGCCAGGTAATTAGCTTAGCTCTTCTCATTAATATTATATTTAAGAGAGAAAAGGTGAGGGTGGGGGAGAAAGGGGTTTGGGGAGGGAGGGGCTTGCACATGCCAGTAATTGTCTTGACAGCCGGAGATCCTGGTGCAATGACAGTCTACTTTAAGTGGCCCAATTAGCATAAGAAACGGCTCGCCAAAAGTTCTGAAGGCATCGTGTTGATTAATGCAATTTATCTTGCAAACCAGCGGCAGACAGCTGAATCGCTGCTAATGATTATTATATACATTTATACACATTATGTACATGCAGCCTCTTCTCCAAGGAACTGCGCCTCTCCCCTCTCCACCTGCCCGCGCCCCCAGCCCAGTGGATCCTGGCCCCACCTGCCCCAAACCTCCTGCCCAGGTTTCCAACTGGTTGTCTGGTGTCCTCAACTACAATTGACTGGTTGCCAGAATGGGTTGCCTTTGATAGGAAGGAGCTTGTTTTACGCTGAGATTGAGTTGGTGTTCAGAAAAAAATGCTTTCAAGAATAATTTTCACCGCCCAGGTGAAACTCCAGGTGGCCACAGGAGTGGCAGCAGATGAAATCAGGACAGCAAAGACTGTGGACCTACAAGGTTCTCAGTGCTCAGCCACAGCCACAGTTTAAAAAAAAAAAGGGGGGGGTGCATGCAGGGGTGCCTGGCTGGCTCATGTGGTAGAGCATGTGACTCTTGATCTCAGGGTCATGAGTTCCAAGCCCCACGATGTGCGAAAGAAAAAAGAAAAAAAGAAAGAACAAGAGAAATTAAAAAAGGGGTGTGTGCAGTATGATGCTGGCAGCACCCTTCTCCGTTCTGTCTCAAATGTCTTGTCATACGCTAAGCTGTCCTGGTTCACCAAACACCAGAGTCCTGGGGGCCGTGAGGGCAGGCTCTGTACGCGTCGCTCTGTCTGGGCAAGGCCAGGCAGGGCAAGAACACCACCGTGAGCAGCCAAGCAGAGTGACCACGGCGGCTACCAGCTCCGAGTCTTCATCTCACGCCAGGACCGTCCTCAGAGCACAGGCCACCCCAACTGCCTTCCTCGTCACCTCCTCCCTATCCTACAGAGAAGAAACACATCTGCCCTGGAGCCCAGGGAGCGAGGCTGCGGAGCCAGGGTGCCCTTGGCCGCCATTCTCAGCAACCAAATTGGAGTCAGAATCTGGAAGTCAGATCAGAGGTGGGGATGGGTGGGGCACCGGCACTTTTGGGGGTGGGGGCTCAGGCAGGAGAGGCTCCCTGCTGAGGGGAGGCACCTGGGGATTCAGGAAAAAAGAGGTGGAACCGGGCAGAACCACGTCACTGGGGCAGCACTGTGCTGGGGGCTAAGGTTACAAGAGTATGTCACTGAGGACCCTTTCTTGAGAGGCCCAGGGACTGGGATAAGCTTGATTGGGCATCTGGTTTTGCAGGTAGAGTAAAATCCCCCAAGGGGGTCAGGCTGAGCAATCCCAGGCACAGCAGTGGAGCCAGGCTGGTTCCTGGGGAAGGGTCTGAGATGGTGGAGGGGGTGTGAGTGGGGCGGTGGGGGGCTGGCCTGGGGGTAGGCTGACCCTGGGCTTGGGGCCCTAGGAGAAACAGCTGGGACGTTCTTCCTCCTTCTTCCCAGAGGGGCGGAGCCTGCTGGCGGTGGGGAACAGGGGAGAAGGACCACCTGCACTCCTGTCCACCTGCAGAAGGGATGGGGAGCTGTCCAAGGATACTGGCAGCCTTGAGGACGGCCACAAGGGTTGCTTGGGGCTTGAGGAGGGAGGAGGTGATGAGCTTACTTTCCACTCTGCTAAGACTTCGGGTAGAAACGTCAAACAGGGGGACGCTTGGGTGGCTCAGTCGGTTAGGTGACCGACTAAGGTCAGGCTCAGGTCGGGGTCTCACAGTTCGTGAGTTTGGGCCCCTTCCCCCTGCCTCAAAATAAATAAATTAAACTTAAAAAACAAAAGAAATGTCAAACACACTGGTTTGACATTGGGGTGGTGGAGACTGGGCCTTAGGATGGAGGCCAGAACCAAAGGTGTGGACTTGGAATTGTTTTTCTTAGTACTTAGAATGGCAGAGGAGGAACCGATCTTTGTTGAGCACCTAGTACATTCCCGGGCAGTGCACGGGAAGCTCATTCCCCTCTCCAACAGCTGTATGAGGAAGTTCTGTTGTCTTGACTCATTTAACGGTGGTCAAACTGAGCCTAGGGGACTAACCCACCAAGGTCACGCAGAGTAAGGGCGAGCAAGCCTATCTTCACCCTAATGCTGTCCAGCCTCCGCATTCACCGCCTGGGGGGAAATGGGGCACCGCAGAGCAAGAAATAGACGCATCGGACTGTGGGGCTCTGTGGGGGACAGGCAGAGGGCCTGGACAATCCCATCCTAACCTGGGGTGCCTGGGAGAACCCGCAGGACGCCCCCACTGAGAGGCTATCTACATATGTAAACTTGCAAACAATCTGGTTCCCTTGGGTAGGTGAAAATGGATCTATTCTTCCAGCAAACCGCTGGTCCATTTTAGGCCAGGGTCTAAAACGGGAGGCTTCAGGAATGAGATGGCACCCTGTTCCCTTCTGTTCCCCTGACTCCTTACCTGTCACCTGTGAGCGGCTTGTGGTGACAGGTACTTTGTGAGGTGAGCTAGGGCCCAGGACTGGGGGCTCTAGGAGAGAACGGACCCGCTCAAGCCTTCCCACAGCACCTTCTCTCCATCCTCCAGGGGGGTTTCTGATGAACCTGCTCGTAAAGGCTTTGAATGCCCACCCTGCTGTTCAGATCATTTGGGTACTTGGGGTGTGTTGTGGGAACCAGGAAAATAGCATTTAGGCCCCAGGGAGGCCTCTGCCCCTGGGGAGACAGGTTTCCATAAGGAAGCCTTTCGGTTTTCAGCAGCTCTTTCTCTGCAAACATGGAGGTCAGGACTCCTGAGTTTTGTGTGTCAGGAGGGTGTTCCGGGAAGGTCGCCGCTCCTGGGAAGGCCTGGGTGCAGCAGTTCC
The DNA here is from genome assembly GCF_022079265.1 of Lynx rufus. NCBI lineage: Eukaryota > Metazoa > Chordata > Mammalia > Carnivora > Felidae > Lynx > Lynx rufus. The sequence continues at coordinate 5,200,876 of NW_025814837.1, read as the reverse complement.
CCGGGGCGCTACAGTACTCGTTAGTTAGTGTCAGCTTATGGATGCATACCAAAGGTGATCACAGTGAGCATGCATGTGTGTGTGTGTGTGTGTGTGTGTGTGTGTGTGTGTGCATGCACATTTGTGCTCCTGCCTGTGTGCACGTATATGTGGACGTGCCTGGAAAGGCTTGGTTTGTGTCCGGGCATGGCTGGGTGGGTATGTGACTCTATTTGGGAAAGTGGCAACGTGAGCCTGCTTGGGGATGTGAGATGTGAGTGTACAAGGGTATACAGCTGTATCTGTGAGTGTGTGCCTGACCATGGGTGTCTACAGGCCTATAAGTATGTACACACAGGTGAATACATTCAAAAAGGTGAATCTTTGGGGTGCCTGGGTGGCTCAGGTGGTTGAGGGTCCAAATCTAGATTTTGGCTCAGGTCATAATTTCACGGTTCTTGAGTTCAAGTCCTGCATCTGGCTCTGCGCTGACAGTGTGGAGCCTGCTTGGGATTCTCAGTCTCCCTCTCTCTCTGTCTCTTTCTCCGTCTCTCTCAAAAATAAATAAATAAACATTAAAAAAAAGAAAGGTGAATCTCTGTGTAATGGCCTGATTGATTGTATCCGGGAGTGCATATGATGTTTGTTGAGTGTGTATTTGTGTGTGTGTATGACCGTGTTTGGTGGGTGCCTGTGGGTGCCTCTGTGTGTAATGCTGTAACATGATGAGCTGTAAACTTTAAACTGAAAACAGGGCTGAAGGGACACGGACAGAGTGGATAATGTCAGCCCAGGCAGGCTCCTTGGTGGAGGTGGTTTCTGAGCCCTGCACTCACTCCCACTGCCCTGCTCCCCAGATAAGACCAAGAAGAAGCCAAAGGGCAGCCTCCCTGTGCCTTTGCACCGCAGTCCTTTGGGGCCAAACCATCCAGCGGCCAGGACTCAGCAGAACCTCGAAGGCCCCTACGGGGATGCCAGGGTGGGAGCTGTGCACTCGGGGCACAGGGCGGGGCCTCTGAATGCCTTACAGCCTGCATTCAGAGCCTTGACCTGCAGCCTCTGCCTCCCCCAGCCAGTCTGGGGCCTGGTCCCCAGGGCCTCTCTGGAAATGCTGCTTTGGGTATGCTACGACCCTCTTATTTTCTGATTCAGGTGGCATCCTTGTGGCCTAGGAGAACACCCTGACCATCTCAGTTTCTATCAAGGAGCACTGACCAATGGACAAAACCACCTAGGGGCCATCCTAGCCACTCCGTCTGGTTTTTGCTTTTTAATAGGAAAATATAGTGTGGCACTTATCCACTTTAAAAATGAAAAACAGGGACCATAAAACTTGATTTAATAAAGACACCAAATAATAAAATATTCTTCTGTTCTGTGCTATGGTAATTGAAAGGAGAGTGACAGTGGGTAGGAAGGCCACAGAGCAGAGGACTGGAGGGTGGGGGTGTGGAACAAGTCTGAGAGTGGCTCAAACAGAGAAAAGGTGGTTCTAGGAAGGACAGAGGTGCAGAGAGAAAAGCGAGAGGCAGAGACAAAGCCAGGTCTCTCAGGCCCACAGAGGACCCCAGTGTCCTAAGGAACCCACACCAGTGGAGGGCCCTTGTGGTCCAACTGTGGCTGTACATTTCATGCCCGCTCTCACCAAACGCTCTGAATAATCCTGACAAGTATGATTATAAAGAGAAACATGCAGGCCACGAGGCTTTGGCAACTCACCCAAATCCCCGGCCAGGCCCGGTTCTGACCTTGGTCTCACTGACCCTGATGTAGACCTCTCCACTGGTGGCCCCAGCTCCTGCCAGGCACTCTGCTCTGGCTCTGGCTTGGCTGTCTGTGCCCTGCACCTCTGCTCTGCACCCCCACGGCCTCAGCCTGAGCTTGTTGGCCTTCACCACGGCTCTCTTGAACGACTACAGCAGAGCCTCCCGATGGACCTTCCTGCTTCTACTTCCCTCTTGCTGCTGTTCCTCCCGCAGGACCCTAGGCCCAGGCTACCCTCCAGCTGCTCTGCCACCTACTGTGGCACCTACCCTGTGCTCCAGCCACTTGTCTCGCTAGATCACACCATGTACTTTTGTGGCCCAATGTCTTTTTAGTCGGAAGCGCTCATGTGCACCACAGAAGTTTGGGCAAAGCCCAAGTGAGAACCTTAGAGAAGGGTCTGTGGGAACCAGTAATGTTTCCAGAGAAGCTGAGGTCTGAGCTTGGAGCCCACAAGCAGATGAAAGTCTCAGGACATTCCAGGCAGAGGGAACCCCAAGTGCAGAGGTAGAGAGGGTGTGTGCAACGTGGCAGGTGTATAACATGTAAGGGCAGAGGGTGCTGGGGGGAGGCCACCCCCCAAAGCTACCCTGTCTTGTCTGTGCTCTCCTGAGCCCAGGTGTGCTTTATACCTGGCTGTGAATCTTGGCCTAATATAAACACAGTGGCACTATGTAGGCACAAGGCATATGAGCCATAAGCCCTTCTTCAAACTGCTGACCGATTTACTTGCAGGCTGTACTGAGTCAGCTCGAGGTTGTCTGGTAGACCTTGGGCTCCAGGAGGGTGCACAATGCACCTGACTCACCTCCCTGTGGCCTGACACATAATAAAGACCTGTTGAGTGAACGGATGTGGCCCTGCATTCCAAGGAAGGAAAAGGCTGGCTGGGCCAGGTGCCCTGAAACCTTGGCCCAGGTGAGAGGATCTCAGGGTGCCTGGGAAGGGCTGGTCAGTGGCTGTCTTAGGGCCCAGGGCTGCAGAGCTATGGGCCATCTGGACAGCTGTCACCTTTTGCCTTCTAGGTTGGTGCTGCCTGCTCGAGGCCCCTTCCCAATCCCCAGCTGCTGCCCCTGGGCCCTCACCCTCTGACCGATGGATGGAGCCTCAGGGAGTTCCCAGCTGGTGCCACATCACCACTACTGGGCCAGGCACCTCCACCGACACTACTGCTTACCAGCTGCCTAGTCAACAGCCTGCACTGAGCAGAGTCTACCGCCAAGGCCTTCCGCAGAGCCCGGCAAGTGGAGAAACCCCTGGATGGCCGGGTGTCGCTAACACCGCGAGAGCTTACTGTGTGCCAGCCTTGCTCTAAGCACAGCCCGTAAGAAGCAGAGCAGGACTCCTGATAGTATCCCTATTGGGTAGATGAGAAAACTGAGGCCCGGACAGGTGCAATCACCTGCCCAAAGGTATGTGGCAGGTCAGGGTGGAGCCTGTCTGGAAGCAGTCAGCCCTGCTCCGGCTCCACGCTATTAACGACCATGATGCCCTTCTGGAGGAGGGAAGGTTCTCTGCTGGTTTGACTTCGGAGTTCTGGACAGGCATCTGCAGATCCGTGAGTAAGTGCAGCGGGAGCCCCAATGGGATGGAGTGGGAGCTGCCCAGGCTTTGAAGCCAGACGGGCCTGGAGTTGAATCTCAGCTCAGATACGTGGAGCTGCAAGACTGTGAAAGACTACCTACCCCACTCAGTCTTTCTGGGGGTCGCTGCAGGATGAGAATGTTAGCGCCTTCCTCAAGGTGGGTGAAGCCTGATGAGGGCGTGCGCTGGAACACGGGGCCTAGCACCAGCATGGCCCATCGTAGGTGCTCATTAAATTCTAGTTATTATCAGCAGCCCCCCACAGGGTCTGCAGCAATGCTGGGCACACATTAAGTCTTGAAAAATTCAGCTTGCGAAGGCTGTTAATATAGAACAGTGGGTTGTCATTTGTACAGGTACACCTGCGTTTCCACAAGGGTGTTGATCTTTGCAAGTGTCACATTCTTGCCCTGGATCTGGCTCAGCAAAGGTTATCTACCAAAGGGGCGGAGTTCCACCAGGAACTAACCTTAGATACAGAGGGTTAAGGAGGTGCTGACCTACAACAGCTAAATGGGGTTTCTTAGTTATGGCCCCTAGACCATAACCCCTGGAACCCCTCACCTCGCCGCAGCTGCCCTATCACTGCTTAGGACTCACTCCACCTAGCAGGCACAGCTCTGTGTGCTGGCAAGTCTGGGGAAATGCAAAAGGCTGCCCTTAGTGTCATTATTTAGACTCTTGTGCTAATGACTTCCGAGGACGGCACTCCTCGTGGATATGCAAATCAAATCGTGGGGGCTAAAAGAAATTAGCCTGCTTAGTTTACAGTCCACACCCCTACTTGCCTCCCAGGTATGGCTCCCCAACGGTGCCTGGGCCCTCCCCTCAGATAGAGGCCAGTGGGGGTGGGGGGAAGGCAAGCTTGCCCCGTGGCTCTCCTCAGCTCCACACCCTATTCCAGCCTTTTTTCCTCCTGAGGGGTCACTCTGCTCATCAAGGACATTTTAAGTGGCTTTTAAAGCCTTTGCTCAGTCTCGATGGAGGCTCCCCTCGGGGATGCCCAGCCGGGAGCAGCCTGGCCCATTAGAGTCGCTCTAGAGGCAGCCCCCGCTGGGGAGGGCAAGGAGGGGCTGGGAGGGGACTGAGGAGAGACACCAGAGAGGGAGAGGTGGAGGGGAAGCCAAGGAGAGCTTCCGAGAGTGGACAGCATGCACCCCAATGTCCAGGGGCATGAAGGCCAGTCAAGGCCATGATGCTGCCAGAGCAGGAAGCCAAAGGCTCAGAGAAGCCCTGTGGTCAGACCCCCACCTGGCCCGGTGGTCTGACAAAGGACAGCAAAGTGCCAAGTGTGCACCTGATGGGCACTGTCTCTCAGTCTGGGCGAAATTAGGAAAGAGCTGCCGGGCCCTGAGGAGGGACGTAAGACCACCCAGATCTTCAGGGACCAGAAGAGACCTTTAATTCAGTGCCTGCCATGCAGTCTCCTCTGGCTAGACGCCCCGCTCCAGCTCTACCTTGGAGGGAGGTTTGTTTGTTCCAGTCCTGCTGCCCCCCCCCTCCTCACACCAAATGGCATTTAAATGTTAATCAAGTCAAGGTTGCCTGTGCTGCACCCCCGGGAAGCAGCCGAAGGTCAAGGCCAAGCCTGAGAGGCAGCCCCACCTGATCCCTGATTGGCAATTCTGCAGGTCCTATTAGCCCCGGGCTTGGGGCCGGGTTCAGAGGAAGGGGCAGGGCTGCTGATGGCTGGGCGTCTGGGACCGGGGCTGGGATGTGGTCAGGGAGCCCAGCGCAGACTGCCCTGCTGGACCCCTTTCTGCCAGGACGCAGGGAGGACCACAGGGCTGCTGCAGCCTGGAGTGGAGTTTCCCTGGACCGATCTGAGGGTCTCACAGGTCAGAATAAGCCCCTGAGACCCTGCTTTCTTTATGAGCCCCCCCCCACCCCCAAATTTTCTGAGCCTCCCTCCTGGTCTTGTGACTCCCAAAGCCTTTCCCTCTAGCTCCTGGGGCTCTGCCTGCTCCCGGGTCCTCCTCCTGTCTCATTCTGACAAATCTCTCTGCATCTGTACATACTGGCTCAGGGTTCAGGCATAGTTCAGGCAGCTTCCCTGTCTGGATGATGGAGACGGATATTTGCGCACAGCCCTTTGGGAGTTTACAGGAGGTGAAGCCCATGAGAGAGACTGGCACACAGTAGGCCTTCTCTACACACCCTACCCCTGCCCCAGGTTCTTCCTCCGTGTTATGATTCTCTAGGAAACTCTCATTTCTCTTCCTGGCTTAGGCACACCCTGCACACAATGGAATCCCTCCCCTCTCCGGCAGCTGGAGGGAGGGCTACAGAGCAGAGATGTCTCCTGGGCACGGGTGCCCTGGGCCTTTAAAGAGGGTCCCGGACATGTGCTCAGGGGGGTTTGTGGGGGGGGGGCAGATGGAGGGCTGGGTGAGGTTAGGAGATGCTGAGCAAGCCTTTGTGCCTTGAAAAAAGCCATTAGGAGCCTCGCAACAAAGGAAGGGGAACTTCCCACCCCGGTGATATTTTCATGTACCGAAATTTATCACCTACCAGGACACAGACAAGAAATAGGAAAGGAGGAATCATTTTTCCAGGTATCCAAAAATCCACATAAAGAAAATCAGAACAGGTTTAAAAAGAAAAAAGAAAACGAGTACAAATATTTTTTTCATACCATAGATTTTTCTCAGGCTCTCTGTTAGAGCCTTATAACTCTTACTTTTGGCAGAATCTTAATAGTATTGATGATCTGGGTTCTTGGCATACATGAGCTTGGAATTAGGACAAGAGGAGAGGCCACAGGTGTTACCAGAAGGAGAAACTCAGCTGCTAAGCACCTTATGGGGAAGATAATGGAAAGGACAGTAATAGTTTGGTGCTAAAAGGTGCTGAAAGGGGGTTACTAGTGATCTAGACTATTTAAGGTAACTCTAAGTAAATTCCTTACCAAGCCTTCTAGAGAACTGAATTTTAGGCCCTAAGGGCCGTCCCTGTGAACATCCTTGGGAGGGGAGGGCAGTGCCTCTTTCAGTGATGCATTTCTCTCTCTACTTAGGACCCTCACCTCAGGCTCAGCACCTTCCCCATTCTCTGCCCTGCTCCCCTCAGTCTCTGGAGTCTGCCCACCTGTCTGCTTCAAGAACTGTCAGGGTGGGGGCCACATCTGTCACTGTGTCTCCAGGAACACATTACACCTTGTTCTCAGGGCCCCTCTGGGTGAGGAGACTCTGAAAAAAAGGGGATACAGGGAACAGCCTCTTGGCCCAATGGAGGTTTCCTTGTTCTGTGAAATTCTTCATCCTCAGACCCCTTTCAGTTTCCAGGGGATATTTGAAGGTAAGGTTTGCAGAACTGCTGTTCACACTCAGCTCTGGGGAGCCTGGATGCACCATGGAGTGTCTGACACTCAGGCCACAGCTGGGAGCAGAGCAGGGAACATGGTGGGGGTAGAGGGTGAGGGGTGCGTCTGAGGAAGCAAGTGGAGGTTCCAGCTTTGTGGTCACGGGCCTTGTAACATGGAGCCCACCTGGGCTTTTTCTCGGGGTGCCATCTCTCTCTCTCTGTGTGTCTCTCTCGGGCCAGCCCTTGCCACACACACTGTATTCCAGCCCCAAGTGTCTGCTCTGTCCATGCAGAGGATTTACCTGAAACCCTAATGCACTGTCATTTCCAGTTGAACCTAAGGAACTCAGAATTAGGAAGAATAGGCTAGCCAAAGCAGAGCAAGGGTCAGAGACTCTCATAAAGTATTCCAAAGCGAAATAGAGGAGATTTCTATGCAGTTCCTCTGAGGGGTGCAGGGAGACAAGACAAAGAAGAGGCTGGGTCTCTGCCTTCTACAGACTAGGGGGAGTGGGGGGTGGGTTGAACTGTAGGAGAGGCTGAAAGGCGAGAGGCTCAGACCGGAGGAGATGAGAGAGGGGGAAGGCCTGTGGGACTGGTCACTCCTGGTCTCCCCAGGGTGGTGAGAATCTCCTGGGGTCTTCGAGGAGGAGGACTGGGGAGAAGGAAGGCAGTAATGGGGGAGGTTCTTGGGGAATGATTTGGGGGGCAGAGTTGGGTGGGAGAGTAGGGGACTATCATGCTGAAGTAAGGGTTGGGTGCTGGGCAACAGAGGCCTAACGAGAGAGGAAGAGTTAGAATACCAAGGGCCTCAAAGGCTGAACACTAAAGGCAATAGGCAGCCACTGCAGGTTCTTGAGCAGGAAGGTAGCCCAAGGAAGGGAGGAGGAAGAGGTCTCCAGCAACCCTTAAGTTGGGAGAAGGACGATTGGTTAAACCCTTCTCGACCACCCCTTTCCTACCCCTGCCGTGGGGTAGGCACCCCCATTGGAAGGGAGGAGCATGTCCCCACCACTGTGATTGAGGGTGGGAGCCAAGGGCTGGGGAGGGGTCTGGATGTAGCAGAGGAGACAGGATTCTCTCACAGTCCCTGAAGGGGGGTGGGCCAATTTAAAACTAAGTCAACAGCTGGACACCAGATTAACTCCTGAAAAATGACACTTCACAGGGATAATAGCAAAATCCCACCTAGGGTCCAGGTAATCAACTGGGTGATCAGGAACAAAGGCCCCCTCTTGATAATGATTTGTGTGATCGTGACATGGGGTTTTTTTTTTGTCAGAATTTAGAGGGAGGCAGGCTTTAGCTCAGCCTAAGGAAAAACTTTCTAACCCTTAAAACTGTCTGACCATGGAACAGAACTTGAAAAGGCAAGGCCATGCCCTGCTTCCTGTCACTGGAAATGCTCGAGAAGAGGTCTCAGGTGGGGCAGCATCTATTACCATGTTCTCTGGTTCTTGGCCCTATGAAGACCCTGCTGGGGACAATGGTCTCTTTTCTCCCCAAACGGGACCTTGAGGTACCCAATAGAATAGGGCCTGGGCTGGAACAATAGTGGGACAGACCCAGAAAACTGCTTACAGCACAGAGCACCAGTCTGGCCAGGCCTTTATTATCATCGAGATTATGAAAGACTTCCACAGTGATGCCCCAGTCTTACCCAGAGGTCACCTCTGCTGTGTCCCAGGCCCTCTGCTCCTGACTTGTACCCCTGGCTCAAAGCCTCACACCGGTCTTACAAGACCTGTCCCTCTCCCTTTTTCACAAGTGAAGAACCGAGGCTCAGAGGTATGTAGCTCATGTAGGGGTGGAGGAGGAAGGGGTGCAGGCTGCCTGACCCCCATCCTATCTTCCCCACACTCTTGCCTGGTCCTCTCCACCTCAGTGGGACCTGAAGCTGGGTTCCCATGGACTTGGAACCAGCAGAGGATATTCCCAGGGGAAGCCTAGGAGGCTGGGCTTGGAGAGGGTAAAGGCAGCCTAGGGTCCCGGAGCACCTGGCCTGGAATCCCAGACCTGCCCACCTCCCAAGCTTCTGCTCCTCCCATGACCGCCAGAGTCTCCCCTCTGCCACTGCAATGGATCTGGTGCCCCACCTGGGGCCTCCCTCCTCTCTTCTCCCTGCCTCCACTCCTCTTCCCACCCCCACGGAGCTCTTCTGGGTGGCTCCTTTGTGGTTTTCCATTTAAGAGATATTTAGTGAACCCACCCCCCCCTCCCTCAGTGAAAATGGTGAGCTCTGCACCATCCAGGATTAGGGGAGCTGGGAGCCTGGCATCTCTTTAGAGAAAGATCTGGGGGAGGAGGCCTGTAGGGGTTGAGGGGCCTCGAGGGGGAGTGTCACCTAAGGGGATTCACAGGGTGTATGTGCTAGGGTGTTTGCAAGAGGAAGTGAGGTAGATGGAGGTTAGGTATGGGGGGGACTTCCTGGAGGAGGTATGATTGAGAGTGGGAGTGGATGGGACAGGTGGACAGGAAGCAGCACAGTCAAAGGGGGGAGTAAGAATGGGGAAAAGAGCCTGTCTGGGGACTCAAGTGAGGAGGAGACAGGGAGCTGGGAGGAGCTGGGTGGGGAGGACCTGGCAGCCTCCAGAGTTTGATTCTCCCAGCCCCAGGGTGCTGCAGAGGGTTCCTGAGCTGGGGTAGCATGGCAGGAGGGAGGGAAAAAATGCTCTGGGCATGTCTTCCTGGTCCGGCATGGGACCGGGGAGCCACATGTGTCCGACTTTCCCCTGAGGAGCTCCCGTCCTGGGTGCCCGCCTGGTGTAAGGTACAGGACTGTTTCCATCCTCCCTGCTCTAGGAACAGGGAGGCTGAGGAAGGAACAATGTAAATCAAATCGGGGAGACCGTATTTTTTTTTCCTTAAGAGAGAGAAAGAGAAGGAGAGCACAAGTGACATTTGGAGCCATAATACCTTAAAGTCAATATCATTACCTCTGATATTTACTGTCAGCTCCGCGGCTCCAGTGAAGTGGGAAAGTTCATCCATCTCCCCTACGCCAAGCGTGGCATCACCACGAGCTTCCTTCCCCCTCCCTCCCCTTTGTGCAATTCCAGTTAATTGTTTGGCTGCGATAACAACCCCCCCCCCCCACATCCAGCCAGTCTTCCAGCAGGGTCAGGGAAAGTGTGGGCTCCTGGGGTGGGGGCTTGGCCCCTGGGGCCAGAGGCGGGGGATGTGGGAGGGGAGCTGACATTGGGATTCTCAGAACCAGGTTCCAGCCCCCGACTCCCCTTTTTTAGATGTTTATTTATTTATTTTGAGAGAGAGAGAGCTGTCAGTGCAGACCCTGATGTGGGGCTCAAACTCACGAACCATGAAATCATGACCTGAGCCAAAGTTAAGAGTAGGATGCTTAACCGACTGAGCCGCCCAAGAGCACCCCCCTCCAGCTCCCAACCCTTAAGTCAGATACTCCATGGGTCCTTTGTATGGACACACTAGATATGTCCCAGGACACGAATATCATTCATTTATTCATCAATCCATTTGGCTAGAACTCAACTTTTCCCTGCCCCCCCCCCCACAGCTTGGTGAGGTTTTGGTTTTCCCCTGCCCTATACAGATACGCCCATCCTGTGACCCCATTATCCTGTCCTCATGCAGCCTCCTCCCAGCCAGTTTCCCTCCTCTTGACCTCATGCTCTTGTACTCATGTTTGCAAAAACACATCTCTCAGCCTTTGCTGCCTCCCTGGCCCTGGGACCTCGATCCTTCCCCCAACAGTGAGACCACAGGCATGGTTCCCTAGGGAGGTGTGAGGAGGTCACCGCCTCCCCCACTTGGTTTCTGGCCTCTCTTCCCACTGCCCATCCTGACTGCTGCAGTCTCTGACCGGCCCTCTTCCCAGGGGCCTGGTTTGATATCAAATCCAATTTTCTGCCATAAAACTTCCTCTTTCTCTGTGTTGGCGGTCAGCCTCTGTCACTTTCAGGCAGCAAAGTCATTTTTCCAGTCTGACCCCAGGGTTTGGGGCCACCTTGGCCTGGAGGGAACAGTCAGCTGTGGCTCCCCCACCCCATAAGCACGTGAACCCAGGCCTGCCCAGGCCTGCCCGTCTGCTGCGTCCCCTTGTGGGGCAGCCACACATACACATAGGTGAGCTGCGCATGCACACCTGTGTTTGTCTGTGCCTTGTGCTGTGCAGGTGGGCGCGTGCCATCTGTGTGCAAGAATGAGCAGGTGCCAAGAGGAACCGGGGAAACACCTCAGCTCCCTGTATGGGTGGGTGTACCTGTTCCTGCTACTCCCGGGCCCGTACACGTGAGCCCACAGGCACTCCCTCCTGGGGGCCATGTGCTTGTTCAGACAGTGCTGAGGTAGATTCCAGAATGGAGAGGAGAGATAGGGATAGGTAGGGTGAAGTTCATTTAGAGATGCCCCCTGCTCCAGGGAGATGCAAGTCTCCTACTCCTGAGTCCCGTCTAGATACTGAGCCTCTCCCTCGGCCTCAGCCTCTCCCCTGGGGCCACCAGCACCCAAGAATAGAGCTCTCCCCCAGAACTCTGCAGCATATGTGGGAGCAGATGGAGGCTGAGCTGGGGACCAGAGTCCAGTGGGACCTAAACACTTGCCCTGCTGTTGTTCAAGAGCCATGCCTACTCCCAGACCCCTCCTCACCCCAGTTAACCATGGCCGTGGAATCTCCTGGAGGACTGGCCCCGTGGGTCTTCTGAAAAATTCATGAGTGGCTCTGGGGACTGTGTATGGGACAGGGATGTAGGGGTGGCCTCTCCTCCTGACAGCCTGAGGTATGTTTACTCTAGGTTTTCTGAAGTTTCAACCAGCCTCCTGATCACTCCCCATCCTTGCTGTACTTGAGGGCCAGGTCCCATTTAGATTTGCAGTTTAACACTCTGGAGTTGCCCTTTCCTCTCCAGTCTCACCACTGCTGAACCCAGTTCCACTGCTTATTGCCCCACACCTATGCCTGATTCTACCTCTCAACTGCTCAAAGACATGCTACGGCTCTTTAGTGCCAAAGGATTAGGTCTAAATCCTTTGGTCTGATATTCATGGTCCTCTGCAGTGTGGTGTCAGTGACTCCCCCAGAATCAGTGCTTTCTCCAATCCTTTTCACACCTTCTCCCCAAGCCAGGCCAGGCCCTGGACTTGCATTCTCTGGGGACCAAGCCACCACTGCAAATTCTGAGAGACACTGCTCAGGGAATACACAGGGCACTGTGCCCCTGGCATGAGGCCCCTGCCTGTCTCCTCTGTGCCCTGGGACTTTGGACTGTGCTCACTGCAGGAAGCCTCAACTCCCTTCCTCACCTCCTCAGAATGAGATTGTGAAAAGCCTTTGCTCTCTCTTTTCAGAGCCTTACTTGACCCCCCAGCTTGCCTCAGTCAAGTGTTCCCTCAAAACAGAAGTCACCTGCTGCTTGAAACCAGAGGAACAAGGACAGAGAGGCCCCTGGACCCTAACTCCCAAAGCCCACAGGCTGAGGGCCCACTACAGTCCTCAGCCCCTAGTCCAACAGACGCTTTTCCTAGAAAGCTCTGGGCACAGAGCTCTTTCATTCCTCCTTCTGGGGTACCAGCCCCCCTACTTTCTGAGCCCAAGGAAAGGTAGGAGAGGATGGCTGCCTCTCTCTGTCTACGGTGGGTTCATCTCCCCAGGGTTATATTACTAATGGATTCATTCTGCTGGTCAGAAGCAGGGCCAGGGGCTCCACTCTGTCCACCAGTTCCATCCACCTTGGCCTTGCATGTTACCAGAACAATAACACTTAGAGGTATATGGTAGGGTGAAAGTGCCCTTGGGATTGCTGCACCCCCAACAGGAATCACAGAACCCACGTGCACTTGCAAGGGAATTTTGAGGCCATCCAGCCTCTCCTTGTCCTGACCATAAATCCCCATTAAACGACCCCCTCTCTGAGATGTGTTTGTCTACATACAGTAACTTAACCCCACCACAGTGACCGTGCATCCTTTGCCAGCAATGCAAGTTAGCATGCTTTTAATGTTTGCCTGAAATCTGACTTCCGGTAGTTTCCATAAGTGGCCCTAATTTTATCCTTTGGAGCCACAGGAAATACTCCTTTTCCCTGGGACTGTCTTTGAATGACCATTTTCCCAGCTGGTCCTTCCTCAACTTAACAGGGCTGGTTCCTTAAGTCATAGCATGTGTCAGGCATGGAAAGTGCCTCTGAACACACTCAGTGTTTTCCACCCTCTCACTGGGTCTCACTGGGTCCCAGTTCAATAGCAGAGTGGGATCAGCGCTTCCTCCTTCTCCATATTGCCCTTGTCTTAATGCAGTCTAAGATGCAATTAGGTTCTGGGGAAGCCACATTATACTAAAGACGACTATTGAGCTGTCAACACCTGCTTGAAGCCACACCTTCCCTTTCTGTGCTTCTGCAGTGAGGATGTCAGCCCCAAGGGGAAGGCCTTACCTTTCTCCCTACTGAACTTCATCTTGTTGGATCCTACGCATCGCTTTCATCGGCTGAGACATGTTTGCATTCTTGTTCTGTCATCTAATGGGTGCATCTTTCCTCTCACTTTTAAGCCATCTGAAAATTCAAGTCAGTCTGACCAACAGATCTGCAGCCAAGTCATTGATAACAATGTAGATTAGGGCAGGACCAAGGCCAGAGCCAGCTTCTTGATCCTGGAGACACCTCCCTGGGTTGATAACCCTCCTAATTGCCACTATGCCTTAGGAACAGGTCTTCAGCCAATTACAGACCTATTTGATTATTCTGTCATCCGGACTCTTCTTCCTTGATTGTCCACAAATCCTCAGGAGAAAACTTGCTGAGGGTCACCCAAGTCAAATTGACCTGTCAGTAAAGGAAATAAATTGTCTTGCCTGGCTTATTGGGAGGCCCCAAGGACAACTGTTTCTTTCTCTAAGCACTCACATGCTGTCTATTCTAGAATCTTGCTGAGGGCTGACACGTACTCCCTGGTTTGTTGCTTGAGAAAACACCTTTCTCTTTGGTGGAAGTCAGACTTACATTTGCCTCTCTTGGCCTCACGACATCATTCCCATTTGTCACGATTCCTCAAAGACTATTAACCAAGAAGTCAGTCAACAAACATGTTAGAAAGGAGCAGGCAAAGCTGAAACATCCACGATACCAGCCCTAGAGTAGTTCAAAGGGTGTCAAGCTCCTGGGAGTGTTCTGATTACTGACCAGAAGGCCTGGGAAGCCTGGCTTCTGAGGATGTGCAGTGGATCCTCCTGGGGCGAACCCTTTGTGGACGTCTCATCCAGCACCCCCTTTTCTCCAGGACTGTGGCCACAGCTCTGGTGGAAAGATCCTTCCTTCTATGCAAGTCCTCACATGATCTCCTCATGATCTACATGTAGAAAAGCTCCTCGAGCAATGCCAGGATCCTAATGGGTCTTCTTAGTTTGCTCCTGGATTGAGAGGAAGGGAGAGAAGAGGCATGGTCTTGCCAGTAGGACCTGGAGTCTCAGAAGCTGGGAGGGGGCAGGCAAGGCACTCTGCTAACCCCAAGCGAGTGTGACCAAAAGGCTGGCCAAGGAGAGAATAAAAACAGAGCCAGGGAGGATTTGGGGCAGTCCTTTGGCAGTGCTGGGCCCTTGGGGGTAGCGATGAGGGTGACTGAGACATCTACCCAATTCAAGGCCCCAGGGACAACAAGGTTCCAGGGCCAGAGTGAACGCAGGACTGGCCTGGGGACGGACACAGTTCAGACATTCCTAAGCACACGTTTCTTTTCTTTCTTTCTAAGTGTGTAGTTGGAGCCTGTTGAAAACAGCGTAGATAATAAAGCCTCGGAAAGAGTGGCATTGTCTCTGTGGGCAGGGCCCTGCTTGAGCAAGTGATTGGTGTGGGCTGGGGTGGGGAATACGCCAGGAGACCAGCGAGAGCTCCAGTTATCAGAAGGTTTCAGCCAAGGAGACTTGACCCAACCTCGACACTCCTTACCCAACCCAACCCAGACACTCGTTACAGGTAGGTAAGGTACGTTCATGGAGACTGTCTCCTCCACATCTCACAACAGTCTAGGAAGATACGCAGGGAAATGATGATTTTCTAGGAAGGAATGATGACCTTCTAGGAAGATACGCAGGGGGATGCCAAGGGGACCCAGAGAGACAGCAGCTGGACTGGACCCCACTTGGTAAGTGGTGGCAGAGCCATGTGGAAGTGGGTGACACCCCACCCACACACCGCCACAGACTGTGTCATCCCTGCACCCCTACCCAACACAGCAAAGAGCTGCATGCGGGAAATCAACATGCACAAGACAGAGCCCCTCGCCCTTTGAGGAACTTCGTTGGAACAAAGAACACTGTAATAGTGATCGTGATGGTCAGCATTTCCCACCATCAGCAGATGTGCTTATTTACTCACTTGACTGTCATGAAAATCCTGTGAGAGTGGCACTTAGATTCCCCATTTTGCAGATAAAGACACTGAGGTGCAGAGTGGCCCAGTAGCATGTCCAAGGCCCCCCAGACCTGGCTGTGTCCCAGCACCTCCCTGCCCAGGGTGAAAAGATGGCTTAGCCTCGAGGGAAGGGGGCATCAGTGCTGGGGAGAGGCTGACATGCCAGAATGGATGGGAACCAGCCAGCCAGAGAGGATCTGGGCAGGCCGTCCAGGAGGGGGCATCACGCCAGCCAGGGGCAGAAGGGGTGGTTGGGGGTGTCCTAGTCGTGCGGGCTCCTGCGGGCTGCTGGTGGATGGCAGAGGCCCAGGTGGGCGGGTGAAGAGGCCCTGCCCACCACCACAGCCTCAGGCAAGCACCGGCATCCAGGCAGCCCGGTGATCTACAGCAGTTGGGTTAGAGGCCTGCTTTAATCGAACGATAATACTGGGGAGTGATGAGCCACCATACATCAGCTCTCTCCAAATGAAAAATTCGAGAGGATAATGTGGGAGGTGAGCAATGGACTGGGAGTGTGCATTTTACCCAAATCCACAGCAATTTACATGCTAGAGAGACAGCTGTTCCCACTGCTGAGCCGAGGAGCTCCCAACCACAGCTCGGCCTGGGAGTTCCCTGCAGGCTCCTACCTCACATCCCCTGGGCCCTTGGTCCCGCCGCACGCACGCAGGCTCCACACGACTAATTTTCTTTGTTCTTCTTTTTTTTTTATTATTATTGTCTTAAGTTCCCCAATGGTGAGATTTTATTTTATTTAAAAAATGTTTAAATTGTGGTGAAATACACCATAACATAAAACTTACCACCTTAACCATTTGAAAGGGTACAGTTCAGTGAACTGATTTTTAGAGCAGGTGGCTGGGGTGTGAGTCCTGTGCCCAGCCGGGCTCATGTGCCAAAGGCCAGCCCCTAGCTATCCTGCCATCACATCTTGACTGCACTTTAATGGCAGTGCCTACCTCCCCTGGCCGGGGGGCCCGAACCCACAGTCCTTACCCCACAGGAGGACTCCTGACTCTTCCAGTCCCCTCTGGTCTCCACCTTCTCTGGCCACCCTGAGGCTCCTGGCCTGTTGTGGGGGCTGCTCAGGTCTAAGTGCTGCCCATAACATGCTAGTGCACAGAAGTGGGGTCTCCCTGGGTCTTGCCCCCAGGTGTACACATGGTGGGGCCCTCTCCCACCAAGTGCTCCCAGAGTCTCAGGGGCTGGGCTTGTTCTGAATCAATCCCGACAGAAAAGCCTCAGGAAGGCCATCATGTCCCCCTCTTGCCCAGTGTCCTCTCTTGCAGAGGGTAACCCCTCATGGGAAGGAGGCACAGAGCAGAGAAGCATTGTCCTTGCCCAGCTCTGACCTCAAACCTGCCTCTGCTTCTTATTGGCTGTGCGGTCCCGGGTCCGGCCCTGTCTCTCCAAGCTGTGGGCTTGCCTCTGTGTAACAGCTGGAGGGAGCTGCTGTCTGGGTGTGAACTCGTGGCACAGGGCCCAGCCCAGCGGGATGACAGGGTGCACGCGGGTGTGTTTCAGATGTGGACGTGTGATTTCAGGTTGAGTGTGTGCATGGGGTGACCCCCACTCATCCACCAGCTGCAGCTGGCCTGGGCAGAGGGATGGAGCTGGCTGTGCCCAGGGTGGTGGTGGGGGCACAAGGCGTGTGTGTGTGTCCTCCAAAACCTCCTTGCTGCAGAGTATAAATATTTATACAGATACCTGCCGTAAATCTGCCCGCCTGGCAAACAAATGAATTGCAAAGGTAACTTTGGGGGCTTTTACAAAAATGCTCAGGGATGGGGTTGAAGAACTAAGGAAAAAAGCACTAACATGACAAAGCTGGCTGGACAGCTCTCAGGGTCTCATCCTGGGGCAGGCAGCCGGGTCCCCTGAGAGGGGAGGGAGGGAAAACACTCTATGGAACACACCCAGACTGAGCTGTGACCCCGGAGCATGGAATGGGCTCCCAGTCGCCCAAACTGCAAACGTTCACTGACCTCCAATAGCTTCCTCTTTCAGCCCTGTGAACAGAGAGGAAACTGAGGCACAGGGAGGGAAGTGGCTTTCCTTGGTGGTGCAGCCAAGACGCAAACCTGAGTCTGAGGGGGCACCTCGCCCTGCTGCCACAGCCTGGCAGGGAGCTGGAGGTGGAGTACAGCGTCGGGGCCAGGTTAGGGCCAAGCTCCCTTACTCTTTCACCCCCTAACATCTGCTTCTGATGACCCTCCCTGTCTCCCCGACCCCAGGCCCTGGCCTGGCAGATGCTGCCGGGTCCCAGTCCCTCAGCTGGGGCTGGAGAAGGGCTCTTTAATTGGGTCCACAAGAACTTTATTACCTAGTAGCTAGTTCCTTTGCTTTTCCTGTAACAAATTATCCTAACGATGTGACCCAGGACCAGATGTTAATTGCAATGGAAAGTAATCAATTTCCTTTACTGAGCCCAGACTGGGAGGCAGGTTAGTCCGGAGCAGAGACGGGGTTCTTAATGAGGAGGGCACCTGAAGCTTCCAGAGGGCAGGTGCAGTGCGCCCTTGGCTGCCTTGCTTCCTCTTCCTCCCTCTCAGCCCTCATCCCTTCCCACAAGCACAACCCCTAGTCTAGCTGTTTCCCCACCTGGCAGCCCCCCCTTCTCCAGACCATGGCCCTCTAGGGGTCCCCTACTTCTCACGAGCTTCTGTGGCTCCCTGCCCCCTGGGGAATCAGTCCAGTCCTCCTTCCTCTATAGTCTGCCCCAGACCTCGATCCGGTGGCCCTTCTCTCCCCAGGGGCTGAAGCCCAGCCCTCCTCTTGTAAACAGCCCTTTGTAAACACTGCAGCCGGCCCTCCTCTTGTTGGGACCTGCAACTCTGCCCTGTCCCAGGCATGCTCCCCGCTTCTCCCATCCCTCTGGCCAGACCACAGTCTTCCTCGGGCCTTCAAGGCTTCTATGTGTACAAGCTGGGTGCTGAAGAATTCCAGGAGGGCCTCCAGGAAGACTTGGCTGCAAGAGGGCCCCTCCCCACTTCTCTTCTGCCAAGAGACCTCATACCCAGGGACCTGGAGCTCTGGGTTGGAGAATAGGAGTCTTTGGGGTCTGGCCCTGCCTTGGTTGAAAATGGGCCAGGCCCAGAGGCCTCTGCAAAGCAGGCAGCAGTGCTGACCTGGACACCTCCTGGGCTGCAGGGGGAGGGCAGGCTCTCAGCTTTCCTCTGGCCTGATAAGAAATGGGGTCATTACCTGGACTTCAGTTCAAGGTGGTGGACCTGGAGATTTGAAAGTAGAGCAGACAGTCCCTCCCTACCTCTTGCGTACGTACCCATACCCATGAGGTTTCACATGGTGTATTTCAGCAGGATGCACAGGAGGGAGGGTCACAGGAAGGGAGAGAGTGGACAGTGGGCTATCACTGAGAGGCAGGAAGGCAGGAATAGGGCTGGGACAGGAAAGGACAAGTGTCTGACGGCCTGTGGGTGGGCATGGGTAACACTCTGCTGTAGGCCCCTTGACTGACGGAGGACAACCTCCCAGACTCTGCAGGAGCCACCACCCTACGTATACGAGGCCCCGAGGTCTACACAGCCAAAGGACTAGGTCAGCAGCCTCCAGCTCAGCTGTGCTGAGAACCACTTGGGGAGCTTCAAAAACAGAAAGGAAAACAAAAGGGGGGGGGAAGAAAACACACTCATCCCAGACTAATTCAACCTCAGTCTGTATTTTGGCCCCCTGGCAGGGATGTGTTTGCAGCTCCTTGGTGATTCTAATGTGCTAGCACCGGATGTGGGATGGTGTTGGGCAGGTGCCAGCTGAGAGGTCATTTCTGAAGGCCCTAGAGGTGAGGGGAGGCACGGAGAAAATAGCCAGGAGAGAAGATGGAAAAAATGAAACGAATGCGCACTAACGGGCTTATCACCCGATTCTTGGCACTAGGCTGTCAAGAAAGACAGAGGTGTGCTCCCGGGGAAATGGTTTGAGTACTCACGTTGGAAGCCCCTGGGGTCTGAGCCAGTGCCTGGGACTGGCTTTGTCGGGGGCTCAGGCTGCCAAGCTAGGAAGAGGGACTCATCCCCCCTGCTGAAGCCTGGGGGGGGGGTGCTGGGGGACTATAGGATGGGCAGAAAGGACAAGGGCAGGGTGTGCAGGAGAGGGACAGGAGGAGCAAGAAGAGGTGGGAACTCAAAGGAATCTGGGCAGACAAGGGGAGGGTTAAGAGAGCCCAGGACAGTCTGCAAAGGTAAGGAAAGGGTGAGATAGCTGAGGTCCTGAGAGGGAGCTGGGCTCCTCCCCTGCACACCCCCAGGTACGGAGGGGCTGGATTTCCCAGAGCCTTGCGCTCCTTGTTCCTGACCTCTAGGACCTAAGAGGTCAGCGCCCAGTCCCCCTGCCCCCTTGGCCGGACAAACCTGGCTCTAGAGTTGTCCCTGTCTCCCCGCTGTCCTTCTGGTACCGGAGCCCTCCTCCTGACTCTGGGCAGAGGTTAGGAGAGCAGAGGGGGTGTGGAAAGGCCCATGTGTGGCCACTCCTTGCTTGGGTCATAGGGTGAGGGGTCTGGCCTCACAGTGGCCCTGCTGGGCTGGAGCAGAAGAAGCTGGGAGCCCAGGGAGGGAGGCAGGCACTGGCAGGCTGTAGGGGTGGCCAAGGACAAACTCCCTGGACTTTACAATTTCCCTGTGAGTCTACAATTCTATTAAATAGGATAATGGATTTTAAAATGCCCCGAAAAGCAGAGAGTGCTGTAAGATGGGCGGCATTATTGTTATTAACAACCACATCCTTCTCGGAGCGTCTAGAGGAAATAAATCAGACAACGCTCGCTCGCAACAAGCAAGTCCCTTGGAAGCATTCATTGCCACGGAATAAACACATATATATTATAAACCCCAAATTAAAGGGAAATAGCACTTGGGGGTAAGCCATGCTTTTATTTTCTAGGGTCTTACGAAAACCCACACATGAAGGGACAGTAGATCTTTGAGGAGTGCAACCACAGCTGAGCAAGCTCTAGCCTGACTGGGAAGGAGCATCTGGGGGTGCACCACTCCCACCCCCCACCGTGTCCATATGGGGGGAGGGCCGCATGGGGGGTGTCCTGGAAGGCCGAGACACCCTGGGCAACCAGCACCTCCTGAGCTCCTAATTTCAGGGCATCAACTCATCTTTTGTGCTCGTCAAGGCTGACATAACCTCCTTCCCCAGAAAGCCACCCTCATTATTCCCACCCTAACTCACCTCCTGCTCTCCCTTCTCAGTATGCTACTGGTCTACCTTGTGTCTGACCATGCCACACTGCTCTCCATCACCTGGTGTCCCGGCTGGCTGTGAGGCATGCCTTCCTGCCAGACTTTCACAGCTGGCGCTACTGAGGAAGAACACGGAATTGAAAGTGTGGTGGCCACCCTAAAAGGGACTGTACATATTATTTTTTCTCTCTTACCTCATTAAACTTAGCTTCCAATTACGTGTTAATGATGCTGGCTGCCTTTTGTAGGCTAGAGTTTACTGCAGTGTCTTTAAATTTAATCACCTCCATAATGGCCAGCTCTGGCATTGCAAATAAGAGGCCATGAGAAAAAAAGTACAGTCCTTTGCTCCTGAATGAGCCAGCAAGATCTGGGGCCCTGTTGAGGCCAGAAAAGCCCTTTAACGTCTCCTAACCCTAGAGAAATTATATGAAATTCTGGGAACTGTCTTCTAGAACCTCCAACTGGACTCCCTCTGCTTCTTCATTTACAACTACACCAAGAGGGATGGAGGTCAGACTCAGGGAAGGACTTCCTGCCTGTGCTGGTATATGAGCAAAGCTGAAGAGGGTTCTCCTGAGAGGGTGCTTAAGACATCCCATGGCCCGTTGCCGGCCCTCCCCTCCTCATCTCCATTTCGTGTGTGTGGCACCTGGTGTTGGAGACGGGCAGGGTGTAGTGGATTCAGTGTCTGGCTGTCAAGGAGCCCAAGCGGCTTTTCTGCCCTGGGGCCCTTCACCCGGGGATGCACTCTCCCACTCAAGGCCTGGAGAGTCCCACGGGTCTGTCAGTTCAGGACCAGGCTTCATGCCCATGTTTTCCACTGAGCCACAGCTAGCATTTGAGGCCCCTTTCAGCTTGGGGCTGTTGCTCCCACCCTCCTGCCCAGTCCTGTATTTGATTTGAGCCCAAGGGTGGTGAGTCACTGGGGACAGGGCTGGTCCTCCCAAACCTGCTGTGACTTTGGAGATGCAGAGAGAAGCTCTTCTGGCCTCACCTGCCTCTTGGACCAGCTGCCATCTCTCCCGCGGCCAGCCAAACACCACTCACCCCACTCCCCACTTTATCTGCCACTATCTCCTGGGACTGTGTGGTGCCGAGATCTCTTCTTTTGGGCCTCAGGTTGAAAGTCCGTGTGTAACCTCCCTTTCCCCACTGTTCCCACCAGCTGATCCCCACAGTGTCCTTGTCCAACCCCATACTCATGTTCTCCTCTTTACCCTGGCCTCCATCATTCCTGATACACTTCTATAAGAATTCCATTCATCATCCCTCCACATGCTATCCATCTATCCATCCAGCATCCATCCATACACTCATCCCTCTACCTAGCACCCATATATGTATCTATCTATCCATCCATCCATCCATCCATCCACCATTCCTCTCTCTACTCATCCATTCTTCCATCCAACCATTCCTCTATCCACCATCCAAACATCTAACAACCTGTATTAAGGGCCTTCTGGATGTCAAGGCCTGCACTAATGCTGGGACAAGGTCCAGTCCTGGTCTTCAAGGTGTCACCCTGGAGTAAAGAATGTAGACAATCTACTATGTATGCAATTGTCACATAATCAGGGAAGGCTTCCTGGAGGTGAGCTCTGAAGGAGAACTGGATGAAATCTTTATTTTCCAGCTAGGTTCAGCTTAGGCCTTCTGGCTTTGGGCTCCAAGCTCTTAGAATGCTCAAGACTGAATCACACCACATGGAGGTTCCAGAGGACAAGTGGGCACCCTAGGGTAGGGACTGAGCACTCATCACACAAGCATTCCCTCAGAAAGGGAAATAGAGGAGTGTTTTGCCTCTTCCGTTTGAATGGGGTTTCTCCAATGGCAGAGTGGTAACCTGTAGTCCTCCTCATCCTTCCCACTGCCCAGGCCAGGACTTGGATGCTGGAGCTTTAAAACTGAGCTCAGAGGATGTCCTGTGGCTGATTCGCCGACAGGGGAGACCCTTGTGCCCCCAGCTGCCATGTGGATTAAGGCTCAGATTTTCATTGGCCCCCAGCCCTCCCTTCTGCTTGGCCCGCTTCTTCAGCATCCATAGAGAATTCACAGCAAGACCCTCCGGTCCCAGTCTCAGCCTGAACTCCTTCTCGCTCATCAACACCGATTGAATATATACTGTGGGCCCAGGAAGGGAGAGGGGAGGCAGCCCAGGGGCTTGTAAAGAAGGCCTCCACCTGCTCCAAGTCCTGGGAGCAGGACCCTAAGGCTTGGGAGTGACGCAGAGGTAACAACTAGTACCGAAGGACCACTCTTTAAATCTAGTAAAGAAGTTAAAGCAAAAATTAAGATAGCAAATATTTACCTAGAGCTTATTACATGCTGACACTGTTTCAGGTGCTTGGTGTCTGTTAACAGAGAACATCTCCACAACGAGAGGACAGGGCCGTCACCATCCCATTTTATAGATGGGAAAGCCGGTGCGCGAAGAGGTTGGACAGCTTGTCCAGGCGCATCGAGCTGGTATCAGCGGTAAAGCCAGAGCAGTCTGGCTCTTGAGCGCTTCACCACTATTCTTCTCCATCAGTCTCGGCAGAAGCCCCTTGTAGAAAGTGAAAAGCACAGATCCAGGGAGGTTCAGCATCTTTCCCTCCCCCAACACACACAGCTGGTCCATGACCCAACCAGGTTCCTTCTCATGCATGGCAACTACAGACCCTGGCTTCTCCCTCTCCCTCTTTTACTCTGGGTGCTGGGGGAGAAGGCGGCACCTCCTGCCCGCTGTTTCTAGAAGTTCAGTTTATTCTTTCCAACCAGGCAAAGGTCGGTGAATGTACAAACACACACGCGTGCATGCACACATACACACCTGTGCACACATGCACACACGTAATGCCTTTTCCATCTACAGTGCACCTGGTAAGCAAGCTTTCTCATTCTTTAGAACGCAAGAGAGCCAGCAAGTAGGTCATAAAGGCCTCCAAGGTTTATTAATCCCTTCATTGATTTGACAAATGTAAAATATTTATGGTCCATGCATTAAAACTCTTGCGCACTTTGCTCATAGAAAACCCACTGGAGGAACAGTTTACAAACAACGTTGACAAGTGACTCCTCCACTCCCCTCCACAGAAACGTGTCATGATCTGGTCACTACTATTTCCCATGCCAGGAACACAGTCCAGCACGTGCAGGCTCCTGGTTGACTGTGTGAAGCTCAGTGATCCTGGTCTCTGTTATCAGAGCTGATCAGCCACTGATTTAATCACAAGAGACAGAGCAGAGCCACCAGCACTGGGAGAAGCAGGAACCTTCGGAGCACAGCAGTGGGCAGTGGCCGCTCCTGCACAGAGAACGGCCCCCTCCCCTCCTGGCATTCTAGACACGGCCACCCTGGGAAAGGCGAACCCGGGCCAGGAGGAAAACTTTAGGTGATGTGGTACACAGAATAAGAAAACAGGGCACTTGGAATACATTTTAGAGAGATGTTCCCTCTAAGTCGTTAGAACGACAGTGTAAAAGTTTTGATGCTTGAAGGAGGCAATCCTCAGCCAGCTGAAAACTCTATTATACATAATCCTTAATTTCCAGATGGTTCATGTATAATACAGAAGTCTGAAATATGCAGCCCCAGGATTTTTTCCTCCCATGCCAAATGCCATGTGGCATCTGTAAACCCCTCCTTTCTTTTCAAAGCACGTCCACATCCGTTATCTAATTCGATGCCTGCGATAGTCCTGAGAGTCGGGTATTAACCCTATTTTGTTATAGCAGAGGAAACAGAGGCTCAAAGAGGTGCTGGGTCTTGGGACAGTTATGTTGGAGACCTGCATAGAGCCAAGGCTCCTGGCTCCTAGTTCAGGGCTCTTCCTTCCTCCTTGCTGGCTGTGAAGGTGGGGACCTTCAGGATCTCTGGAAAGAATGAATCTGCTTTGGCCCATCCTGCCTGTCCTGTCTTGGGGCCCAGCGGGGTCCTCCTCCCCTGGTGGCTCTTCCAGACACCCCGGCCACAGTGTTCCCTGCTGCTCTGAGCAGCCCCTCCCATGGTTCTGAGCTTGCCATGCCTCTTCCATGGCTAATTGTGAAATTGGGCAGAGGAGCTCAATGCCAGGCACCGGGCTGGGCTGGGCGGATGCGACACAGAGATGGATGGATGGATGGATGGACGGAAAGAAGTAGTGATGGTTGGGTGATGGGAGGGGGGACAAGTCTGGTTTCCTAAGTCTTGTTATTTTGCTTATGGGGGTGGGGGAAGGGAGGCTCTCTGTCCTTCCTGAGCTGCTAAATGCTGTCACAAAAACATTTATTAATATGCAAATTCTAAGTGGCAATCTGGACCCAGTCGGGTTGTGCTAATTTGCACATTAATATCTGTCTTCAGGCCGGCCTCAGCTCCGGAGAGGGAGGGGGTGGGGCTGGGAATCGGGACGAGGAGGGAGGGTGCAGGTGGGGCAGGGTGGGGGGGGTTCCTGCCTGGGGCTTGTGGCCAGTCCCGACAAAGGCAACAAAGGCGGGTGAGCAGGGCTGGAAGCCAGCCTGCAGTGGAGGAACCAGCAAGTGCTGTGGTTCAGCAGGTTCCGTCCATAACCTAGACAGGCCCCAGACGCTGGCCTCTGGCCTCTTACAGGTGCCCGGACGGCCTGGGGCCATGACAGGAATCGTGTGAGAAAAGAGATATTGAAGAAGCCTTAGCCCAGACAGGCCTCTGGTGCTAGAACAGAGTGAAGGTGGTAGGAAAAATAAGTGGGGGATGTCACAGGCCACTGTGGCCAGAGTGTGGCTACTGTCACCTCACCCACGGTAATGGAACTTTTGGGGTAGACGAATGTTTAAGGAACCCCTTCTGATTTACTTGCTCCTTCCTGAACCTGGGCCCAGGTCTCTGTTTTCCTTGAGTCACCTGCCCTCCTCAGTGGCCTCCTATCCTTCATTCCAGTCACTTATGAGTATAGATCCACACATCTCAGTCTCAGATTAGCGGGGTCAACCCCCATTCCAAATCTCCTCTCCCTTTGTCCCTGTACATACAGTTACATTTGTCAGACTGTGTGTCAGACCTTCCTTTGGTTAAGAAGATGGGATCTCCTCTAATGGGTCACCAATAGCGATGGTGGCAGTGATAGGACATCAGGAGAGAGTGGTTGCTGAGTGAGTGGCCTCCTTTAACTTAGCTTAGTTAATCTGAAAGGCCAATAGCCATTGGAACAAATGTGTCCCTTCTTCAGCCCACCAACCCAAAATACCCTTCTGCTGACTGGCTATATTCTAATTCGATTCACTCTTCAAACCCTGCCCTGTGCATTGAGAACCTCCGGGTTCTTGTCCTGTCCAGAAGGCTATTTCTATGGCACATTGTGCCACTCACTCGCAATACTGAATATTTCTCTGATCGTTCCATGTGTGAATCTTGTTTCTCTAGCTGCACAGGGAGCTCTCTCTTTCACTGTACCTGGCAGGGATGAGACAATGTGGCCTGTGTTCAACATATACTTAGCAATTTCCCAAAGTATTTTTATCAGTTAACACCTTTTACCTTCGTGCAAGAGTGTCAAGTGGCCAGGCTGTTATTTTCATACTTCTCAAGTGTGACATTTACTGTTACTTCGTTAAGTGTACATTTATGGATTTGCTTATCAAAATAAACTAAACTTGCAATTCTGAAGATGGCCACCAGGTGGTGATATGTACCTTGGTATGTCCCTTTTGTTTGGGATGTATTTTCCAGAGGCAGGAATTAATGTATTTTTCTTTCTTACGTTTCTATTATTTTAATTTACCTGTTCTTATGTTCCCGGCCTATCCTGGAACACTCCTCCCACCCTGAAAAGAGTGTCTGCTTGGGGGAACTGATAGATGTACAAGGAAGATGATAGTATCACGTGCTATGTGAAGAAATAAACCAAGTGTTCTGGAAGCTTACAGAAAGGAATAATTAGCTCAAAGAAGGGGAAGCCTTTACACAAGAGGTAACATTAGAATGAGGCAAGTAGGGAGAAAACAAGAGTTTGCCAGGAATGTGTCCACAGGAAGGGAGACGCACAGAATTAAGTCAGAACTTGCAAGGGGAGGGAGAGGTGAGGACAGGGAGGGATAAGAAGTGATGTGGCTGATCAGAGAGTTCCTGGAAGAAGAGCAGGAGCCTGGGTGCCTCAGCAGTGCCTGGTCCAGACCATGATGAGCCTTAAACACCTTCCCTTTACCTGCAGGAAGCATGGAGCACATCGGGGAAATGGCAGGAGTGTTTTATATCTAGAGAAGCGGTTCTGGGGAGTGTGGGTGAAGGTGAGCCCACCAGCCGTGGGTAGCGGGGAGCTGGGTGGGAGCACTGCAGGGTCACGGGGATGGAGGAAGGTGACAGAGGTAAGCCGGGGGCGGGGGGGGGGGGTGGGTGGAAGGAGGAAAGTCTGGAGGGCCCAAAAGGGGATGGATGGGGAGGAATTGGCACTGATGGCACCGAGCTGGCCTGGTTTGGAGACAGTGTAGATGATGACACCATTAACCAAGAGAGAACACACGCTTTCCCACTAATTATCCTTAGAAAAAGTCAAAATAGAACTTTTGATTGAATTAAATTAACTTGAACATGGCGCTATTAAACAGGAGATTGGAAAGTCTTCTAAAACAAGCCTATAAAGAAAAAAACCACCTAGGTACAATTCAGTCTCTTTCTCAATAATCTTTAACTGTTATGGTTCTAAATAGTTTCTCTTTTCCTAAATAGTTTCCCCTCTAGGGTCTCAAAGAAGAAACTCTTGGCTACACGCTCACCTCCTCACTTTGCTCTCACACCTCAGGGTGTGTACAGAGTTGGGTTCTGTGAATTCTCTTTGCATTAAAAAGGTTTTATGGCCTCCTATAGGATAAGCGTGCACTTTCTCACGCTTACCTGAAAAAGAAACCACCAGCAGAAAAAAAAAATGTGCCTCTCATTAAGTCCCGGGGCTTTCTTGGCTCTAAGTGGTAGCATCAGAGAGAGATGGGGTACACAGGGATGCATGTCCTGCATCAGGGCTCCCCAGCCTCTGCTGGCCTCACTTGGGATGTTTAGATATTGCTTTGACCCTCACGCAAGGCACAGATTCTAGCAGCTCAAGGACACACACGACCCCAAAGTTCCTCTGCTTCTTTGTGCTGGGGGTTATTTGTGTCCAAGGCTCTTCAGCAGAACCTGGAGGCCCCCTTCCTTTCCTGCCCTCCTACTGGTTTCCACTGGGCTGGCAGGCAGGCGGTTCCAGAGGGTGCATCTCAGCCATCTGAGCCCCACAGCCAAACTGAACCCACACCCTGGGCCAGGCCCTGTTCCCTCACCAGTAGCAGACAAGGGCCCTCAGAACCTGCCCCGGGCCCTGGCTAACCTCCGCCTCTGTGGTCTGAGCCCTGGGTGCCTGGAACCACAGCCAGCCAACTGCTTCCTTAAGCTCCAAGTCCCCTCTTGTCACCTGAAGGCTCACATTCCATCCTGCCATCCGGGATCCTGGAGCACCCCCTAATGCTGAATCTAAGGCTGAGCCAGTCTCCACCCCCTGGGACTGGATTCAGCTGCTCCTTCTGAATCACTTTGGACAAACCCAGAGACTTGCTAGAACCTCGAGGACACACAGGTCTGGGGCCTTTTCTGGCCTCAGCAGGCTGGTGGAACCGTGCAGTGCTCACTGAAGCTCTGGGGCCCTCTTGTACCGTTGAGGGCTGGACCCTATTTTGCAACATTCTGAACAGATTATCAGCATGTTCTGCTTCCCCCCCCAACCCTTTGCTCCTCCCAGCTCTAATCTCAGTAGACACACCCCAACTCCCCAAAGCAAGGCCTGACAGGGAGGGCCCTATACTCAGAGCCAAGCAGAGCCAGGGTCGGGTGTCAGACAGCTTGCTGTGGGAAGGGGCTGTGTGCCCACTTTCCCCAGGATATCCACCCAGGCCCTCCTCCTTCCCCACTGGCTGGTGCTCTACATCAGTTATGGCCTGCACCCTCCTTGTCCCTGTTGCAATGCAACACCACTCTGGTTCGGGGACCACACTGTGAGTTAGAGAAGTCCTTTCCTTTGGGGCAGATGTTAGGAATGGGAGGGACGGTCTGAGGTCCCAGAAGGGGAAAAAGAAAGTGAGAAAGAGGGGTTAATGCCAATCTTGGCACATTTGTCAGGCTTAACCCTAAAGAGGCCTCAAGCTATGTATAAAGGGATGGGGGTGGGGAATACTGTCCCCACTCCCCAGATGGACCCCCCACTGTCAGCCCCTCCTACCTGCTGCTCTGGCTTTTCCTGTTCTGCTCTCTCCTCAGCTTTTTCCCCTCCTCAACCTTCCCCCTCTCCTCTGTCTTCTCCTCCCCATCCTCCTCCCCACTGTTCTCTGCACCAGCCCCCACCCCCAACAGCAGTGCCTTGGGCCAGACTTGACCCCACATGGGCCCCTCTCCTCAGTTACTACTGAGCTCAAGACAGCAACAGTAATTCGTTAGCATAATGGGAGCGGTCATTGCCATGGTCCGAGGGAGGAGCAGCCAATCCCCTCTACACAAGAGTGGGGGCCATTCTACAGCCTCCACAGGACACCCTGTGGGCCTCTTCCATCTGGTTACCCTTCTTCTCTATGCCCTCTGCTCCCCCATCTCTGCTGCTGCCTAGAGCACCTCAACACCTTCCATCCTGGCTCCTCCCACCCAGGGGACCTTCCCCAGTGGAAGGTGGTTCATTCTGTCAGTGGACTGAGATTTCCTAGGTACCGGCTGCTGTGGGAGGGGCTGGGGCGGAGCCAACACCTCCTCCACAGGGCTGGGACCCTGTGCTAGTGAAACTGGGTGGAAGCTAGCCCCACAAAGTTCCCGATGGTCAGTTTAAAGTGCAGAGAACAAGGGAGGAGAGGGGCTGGGAGGACTGAGAGCTGGGACACACCTGGAATGTGGGGCTGGAGCCAGAGGCAGCTCTCAGGCTGAGGCCCACGGCTGGCTCAGATGTGACAGGGACAGGGAGGGGCATGCCGGTGGGGCATGCTTCAAATCTCCCTCAAGCAGCCCTGCCCTGCTCCGGGACCGGATGGGAACCCACACCCACAAGGTGGTGAGTCTAGCTGCCGAGCACTGCAGGCCGCAGGAATGCAGAGCTCCTAAAATTTATGGCTAGACTTTATGACAATGGAAATATTTTTTTAATTGAGGTTTGCACCACCATTACACTGCTAATTTAATTATTCCCTATATTTCATCCATCACCATCTGATCCTCAGGAAGCAAATAGCTTGTCTTCTTGACAAGAAAGCACCAAATTGATTAAAAGTGTGTGTAGGAGGGGGGTTGGGCTGTGATTTGCTCACCACGGCTGGACCTCTGGGTACCCAGGGGAGGAGGAAAGCAGAGAGCCCATGTGTACCCCTGGCTTACACACGCTCTCGGGAGCGTGGCCACCTCCAGGAAACCAGGAGACCCACACGCTACAGCCACACGTTCGAACAGCACCCCCTCCACCGCCCCATACCCACTCACACACACACACACACACACACACACGTGTGTGCGCGCTGTCACACACACACACACACACACACACACACACACTCAGATACATTTGCAGATATATACACTAGCAAACCCCCTGTGCCACATCCATACCTATCACACAAAGCTGTGCACAGCAAACCCACACTGGTCTCAAACACACACAGAGCCACACCTCACAGAGTCACACATTTCACCGAGGGCACAGGCAGGAAAGGGTCTGGGTCCCTTGCCCTTGCTCATGCTGTACAGATCCTTTGGGCGGGCCCGTGACCCGGTTCTGGGGACCGGGGCTCTCTCCTCTGCATGGGGTGCAGGGGCATCGGCCTTCCCTGTCCTGCCCAGGAGAGAGGAAACAGCAGCAACCCCCCACCCCCACCCCCAGCCCCTCCTGACCTGCTGGGCCTGGGACATCCTCCAGTGCTTGCCTCTGCCCATCCCCTCATGCAGGCAGCATACATGGGTCATGGTATGTGCCATGTGGGAACCCATAGTGCAGCTTAACGGGGGTGCCCGAGGCAGTGTGGCCGTGTGTTAGTTTCCCCCACTTGATTCTTTCTCTTCTTCACTCCCTGACGCCTCTGCTAGCTCCTGGAGCCCTGACGATGAGAGCTGGGAAACATCTGTGGCATCCCCACAAGCCTGTCACTCAAGCCATCACTCAACACACTAGGTTGGGCTGGATTTTCTAACAGTTCCGTGCGGGTGGGTCTACCACCCCACCTATAGGGCAACTCTTTAAAAGGTCACTGCTGGGTTTTCTCTCTTCCTCTGCAATCCCGCTGCCTCCTGAGCAAGGGCCTGGTGTGAATGGGTGGATGGCCGCTGGGAAAGTGGCTGGTGAGCCAGGCTCAGCTGAGAGTGGGGGGTGGGGCAGAAGGGCTGGAGGAGGAAGGAAGTCAGACCGGGAGCCACAGGAGGGAGGGAGCTGGATGTGCACTAACATGAGGAGCAGGATGGAAGTGAGGGCTGGCGGTGGGGTGGGTGCAAGCGGGTGGCGGTGCTGCCATCAGTCATCGTGAAAGCTCCAGGTGCCTGGTGCAGTCCCAGCAGACCCTTGACCCAGCCTGATCAATCCTAATGGAATGGAGCAGAGGGGCAGCCGCCGGAGGGAGCGGGCCACCCGTCCTCCCTGATGCTGTCCTTGTAACTTTGTCAGCTGTCACAGCAGCCTAGAATGCAGAGCCTCCCCACCTCGGTCACGCCGGCTTTGCCTGGCCATCTAGCTGCCATCAGACAGGGGACATGAGGAGGACAGGGCAGAGGACAGATGACCTGGGGAGGAGACCCTAAATCATAGACCGTAGGTGGCCAGAGACAGAAGTGTAAGCAGCAAGCAGAGAGAGGCTTCTGGGCAAAAGGTTCCTCTGCTCTGATTTATATTTGTTTCCTTGAGAGGGGCAGAGGGTGGGGGACCCCAAACCTTCTTGTAACCATCTAGGCACATGGACACACCTCTGTTCACGGTGCAGCTGAATCTGGCCTGCAGTCCTGTCCCCCTCCCTGTGCAAGTAGATCTCTCTTGTCTGGAGCCCTCCCAGCAGCACCTGTCTGTCCTCCTTGCTCTGAACTCGGGGGCCCTCCTGGCCCCAAGTAGTGATTGACAAGGTCCCCTGTTCCAGAATGGTCTTTGTGTGGGAGTGGTCCCGTCTTTCAGGCTGGGAGGCCTGGAATGCTTCTGTCATTATTGTCATCTGCTCACGGGTCTGTCTCCCACACCAGATCATGGCTTCCCTTGGCTGCCTGAGTGAGTTCTCTCCTGCACAGGCCCAGGCACACAGTAAGGACTGGAGGGGGCTTATTTGCCAGTGGTCAGATGAGGGGCAGAGGGCGGGGCGCCCAGGGGATGGGAGTCAGGGAAGGTAGGGAAGGGAGAAGAGAGGCAGACCTGGGACAGGGATTGGAGCAGGTGTGCTGGGCACAGACAGGAGGCAAACAGTTGAGATGGACATCATTCCATCTGCTGTAACCCACCCGGAGAGCCCAGATCCAGGGCACGGTTGGTCCCAGGGTGGCTTTTAGTGTGCCGAGCTGAGAGTGGGGGCGGGGGGGGGGCAGTAAATAAAGGATGCTGCCTGCAACTGGGTCACAGGAACTGAATTCAGAGGGACCTGGGTGGGGGCTGTAAGCCTCTGCTCCCCTTCAACCAAGATTACTTCTGTGATGGTGATTCAGCTTCACATGTTCATATCTGCTCATCACGGGGGCCAGGGGCAGGGGTGGGGGAGGACTGAAGAAAAGGCTGGAAGCTGAGTCCGGTGGCAGTTCCACCACCAATGACAGGACCTGGATCCACGTTGCCTGCACGGCCACACTCCAGGGTACCCACAGGAAAGGATTTCAGAATGCCACTCTCAGCCATCCTTGTGTTAGCTCCTGGGTTTGTACTTGGCCATCTGTTTTGCATAAAGGGCAACCCCTGATGCGCTGTTGAAATGCTCCTGGAATGTTTTTATGTGCACAGCCTGCGATGTGGTGAAGCCTCCTCTCCTCTGTGCACGTCATGTTGAATCTGACCGCAGAGAACCGTCTAAGCGCAGAGAATAGAGGGGAGGCCCCTGCAAGACCCGAGTCTGCCTTTCTTAAAACAACAGGCTGTTTCCTGAGTTTGAAAAATTCCTTCGTGCTCACAGGCGGATGAGATGTTGCCTAGTGCAGCCTGGCTGCTCTCCCAGGAATTCCTGGTCCCCGAAGCACTGGACCTGAACGCCCAAAAACCTATTCTGTAACTCACAAAGTCAGACCCTCTCTGTTATAGTGATGAGTGAAGTCACTCCATCTCAAGCTGCGCCCCACCCTCCCTCCTGTCCCATCCTTGCTTCATTCTTTGCAGTCGTGTTTGGAGGTGAGGCCTTTGAGAGGTAATCAGGTTCAGGTGACGCCATGAGAGAGGGGCCCTCATGGTGGGATCAGTGCCCTTAAGGGAAGGGACACCAGAGAGCTTGCTTCAGATTCTCCCTACCATATGAGAACGTAGGAAGAAGCAGGCCATTTGGAATCTAGGAAGAGAGCCCTCACCAGGGAGCCAGCCCTGCTGGCATCTTGATCTTGGACTTCCAGCCTCCAGAACTGTGAAGGATAAATTTCTGTTGTTTAAACCTATGGTCTGTGATATTCTGTTACAGCAGCCTGAGCTGACTGATACAAGTGCTGTGTGGTGGGGGAACACCCGAATGGGGGGACAGAAGAGAGGCCTGAGGAGAGGTTTAGTTTCTCTCCAGAAGACCCTGGCATCTTCCCACTACCTCCTGGTCAAGGGGTGACCAGTTTAACCTGGCACGTGGCAGGGAAAGCCCGCCCCAGACCACAGACCTCCCTGATGGGCGTACCTGGGACTTGTTCAAAGCCACTTAGAACCATGGAATCTGAGATGGTGTGAAGGTTACACAAAGGGAACATTCTTTGCTTTCCAGGAATTATTAGATTTGTCAAGAATTCATCAAAAATCCCTTTGGAGGGCCAGCTTTCTCCCTGCCTTTCATGGGAATCTGACACAAAGATGGCCTTTGGGGGCCCAGCTTTCACCATCAAGAGTGGCTGCTCAGACACAGGGGGGAGGGTGTGGCCGGGATCTCCAGGAATCTGCCCTCCGAAACACTCAGGACCACATCACGGTTGCAAGACTGGACTTCAGCTGCCAGGTGTCTTGAGGGAGCACGTTCACCCTAGAGGGAGGGCTTTGCCAGCAGGCTGAGGCCCCACACCCCTGAGGCGACTCATCAGAGGGCTGAACCCTGCAGAGGCACTGTGGGGGTGAGGTTGGGGGGGGCCTCTGTGCCCCAGCCCAGATGCTGGAGTCTGTCTCCGTGATGGGGGTGCCGGTCTAGACAGATTCCCTCACCTTCTAACCAGCATCCCCTGCCCCCAACCTTGGCAATCTCTGAAGTCAAGGGGCACACCGGGGAGCCACAAATGCTAAGCGCAAGTGAAATTAAAGACGTGGTATTTTTTGCCTGCCTTTTTTTTTTTCTTGTAATTTTAAACAACACTAACAATTCCAACTGCAAAGGCTAGCGAAAGAGGAAAAAAAGGCAAAAACACCCCACCTCCTCTGAGCCTGGTGCCAGCGCCCGGCTCTGGGATTTGCATGACAAAAGCACTCGACAAACAACAACAAATTGCCAGCTTGTCGGGGGCCGCGGGGCGCGCGCGACAACTGGCGCGCTCCTCAGAGCGGCGAGCCGCTCCCCCGACCCACAGGAGGGGCCCGCGGCAGATGCTCAGGACCAGCCAGCGGGGACGCGGCATGGGAAGCTGGCGGCGCCCTCGGTACCCACAGAGCCGTGACTGTGGCCGGAGCGCGTGGGGCTTCCGCAGTCACCCAGTCGGAACCAGGCGCGAGGGGCGGTGGGGCGGGAGCAAGGGCTGAGTAGTGAGCAGGAGACCGATGACGGGCAGCAGTGTGGACTGGGGGCGGGGGGGGGGTGTGGGGTGGGGAGCAGAATGGGACGTGCCCACCACCACCCCATGCCACCACCTTGCCCTTAGACTTGGCCTATGCCCTCAGGGCACAACGCAGGGGCACTGCAGGCGCTCCTGAACGCTGGATGGGGGGCCCCCCAGGGCGACAGGCCGCTCTTGGTCCAGCGTCCTTTCCTGGTGGTGCTCCAGCCAGCCCAAAGGCTGGGCTGGGAGGGGAGAGCGCCTGTCCCCTCCTTGCGGCGATCTGGCTCCCCCCACGTGATGCCCGGGCAGATGGCTGGCCAGAGCTAAATTGATTCATAATGACTTGTGTCTCTCCCCTGCCCAGCAACGGGTAACTTTTCATTAGAGACACAGATGTCTTAATAATGCTATGCCAGGGTCCTCCTACAGCAGCTCCAGCACCTGAAGAAGGAGGGGTGCAGAGGGGCCAAGGCATGGGAGGACAGAAGAGTCCCCCAGGGGATGCCTGGCTATCTCTAGGCCCCAAGTGCCCACTCCCCCTGAGAGTGCGCGCCTGACCTGCCCATGCTCTGGCTACTGGGGACACTTCCTAGCATCTGGGCCACGTGGGGGCCCGCGGCATTACCTCTCCCACAGCCCATCTGATGGCCCCTCACTCTTCAGCCTCCCTGCCATTCCCAGGGCATGACCTTAAGGGAGTCCATTCCTAGGGCCTCCAATCTGGCTCCCAGATAACCCCCAAATTGCAGTCCCCAGCATCCACCTGGAAGAGTGCTCTTCTTGAAGGGAAAATGGCCCTCTAGCCCCATGTACATCTGCCTGGCCTTGGACACTTTCTCACCGGGTCACCTCCCCTACAGAACGTCCACGCTGTTCCCAGCAGACCCAGCCACGTGG
Organism: Lynx rufus; assembly: GCF_022079265.1. Lineage (NCBI taxonomy): Eukaryota > Metazoa > Chordata > Mammalia > Carnivora > Felidae > Lynx > Lynx rufus. The sequence goes on along the minus strand of NW_025814837.1, from coordinate 5,165,942 downwards.
GGAGAAGGGCGTTGCTCCCTCTTCTGTCCAGGCCTCCTGCAGTCCTGTCACTCATGTCCTGCAGCATGTGCAGCCACGGCCTGAGTGGTAACTGTTCAGCATGCCCCTCCCTTGGTTGGTCCCCTCCTGCATCCCTGGATTCTGTGGAACATGTCTGTGCCCTCAGCAGGAAGGGCTACATGTGAGGGGGCAGACACGCTCCATCCTGACCTTTACAGGTTCTCACAAACAGGAGCCGGGTTCACTTCTCTGCATCTTCCCGGTAACTGTGCTCCACACTTTACGCACAGTGGGTGGTTTGGTGTTTGTTTGATTTTGTTTTTGTTGGGAGAATAAGTGTCTTGGTTTCCACCACTAACAATTCATCATTTTGGGACGAGTAACCCCTCTCTGGCCTCCCCTTGTAAAATATCAAGCCCCCTGAGAGGCAGGTCACAGAGGCATCCCCATCTCTGTGTCCTGAGGCTTCCAGACTGGGGGAAAGAAGACTCTTCCGGCCGGTGTGGATGTTGAAGGTCAATCCAACTGACCCCTTGGTTGTCTGGGGTCAGCTCTGCCTGCCCGGGCACGATGACTCCCCACAGCACACCCCAGTACCAGAGCCAGTTCAGATGACCTGCACAGGGCCACAGTGCTCCCACCAGAGGACAAAAGAGGCCGGCATCTAGGCGCTCTGCCACCAGAGCTTTCCACGGCCCATAGTGCCCAGTGCAAACTCCCGGCCTGGGGTCCAAAGTACCCCTGGCCCCAACCACATGGTGCTCTCCTGCTGCCTCACTCCCTTCAGGGACCCTAGCAATTTCTTCTCAATCTTCCCTGGAATATTTACTTATCACAGTTCCACCTTCTGGTACCTCTTCTGGTTCTTGTCTGTCTAGGTAAGTCCAGCCCATGATTCCAAATTATGGACCTTCTTATTTGTGAGAGCGAGTTTTTTCTCTCCACCTGTCCCACAAGTACAAGGCCTCTAACCTCTTATATTCCCTCAGGACCCAGCCGCAGCACATCCGGGGGACCTTGCGGGATGCGTCCTTTGAGGTCGGAAGTTCATTTGCTCCCCCCACCCACCCCCCACCTTGCCCACCACTGTGACAGCTGGCCTCAGGTTCCCTCGTGCAGTGCCCCGTGGGTGCGGCCCACCAGCCCCGTGCCCGTACGGCGTGTGCTACAAGGCTCCACAAATGTGTGGTTACAAGATGGAAATCCAAATTCTTGTCCTAGCTGTGCTGCCCTTTTCCCATCTGTAAATTTTGGCTATTGAGAACATGCTTCAAGATGGTGGTTGTGAATAGGCTTTGGAAAGAATTACAAACAAACAAAAACAGATGTAAAAGCAGGAGGAGTCACTATAAAGGGCGCGTAGCAAGCAGCTGTGAGCTTGCATGGCTCAGCGCTGTGTCCGCTGCACTGACTCAAGCTTAGTAGGTGCTCAACAAACATGGGTTGAGTGAATGCAGCAGCCCTGTCCTGCCGTTGCCCTTGGGAGAGAGCATGGATGACACAGGCAGCTGGACAGAGCCAGGGTCACTTTGAGGCCATGGTTGGGGTCAATCTGAGACAGGGGGTTTGGGCTCTTTTCCTTGCATGTGGGGTGTGAACCTGTGACCTCAGTCTCACTGACAACACAGCCAAACCATCAAGTGTTCCTTGCAGACAGCGCTCTTAGTGGAAGCCAAGAACCCATCCCTTCCACCTCCCTGGGCAGCAACCAGGCAGACTAGCCCTGCTCATGTCTTTTGTTTTTCTTAATTAAAGTAGCAAGAGCCAGGATTCCGTCTCCAAAGGTGCAGCCTCAAGTCTGGATGTCTTCATTTTGGCTGTGCCATTGGTGTGCCTGCCTGCGCTGGCAGCCGGACGCTGGGCCTCACAGGACCCGGAGGGAGGTAAGTGTGGGGGCCTCTACCAACTACAGCTCAGTGCACTGTGCCTTGCTGCTATCTCTGCCCCCCTCCCCAGCTTCCCACAAGCTCTCACCCCTTCCGATCCTACAAGGCCTGCAGCTGTCTCTGCTGATGCAGGGCGATGCTTGGCTGTGGCCCTCGACCTTCTGAACTCCTGCAGCGCCTGCACCCCAGCCTCTCACTCTGTTGCAGAGCCCAGCGTGCATCTGTGCTCAGGGTGTTGGGAGATCCTTCATTTATTCAGGGAGATTTGCTGGGCTCCGTGTAGGCCTGGTGCTGGGCTGGGCAAAGCACGGTCCCTGCCCTTCAGGAGTTTCCAGTCTAACCTAAAAGGGGCGGGGAAGGCTAGAAGCGGGATTGGGGCAGGACAGGCAGGTGGCATGGGTTGGGATCTTCGGATCCCAACTGAGGAGCCCCAGGGAGTCTGTGCAGGGGGGTCTGGGTCACTTCTGGCCACTTCCTCTCGAGCTGCACAGGTCACGCTGCCCCGAAACCAGACCCAGGGTGGGCAATCACTGCTTGGTGGAAGAACGCCTCCTGGTTTATGGTGCTCTCTGTTTGTAAATAATGACTGTGCAAGAACCCTAAGAGGGAGGTATTGTTGGCCTTTTTTTTTTTTTTTAATCAGGGAAAAGGTCCAGTCTTAGCTGGGGTGAAGCCAAGCTAGGACCGGAAGCCAGTCTGCCTCTGAGCCCTGAACTCAGGGGCTCCTTGGATGTGCTCTGTTTTGACACAAGGTTGGCTCTGCCCTTTGAAGCAGGGTCTCCTCCCTGCCCTCTGTCCTGATCATGGGTTTTGTCCTCCCTCCTGTCCCTCCCTGCCCAGGCCTGGGCCAGGCAGCAGGGCTGTAAGGGGGCCCTGCAAAGGGCAGGTGCTTCAGGGGGAAATGTGCAGGGTGAGGGACCAAGCTGCTGGGAGGCCCGGAGAGCTTTGGCCATCGAGCCTCCCTTCCCTTCCCTTCCCCATTCCCTTCCCTTCCCTTCCCTTCCCTTCCCTTCCCTTCCCTTCCCTTCCCTTCCCTTTTAATAGTAGTCTGGCCAAATTGCTTCCTCACCTAAAGCTTGGAGGTAAGAAGGGAGTGGGGGCTGGGAAACGGGATGATGGTGAAAATCCCGCCCTGGGAAGATGGGCTGGTGCATCTCAGAGCAGGACTGAATGCCAGCCACAGGTACTGACTGTGTGGGGTGAGGATTCACGTGAGAGGTGGGCTTGGTGGGGGCAGAGCACTGGGCTTGCGGTCCCCTGAGCTGCCGCCACGAGTTTGGCCACCTTGGATGGATCCCTTTTCCTGCCACATCTCGTACTTTTCAATGACACCCTCTTAGGGAGCTAAGACTGACAGAGAACCTGGGTGTGCACTTGCTTTGCAGACTGCCCACGCCTCACACGTGTATGCTTAGCCATGGTGTGATTTTCCCACTTGTGATAAGGGACACCCCCCCTTACACTGTAGGACACCCGCTTTCACGTCAGCGCCAACGGGCCCCTGATTGTATGCCACGCTCTGCCAGATGACAGGACACCCAAACTGATTAATGCACAGGAGAATAATTCACTGTCAGAAATACTTGATCGCTAACAGGATGTCGGCACTCTGGTGGATAGCTGGAAACAGCTGGACAACAGTCGGTCTAGAAGGCCCCAGACAACCAAAACACAAGGTGCCCAAACCCACCAGGTATTGTCCACTTGCCAAGGGTTGGTATGTAACAGACCTGCACACCTGTGGAGCCCTTGTTGCTTCCTGTGCTTTTCTAGGCACAAGACCCTGTCCAGGACCCAGAGGCAGGAAGAGATGCTTTGTCCGAATGAGGGGTACTGTGGCCCTGACTTGTGAATGCACCGATCCGTCTAACTAGCTGTGTGATCATGGGTAAGCCAATTCAGCACTCTTGGTTTCATTTTCCCCAATCACATGCTCCCTGAGGCCCCACAACCCCAGGCTCAAGCGTTCCCTGATGCTTTGCTTTCTGCCCCTGTTGGTGAGCCTCAGTGATTTAGGCCACCAGCAGGCGGAGATGACAAGGGAAAAGCAAACGCCAGAGGCAAACCTGGAGAGGTGGTTCGTTTTTTGTGTTAGCTTGGCTAGGCTATAGCACCCAGTTAATCAACCAAACACTAATCTAGGACGAATTGTGAAGCTGTGGCTAACATCTACATAAATTGACTTTAAGTAAAGAAATTATTCTCGATTATGTGGGTGGGCCTCATCCAATCAGTTGAAAGGCCTTCAAAGCAAACGGAGGTTTCCCTGAGGAAGAAGAAATTCTGCCTCAAGACTGCAGCATCAGCTTCTGCGTGAGTTTCTAGTCTGATGGTGTGCCCTACGGATTTCAGAATTATCAGGCCCCTCAAAATCACATGAGTCAATTCCTTGAAATAAGTGTTTTCATACATATTCATATGTATTATATGTGTATGTGAATACATATAGTAATGCATATCAGATACATACATATATATACTTATGTATTAATGTATATCAGGTACGTACGTGTATGTATGCACTTTTAGTAGATACGTATATAGATAATATATGTTAGCGTGTGAGTATGCGTGTGTATATCTCTATCTCCTATTGGTTCTGTTTCTCTGGAAAACTCTGATTGATATCCTTGTTCTCAAGAATACTTCAAAGAAGGGTGTTTTTTGCTTTCAGCAAATACTACTTAGAAGCAAATCAGATGGCCAACTTCAGGCAGCGGAGACTCATTTAGAGTTAGGCTCATCCACTGGTCTTAAATTCGTCCTCCTCTTCTTTGAGCCACCACCCAGCCTCAGTTTCTCAAATCAGATTCAGTGCTCTCAGTCTACCCTGCCCATCCGGACTCGTTAAGGCAACCTGGGTTTCGTGATCCTCGACTCTGAATGGATGACGTTCACTGGGCTATATATTTTTTTAAAAATTGACTGGTGTCTATTTTACTGTTCTGAGCAGATGATGTTCTTTGTTTATGAGAGAAATTAGGCCAAATCCAACTTTTCCACAGATGGAGAAGCCTGAATTATTTATCAGAGGCTCATGAATTTGGTTCTGGCAAATGGCAGGGCCGAGGGCGGCTGATTTGTGTTTCGTTGCTGGAACAGCTTGATCGCAGCAGGTCCTGGGCCATCTCCATACAGTGCTGGGTCTGCTGGGGGCCCCCAGGACCCTTCCTCGGCTGCTTCTGTTGGGTTTCACTGGTTCACAGAAGCCATGGAGTGGGGGTCCTGGCTGGGGCTCTGACTAGCTGCTGGGATGCTCAGGCCCCACTGGGGTCCCTGCTGGACCCCAGGATCTAGGTGTGTCTTCTTCACTTGGGAAAGAAAATGATGGAAATGGGGAACAGGTCACTGAAACTGCCCTTCCCCCACCAGGCCATTCTTTCCTTTAGTGTTGAACCGCAAAGCCAGACGGTGGACCTCTTTGCATGGTTGGCCGTGTCTGGCACCTTAGCAAGCACCTACTGTGTGAAGGCTCCTCATTCTGGTCAGGCAAAGCAGCACCATGGGAAGGTGAGGGCTCAGCATTTGTTGGGGAAAGCCTCAGGAAAAAGCCTTTCGGTGTTATCTGGACCATCTTAGGTACTAATACTAATCCACGCTGGCGGAGTGCTGATCACGGGTCAAGTGCAGTCTAGGCATTGACTCTTTAGTTCTCAGAACAGCCCTGTGAGCCGGTTCCATGGATAGCACAGCTAAGGAGTGTTCAAGTGCTTGTCCAAGACCTTCCAGCCAGTGAGCCCTGAGGCCCAGCTCAGGCATTGCTCCTGACCCCGGGTCAGGTGACATGGATCTGAGGTTCCCTGGCACCAGCCATGGGCCAGAAAGCCCTTTAAGGTGCTTCTAGTTGAATGAGGAAATTGAGGAGGAAACAGTTCAACATCTTTCCCATCCAACCACATTCACACCAGGCTGCTTATCACCTCCCTGGGCACGGTAGGCAGTTACCCAGCCCAGTACTGAGATGCAAACATTGTAGTTCGCACCTCCGCCTCCTGTGGCCTGGACCAGGGGCCTGCGGTGATCTGTAAGGAGGCAGAGCCAGACCCCAGGTCTTCCTGCTGTCTCCCTGCTGTCTCCTGGAGGCTATCTGGCCTTAAAACCTAACTACAAGTATGCCACCAGTTTGCTGGTGGCCCGGGACAAATCACTGCACCTCTCTGGGCCTCAGTCTTCTCCAGTCAATCTGTGGGCCTCCAGACTCCTTGCCTCTGGGCTTCCTCTTTGGTATCCAGAGCCACCTGGTGGGGACCAGACATTACCAGTGCTGAGGCCATGGAGCAAATGACTGTACTGCGAAGGGGCAAGGAGATTGCTGAGGTGAGTCTTTCAGTGTTTGGTTTGAGCCATTTAATTTGCATTCACGTGTAAATTACCATCCATCTCTGAGGTTGCCCACATGGGAGAAGGCGCACTTGGGCCCCCAAGGATGCTTGTTCCTGCTTCCAAACACTCCTTCCACTGTACCTACCTGGGATGTATGCCTGGCTCCCCACCCCCCACCCTTGACCCACCCTCTTGGACCCATGGAGCTGTCCCTTCTCTGATCCCTGCCGCCCTGGCTTGCACAGGGTCATCCATCCTTCCCCCCTGTGTGTTCGGAGGGAGCCCCTGTCCCCAGTCCTCCTAGCTGAGAGGTGGCAGATGGAATGTGGGTGTGGGATAGGGTGGGGAAGAAGCTCTTTGTCATTCTTTATTTCAGCAAAGAATCAGGTCTGGGTGGGGAGAAGGTGAGGAGAAAAAACAATAAATAAGTAAAAAGATAAATCAAAATCAAGTCCAAGGGGACTTCTAAAATCCAAAATGGTCCTCTTTCCCCTGAACAGAACCCCCCATCATCCCCCGCACTCAGTTTATTCTGCCCTGAGAACTGGCGAGGCTGCTCCTTCTCTGGGCAGTGTCCTTCTATCATTCTACCATTTACCAAGTTTAGGGTCTGTACAGGCTCTCTCAAGTGTGCCTCCTCCAGGGAGACTTCTTTGGCTTCTCCCCACTCCAACCTCACGGTCAGCTCCCACCCTTCACTGCACACAGGCTCCCACACCCACACCCTCCCCGTGGCTCTGTGGGGTTGGTGCCTTGCCCCTCACTGGGTGGGGCTGGGAGCCTGAGGGGAGCCTGAGGGGCACCGGGGAAGGGAAGGAGGAGGGTGGAGAAAGGTGCTGGGGCTGAGACAGCCCGAGTGAGGGGAGAGAGACAGGGAAAGGAGGGGGACAGAGACAGGCATGGGGGAGGCAGAGAGGAGGAAGAGGAAGGTAAGGGAGGAGGGCCGGGTGAGCCAGCCAGCAACGCTTACTGGACTAAATACGGTCCCGGGACAGCAAGTAATTCGGGCCTGAGTCAGCAAGTTTCACCCATAATTTCTTAAGCATCTGTCAGGCCACTGGCTCCCCGCCCCCCGCCCTGAGAGGAGCTGAGCAAAAGCCTCATTTAGCAAATGAGGGGAAGGTTTAAAAATAACACGAGGAGTCACCCTCCATGAAGGCGAGGCCACCCCCTCTCCTGCTGCTCTCCACACCCCTCCCCCAGTCCAGCAAGACCCACACGAAGGGCTGGGGACAAACGGCTGGAGGGGACGGATGGATTGGGTAACCGTGTTTGCATGTGACACCTTGTGACACTATGTGACACTGTGTGACATGGGGACAATGGGAGCTGCGTGCTGCTGGGGTGGCCTGTGTTGCTGTGCAGGTGTGGGGCTGTGCAGGGGGGTCAAGCCTGGCCCTCCCTGTGTCTGACTGCGTGGTGTGCAGCCCTCTGGATGGAGCTTGTGACAGGGTGTGACAGTGCCAGAGGGGAAGACCCGCGAGAGCAGACGCTATCATGTGTATTTCCTCCTGGCAGAGCTGTGGCGCTTGGCAGAAGTGTGAGTGACATGTGTCAGCATTTCCATAAGTGCACGTTCAAATGATGTGTGGTGGGTCGTGTGTGTAAGACAGACAGACAGACACCATGGCCGGGACAGAAGCACATGGACCTTCTGGGCCGAGGCTGCTCTCAAGAAATAGGCCATCATCGCCTCTTCTGAGATGGTCTCAGCCACACAGACTCCCAGGAGGCAGGGCCCTCACCAGGCAGCCAGGGTGGGTGGTTCACAGCTGACACCTTCCACCTGAACCGGGATCTCGACCACCATCCACTCACTCTTTATTCCCTCCCAGGGCCTGGTCAGGCCTCCACATGCCTCATCTCGGTCGCTCACCCAGCAGCCCCATGAGCAGGTGTAATCAACCGGACTTCACAGACAGGACAGCTACAACTCCACTGGGAGACGTCGAGGCACGTGTCTGTGGGCCACACGTGGACTCACTGCCTCCCTACCCAGCTTGTGGCTGGCTCACTATCCGAGGAGAGGGCCCCAGCCACATGGTGACTTCTTTGCTCTCTGGACCTCAGCCCACAGAGAAGGAGGCCTCCCCTTTCCCAAAGAAATCACCTGGGGCTCCTCTGATCTAAGTTTTTGTTTTCAGGTTATTAACTGACTGACAGAGGCTGGATGTGGTCTGGGGAGGGGAGACGGGGAAGGCAACTTGGGGAGCGGGAGTCCGGGCCTAGCCCGATGGGGCATGTGCACACCTGGATGCCCAGAATCCTCCTGGAGCCCTGGGCCCACTCCCACGTGGGTGGTGCTTGTGCCTGGACATGACTCAGCCCTCTCTCCTGACAGACACGCTCTGGTTCTTGGGGGGTTCAGCTCACAGAGGCCTCGGAGGAATCCTGAGAAGGCTCAGACGAATAGGATAGAAGGTGTGTACCTTATAGGCAAGGCCAATGAGGGGACAGGGTGCTATAACAGTGCAATCTGAGGTACCCGGAAAGCATTTGCCCTTCTAGTGTCTTCCCTGTGAATCTGCCCTGGTGGCTGACCCAGCACCATTAGCACTTAATTGCGGGGTAAGCACTGCCTATCCCTCGCACCACGCTTTTTCTTGCTGCAGTATTTTTATTCATTCTGCTTCACCCACTAAAATGTCTTTTATATTTGTGCCACAAAAACCCCCTCCTTATAAGGCCTATCCAGGCCCCCCAGCCCCTGCACCCAGCCCTTCAGCCCATGGGGATAGTCCCCTGCTCTGGACTGGCTGGGTCAGTGTCTGAAGGCAGGCCTCATATTTCCCCCTGTCCTTTTCTTTAGATCCCTGGTTCCTCCAGCTATTCCTCACAGAACTTGTTTTCCAGACAGTTCCTCCCCTGCTCCCCGCCTCCCCTGTGTTGTTTTCACTAACAGTTGAAGGCCAGTCGTTGTACAAGGTTGTCTGGAGGTCCCAAGGGATTGGGCCTCCCTGCATGGGAAGAATTTCCTCAGGTGGGGACATGTTCATGGTGATGTGCATCTCCCCCCCTTCCCACCCCTCAGGCTGGTCCAGATCTCGGCACACAGGCCTTCCCAGCCTCAGGGCCAAGAAGCCCATCCCCAACTCTGCCCATTCTGAGAAAAGTCCCTTCCATGTGCATACATACCAGTTCCTGCTTTACCCCAGGAAAGGGGTTCTGCCCCGGGGCACGGAGACCCAGAGAGCTCTGAGAACTAGGATGGAGGTGTGTGTATATTTACCACCAAGACCAATGAGTCCTATCTTTATGCTTCAAAATGCAGGGTAAGCCTTTCTCTTTATAACCATCATTTACTTTATCTATGAAACCAAGTTGAGACCTTAACACTGGGCTTGGGGTGAGGGGAGGTCCTAGGATTGCTTCGGGTTTTAAGAGCCTGTGGCTGCATCGTTCCCTATAGAAGGAAGCGAGAGTCTCTCTCTACCTGTTGAGGGAAGAGGGTTGTAGGCAGCTACTGGGCCCCTGGGGCGGGAGCTTGAGTGAGGAGGGCATGCTCTTGCCAAATACCAGCTAGCTCCTGCCTGCCTAGAGCCCTCAACCCTTCCTGCCTTTCCCCTTCACACATCATTTCCATCACTTTAGGCCAAGCATCAGGTTGTGGGGGGGGGGGGGCGGGGGGTGTTGCTCTGGCTCTCCTCCAGCCGGGAGTTGGAAAAATCCATCACGCACCTAACATATATTTTAAAATAACTTACACGAATAACACCCCCCACCCCGCTCCCATTTCTGCGTCTCAGATCTGATTATCTGCAGCTCTCTCTCTCTCTCTCTCTTTTTTAATAAAAAATTGCTATAAATCTTTTTGTCACAGAAGATATAAGACGCAGGTTTGCTACAGAAACTGCCTTGCTGAGTTGTTTTGTAGGTGGTTTGGTGCCCTGCTCTGTTTTTTTTTTTTTGTTGTTGTTGTGTTTTTTTTTTTTTAACTCCCCTACAGCTCGAGTTGAATATCAAAGAAGATGAGAGTTAGGGAGAGCTGTCCCTGGTTGGCATTAAAAGAAGAAAAGAAGTTAGCAGGTCGGACCATGCCCGCCCCACCCCACGCCTTCCTCCACCACACCCCAGTGCAGGTTTGGTGGGAGGCACGAAGGAGACAGACAAGAGATGCCCCAGCATAAGCTCCCGTGACGGCTCATTGAAATCACCCATCCTTATTAGAAAGAATCCTTTGCCTCCCACACTTGTTCCTACTCTTCCAGCCTGGGCTGGCCATCCTGTGCTATGGGCTTAATGGGAATGGGAAGGAGAGGGGGATGGATGGGGTGTTGGACATCGGGGAGTCTGGTCAGTGAGACCACCAAGGATCCGCATGTTGAATAATCCATAGATAACTTGGAAGTCTGGGAAACTGTCCCAACACACCTGATCCATTTGTTACCGGGGCCGCAAAGCATGTTGAGAGGACGCAATATTCCCTGAGACGCTCCATTTGGAGTCAGGGTTGAAGGAAAGGAAAACCTACTCATGCTGCTCTTGGACTATGACTCTTTGAATGCAGGACCCTCCAGGCTTTGTATTCAGCAGGTGCTCAGCCTGCGGGCCTCAGAGACTGCAGACCGGGGAGGGGAGGTGTGTCTTTGGGAGAGAGGTCAGGAGAGGTGTCATGGAGTGGGGAGGGAGGAAATGGAGCAGTCCAGGGAGTGGAGGCAGGCATGGCTGGGGGTGGTCAAAGAAAACTGTCTGAACAAAATGGAAATTTTGGAGAGCCGCTGCTGGCCTGCTTATCAGCTCACCATGCGTGCAAAGTGGGATGGCAGGCCTCACGTTGATACACTTGAGGGAGAGCGTGCGGTTCAGGGAAAAGAATAGGAATCTCGGGGTGGGATAGACAGGGATGACGGTGCTGTCTCCGGAGCGGCCATGGGGATGAGAGGCACCCGTATACATAAAGCTGGGCACGCAGGGACTCTCAGCAGTTGTCCCTGCCCCCATCACCACTCCAGACAGGGTCCTGCAGTGTTTGCCCGGGTCCTGCCCGGCCATATTTACAACACGGCAGATTTTGCCAGCACAGCATTAAGTGAGCAAGACACGGCACTGCCCGCCCGTCCACGATCTCCTGGTCCCATGGGCTGCTGCCGGTGGAAGACGTATTTTATTTGTATTTAATAAAGCCCAGAAGCGTGGCGGTTTGTGAATCACAGTGTAGTCCACAAGTGTGGACACCAGATAAATGTATGCGCATGTGTGTGTGCGTGTGTGTGCATCTATATATACATGCAAGCACACCTTTATTGGGATTTTCAGCGCCACTACTGGCGTTAATCTGATTCAAAGCCTGTAGCCCAGTTTAATATATTAAGTGAAATGGCAAGTCTTTATCCGTCTTTCCCTCCTCCTGCTCCTTACCTTCTGTCTGCTCTCCAGGACAACACCATGCATATGCCATATTAGATTCCATTTTGGTCCTGTTCTGATAAGCAGGAGATTAAATAATGAATGAGATTCCCATTAGCTCGATTTTTTTTTTTTGGCATATTTCAGGCAACCTTTTCCCTTTTTAATCAAATCTGCTCTGTACCGCAGAATATTTTTACATTGATTTGAAAGAAAAGGATTTTTTTAAAGGCCTGCTTACACTGACATGCCCGCGTGTACCGAAACTTGGCCCGCAGAGTCTCAGCAAGGGGAAGTGACCGGGGTGCAGCTGGAGGGCAGAAACCGGAATTTGGAAAAGACCCTGATCTCTAGCACGTGAGTTCCATACACCTTCCTGCTTCCCCATCCCACTCCTCTCTCTCCTCCTTTCCAGGGCCTTCTGGCCTTAGACTAACAGCCTCTGGGAGAACCGTGGCTCCTTTGTTTTTATTAGTAAGCAGGACGGTGCACTGAAATGTCATCCCAGGCAGGATAAGAGTTATGTGTAAGGTACCTCTCCTTCAGGAAGCTTCCTCTGTTGAGCTGAAGCCCCTGCCTTTCTCTCAGGAAGACCCCAAGCCACATGTCAACCCTCCAGGGGACCATTCAAGGGACGCAGCACCCAGCTTCCCAGGAACCCAGACACAGAAGAATCTCATGCCTCAACATGCCCTGCCCACACTGGCTGCTTCTTATGTGCCCTAAGCACATGTTTCTAACGGAAAAATCAAGAGGTGATTTTTCCAGAGTGCTAGATACGATGGGGTGTGTGTGTGTGTGGGGGGGGGTGAGGATCGGAGGCTCCACCTAGGTTTGGCGAATCCGAAGGCATCATCACATTACTTTATGATTCTTCCCATTTTCTGGACATGGAGGCAGAGTTTGGAAGACTTAAGCTCATTTTCCCTGGACCCTTCTCAGAATTCCTGGGGCTCCCCTTTATTGAGCCCCAACTATGTATGAGGTCTGTGATAGGTGATGGGGTGCTAGCACTCCCAGCTCACGTGTCCACTGGCCATCGCCAATAAATGTGAGGCTCTGGATTCAGGCCTGGGCTAAACCCCGTACATGCTCTTCCCCCCAGTGCTGGCCTTGCTGGCCATTTCCCATACCCCGGTCTTCCCACTGCAAGTTCCCCATTGCTTCCTACTCTGTGGTGTGTGTAGATGTCTCTGTCCCCACCCGACACCCCCACCCCAACCCCAGCACAGCTCTGGGCCCAGCTGGGCTTTATTTCTGTTGGGTGAAGTACACTGATTGAGGGGGTCAGGGGATCTGGTGGTACAGCACTAGAGGGCAGATGAGAGGTATTTGGAAGCCACAGTCGCCACATCCTAGTCCTGCCTGGGCCCCTCTAATCAGTAGGCAGGAGAGGTCTGTCCCATTCACTGTGGGACCCCCTGCACCCAGGGCTCAATAAACACACTTACAGTTGACAGACTGTAGGAGAAGGCTGAGGGGGGCCCGGTGGGGGCCTGGCCTGCTGACTCTCCTCAGATTTCCAGGGGGCGGTCATGCAGAAGGAATCCAGAGCCTGACCTACATATCTCATGGACTGGGGAACGTGGCTGTCTCTAGAGATGTAATTTCCCATGTGAACAGACACTTTCCCACCAGCTTTGAGAGAGGACTGGCCCAAACCTGGAATGGGCTTGGTGCCTCCTGCCCCCTGGCTGAGTGGCCCTGGGAGCTGGGGCTGGTGACAAGCTGTAGGGCAGGGGGGTTCCCTTCAGATGTGATGCACTGATTCCCACTGAGGGCCAATGAGATCCTGGAGGTGACTCAGAGTGTTAGAGTCGGTTAGAATCTTGGGGGCCTCATAGTCCTCTTGGGGACGCTTCTGGGGTGGGGCAGCTGGTCCCCACACAGGACGCTGCCCGTGCTGTGAGACACCCAGGCCGCGAGGAAACTCTTCACACTGAGCTGAATCTGCCCGCTCATCCCTCCTACCCTGTGGCTCACCCTAGGATATCCTAAGGGGCCAGGCAGACGCTAGCTCCAGCCCTGCCAGTGAGCTTCAGAAAGCCTAGGGCGGGGGCTACCTCTTGGAAGGACCAGATGTAGAGGGTAGGGGTTGGCGGGAGACGGGGAGGTGGTGAGATGCCTTCTCAGCCTCCCAACTGCCAGCCCCCGGGGCAGTTCACGGCCAGGGACAGAGAGAAGAGAGTGGGGAGCTGACGGGCAGACAGTGGGACTCTTCATCTGAGACCTACCATGGGGAATGTGACTCCATTTATAGGTAGGTTTCTTGCTTCACCCTGCCTGGGCCTAACCTCTGGGCAAGCAAGACAGAACTTGCTTTACCAAGCGACCCTTGAAGGTCACACACGCCATCGGGCAGAGGAAGCTGCTCAGGCCCAGCCTGAAAGTCGTTTTCCCTCTGATGTTTTGAGTGGCTGTTAGCACTAGGGATGAGAGTGTTGGAGGCAGAGGCGGAAGCGAGGCCGTTCTCAGGCGCTGACTGGGCAGGGATGCTGCCCTCCCCATGAAGATGTGCATGAGGTCCTTGGGAGAGTGTGACAAGTAAAGGACAGAAGGAGGAGATAAGAGATGCCCCCCGCCCCTGCTTCCCTGGCAGCCCGGGCTTACACAATCCCTGGCTCGTGTTCCAGGGCCAATTAATCTACTCTCTCCCCTGTCTCCTTCCTTCTCCTGCTCCTGAAGACAAGGAAAGGAGAGTGTGCCCTTTTGGCTGATGCCTTGGCTGAATTATTTGAGAGACGAGACTTTAAATGGATGTTTAAAGGGCCAGAGGCCCAGGACTCAATTCTTAGGGGTGAGAAGGTCTTGCCTGCAGACAGGTGCCCAGCTCTTCTTGTACTGCTGGGACCTCAGGCTGGTGGCCTGAGGATGGGGGCTGACGTCACTGGTGTGCTCGAGTACACGTGTGGGCATCCTGCATGAGTCTGTGCCACTTCTCTCTGCACGTGTGTGTGCCAATGGGCCCTGGCTCTGCACACTGGCCCACACACCAGTTTGGCACGTGTGTACATGCTGGGGAGGGAGGGACGTGGTGTGTGAAAGCTCCACGTGTGCCCAGCAATTGCTTTGCGTGTGCTCACGTGGAGGCATGACTTTGTGAATCAGGGTGTGCATGAATTAGCGTGCGTCCTTCCTTACGTGAGCAGAAAGGAAAACAGCATGCAAGTGGGCCAAGGGGAGGGTGTGTGCTTGTGAGCCCTCCAGCCGAGGATCTGGGCAGCCTCGTGGCCTGACAGGAGCTGACCGGCGGGAGGGCTGCTCCCTCGTTTTTGGAATTCTGTGTCTGTGAGTCCCAGAGGCAGGAAAGGGGCTGCTCTCTCAGAGACAGAAACTAAACTGCCTGAATTTTAAGGAAAAGGTCCTAAAATTTACTCTGAGTTCGGAATTCCAGAAGAGGGGGAAAGAATATCCCCAAATGTGGGAGCTATGTACGTGTTTCTGGGTAGGTGTGAGTGCATTGTGTGAGACTGTGAGTTTGGTAGAAATTGATCCACTGATGGCTCCTGGCCGTGTGTGCGTGCGTGTGTGTGTGTGTGTGTGTGTGTGTTGAGAAGGAGGAGAATGGAGAGCCAGTTTCAGTCAAACCATCTATAGGAGATGAGGCTGTGGCATAACCTGCCCATGAGGCCCCTCCACGTGCTGCTCCTTCATTCTTACCCGAACGCCCCCACTGCCCTAACGGAAGTGGTTGGTGTTTAGGACATGTAAGATACCTAAATTCCTACAGCAGCCACCCAGTCCACTCCAGTGGAAGGTCTCTGAAACCCGGGAGAATAGCCAACACTGAGGCAGAGCTCTCCCCAGGGTCAGAGGTAAGCATCAGACCATCAGGAAGGCTGGTCAGGGTGGGGCAGAGAGGAGGCAGGGGCTGGCTGGAGCCAGCAAGCTTCCTGTGTGCCCAGGTTACAGCCTTCAGGAGTGAGCTCGGCCATAGTGACTGTGCCTTACTCCCAGCCAAGAGCTCTGCCCATGGTTTCCCCTCTCAGCCACGGTTTCCCCACATTCCAGCAGCCAGGCATGATGAGAGAACGCCTCCCCCTTGTCCACCTGCTCCATGAAGCAAGTCCTGCCCACTCAACACCCCTTTCTTTGCTGTGTGTTAGGTTTTTTAAACTCACGCACTCACGTACTCATTCATTCCTGTATTACTGATTCACCATATCTGCTGCTGCCAGCCAGGTGCTGGGGGATGAGAAAGAGCAAAACCACATATAACCTCTGAGTCTGACTTCTGAACTTTAATTCAATCTCATACAGATTTACCAAACATTCACTGAGCACCTACTGTGGGTTATGGGTGCCGAGGGCCCATTGCTGGATAATCAGAATTGAGACTTTCTATCACAGAACTTCCTTTCTGGTGGGAGAGATCGCTAATGGTGTGGTTATAAACCAGAGTGTTAGGTGCTGTCTGGGGGTACAGAGGGGATGGTTGGAACATACAAAAGGTCCCCAGGCTGGAGTTCACTGAGATACACATCCTATCCTAATCAAAGTGGAAACTTCTAGGGGGCAGGGACAGCACATTTCTTCTTGCCATCACCTCTACAGCCCTTAGTTCGGTCTGTCTGGGTTTTCATGGAACATGGAGAGATGGATGGCATGCATGGACTGATGTATGGACGCATGGACGCATGCATGGATGGAGGCGTGGAGGGACAAATGGATGGATGGATGGGTGACACTTTTTCTATCACACTCTGATCTCTTAGCTTTCGAAGCACGGACTGGTCAGGCTGGTCAGAGCTCAGTGCAGAGTAGTAGCAGTGACACTAGCTGCCTGCCTATGACTCATACCAGGCCATGGGGGCTGGGCAATGGAGGCTCCCCTCCCAGGCTGTGCACACACATCATTGGCTCGCTCCTCAATCATGCCTTTTCCAGCTAGCTGCTCCTGTCACAGCACATCTTGTTAGCCCTGGAGGCTCAATGAAATGGAAATTCATGTTTAAATTTAAAAACAACATATTGACCCTGGGAGCCAGCGATGTCTACATTTTTAATAACTTATTCAGAATGAAGGCTTGGATGAGTGTGTGTGTTTCTTCATGTCTGTGTGTCACGCGTGTGTGGACACATGTGTTTTATGGGGTGCATCTCCATATTTGTTTGGGTAGGTGTCTGAAGCTGTTTTTACCTGTGTCAGTGAACATCTATGTGTGTGTAGAGGGGGTGTCAGCGCTGGCTCTGGAGCACTGTGTGTTTCACTTTGTGGTTAAGGCTTCATCAGGGTGTATTGTAGAGTGTGTTGGAAGGTTTTATTTGATTGCCACGTGTTCATGTAGAGGAAATGGAGATAGGTGGACACAACAGGAAAATAAGGCGATCCTTGCTGCTACTCCTTCATGCCCCTCCACTCCTATGACATCTGATCTGGGGGTCTCCCTGTTCTTCAAGCCCTCTTTATTCTGGGCCCCCAATCCAGCTGGTCCCATAGGCCAGTTGTGGGAACAATCCCAGCCAACTGAGGCTGGCCAGGTCCTCAGAGAACCCTTCAGCTCCTTCCATGTCTTGGCAGAATCAGCTTATGCTGGGGACAAGCATTTCCTTCCCACTCAAGTCCCCCAGCCTCCTACAGCCCCATTCCTCCTCTCTGAGGGGTCCATTGTCCCCCCTCATACATCCCCCTGGTATGAAGGAAGAAGAACATCAGTCTGGTGGTCTGGAGGCCCAGGGTGTGGCCTTGCACAACCAATTGTGTATTCCAGCTAAGTGTCTACACCCTTTGTATTCCAGGTCTCCTTTGTAGGGTTATGGGCCACGGTAAAGCCTCCAGAAGGCCCATCCTAAGGTTCTGGCAGCTGTCATGTTATGATTTACCCCTCCAGCCCAATCTGAGACTGTAATCCTGTCTCCCGTACATTCAGTGTCAGGTCACTGACACTTCTCTTCTGCTTTCCAAACTCATGCAGCAGAGAGAAATAACAAGACTAGGTACATGGTCAGGACTCAGCAAACACTTGCCCACTGACTAAAAACAGTATGGTACCAGTTTCAAGTTTCTTATTCTACCACCTCTCCATTCATCCATCTCTCTATCCATCTACTCTTGCATCCATCCATCCATCCATCCATAAACCTACCTATCCATCCATCCATCATCCATCCATCTATCCATCCATCCATCTATCCATCCATCCACCTACCAATGGATTCATTCTACAAACATTTCTTTCCACTCAAAGATACAGAAGACAGCTTCCACTTTTGAGATGCTTGCAGCCTACTAGGGAAGATGGCATGTAGTGAAGAGCAGTGTATGAAAGGGCCAGAAGATTCTGGGGGAGGGCTTGCAGGAAGAAAGAACATGTCTGACATGCAAGGTCAAGAAAAGCTTCAGGAGGGAAGTGGTAGCTGAACTGAGCTCAGAGGGCTGGATGGGTCAGATGGAGAAAGAAGGAGATAAGGAGGGAATCTCCCAGGTGGTAAGCACATAGAAAGCATGCTTGGAGAAGAGTGAAACACCTGTCTGCCATGCAGTGAAAAAGTAGGGGGAAGTGGAGAAAATCCAGCTCAGTTATCTGTCAGTGGCCTAGAGCACTTTCTTTCCCATCACCTTGCAATTCTCTCATTGTCCCTTGGACCAAAGCAGAGAGACACTATCACCTCTCTTTCAGAAATGGGAAACTTGGTCCAGGATGGTTGAGTGTCTGGCTCAAAGTCACACAGCAAGTATGTGGCAAAGTGGAGACCACAACCTAAGTCTCTGAACTCCTTGATCTGGGATCTTCTTCCCAATGATGAGACAAAGATCCCATCCAGAAAAAAAATTTGAGTCTTATTTTTTAACTTCAAGAGAAGTGGGAAAGGGTCTGCAAGTACTTTGTTTCTATTACCTATTGAAATTTGACATAATGCCTTGGCAGTTCCCCCTTAATATTCTGCTGTATATGGAGCCTGACGATTTCTACCATTGAATGTGACAGGTTGGGAAGATTAAAAAGAGGAGCTAAACTAGCAGCAGTTGGAGATGAGGAAAAGTAGCACATTTATGAATAATTTCAGCTGAATCCTCACAACACGACACTCCCTGGACAGAACACATTCATTATCTTATTCACCACGACTACTGCAATATTAGTGATTTGTTACCGAATCAATTATTAATTCATACAGGAGAACGAGGCTCTGTCACTTAACTCTTCTCTGAATGTTGGTCCCAGGGTGGGGCAGGGAGGGAAGGAGCCAGATTTAACCTTCATTCCCTTGTTTGGTCTCTTGTGCAACATGGAAGGACAGCTAAGGGTGGTGGCAAGTGGGTGAGTGAGAGTTCTGGTAAAGGGGAGCGTGTCATGTCCCTCCGGGCCTGGCTTGAAACCAGACACCGAATACACCATAGCAATGCAGAACCCAGCGGTCTGTCGGGGCCAACTGATGCCATCCATCCACCCATCCATCCATCCATCCATCCACCCATCCATCCATCCACCCATCCATCCATCCATCCATCCACCCATCCATCCACCCATCCACCCATCCATCCATCCATCCATCCACCCATCCATCCATCCATCCATCCACCCATCCATCTACCCATCCATCCACCCATCCATCCATCCATCCATCCATCCATCTATCCATTCATCCATCCATCCAATTAATTGCCTATTTGAAGCATCTGACTCCAATAATTTGCTCTTGCCTGCCATCTTCCCTGCTCTGATCACCCATGAAAATCCTCCCAACTGTCAGAATCCAGCTCAAGTGATCCACCTCCAGGACGCCTGCTGCTTCTCCAGCCCTCCAGCTCCTATCCTGGAATTCCCTAGCCCTTAGCGTAAGCTGGATCCACACTTGACACAGTTTTCATGTGAGTGTCTTATCTTCTTTGCCCAAGATTCCTCAAAGTATCTTGGTACCTGCTTCACATCACCTGGTCTGCTTTTTGAAGAGGAAGATGCAGGAGGTCCACTGTAGACACAATGAACTCTGGGGCTGGGGCCTTGGAATAACGCCTTTAAAAGAGAACCCGGGGGCTCCTTGGGTGCACTGCTGAGCCAGCCTGGGAGGCTCCTCTGTCTTTTCATGCATCAATCTCAGGGCTGGGCCTCCAGACAGCTGAGGGGCTATAGGTGTCCAGGCCATGTTACCAGGCTGTGACCGTCCTCACCCTCTTCCTTCTCACTCTGCACATTCCCTGTTGCATCTGCTTTGCCTTGAGGAGGTGGAAACACCAAGTTCTGAAGTCAAGTAGATTCAGAAGCAAGGCAGATGGAAATGCCAAAAGTGGCAGTGTCCTCCCTGGAGAACAGAGAGGGGAGGAGGAAGGGAGGGACAGAGAGAGACATAAAGAGGAGGATAGGAAGGAAGAAGAGAAGGGATGGAAAGAGAACAGAAGGGGGAGGAAAGGAAGAAGAAAGTGAGAAATATGGAAGGAAAGAAGGAAGAAAGGAAGGAAGGAAGGAAGGATGGAAAGAAAGAAACAGAAAATAAAGAAGCCTCTTCTTGTTATGGGAGGCTGCCCATAAACCTTGGCGAGCCTATACGAGTGTAGCTTTCTCCATGAGGTTGATGCACAGAGAACCTGCCCACTGGCCCCAAGGGGGGAGGTGGGGGGGGCTGGAGCTGGGTTTGGGTGAAGTTCACAGGGATTGCTCACAGTGAGTGGAGAGGAGGGAGCAGGCTGCCACCTTCAACTGCTTCTCTTGCAGCCACCATGCCTTTCCAGTCAAGTGGCCCAGAGACAGGGCACTGCATGTCTGCCTGTGTGTCTACTCCCTCTGCCTGCCTACTTCTCTTACTTGAGCTGTTGGTAAGTCTCCTTTTCCCGAGATTTAGGCTCCCTCCTCAAGGCACTGGCCGGCAAGACATAGCAGGCCCAGTGTAAACCTGCCATTGGCCACGTGGTACCAACTCCTTCTGGCAGCCTGAGGGAGGCTCCAAAAGTTATCCTTCAAGGCATTGCTTGCAGTGTCTGAGGAGTAGTTGGAACCCTCTCTCAGGAAAATGTCTTCCCGTGGAGCCCACCAGGACAAACAGGAGAGAGAGAGAAGGCCAGCAGGACAGGGTTACAGATGGCATCCTCACAGGGACCACACAGCTAGTCTGATCCTAACCTTGGCCGCTTCCTAACCCTGTCAACCCCACCCTGATGTTCTGCAGCCTGTCTGACCCTTGGGGCCTCCCGGTCTCCCTGCAAAGACCAAAGAGACAAGACTCGCAGACAGGCAGGGTAAGAGATGTATGTCATCTGCTCATAATGAGTCCTGTGGTTGATAGTTTACCTGCAGGATGATCTGAAGGATGTCGTGGGGCCAAATGGGCACCAAGTTTCTAAACTCTTGCTCTTTTTTTAAAAAAAAAGTTTATTTATTTTGAGAGAGAGAGAGAGAGAAAGAGAGAGGGCACATGCATGCAGGGAAGGGGCAAAGAGAGAGGGTGAGAAAGAACCCCAAGCAGGCTCCACTCAGCACAGAGCCCGATGTGGGGCTCGACCCCATTACCACGAGCATGAGATCATGACCCGAGCCAATATCAAGAGTCAGACACGCAACTGACTGAGCCACCCAGGCGCCCCGTGGCGCCCCATCTGAACCCTTGCTCTTATGCCTCAGTTCAAAGTTTGGCACCTGCCACCCCCTCAGTGTGCCTAATTTCCTGGAAGTGCCACCAATTAGGGCCATCATGGAAATTCACTTGCCCTTCAAGGCAAAAGTGGTCTGACCAAAGCCTCTGTGTCCCCTCCCAACCTTTCTTTCTGTCCCTCCCCACCGAGTGGGGATACAGAAGGGTAACCATGTGGTTGGGGAAGGCGAGCAGCCCCCGTGTCCAGCTCTTTTGGCGGTAATTACTGCTGGATAAATAAACCAGAGGGGGAAAATCATCAGAAAATCTAATTACTAAGCGGCGCAGAGGTTTCAACCTTGGTCAAGTATGGGCAGGTCTGATTTATGCAGCATCATAAACCCTGAGCACCAGCTGTCCTGACTCTCACCCTGGGGGGCTCTGCTATCTCTTCCTCAGGACCACTGGGCCACCTCTGAGCCTCCATCCATAGTTTCAGCTTTTCCAGACTTGGACTCTGTGTGCATTCCCTGCCCCAATCTCTTGGAGTCACAGAATTTTTAACGTAAATAAACTTCAGAGACCATCTAGCCCAGCCCTGGAAAGAACAGTGAAGAAGGAACCAGAAAGTTTGGCTTCTGCTCCATTCCTCCCACTGTGTGACCCCAGCCGACTTCTTTGGACTCTCTTACATTTCCTTCATTTCTAAAATTTAACGTGGGGTAATAACATATATATTCTGCTTGTCTCATCGGGTTGCTGTGAGAATAATCAAAAAATATCGCAAAGCACTCCTCGAAAAGGAAGGCCACTGAACAGTCTTTTTTAGAGAAGTTAACGCCCAGAGAGATTCAGTAACTTGCCAAAGGCACACAGCTCTGAAATCACTCGGTGGACCTCCACTGGCAGTGAGTGTGTGGGCTCCTTGACAGCCATGCTTTCTGAACACGGGGTAGGTGCCCGCGGCACTTCCTTCTGGGAGACTTGGCTGACTGTCCGTGCTCACCCAGTCTAGCATGGAGCTGGTTCACAGGCAGGCTGCAAGGGACATGCTGGATTCCTGTGACAGGGCTATGGCTCAGCAATCCCACCGTGAGCTGCCGGCCTGTGGGGCCCTACTATCCTCAAGAGCGGGCTCTACTCTATTTCTATTTCCTTCGCACCTCATGCAGGGCCTAGTGCCCGGGAGGGGCTCAATCAATGCGACGGAACATACAGGCTAATTGCTAATCAATATTGGTTTTACTTTTCCATGTTTGATTACATGGGTTTACAAATGAATTGCACTTTTAAGTAATGAAACTGCATTTCTTTAAAATGATTCCAGAAGTATCTTCATGATTACAACCAAGAAAGATGTGCTGGGGAGGGGGTTAGTCCCTCTGGACCGTTCCACTCAGGGAACCACAGGCACGCTGTGAATCAGGGAAAGGGCAGGGAGAAGGGGCCGGGGTTGAGGTGTGGGCCAAGGGTGACCCTAGAGAAATCTCCCTCCTGGGGGGCCCCTTGGCTGGGGGCTAATTGGAGCTGGAATGGAGCCATGCCTGAGAGATTCACCGAATTCCTGGAAGGCACCTGGAGCCTCCCCCCATTCCACCCTTCCTGGGGAAGCAGTCAGGGAGACAGAAAGCTTGGCGCCCCCACTGGGGAGAGGCCCAAGGAGCTGCCTCAGGGCGTGAGCAGGAGGGGGAAAGGAGGGAAGTGGCCACTTGCCCTGGAGCACTCAGGTTCCACTCACTGCTATCGGGAAGTCAGTCTGACCGCCCTCTGCCTGGCAGGATGGAGAGGGGTGAGGGAGGACGATCAAACTCTCGGGGAAAACCTTTAGGTACCAACAGTACAGGACCCAGGGAAACACAGGGACCCACCCTATGCTGGGATGGTCCCTGCAGGATTTTTAGCAGCAACAGTCCTGCTGAGGCCCTGGCCCATCTCCTCCTCAAGAGGGCCTCTGACCCAGGCGGGGCCAGTTGACAGCAAGGATCCCAGGGAGGATCCGGCCCCCTGTGGTGGCCTAGGGTCAGCGGGAGCTGCGTCCTCTGCGAAGGACTCGCCAAACGGCCACCCCGGGCTTCTGGCAGCTGCATGTCGTGCTCACGTGAGTCACCTGCTCTTCTGACCACGCGGCACATCGATCTGCCAGCTGTGGGCGCCCTGCTGGGAGGCGTGGGGTGGGAGGCAGGTGGGAGACTTCCAAGCCCTGCCTTCACCTGAAAGAGGCCAGCCACGCAGGGAGGGGACCCTGGCTCTCAAAATAGAAGGAGCTGCAGGGACTAATTCATAGCCCACAGTCGACTGGGGACAGCAGCTGCCAGAGGCAGTGTGGCCTTGTGGTGAGGGTGCAGCCCAGCCCCAGCCCCAGGCCCTTGGGGGCTGAGATCCTGGCTCACTCCTGGCTAGCCACGTGACTCTGGGCAGCTACCTCACTGCTCGGCGCCTTGGTTTCCTTATCTGGTAAAAGGGATGACAGCACTTACCTCACAGAGCTGTTGTGAGGAGTGAATGGAATAGTGAGAGCCATCCGGGGGAAGGCTGGCTGTGAACGGGAATCCTCAGGGAAGGCTTTGTGTAGGAGGTGGGACTTGAACTAGCGGCGAGACAAGTAAGTGCAGGGGACTATGTGAGCAAAGTGTGCAGGTGGGGCGTGCCCTGGGAGCACTGGGAGTCCTCTGTGTCCCCCTTTGGCCTGTGAGGATGCTTCTGGGGCAGGGCAGGGGCAGGGGAGTTGTGCAGGGGCGAGGGTGTGTTCCCTGTGCGTGGGGGCTGCGGCCTCTCCTGTGGTACAATCGCTTCAGCAAACAGGCAGAGTAGAGGTTTCGTGAATCCCATGAAGAGAACTTTCTGAGCACAAACCGCAAGCCAGGGGCATCCGCCGGTGACCACAGAAAGTGTGGCTTCAGTGTCCCTCAAATAGATCAGAAGCTCCGAGCTCCTGGGGCCCGGCCTGGGGGTCCACCTGGGAGCCTCAACCATCTGGAAGCCCGAGAGAGACCAAATGGCCTCGCTTCTCCCTAGTAAGAGCCTGATGCCACGTTGTACTGCCCTGTTCTGGACCAACTCGAGTGAACATGGGGCTTGAACCTGGGGCACTCCAAGTCTCCTTAGCCAAGGTTTCCCCTTCCCTGATTCACTACATTTGATCCAAGCATAGGTAGGATCTGCTGGATCTTTGGTCCTGATGCTCCCTCCTCTCACCCCATCCCTTCCCTCCCAGACCTCTCAGGGGACAGACCCACCCACACTCTGCCAAGAGAGTCACAGCCCGTGATTGGGACGGCCGGGATCTACCTGCAACCCCAGTTTGTAGCTGTGGAAGCCAAGGCTCGGAGAATTGAACAGGAAGCGTTCCGAGCAGAACCCAGCCCTTCCGGCTCCGAGGCCAAAGCATCCCTGCTTAGCCTGCCTTCTCCACCTTCCTGGGCTCTGGCTGGCCCAGCTGCAGGGGTCGGGGGTCTCCACCACCTTCGCCAACACACGGGTCCTCCTCACCACCGCCCCAAGCCCCACCAAGCTTTCTTCTTTAACTGCAAGCATCTCTGTGTGCGGAGGAGGAGGAAACAGCCTTTGGAGTCGGTCCCAACTCTCCTGCTCTGATTAACGGCCGCCCCCTGCTCTCGATTGTGTCATGTGTGTGAGTCATGTCTCCCCAGCCAGACAGTGACCTGGCCGCCTGCCGCCGCGGCCACGTGCTCCCTCCTCCAGAGTCCCCGTGGCCTGAGCGCACAGTGGGGACTCAGTGAGTGATAAATGGATTGGAGACTCAGGCACGAGGGTGATTGAGCCTGACCTTTGCTCTTTCCACAGAGAACAGGCTCGTGGAGCAAATTAACGGTCAAGCAATCCCAGGATGGTCACATGCAGCCTATGAAATGCGAGCTGTAAAACATCTGATGTGAATTCAAGCCCTCCTCAGGCAGTGTGGATTAGCATGGCCTGATTCTTTCCCCGGCAGGCAATCCTCACACCTCCCTCCGGTCACCCACGCCGGTGTCTTTTTAGAAAGTGGCAGAGTGTGAGCAAACACGGAGAAAAGATATTCCTGGATCCTTGCCCTCAAGAACTCTCATTTTCAAAAGCCAGTTCTTCCTGTCTAACTTCAACCCTTCTTGCTGTGAGAGGTGCCACTCGGCTGCCACGCCATGGGCAGAAAATCATGACCCCCATTGAGGCAGGAGAAGAAACTGGGTCTAGGGGACAGCGATTTCCCCAGATCACAGAAAGAGTCAGGGCCGGAGCAGGGACCCGGATCAGGGACCTGACACTGGTCCAGGCGGGCACTATCAGCATCCTCCCTCCACCTGCAAGTCGGGAACAGGTCAGGGAGGGGGCAGCAGCCCGCCTCGTTGCCGGGATGGCCAGGTGGGGGACACCCTTGTGGCATATTAGAAAAACAGCTCCTTTTCCCCTCTTCAGACCTCCTGGGAGAGGAGGAGGTCTGAACTCTCCATCCGTGCTCCGAAGTCCAGTCCACCAGGCTCCAAATACTCCTCTCTTGCCCCCGATCCTGCCATACTCTGGCCACTTGTGTGCTGTCCTCTACTCTGCTCTTTCAGACCCAAGCACGTCCCCTCTCCCTCCCTGCATCTGGCACTCATCCCTGTGCCCTCTCCAGGAGTGCTCACAGCCCCAGGCAGTCTGCAGGCAGACACTCCTGTCTCTTAAAGACTCTTGGGACATGTGTTCTCGTGCTACCTTCTCATGGAACCCAATTGCCAGGGGTGAATGTGGGATTCCCAAGGACAGACTTATTCTAGGTTTCCCGCCCTGCCCAGCCTAGGACTAGGCACCCGAACGTGCTTGCCCATGGCACGTCCATTAACATCTCTGCTTTGAAGCAAAGACAGCAAGGTTCTAACCAGCCTCCTGAGCCCCAGTCAGGATGACCAAGGGGTTCCCTGACAGCCCCTGTTCAGGAAGCCCTCCTGCCTCCCAGCTTGCCACCTGGCTTTATCTTATTGCCACCTGGACGAGAATACCTGGGACCTGGAAAATTCATAAGCACATGATTCCTTTACGAAAAATTAAAGAAAGAAGAAAAAAGAAATCACACTGCCTTTCCACCGAGCTGTTCATAATTACCTAATCAGAGCAGGCACCGTGCCCTTGTTGATGGGGGAGAAACCTTGTGGAAATTTGAGAAAGAAAAGAGTGGGTTCCCTGGGAGAGTTCTGGGGACAGGAACCAGTTCCCCCCGCACAGGCTAGACTATTTGTATCTGTAGCAGCTAGAGCTGCTGGGCAAAAGCCCTGGGGCCACTGTCCTTCCCGGCTTGAGGACACCTTGAAAGATGAGCATGTCACAGCCTGTTGGAGGAACTTCTGGTCATATACTGGTTCTCCCAGAGAAGACACGGGAAGGGAGGAATGGGTTCCTCTGCCATGTCTGTTGGGGACAATGGTTGGAGAGGGAAAGGCATGCTGGCAGTGACAGTGGCCACTGAGGAAGGAGCAGGGCACGGCCCTTGCCCTTGGGTGAAGGCAGTCCCAGTCTGTGTGGGTCCCCTGGTCGGAGAGGATGTGCACCTCAGCTCCCAGCTGGACTGCCCCGTGCATGGGTCCTGGCCGTGGGGGCTGGGTGGTGGCTTACACTCCCTCACCCCGGCTGCCTGGCCACCTCTTCGCTCCACTCCTGAATTCCACCACAGTGACAACCATGATGTGTGCTATCAGATGACAGCCAGACTGCTATTTCCAGTGTCCCCAGAAGTGGGGGAGTGCACAGAGAATGGGGAACCTGTCCTCCATCTGCTGTGGACACTAGGGGTGACTAAGGGGGAAGTCAGGTCCCCTCTCTGGCCTCAGTTTCCCCTCATGCAAAAAGGGGCCGGTGGCCTAGGTGCCTGCTTCTCCTGGCCCCAGCTCTGGTCCTGAGGTTTGGTGGCACACTGGGGGCTGGGTACACCCAATGGCTGGAAGGGGGGCACCTGTTCTGTGACTGAGCCCTAAAGAGGGGCTCAGGGACACATAGGGCCATAGTGGTGCCCACAGGGGGCTGAGCTAGAGGAGAACCACTGGACTAAGCCACAAATGGCCCACAAAGTGGATAATAAACCTGCAGAATATTGAGAGAGACGGTTGCCTCTCCCAAGTGGAGCTGAGCACGGGTGGGCTTGATGGTTTCTAGGATGCCCACCTCCTTTCTAGGGCACCCATCTCCTCCATCCATCAGAAAAGCCACCAAAGCTCTCAGCTCTGGCCACTGAGGAAGGAGGTTCAAGGCTGTGGAGGGCTGGGGGCACGGCAGCCTGATTGGGGGTCCTGTTTCTTTAAAAGTCTCATTAGGACACAGGGAAAACAACTTGCCGGGCCATGTTGCTTCACTGCCACGTGTGGTTTGCTGCACATTAAATTCATTATTTTAACAGGTCAATGCCTCTGACAGATATTCATTTGTGGGAGATGGGCACGGCTGCTTCTTTAATCCCCGCGGATTACTCGGCTCTCCCGAAAAGCGATACCGGCAACTTGCAGAGACTTTAATCCCAGTCACTCCAGACTGTTTACAAGGAGAAAAACAAACCTGCCTGCGTGGAGTCTAGGGCCGCCTTGCAGCCCTGTCCCAGTCCGGCCCACTTGGCAGGGCAGGGCTCGGCCATGGTACATGTTGGCAGCAGCAAGGACAGAGACGGGGAAGCTGGGTCCCCTCCACAGTCCCGGCAGCCAGAGCGCACTGCTGCTGGCAGAGGTCCTGGGAAGGTCCTTGTTCTGGTGACCAGTGGGAAGCTGCTCTTACCTCCTCCAACGCCAGGTGGCTGAGAGAGATTACTGTGTGGGGCGGGAGCTGGGGGTCCTGGGGTGGCATTCTGAACCCACCCTTGTCCTGTAAAGGTCTCAGTAGCCCATGTGGGGAATAGCACAGGGGGACATGCCTGTGAGAGGCAGGGGGTCCCTTCCTGAGGAACTCCCACGGGAGACAACTCCCCAAACCCAGCTCCATCCCTTGCTCTGTGGGCACAAGACCCGGTGGGTTTGCTGATGTCCCTAGCTGGGTCCTTCCAGGGAGCAAGCAGAGGGCCTCACACAGTCACCTCTCCTATTGGAAGAAAGTCAACCTGGGCCTGACTCTGGATGCCCTCCCTGTGGCCTCCAGCGACTCTTACAGTCCTGGCCTCTTCTTCTCTCCAGCCTCTCCTCTGACCTCGAGTCTCCGCCTGCCTGTGGCTCCCTCCCTGTGTAGACATCACTCTTTTAATCAGCCTTCGAGGGCCGCCCTCTCCTCTCGAGGCCCTTTGGTCACTAGCTCCAGTTGTCCTTCTCTGTACCTTCCTCGGCCCTGAGCCCTCCTGGGACCAGCCCTCAGACCTCTCAGTGTTACTACCCCCTGGGCACAAAAGGGAGAGCAAAGGGGAGAGGTCCCAGAGAACCCCAGTCCTTCAGAGTCCTCTATGACAGTGATAGGGGCTGGCAAGGCACCCAGGCCTGCTACAAATGCTTTGTTTTCCTCCTGGTCTCCCAACCTATGCTCAGACACACTCTACTAGGCCTGGCTTCTACTGGAGAATGTGTCATGTGTGTGTGTGTGTGTGTGTGTGGTGTGCATGCACATGCTCACCCATGGCTGTGTGTGTCTGTTGTATGTGTGGCTTCACCTTCCTGTGAGTACGTCCGTCCATGTGCTGGGGGCAGTGGCTACCTGTCCAGTGAATAAGTAATTAATTGGTGGGTGATAAAGCTATTAGCCCTAGAGCTTTCGAAAATAATGAATAAGGGTCCAGCAGATGTCAATATTTGAAAATACTAATTTAAAGCCTATTAGCTGAAACAAATTTTAATTAAACAGGGAATAATCAGGGTGATGAGAGGAAAATAAAGCTTTGGCCAGTGGCTGAGTCCTCTTGAATGCAGAGTGAAAAGAAGTAGAGGGATGGTTTGCATCTGGAGCTTGGGCCTGGCCAGTCACCACTTGGGTGATGAGCCAAGGGGAGGCAGGGGAAAGGTCAAGAAGGCCACATCACATTCCTGCTCTGGGGCTCAGTGGCCTCATCTGTAAAATCAGAAGGGGTCCCAGGATCGTTCTTAAGCAGACTTCTGTACTGGGGGAAGTAGCTAAGCAGAGAGGTTTTCCTCTGAGTGTATCCACTGGGGTGTTTCCAAGGGTGTTTATGATGGTGTCACCCCAAAGTGGCTGGGACAGTGCTCTCACGCCCAACAGTACAGTTGACGGGACACATAGCATTTGGAGGAACTCATTACTTTAGTTTTCCCAGACGGGATCATCTAATTCCCTAAAACCTTGGCTTTGTATAGACTTTAAATCTGCACTCACAGGAAGACCTTCTGGTGTCAGGTGGGTTATGGGCCAAGGAGACTCTCAAGGAAGGTTCCGTTTTTGTTTCAGGTAGTGGCAGCATCGTAGGAGGAGATGTGCCTGAACATTCCAGGCCAGCCCACAACCCTGCAAATATTTGCAAATATTTGCTAAGGCCTCAGCAAATGTGTCTTTGGGAGGCATGGACACCTGTGTGACCATCACCAGATTTGGTGACAGTCAAGACATTCCTGGGGCCGGCCTCCCATGAGCACCCATCATGGTAAGGAACATCCTTGTCACACTTGCGGTTGCCTACTTCATAACAGGGGCTGGGGCTGTCGCTGACTGTGTGAGTGGTGCTCCTCTATTTGCTGGAAATGTTACTCTCTATCTCGCCCTCTGGTACTTAAGTCTCCTGACAATATGCCCTTCGGGAAGAACATGTTTATTCACATTTCCCACCACCCTACTCTCTGACCCACCTTCTCTTGGAAGAAGGACGTCCCCCCCGCCCCCCCCCCCAGGGTGTGGCCAGCCACAGAGGGCAGTCAGCGGGCCAGGAAGTGGTGCGTGACTGTGCATCTGTGTCTGTGTGCGTTTGGCGCACCTCTTTGTGTCTGTGTGTGTCTATATGTGTACTTGTGTGTGCAGGTCTGTGCACACACGCGCCTGTGTGTCTGTATCTGTGTCTGGTCAGGGGGAAAATCCAGGCCTGGATTTTCCCAGTAGGCAGCACCACCCCAGAGCAGGACTGCCCTCTTCCCAGGGCCCCAGCTCTAGCAGACAGACACAAGAGCTTCTGCTCACATCACAGTCTCTTTGGTTATGTATTTAGAAGGCCCCGTGTTCCACAAATGATGGAGGTGGAGATCCTGTTAGCCTGGGGCTCCCCTCTGGCCTCAGTGCAGCCGGGGCTTTCCTCTAGGGCTTACTTCAGGAACCCAGGACAACCTCGTCTTCTTGGGACTGATCTTTGTTGAAGACATCCAACTTGGACTCACGCAACTCTCTGCCTCCCGCATCAGATGTCCGCCTGTGGTTCTGGCTTCCCACTTGGCCTCCAGCATCCCTGCCTGGCCCGCTCTGTCTCCAGACTCTGGACACGAATGTCCAGACCAGCTGTCTCTTCCCACAGGCACCCACTTTGTCTCAGCCCCTCCCCAGGGACTGTGCCCCCTCCCTTACTCCTGCCTCTCACAGAGGGTGGACTTGGGCTCTGCACCCCTTCCCCAGCCACCCCAGGGCCTCAGCTTGTGCTTGCTTTGAAAGCGGACCTCCTGCCCAGTGCCCTGCCCCCACCTCTGCAGCTGAGGAGGGGCTGGGGGCTCCATCCACTCAGTCAATGCTGCTGGAATTGAAAGTTGCATAATAACCTGGGGCCCCTTGGAAACTTTTCATCTCAACACGGAGCCTGATTAAATAGCAACAAAAATAAATTATGTATACACAGGGTTGTAAAAGCACCCAGAGACTGGAGACTTGGGGTCTGTGCCTCATATAAATGCAAATACTGTAATAGCATTGCAGTGGGTCCCCTGCCCCCACCCCACACAGACCCGGGTGGGGACGGGAGGGTCCTGGGCAGGGAGGATGGTCTATAACACAGCTGACAAGAACCTCGAGCCTGAGCCTGCTGGGGTTTTAAACAAAACCTAAAGCCAGGCACGAAACCTAACTCCGTATAGAAAGAACTGACCTGGGACTCTGGTTTAGGACCTAGTTTGCAAACAAAAAGCTGCAGAAGCCAGCTCCTGCATCTTGGGTCTGCTGGGCAGGTGGGGGAGGATGCTGAGATGGGGGAAGGAGCACTGAGCAGGGAGCCAGGGGGCCTGTTTTCCTGTCTTCACCAAGATGCTGTAAGACACTGCCTCCTGGCCTTAGCCCCTCCTGTAAGGGGGTGGTGTGTCCGTCTCTCCAGTGACCGCCTGGAACGCACTCCCTCCACATGTCCCCCCTTAGAGGAAGCGCTCGCCTTCTCCTCGCCTCCTGGGGAGCACAGGGTGCTCACATTAGCAGCTCTGGCTGGGACTGAAGGTGGGGGCAGGAGCTTTTTATAGATGCAGGTGTCTCTGGTTACGGTGGCCTCCCCCACGCTCCCTCCTTTGCCAGCTTCCTCCCTCCACCCTGGCTCTGGGAAACCCTTCCCTGGGGCTGGCCCCTGGGTCCTGGGATGAGTAAAGGGCAGAAAGGACTCCAGGTCCCACTCCAGTTGGAGTTGTGGGTCAGCTGTGTGCTGGGAGTGCTAACGGGTCATGGGGCCCCTCCACTCCCCTCTGCTTCCTGACGGGGCTCTCCCCTGACCCAGCATCAGCCATTGCCTGCCCAGCATCTAGTTCACTCCCTGGTATATATAGCAGGTGCCCAGTTAAAATTGTCCAACTGATTGGTTAAAGTCCTATGCTGAGGACTAACGCTACTTTTCCTGGTGGCCTATTGTCCCCTTCTTATTTTTGTGCTATTGTTCTATTATGCAGCTGCCCCCTCTCCTGTAATTATGTGAAACCTTGGTAAACCAGTCACCACAGTAAGATTAAAGTATTAAACTTCCCTGGCAGGTGAGCTCAGCACTATGTACTTTCCAAAGTGCCTTCTTATTACTTCTCTCATTTAATCCTCCTAACACATCTGCAAGGCTGTCTGGGCAGGTACCATCATGCCCAATCTACAGATGAGGAAACTGAGATCCCGGGAGGCAGCTTGTCCACACTCACATAATTAGGCCTCCTGAGTCCTAGGCATCTGTTCTATGTAAAAGCTATAAAAGCACAAAATGGGTCTTCTGCCTTAAGCACTTACTTTTCCACCGACTGCAAGGAACAACGGGGCAAGAAGGATGCCGGTCTATTGTTGTCTCTGGGCAGGGGCTGAAAAACCAGGCAGCTCAGCCTTGGGTCTCATCCAGTCTTTGGGTCCACTCCTGCTGGGTTGCCAACCTCCAGGTCCCCGCGGCTGGCGAGCAGCCAGCACTGTACCCACCTTCTCATCCATGCAGCTCGTCTCAGATGGGGGCTATGGTGAGGGTCACCTGATAGCGTGGGGACCCAGGCTCCAGAGCTCACCCTGACCAGGAGAGTCCCCCCAGTCAATGCCTTGCACACCTGACCTGGGCCCAGAACATAGAGCTGGGAAGCAGGGCAGGAAAGAGAGCATCTGTTCTCCTACTACTTATTTGGAGACACCAACTTAGAGGAAGTAGAGAAGAACAAACAGGAGAAATCATGGCTGGGCTATCCCATCCTCCAACTTTATAAACAACGGCTGCAAACCATGCTTGCCGAAGGCTGCTCGTGTGTGGATCAGGCAAAGCCACCCCCAGCGGCAGGGATCGGGAGACTGGTATGCTGCTACGCAAGCTGGTGTGCCATGGTAAAATGGTAAAAATGTCCATACAAAGAGCGGCACTGGGTGTCATACCTGAGAACGAGGGGACTCTCTCTTGCTGCTTCAGGGTCATCTCTTGGACTGCCCCCAAGGACAGCCACCAGGATGCATGCCTGTATATGGCTGCTGCCCTGGTGAGTCCTCCGTGTGTGGAGAGAATGGCTCTACCCCAGAGACATGGCTGGCATCTCCCACTTCCTGCTTGTACCCTCCTCAATAGTCGCCTGTTGTAGGAAGAGACTTCCTGCCTCCAAGGCTTTTCTTACTATGGCCTCTCAGCACCTTTATACTCTTTATATTCTATGCTCTTTCCATTTGCTCCTGGTTAGAAGGAAGCTTGTAACTCACTACTGCTAAGTTTCTTTCGAATGCCCGGCTCCTGTCTCCATCCGTGGTAGGCACATCACAGGAATTCTATTGCCATCCACACGTGCCTCCGGCACTCTGTGTATGTCCAACGGACAGAATGAACCAGACACACTGCCTGCTGTTGGAGTGACGTAACATGTGTCTGGGATGTGCACAGTGGGGTGCCACCCCTCTACCTTCTCAAGTTCAGTGCCTCCTGTGCTGATGTCTCCTTAAGAAGTTAGGGTGCTTCTTGGGGCGCCTGGGTGGCTCAGTCGGTTGGGCGTCCGACTTCAGCTCAGGTCATGATCTCACAGTCCGTGAGTTTGAGCCCCGCATCGGGCTCTGTGCTGACAGCTGGGAGCCTGGAGCCTGCTTCGGATTCTGTGTCTCCCTCTCTCTCTGCCCCTCCCCCACTTGTGCTCTGTCTCTCTCTGTCTTTCAAAAATAAATAAAGGTAAAAAAATAATTAAA
This sequence comes from Lynx rufus, assembly GCF_022079265.1. NCBI lineage: Eukaryota > Metazoa > Chordata > Mammalia > Carnivora > Felidae > Lynx > Lynx rufus. The sequence goes on along the minus strand of NW_025814837.1, from coordinate 5,132,427 downwards.
AAAAAAGAAGTTAGGGTGCTTCCAGGACTGCGAGAGCCAGAAGAAGTTTGGGAGATCATCTGAACCCACCCCTTCTTTCTGCAGGTGGAGACACTAGGCCGCTGCCTAGGGAAGGAGCTGTTCCAAAGCACCCAGCAGTTAGAAGTGACATGGGGACAAGACCCAGACACAGTGGCCTGTAGTCCTACACTGTGATGTAGCAGTTGATGTTTTCTCTTCTGTAAAGGGCCATCATTTTCCCATTGTCTGCCCCCCAAATAGACTGAATGCTGCTTGACACAAGGATCACAGCTTCCACTCCGTCTGTGCCCCCGTCACACAAGTCACACCAGCAGAGCACAGAGCACACAGTGAGCAACTAATAGCACTAGTGACCACAGAACCATTGTTGTTTGAACCTTTGTTTTAGGAAACTATCTCCAAATGCCACGTGGTGGCCACAACTATCTGTGTCTTGGAACATCTCATAAACCCTGGCCAACCACAGAATGGGCCGCCTGGCAAGTGGGGAGATCCCGATCCCTGTTGGAAGGCGTGTGCACACAAAGACCAACTGACCATTTGGGAGAAACGCTGGGGAGAGTATTCCTACAGCTGGTACGAAACCAGACCACCTGGTTTCCAAGTTTCATCCTCTCTCTGAGGTTTTATGAATCTGTCTCTTTGGGGATGAAAGGAGAGACAGAGAAGTAGGCTGAGTGGCACATGTCTGGAGCCGTGGAAGATGGCTGGGTTTGTTGAAACCAGTCTTTGAAACTGGCCAAGCTCCTCCAGGACTTGAAATGCCTGTAAGAGGTTGAGTCTGGAAGGTTCTAAATAGAGAAATCCTTATTGAGCACTCACTACACATAAGGCACTATTTAGCATGCTAGTTGCCACGGGTAAGACAGACAAAAATAAGGCTTGGTGTCTGGCTTCATGGAGCTTATAGTTTTGTTGGGCAGAAGAGAAGCTGCACATAAACTCTGAAACATAAACCATAAAAAGTGAATTAATAATACAAGAGTTAATTAATAGTGTCGAATAAAAAGAAAAGTGATGTTTCAAGGGCATACGTGATTGGCTGCCCAATGACAGGTTTAAACAACAAGGCCTTGGGTTACTCTGAGGATGAAGGAGCACCCATTTCTGGGTGTAATGCTCAAGGAAAGTTCTGGAGTCTGGTTTCTGGCATCTGCACTCTATTAATTGCAGTTGTGACACTGGGATTTGACTTCCAAGGATCATCCAACAAAGCCCACCAATGGTTGGAAGCCCAGGGTCACTCCTGCTACTCATCTGGGGGAGGGGGCACAGTCACCCATCATCTTCTTTGTTGGGGGGCCTTCTGGGGCTCCTGTCCGCAAGGGCAGAAGCTGACAAAACAGAGGGCTTGGCTATGGATCTTCCTGTCCTTCCCACCCCTGGGAGTGGGGTCAATTGCTTTATTACCCCAGCAAGGCGTGTCGTGCAGAGGGCAGGTGGGCCTGGGGGCGTGCTGGTGCTTCTCCTCTCCAGTGGGTTGACAGGAGGCACCAGAAGCCCAGGCCTTTGGGGCCTGCATCACGGTGGGATGTGTTGGGAGACCACAGCTATGATGGAAGAACACCTACCACCTCTGCCTATCTCAGCAGAGGGAGAGGGGGGAGACTCTTGTCCCTGTACTGAATCTCCCAAGTCTCCCCAGTGTCTAGTTGGGGATACAGCCACCAAGGCCACCCTGGAACACTGGCCCCTAGCTCCGGCCCCCACTTTTCTTCCCTGCTGATGCCTTCAGCAGGGATAGCGTGTGCCTTAGTCCCTTGTCTGCCATGGGCGAGGATGGCAGCTTGACTGTGGTGGCAGTGGAGACCCAGATCTTTGGACCACCTCCTCCAAAACCCCAGGTGGGAGGAATGACAAGTCCACAGGATGTGGTGAGGGTCCTGCCCTCTCTCAAGGTGGCTCCCGTCTCTCCCAGCCGCTGTCAGCGCTTGTCTTGGTCCCCCTTTGGGGGATGGGAGGGTGGTGTTCTCACCAGACCCCATATTTTAGGACTTGGACCCTCAGCATCCTGGCTGCCTGTGAACAAATCCCCGTTTTAGTTGAGCTGAGATAAGGAGGAACTCTTCCTGTGACTTTTCTCCAAGAGAAGAACAGGAGCATCTAGAAGCCATGGGGTTGGCATGTCTCACAGGACCCCCTGGGCTTATTTGGTGGACCAGTGACAGCTTGCAGCCCTGTTCTCCAGGCCAGGATAGTGTGTGTGTATGTGTGTGTGTGTGTGTGTGTGTGTGTGTGTGTGTGTGTTGGGGGTGAGGGGGGTGCTTCTGGCTTATGTGTCTGATGCGTCAGGGCACTGTTGCCTGTGGTTCTAGTCTGGGTGTGTGAGGCCACCGCAACCTCAGCTCCACAGCCAGCAGTAGCTCCTGTGCGTCCTGTCTGATTTCAGTTCCCTTGGCCGCTAAGTTTCTCTCTCTTGTCTTAGGAAGGTCTCCAATCCTTAGTTTTCTTGGCAGCCTGACTGAGACAACTGACAGGGTTTGAACCTAACAAATGATCAAGTTCTTCCCAGCTCAGGATCTCGGCAACACCCACTCGCCTGGGTTCTCTGCGATGATTCATCTCTCAGGTGCCTCCCGCTGCCCCCACGTCATCACTCACACCTACCTCCCAGCTACACACCCAGCTCCCAGGCAGCTCCCGGCACAGGAGGGCACGCCCTTTGCTTCAGCCTCCACGGACACCCTGGCCCTCGGCTCCCTAGCCCATCCTGGTGTCTTCCGGAGGGACAGAACCCAGGAGGACCCCGATGTCCCAGGCAGAGCCCCATCTCAACTTTGAGAGCTGCAGGGAGGGAAGGAGAACTAGTGGATATGGCCCAGGATGGACAGGGAGCGGTGCTTCGCCGGGGCCACAGGATGGAGGGGCTGTGGGTGGGCGGGGGTGCTCCAGGACCCCCAGGCCGCAGCCCACCTGCCTCTCACTCACCTCTCCCCTGGGCCGGGGAGGGCAGGCAGGGTGAGCTGGAGGCAGCAGGAGTGACTTCACATCTTTGTTGCTGTAGCTGCTGAGCTGAAAATAGTCCTCTCTCTCTCTCTCTCTCTCTCTCTCTCTCGGGCAGGCTGGCTCAGGGTGTGAAAAGCTCCGCTCCCAGGGAGTGGCAGGAACCAGCCAGGGGAAAGAAAAAAATTAACCACAGGCCTGGGGCTCGCTAGCTTAGCTGAAGAACGCGAGCGCCAGCTCTCCAACCCTGCTCAAGGATAAGCTAAGTCTGTGTAAGACGGGGTAACCGCAGACTCACCCGGCACAGCTCACTGTGCTCCTCAAATGCTCCCACTTTAGACTCGCATCTGCGCCTCCTCGTTTCCTGAGGGCTTCCTGCCCGTGGGCGCTGCGCTGAAGCGGCACACCTTGCAGCTTCTAAGCCTCCTGTCAGCCTGGACACAGATGGCGGCACCCTCATTTCACAGATGTGGAGACTGAGGCCCAGAGAAGTAAATTAGGCCGCCTAAGGTCACACAGCGATGAAGCCTCAGAGGTGGGGTTGTGCGCCAGGCAGAGCTGTCTGCCCCAGCCCTCCAGGGAGCGTTGTTATCCCTTTTGATTGGTGAGGACACCACGGTCTGGCACATCTCCAGCAAACACTTCGGTCTGTAAAGGGTCTCTGATTCCTAATTCCTCTCCTGGGCTGCTGCCTGCTTCAGGCTTAGGACAATTGATGTGAGAATCTGTATTCCCCGGGGTGGGGGGGCCTGGGAGGGATGGTCAGAGACAGAGGCACCCTCCCCATGATGTGGGAGGGAGGGAGTTTCGGGGCTAGGCAGAGTGGGGACACTTCCCTACTCTGTCAGCCCCGGGCTGGCATTTAAGCTCCCGCATCTGTGTGATCACGGATAACTTTGTCTATTCCCAGCACGGTCCCCAACCTTCCTTTCCACCCTAAAGTACACCAGATAATTAAGTCTCTCTCAGGTCTCCTCAGTATAATGCAGATTAATTTATTATTTAAATCCGAATAGAATATTAGCTCATTGTCTTAATAGTTCTGATAAATGCTTGCAGGGGCACAGGATGGAAAGCCTACCCTTTGTCCCCCTCCCCAGGTAGAACGTGAAGACCCCACCGCCTACAAGCAGCTGATGGGTGGGTGTATGATGGGGCTGGGGGCTGGGGTGGAGACTCCTCCCCGCACCCCAGGCCCACCTCCCACCCAAGAAGTAAAGGAGGAGATGGCAGGGAAAGGAGGAAAGGGAGCAGTTTCCCAAACTGGAGGCTTACGGGGCCAGAGCACTAGGGCCAGTTTCTGCATGGCCACCGACCAGTGGTCTGAGAGCTGGGAGGCCTCTCAGAACCTCAGTCTGCCCTCCTCAGAAATGATTCTGGGATAAGGCCGTCTTCACCAAGTGATCCTGAGGGCGCTTTTAGTGGGGTTGGCCATGGGGCAGGTCCCACGGAAACGAGGGTCATGGGGTGCAAACTGTCTTGGCTTTACCAGCACACCACCACCCCGCCCCGGCCACATCCTTTGTCCCAGGCTTCCAAAGGAAGGCCCAGGAAGGTAGCCTCTCCCTGGGAGGCCCACCTCCTTTCCTCATAAATAATCTCGGAGGAAGACCACTCAGGCAGGCACCAGGCCCATCCTTGCTGCTTCCATTTCCTCCAAAGAGAGCCTCCTGGTCTCTCTTCATGACAGGAATAATGAGACTCATATGCCGAGTAGCACACTGGCACAGGAAGTGTGGACATTCCAGCTAAGTGCCCCTCCTATGACTGAAGGTTTGCGACCCCCCAGATTCATATATTGAGACCCTGACCCCCCGGTGTGATGGTATTTGGAGGTGGGGCCTCTCGGAGGGGCTCCATGATGGGATGAATGCCTTTGTAGGAAGAGGAAGAGACCAGAGTTCTCTCTTTCCACCAGGTGAGGGCACAGGTGAGGGCCCAGCGGCCCTCTGCAAGCCAGGAAGGGGGCTCTCCCCAGGATCTCCATCTGCCAGCACCTTGATCTTGGACTTCCCTGCCTCCAGAACCTTGAGAAAGAAATGTCTTTTGTTTAAGGCACCCAGTCAGTAGCAGTTCATTACGGCAGCCCAAGCTAAGACAGACTCACTTTACAGGTATGGAGACTGAGACTAGAGGGTGCAGTGTGGGTGGTCACAAGAATAAACTATGTGTCCCAGATGCCAGTGTTCTCTGTTGACATAACAGATGTGCGAGGGTGCTTGGCATAATGGGGAGGGACACAGAGATGACTGCCATGTGGTCTGGTCTGGGCACAGACGGACTAGAAGACATCTCTTCACCACAACATGAGACCCACCTTAAGTAGCCGCCTTGAGGAAATGGAGGCCCATGATGTCAGGCTGGTGGAGGGGAGGAGGCCACTCGGCCTCCCAATGCCCTGTGTGCCCACCACGTCTGATGCTTCCCTGGCTGCACCCTAACTTGGGAACAGTTGGTGTAGAGTCATGTTACCCTGGTGGCCCCCCAGGTCTGGAGTCGAGTGGGAGCCCTTGGCACGGAAGGTACTGAATCCAGCCAGGAAAAATATATGGGACACATCATGTGGCTGTGGTTCCTTCACACCATCCCGTCATACAGCTGGCAATTAATTTCCCCTATAAATGAAACACCTTTCATATCACTTTATCTGGAGAGCTTGAATTGACAGCAGCGGGTGTAATTTATACATACTTTTTACCCATCTGTTAGCATTCAGGCTTCAGGCTGCTAGCGTTTTTTTCTTCAATTCTCTCCCCAAATTGAAAGGATTAGGTTAGGATTAGGTGAGTGTTTTAACCAGATATTCACAAAGGTGGATGGCGGTGTTTCCAGACGGCCAATGCCCAGGGGAGGCCCTCGTACAACGGTGGCCAGGTGGGGCTCAGTGATCTGGGAAATTGTCTCCACCTGAGAGCCCAGCAGCCCCCCACGGTCCAGATGCTAGCGCTGCAGAGGGCCTCGGGGACTCTCCAGGCCCGCCCTTCATTTTACAGATGAGAAAACTGAGGCTCGGGGAAGCAAAGGGACTTGTGCAAGGTTAAGCAGTGGCAGGAGGCAGAGGCAGAGCTTGATGTGAGTCTGGCTGCAGGAAACCAGAGGGAGGGTAGCTCCACTCTACCCTGAGAGGGGCAGAGGTGTACGGAGGGGACCTGGAAGTATTTGGCAGGCAGGGGACAGTCCCTCTTGCCCCCAGGTGTCCATGGAAGTGGATTTCCATGAAAGCAGGACCAAGTTAGGGCAATTTCTGGAGGCCTTTCTCCGAGCATGCATGCATCTGTGTGCACACGTATGCACCGTGTGTACAAACACTGGGAGCCCATGAGGGCTGTTCCACTCCCCTCTGAACATCCGAAGTCCTGTTATACTGTCCCATTGGCCTTATTTTCTCTGGCGTCCAATGTCTTCCTTTTCTAAGGAGGCTTCTTCCTATTCCAAGGGCCTTGAGGGCTAGAGCATGCTGGACTCCTTGGGGATCTCCAAGCCTGGCCTGGCCCATTGTCATAGGCTTCTCCAGCAAGCTCTCCCCTGCCTGTTTCCGTCTGAGATTTCTGGGGTTCCTATGTGGCATACACATGAAGCTCTTTAGGCTGGTCTGGGAGGCAGGACCTGTTAGCCAGGTAGAATCATATCATCTGGTTTAGGCTGGGGGGCTGGTGGGGGCGGGGTGGAGGAAAGGTGCATGTCACCTGAAAAATATTTGTCCAAGACCTCTGAATCAGGAGCACACTGGCCCACTCACCCATACATTCAGGCAGCCACCGTGTATTAAATGCATGCAACGTGTACTACCCTGGCTTAGGCTCCAGGGACATAGAGATGAGCACCACAGGGCCTTGCCTTTGGAGGTCATGTGCAGGCCTCTGGCCCCAGGAATGGCCCACCTCTGCCTCTCGAGGGCCATAGCAAGATGTTAACGGCCACCGCCTCCTTCACCACCTCGTTTTTGCCTGGACTCAGCCCTGAAGCCATTAGCAGTGTGACTCTGTCTGGTTAGAACCAGTACGATAGTTTTGTATTAATGCAGGGGCCTGAGGAGATTTGGCCATTAAATGTTACATTAGACCCAAGGTGTCCTGTACACGCTCCCGGTGGAGGTTTTCAAGCAGCCTTGGCTGGGGGGCCTTGGTGAGGGGGAACGTGCTGGAACTAACAACCAGGTGGAGAGGAGGGATGCTGGGCTGCATGTTCCCCCTGGAGCTCTGAGGACATCCTACAGAACCGCGGAGGAAGGGCAGGCATGTCCTTGCCTCTCGTTCAGCCTTAGCAGGCCCTGCTGGCCATGGCTGGGCGCCCGGTTCGTCCCAGGCCCAGCAGGGCAGCAACCAAGCTCACCTCGCAGTCCCGGGGCAGCCCTGATTCACTCGTCCTCCTGTCCGAGGAGTACCTCTTCCTCGTCGGACCAGATGTCCTGAGTTTTAGCTCCAAAAATAGAGGCATGGGAGTGATGGGAGAGACAGAGGAGAAGGCGTTTCCCCTTCCATGAAGGAGGTGAGACCCGCAGGGAATAATTATCGAATGACACGGGCTCAATTTAAAATCCGGCTAACTGCATCCTGTGGGGCAGGTGCTTGCTACTCAGAGCAGCCGGGAGAAGACAGGTGTGCATTGGCCCAAGTCATCTAGTCTTGCCGTCAGCCGAACCACCCACCCCCTTACCCACCTACCTCACCCCATCTAAACACCCATCTACCCAATGCCCCACCCGCCCAACTAGCCATCGACCTGCTCATCCTCCAAGGACCTTGGGCAAACTGTGCAGACCCTCTGAGCCTTGGTTTCCCTGTTGCAAGTGGAGGTATGAATTGTGCCTTGTCTCCTCCTGAGCTCGTTTAAAGGATCTGATGGTCCAGGAGACGGTCTGTAAAATGGGGTGAGGAATACAAATCCCAGATGGTGGGTATATTATTATTGTCACCCTTACACCACACTGCTGACATCGAAGCCTTCCTGACTTGAGGTGTTTTCCAACTCTCCCCTCCCGTGGACCGGTGACTCTGCACATCCACTGAAGGAGGAAAAGCTTGGGATTTGTTTTTAAACATCTCCTTCCAGCCACGGAAGGCGGGGCAGATCCTGGAGGAAGCTCCAGCCACCCAGCCTCCTCCCTGCTCTCCTGATTGTCTCAGACATTGTACACGAAGCTAGCTCCTCCCCGCCTCCCCCGAACTCAGCAGCAGGATAAGGAACAAACCTGGGAGGGGGACAGGGGAGCAGGCCTGCGGGGGCTGTAAAAGCATTAGTGGCTGGGCTGGTTGCGGGGAGACTGCAGACAGATGCCGGATGTTTGTTTTCTCCAACGTTAGGGCCTCAGAACCAGAAAAAACAAACAGGAAGCTTCAAGATGAGAAGGCTAATTGTTTGGAAAGGAAGATATTATTTACAGTAATGGGGCAATTAGGAAGGAGGGGGTAGAGTGAGCCAGGGTGGTTTGGCTGGGGCAGCCCAGTCCACCCTGCTATGGATGGGGCAGGCAGGGGGCCATTATCTTGAGCCAGGCCATCTGCCTTATGGTCACCCTCTATCTCACAAGGTCACCCTCTTTTGGGGAAGGTCCACACAAAACAGAAGGTAACATCCATTTACCCAGAGTGGCAGCCAGATCACCTCCCATCCATCATGTGGCCCTAGGAGGCTTCTATTCTTTAAGGCTCAATCCAGTCCTCCTCCTTCAGGAAGCCCTCCCAATTGACTTGCAACTCACAGGAATTCGCCTTCCTCAAAACCCCCTGGATCTCCAGGTCTGAACTGCAGAGACCCTTGACCACACAACACCCTCTATCGGAGCTTCTCTTTCACTAGGGTCCCCACTGATGCCTGGAGCAGGGCCAGACTTGGGAAGGAAGAATGAACTGTACAGGGCCTTTGGGCAAGTGAATGGAGGAGGAGACAGGAGGGATAGAAGGCGGCAGCAGCAGCAGTTCAGGTGAAGGAACAAATTTTAAAAGTGAGTAACATGGGCTCTATGGCCCCCAAGCCTCAGGTCCCTCCTTCACCCACTGGCTTGCTGGGTCTTGCCAAAAAGAAGTGAAGATGGCAGTTGAGAATACCACACTCAACATGCACCAAACTCTTAGATCTCAGATTGATTCCGGCTAGTCATTTGAGAATACTCGAAAACTGCAGATCTCAGGGGAAAAAAAAAAAAACAATCTTTCCTTTGAAGCAGAAAATGGGCCATTTGCACATTAATGGCTGGGTGGGCCAAGAGCCCCTCCAGGAAGGGAGAAGGGATTGCCCCAGTGTCACTTCTCCAGAGGTGCCCGAGGGTGGTGGCTGGGGTGATGGTCGTCACAATGCCATGATACTGCTGAGCAGGGCTTGACCCGCACTTCATGGTGGGCCATGAAAAGGCCCTATGGTGACTCTGGGGACAAGGAAACCAGACACAGGCTGCTTTCTGTAGACAGGGCGTGCTTCCAAATACCAGGAAACAGATCGTGCTGTGCTCCTCCTCTGGACATTTGTTAAGAAGTGGTTGGGCAGCCAGTAGCACAGACTGCTGGAGGGCGGTGGGAGCCACGTGCACAGGACTGGAAGCAACTTGGAATCTCAGACTTCTCCAAGGAGCATCCAGGCAGGGCTCCATAATCTGCCCCCTCTGCTCTGCTAAGCTCTCCCCCACTTTCCTACACAGTGCCTGCTGCCAGCCGCGCTGCCCTCTCTGTCCCCTGACGCGCTGGGTTCGTTTACACCTACCTTCTCCTGTTTCACCTATGCTCCAAAATGCTCCTGGATCCATGACTGCCCCCCTACCCGACTTCCACGCGCAGTGCTCTCACCCTCTAACGCGCATGTGGCCAACACTCCTGCTTCCAGCTAGCGTCTCTAGTCTTCCCAAATCTGAGCTCCTAGTGGGGGAGAACCCCTGTTCTCTGCGACACCCCATGCCCTCTGTGCCAGCCTGGGAGGGTTGTGAGCCTCTGTCTCCTGTAGATTAGCACCACACTGTAGGGCCCTGCAGGGGGACAGCCCTGGCCTATCGCTGCCTGATGGTCTCCTGGGATTTCTGTCCTCTCCTTCCTTTGCTTACAAACGTGGAGGAAGAAAAGACCGGGGCCATCCTTCTGCTTGTTTAAAAGTAGAAGCACCAGATAGCCTCTGGGTTAGCAAAGGAGGTGAGGGAGGGTCTCCCAACCACACCCCTGCCTGTCCCCCTGCCCCCCCACACACTGTGACATCACTAGGGTGGGTGGGGAGAAGACGAGGCATCAGTTCTTGGATGGCTGGACAGACAGAGAGAGGCTGCCAAGGCCTGTCCCCCGGTCACTGTCCCAGGCTTCTCTGCTCCTATATTCACAAAAAAATGTGGGAGAGTGGGGAGCAGAACCCTGAATTCTGCCATGGGGGTCCCCGACATGGCATCCTGAGCCTCCCACCACATTTATAATCTCAGTCCCTTTTGGGTCCAGTCCATCCATCCTTTGTATACCAGATATTTACTGCCCACCACAAAATGCCCAGCAAGATGTCAACTCAACAAATATTCAGAGTGCGTATTCTGAGTGCGGAGCCCTAAAATAGATGCTAAAATTTAGAGGTTTATGTAACTGAATATAGGCCCAACGACACACAGTCACATGGATCTGTGAGATCCTCCTCATGATCTGTAAGGCCTGGCCTTGAATCTCAGAGCTGCTGTGTACTGTCGGCGTGGCCTGGGAGCAGTTACTTAACTTCTTCCTGCCTCAGTGTTCTCATCTGCAAAATGGACAGCTGTGCCAGTGAAGCAAGTTAGCGTGTGTGAAGCATTTAGACCAGAACCTACTACACTATTATTTCCTGGGTTTCTACTATGTGTGGGAACCTGGATGAGACACTGGACCCACCGCCCTTGACCCCATGGTGTTCACCCTGCTCTCCCTGCCCTCACACCATACAGACCCCCTGCTGGGCAGGAGGGGGTACCTCAAGCACAGAGGAGACCAGAGCCCAGGAGTGGTTGGGGGACACTGTGGGCAGCTGGTCAGGAGCTGCTGCTTGAGACTCTGATGGGCTCTCGGAGAAAGACAACTGGGAGGAGGTGGAGGGTATCATGTGTGAGTCCTCTGAGGGAGCTGCAGTCCATTTACGCCGAGGTCACTTATGAATATTAAATTCTTTGCTCCAGGCTCCAAAGAGTCCCACTGCCCTGCTCTACCCAAAGGCCAAGGTTACAGCCATAATAAACAAAGCTGCCCTTCTCCAGAAGAAACACACTCTCCCTCCACCTTTACGCAGGTGTGCTCATGGGCATGAACACGCATGCACACACACACACACACAGATGCAGTATTGGAGAAGGAAGGAAAAAGTGGGGAAGTGCAGGGGGTGGACGGACAGGAGCAGTTTCCACACTCTTGGCTTGGGGATGGGTGATTCTCTGTACTGTCCATACCCACAAACCCAGCCCATGGGCCAACAGGCTCAGGACAGGGACCTCCAGATGAGGCCCCACCCCATTCTGCCTCCTCTTACTTCTCTTCCCAGCGAGGTTCTCAGACACCAGGTATGGTCACCAAACACAACTGGAGTTTGACTCTCCACAAAATAAAGGGAGCTTTCCAGGAGAGGGTGCTGTTGGAACATCCTGTGAGTGGGATGCGAGCTCCTGGGTTTGCGGGCCTGCGGTGGGCCAAGCAGCCTTCGAGGCGTCAGGTGCAGAGGTCTGGGCTGGGCCCTGTCACAATGGAAGGGGGAGGGGCTGAATTATTCTAACTTCAGTGCACTTGCTAAAATGCAGAAAGCCTGAGGTTGGGACTAGGAAACCCCCAGCACCTCCATTGCTGGCTGATTGAGAGGACCAGTCGGCTGAAGGGAGGCTGAGGAAGGGTGGTGTCACTAGGTCACTAGTTTGTCACAGGGTGACACAGCCACACACACGGAGACCGAGGTCCCCAGAGGGGCCTGTTTGAGCCCTAGCTCGCTGTTCTGCCCCAGTGAGAATGACTGGGGGATTTGCTTTCTCTGTTCCCCGCACTGGGAACAGAAATAGAACCGGGAAGGGTTTGCCAGTGTTTTGGGTGCTGAGTCCCTGAGGGGGTTGGGGCCTGCTAACGAGGGTCTGGCAGTCACAGTGCTGGCATCCGAATGTGTGCATGTAAGTCACCTCATGGGGTGGTGCTACCCTGTCTGGCTGAGTTACAAGGACGTGGTGGTTCAAATGATTAAGCAGAGGAGGGAGCTGTGGGCAGGGAGAGAGGCACGCACATAGACTTGCAGATGGGGTGACAGACACAGGGAGACAGAGGCAGAGAGGGGCAGAGGGACAGAGAGACAGGGACGGGCACAGACACTTGGACAAAAACTTGAAAAGAAGGGAAGTGGGGAGAAAAGGGGGGGATGGGTCTGATTCTTTTCATGTCTCCAGCAGAGCCTCCCCCGAGAGGCTGGGAGAGGAGAGACAGGCACGGCCAACAAGCAGACCGGGAGCAGGGATCTGGAAGTTTTCCCTGCTCCTGCCTCCAGGTCTCTCTACCACCTTCCCTACTGCCCTTCTCCTCTTCCTCATTCTTATGACCCACCCTCTGAGTGTCCCCGCTGTGCCAGGCACCAGGTTGTTATGTCTCTTCTCATAACAAGCCTCCAAGGCTGGTCTTTACCTGTCCACTTTCTGGAGAGGACAAAGGAGGCTCAGGATGGACAGGACCGGGATTGTGACCTGCAGCTTTTAGCACCATCTTCCCCTCATTCTGCCCACTGCTCCAGAGAAGGTCCCAGACATGAAGGTTTATGTCAGCAGGAAGAGACCAATCTGGGTTGTAAGGTTCTGTCCAGGTGGAGGGTGGGGGGGACTGGAGTGTGTGTGTGTGTGTGTGTGTGTGTGTGTGTGTGTGTGGTGAGGAGGGGGCTGGGCACCGTACAAATACTATAGCCATCCATCACTTCCGAACCCTCGCTACCCACATCCCGGTACTGAACAGATTTGGAGAGCAAGGACCTCGTACTGTAGGTCAGGGGCCTGCAGGGACTGGGCCAGGTCTGGGTGACTGGTACAGCCCTCCAGGGTCCCGACCCACAGATGCTTCCTTGGGAGGCCATGGCCAAAGAGCCAGTTAGAACTGAGAACAGAAGACCTCCCATCATTCCCAAATGCACAGCCAGGCTCTCTGCATGAGGGGAAGCACAAAAGCCTTGGCTGCCTATCCCACAGGTCAGGCCTGCGCCCCAGCTGGGCCACTTAGGACCTGTGTACCCTTGCTTAAAGTCCCTGACCTCTTTGTGACAGCTGCAGCACCTGTAAGATGGCCCTGGCCTTCAGGGTGGACAGTCAAATGAGATCTGTGTAAAGCACCCAGCCCACTTCTTGGCACACAGCAAGCACTCGATAAATATTCACTGACACGTCTTTAATCATGAACGCAATTACTTATTCTCCTTTGGCTGCTCATCCTCCTTTCCCTCCCTACCTCTCCCCTGCTCTTCACCCCCACCCCCTCTCCCCAGCCTGTCAACCCTGTTTTCAAAGGGTCTACCAGGTGTCACATCTCTGCTAGGCTGATGGCAACGCATGGGACGGCCACGGTGCTTGCTGGGGGACAAAATTCAGTCAGTTCAACGCCACTAGGCATTTTCTCAGTGCACAGCCCTGTGATTTGCACAAGACACATAGCCTGTCTTTTCCCCTCAAAGACTTTCCGCCAAATATGAGAGCCATGGCAAGTACACAAGTGACTTCACTCGCTCATTCCTTTGTTCACCATTTATAAACCCTTCACTGATTATCCAGCAATGTGTGACCAATTGCAGAAGTGAGGAAGTACAGCAAATTGTGTCAAGGCACTAGAAGTGAAGTAAAAAATGATCAGTATCATGAAGGTAGGGTCCTAGCATTGTTAAGTCTGGTGAAATGACACGGGGGTTGCTCCTGCAGCCAGCGGGCGACAGGCTCTGGAGCCCAGGAGCCGGTCACCAGACACATGGACTCGGAGGTCACAGGATCCCGACTGTCACGGAAAGGTTTTGCTCTCATGGTCGAGGCTTTGTGAATAGTCTTATGTGTGCTTTATCACAGCATTCTCTCAACAGCCCTGGGAGGTAGCCAGGTGCGGCAGAATGTCACTGGGTGTCGCTAGAGATGCTACACAGGAAGGACAGCCACTTGCCCACAGTCCCCTGGCACTGACCTTCAGAACTGAGACCAGAACCCCAGCCTCGCTTGCACCTGGGACTCCTCCAGCAGCTGGACTGAGGTGACTACTTTTGGTTTTTTCTCTGCGCAGTCTCCTCCCCCAGCTCTGGGAGCTCCCCAGTGGCCCTAGGCCACCCGGCGCGTCCTCGCCAGCCAGAGGCACAGAGATCCCTTCTTGGCTCACCTGCTGTGCCCTGCTGGCGGTGGTACCTGCACCCTCTACCCCTCTGCACTTTGACCTTCTCTTCTGATTTGCACCCGCCCCGGTGTTTAGGTTTGGGCCAATGTCCCCAAGTTTTTATCGATTATATATCTTTTGGGGGGACATTCATTATTTATTCCGCCTCTCATCCTATCACTGTCCAAGCACTGTGTACGAGCTAACTGGGCACCCCAATGGCCAGTACCCCTGGGCGTGTGTCTCCATCACCCACATGCACAAGCGCCTCCACACCCCCTCAGGGGCTCTCTGGGGCTCCCTAGGGCCCCTGCATCCATTTTGCTGACTGGAACGTGTCTCTTTTCAGAGCCACCCTGGTGAAGCCTCTGTCTTAGCACATGGTGGTATTTAGTGCTTCCCATATTAAGATGAGCCAGGACTGTGAGGGGGTCGAAAAGACAGATAGCGCAGAATGTGGCATGGTCACCAGAGGTAGCTTCAGAGTCTCAGTGGAACCACCACACAACTGCTTCCTGTCTGAACCCAGAGAGTGAGTCTCCTGTCACCAGAGGAATTGAGGCCCAGAGTGGCAGTGGGAGCCTGAGGCCTGGGCCAGTCTGGAAGACCGTTTCTCCTCTGGGAAGTCATAGGCCCTTGTGAGGAGGATGGGGTGGGGCTCCAGCCCGTCTCCCTGTCAGAGGCCTCTCTGGCCACGCAGCCCCCAGCCACAGCAGAACATCCCGGCTAGCCCGCCTCCCATGGATGGCCCCGTGCTGTCTCCACGGCCAAGTGGGCCTCCTTCTTTCCCCAGCTCCGCCCTGAGTGCCCGAGCAGGGGCATGTCCAGTTACGAGGCATTTGTTGACTGGCTGGGGTGGGGAGTGGCGGCCTCCCCACCCCCTTCTCTCTCCTGCGTGGGCCCTGGGAGCAGGCACGGGCCCCCAACAGTTCTCTGGCATCTGGGAGGCTGGCGGGAACTGCCATGAGCTGCTCTGACCGCCTTCAAGGGCACTGCCAGGAATAGATGCGGCCACCCTGTCGCCTGCGTGGGTCTGGCAGCCTCAGAGTGCCCTTTCTCCAGACTCTGCGCACTTCCCAGGGAGCGTCATCCCCGACTGCCTGCTTCCTTACGAGTGAAAGCTCAGCTTGGTGCCTGCTCCTGGCTCTTCAGAAAGTGTCGAGCCACTTTTCCCCAACACAGCCCAGCAGATGCTACCCCACCCACCTCTCAGCCAACAAGCTGCAGCCACTGGCCAGTCAACCAGACGCGGAGCCAGCTGATTCCTTGATGCCCGCCTGGCGCAGCCTAAAAAGCAGCCCCCGAAGGGTCTGTCCAAACAGGAGCCCTTAGTGACAGAGTTGTTCGCCTTTGATTGGCAGCCAAGAAACAATGTCAGGAAGGTAAGGTGTCTCGCTTAGAGCCACAGCTTGCCAAGGGCAGAAGCGAGCCACCAAGCCACAGCTGCCGGCCCCAGCCAGTAGTGTGGGGCCCACTGTGGAGAGATAGCTCTGGAGGCGGAGGAGTGGGGCTCAAGGGAGAAGGGGGTACCTGAATCCTTTTAGGCGTTTGGCATTCAGACGAGAAGAGGAAGGATGTCATCCAAGACGTGGGGAAGAACGGGTTACCTCTGAGTGCCAGTGAGCGGACCAGTATGGTCCAGAAAGTCTGCTCATGGGAGCAGAGAAAGGGAGTGTGACCGCATGGACCCCAGGGAAAGGGGCACTGAAGGCACTGGGCACTCTGCCAGGAGGCTGGCTGCACGGCTCCCGGTGGGTGGGAGACTCTCTGCTACCCGTTCCTTCATTCTTATAGGATTCACTGTGTGGCCCTTTGGCACTTACGACAGGTCCTATGCCAGGACCTGGGGACGGAGCACCAAAAAGGTCCCTGCCCTCATGACGCACACAGTCTAGCGGAGGGAGACCATCAATAAAAACAACAAGTCAAGATGGGATAGATTGGGAGGTGATGGAAACAGCAAAGCCGACTAAGGGGGAGAGGATGCTGGCCCTGGGTTCAAGGGACAGCTATTTGATATGGAATGGCTAGGGAAAGCCTCTCTGATAAGGTGACATTTGAGAAGAATCCTGAAGGAAATGAGGGAATGAACCAAGTGAGCATGTGGAAGAAGAGTCTTCCAGGCAGACAGATAGCCGGTGCAAAGGCCCCGAGGCAGACGTGTGCTGAGCCAGCTGGAGGAAGAGCCATCTACAACCTGTGGAACGAAGGAGGCTACAAGAGTATCTCAGCTCACCTCCTAAGACCAAGCTGTTCAAATAGCCCATTCTGCACGCACGGCCCTATTCCTGTGTCTCACGAAGAGCTAGTGGGATTCCTTCTCTCGGCTAGGCGAGACAGCTGAGACACCTTTGCTGAAAGGGGATACAAAGACGGACTTTGGAATCTGTGAGCCAGCCAGGAGAGAACAGACGGGGCCCTGAATTCTTAACCTCAAGGTGCCTCCCTAATTTAACGCGTGGCTCTTTTCTTTGCCTGCTACCCCCTGCCCACTGTTCCTCCTTCCACGTGCAGGCCCTGAACACAGCCTGCTCTAGCTAGTGAGAACTGAAGCCCCCGCCTGGGAGGGGAGTCCCGAGGGGCACCAGGGCTTCCTGGAGGAGGAGCCCAAGGAGTGTAGACCTTTGGTGTGGTCAGAGCAGGGCAAGAGAGAAGCAAAGGCTGAGAGGCTGCCGTGAGCATGTGCGTGTGCATGCATGTGTGTATGTGTATGTGTACATGTGTACGTGTGCGTCTGAGAGGCCCCACTGCGGTTGGGAAAAGATTCGTGTATGGGAAAAGTGGAGAAGGGTGGTGAGGTTCTGGCCTTGTACCTGTTCCCCTCTCCTTTAGGACCTGAGTTTGTTCTTTTTCCCTCTTTGTGTTTGTGTCTGTTTTTCTGCCTGAGTCTATCAGTGCCTCTGTGTGTCTGTGGGAATGTCTCTGTCTGTGTCTGTGGTTCTCAGGCTCTCAGTTTCCCCTCTGTGTGCGCCTGTCTGTTCGGCTGGGTCTCTTTTGGTCTCCCTCCCCCTCTCCTCCCTGCCCCCTCTCCTCTTTCTCTCAGAACAGGAAGAGGCCTGCAAAGGACTGCCATTTCCCCCCTCCGCCTCCCCACCCCGTTCCCTCCCCAGGTTTTTTCTCTCCTCCTTATTCAAGGCAGATAAAGTGCGCACAGCTGCTCCCAGCTGAAACGGGCCTTAATTGCACCCCCGTTGCCATGGCGATCCCTGATGATCTCCGTGGCTGGAATGTCGCCCTCCCGATCTCCCTGCTGGGGCCTCCGGGCTGCACAGCTTCGCTGGCCCCGGAGCTGACCCCGTGCGGCACCCTGGCAGGGCAGCAGGCGGCAGCCTCACCCCAGGGCCCCCCACCATGCCTTTCCCCTCCCCCACCCCGTGCCATTCCAGGGTCCAGCACGGTAATGCACACGCTCCGAGATGGGGACAAAGCATTCTTCTGTCACTAGTCTAGGCCCTGGTTTGGGGGGGTGGGAAGGAGGAGATCTGGGCTCCATCCCCTCACCTGTGGACCTGCCACAGCTACACTTACCAGGATGTGGGAGGGCTGCCAACGCAGAGCACCCCGTTTGTTGCAGTTTCTGTGGAGCCCTGGGCACAGAGCGGTGGGCACTGTAGAGGGAAGGGGTGCTCCGAAGTCCCCTCTAGGGTACCGAGGTGCTGCAGAGGGGCAGTCAGCAGGTCAGGCCGTCCCCCGCCCCACCCCAAGCCCCTGCAGAAGACAGCAGGGGGAGGGTGGAGGGGGGCAACCTTGCTCGGGAGGAGAGGGACACCGAGGAGATGCCACTGGGGCCCAGGCAGAGCACCGTGGTCCAGGGATGTGAGCCTGATACAAGGAGGTGTGTCTGTGTGTGTGTGTGTGCATGCCCGTGTGTATGTTGGGGGATGTATGGGCCACAACCCTGCCTTACACTCCCCCTTCAGAGGACCCTCCCCTGGAAGCCAAGCTGGGCCACATTAGAGTGTGTGTTCACAGCTCAGTGGCTCCTGACAGGGGTCTCGGGGAGGCCGGCTGTACTTAGCGCCCTCGTCAGCACACCCGGAGGGGCCATCACATGTCAAGTGGGATCGCTCTGGGCAGCCCAAGACCTGCTGCTGGCTCTATTCCCTCACTGTCACCCGCTCTTCCCTCTGGGCCACCCGGACCCTCACCCCTCTATCTAGTGGGGCCTGGGTGGAGTGGGGTTTTCATCTGCTGGATCTGCTGGGCCTTCACAAACACGCCCCCCCCCCCCAGCCCGTTCCCCACCCAAGCAAACCCAGAGGTACTAGGGGTGTTCCAGCACTTTCTGCCTACCCCACCTTCCTCAGCATCCATGCCCCCTTCTTGCCAGGCAGGCAAGGCTCCGCTAGCTGGTGCCAGAGCCCAGACCCTGCCTGGCTTCCACTGGTCCCTTCTCGGGGCAAGACCTCCCAGGACGGAGCATCTTTGACGGCCCTGCCCCTAGCGATGGTGGCAGCTGAACACACACCACCCTGAGCCACGCTTGGTAATATAACGATAGCGATAACAGCAGCGGGAATAATAACAGCCACTGCTTATCAAGCGGCCACCACATGCAGGTGCCGTGGGTAGAAACTCTATGTGCACCACGGCGTGGTTCCCTCACAAGCCTTGAGGTCAGGACTCTAAAGTCCACACAGATGGGGAAACAGGTGTCACCTACCCTGCCAAGGCCACTCCCTCTGGGTGGCCATGGTCGTGGGATCCTGAGGTGGACCCAGAGATCTATGTCTGCCCTGGCCCAGGCCCTGGCGAACAGTTCACTGGTGGGCTGGTGCCGCCCCAGTACCTTCTGTCTGTAGTAAGTAGTAAAGCTACAACTCTGAGGGGCTAAAAACGTCATCTCCTGCATCGTGTTGGAAGTAGAGCAGCTGTCTGTGGGGAAGGATTTCTGCATGAGAGTCAGTGTCAGTGGTGCCCCTGCCATTGAAACACCCAGCCTTCTGTTTCCCCCAAGTCCATGGGATAGTGCTCAAGGAACCATCTCTCCCTCTCTCTCTCAGGCCCTATGTTTGTAAGTTTTCCACAAATATTTGCTGAATAAATAAAGGAGCGAAAACAAAAACAAACAAGCAAAATAAACCCCCACACTTCTTACCCTTGACATACACTCTCACCCTGACTCCTCCCTTTTCTTAATCCTGAAAAGGCTATAGAATTCACCACCTCCCCTTCTGCACAGCGGAGACCCTAACATAGCCCCAGGCCAGATACCTGCTTCCTCCCGTCCCTCCCTGGTGCCCACCGCAGGGGCGAGTCTGAGACAGGGCTGGCATGTCACCTGTCTACGTGCGACTCAGCCAGCCTGCAGAATCGCGTTGCCCTCTAGGCGATTGCAGGCCCTCCAGAGGGGGCCCGACCCCCAGCCTCCACTCTGACACCCCCTCCGGTTTCCTGAATACACTTTCTGCACCTGGCCCTTGACCAGTCGCTTCTTCTACCTGGACATTCTGCACCTGGCCCTTGACCAGTTGCTTCTTCTACCTGGACGGCCCTTCTTCCTCTTCTCCGCCTTCAGAAATCATCTTTCTCACGGGGTCCGACTTACTTGCCACTACTTCCTACTGCACTCATTTTACCCTGCTGACCACATTCTGCCGTGTGCTGCTGCTATTTGCTGAAAGAACAGATGTACACCAAGAGGCAGTTCAGAGAAAACAGGCTGCGTGTCTGGGGTGCCCCCTAACCCCTGAGCCCAACGCTGATACCCCTGAACGTTCCCTAACCACCCTGGGGGCCGCTAGGAGGGCGTTCCAAGTGCAGATGGCATCTCCACTGACAACCCACTATGTGCTCTTCCCTGGTGAAGAACTGGTCCCTTCTAGGACCCTTCACTTGGGCTGGAGGGTGCCAGCCCACATCCTAAGGGATGTGGGAGTTCGGACAAGGAGCTGACATTGAACTGGGAAAGGCTGGGACGGAGAGCGGTCATTTCAGGTGGAGGGGCCCTCAGGGGCAATGGCTCAGTGTAGCGGGAGACAATCGCGAGCAGGCTGGCTGGCCAGGGCTTACGGCTGAGGGTAGGATGCGGACGGAACATGGAGGGCCTCCAAGGCAGGACGTGGAGGTGACTCCATGCGGTCACCTGATGGTCAGCAGCCTGGGAACAGGAGCCTCTGCCCACTTTTTCTGCTAGTGATAAATAAGGTAAAGTAGAGAAACTTATTTCCCTTGAAGGAATCATGAACTTCTCAGGGGCAGGGGCCGATTTTCTCCCTGCCCTCACCCCTCTTCCACTCCCACCTTCTACCCCTTCGCCACCAGGTCCACCCAAGTCCTGTCACTGAGGTTGACCTTGGGCCTTGCTTAGGGTTAGATGAGGTGCCCTTCCGAAGGCAGTTTCCTCTAGTTCGTATCACCCCCTCCCCCGTCATGCTTCCTCTTCACTCATCTGTCCTTCCAGCCCAAACCCTATTCCCTTGCTGCCAACCAAGCCTAATCACATTAAGAAAGGGGAAGGTGTAATTCAGGCCCAACAGAACTCCAAAAAACTGTACACAGCGTTGCAAGGATTTGTCCACCGAGTAAATCTCACCCCTTTGCATTCTATCAGGTGAGAAGTAGCTTCTCACTGCTCTGAAAGGTGCTAGGAGGCGCCAGGGGACGCGCCTCCCTGAACTCGGTGCCAGAAGGTTGGAAACTCTGCTCCACAAAGGAGCCCTAGAAGCCCAGGGGCTCACCCCATTCAAATGGCCCCGGTAAGACCAGCAGGCTCCCCCGGTGACCCACTGCTGGTTGCAGAGGGATCAGTAACCCTTCACTGGCTTCCTTCCTACACCCGTCAGCACCTGCCTCAGAACAGTTAGCTCCCCGCATGCTCTCCCGGATTCTCCCTGGTCCACCTGGGTTTGTGCATCTCCTGACCTAACGTCACGTAAACTCCCTGAAGGAAGGAATGCGGCTTAAATCTTCCCTGCTTTCACTCTCAGCTTTGCTCATATCCCAGCAATGTGCAAGGCATTCAGTGAAACCACATCGACACAAGTCATGGCTATATGACAGGTGGACACCTGTCCCTGTGGAGATGTCCATCGGGTATCAGGCAAAAGAAATAGAGTCAGCCTGCAAAGGAGACTTTGCTCTGAATATCATGCTTTGTTTAATGAACTGTCTCCATGGGGGGCTATTAACACACTAAAAGATATACTTTTTTAAATCACATGATTAACCTTGGGAATGAAAGAGTCTATTAAACACATTGTTTCCACCTTACCATGCTCAGGAAACAGCCTCTAGATGTGCCAAGGCCCCTCATGAGGAGAATGGCCATCAGTTAACTAACAGCCATTGATCCCTTGTTCGTTGTGGCCACACTCGGAGGACAAGGCACACATCCTTGGAGTCAGTCCCTACGGGGCCAATGTCCCACCCTACCCCCACTGGGGAAAGCGTTTGCCAGGGCTGCCTAAGGTTTGCATAGCTAAGTGGTACTTTGGTGGGAAAATCTACATTTGTATATATTCCCTCTCTCTCCATTCAAAATCTCTGGGCTTTTTAATATGAGAACCTTTTATTTCCGTAAAACAGCAGCTGCTTTCATTTAGTTTGATGGATTTAGCGCATTTAGAGGCGGGAGGCACGGATGGGAAGGCAGTGGATTTCTCAGGCCTACCTGCTCACACCTTCCAAAGGATGAAGCGTGCCCAGTACGGAGCATCTCATATCTGGGCAAAAAGGAATCCTCCCTTCCTTTGTCTTAAGACTTGGGATTTAATTTATTCCAAGGGTGCTTGTGAGTGAGATTCCCTCCTTTTAGAATTTCTCTACCTATTTTTCTCCCTTCCCTCCTCCTCTTTCACTTCCTCCTCCTCAATTCTCACACACAGCTGCTTGCCCTGCACTCCCAGCGTCACCTCATCCTGGGAAAGCACAGCCCTGGAGCAGCAGCCACACCCAAGCTGTCCTCCCTGCTGCACTCCTGGCAGGAGGGAACTCACCTGGGAGCTCCCCAAGGGCTGAGAACCCCTTCCTTTCAAGACCAGTAATTGGGGAACCAGAGCAGGCAGGTCTGAGCCCAATCCTGCGGAACCCAGGCTATCGCTACACCGTCAGTATTTGCAACCAGGTAACAATGCGGTGGAGGGATGGTGGACGCTTGCAGCCCACTGGGACTCCAGGAACGTGAGATCTCAAACCCCTGCTTATTGCAGGCGGTCTATTTCAGAAAATGGCTGATCACAAACTCGGAGCCAGGGAAGGCCACCTCACGCCCCCAGGGCTTGGAAGCTTCTCCACTTGAGGCTCTTATGGCTTCCTTGTTTTTGGTCTGTCTGTCTCCTGCACAGACTGGAAGCTCCTGAGGGCTTGCTTACTCTTGTGTCTCTAGTGCCTTGAAGTGAGTCCTTGTGAGGGATTCTGGATTCTGGGCCCCGAGGCTTCTGCCCTCATTCTGAAGGCCTCTGACGGTTTGTAACCACCCTGTGGCAGGGGTACCCAGAACCTGCATCTGGCTTCTGGGCCTGCACTGTCCTCTCTGGCTGCCTGACTGCCCTAGGCTTCTCCCAGATCCAACTGTCCCTGCTTCTCCTCTCCTCCAAGGCAGCTCCTCCAGCCTTTCCCTCCCCTCCTCAGGCCTCATCTCCATTTCTACATACTGAAACCCACTCTCCATCACGGTGCTTGGCAGGGACGCAAGCAGGGCTTCTGTGGGGGTGCGCCCTATGGTGCTGGTTTGTTGAAGACACAGGCCTGCTTCCACCAGCCTGGGGCTCTGGATGGACTGAGGAGGGGAGTGGGGCTCTCTTTCTGTGCAGGCCCTGGTTAGTGGCCTGCTTTGTCCTGCCCTGACCAGCCTGCACTCTGACAGCACACGGTCCCTAAGGGACCCTCTCAAAGGACTCAGGGCCAGCCAGCTCCTTGATGAACTTGACTCCCTTACCTACAGGGCTGCATCTTGCTCGGGGGGCTTCTGCTGCCATCTTCTAGTTGGGTTCTCTTGGGTCAAAGGCAGGGTAGGTCTTCTTAGTCCCCATTTACAGCTGGGGAAACTGAGCCCTGGGAGACCAGGTGGCACGCATCCATGAAGAGCAGAGCCAGGACTGTGCCATCCTGCCGATGTTCACTGCAGGGCTCATTCCTGATGAAACACAGCGGTGCTCATGGGAGGCAGAGACCACATGCACGCTCCAGGCCACCAGTTTGGCAGTTACTTCCACCAGGCGAGGGACATGGCCTGAGACGGAGCGTCGGGAAGCTCCCCTAGCCCTGGGGCTCCATGCCTGGGGTTCATCTCACTTCTCCGTCCCCTTCCTCATACTTGGATGCAACAGTATCCCACCCCCAAAGGCCTGTAGCATGAGCCTGGCCCACAGACCTCCCTTTTCCAGGCCCTTCCTGGCAACAACTCTCCCTGGGGTGGCATCTCTCCTGAGGAAGCTTCTGAGACCTGCCCGCGACCTCCGAGTGCAGTTGGAGTGGGAGGAGGTTGGTGTTATTGCTGGGTTGCTCGCAGAAGCCAGGCTGTTTCCTGGGAAATGAGAGGGGCTCTGAGTGTCTTTAGTTCTCTTTGCGGGTTAAAGAGCTGGCTGCACGTGACCTTTGTCACCTCCGTGGTCTGCCTGGTGCTGCGTCTATGGCTGATGGTGGCCCCTAGGTGCATCTGGGACATCGCTGAATGGACCAGGCCTTACTCCTTCTCTGTGAGGGGTTGCCCCTTCTGAAAGCCCTGCCCAGGACACTCAGGTGAGCTCTCTGTCACTTTGAGACTCTGAAAGCCAGGGCTGAGCATTCCATTAGCCTCTGGGAGAGTGCAGAGCCTGGAGAGGAGAGGGAGAGGAGGCTTCCACCAGCCCACCTCCCAGGCAGCTGCTGAGCAAATCCAGGGAGTTAATAGGAGCTACACAAAGCCCTTGATTTGCTCCAGAGATCAAGGGTCAGCCTGAATAACTCATTAATTAACCAAGCAAGGCTTCCTGCTATTGACAAGGTCTGGGAGCTCAGCCTGGGAGCAGACCTCACATCCTGCAGCCAGAAGACCATCCCCAGCTCCCGCTCCCCCTCCTCTTTCCTACTCAGCACCCACTGCCCTGAGGGACACCCAGAAGGCCATTCCATCTTTGGATCCCAGCTTTCCCAGGAGCCTTTGGCCTGGTGGGATTGTGCACCCTCACCCTTCCACTTTGAAGCCTGACCTACAAGTTGTCTTTTTGCTTCCGTCCCTGCCCACTCCCGCCCCAGCCTTCACTGGCATAATATCCGATGCTCTCGGGATCCAGGCGCGAGCCGGCTCCCACACACCTCAGACGCTGCTCTTGGATGTCTATCACCCGGGAGAGGACATGATGAGCTGATTCACACTGAGGTGGCAGGCTGAGGGTGTTGGGAGAGTGGGTGGGTGGGTGGTGATTTCATTTTAACAAGGGTCAGGCTTCGATTCAGATGGTGTAAGCTCTCAGGGTGGGATTTCAGACATCGGAGATAGGCTAGGTGGAAGGACTATTTTGGTCAAGGGTCCTTCCCAATGATGGCTGAGGTGACAGACTGGGGACGGCCACCTTCTGTGGGTGACTGAGGCTGCTCTGCCCTAGGTGTCTTTCCTTCCATTAGGGTGCAGCTTCTTCCCCATGAGCGTGAATGTCTAAGCACCTGTTTTGGTGACCTCCACACCTGTCCCTGGCACCACCTCCCACTGGAACACCGACCCCCACGGAGTTTTCTTTGCCCTAAACAGGATGTACCACCAGAGGAGACTTCACGGAGGACACTGGTCATCCCATCCAAGTGTTGCTGAAGAGGGCATCTTGTCATCACCCATGGGCCTACACGGAAGGAGTGCTCATGACTAGGTATGGACAGAGCTCTTCGAGAATGGACAGAGCTTTCCAAGACACAGGAGACTTTGATGTGGTCTGCAGCACCTCTGCTATTGCTTACAGAGTTCATCCCTGCTGATCGACGTTTGCAGAACCTATTGCTGCTTGCAGAGCCAGCTGTTTCTTAAAGGGCTCATCACTGACGTTAGAGCCTGTTGCTGTTTGAAGAGTTCATTGTTAGCAGAACCAGGCATTGCCCACAGAGCTCATCGCTCTCTGCAAAGCTTGCTGCCACTTGTCAAGTCTCTTGGGCTTGCAGAGCCTGGTATTTCTTGCAAATTCATTAAAGTTTGCAGAGCCCGAAGCAGTTTGTGGAGCCTGTTGTTTGCAGAGCCCATCCTTGCTTGCAGAGTTCTTCACTAGCTTCAGATCCAGGGACTAATTGTAGAATCTAACATCTTTAGCAGATGCTGGCTTTGTAGGCTGTGCTCATCAGTATCCACCGAACTTACTGCTGTCTATAGAGCTTGGCTCTGCTTGCAGAACCTTCGTTGCTTGCAAAGCTCCTCTTGGTTGGAGAACCTGGGGCTGTTTCAAGTCTGACATTGCTTATAGTGTTCGTCACCAATGTTAGAGCCCTGCTGCATTTTCTGATTCTACTTCTTATACCTGGATTATCTGCCTTCTGGTAAATTGTTTTTAATGTTTATTCATTTTTGAGAGAGAGAGAGAGAGGGAATGCAACTGGGGGAGGAGCAGAGACAGAGGAGACACAGAATCCGAGGCAGACTCCAGACTCTGAGCTGTCAGCACAGAGCCCAATGCGGGGCTTGAACTCACAACTGTGAGATCATGACCTGAGCCAACGTCGACTCTTAACTGATGCAATCAAACTTGGTCACTTTTGGACACATTCCGTCTTTAACACCACACCAACTTAGGAACACTGTGCTCGGCTGAGTGTTTTTTGTATGTATATGTGGGGACACAGTCTTCTAAATATACATATCCTTGGAAAACGGGGTTTAAATGGCATGATTCCAGGTACTTCTTACAAAAAACTAGTAGTTCAAATTCTAAATGGACAGGCAGTATTGGCCAGGAGGGATGCAGTAGAAGGAATCGACCCAGAAGCCACCACAGGGGCACCTTCAGGAATTTTCCTAAGTATCACTACCGCCCAGGGCTCGCCACGTCTGAACATGACTGGGTCCGTGCAGAGATCTTAACACCAAGGGGTTCTGCTCTCTGGAAGTCTGTGATACAAAAACTCAAGTCAGGAGGTGATCACTCACTTCAAATGACTCCCCGGACACATTTAAAATGGAACATGCTCCTCTCTACAGCCCAACTAGGAATCCAGCTCTTCTGCTGAGTGAAGAGCTCCTGAATTGCCCTTGTTTCTTTCCCAGGAACCCCTGGAGAGGTCCCAGCTGAGGACCTGGTCTGGGCCAATGACTAAAAGTGATGAGGTCTGGACCTCCTGACTTTCTCTGCTTTAGTGCCTTCGGATGGCCTGAGGTTCAGTTTATGGAGGGAGTCAAGAAGCAGCCTTGAGGCATATGCTTTCCCTTCCTTAAAACCATTTTCTGTCCTTTGTTCCGAGAAGAAATTGAGCTCTAGATATGTCTCACTGTTGGCTTTGTCCACAGGGCCCGAGGCAAGCATTGCTGCTCAGGAGATAATTCAGAGTGCTAATGGCATACAGATGCATGCTAATTCATGTGCACACACACAAATTAGGCTGCAATTATCACAGGAACTATTTGCTAATGCTGGTTACCATTTGAACCATTACTCAGCATTGGTTGCCACAGACGTCTGGTCAATATGGCTCGGCATGAGGCCTGCCTCTCAGACGGCCTTGGAAAGTAATGGAACCTTGAGTCAACATCAAGTAACAGTTGTGCCCATTGCCTCTAGGTGGGAGGTGGGTCTCCCAAGGTTGGCTGTGGGAATGGAACAAGCCTGCTGGAAAATGACACTCAGATCCCTTCAGGGGAAGGAAACGCCGGCCACAAATGCCATAGAATACAACTCACTCCATGCAAGGAAGACCCAGAATGTCACGCACAAGGTACGTGCATTCCATTCAACAGCTCCCTGGCTGTCTACTGTGTGCCAAGAGTGTGAGACTCAGGGGAGGAGATGTAGGCTGGTAAGTGGCTCGTAAGACAAGAGCCACCCCACAGAAGCAGCTAGTTAACTCAGAGGCATGGAGGCTGATTCACTGTTGAGTCCTGTAGGAGTTCATCCATTGGGGCCCCCTGGAGGAGGCAGGGCTTGATGTTTGTTGTCAAGGATGAGACCAGTTTTAGTGCAGGTGAGAGGAGGAACAGCGTCTCAGGCAGCCAGAACCTCTCCACCAAGCCATGTGGGTACACGTCAGCGTGGCCACCGAGTCACAGGAGTAGCTCTTACTTAGGAGTGGCTGCCATCACCACCTCCTCTCGACAGCCCCACAAAGGGAGGCTTCACCATGTGCATTTTGCAGGAAAGGAGACAGAGGCAGGCCCAGAGCAGTTAAGAGATTATCTCAGAGGCCACATGGTTGGGCTGGCTGGGCTGGAATTAGGACCTGGGTATGTCTGACTGTGGGTGAGGGCACTCGGGACAAGGCAGGATGGCGGGTAACTGAGAGGGCGGTCACAGTGGTACTGCTGAAAGGGTTCCTGGGAGGAGCAAATTCATTCCACGGGAGAGGGAAGTGTGGCCCAGGGACAGTAAGTGATACACATTTGGTGCACAGTGAGCAGGCAACAGAGCAGGGCAAGCAATGAACTGCAACTCTACTGCAAACGCTGCGTTCCCCGGAGCTCCCACCCCAGAGCCCAGCAGAGGTGGGAGGTGATCTCGGCATTGCGCTTCCATCCCCAAACACATTCTCTGGCATTGCCTGGAGGTCTCAGGAAGGAAAAAGGAGAAGCGAGGTTGGGTTGCTGATCTCCCGGGGGTGTCCAATGGTCCCCAGGGGGCAGTTTGTCCCACAGCCCGCAGGGTGGAAATCTAGGGTTCCCACTGCTGGCCTGGGTGCCACCTCTCCTCGTCCCACCTTCCTCTGTGCTCCCCTAGAGGCCTTCCTGTCTGGCCGGCCATTCTCAAGCCCTGCAGGCATCATCTGACTTCCCAGCTAATCCTTCCCCTGCGGACTTGCCCTGAGATTTCCAAACTGCCAGCCTTGCGGGCTCCTGGCCACCAGAGATTGCAGTCGACAGTGAGGCTGTCAGCGTCCATGCACTGACGCTGTGGCAGGTGCTGACATCCACGCTTCTATGTTGAGGTAGGAGCTGGGGCTCCCACGTTTGCTGGGAGACAGGAGTGGATTGCTGGGAGGTGCTCCCGGGCCGTTGAGGAAAAGGGGAAAAGGCAGCATTCGTGAATAGATGGCCCAACGTGACTTATCTTTGACAGCATGGGTGCTCAGTGCCTAAGAACCAAGTCAAATGCTTCAGTTCTTTGCAGAGCATTTCCTGGAGCCCAGCTTGCACTCTGGGGGACAACTTGAGAAGACCCGGCCCTGGTCCTTAGGGAGATCCTTTTCCAGGAGGCACAATGAATGCACAGAAGTCCCCAGAGAACATCTTCGATGAGTTCAGGGCCCATGTGAGACTCAGTGGTTTTGACAGGACTGTTCACATAATTGGCGGGTGCTAATTGAAAATGCAAAGCTCCTTGTTCAGAAATTAAGAATTTCAAAATGGTGACAGCAGAGATTTCTGGGCACAGGGCTTTGTGTGACTGAGCAGGCATGGGCCCAGGAAGCTGGCCTGGCTACAGCAGGTCAGGAAGAGAGCCGTCCTTCCTCCAAGCCCTGCCTACCCCATTCCCTCCTTGACCCTCAGACACCAGCCCTCCAGGACCAAAGTGGGATCACTCACTGGGGCTTGAGATCTTTCCTTGGAGGGAACTTCTCGGGCCAATGGCTTCTCTCATTGCCCAGGGCCCCTCTCCAGACCCGGCTTTCTCAGTGCTCACCTAGGGATGAGGGCCAGTCCCAGCTCCTGCCCTGCACAGAGCCCATGCCCACTGGGCACTCCTGGGAACCTAGCACTTTTTAATCTTTGTGGGCAGTTTTCCACTCTGTCCCCACCCCAACTGAGTGTGACATTTTGCAGTCAGATTCCTACTACAGGACCATCCAGGGTTGCTAATGAGACCTCCCCCTGGTTTATGGTAATGGTGCCTCCTGTCTTCTCCTTCACAAGGATCACATCACACCTGGCCATCCCCAGATCTCCAGGCCCCTCCTCTTGACCCCAAACTCAGGTTACCCTCCCCGATAGGCCCCCAGCCCTGTGGCATATTTACAGAAATGCCACTCAGCAGAACAACCCAAATCAAATGAACGTTAACGGGAAAGCTGCTAGCTTCCAAATTAGCGGTGCATAATTAGTTTCATGCATAAACCTCTCGAAAGCACCGGGCGCAGGCTGGTGAGAGAGACAATTAGTTTTTGCGAGGATGAAGAGGAAGAGCAGAGAAGGAGTGGGAGAAAGCAGGGAGGGGGTGGGGGGGGTGTTGAATGCAATACAGGTTGCATTTGTACAGCAAGACCTATAGCCTGCCTGAGTGCAAATCCTTTTTGGTGCCTCCAGGCCTCCAGCTGGAGGCTCTCAGGGAGGTCGTCAAGGCCCAGCCCGCCTCTCCCAGAACTGTTCTGGCTCCAGGATGCACTCAGAATGACCTTTCCAGGCCCCTGGCTGGGTCTCATGAAGAGACAGTCTCCCTTGGGGGAGATGTACAATCTTTGTCCACGTCTGCCACACCACACAGGACTCTGCCTGGAATGCGCAGGGGCACTCTGGCTGGCCCAGTGTCCGGGTGTGGAGGTGTGGAGGTGTGGAGGTGTGGTTTGCCGCTGGGCTGGCTGAGAGTCCCAGCCCATTGTGAATTTCACAGCTCCCAGTACTTCCTGATCCCAGCAGCCCCTGGAGGGGGTGCATCTCACAGATAGGGCGTATCAAGCCCCCTTTGCAGCTTGCCCTGGCTACAGTGTCATCTCCAGACTTGGAAACCCAGCCTGCTCAGCCCATTCCACACCAGTGACCTGCCCAGAGGAGGACCCTGGCCTCATGTCCTCAGATATACTCCCAGGATAACTCCCCACTTGGCATGCATTCCCAGTGGGTACAAAGGTCCCCGTGGACTCTCCTGTCCCCCAAGACTCCTCCAGCCACTTAGTCTAGGCCCTGCTATGCACACTTCCATCTCTGACCCCACACAGCTGAGGGCCTACACCTTCTTCCAGTAGATTCATGGACATTCCCCGTCCTCAGCCATGACTAGTTCTCAGAACTCAGGCCTTGACCTTCTCCCTCTGCCTTCCCCATCGCTGCTTCCCCAGGCCCAAGAAGCTGGGGATGGGTGGCAGTCTCTCACTGACTCATCCCTGAGACAGGAGGGCAGACGGGGTGGCTCAGGCATGATGATGAGTGGGGAGGGGTCGGCTCTGAGGCAGGCTACGGATTTTTGCTCTCTTCCCTCCCCCCTTGGAAGGATGGTAGCACCAACCTCGCATCCTTGGAAGATTCTCCACCTCCTGCCCCCATCCTGACCAGCCTATGAAAGATCAAGGGGCACAGGGCAGGACAATGCCTTTCCCTGTGGCCCTGGGCAGGTCTCTCAGCCTCCACGGGCCTCAACTCGTTTCCATACGTATCAATTAGACATAATAATACCTGCTTTCCCTTCCTCAAGGATTTGTGAGAATCAATGGCAGCAGAAAGTTAAAGGTTTTCTGTCAATGCAGGCATGCTTCCCACTCAGGTGCTATGACTGAGGACGCTAATGCTCGCCTTGGTAGAGAACCCAGCCAAGAGCTTGGGATGGCCAGTGTCTCTCAGGCTGGGGTTCTGCTGGGTCTCTAGGCCTAGCTATGGGGTGATGCTGAGGCCTGTCCAAGGAGAGCTCTTTACATGGAGGCATGCAGTCTTTATTGCTTATTATATATTATTTATTTAGTCTTAATTTATAATTGCATGATTGCCAGAGGATCTTAGTGCCATAGGGACAGAAATGTGCTGCCCAGTCCTCAATAAAGAATGCTTTTCCTGCCATAAATAAACAGAATATCCAATCAAGTACCCATCAAACTGCCTGGCCCTGGCACAAACAGAATGCCACTAATGAGACACAACACGCATTAGCTTAATGCTCTACCAGGGAGAATGAGCTGGCCTCTGACTGCCAGGCTGGGCCACAGTGATGGACCGGAATGGGCGGGCCTCCACATGGGCACTGGGGGAGGGCTCCTGCTGCAGGCACCCCAGTGCCAACCAGGCACCCTCAAGGAACTGGTGCTCTTCTCAGAGGGGTCATTGCTGCTTATCCCCTTTGCTTTATGACAGTGGGGACTGACTGTGTATCCCTGTGTGCCAGCCCAGTCTAGGGCTGGGTGCTGTGAGCACCATCAGGGTAGTCTTGTGTCTGTTTCGGGAGATACAATACATGAATACGATGTGGGTTAGTTAGATCACTACGTGAAATGATGTGGCCCTTCCCGCAAGGGCCATGGAAGGTTGTTGGTGTGGGTGGAGTAGTCAGGGGAGGTTGTTTGGAGGAAGAATACGTGAGCTCCTCCTTCGAGGACATGCAAAAAAATGGGGGGAGGTGCATTCAGATGAGAGCCACAAAAATGGGCAAAGTCACGGAAGGAAGGAAGTGCACAGTATGCTGGTGGCAGAGATGGGCACTCGGGGGCTGGGGCAGACGCAGATGTTGGGAAGGGCAGGAAGATTTGGAATGTCAAGGCCTGGGGTAGGAATCTGGGCTTTGTTGGGCACCACCAGGACATCACGAAGGTCCTGGAATTTTGTTTTGTTTTGTTTTGTTTTGTTTAACGTTTATTTACTTTTGAGACAGAGAGGCAGAGCATGAACGGGGGAGGGTCAGAGACAGAGAGGGAGACACAGAATCTGAAACGGGCTCCAGGCTCTGAGCTG
This sequence comes from Lynx rufus, assembly GCF_022079265.1. Classification (NCBI taxonomy): domain Eukaryota; kingdom Metazoa; phylum Chordata; class Mammalia; order Carnivora; family Felidae; genus Lynx; species Lynx rufus. Next base: position 5,100,486 of record NW_025814837.1, on the reverse strand, counting down.
TCAGCACAGAGCCCGACGCGAGGCTTGAATTCATGAACCGCGAGATCGTGACCTGAGCCGAAGTCGGACGCTTAACCGACTGAGCCACCCAGGCGCCCGAAGGTCCTGGAATTTCGGAAAGATCAGCGTGCCAGAGTTGAAACCACTGTAGACCAAGTTACACCAGGTTCCTTCCTCAACGATCTCTCTGCCATCCCCCCCTTCCCAGGCTGGCTGGGAGTAAGCTCCAGGAGGGGCCCTCACAGCTCGCTCTTGCTCTCTGTCTGCTCTTTATCACTGTCAGCTGCTTAAAGCCAAGCCTGAGACGGCCGCCCTCCCCAGCAGAGCTGAGCTCCCCAAAGAGAAGATGAATGTCTGCAGGCTGCAGAGCTGAGATGTTCTGGAGGAAGTGGAAGAGGAGGAAGAAGGAATAAACACCCGTCACATTAATAAGAGTTTGGAAGAAGCTAGGGGCTGAAGCCAGGAGTCTCCAGATGGTGTTTAGTGAAATGACAGTTTGATGCTTAAGAGGAAAAATGGAACCATGGTATGCTGGGAGCATTGATCTTCATGGGGAGGGGGGGAGGAAAGGGGTGTGGGCACATGGAGCTGGGCATAAGCCTGACCAGAGCCCATTCCAGGCCCAGCAGTGAGGGTAAAATCTTTCCAGGATCTCCACTGAGGGGTTCCATAAAGTGGCTCTGGTCCTAAGGATTCAGGTACACACCCCCTCACACATTCCGGTGTTCTCACTCACCATTGAGAACTTAGCAGGCCAATCCTTGTGCCAACGCTGGACTCACAGGGATGAGTGGGACCCAGCTCCTGCCCTCCAAGAGTATAGAGTCTGGGGAAGGAACTGGACAAGAGAATGTTTAAACTTTGGAAACAGAGGTAGGAACAGGAACTTCTGAGAATACAGGAGGAAGCCTCTTACCCAGCTTCATCCAGACTGGGGAAGGTTTCCTGGAGAAGGTGATGTCTAGGTTGAGTTTGGAACGATGACCAAGGATTGGCCTGGCAAAGACTTTGGGATACAGCAGGAGGCCAGGCAAAGGTAAGTGACAGAGCAAAGCATGGAGTGTGAAGCTGCGAGGGAAGCGGGGGACTCAGGAGCACTGGGGTAGTCCCACATTCTAGTGCTAGGCAGGGTAGTCGAGAGGAGCTGGGCTGGGCTAACAGTCAGGGAAGGGTGGAGGAGGGTTTGGATGTCATTTGGCAGTGGAGGAGAGTCACCAGGAGTGTGGATGTATGAATCACCCCATCCCGTTCCCTTGTCCACATATGGTCTCATCAGGGGTGGTCAGAAAGCTTCTCCGGGCTCGCTTGCCACCCTACCTAAAATTCCACCCTCAGAGCGCTCTTCATTTGAGTTAAATAGAGCACGCTTTTAGCATCCACCTTTGATAGTGCTGGTACTTTCTCTGCTCTCTCCTGGGGGGCGAGAGAAGCAGCGAGGCCCTGGTGCTGGGGAGAGGCCGTCTTGCCAATCGGGGGAAGCTCCACTGGGGGAACTTCGGGCAGAGCCGGGTGGGCAGCAGCCCTGTTTGGTAGCACTGGGGAGCCACGGCTCTGGGACCGCCGGTCTGGCAGAGTCCTGGCCACTGCGGCCAGGCTGGAGCCGGGGGCAGAAGGGCCGGTGCTGCGTGAGGGCCGTGGTGGGCAGGCCAGGGAGGGGAGGGGGGAGACGAGGGAGAGGGCGAGGCAAGGAGAGTCAAGGAGGAGTTCCAGGTTCCTGAATCCGTTCTGTTTCGATTTCCCCCCAAGTCACACAGCTGCCAGGGTTCAGACAGATGCTGTGATTAGCATTTTAATGCATTTCAGAGGACCTTGTCCAAACTGCTCTGAAAATCAGAAATCAAGAGTTTATCTTCAGCTGTCCCTGTAGAGCTACGTTCTCTTTCAGTGCCAAAAGAGCCCGAGGAAGAGTGTGCGTGCACACGTACAGCTGTGTGCCCGTGTGTGGGCACGTGCATGGATGCCTGTGTACGCACAGGCATGTCTTCCTCTGTGTGCTTCCTATGTGTGTTGACATGTGCACATTCATCTGGTATGTGTACATAGCTTCGTGCACGTGTATATGCCACGAGCCCCAGTGTGTGTGCGTGGTTGAATGTTAAGCGTGTGCAGGCATCTGCATCTATGTGCACATGTACGTTTTGCACATGTGTGCTTATTCTACACGTGCCTTTGCAAGTGTGGCTTCATTCAGGATCATTCACGTGGAAGACGGAGAGCTTGATGCTGGTTGAAAACAGGTCAGTACTGAATGACTCGGGCTGTCAGGGCGTCTGGGCCTCAGGTAATGGGAAATGCATTTCAAATGCGGCTGGGGCTGCTTGGCCTGATCCCAAAGCCATGTTTCCAAACAGTACAGGCTAGCGGTGTTTTTAAGCAATGTGGAACTTCTGCAGCTAGAATCCCAGTCTCCTTGGACAGTGCTAGTATCCCAGACCCAGCCTTGAGAGGTTTCTGGAGCCCCGGATGGGGGATGGGGCAGCTTCCAGTGGGTCAGCAGAGGGTGGCATTAGGAAGCCAGGAGACCCTCACGACACATCCTGTGGGTAGCGGGCTGCCCCTCGTCCCCTCTTCCTCGTTCCCAAGGTTCTCCTCCTGCTACCCCAATCTGGCTACTCTTTGTATCTGCCAAGGCTGTCCCACATCCGGCTGGATGGCATCTGTCTTTCAAATCACTTTAGATGCAAGGTACTCCTTCTCCTTCCCTTGTCATCCTCCCTGGATATATTCCCCCTGGGACGTGCACCTCTCGGCCCCAAACACAGATTTCCAAGACTATCTTCACAGCCCAGGGGAAGGCACCTGTTCACCTCCTAAGACTGCATCAGCTTTTAGGGACCTAAGTGACATCACTGGCTCCTTTGTCTGGAGTTAACTGAAACTCCAGATCTTTTTTTTTTTTTTTTTTTTTTTTAATTTTTTTTTTTTAACGTTTATTTATTTTCGGGACAGAGAGAGACAGAGCATGAACGGGGGAAGGGCAGAGAGAGAGGGAAACACAGAATCAGAAACAGGCTCCAGGCTCTGAGCCATCAGCCCAGAGCCCGACGCGGGGCTCGAACTCACGGACCGCGAGATCATGACCTGGCTGAAGTCGGACGCTTAACCGACTGCGCCACCCAGGCGCCCCGCAACTCCAGATCTTTAATGCCTGCCAGACCAGCTCCCCCACAGTGTCATAGGGCAGAGGTATCCACTTTTAGTCTCAGGGGGCCCCTCGGGGTTACTCTGGACTCAACCTGGATGGCACAGACAGTAACGTGAGTTGGGGGACGCATTCATTGGAAGGGGGCAGGGAAGCAGCAGACAGTTCCTTGTGAATTTGTTTAATGTAAATACATCCTCTATTTATCTTTAGCTGTTAATAAATTCATGCATTATTAGAAAATCCCTCATACCAGCGGACCCGCTGCGTTAGATCGGCTCGTTTTGAGAGATTTCCTGTTGGCAGGATTCAAAGCCCACACCTGCAGCCGGCCCAGGCACACGGATTTAACTGAACGCCACAGATAATTAGATCAGTTAACCCCACAAATTAAAACAAGCACATCGTATTAGCTCAGTTTATCCTAAAAGAAAATATTAAGTTCCCCCAGATAAATCGTTTAATAAGAATAGAGGAAGACGGCACAGAGCCAGGGAGGGCTCCAGCGGCGGCTGGAGAGTCAGTCTGCCTCCATCACCTGATGAGTGCCAGACGGGGCTCCTGCCCCGTGATCTAACGGGTTGGAAGTGTTTGGGGAACCCTCAGGCAGGGTGTTAGCTGAAGCCCACCAAACAACACAGCATTCCATGAGGTCTGAGAGACACGAGGGGTGTCAGTGGGACCTACCCTACTCGGCCGACCTCACAATGTAGCACAATCCCTGATGAAACCTGGGGTGGGGGGGTGTTAGAGCACGTGGGTCCACCCCATCTGGGGAGGCATTCTGGAGGGGCTATGAACCCACTGCAAGATCCTTCCATCTGTGAGATGGCCCCTCCTTAAGGAGTTGGTTGCAATCTTTGAAAATTTTGAAACCAGCAAGTCAGATAAGAAAGTGACTTAGACTTTAGCAGAGAGAAGTCAGTCTTTGCAAAGTCTGTGGTGCAAAAAATTTTGGGCAGCAAATAAACAGTGTAGACAACATCGTTGTCTGTAGGAATATGTCGTCTACCTAAGAGAACAACAGTGTTTGCGAGACGCCTACTGGTACTCACTGTCACACCATCCCTGGGCTAATTACACACACTTTGTGTCTGTTCATTAAAGCAGGCTTGGCAGGACATGCACTTGGAGGCACTGTTGGATTGTCCACTCAAAGGTAATAAAACTGCACTGAGCACACCCCATGATACGGAAGCTAATGGAAATGGGTGTCCTCCACAGCTCTTCCAAAGCAAGACGCGTTTACCAGATTTCTCAGTCATGGGGCCTCTTTGAGATAAAGGCCGTGTTGCAAGCGAAAAAGGACCCAAATGTGGCATCTCAGCAGTGTGCCCAATGTCCACGAACCTTCACAGGCTATGGGCCCTCTTTGAGCTTTTGTGTCTCCCTTGCAGAATGGGGGCATGGAGCAGGTGATGCTAAGGCATCACTCTCATCACCCGAGGTTCTCGGGCCTCGGGAGGAAAATGTAATGGCCGAGAAGAGTCCCATTCGTGGATGGAATGCCGCTAGCCCAAGTCAAAGTTTCCCGACAGTGCTCGATAGACAGCGGAGGTGCCCAGCGTTCCAAGAGCCGGAGGAGCACTGAAATTGCTCAGGGAGCATATGCAGCAGAAGGATTCCCAGGCTGCTCCCTGACTTCACTCCTGCACGCGCGTGCATGTGCACGCACCCGGGGGGGGGGGGCGGTTTGAACCTCATTCTTTGCATTTGTTACAAATCTGAATATCTCAGAAACTTTGAGGTGCAGTTACGTGGTGTAGGAGCCTCTCCAGAACTCTCCTCCAGGTGGGAACCGTCCTCCAAGCAGTGGTGGGGGTGGGGGAAGAATGCCAGGTTCCTCTCCCCAGCTTCAGCATCCTAGAGAGAGCCCAACTTCCCCTAAGCCCTCCTCCAGCAGATCTTCCGAGCACCACGTAGTCTCTGCCAGCTAGTGCCCCAGGTGTGCTGGCTCTGTCCCCAGAGGCTGCCCGGCGAAGGGAGACTCTGAAAGGCTGTCTCCACTCTGCCGGGCTCCATTCCTGATGCCACTCTCTCACTTCTGGCCTCTCACTGGACAGGCACGGGCCGTTTACCCCTACAGACCACCTTGCCCATCATGGTGAATCTGTCACTCTCCTACTCAGGAAGCTTTAATGGCTCCCGATACCCAAAGAAAAGAGACCAAGTTGCTCAGTGGGATGTTTCCCAGGCCTTTCCCACTCGAGCCCCAAACCTCCTCTGATTTTTGGCACCCCCCACCCCCACTTCTGAGTACCCTGAGCTCCAGCATACAGCCTCATTCCCTCCCTTCCTCCTTTGTGCTTGCTCTTGCCTCAATGGAATGCTGTCTCCAACCCACCTCCAGGTGCCCAAATCCTGCCCGCACTCCCAAGGCTGCACGCACTGCCCCCCCGCCCCCCTGTGCCCAGCATGGGCTCAAGGAGGGCGCTCAGTAAACGCCACCTCGCAAGGCTCCCAGACTCCTTGGAGCTCTACATTTCAGTCCAAAGTCACAATCCATTGTCCTCTAATTGCTTGGTGTGTACATCTTTTCTCCTCCGCAGGAGGGAAAGCCCCAAGGGGCAGCAGGGTCTGCGGCCTCTCCTCACTTCCACCTGCCACGCAGCACCTAGCACCGGGCCGTGCTCCTGGTGGGTGCTCAGGAAACACTTATGAATTGAATTAAAAACCTTCTCTCAGGCCCTGAGCAGTCCCAGCTGTCGGATGCCAGCTGTCAGGGCTGCTGGGAGAGGCCAAATGCATATTCATTTCAGATCCCTGGGTCGCCCTGCCTTGAAGGGCCTCCTGGACCATGTGGAACCACGTGGGTGCCGGGGCGTGAGTCTGCTTCTGCTCTTACTGGCTAGGGTTTTAAATCTTCCCTCCCCCAGCTTCCAGGGGCGCTGCCCTTTTTTGGGGTTTGGCTCCGTGAACGGGAAGTAGCGAGGGAAGTATGTAGGTCTCGTGCGGATTGTGCGAACCGATAGGACAAGCTTAGCTCACACCTCTCACAAGGGCACGAAGCAGTGATCCTGAGTCATTCTCTTCAAGCACAGCCAGGCCTTGGCAGGGAGACGACCAGCAGCCTCCAGGGATGTTTCTGCCCCTCCCACACTTGGCTTCTATTCTTTGGGGTCTGTCGGTCTCCCCACGGGGCCAGCCCTGGGCTAGGCTACGCAGCTGGCGCACTTGCTACCATGCATCCCGGGTCAGCGGTCCACCAGACCAGGGCAGACGGCGCCAGGGGTGGGGATGGATCGGAAGGGGCCAAGCAGGGAGGCACATTCCTCTGGAGGGGAGAGAGAACGGCTACAGCAACAGCAACGGCAGTGGAGAGACCATCACACGTTTCCGAGGAGTATGCAGGGCGCTCAGTGCTTCGCAGGCATCAACTCACACTTTGCACAAATAGCCCCAGGATAAAGGCACTACTGAAATCCCAGGGTTGAGATGAAACACAGAGAAGTGAAACGATTTGCCCAGGTTCACACAGCTGAGTGGGAGAGCTGGGGTGGCTGAAAGTGGGGCCTGAGCCTGCCCAGGGGCATGGTGGGCTCTAAATCCTGGAAGTCTTCAGAGAAGGGAGAGTGGGAGGGCAGAGTCATCATGAGGACGTCCTCCGAGATTGAGGCTGGGGAATGCAGGCAGGACAGTGGGGTTTGGCCAGGGCTTCAGACTGGGGCTGGAGCGGGGGGCCTATGATGGAGAAACAAGTAAAACAGGGATAAAATCACGGGATCCGGGCTCACCTAGAAGTGATGTGGTCCAACATAGGAACTGCCTGCATTGCCCTTACCCCCAGGCAACTCAGACTCTGCCTGAACACTTCTGTGGCCAGAGGCTCACTACCTTTTGAGATGGCCCCTGCCACTGGGGAACCGGAAGGGTCTGGGGGCCTTCCTCAAGCTGCTGGAAGAGACCACAGGGGAGCACAGGCCAGGCCTGGGGCCATCTCTGACCTTTTTTTTCCTTCCCAGCTAGGTCCAGGGGGGCTGAAGGTAATCACGAGGGTAAATTCTCATTTCTCAGGCAGGCATTGCCCTGGGCACACGGCCTCACTCCACACCCCCTTACAACAGGCCAGAAGTGCCATGCTTCAGTTTCTGAAAAATAAAGCTGTCACCATTGTTGCTGGCCCTGAAAACTGGCTGGGCCACTTTCAGATGGTGTGTACCCACTGCTGCAGTGGACAAAGGAGTGAGGGTGGGGAAATGGCCACAGAATGCCTATGATGTGGGGACAGCTGTCTGTAGGCACAGTGGCCTTTGATTCCTTAGTATTTAAGCCACATACAGAGGCACAGAAGGATACAAGTTCAAGGGAGATACAGATGATAAAAATAAGGGGCTGAAATCTTCATCCCCCACTACGAAACCCATGGAATTAGAAACCATGTCAGTAGTTGAATAAACGTGCTGAGTTAGCAGTGCCATGTTGAAGAAACATCTCTGGAACACACTGCGAAACTCCTCTTTCTGACTCAGCCGCCTCATAGAAGCAAACCCTGCTTATGTGTGGGGTGGGGCTGCTGCTTTGGCCCAGTTTCCTCTTCTGTAACCCCTACCCATCTCGGGGAGGGTGGTGGAGCAGACTGTAATGGCTCCTACCCATTACCTATCCCCCCTTCTCCTTCAGGAACCAAAGTACAGGGTTTTTTTTGTCTGTTTTGCTTGTTTGTTTGTTTCATGGCAGATATGAAATCCCCTTTCCCAGCTGGCCTTGCAGCTATGGTGATCACATGACACAGTTCTGGCCAATGAGACATACACAGAAGTCTACTGGGGAGGGGCCTCTGGGAAACCTTCGGCATTTTTGATAAAAGGACAGACACAGCTCGACTTACTCTGTGTGATTGTGGATGTGATGCATAGAGCTGGGGCAGCCATTTTATAACCATGAGGGAAGAGACTCTTGACATTGTTATGCTGCCAAACCCCAGACTCTGTGATGTGCAAAACAAACACACAGCTCCTTTTGCTGAAGTCACTGCATCCAAATGTAGTTCTGATAGGGTAGTCACTGCAACTGAGGTTCAGAGAGGTTTAGTGGTTTCTTAAGGCATGACGTAAGGATTGAGGCAGAGCTGAAGCTGGAATCTGATACTGCTTTCCATGTAAAGGCAATGCTTTCCAATCGAAAGGCGGATCTAAGATGTGGTGACACCTATAGGTCCACCGCCCTGCCTCAGGTGGCCCCCTGGGGCTCTGGCACTGATGCCAGAATCTTCTGTGGGGGCAGCCTGATCTCGGCCCTAGATGATAGGGACTGAGGAAGACAACACTAGTCCTGCCCTTGCGAAGCTCTGACACACATCTGGTGCCACAGGATTCAGTGCAAGGAGCACGGGCCTTGCAACCAGACCTCTCCCTGGCCACATGATCCCAAGTAAGCCCCTTTACCTCAGTGGCCTCTTCCATAAGACAGTGCTTGCAGGAGAGCATCTGTGCAATGCCTCCTTGACAAATAAACGAGATACCACTTGTGATGTGTCTGGCACATAGTGAGTACTCCATGAGTGGTAGTTGTCATCAAGGCTGCAGAGACAGGCTTCTGTTATCTTCTCTCCTATTCAAGAGTACGGAGTCAGGAGCAAATGCAGGCAGTGTCCTGCCCATAGCCCCTTGCTCTCCTCACTGCAGTGACAGCGGCCGAACTTCCAGCTGCCAGCGCCCGCACCTGGTGACTGAGGGCTTTCTTAGACCGTGGAGCCTGCTTTGCCCACTCACGTGGCAAGCCAGGAGAGCTGGGGAATTAATGATCCTTGCTCACATTCTTAACCAAAGACTGGTGGGAGTTGGTGTATAAACACCCCAGTTCCTTCACCCCAAGGGTGGATGACCCCAGGGAGTGTGATCCACACTGGGGCTAGAGTCCCCAGTGGAACTAAGGGCCACTCACAGTGGAAGCTGGTCTGCCTGATAACACACCTTTTATTGATTTCTTTTCCTCCTGTCATACTTCCTCACTTTCTATTCATGTTTCCTGGGGTCACTATCTACAGAAACTACTTGCATTCAAATGCTTGTGTAGACTCTGCTTCTGGGAGTACTCAAAATAAGGCATTATCTTTCAGAGCCTAAAGTTAGGCCAGTGGCCATCAATTTTTTTGTGCACATGAATCTTCTAGAGAGCTTGTTAAAATGCAGCGGGGTACAGTCTGTGTGATGTGACTCTGTCTGGGGTGGGGCCCAAGACTGCATTTCTTTTGTTTGTTTGATTGATTGATTGATTTTTGAGAGAGAAAGTGTGAGCTGGGGGGGGGGGGGCGAACAAAGGATCCAAAGCGGGCCCTGTAGTGACAGCAGAGAGCCCGGCACAGGGGCTTGAACCCACGAGGTGCGAGATCACCACCTGAGCCCAAGTCGGACACTCAACCGAGCCACACAGGCACCCCCAGGACTACATTTCTAACAAGCACACTAATAATGCTGATGTGCTGAGTTTAGTGCATCAACCCTGCTCAGACACAGAGGAGACCAATGTAGCTTAGAGCAGCCTGGGAGAGCTTGCTGGAGGAAGTTAGGGGCTTAATGCTATGTCTTGAAGCCCAGGAGAGGACTGTAGTGGGTGAGCAGCCGGAGGCAGGCTTTTCCAGGAAGGAGGAAAACTGGGCATTGCTGGGGCCTGAAGCCATGCCCGGATGTAAGCAGGATGTCAGAGTGACTCATCTGCCTGGAGCTGACTGGGGCCTGCAGGCTATATAGGCTGGAGGTCTGGAAGACCAGCAGGTGGGAGAAAGGCCTGCTCCATTCTCCAGCCACATTCTCCGCATTCTCATCCCTAACTCGGAAGGAAAATTCAGACTCCTCGCTCCCCAGAATCTTCCCACCTTACTACCTTTCCAATCTCTTCTCCCTTACACACACCTGGATCCTATCTCCCCTCCATGGAGCCCTTTCTGGTCATTCCAGGTCACGGTCATCTTGCTTTTCTGAAATGTAACAGGAAGTAGGATCCAAATTGGACATCCGACCATTTTATATTTTTATTGTCCTGTGACTATTTCATGTATGAATTAGGAGTCACCAGATTTTACTGTAGCAATGTATTGACCCTGAGGTCATTCACACTCACTTCATTGTTTTGTCATTCATAATAATCCTTGGATTATTTACAGCAATCCACAGCATATGAAGGTCTTACACGTAGATTTTCATTATAGAATTAAGAGGTCCAGAAAGGCCAGGTGGCTTGTCCCAAGTCATCCAGCTGGTCGGTGTCCTCACTACAGGTTGTAAGTGCTGTAAGTGGGTGGAGTGGTGCCTTTGGCATCATTCTGCCTCTTCTGTGCTGAACACGGCGTTGGGCACACCAGGCCCACTTGCTTTGTGCCCACTCAGCCACCAGGGGAGGAAGCCACTTGCCTAGTGCCCCCTGGTGGTCTAATTGAGAAGACCACAGCCGCCTTTGATCAAAACACGAACTGAATCACAATAAACTGGGACCTTGGGAGACCTCATCCCCCTGAACTTGAGCCCTTTTCGCTTTACAGCAAGTATTTTCATGAATAATTGAAGAATAGGGAACCACACTGCTTCCTGCCATCATCACCCAGTGTTGCCCATCTTTGCTAGGACAAGGCAGCCCACCAATTGGGAATGACTCCCTATGGGAGTTAAGAGTCACTTGCTTGAAACATGGGGACACCTTCCCACCTAGGCCAGTGTGGGCAGGGACAGAGAAGAGGAGAGTGGGCAGTTTAGGAGAGGCAAAGGCCCAGGCAGGAGGAAGACTCAGATTTCTCTGTGGGAAGGGGAAAGAAGTCTCTGGATGGAAGCAAGGAAGGTGGGCTGGGCCAAGGCCTGGTGTGGAAGAGAGGAGGCAAGATCAGAGGGTGCCACGGTAGCCCCCGTCCCTATCTGGTGCTTGGTGTCTGGATTTAAGGCATTTCTGACTTCTCAATGGGAACTCTGGTGTTCCCTTCTGCATAATATACTCTTAGCCCCAGCCCTCCTGTCTGTGGCACGGTCTGAGAGGCTGAGAGGCAGCCAGATCTGTTTCCTGGCAGAATGGGGATCCTGCAAAGGGAGGAGCTGGAGAAAGAAATGATCTTTAATGCCTGGAGGTGAGCCTTGCCCTCTTCTGCTGCCCATTACTCCCTCTATGCTTTTGCCATTGGGGGGTGTGCCCCTTAAACTCTCCCACCTCTGACACTCTAAGGACCCTGGGGTTTGTCCCCCAAGTGAGGAGAGCCAGTGAAGAAGAGAGAGGAAGGCTCTGCCTCAAGGCCTAATTGTGTGTTTTCCACTTGCCCTTGGCCCTAACACAGGGCCTAGGGTCCCTTAGGGTCCCTTGACACTATTGACATTTGGGGCCAGATAATTCTTTATGGGGGGGGGGGCGCTGTCCTGTGCATTGTAGTGTAGGATGTGTAGCAACTCTCTGGCCCCTACCTACTAGATGCCAGTAGTGTCTCCAGACAATGTCAACTGTCCCCTGAGGGGCAAAATTGCTCTCAAGTGTAGAACTGATGCTCTAAAAGGACAGATGAACAGTCGTTTTTAAGAAATATAGGAAAAGAAGATATGTGATTCATTTCCCCAAGAGAGAAAGAAAAAAATCGAGGCCAGGGTGAGATGCAGAGCAAGATCTGGTGGGACACGCCCCCCACTCGCCCGCCACAATCCAAATTCTTTTGAAGACTTTTCCTCCCTGTCGTGGAAGAGCCAAAGAGTTGCCTATTTCTCAGCGTCATGGGCTGAACTGTGTTCCCTCCAAAAAGATGCCGAAGTCCTAACCTCCACCCAGTCCCCATGAAAGTAACCTTATTTGACATAGGGTCTTTGCAGAAGTAATCAAGTTAAGATGAGGTTATATGACTGGTGTCCTTATCAGAGGGGAAATCTGGACACAGACAGACACGCCTACAGGGAAGATGATGTGACACCACAGAAGAATGCCATCCAAAAGCCAGGGAACGCCTGAGGCTCCCAGAAATGAGGCATGAGGCCTGGAACAGATTCTCCCTCACAGCCCTCGGTAGGAATCAACCTTGCCAACACCTTGATCTTGGACTTCTAGCCCCAGCACTGTAAGACAATAAACTGCTGTTGTTTAAGCTTCCCAGGTTGCAGCATTTTGTTACAGCCCCCAAACTTACACACTCGCTAAGAAGAAAGACAGCAGGGCCAGGGAGCTGGAGGCGTGCAGGGATCTGGCTTGTGACCCCACCACTCAAAGCAGAGATGCACAAAGGTGGCAGCGGCTAGGGGAGAAGATGCACGTGCTGATGGGACCCAGGCTCACTGCATAGAGACAAACACCAACCCTGTGCCCAGAGGACAGACAAGTGGAAATACATCATATCTCTAAAATGAAACGCTTTGATTGCGCCAATCACCAGAAGTTGTAAAACTACCCTGAAGAATTAACAGCTTCCGTACATGCTAACTACATCCATCATAAATTCGTCTTTTAGTTTCTGTTATCATATCACGGTCTCTGGGGACCCCTGTCTTGTCATCATTTGCCCTTTATAATTTATTCATCTTGTTCTTGCCTGCATCCTTTCTACTTATCATTCATCTTTACAGTTGTACATAAAATTGGATGGATCCTTCCATGGCAGGGCTGTCAGGAGGGAGATGGGCCTCATCAGGGAAGCCCCAGGAAAGCCGGTGGAGGTCCCACTAGAGCATCTGAGGATGTCAAGGTGGAGGTGGGGTGGGATGGAGGGAGAGGATGGGAGGAGGAAAAGAGAGAGCCAGGAGAGGCAAGTGAGAAGGGTAAATGAAGAAAGGGTGGAAAATGAAAGGGGAAAAGAGGAAGAGAAAAATGACCAGAAGGGAGAGAAAGGAGGAGGAACCAGGCATAAAAAGAAAAGAGAGAAAGAGAAAGAATGGGAGACAAGCTGGGACTTGGGCAAAGGAAAGCGGGGAAGAGGGACAAAGATAGAGGCATCCTGAGCCAGTGGGGCCAGAAATCCAATGAAGGTTGTTTGTTTTTGTTTTTGTTTTGTTTTTTAAGTAGGCTCCATGCCCAACGTGGGGCTTGAACTCATGACCCTGAGATTAAGAGTTGTGTGCTTGGGGCACCTGGATGGCTCAGTCAGTTAAGTGTCTGACTCTTGATTTTGGCTCAGGTAATGATCTCAGGGCTCATGAATTCAAGCCCTGCATTGGGCTTTGCTCCAACAGCTCAGAGCCTGCTTGGGATTCTGTCTCCCTCTCTCTCTCTCTCCCCTCCCTCACCTGCTCTCTATCTCTCTCAAAATAAATAAAAATAAAGCTAAAAAAAGAAAATGGGCTCTACTAACTGAGCTAGCCAGGTGCCTCTATTTCTTTTCTTTCTTTTTTTTTTTTTTCCATTTTAAATCTTTCCTGGTACACTCCAAGAAGGTCACACTGAATTTCCATGGAAATGACAGGTCCCGAGTTATAGAGACCTGAGTCCGGAGGTGTGATGGCAGTGATGTTGCTTATCTACTGGGCTGAATCCAGGGCTAGGGGTGGGAGACAGACAGAGAGGAGTGTGTTGGTTTGCTTTGTATTCTTGGGCTGCCGGAGTGAGGGCATAAAAGCCAATCTTTAACTAGTGAATTGGAACTTTAATGTTTACCAAACAGATACAGCTCCCACCCTTTCCCCCCCTACCCCCCACCCCAGCTCCCTCTCCTCCCCTCTTCCCTGCTTGCTCCCTCTTCTGGCTGCTTCCTGGCCTCCTGCTAACTGAACCCAGTTCTCCCCCCTCAGCAGTCCTGGTGAGGAGCCCTTTCTGCTGTCAGAGGAGCAAAGTGCTGGCCACTACTGGCCTTGTCGTCTGGTTTTCCTAATGAGAGTCTCTCCCCAGAGGCCTTACATTTCTAACTTTGGAAACAGATGGGGTCTTCCTTGAAGACAATTGCCTGAAAATTCTGAAAGGCAGGGGTTGGGGGGACTAGGACTAAGCAGCAGGGGCCTATTTTAAGGAATGGAATCCTTCCAAGAGGCCTCCTGTGCACACTTAGGTCCCAGGGAGCTCTCAGAGTGGACCTCTCCAGCCCAGCTCACAGCTCCTGACCTGTCATGCATGCCTTGTCTACAGGCTGTTCTCAGACCAGTGCTCTCATCTGACATAGCTGTCTTCCTCCCAACTCTCTATTCCCAACCTGCCCATATCCTGAACAAAACCCTTGAGCAACTCCTATACCCCACGGTCATCCGGGTCCCCTCTAAAGCAACAGGTAACACTAAAAAAAGAGATAAGTATCCTGGGTTTGGGTAGCAGACCTGGTGCTGGTCCTGGCTTGGCCATTTGTTAATTGTGTGACTTTGGACAAATTGCTTTATCTAAGCCTGGGTCTCTTAATCTAAGCCTGTAGGGGATGATCTTGATATCTTCTTCATAGGGTAGTTGTGAAGATAAAATGAGGTAATGCAGATAACATGCTTATTTCATGCCCATCAGATAATAAGTGCTTAAGAAATATTAATTGTTGTTATTGAGCAATTGTCTACCCTACCCACTTTATAATAACCCGCTGTCTTGTATTATTGATGATATTTTTGTTCGTGTGTGTGGCTTCTGTCCCTAAATTGATGGAAAACTCCAAGAGGGGTAGGGATGAGTTTTTCTAATCACTGTATCTGCCAGGATGCCTAGAACAGTGCCCGGCACACACTCAGGAAATATTTGTTGATGGATTGAGAAACTGCCCCATGTGGACTATACCCTACAAATAGCGGAACAAACATCGTACATGGAAGAGAGTGGGCTGGAGAGGGGCAGAAGGTCAGGAATAAGAGATCAAGAGTGCGAGGAAGAAAGGCACCTGGGCAGCTCAGTCCGTTGAGCACCCCACTCTTGAATATGGCTCAGGTCATGATCCCAGGGTGGTGGGATTGAGCCCCGAATGGGAGCATGGAGCCTGCTTAAGATTCTCTCTCTTTCTTCTCTCTCTCCCTCCCCCTCCCTCTGGCCCTTTCCTCTGCTCAATCTCTCTCCCTCTTAAAAAAAAGTATGAAGAAGAGATAGAAATGAAGAGTTTAGAAAAGTGGGATCACTTTGCCTAGATTCTGGCAGAAGATACTGTTCAAAAGGACCCTGATGACATTCTAACAAAGTCATGCTGAACTCAAAAACAGTAATCCATATGTGATACTGATCCAGGGATGACTCCATAAGCCATGCTAGGGGCTCTGGTTAGGCTGGTACACAGGGATACTGACCTCTGACTTGTAAGAACAGCCATTGAGGAATGGTTTCTGAGATTCCACTTACTCCAAGAGAAATGTCAGCTCCCCTTCTCAGTCCCCAAATGAGGACATCTTTAGCTCTGTCTCTGTTGTTTTGTTGTTGTTTTTGGTGATAGTGATGTGTGTGTGTCTGTGTGTGTGTGTGTGTGTGTGTGTGTGTGACAACAGTGGGATTGTTTTTCTTGCTGCCAACAGGCTAGCTCTGTAACTTGCTGGGAAACAGAATGGGTTGTCTGCACTATTTTCTCCCCTCTTTTTCTTTTCAGTGAGAAACTGGAGGGCTGGTTTTAATGGATTGATTTTAATGGATTTTGAAGTCTGGAAAAGTGCCCAAATTGCAGAGGTTACCAGTTTTCTAGGTTCTTTTTTCAATTTCTTTCTCCTTAATCAGACATAGAGTTCACTCACTGGGGCACCTAGTGTGGTCAAGTAAGAAGAGGTATCTTTCTGTGCCCCCTCAACCTAATGGGTGGCCATGGACACAGCCTCAATTGGTGGGAACACCCATTATTTGGGTGGGTGAGAGCATTTTGCTTGGTCCCGTCCCTGTATTTGCTAGTGTTAAGTTTTCTTTAATCTCAAAGGAGAGAATCGACCAACAATAATAACACCAGTTCTGCCTTCTGGAATCCACTTTAAAGCATAATTTTATGTGGTCATTTTGTTTTTTACTTTTTTCCATGTGAGTGTGTGTGGGGACAATGTGCCTGGGAAGTTTGAGCTTCAGTCTTGTCTTTTCTCTCTGTCCCTCCTGCTGTAGGCTGTGCCTTTCCTGAGAATTGTGATGAGGTCTTTGAGGCCATGAGTCTCCCTGTGAGGCCTTTGAAGAAAGGACAGGCTTTCCAGGCACTGCAAGGGGACTCTAGGCTATGTTTTAGCTCCACCGTTGGCTTCTCCTCACCCCTCCCATCTCCCAACATACATTCATGTTTCTTTTTGTCCTTCCTCCCAAACTTTACCAACTTGTCTTTGTGATTTCAGAAAAATGCCACTGGATCTCCCAGTATGAAGGATTAGCACAGATTATGGGGAACAGTGTTAATTATCGGTGGAAGGGGGGCTGGCGCGTCGCTCCAATGTGCTCCTGATTTCCCCTGGGCCTTTCTGCCTGGTAATAAGCCTGCTTTAATCTGGCAGGCCCCTTGGTGAAATCAGCACCACGGACAGTGGTATTGATTGCTTCTGAGAAACCATCACAGCTGCTCAACCAAATTACCTTTGATATGTGACCTTTAATGTAATTACTGCAACATCAAAGTATTTCTATAAATTATTAAAGAACTAATACACTCCATCATTTAGCTATTCTATTATATGTAAAATAAACAACCACAAGTTAATGTTAGAATCTGAACAATCCACACTTGCTACTGAAATTCTCCCAGTCCCCGTTCTCTCCCCCTTCAAAATCCTGAGCCTGTCCCTCCCACCTTCTCTTTCTGTTTCCCCATCTAATTCCCAGCTTTTAGCCATCATGAAACTCCCTGGCAATCTCTCTCAAGCTGATGAAGAGCCTCCCAAAAACAATGTGGTATTTTCTATTCCATTTGGGTGGCTCTAAAATATCTATCACAGTCTCCCCCAAAACAAAGTACCATAAACACTTTATTAATCAGCACAAACCTTTCTCAGAAGCCTTTGATTATCTTACAATATGGCTTTATGCTTCACACATAACATGGGGCGATGTGGAGCATATTTCTGCCATCTTACAGAGGGCACCCAGAAAGTAATTACTATAATATATGTGCATGTAGCGGCGCCACTAAAAAACCAACTGGGGAATGGCCACCGTGCCAGAGCAAGGCTCCACACAAAAACCTGTGCGGTGCATGATTTCCATACATTTACATCCGCGGGTATGTTATTAAGATGACTCAGCCCCGTGCTTTGCAATCACAAGTACCAAAATACAATACAAAGCTGTCTTAATGGAAGGAAGGCCCTCCCCTCCCCTAAATGGGTAAAAAAGGATCTTTGATGCAAGGGAAGGCTGTCCTGACCCAGGGTTGCATTTTCAGTCTACCTGGTTAACCTTTCCCGCTGTGGGCCAGAAATGGAAAGGTGTGTTTACGTACAGGTTTGCTTGGTAAGAATGTAAACATGCATGTGTAAACACTGGTGAGCATACATACAGAATACACGTGCTCCCCTGCAGTGTCCATTGTATAAGCTTAAACACGGTATATTTGTAAATTCTTTAAATTATGTCCACAAACACTCACATCTTTCCATTTATCTTTAGATGCTCGGTGAGCCGTATATCTACCCCCCCCCCCCAGCTCTCTGAACCCACAGGAGAGACCGCGCAGACCCTTGACCCGAGGAACACTTCTTATTTTATGGTGATGAACTAGCCTCGATAATAGCCATGGCTGATATCACACCCAGTTAGGGGGGCCATAAATAATTCTCTTCTCCCCCGCACAGAAGCTATAAACCAGGGCCGAGGCGCGATAGTTTATCAAAGACGAGGGCTGGCTCCTTAAATAAACCGCGGTGATCTCACTTGCGGCGCCGAGCTTGGGCGCGGAGGCGCCCCCTCCCGCCCCGGCCCCCGCCCCCACCCCCGCCCCAGGAACAGCCTGAGTCCGACGTCTATCGGCGGGTGCTCAGGCGGCCCGGCTACCAGGGGCCCCGTGGGGCCGGCGGAGGCAGCTCCGGGTTCCGGGGAACCAGGGCACCCGGCGTCTCCGCCCCGGCTGCCCGAGCGGGCAGTGTGAGGATCAGGGACCCGATCGGAGGCGCCGGGAGGGCCAGGGGAGGAGCCAAGCCCCAGCTCCGTGGTCGTGGCGGAGTTCGCCCCCAGCCCGGGATTC
Organism: Lynx rufus; assembly: GCF_022079265.1. Taxonomy (NCBI): domain Eukaryota; kingdom Metazoa; phylum Chordata; class Mammalia; order Carnivora; family Felidae; genus Lynx; species Lynx rufus. The sequence continues at coordinate 5,082,367 of NW_025814837.1, read as the reverse complement.
CGTCGGGCCTGGACGGCGGAGTGCGGAGGCCGCCGGGCGAGCTCCGAGCCCGGCGCCCACGCGCCCTCTCCCCCGCGCGGCGCCTCGGGGCTTCTAGGGGCGCGGGGCGCGGGGCGCGGGGCGGGAGTGGGGGGAGCGCGAGCTCCCGAGCGAAAGCAGGCGCGCGCCCGGGCCCGCGATCCCCCGGCCAGCAGCGTCGCAGCCCGGCCTCCCGAAGTCGCCCCCTGTCGGCGCGTCCGTCGCTCGCGCCTCGGCAGGCGCCACTTACCCCGGGCAGGGTCTTCTGCTCGTGCAGCGCGCTCTGGGCCTTCAGCGCTGACTCACGCTCGCAGTAGGTGAGGAAAGCGCAGCCTGGGGAGGGAAGGAAGCGCCGAGAAGGGTCAGTGGGGCGCCCCCGGGCCGCCGACGCGCCCTCTCGCCCGCCCTCCAGTCTGGGCCCCTCCCCGCTCTAGGTCCCTCTCCCCACCTCTCTCTCTCTCTCTCTCCCTCTCTCCCTCTCTCTCTCTCTCTCTCTCTCTCTCTCCTGTGCACTCTACTCGAGCTTTCTTGCCTCTCCGTTTTCCTGTCGGCTTTTTGTCCCTTGCGTTGCTTTTTTGTTTTGCTCACTCGCTGAAGTCTCCCCACCCTGCATCTTTCCCCCCCCACCACGCCCCCTCTTCCCGTGGGTCTCTTTTTGTCCTCTGCCCTGATGCCTCAGGCGCTAGCTCGGCCTTCTCCCTCCTTCCTCCCCAGGGTGCTGTTCTGTCCGTTTCAGCTCAAGCCCCAGTACCTCCCTGAAGGGGCAGCTTCCAGCCCTCACCCTCAGTACCTCTAGTCACGTTTGACCATGAATTCATTCTGGCCCCTTAGGAGTGCTGCCAGCTGCTCTATGAAGGATGAAGGAGGGACCTTCCTGGTCTGCTGAATAGTCTCCATCTGTAGGGAGGACCCCAGGCCTGGTTGTGCTAATAAAGTGAATGGGGCTATCCATGTGTCCCCTGTCATCACATGTACAGTGATATCTTCAAAACGCTCCTAGTCAAAGGGCTTCTTGGGCATGTCCAGCCCACCAATGCACAGTACTGGACCTGAGGCCTGCTTTTGCTGTGCTTCTAATTCTCTAGGTGACCCTGGCAAATGCTGTTCCCTCTGTGGCCTCAGTCTCCTCTGGTGTGAACTGAGAGGGTTGACCCAGTGGTCTCCAAGGTCACTCCAGTGCAGTTTTCCCCCTTAGTGACTCTGACGGTGCCTCACCAGGGAATCTGGATTTTACAGAACAACGTACCTAACTCAAGGGGTGACTTTTTAATGCTGGCCCTTCAGGCATGGTGACAAAGCAAAGAGCATGCTTGCTAGTGGGAGAGTTTCTCGGGCAGTTCCCTCAAACTGCCCCGTGTTAGGGGCCTCTTCCTCTGCCTGCAGATGTGGCCCAGTATGGCCTCAGAGGCCTACAAGACCTGGGCCATGGGGGAAGTCAGAAAGTCAACTTTGGCCAGCAGAAGGCTTGAGTCTCCTGGGGAACTGTTACCTCAGATTTTCTAAAGCCACTCAAGCCCCAGAGATGGCCCCCTCCAGGCTGTCTCCTCCCTTGTTTCACTGTCTTCTTTCCCTCCACTGCCTCCCTTGCTTTGTTCTCATGCTCTTTTCTCCCCATTTTCCCATCTTCCAATCCCATCCATCTTCCAAGAATCTGATCAAGTTCTACTGACACCAAGCAGCCCGTCTTGACTTGTCCAGTCCGTCTCAAGCCAACCTCACTTCTTGACCACACACAGCTGGCCCTTTGGTCATTCTCATGGCCATTTGTTAACTACTTCTCAAGTACCCACTGTGTGCCAGGCCCTGTGGCCCGGGCCCTCTTCCTATGAGGTCTGCAGGCTGGTGGTGCCTATGCCAACCCTTGTTACCAGGCTTGCTCTGGCTTCTTGGTGCCCTGGCACAGAGTACTCCCAGCATCCTCCACAGTTCCTTTCTCCTCCATCACCCAGTAAAAACCCCTTCCTCCTCTACCAGTGTAGCAATTAGTTCCGACTCCCTTCCCCTCCTGGTTTCAGAGAGGAGATGGAAGGGAATGTAGGTGCAAAGGGGACATAAAGATAGGAGGGAGGAAACAGGGAGAGAAACCTGGGAGGCAGAAACTCTCAGCAACCTGTAGGCTCTGTACCTTCCCCACCTCCAACTCTTGCCCCAGGCTGAGAGGAGGTGTGAGTTCCAAGAAGCCTCTCCCCCACTCCCATCTCATCCCTCCCTATCCAGACCCAGGTCACCCTGCCTTCTCCCCCCCTCCCCACTCCTCCCCCTGGTCCTGGCAGAGGGTTATTGATGGAGACACCAGGGGACTGAAATGAATAGCGGTCAGAGGCCCCCATGACGTTGTCCCTCGTGCTGCTGCCTGCGTCTCTGGGGGCCTCTTTCCTCCTGTCCCTTCCCTGGCCTTGTCCTCTGCCTGTGCCTGCCTGCAACTGGGAGGCAGCCACTGTCTCACTGCATGCAGGCAAGCCAGCTAGGGACAAGGTCAGGGGCAGGTGTGGAGAGGGAGGAGAAGGAAGAACCAGAAGAGGAGGAAGGTGGAAGGAGGAGATGGTACAGGGAGGAGTAAGAAGAGGTGGGAGGAAGGGGAGGAAGTGGAGGGGGAAGGAAGATGAGGTGGAGAAAATGACCACATTGTTATGACCCAGGATAACAAAGGAAGGATCCCAGGAAGAAGAAAGAAAGAAAGAATCTGTTGCTTTTTTCCAGCTTCTAGGAATTTCTGCCACATTTTTGGGAGAGCTCACAGGCTCTGTCAATCAGAATCTTTGAGGGACCCCCCAGACTCCATGTGACCCTCCCTAACATCTCCACCCTTGACCTCACCTCCTTCAGTTCTTCCTCTTGCTCACCCCCTTGCCTCCTTCCTGTTTCTCAGCCCTGCAAGGCACACTCTGCCTTAGGACTTTTGGAACCACATTTACCCCCCTATATGCATGGCTTGCTCCTTCACTCCCCTCAGGTTTCTGCTTAAATGTGACCTAGAGATGCCCTTTCTGACCTCCTTTCACACAATACCCTTCCCCAACACACACTTACTCTCTGACCCCTTGCCTTGTTTACTCTTCTCTTTGGCACTCCTCCCCACTGAGCTATTAACATTACATGTTTGTTCCTTGATTGTCAGTTTTCCCAACCTGCAAGGGAGTTCAGGGACTTGCTTTTGTCCTATTCCTGCTTCGTTCTCAAGGCCCCACAGCAGGGCAGGATCTCAATACATATTTGTCAAGAGCATTGAATCCCCGCCTCTGGCAACTTTTGCAGGGCCAGTAGGAGGGGGGCAGGGAAGCAGTGCCTGGGGGGCTGTTGGGTGCTGACCAAAGCACTAAGGACACTGAGGCATGCTGGCATTCCATAGTGGTGGGGGGACTAGGTTGCCCCTGAGAGGTGATAGGTGGTCCCTGCTGGGAGGCCTCCTGTCTCCAAGGCTTTCTGAGCCCATTTCCCAGCGTCAGACCTGGTTACTGTCACTCCCCTGCTTTCTCCCATAAAGCCATCACTGATGCACGGTTCCAGACAGGAAGCTGTTTTCGGGGGATACCCTTACCAGCCAAGGGTCACTTACTGATTGTTCTCTGAACCCCATTGTCCTCATCTACAAACAGGGAGAGTAATCCCCCTCAAATAGGGAGACCTATTAGTCAAAGAGTACCAACAACCTCCGCAGCGCTGTCTAACTGTAGAGCACGGCATAAACATAAGCCCCCCTTTGGTGGTCAGGAGGTCAGAGGGCAGAGTCCTTCCTTCCGTCTCTCTGCACCTCTGCCAGGAGTGACCAGCCTTATAGAGGCTTATAGAGAGGAGCCCCCACCTGGCTCTTCTCAAGGGATCTCTCCAGCCAGTCCAATGCCACGTCTCACTATGGCTCTTTTTAAAGAAGCAGATATGGATAAACAGATATTAACCGCTGACTCCAGCTTGCATGAAGGGACTGCATCTGCTCCCTTGCTGAGGGCGGAGGCCTGGGGGGGATGGCAGCTTGGCGGGGAGGGGGTGGCTTCAGGAGGACAATTTGCCATCACAGCGTCCTGCAGAGCACGGCGGGCACCCTGAGGTGGAGGCTGAGGTGGCGCTCAGGGTGGCCAGGGGAGAAGAGGGTGCCCAAGCCTCACCCACTGGACACGTGCCGGCCTCTCATGTGTAGGGAAAGGGGGTGGTACACACAGAACCCCCACTCAGAAAAGTTAGATTTGACTTCCTGTTGCTCATTGCTGTTCCTCACAGGAGTGGAGGGGGGGGCTCCCAGCTTTGAGGGTGGTGCAGGGGCCTCGGCTCAGCAGCCACCAAAGCTGTCATGCTCACTCTCCTGTGACGTGCTGAGGTATCCTCAGAAACACACCTGGTGAGGCCTCTTGGGAATTCACAGACTCTTCAGGAAATGGGATTCTCTGCCTCCTGAGCCAACAGAGCATGGGAGAGGAGGCTAGACCAGGCTGTGAACCTTGAGAAGGGAACATCTTTCCCAGGGACGGGGCTGTGGCCCAGCATTCCCTCCCTGACCTGGCCCTACAGGTGTTCTCCTATTTGTGCTCACAGAGAGAGCAAGAGTCCACTGTTCGGAATGGCACGGCAACTGAAAACCACCTAAAGGTCTCTCAGCATATAGGTGGTTTCGTGATTCAACTGGGGAATACTCTACAGCAGTTAAAAGGGTGGCATGGTCCTAAATGGACCAGCGTGGGAAGACACAGTCAGATGGCAAAAGCAAGTTGCAAAATAGCACACATCACATATGCATAATGGAGACATATTCCATTAGTTTCATATGCACCGAAATCTGTATTTACCCCATGGCACAAAGTCTAGAAGGTGTCACACCAAGCTGAAAACAGGGAGTACAGGGGAAGGTGGGGCATGTCTCTCATAACGTTAACTTTTTTTGGTTTGATCGACACATTGTGACCCCAGAGTGTATTCATGCATCCCTTGCACAATTAACTTTAAAGAAGATTTTTGCTGAAAGAGGATAGGATGAAAATGGAGTAGGTGCAAATGGGTAGGCCAGACCCACAGTCCGTTTTGAGGGGACAAAGAGCATTGGGCATCAGCTTCCTGGCAAATTCTTCATGAAAGAAATTATCATTTAAGAGTCCAGCTATGTCCCGATCTCAAAGCTTCCTTCAAGCTCGGGAACCGAAGCAGATTCCCTCCCTCCAGCAAACTGTGAATGGTGTTCATCCTGGTCCTCTGGTCCTGAGTTCCAGCAGCTGAGGTTTGTGGGATGGAGTCCATGATGGACAAAGCACAGAGCTTCCCCAACTCTGCCCTCCAGTTCTCCCATTCAGCCCAGTGACGCGGATGCAGTCTCTGAGGTGGGAAGCGCAGAATCTCTAATGAGTATGACCTCTCCGCTCAGCTCCCACTTTTCCTGTCCCACTGTCTTGGAGGGAGGGCTCCCCAGCGCCAGCTCCTCCCCTCAGTCTCCCATCCTCCTGAACCACAGACCAGAGCAGAATAGAAGTGGGGCGCCTGGGTGGCGCAGTCGGTTAAGCGTCCGACTTCAGCCAGGTCACGATCTCGCGGTCCGTGAGTTCGAGCCCCGCGTCAGGCTCTGGGCTGATGGCTCGGAGCCTGGAGCCTGTTTCCGATTCTGTGTCTCCCTCTCTCTGCCCCTCCCCCGTTCATGCTCTGTCTCTCTCTCTCTCTGTCCCAAAAATAAATAAATGTTGGAAAAAAAAAAAAAAAAAAGAATAGAAGTGCAACCCGGCAGAGCAGGGACAGGTTTTGGAAATGATTGGGGGTGGGAGTGAGGGCAGAGAGATGTTATACTTTGAGAAAAGTCACAAGGCAGTGCTGCCAGCAGCAGCTGATGGCCTGGGCCCTGTGCACAAGGTGGCTGCCATGCCCACGTGTCCGGGTTCACACCGACCTGCCTCTCTTCTGCTGCTCTCACTTCTGCCATGTGCACGAACACTGGCCTCCACTCACTCCTCCCCATGCTGCCATTTAACCTCTTCCCACTCACCATACTTATTTACTTGCCCCTCGTATTTATCAGTTTCTCGTCTTGCCTCTGAATAGATTGTCCACTCTGTGAGGGCGGAGATGAGGGCTTGTAAGTGGAGAGCTGAGTTTCTAGCTGAGGTGTCCGAGGGCTGGGAGACCAAGAGAGCCCGAGGGGGTGGTGGGAGAAGGAGAGACACCTGGCACCAAAGAGAGAGCAGGAAGCCCAGAGGAGGACCGGAAGGAAGGAGAGGGTGTGATCGGGAGAGGTTCACAAGGAGCCCCAGAACCAGGGAGCCACAGGGAGACAGGCAGAGCTGGTGATGGCAGGAGGGTGTTACCAGGCTGGGGTGCGGGTCGGGGTGGCAGACACCCCTCTCCAGTAGAGCAGCCTGTGGATAATGGTGCAACGGGGCATCGCTGATTCCTGAGAAGGTAGACGAGTGCCCTCTCCCATGTGGGGGAAAAACACAGCCCGGCAGAATTAATTGCGCGAGATGGCAGTAATTTACAAAGCCCCCGTGTGCAGGGATAAAAGGCCCTTGTCATGGTGAAGTGAAGGAAGTACAATTTCCTGCCCAACTCCAAGCAGGGCTGAAGCCTGGGGTGTAATCATCACAGAAGGGAAGGCTCCAGATGAGCTCCCTCCTCCCACCCAGCCGGGCCTTGGCTTCCCACTAATTGAATTACAGAATTAGCCAGAGGAAGGTGGCCCTAGAATAGGAAGATCTGGACTTTAATAAAACATCAGATCCTTCAGGGCCTGTGCTTGGCTGGCCTGGAGGAAGTGAGAGGAAGCTAGGGCGTGGGGAGGGATGGGCAAGGGAAGGGAGCAGGAAACCCACCAACCAGCCAGACCAATGGGTCAAGGAGGGGCTCCCTGTTCAATGTGATCTTCTTGGGAGGTCCAGGACACCCCCCACTCTGCCCCAGATCTCCACCCACAGACCTGCCTAGTTCCTGAAATCCCATCCTCGGGGCACTACCCCTCAGTGATTCTCACTGAGGCTGCAGCTGAGAATCACCCAGAGGAACAGATACGGGCCCTGCTGCAGAGAAATTAAGGCAGATCCCCGGGGGTGGATAGAGAGAGGGAAGGAGAGAAGGAACATCTGCCAGCCTCCCAGAGAAGAGGGCTGCGGGTGTTCTGAGGCCCAATCCATCCCCTCCTCCTTACCCCATAATCCAGTTCCTGTCCCCCGTGGTCTGGGTGAGCAAGGGTGGCCTCTCTGGAGCTTTCTGGAGAAATGTCCCCTTCCTCCGTACGTGTGGGAGATACAGTTCCTCATGTACATGCTCTTCCTCTGGGAGTGTTCTCCCTGCTCTGTGCCTGCCCCAGGTCTGCACCTTCTTCAGGACCCACCTCTTTGGGTCCCTAGGTCTGTGGCGCCCAATGCACCTACCTGGGCCACCGCGATCTCACCTTTGATTCCTATGTGGCTGCCCCTACCCATGGCCTGCCCTAAGGGTGGGCCTTGTCTGTTCATCTAATCCTTGAGCTCCTTGAGAATGGGCCCTTGGGGCTCAGCAGGGCCTGGTGATGGGCAGGAGAAAGAACCCATGGGACTACAACACTGTCTCTACCTTTCTTGGCCAGTGCCCAGACACTGGGTGATCCTCCTGCCATCTTCCCCGGACCTGTCCTGGCTGCTCCAGCCTCCCCGTCCTTTCTACCTAGACCTCATTCCCTCTCCCCTCCTTGTCCAGAGGAGTTCTCCCTGTTGGTATTCTAGCGGTTCCTGTGGTTCTCTTTCCTCCCTAGGGGAAAGACAGTGACTGCCCAGCCACGTCCATGACTCTGATTTCCTCCTGCATCTCTGCCTCTGTGGGGTGAGCCCAAGCCTGACCATCCTTTCCCTGCTGCCTCTGCCGTGCCTCTCTCCTTTGGAGCCCGCACGTCCTTGTAGGAGTGACCTAGCCTCCCCTCTTCCAAACAGATTTCCCTGACCACACCAACCTCAGCATCCCTTAAAGCCCTGAGCGATGACCCCTCACCCTTGGCAGAATACACATCTCTGTCTGCCTGGCATTTATGTATTTGTGCACGTGGAAATGCGCCGCTATGGGAACTGCTAACTCCGAGGTCCTCTTCTCCTCCCAGAGACCGACATCATTGAATGCAGTGGTTGCTAAACTTCACTCTGCCCCTGCCTGGGAATGAGTGAGCTGAAATGCTGGGGAGAGATGGCTGGCTGCAGGGGAAGCAGGGGTTGTGGAGAGGGTCTGGGACATCTGCCCTTCGGCTCAAGCTCCTGATGGTGGCGGGAGCCATCCATCTTCCTCAGAGGGGGCCGGGCAGGTGGGGATGACAGGCCTCTCAACAGGTGGGGGAGATAGATGACACCCTCAGCCACCACGTTAGGGCTGCGGGCCTGCTCTCCTCTTCAAGGCCCTTCACTGCTGAAACTCCACCCTGGGCCCTCACCCTGTTGGGGCTCAGCACTGCCCTCCTGTGCCAACTCTCTTCAAACAGGAAACCCCAGAGGAGAGCACGGTGGTCTAGTCGAGAGTTTCTCAGAGTTAACGGTTGCATGACATGGGGAAGTGGCCCTGGATCACTGTGACCCTAAGTGTGTCTCTGACTTCTCCCAGTGCTCCTGCCCTTGGTGGCCACAAGACAGAGATGGGCACAAAGCTAGGGGGTCGGGATCTCCTCAGACCTACACTAGGAAGCCCCAGGGAACAGGCCCGGCCTTCTCTTTCTCTTTCTCTTCCTCTGGGCACAGGGCAGGTCCTAGTAAGTCCAGTCTCAGGGACCTGACTGGCTCTGGACCTCAGAGGCTGAAAAGAGTGGCGGGCAGGCCTTTGCCAAGTGTCTCTCCTGCCAGTTGCCCTTGTTTACACCCTCAGCACTGGAGAATTACATGTCTGGTGTCAGCTGCAACATCTTTATGGCACTGTGAAAAAGGACAAAAACTGGATAGGACATACTGATGGCCTCTCCCCTCTCTCAGCAAAGAGCTCTTGGTGGTGGAGCCTGGCCCAGGGAAGGTGTCAGCCTTTCCGAGGCTCAGCCCATAGGTGAAGAAGGACAGCCTGGTCCGCTGACACACGTGCTGGCTTTCGTTCCCACAGCTGAAGGGCCGTCTTGTCTCTGGGCCAGCTCGCAGAGCACTCCCGTTTGTTCCTTTCTTCGCAGAGAACCTCACCTGCCATGGTGAGGCTGTTGTCTCCCTGAGCTCATCATTCTTGTACCTCAGAGTGGGCTGTGGGCGGGGCGTGTGTAATCAGCATCTGACAACTGCAAGAGGCTGACCTGAGGCCCCCTTATGGCTGTTTGGGGCTCAGTTCCTGTTCCTTCCCACAGCCCTGGGCAGTGTCTAGACCCTGGGGGCCCTCCCAGGAGATGTCCTCCCTCCACACCCTTACCCACCCCATGACCTGCACTTGGGGTAAAGGGCTCTGGAATGACCTTGTTCTCTTCCTTCAAGAACCCAGGTGGTGTCGGCTGAGCTCTCCAGGCCTCACTGGGCCACATGTACCGGACCTCCCTCCACCCCCATTGCCCTCTCCAATGTCAGAGTCAGGCCATGGGCTCCTCCACAGAGGCTCTATGTGAGAATCCACATTGGATTTGAAATGCGTGTGGGGTATCCGTTACTCTCACAAAGACCAGGATAAATGCTAAAGCAGAGAAACTGAACTGTGTTCACTTCTAATCAACCTGGTTGGGGAGTTTAGATCTTCCTGTTTTGAATTTTCTCAGAACAGGGAGCACCTGCAGAGAAGCCAGGCGTGACTCAGTGGGAATGGACAGCCAGCTTACTCAGTCCCACAGTGGAAGGGGCTCTCAGGGGCCCCCTTGGCATGATGCAGCCCATCCCTAAACGGTGGGATGCAGTAGGCAGGGCCTCGGAGTAAGCAAGGCCATCTCAACTGGTCGGGGAGAAGAACGGTAATCCTGCCCCAGACCACTTCTGTCTTCTGTGCTCCCATCTCCATTGCCTGCCTGCAACTGCCTTTCCCTCTTGCCTTTCTCCCGTCTTGCTACAACTAGGCAGCTTTGTTGGCTGACCTCAGCCACACTGCTGACCCCTGGCCTGACATGCTGAGCTCCTCAGTGTATGGAAATGACATGGTGCAGGATCTGAGCCCCTCAGTAGCCTCCAGCATTAGCCGGGTCGTGTGTGTGTCTCATGCCCACAGAGGAAGCTCAGCGGATGCTTGTTGAATTGCATAGAATGCCCTTTGTTGGAGCTTTACGTGGTGGTTGGTCCAGCTAAATTAAGGTGGGAGTCATTTTCCCCAATAGAACCCCCTTCCCCATGCAGAGGGAAATGTGGAGGAATCCCTTCTTGGCATGTTCCTGAAGCCCCCGGCTGCCAGCCTGAGCTATCCCTGGCATATTCACAAAGGCAGCTCTCTAGCCCATGATGTCCTTGTGTGGTTGGGCATCAGCCTCTCTTGACTCCTTTCTCCCATGAAAGAAAAGATGAAGGCAGGGGGCTGTTGAGTTCCCCTTTGTCCCCCTTCTCAGTCACACTTCTCCACAGCATATCCATGTCACCTCTGGGCCTTTGCACTGGCTCCTCTCCCCACCTGAGATGCCCTCCCTGCTTGGGTGAGGGAAGGATTCCTCTACCAGCTCCTCCCACCCTCCGAAGTCCTCCTCAGCTTCCCAGTGCTCCCCGATTCTCCTTCCAATGAGCTCTTCTATGTCCAGGTGTCTAAAACATAAAAGCAAGGGCTTGGTTGAACAGCGTTTTCTGCTATTCTCGTCCACAGAAACTCTGTCTCCCCAGTAGACTACAGCTCACTGGGCTGGGCCTGTCCTGTCCATCCTCAAACAAGTCCCGGGATGGGAGCTTCATAAGAGTGGCCGAGCTGCTGAGAATCGGAAGGGAGGGCAGGCCAGCTCCACTTTGATCACACTCCGGCACTCAGGACCTTCCAGGTGAGGTGAATTAATCTCGCCTCTCTCTCCTGGCTCCTTTCTAACAGCCCCTAATCCACTTAAAGAACAACAACAACAACAACAACAACAAAAATAGAAGCACACCAACCAAGAAATTCCAACCTCAGCATCCAAGACAGGCTATTTTGAAAAGACCAATAGCCAGGAGTCCCATATTACAAGATCAATGTTTGGAAAATGTGATTTTCTTTTTAAAAGCAGAAAAACAATCTCACACAGTCCTGGCAGGCCATGGTCCAGTTCTTGGTGGAGGGTTGTCTTTCCCTCATGATCTCGGCCACTTAAGCTACTCTTCTGGCCAGGCTTTGGGCTTCACCCAACATCAATAGGATAGGTTCAATCACAGGCATTTAGCAATATTTAACCTGAGGGCCGCAGCAAAGAAGTAGTTAGCAAATGTGACTGGGTTGCTGGCTTCCGTGAGCTAATCCCTCAAGCTCTCTGAGCCCTGGTGGAGGTAGTTGCTCACATTTTAAGAGGGAAAGAGGCTCTAGCTTTTGCTTTAGAGTCAGCTGGCCCCAGTCCTGGGAAGGGTCGGAGCACTCAGCCTCCATTCACTGCTCTCCTTGGGAGCGCCCAAGGTGGGTAAGAGGCAATTGGCCAATGGGGAAGGTGACCCATGGTGGGTGGACAAAGCCTGGCATTCAGCTCGATTTCTCCTCTTCCCAGAGTCTTACCCACATCCCACAGAGCCCACCAAGAAAGAAGATTGAACTACCTAATTTACCGATGGGTGCGCAAGGCTAGGACTTAGTGACTGGGATAGGTGGTACTGTCATCCGTGGGCGAGTGAAAGATGATTCATTCATTCATTCATTCATTCCACAACTTGGAATTGATATTGATATCAACTGATATCAATTGATTTATTGATAGCCCACCATTTTCCAGATGATAAAAGACATAAAGGAGACCCCTGGTAAACAAACTTCAGGGCTACGTGACGTATATGCATGCCTATCAAGTTGAGGTTTGTGGAGGGCTTGTCTGTTGGTGGCACAAATGATAACAGCAAATACTGATGTTTGGTTATCTGTTGGTAGTTGGTCTAAGTGCTTCACGTGTATTGAATCATTTAATATAATAGCTATGGAATAGTACTATAATCATCCCCATTTTATAGGTAGGAAATGGAGGCACTCAAAAACAAAAGACTTGCTTGGGCCTGTGGCCAGGTCCCTGGAGGAGCTGGGCTGTGAGGTGGGGCAGCCTCCTGTAGAGTGTGTGACCTTAATCCTGGGCTCTGCCACCTCCTGGAGGGGGATCATTGGCTCTTCCCAGGGTGGGGGGAAATCAGTGCAGCTCTCCCCTCCCCCACTTCCTTCCTGCCTTTCTTTTTCTCTCTCATGGCTGGAATCCCATATTCTCTCTTGTCCATCTATTTAATTCCCATTCCCGACTACTCCAGGATATACCATTTTTCCCCCATCCCTAAACAAGGTAACATCTGACCCCATGGTTTCTGTCACCAGCCAGCTGGTGCCTCTGGGAAAGCCATTTAACCTTGGTGGCCCGGTTGTTTCCATCAGCAGGACATCTGGACCCCTGGGAAAGGGCTGCAGCCTCTAAGGGAGGTGGGTCTGGCTCTGACAGCCTCTGGCTTGTTCTGGAAGCCCCGGGCAGTTTAGGTAGTTTATGTAGCTCCCCACCTCAACCTGGGCCTCAGGTTCCTTACATGGGAAATGGAGACAGTGACCCCTACCTGCTGGGGTCATGGGCATCCAGCAGAGTGCCTGGCATCTAACTAGTTGATGTTGGGGGTGGGGAGATTACCACTGCTACCACTGTCGGGAGCAGCAGTGGCAATGTGATGTTAAGGACGCCCTATAGTGTGAAAAATAGCACGGGCATTTACGCTGTCTGGTGTTGTCTGCTTCCCCTGTATGGGACCTGCACATTTTACTTGATATAACCTCCCCACCCCAATACATACTCATCAGGACAGGGACCTTGTCTGTTTCCTGCTCTCCAGCAGGCCAGCACCCTGGGGGCTCAGAGCGCTGCGGTTTGCACCGAGAGTCTAAGATGCCAGTGTGTTTACCTTGTGTATCTAATATGCTAATGACAGGAGGCAGTAATGAGCTGGCGGGGACCTGAGTGACAAAGAGCTGGCTTCATGCTTCCCCAAAGAGGCACCTCAGTGTCAATTGTTTCTTTTGTGAGAGGAATTGTTAAAGCTTGGGAATGTGGGCTGCAAGGGCTGGGCAGAGGAGTGGGGGGGGTCCTCGGTCAGGAGGAGTGGAGGTCTTTAGTGGCGCTGAGATGGGACAGTCAGGGATGGGCAGACCCTGCAGGGTGCACATGGAATCTGATGCCCTCGCGGGAGGGAATGGAAGTGAACTGAACACATCTGTGTTACTCACTGACTCCTGAAGAGGCCTCTGTGAGAGCCCGAATGTGGCAGGGCCGGCCCGATCTGCTGTGGACCCTTGTTGCACCACTCCTAGCACAGGGCGTGGTGTGGTCACAGGAGGCACAGGGTGAAGGACAGACACTGGTTCGGCATTAGAATGTCTACTGAAAGCGATCTCTTGACAGTTAAATGGCCTCCAGTAAGTCACCAGATCTCTCTGGACCTCGGTTTCCTTTTCTGTGAAATGGGTTTTCTATTCCTACCCATGAGTCTGTGTCCCCAGCATCCAGCATAGTCCTGGCACAAAGTGGGTGTCAGCATACATTCGTCAGTGAATGGATGAGTGGAACAGGAGGGAGGGAGGAGGAGGAAGTGTACTCTGTTCTTTTACAGAGGAGGAAAAAAATGCATGTGTCTCTGGGTCAAGGTGAAGCGATCATCCCAAGAACACACAGCTGGTCACTGAGAGAACTGGACTCCAGGTCCCCGCCTGGCTTCCCAGGTTGAGTGTGGAGAGCACGTCTCTGAGAGGGCCGGAGGACCCAGTGCAGCCTGAGGGGGAGGGAGCAAGCAGACGCTGGGTGGATGAAATGTGTAGGAAGCAGAGAAAATCAGCAGGCAGAGGTGCGTCTCTAAGGATTTGCACCAAATGGAGGGAACAGGAAGAGATTACTGTGAGCAGGTGGAGGTCAAGTCCATCCAGGATCCCCACCCCTGGCTGGGCAGATGGTGGGCAGTGACCAGGTCTACAGGGAGAGGGAGGCACAGGTCTGAAACGCTCACGTGTCCTAGAGGTGTGCATGGTTCTATTGTCTGTTCTCACAGAGGGTCTGAGGGTGGGAAGGAGTGAGGGACCCAAGAGGCTTCATGAGCTGTGCCAGGTAGGGCCAACCCGAGGCCTGACATTATCACTTCCATGATGGGTCTGACTCCCACAGCTGGCCATGGCTTGGTCTTTGTATCCCCAGGTTTTATCCTTTCTCTCAGCTTCCTAGAAATTTCCTTTAGAACTCTGCTTTGTCTTGGCTGGGCTGACTGGACCTCATGGCCAAGAAGGCCAGCTAGGGGAGCTGAGGCCTAGAAGGGGAAAGCCGGACAGCGGGGGTAACAAAAAGTGTGGCTGCTGGTGCTCCCCCCTGGCATTTCTGCTCCCAAGCAGCTGTGGCCCTCATCTGAGGCTGAGTACAGAGGCCCCTTCCCGGCTTTACACACCCTGTGAATTGCAGGGCACCAGAAATGGGGGCTATGGCCCAGAGGCCAGGCTAGCTGAGACCAGAAGGTGCAGGACTGGAGTGTAGGACTGGAGGTAGGAAAGGCAGAAATGCAGACAGAGGGAGACCCTGGGTGCAAAGGCCCCTGCTGCACAGAAGTATGAGAAGATCTTGGGCTGAAAGTTGCCACTTGGATGAGAGGCCAGGACAGGACCCTTCTGGCAAGCCCCTGGCCTTCTGGGGATCTCAGCTTCCTTGTCTGTAAAATCCTGACCTGAGCATCAGATTGGCTCTGGCAAAATTCTGGGGGGTGAAAATGGGAAGGAAGAATCAGAGTTCTGGATTTTAATCCTGATTCTACTGGTTTCTGAAGACCTAAGTAGAACAGTGGGAGCCCCCCCCCCTGCCCACCCCCTCCACCCACCCTGCCACCACAGCCCATGGGCGGCCTCTGAGGCTTACTGCCCTCAATCCTTTCTCAGGTCCAGGGGGCTCTTTGCCCAGTCCTGTCCTGGGGAGGAAGGGAAGGAGAGGAGAGGAAGATGGCATCCAGACCCTTGGTAGCCAGCACAGGGAAGGGCCGGGGAGAGAGGGTCACGGAGGAAGCCTCGAAAAGTGGTATGTGGCCCAGCGACCATGCTTCCCACAGCAGAGGCCCCCGGGGAAGCCAGGGACAGAATGGGTGATGAAGGGGCCCCCTGTGGAGGCAGGGAATGCCCCCTGGAGCCTTGACAGAGGTGGAGAGGAAGAAGCAGGGGTTATTCCTAGTGATCAAAGTGAGTGTGCTCTGTGTGGGGACCCAGGAAGGGCAGCAGGCATTTACAATCAAACGGTGTGCTCCTTAGAAACACACTGGGCTGGCAAGGGGCTAGCCCACTCTCCCCGCCCCTCCCTCCCTGCACCTCTGTCCTTCCCCATCTCCTGCAGAGTGTTCCAGGCTGGCTGGGGTTGGAAGGGGCAGTGCAGGTCTCAGTGGGCAGCAGCAGCCATCAGTGAGGACACGGTCCCTGGTTTCAGAGACCCAGGCTGCCTCTGCCTCCCATGACCAATCTCCCCGTGAACCTGAACCTCGCGCCACCTCGCTGCCTGTTTTCGTCTGCAGGTCTATATATAGCGATCTCGACGCACACTCTGGAATTGGATTTGATGTAGCCCTCTGGACTCGAGCTAACTTTTGGGGAGTAGTTTTCTTGGGAGCCTGCCAGTCCAATTCCTCCCCCATGAACACTAATTACTGCACAGACCTTCTCCATGAAATCAGCGCTGAAGCCATTCCCATCCAGGCGGCTCTCCAAGACGAAATTTTTCTACTGGGAACCGACAGCCGCAAATAAACCTACCATCTACTTAGCAACAGGGAGCAAGAGCAGGCGGGGAGGTGGGGAGGGAGGGGGGACTCGGGGAGAGTGGGAGGGAGGGAGGGGGAGGAGAAGAGGGCTCGCTTCTTTTCTTCCTTCTGTTCTTCATTTTACAGAAAGGGTGTAATCAGCTCTCTCTGGAAAGGTGGTACAGGGTGTCTCATAAGACAGGGCAGTGGCCCAGGAGGAGGTGCCAGAGTACAAGGCCAGTACCTGCTCTTGGCTGCTTGAGCGTGGCCAGAGCCCCCACTGCACCCCTGGATACCGCTGGGCACCTGTGGCAGCCTGCTGGCCTCTCCAGGTTCTACTGCCTGCTTCCCCACCTGTGCCTCCCCAACCACCCTGCAGGCCCCAGCCCATGCCTGGGCACTCTGTCTCGTCTCACTGAGGATGGCCTCCTTCCACCCCTCTGCCTGGCCAGTTCCCGCTCATCTGCCAGGGACCAGACAACAGCCCGGCTCTGTCAGGCGGCACTTCCCGACCCCTCCAGTCCCTCCATTGTGAACTCTAAAGGCCTGTGCCAGCACCCGGCAAGGGGGCCTGCTCTGCCCACTTCCCCTTCAGAGCCTATGGATCAGCTTCCAGGGAAGGGTGAGCACGGGGCTGAACAGAGCGTCACAGCACCAGGTCCTGCCCGGTGCATCGCCACGTGTCTGCGAGGTAGACACCCTCTCCTTCATATCCCCCAGGACAAGCTTGAGGCTCAGAGGGTTCAGGCAGGATGTCCATGGCCATTCACTGCCTCAGAAGAGGCAGGGCTGGGCTTTAAACACGTGGATCTGTGTCCAAAGGCCAGACACTGTGCTCTCTCCCTTCTGACTCCCCTGGGATCGTTCTGGGAACAGTGCCTGCCTCTGCCCACCCTGTGCCTCAAAGGTCAGCCCAGGGCTGAACGCTCAGCCTCTGTTCCAGGAGCACTTGTATCAAAGGACAGAAGAATTTTCCCCTGAGGTTTCCTAAGGCCCAGAGCAGGCGCAATGAGCTCTCATGACCACTGGCCATTTGCCCAGAGCAAGCACTCCAGCCAACAAAGCCAGAGAGGCCCTCAGAGCCTGCCAGGGTCACGACACTCTGTACCAGCCTTGCCCAGTTGATGGAAGAGCTGTGCCCTCCCTTGGCAGAGCCCCCTCTGCATCGTGCCTAGCTGTGTGCCCTGGGACCCTCCAACCAGAACCCCTGCCAGCAAGTCGCCTCTCCTAGATCCTGTAATTTGTCTAGTGCCACTTCTGCCACCAAAGCTTGGTGCGTCCCTCCACCTCTCTGGGCCTCAGTTTCTCCATCCATCAAATGATGGCTGTGATGATTGCTGCCCCAGTTTCCCTACGTGAGGGTGCAGCATGGGCTTCAAAGGAGCAGGCAGTAGGAAAGCCTGAGTGCTACTCAGATGTCAGTTGTCTCCCTCCAGGCCCCTGTCTCATGCCCATTCAGGACTCTGCTGTCCCCGTCCTCCCCCATCCAGGATGGATGAGTGACACCAGAGCTCAGCCTTCCTCTCCAGTGAAGCAACCAGACTCACAGAGAACCCCACTGGGTCTAGGAGAGTGGCTTCCTGGGGCAGGGAGAGGAGAGGATTCTTGGAAGAGCTCTTTCTACAAGACAAATCAAGAAAATGGGTTGTTCCCAGGGACAAGCCACCTTCCTTTCGGGGGTACGTGCAGCTTTATGTGTAAGGCGGGGAGGGGAGCTGGATGAGCTGGTCTGTGCGGCCTCTGCCACTCGAAGGCAATGCAGGGCAGCGCTTAGGAACGGGGCTTGCACACTGCTTGCCTCTATCGCCTTTTAGCTGTGGGATTTGGGTCAGGTTTCTTAGCCCCTTCTTCCCTCAGTTTCCTCACCTGTAAAACGGGAGATGAGTAGCCCTCACCCCACCGGGTTGATGAGGGTTTTATTTTATTTTATTTTATTTTTTTTCAACGTTTATTTATTTTTGGGACAGAGAGAGACAGAGCATGAACGGGGGAGGGGCAGAGAGAGAGGGAGACACAGAATCGGAAATAGGCTCCAGGCTCTGAGCCATCAGCCCAGAGCCCGACGCGGGGCTCGAACTCACGGACCGCGAGATCGTGACCTGGCTGAAGTCGGACGCCTAACCGACTGCGCCACCCAGGCGCCCCGGTTGATGAGGGTTTTAAATGAGAACATACATGCCAAGTGTTAGAAAAGGCCCGGCGTGTACTAAGTGCAGCCTCGGTCAGCGTTAGCTGTGAGTGAATAGGTGTGCGCCAGTCACCGCCAGCATGATGAAGCACTTTCTGGTGCCAGGGACGTCGTTGAGCACTTTTCCACGTTGCCTCACCTACTTCAGTGGCTCTGTTTTCGGCTGTGGTGCATTGATGAAAGGTGGAGAGCACCAAGAGGCGAGACCAGAGTGTTGCTTGGGACCAGAGACATCATTCAGTGTCAGTAGAGTAAGTCTCAGTTCCAGCACCTGGCTAGTGTAAGAAGCTTCCTCGTGGAGAACGAACCTGAGCCGAGTGGGGAGTGGAGAGTGGTCACTGCAGGCCTGGGGCCCACAGGAGCATGCATCCCCAGGCAGCTGAGGGCCAGCCAGGCTGAGCCTGATGAGGTGAGGGAGGGCCTCGGGGGTCCCCAAGGGACGGTCAGGGAGAGGAGCAAGCAGCTGTTTTAGGAGGGTGCCAGACCCGTCTCCAGCTTAAGTGCGTGAGTGGCTTCACCTGGCTGAGACCCTCGAGCCCTGCCAGCTGGGCTGACCCACAGCATCAGGAAAGCGGTCTGGGTTCTGCACACCCTTCCTTCTAGCAGCTCTTACATTTTCTAGTTTTGCTTCCTCATATAAGCTCCTGGTTAATTTTCATTAGAAAAAGTTGAGCCTCCTTTCAGCAGAGCTAAACTTAAAAGGACACAACCGTCACAGGCGGTGCCTTGTGGGGAAGAGGGCAGTGGGTACACCTGTTCTGGCCGGGGCTCAGGCACAGTGGGCTTGAGGGGGCTAAGTGGGGGTGCGGGTGGGAGCCAAGCCCTTCCTAAGGTAAGCACCCTCCTCCGAGGAAAGCACCCCAAGGAGCATCCTTCCTTGGGAACAGAGAGGACCCTAGTAGCAGGCAGGGAGCAGGGCAGTTAGAGATGCAGGCTTTGGCATCAGACAGACCTAGGTTCCTGTCTCAGCTCTACCACTTCCTGGCTGTGTGATCTCAGGTGAGTTCCTTAACCTCTCTGAGCCCCACTTTCCAAACCGCATAACAGATTTGAGGCAGGCCTGTTGTGACACATGTAGATCTCCCAGTGCAGCTGCCAGGCCTCACATATGTCCCTCCTGTGATGTCATTAAGCAAAGGTGTCCTGTGGATTATGTGGCCCTCCCTGAGCTGCCCTGGAGCCTATCCTTTCCATGGGGCAGTAGAGCAGTGGCCTTGGCCCATCAGCAGTTATTCCCTCCCAGACTGTGGGCAGGCTGTGCCTTTCAAAGCCTCAGCCCCGCAGTGTCTCCCCCTCCCCTCCCCATCCCCTCCCTGCCCCCCTGTTCTTTCAGCACTCTCTGTTCCTTCTCTCAGGCGGTGGATGAGCAGAAAAACAAATCAAAGTTGCCTGCATGTCCCGGAGCCCACGATGCTCCCACGAAACGATCCCTTGCTTCCCATTACCCACCCCAATAACTCTTGTATATGGAGTGTGAAATAATTAGCAGCGGCAAAAATAATTTAGGAAACAAGAAGAAACTAATTGTATAAGCTTGTTTGGGGAAAACACAGCCAAGCAAAAAACCCACTACACAGGGAGATGTGGACAGACCAGCTCCCCAGAGGGCAAGCCCTCACTTGGATCACCTGGAAGGGTCCCTTGAAAGGTCCTCACTCAGGACTGGCTTCCTCCACCCCAGTCTCTAGGAGGGGCCCACTGGTGCCATAGCCATGGGCCCCTACATGGGCACAGGGGTGACTTCCCAAAACCCATCTACCCCTCACCTCATTTCATGCCATCCCCAGGAGGCAAGAGGGCAGGGAGGAAAGTGGGAAGGGTGGTCCAGCTACCTGGAACAGTTTTATGCTCCAACATGGGCCTGGTGACCTCCCTGAACTTGAGCTGTGTCTGGGTAACAGGCCCCATACCTTGCAGGCCTGGAAGGTTCTTCTTCCCTCACCCGCTGCTGCTGCTGCTTGCCTTTGCCACTCAGGGTCCCCGGTCCCAGCAGACGCCTACCACCCGTCAGAGAGCGGCAGCGCGTTAACGATACGGAGCTTCCCTGGGAAATGGAGAAAAACATCCGGTGCCTCGTGTTTTATGGCCCTTCTAACTTTTAAAAGTTTGGTTCCTCCTTGAGCACTTTTCCAACTCCTAAGCTCCCTCCTATCCTCCACCTCACTGCTCCTCACTTCCTGGGAGGTAGATGGCCAGGCGCCCTTGTTCCCATGTGACAGGTGCAAACGAGTGAGGAAAGCTCACATTCCTGAATGGACAGTTTCAAGATAAGAGAATGAGGGACCAGAGAGATGCAATAATCTGCCAAAGGTCACAGTCACCAGGAAGGGCTTGTGCAGGGTTTGACCTGGGACTGCTGTTTCCCACCTTCCTTAACCTGCTGGACAAGTGACCTGGTGGCTCAAAGCACCTAAGTGGGTCCTAGTCCAGCATGGCCATGGCCTCCTCTGCTCCCTGGGACCCTGCCCAAGGCCCCTGAGACCCTTTCCTCTCATCTGAATGAGAGCTGGGCCCGGGGTGGGAAAGCTTCCTCTTCCCTGTCCCCTCCCCTTAGATGAGGGGCTTTTACATTTGTATAGAACTGTGCTATATGGTTATTCTTAATGACAGAAATCTCACCTCTCTCCTTGTGAGCTCCTGGCTGCTATCTCCTGACATATCTTCCCTTGTCTGGGCCATTACGATAACCTCCTAATTTGTCCCTTGGCCTTCAGTGTTTCAATCTCAGGCCAGCTTCGGATCTGTCACTCCCTTGCCTTAAAACCTTCTGTGACCTCCTATTTCCTCCCAAATCAGCACATACTTCTTTACCTTGCCTCCATTGTGACATTGGTGTCCGTCATCCCCCTTAGTCAAGTCTCTACATTCGAGGAATTTACATGTTGGCTTCTTGGTGAGAAGTCAACTCACTGAGAGCAGACCTGGTATCATACCTGCTTGTCCCTGCCTCTCACTCTCTTCATCTGGAATCACGGTGGTTCCTATATGGCCCTTAAGCCACAGCGACCTGGTGTCCATCTCCCCGATACACCATCCCTGGTGAACATCTTGGCCTGGAGGACGCATGGCGCCTCACATTCAACCCAAGCAAAAGGGCACCCATTATTTGTCTACACTTGCCCTGGTCCTGGACTCCCTCACACGGGTGATTGCACTCCCAAGCCAGAAATTTGGGAGTTCTATATTCTCCTCCTTCAATCTCACCTATCCCACCAACATCTCCAAAGTGGGTTTCTCCTCTCCACCCTGCCCCTGCCCAGTACAACTCCATCATCACTTGCTGTGTTTCCCTCTTGCTGTTTGCAAGAGTGGCCATCTTCTCCCCAGAGTTTCTGGGCAGGCCTCATCTGGGCTTCTCCCTCTCTTATTTCTCATCCCTGATTTGGCTGGAATCTGGTGCTGAGTTGCCCTGGCAGGTGAGACAGGGTGGGTTTGATCGGGGCACCTCAAACGCCTAAGACACCAGAGGCGGTGGAGCTAATGGAGATTCTGGTTGCAAGCACTGGGGAGGGAGCGGTGTGTGTGCAACATCAGTCTGGAATCAGCACATGGCCTGAGCCAGGGGAAAGCATTTGGAGGCAGGAGGGCGACTCCCTACAGGCAGGGCCCTCTGGGCCCATTTGCTGTGCTAATTGCCTGACAGAATTACAGGGCAGGTGTCCAGGTCTGGGGCTGTGGTCTCATCACGCACTCAGCAGCTGAGGTCTTTTGCAGGGTGGGGGTCGGGTGGAGTGCTAGGGAGGTAAGTGTGGAGTGGTGCCCCCCCCACCTCCTGCAGGGCTGATGGATGGCACTAAGTATGCATCGGTGGGGCATGCCTGTACTCCAGGCTGACAAATGCCACAGGTGCAGCCGCAGGGGACGCGAGCCAGCTGCTCCCATCACATCTGCGAGTATGCTGTTCAAGGTCATGCTGTGAGCAAAGGTGGTCTGGTGGCCTGGGGGCTTGAAGCCCCTCACTGCCCTTGGTGGGTCCTCTTAGCTAACCATGTTCTCCTGGCTGGGGAAGCAGAAGTGGGAGGTGGGGAGGGTCCTTTCTCTCAGGGACAAGCCGTGTCACTCTGCGTTTGCCAGCACAAACCTTGAGATTTGTCTCTATCCTTGGTGAGAGAACAGCTGTCTCTGCAGTCTGCAGCTCACCTCCTCCTAGAATCACCTCTGCTGCTGCCTCCACCCGTTCTTCTGCCTCCTGAGATTTCTGCTGGTGCTGTTCCCGCCATGATGTGGTCTTTCCACCCCAAAGTCCCATCTTGACATTTCTGAGGTCACACCAGTCTCCCCACATGGCAGGGCTTAGGCTTCAGCCACTGAAGTGGACTTCAGTTTGCTTTTCCCCAACTCACTTATACAAAAATGAATTTAGTGGAAGAATGCCATCAATTTTATGTCCTCCCCTCCAATTAAAAAAATATTAGCACCTGCAACTACCTGTCTATAGTAGAATCTAGAGGATATTGATCTCACACGGAATTAAACACTTAGACACTTCAGGTTCTGCAATGAGTACCATGAAACTGGGATATCCAGGCACTGGGTGCCCTGGCCATGTGGGAGAGCCATGTGTGATGTGGTAGAAAGATCCAGGAAATGGGATTTAAGTTTCTGGCACCTCTCAGCTGGATGGCCCAAGAGCTAATCTATCCGAACCTCAACTTTGTCATCTATAAAATGGGGTTACAATT
Source organism: Lynx rufus (assembly GCF_022079265.1). Classification (NCBI taxonomy): domain Eukaryota; kingdom Metazoa; phylum Chordata; class Mammalia; order Carnivora; family Felidae; genus Lynx; species Lynx rufus. The sequence continues at coordinate 5,059,739 of NW_025814837.1, read as the reverse complement.
TATCATACAGGGTAGCTCCTAGAATTAGGGAGGGCATGATACATAGTATGCACACAATAAGTGTTGAGTTAATATGAATCAAGTTGGGGACTTTGCAACAGAAAAGTCAGCCTGGAGCTTCACAAAAAAGTAAGAAGGTATCAGTCATATGATCCAGCAATTACACCCCAAAGAAGGGAAGACAGGCATTCAAATAGATATTTGTACAAACATATTCACAGCAACGCTATTCACAATAGCCCCCAAGTAGAAACGATCCAAATTTATATCAAGTGATGAATAAGCAAAATGTGATCTGGCCATTCAATGGAATATTACACAGCTATAAAAAGGAAGGAAATTCTGCTCCATGCCACAACATGTACGAATCCTGAAAATGTGCTTAGTGCAAGAAGCCAGACACAAGAGGTCACATATTGTATGATTCCGCTCATATGAAACATCAAGAACATGCAGTCCATAATCCTTTGAAACAGAAGGAAGTCTAGGGATGGCCAGGGACTAGGAGGAGGTAGGAATGGATTAATCGGTATGCTCTGTTTAATGCATATGGGGTTTCTTTTCGGGGTGATACAAATGTCTCGGAACTTGATGGGGTGGCTATTGTACAACATAGCGATTGTACTAAATGCCACTGAATTGCACATTTTAAAATGGATAATGGTTACTTTGAAAAAGAAGAGGAAAGGGAAGAAAGCATCAGGGGGAAATTAACACATTAAAGCACACGGCATTGCCCTCTGTCCCCCACACAGGAGCGGAATATCCTAGCCTGGATTTTCAGGGTGCACCAGGTACGCCCTTGCCCCAACCCAACAGAACATTACTTAGGCCTAGCTGGCCAAAGTACTGCAGAAACACTGTCCTTCTTCCCCAGAGCTGGCATGGGTCTGCCGTATAGGGATGGCATCTGGGCACTGAGGGTGCCTCTGCTCTGGGGTTCTCATACTCCTCCAGACCTCCTTGGTGACCCCAGCAGAACTCCCTCCGCCACAGAGCGGGCTCTGGGCCTCCCCCGGGACATGAGGCCCAGACCCCTTTATGCCACGCCTGCTCTCCTCCAACTCAGCCTGTGACACTCTTGGTCTCACACACCCATCTAACACATCTCGTACCCTGTACGCTGCCTCTGACTACCCAGGTGTGAGTCTCCCCCAAACTGTGAACACGCAGAGGGCAGGCACACAGGTCTGTTCATCTCTGCAGGCACAGAACACTCATACCCATCTCCGGCTGGTAAAAAAGGAGAGTGGGTCGTGAGAGAAGTTGCTGGATTCTTGTTTCCCTCGTGGCTCTCTGCCTTTTTTCTTTTTCTTTTTTTAACCTGGAGGGAATACAACTTCAGCATCTCCACCCACTTTATAAATACTTTGACAAATGGTTTCTCTCCTGCCATGCTTACCCCAAGCAGGGGGCATCTGTCATTTTGGAAGGCAACTGTTTACAGCCCTTCTGACCTTTCATGCAGAGTCAGCGGCTGGGGGGCAGGGGCTGGGGGGTGGAGGAAGGGGACAGCCGGGCCAACTGCAGTTCATCAGGCCCAGAATTTAAACACAGGAAGAAAGAAAGAAGGAAAGGCAGAAAAACCCTACACAACTCTCAGAGTAATTGCTGTCTCCTTGGCAACGAAGCAGCAGTCTGGGGACCTGTGCTCCTGTATCCTTGCCTGGGCTGGGAAAGCAAGGGACTGCCGGGAGGGAGGGTGTTTTCCACCCTCCAGTGGCATTCTGAGGAAGGACCTGTTTTCAAGTCACTCCTCAGCCCCTTTACTGTTCCCAGTGTCTCTCAGCTACAGTTCATACTTTGCTGATGAGTGTCCCAAGCACTGGGAAGAGCCAGGCATCTAGGTGGGAAGCATGCACAGAAGCACGGTCAAGAGGACCCACGGTCCAAGACGGCTTCCTGCTAAGCCACAGCACCCCGTACAAGCCCTACCAAGGGAGCTTCCTTTAAGGCAGTTAAAATCTTCCTCTTCCTCCTCCTCTTCCTCCTTCTCTCTCTCCTCTCCTCCTCCCCCTCCTCTTCCTTGCCTTCGTCTTCTTAGGAAACCCCCTTCTCCCTGCAGAAGGACTTACTGGCCTTTGGGGACCATGGGTGCATACTGGCAGGAGCAGGGAGCTAATGGCATAAGGAAGGGGTTGCAGAGGCTGGGAGAGGTGGGGTGGGGTCTCCCCCAGGGGTTCAGTAAGAGAGGAGAAAACTTCCACCTGTCCCACCACCTGCTGCCCACCTGAACTGGCTGTGGTCTCACTGTGGAGACCTCAAGGAAACAGAGACCCTCCCTTCCACGCTCCAGTATGGATCCCTTCATCCTCCAAGGGGAAGCTCTAGTTTCCCCTCTTCCAAGAAGCCTGCCAGGGCTGCTCCAGCTGTAATGGCCTTTCCCTGCCGCCTGCCAGGCTCTCTCATTCAGTGCTTGTCTGTCATCTGGGAGGTGGGGTGGCCCCCCAGAAAGGGTGGGAGCAGCCCAGGAGTGGGAGCAAACTTCATCCTTATGGGCGTCTCCGTGGTCCGGTAAGGGTTCAGCAAGCGTGTGTTTGTGGATGAGAGGCAGTGTGAGCTTCCTGCAGTCGGAGCTCTACTGCTCAAAGAGAAAGCCTCCGAGAACCCCTGGCCAGGGCATGAGCTGCTGTTACTGAGCGGGTTTGATTTTCTCCATCCTTACATTCGCTTCACCAACCTTCAGTTTCATCTACCAGGCTCTTCACACTGCTCATTCCCACCATCAGGCCTGTGCTCATACTGCCCCCAGCCTCCAGAACGAAGACTCTGCCTGGTCCTTATGCTTAGGTGTAGCCAACTTGTGCTCTCAGGCCGAGTTCCAATGCCCCCTCCTCCTACGGAGCCTCCCGTAAATGCTCATGAACCTTTCCATCCCTTGTCGGCTATGGCAGTTACAGTCATAACTACCTCTCCTGTGTGTCCTCTGATTGGTTCACGGGGACCTAAGTTTGTCCCTTCGTACGGGTGATGTGTAGGTGTTCGTGCACACACCTTCTGATAGGTATGGAGCGGGCATCTCTTAGGTGATGGTTCTGCTGAGCCCAGCAAACATAGGAGATGCTCAGGGCAAGTCCCTGGAAAGAGGGGGACATCGGTGTGTCTAGTTGACAGCTCCTCTTGGTCCCTCTTTCTGCATTTGCCCCATCTGACCCGGCCAAAACAACCACAGCCCTTATGCTCTCTGTCCCTGGTGTTCAAGTGATCTGCTCTTGGCTCCTCTACCCACATCTGAGGGGCTCCTTGGTTAAGAACTGAAAAGATGACCTCCTCACCACTCCGTCAGGAAGAGGGTGTTATAGCAGGAACCGCAGCTCCCTGTGAAGGTTTTCTGGCCTTCACTCGGTTGGTGGGTTAGGGCCTCTCCATAGTGTGGCACATCATTGGCAAACACTTATTGAGCAACTACTGTATGCATAGCTCAGTGCTGGGTGTTAAAGAGGGGAGAAGGGAGATTTCTCCCTCTAGCATGGTATTGATCTTAGGGGGCTCAGAGTTCACTTGAAGAGGGAGGTAGATGCAGAAACAGACAAATCACATGAGGGATAAGGGGGGTTGTGAAACTGCCTGGGCCAGGCATCTGAAACTGATCCGAAGCTGACCCATTGAGCTCTTGGTCCCAAGCCAAGGAGCCCCCCTGGTGGTAAACAAACAGTTTAAGGAAAGCACAGGGAATTAGAATTTTAAAAACCTTCCAGTGGTAATAAAATCTGGGGTGTAAAATGGGTTAGGAAATTTATTTTTTCAATATATGATTTTTTCCCCCTCTTCTCTGAAAATCCACATATCTATTCCGCTTCAGGTTGGGGCTCCTTTAAACGGTTTTATTAAAAAAATCATTTACTGTGGGCTTTTCAGTTCAACTTTAACTGGACCGGGTGGAAATTAAAAAAAGGATATTTTAAAAATAAATTATATAAATTACAGCCCTAATTATAAAGGAACTTTTAAAAATGTATCCAAGCATTAAAAGAAAATCTTTCTTTAAAAAAATGCCCCATTTCCCTGTTCCATTGCAGGAGCATAATTTAGATACTTTTAACAAATCCTCGTCCTTTGGAAGAAGCGGGCTCTCCAGGCCCATTTGCCTGTGTCTCTTTCTGCGTGCTATTATTATTTGATAACTTTGGGCTTAAATCTGCATGAGAGCCAATTATCTCTCTTTGTCATCAAGCAGGCTTGCTGTTCGGCAGTGGTTTTTATAGTACAGTAAAAGCCTTCCAGAGCCTGGAGGAGGTGGGTTTGTGGTTCAGATTACACTCCATCTTGCCTCTCCCAGTGACTTCCCTTATTCCCTTTTTTTGTTTTTGCTTTTCATCATTTCCCGATGCAACAAGTTTTCCTCCCCCGGCTACGTGCATCTCTCTGCACCCCCGCCAGCCTTCTGCCCGTCCTGACCTCCTTCCTTGAGGATCTCATCCTCTCAAGGCCTTTTTCCCTTGGCCAAGGCTTCTCGCACAGAAGTAGTAGGAATTGGCGTTTCTTGGCCCACCCTCCAAAGGGAGCTTAAAGCACGAGTCATGAGTCATGCTCTCTTTCCTTCTGAACTAGTGGAGGTGGCATGGTGAGAACAGCACTGGAGGGAGGCAGGGACCCCTCCTTCATGCAGCTGACAGTCTGAAGGGAAGGGTAGGGAAGGCTGGTGCCGGATCAGTGCCTCAGCAGTAGTGTTAGAGACAGGGGTGCCGCCCTCCTGCCTGGGGCCTGGAGAGTTCTGGGAGAGTGGGCCCTGGCTGCTGCTGCTCTTGCTGCTTCACTAGGGGAAGAGAGATGATGATTAGAAAGGGCAGATGGAGTTTCACAAAGCGGGTGGGGATCCCCAGCTTGAAAAGCCTGGACTGGGTAGAGAAAAGGAAAGGCGTGCCAGGGCACGGGAACGGCCTGAGCAGAGGCAGGACCCAAGGTGGATGATCTGGATGAGGACATGTGACCCCATGGGAAAGCAGGGATTCGGTCTGCTTTCCTCACTGCCGGGACCCTGCCACCTGGACTGGGTCCAGGCTGGGTGCCTGGAGGCCCTTGATGCACTTTGGTGCAACGAATGAATGAGTGAATGAATGGATGAATGAATGAATGATGAGGGTATGAAGGGAAAGGGGAGAGAGGCTGGAGACGGATTAGGTGGGTTTAGGGTGTTAGATCTTTCTGGTTCTCAGGTGGAAAGATGCCTCTTCTGGCAAAAAATCATTTCCTGACTTTGCACTCTCCTTAGCGCAGAGGCCCCAGCCCCTGCCTGCCCGGTGCACCACGCCTTCCCCTCTGCCCTCTTCCAGACCCTGGTACGTGCTGTTCCCTCTGCTGCAGGGCTCTGCCCCACCCTCCTGGACCATTCTTCCATCACTTGTAGACATTCTTTCTTCCTGGAGTTCCTTCTCGAGCCCAAAGACCAAGTCGGGTCCCCTTCTCTGAGAAGTTTAGCACCTGGGGTACGTCACTGGGATTCTCCTCCTTGGTTCACCTCTTGACCAACCTTTCCTCCCCCAAGAGCTGCATTGGCCTCTGTTATCTCCATGTGAGACTGTGGGGCCCTGGGAGGCTGTGGTGGCTGCACCATCTACTTTTGGCATCGCACATGCACACACTCCCCAGCCCAGCGTGGGGATTGGTGGGGGCAGCGGCTCTATAGGTCTCTCCCTTCCACCTAGTCCCCAGTAAGCCCTGACGGCCGTGGGGCTTAGTCGTTGCCTCTTTCTGTTCTGGTTGGAAGGCTGGCATCAGCGGCTGAGAGCCCTGCCCCTCTTCCCACTTGCAGAGTGCCTGGAGCCCTGGCTTTCCCAGCAACGGGCCAGCTGTTTGCATTTGGAACTGGGGTGCAGGTGTGTTCCTGCTGGAGGGCACTCATTTTATTTTTCAAATGAGGGCTTCCTGGAAGGTGATGGGAAACTCCACGGTTTTTGCAGGAGGTACTTAGGGAGAGGTGATGTTTCCAGAATGGCTACAGGCAGAGGTGATGGGTCCTCCCAGGAGGTGCCTGGTGGAGGTGAGCTCCATCTGCCTTCCCCACCACTCAGTCCACGTCGGAGACAGTGCCCTCTTGTGCCATTCTTCTGTTGCAGTTTTAGCAGGAAGTTCATATGTCCGGGAAACCTCTGTGTCCCTGGGGCAAACCAGAATGCTAGTTTGCCGCTTTGTCTGACATATTTCTCTAACTGTCTTCAGGGTGCAGAGCCTCCATTTGGCTGTGGGAACCCCTTTCCCCACCTTCTCTTGCCTCCCTCACTGTGGGGGGTGGCCAATAGAGCACAGGTTGGGTGACTGAGACAGCTCTAGTTCTGGGTGGGTATATGCCATGCGGTGACCGTGGCACTTTGCTCTGTGGGAACTCCTGAGGCCAGGGACAGGGAAGGCACCTTCAATCCCAGGTTTGCACCCAACACCCTTACACAGGATTCTCTACAGTAGATTGCCTGAGTTCTTCTAGAGGCTGGGGGTCGGAGGGGAGGCAATTGCATGGGTCGGGGGAGCCGTAACCGGGAAAGTTTGTAATGGTATAAAAGATAATGCTACGACATTATCTACCTACAGAGGTCTCCCAGCCTCTGAGGTGTGGCCACCATGTCTGACTGGGTGGGAGCTGCCCCCACCGGGCCCTCCACTCTCCCTTAGCTGGCCACCCTGCCGTTGATTCAGGGCCAGCGACTCTTAGGAACTCTGTGGCCCCCTGGGAAGGCCTGTTTGGTGCCTGCTCCCTGTGCCCTGGCCTCCCTGCTGGCTGGCAGGCAGGCAGGCGGGTGGGCGGGCAGGGAGAATATTACCCCTAAGATAAATGAAGAAGACTTTCAGCCCTTATTGGATTATAGTTTTTATTGAACTTTATAAATTCCAATTAGCAGACCCCTGGGCAATAAGCGACACGCAGCCTGTGGCTCACTTTATGGCGTGATTATGACCCTGTTTATCCTCCCCTGAACGAGAAGTATTAATGGAGGAAACGAAGGAAAGGGGACCCAAGAATACATAAAAACAGATATTGGTGACACAGAGCTGAACAGACGGGGCCAGGGAGAGAAAACAACCTCCTGGCGGGCCACGGGGCACAAAGGACGAGAGATGGCGAGAAAGCCATGTGCTCAGAGCCAAAGCCCGCTGGGATGCCCTTCTGGTTTCCCTTCCCACACAGAGAGCCCGCTCATCCCCCACTGGCTGCCGGGCCCTGGAGAGCACCTCCCACCCTTGTCACCGGCAAGCTATCTTGTTCTGGCTGGAGTTTGATTTACGAAGCGTAGGGTCCTGCCTTGTGCACCGGGCAGCCCACTGCCTGCCTCATGAGGCCCTGACTCTACAGCTCAGCAGCTGGAGGGAAAGCCCAGGGGTTCCTTAATGGTTCAGAGGAGTCCCTTGCCCTTTGAGAATCTGAGGGACGCTGAAGGCATTCTTCCTGGAAAAATGTCCCCAGTACACACACAGGCACGAATATACCCACACATGTAGGCATACATGCACACATATGCCATTTTCATATAATTTTAGGGGATCACGAGATCTCTTAAAACTGATCATGGTCCACCCCTACTCCATCATCCGCCACACCCACAGGAGGCTGAGAGCATCATATTAAGACTCCTTGAGTTTGAGGGAGCCAAGATCTGTCTCCTGTTGACTTCCCCTTGGAGGTGCTAAGAGCCCACAGAGAGGAGGGCAGTGTGGGAGCCTGGCCAGAGCAGGGCTGCCGCCCTGGCCCCACCTGTGTTTCCTCTCTTCCTGGATGCTCAGGTTTGTCCCCACTCACTCCACTTTAAACCTTTAATAGCTGGGCCCCAGAGCAGCGGGTGATGAGAAGAGAGGGATGGGGTGAGCCTGGTGGGTTTCTGAGCCAACAGGGTTAGTAGGGATGGCCACACTCTCCCAGATCCAAACCCTCACCCTCACATGACTTGCTACATTTCCTGGGAAAAAGAAGCGTGCTCAAGGATGGCATACCTTCCTCATTTTGTCTGGCTTCATTTGTACTTCCCTCCCCCTTCTCTGGGTCATCTTTCTCCCAGCCTTTGGTGGAAGATTAAAAAAAGAAAAAAAAAAATTCTCCTATCAGCATTTTGCCGTTGTACGGAATCACTAACACAGAAGTATCCGAGGAAGCTTTTGTAGTCTGAACAGGATGAAAAATGCTTCAGGTGTTGATCGTCTGCTGTGGTATGTAAGTAAGATGCTGAGATCTGTGTGCAGCCCAGAGCGTGTCTATCCGGCTGGGTCCATTCAGGTCCCTGTGTCTCCCCAGTGGCCTGGGCCTCGCCCACCCTCTATGCCTCTGTGATTTATGGAGCCCTGATAGGCCTGGTCTTACTTCCGATAAGAAGTATGGGAGGTTTATAAGCCCCACCGTCGTGAACTACCATGACCAGGACTTGCCTGATTCTTCGAGAGGGAGAGGGAGTGAACGGGGGAAACTGAGCAGGGATTGGGGCCTGGGCTGAGGGGAAGATTCCTGGGCTGGAAGCCTGGGGAGAGACCAGGTGTTCTCTTGAGCCTTGTGAGGGGGTTACTGTGGACATTCAGGCACCAACATATTGTTGCTTCCACATCCTTGGGTAAGGTAAGGGCTTCCAGAGAGCCAACTTGAGGCCCTTGGAGGAGCGGAGGCCTGCAGACCAGGGATACTATCTCTCATGTTCCCTAGTCTGTACCTTCTCCCCTCAAGCCCTGGGCGCCCGGATTAGCTGAGCCTCACCCCAGAAGAGTGGGCTGCCCATCCCCCCCAACCGAAGCTCCCGGGAACAGCTCCTCCTTTCTGCCTACATTACTGTCCAGCAGTGCCAGGGTTCCAGATCCGGAGCTGCAGAAACCACACCTGGTGCTGTATGTGTTTGCCACCTTTCTCGGGTCGTGCCCAGCAGTGTGTGAGGTACACAGCGTGTGTCTTTTCATTTGCATTTTATGGTGTAGACATGAAGGCCTAGACAAGGACTATTTGGTCAGCCATTGTCTTATAGCTGAGCAACTAAGGGAACAGATTTTGGAGCTGGTCTCTCAGATCTGGATGGGCTTTGGGTTACCTGTTGACCCAGCTGGCAGAGGGCTATAGACTTTGGGCGGTTGCATGGAAAATAAAGTTGAGTTTTTTCTGCATAGTTGAAGGCAGCTGGGTGTGGGTGGCTGGGTAGGCAGTGGGGACAACAGGACCTGAGAGCAGAGCTGGGAGCCCAGGAGCCACTGCTGCTCCCTGGAGGCTTCATCTAGCCTGGGTGGCACTTGGGAACAAAAAGGTCCGTTTCAGAAACCCTAGGGCTTAACTAATGCTGATGGCACCACCTCAGGCTGGGGCAGGGGCTTCAGCCCAGGTTCTAAGACGTTCCTGGGATTATCCCTTCCCACCCAGAGAGAACAGTTCTTGGTGGTCACTCTATTCCCATCATACTGCCATGCCCCTAATAGATGTTTAGTCCATGATTTAAGTAAGAAGAGTGTCAGTGCCAAAGCCTCAGGTGTCAGAACACGGGTAGAGTGAGCAGTGGGGGCTTTGAGACCATCCTGGCACCTCTGCAATCACCAGGAAAGCCCTTCTGTCCATGGCCAAGGCCCTGCAGGCCCCTCTTCAAGGGGAGGAGTCCTTCGAAGACCAGGGGATCCCTGGGATCTTTTGAAACAGATGAAGAAGCCACTTTCCCGAGCAGCCTCCTATAACTGGGGACGAGGGGGAGGATGGGAGTATATCAAGGAGTCACGGGGCACACTGGGCAACGTGCAGAGAGCCCTCACAAAGCGCAGGCCCACCTCTGCCACCAACAAGCTGAGTGACGGTGGCCCCATCACTCCCCTTGCTGGGCCTTCCTTTCCTCCTAGCAAAGTGACAGCATTGGCACGGCAGATCCCCAAGGTCCGTGCCGAGTCTGAAATCTGCCAATTCCCCTCTCTGATGTTTCAGGCACGAACACAAATGAGCACGTATGGAGAACTGTGGCAAGTAATAATGGCCCCCCAGCCCCCGCCCCAAGCACACACGCTCTTTTTTCTCTTCATGCCCCTGTAATAGATCATACAGGATGGATTACATTAATTTTCTATAAACTATATCAACTCGAGTGACATGTCCTTAAGGGTTGGCTGATTGATATCTACAATGCGGTCTTATAATCTAAAATCATATTAATATTAATATTAAAGATTTTCTGTCCTTTACGCGCACCATTAAATCTGGAGTATAAGGTGAAATTGACAACATACATTTTGACAGCTTATCTATAATAAATATGCAAATCTTGATGCCCACATGTCATCACAGATGCACCGCAGCTCTCTGAAGATCAGAGCGTGCCTGTCTCCCGCGTGACATTTTCAGCGGACGATCAGAGCACACGTCTGGGCGGCAGGAGCAGCGCTGGGTGAGCCTTTGCCGGCGATGACCCTGGCCTCTCCTGTCTGCCTATGAAAACCTGTCCTTCATCCTGCCAAGCAGGCAGGAGGGCCGAAGGAGTGACAGTCACAGAGAGCAGGGGACACCATCTCACGTACCCCCTCTGGAATACGGGAAAATCGAGTTCCCTCTTTATGAAGTCACAAAGGGACTTGCTGTCTTCTCCAGCCACCTGGTTACAGCAGGTTATCATCACACAGCACCAGTGAGTTTAAGAATTGAGGCTCCTAAATTGGCAGCCCAGGGGTCAAACCCCGTCTCTGCCACTAACCTCTGCTCTTAACCTCTGTGGCCTCTGTTTCTCCATCTGTAAGAGAAGAGAAACAGCACCTCCCTTCTGGTAGAAATGTGAAGACTGAGCGAGTTCACGGAAGCCGGTGGCCAGCACAGAGTGGTGAGACCTCACTAAAGGGCAGCTCTTGGATTATGTTCTTATGATCCCTGCAACCTCTTCCTGTCCTTGTATGCCTGCCCTTGCCTTCTACTGTCTACCACTTAGCACAGTGACCAACTTGGCTTCTTCTATGCTGGCCTGCGCCAGGCATAAGCTCCAGGCAGCAGGGAGCACACATCTCCCTATGCCCCTAGCCGGACCAGGACTCAGGGAGAGAGCTGACACCGATGGGGGATGGACTGAGATTGGGATCCGGGAATCAACCACAAGGAGAAATATACTTATCTGTCTGCTAAGACTCTGCCAGGTGGACAAGATAGAGGTGTGTGTGTGTGTGTGTGTGTGTGTGTGTGTGTGTGTTGGAGGGGGCAATGAATCATATCTGTAAAAGTCATGATGCTCCTCACTCACATTAGCAGGGAGATTGAGAGAAGAGCTGAGGGAGGGCTCCGAGGAATTTTCAACAGGCGCAGGATTGTTTGTTTGACAGAGCCCCAGGCCATCACGGAGGCCCCATCCTCACTTTACACCTGCTGATGGGGCAGCAGGGCCCACTGAAGGCCCTGGGGCCATATATCTCTGCTCTCTGGCTTCCTTCCAGCCTCTCTGAGCTCACTCTACAGGGTAACTTCCAGTCTCCCAGGTCCCTTCATCAGTTCCATCCACCTCTAGTTTCTGGCACTGCATTCACCCCTTCCCTGTCCCCCTTCCTCCACAAAACCATCCCAATCAGTCCGGCCACACTGAGCTCTTCTGTCTCTGAACTCTGCTGAATTCTCAGCCTAAAGAACCACAGGATGATGTAACGCCCCCTTACATTGTTCTGTAATTGGTTGGCAGTGCACAGGTTTGTTCTCTACAACTAGACTGGGAACGTGGGGGTGGGGACTGCTTAGCTTTCCTCTTTCTGTTTCCCTGAGGGCTCACCGTGTGGCAGGGCACATGTGCAGATGTGCTGGGTTTGGGAGCCTTCGGTACTCAGATCAGGGTAGGAACAGACACAGGGACCCCATGGATCTGCAGAAGCATTAAGAGATTCAGTTGTTGGGCAGCTCTTGAAAGGTCAGAGTTGATCTGGATCCACTCACCCTCTTTCGGGCTTCTTGGGGCCAGGAGCAGGGTTCACAGGGACCCCAGATGTTCTTCTGGGGTATCAGGAAATCCATTCATACCCCCTACCTCCCCTGCAGGTGAGGTCAGTGTCCTGGAGGAACCAGTGTCATTGTTTACCACTTGGACCCACCATGTGTCCCAATCCCCAGGCTGCCCCAGCTCTGAGATCCTGAGACACACAAGCGCAGTTCTGACCGAGGATAAGAAGTTTGGTGATCCAGTCTGGGGAGACAGGCTTGTTGGGGGAGTACCGTTAGCCCTGTGAGGTTCTGGGAAATTCGGGCACTTCATGGGATGCTCATCGACAGACTCCTGCAGCTCGGGCTGTGGGCAGAATGGGGCCTAGGGACAGGTGGAGATCCCCATGGTTTGCTAAGAGGACTCCCACTTGGACGGTATTCTTGGCTGCCCTGCTCTTTGTCTCACAAAGTCTCTTGCCACCACCTCCTGGTCCTGCATCCCAGTGCGGAACGTGAGTCTCTACACCGTCTTTAATAAAGAGCCACAAACCAATCATCTACAGGTAATCACTCAACAAGAAGTGAAGACAGGAGGAGTGGAAGAGAGGACAGTGTATGGCTTTGGGCAACCCACTCAGGCTCACCGAGCGTCCACAGTGTCTGTGCTGCATGGGCTGGCTGCCGTTTGCTTGTACGTTTATTCCATCTTTCAACACATCGCCACTGTGAATGAGCTACACGAAGGAAGCCGGGTGCTGTGCATCGAGGGGAGTGGACAGCCCCTGCCCTGCACCCATGGAGCCTGTCTTCTGGGCTGTTGAGGAGGTTCAATGAGCTAATATTTGATTATCACCTGGCACAGTGCCTGGCATACAGCAATACTCCATAAATGTTAGTTCTTCTCTCTGCCTTGAATGAGTCACATCTGGTTGGAGAGAAAGAGCCACTTAAAGTAGGACCAGAAAATATTATGGGGGAGGGAGAGGTAAGGAAATGGGTCAGGCTGCAGGGGTGCCTGTGTGAGTGGTGTTGGTGGCTGCGGGGTGACAAGGTGGGTGGGAAGAAGGAAAATGGCCAATTACAGATGGCTTCAAATGCCAACCACAGGAATAAGGATTCCATGGTCTTTTAAAATCCCTTTCTGTCTCCCTCCTCATTCATCTCTTCCCTGCCCTGCCTCTTTGCCGCCGCCTCTTCCCTCCTTGGCTTCCTCCCTCCTCCTTCCCACAATTAACCCCAGGCTGTCGTGATTGCTCCCCGAGTTGACGAATGTCTTTCCTCTTTCCCCATCCCCCCCTCTTTTTTTTTTTTTTTTTTTTTTTATTTGTGTTGACTTGACTTGACAAGCCCTAATCCCTGACTCAGCTCCCACTTCTTGTTAAACCAAAGGTAAATTCTCGGCCGGCGGGGCGGCCTGGAGCAGGAGGATCTAGACCGCGGAGCAGCCGCGGGAAATATTGATATTAGCCGACCTCTGGCGCCGGCCGCCCGCGGTGAAAATAGGACGCGGGGCCAATCAATTACCGAGCCATTAAGGGCAGGGAGGGGGGAGGAGAAGAAAAAGAGTGGGCTCCTCCATCCGCCTCCCCCGCGCCGGCCATCGCCCCCTGGGGGTGGCGAGCCGCGTCCCGCGCTCCGCTCCTGCTCCCTGTGCGCTCTGGCCGTGGCCCCCAGGGGGTCAATGTCAGTGACCTCAGCAGCTGACAGGAGCCCCAGCGGGCCGGGGTTGGGACGCTCCAGTCTGGCGGCGTGGGTCCATCCCGCTGTCGGCTTGCCGCTGTCTTTGTCTGCGCCTCCCTTCCTCTCCCCGGGGCTTCTCGATCTCCAGCCCTCCCTTTCTCATTCTGCCCACCTCCTTTTTCTCTTTGTTAAAACCTCTCCTCTTTCCTCGGTGCCTCCTGCTCGTGGGACCACCCTTTCTGTTGTGTTTCTCTGCCTCCCCTTCCCTTCTGAGCTGGCCACAGGGTGGCTCCAGCTGCCCGTCGCCCCTGAGTGCTCCAAGCCCTGTGGTGACTGCCCCTGCCGCCGACAGTCACAGCCAGCCTAGGCCAATGGCCCTCCCTCCAGATTTCATGCCCATTAACACGTGTCTTCACCAATAGGAACCAACATCAGGCCCTTCTGATTTGGGGTTAATGACTTCTGGGAATCTTTTCCATTTTTAATTTGTTCCTTCTAACTCAGACAATAGCCCCATGTTAGGAGAGGACCCCCACATCTAGATGGGGAGCCAGCTGTGCTCACCACAGACAGCCTTTTCGCAGGTGGGTTTCCAGGGTGTGTGGAGGGGGTGGGAGCAACCTTGCATGTTTGTGTATGTGTGGGTTCTGGGTGTCAGTGACCAGGTTTGTACAGCTGGAGGGGTGTGTAGGAGCCAGACATGTTCTGATGGGAACAAGCTTTTTTGTGCGGGGGAGGGGGGATGTGGAGAAGAGAGTCTTCTGGTTTCTTGAGTTGACCATTCCTAAAGGGTGGGGAGGGAGTAGGCTCATTTGCCAGGTGTGGGCTCATTTGGTGACTAGCTGATTGGTCTATAATATCTCCTAAAATTTCCATAGGTTCTTAGATGAGCAAATGAGATTGATGAAATTGAAATTTATCAGATATGGTGTTGGATTTGAGTAAATAGTACTTTTTTACTTTAAAGAAGGGTCCTGCATTTTTTAATAATAAAAATCCCTTTTGCAAGTTCCCTTGTTCACAGTGCTCAAAAGGTGGCCCCAGACCTGCAGTATGGGCCCATGGGCATCAACTAGGAATCTATTAGACATGCAAAATTCTCAGGCCTTACCCATCTATTGAATCAGAAACTCTGGGGAGGGGCTCGGCCATCTGTGTTTAACCAGCCCTCCAGGGGCTCTGAAGAGCACTGAAGTTTGAGCACCACTGACCTCAATTATCCCCGCAGCTCTGGAAGGTAGGTGGCGTGGAAATGATTGTATCTTCTCTTTAGCTCTGGAGGAATAGTGGCAGAGAACCACGGCATGGCCAGACAGCAGCAGGGCCAGGAATAGGACTATGCCTGGTCTTAGGGTGAGGCAGCCTTTTTAAAGGTGTTAGAAGGTACATTTTATTTCAACTCACAAGCACCCTTCAAAGGAGGTAGATATTACACCTAGAGAGGTGACTGACATCTGCCTGGCTGTGAGACTGCTTATAACCTGTGGGGACTGGCAAGGATTTTCCAGCTCCTCTAGCCAGTGCTCTGTGCTTGGGAGGGGGAGACTTGGGCTACAGCCACTTGCATGAAAAATATGATGATTCTTTAAGGCTGATTTTTAGTTGGACCGTTGAAAGCAGCTTATCGTAGAGGGACATCTTTCATACCAACAGCCCACCTCAGGGTTATGTGAGGTGCCCTCTAAAATACAGACTGCAGGTCCCCCTTCTGACAAACAGGTTCCAAAGCCCAGAGAGAAGGGATTTTTGGGCCCTTGGGAACCTTCTGGGGAAAGATTTGGTGCCCAGTGGGTACAGTTTGAGCCCCAGCTCTGCCCTTTATGGGATAGTCACGCAACCTGTCCATCCTGAAAGAGCTTGACTTGTAGCATGTGGTCACCACCCCAATGTTCTGAGAGATCTGAAACAAGCCACCCTGCATCCCTGGGCCTCAGTTTCCTTATCTATAGTGTGGAAAGTTAAACTAAAAGGCTCTCCGTCTGTAACAAACCATGGTCAATACTCTTAACGTATGTGAGCCCCACATAGCATAACATCAGGAGGACCCTGCACCCACTGCACGTGCTCTTTCCACTGTCCCCACTCCTGTTTCAGGAAGATGAGCCAAGCCCTTGGCAAATGAGCGCAAGTATCAAGAAGACAGCAAGCTCTGTGCTTCGTAGAGCATACCAAAGCCCAAAACGGCGCCTGAACTCATCTTTTCAACCCGCAACAATGTCTGGCTACTGGAAGCCTTGCCTGCAGAGGTGGCCAGTATGCGGACCCTGCTGGACAAGGGTCACCAGCAGGGGCTGACTGAAGCCGACAAGGACCTTGAGCCTCCTCCAAACCCTTTTTACCCTATATGACCCAGAAAACAGAATTAATTAGAATCTTCCATTTTCTGAGAACTTGGGTTAATCAAGGTTTATGTGTAGAATTCCCCCCCCCCAAAAAAACAGCAAACTGAACTGATGTTTCTATAAAGAATCCAGTATGTAGTGAAACCGCTGGTGTAGGACCTGATCCTTAGGGAGCTGGAACATCAAACCATGCTGGGAGACATGGGTTTCAGTCCCCTGTGGGAAAACAAACCCATAGTGGGGTAGATTGGGAGAGAGTGGATTTGGGTTGGCTTCCCAGGATCTGGGAAGGAGCGGGATAAAATGTTTCCTATTGTCATTTGTCATCTACAACAGACCATCTCTGTGCATTTTCCTGCTCCTTCCACAAAAGTGCTGCTTCCAAGGAGCCGCCCTGGCCATAGACACCTGACATCGCTCTCCTTGACCCTTTACAAGCCTGCGGACTAAACCACTCAACTTCACTCTTGATTTCAGGCTCTCCCAAGTGGCTCCTTCTCAGGGTGTGTTCTACACCCCAACCAGATTTTAGATTCATTTAGGCTGGGAGAAATCAGGGGTTCAGCAGAGTTTAACACACTGCAGCCACTGGATAGATACACTTAAAATCACAGACAGGAAGAGCTGAAGGGATCCGTACAGATCAGCTAGTCTGACCTTCAGGTTGCAAATGAGGCAGCTGAGGCCCAGACCGCAGGGTGACTTGGTCAAGGCCTCATATCTGGTGTCAAGGCAGGAATAGAAACCCAAGTCTTGACAAAAATTGTTTTCTGGGTAGACACAATGTCAGTAAGGAGTTTGGGAGAATAGGGCTCCAAAAAAATTAATGAGAGCTTAATGGATACAATCTCTTTGGAAGCAAATGTCAGTCAACATGTACAATGCTCAAATCTACTGAAATAATTTCACTTGGAAGAATTTATTCTACAGGTGGAAGCGTGCCTATGTGCAGCAGATGTGCACAAAGATGTTGATTGTGTGTGATTTGTAATAAAACAAAACAAAACTAGAAAGAACCTAATTGTCCGTGGGGACCTGGCTGTGATAAATTACTGAGTATCTGGACAACTAGATACTCTGCAGCTACTAAATGGAGTAAGTTGATCCTCAGGCTTGCTGACTTGGAAAGGTCCGAGATCTAATGGAAAGTCAAAGGTCAAGGTGCATAGCAACGTTGGGAGCATATTCCAATTCCCACAACAGAAAGTGTCTGTGGGTGTGTTTGCACGTGCCTGTCTGTACTTGACATATTTCCGGAAGAATGCCCAAAAAACTG
The DNA here is from genome assembly GCF_022079265.1 of Lynx rufus. Classification (NCBI taxonomy): domain Eukaryota; kingdom Metazoa; phylum Chordata; class Mammalia; order Carnivora; family Felidae; genus Lynx; species Lynx rufus. The sequence continues at coordinate 5,042,623 of NW_025814837.1, read as the reverse complement.
CTCCTTCTGGTGAGTGGGATGGGGTCTCTAATGGGAGGGAGAATCCCGCTTCATTATATACCCCTTTGTACTTTTTACTGTGTGTGGGTTATTTTTATAATAATTTAAAAACCTCAGCACCCCAGCCTCCTGGTTCAGCATTTCCCCCCACTGTACCAAACCATCCCTTTTGCCGTTATTCTTCTGTAGATCAGTAACTTGGAGTCTAACTGACATAATTTCAAGTAGGTAATAAACAAAAAACAAGCCATCTGCTCTTAGCTCATCCCTTTATTTTTTTTTATCCCACAATTGCTTTCTAGGGGACTGAGCTCTAGAGTAGGACCCACATGTGAAGGTGGTTCAGCACGGGGTTAAGAACCAGACTCTCAGCGCACCTGGGTGGCTCAGTCAGTTAAATGTCTGACTCTTGATTTTGGCTCAGGTCATGATCTCACGGTCTGTGAGTTCGAGTCCTCAGTGGGGCTCTGTGCTGACAGTGCGGTGCCTGCTTGGGATTCTCTGTCTCCCTCTCTCTCTGCCCCTTCCCTGCTTGCATTTTTTCTCTCTCTCTCTGTCAAAAATAAATACACATGACAACAACAACAACAAAAAAGAACCATACCCGCAAGACTGCTGTTGACCAGGGAAGTCCCTCTGTGCCTCAGTGCCCTCATCTGTAAAATGGGGATAGTAACAGTTCCAGCCTCCCAGCGTTTGTGGGAGAACCGATGACCTAATGCATGTATCTGGTTCTCAGGAAGTGGTTGGATGGATGATCCTGACTTCATCCTCTCACCCGGTGAGCCTGAGAGGTGGCCAGGTCACGGAGCTCCCTATCTAGTGCTCCATCCAAGATGACATCGGTAGAGTTGCCCTTCAGCCTGCAGATACCATCTTTGACCTTAGCGTCAGTCTTGGCTGGATGGAGTATGGCAGGCTCACTGCATGAGGGAGGTCTTCAGCGAAGCCTATAAACAAGGGAGCATCCAAACAGTCTGGCACCAGCTCCCACATCGAGGAAGCTGGAGAGAGGAATGGAGGCAGGGGAACTGGAAGAAGAGGCATTCCAGGAGGTGAGACAGCCTGCTGCCTTGTCTTCCCATGGGCATGGGAAGCCAGAAGCTTCTGGACTTGCTCTGCCTGCACCTGGTGGATTTCTGGAAAAGCTAGGGCTGACCTTTTGAGGGAGACCATGGTGTGGTACTAGCTGCAGGACAGGGTAGATCCTATTCCTAGGGGCATTGGCACCCAGTTACCACTCGGTAGCCACCCCAGCTTGGACACAGATTTGACTTTCCTTGGCCTCAGTGTCTACACCTGAAAAGTTATGGTGCCTGAGCCTCACCCCCAAGGGATTCTGATTCAGTCAGTGAGGAGTGGGGTGTGGAGAGAGGCTGAGACCCACAGCCCCGGTCCCCAAGGGCTGCCGTGGATAGTTCTGTGGGTTTGCCATGCAATCTGCACACAGAGTGGATGACGGTCACTGCACAGATCCAAGGTCTTTTGGTTACATCATCGTTGACACATGGTCTTACTGTTGTATTGTCCCTAAAGACTGCACCCCTTGTCCATCTTGCAGAGGACAGTGAGCAGGACTCTTTTCCTGAACTTTGGATGAAGATGTAATAATCGTGATTTATTAATAATAAGACTAACATATGATCTCATAATTCTCACCATAACCCTGTAAGGTTCTTACAATTATTGTGTCTGTTTTATAGAGAAAGGAAACTGAGGCAGAGAGAGGTTATGGAACTTGCCTGAGTCTCTGGTGGGTCATCCAGTTCCCCTGTACCCTTGCCAAGTGCCACTCCAGCAGTCCTGCAGTCCCAAACAGGCTTCCACATACTGGACGGGACAGGGCTATCACCCAATGCTATCCTGATCGTGGGTGACCCTGTGCAAGGTCTCAGGCTTCTGTGGCCTCAATGGAGATGAAAACTCCTCTCTGCCTACCCAAGAAGGTGCTTTGAGAATGGAGAAGGGCTGGCAGGTGGGCTATGACCATAATTATTGCCCCTTACCTCCTCCCAACTTCCCATCCCAGAGGAAGGGCGGGAGGTGGTTGAGGAGTGGAGATTGGAGGATCCTTCTCAGCATCACGTTTGCTTCTTGGAGCGGCCACTCTTTGTTTTACTTCCTTTGTTCCCCTTCCTCCTCCTGCTGGTGACGTGGTCACCTTCCCAGGAGATAATGCCCGTGTGGCTCTGTCCTGACAAGCCCTTTCGGCCCTATCTCTAATCTTCTCTGGGTTTAGGATTAATAGACTTTTTCCTCGTTTGGGATCAATAAGTACAGAGAGAGGGAGAAAAAAAAAAAAAAGGAAGGAAAAAAGTCAGCAGGATTTAAAAAAAAAAAAAAAAAAGGACTGATAAGAATCTGGTCCAGGTCATAGAACCACGATGTTGCCAGTAGTATCTTTTAAGCTGGGGGTGGTGCCAGCAAGGGAAGGGTGGGCGTTTAGAAGGTGTCTTGTCTGCCAGGACTAGGAGCTGGAGTGGGGACTGGCTATGGGACAGAAGGAGCTGGGTGAAGTCACAGGCTTGTTGAGGGGCCCCGGGGACCCTCAGCCTCTGTCCACAGCAGGTTCCAGCCTGAATCTTGGCCCTGGAAGGCTCTTTGGGTCCTGAGCTGCCTATCCTGATGAGCTGCCACGTGCCAGCGGACCCTTCTCTCCAGCAGCTGGTCCCCACCATGTGGGAGCAGGGTCCCCAAAGTGTCCCCTCTCCAGGCCTCCAGGATCCCTTGAGGGTGTGGACTCTTTAGCTGAGTTTGCCAACCTGGAATCCCAGAAGCCAAGGTCTTTCTCAGTATTTCACAAAGCCTAATGGAAATTACACATGTCCCCTTGATGAGGCTGCACGGGGAAAACAAAAATAGCACCTCGCTGCTTTTAGCAAGAATTATATCCACTCCGTGTGGCTAACACTGGTTGCTGCATGCCGATCTGCGCCTCTGATTAGCCTTTGATTAATAAAAAATGGGGAAGGGAATCAATTATTTATTTAATAACAGCAGTTTGTTTTAAAGGCAAAAACCTTTAAGGAAGCAGAGGACTTGGGGGTGGGAGGGAACCAAATGAGGGTCTCTGGCGACAGAAGTTTGGGAATGGAGGCTTTCCATGGTGGAGTTGCTGTTCTCCAGTGCCCAAGCTGGAGGCCCTGTCCCGCAGGGCTTTCCAGATGTGGGAGGCAGCCCCGAGCGAGGGGAACCAGTGCAGCTGGGGTTCTTGAGTGCAGGGCACACAGAGGTCAGGGGGGTAGGGCACTGGTCTACTTTGGTCACTACAGGGCGGTGAGTGATCTAGGCTCATCCCCATCTCCCGTCAGGATCTCTCTGTTACTTCTAGCCTTAATCTCTTGCATGCCAATGCCAGGAACGCCCTTGGAGCAAGGGCCTGAGCGCATGGCCCCTGCTCCCCAACTGTGGCTCTAATTCCTGGAGCACCTAGGGCAGCTCCCTCTGCCTGGTCCGCACAGGGGGCCGCCCTGCCTGACCTGCTCCTCTCGGCCTTATTCAGGCAGCCTTCTCCTTGCAGAGGGCACTTCTGCTGATCTTTGCATTTCGCAATCATAGCCATTCATCAAGGCCGAGATCGAAGGGCACCCTGTGCAGTCGCTCCCCAAGTCATCCCCTCAGGAGACAGCCTTTCTTCTTTGGAACATTCCCCGCACTTTGAATGTGTGCTCCTGTGGCAGTTCGGGAAAATGCTGCTTTGTATTTTATTTCTTTGTAGGTATTTTGAGGGAAGGGACTGCATCTCAGTCACCTTTGTAACTCCTGCCCAGAGTGTGTGCAATAACGGATGGAGGGGTGGATGCTATCTTTTGGGGAGACTGTATCCCATTTACATCTGGAATAGCTTTCTGATTAGAGAACACATCTTTAAAGGAAATGATAACAGCCTCTTTGAGGGATGCAGGGGAAATATACACCTTCCCACCTGTGATAACCAGATTAGGGCACATGGGTCACGAGTTTGACTTTTTTATTTTCTGGAAGATAATGAAGAAAAAAAAGTCAAGTGACACAGTGTTAATTTTTTTTCTGACAAAAATGAACCTAGCCTTTTGTCAATGGAAATAACTGCCCTCCCTCCCTTGACAACAATATTCAAACTCAGTTTTCTCATCTGTCATTTGGGATAACAATTCCTGTCCCACTGTCCTCATAGAGCAGTTTCGAACCTCAGGACAGAGAAAAGTGAAGAAAGAACTTTCCAAAAGAGAAAGTGCTATACACAGGGTGTGTATTATCTACTTAGGTAGTTATCGATTACCTAAAGTTATTGTCTTAGTGCATTTCTCTGAAAAGGGGGGCACTGTAGAATTGTTCAGGCACCTGAGGTCTGTCTTTCTGTTTCCATTATCTGGATATCTCTTATGGAAGTTAAGTTTCCCAGAATTATCTGGGTTGTTGCCATTATTTTCTTCTGAGCTTACTGGTGTGGGTGGCCACATGCAGCGTGAAGCCTTTCTGCAAGCTGGCTCAGTCACTCCGGATACCATGTCCTTGGCTTTAATCAGGGCTGGGGTCTGTAGGTCCAAGGCAGAACGACATGTGTACTTGTGTACAAATGTCTCCGTCACACTGTTGGAGTGCTTGGAGTCTTCTGAAATGTCTGCTTTCGTAGACATCATCCCACGAGCTCATCCCCGATTCCCTGGATGGGAGTCGGGGCACCCCAGAGAGGATGCCACATTTGCTGAGCTACAGAGAGCCAATTAGACCTCTGCCCCCAGCGTGGCAGGTGAGGACTTGGAGAATCAAGGGTTTCCATCACAGAGTTCATGTTTCTGCCCCCTGCCTCCCCAACCTCCCTAGTCACTGCCCCCTCTGGTAGGAGGGTGATCTGAGCGGGGGGCTTTCTGATTCAGAGAATAAGTCACCTGTAGTTCAAGGGGTGGCTTTAAGGAACATGGCCGTGTGGGACTCCCAAACTCATAAACCAGATGAAGTAAAAGGCAACTATTCACATGCAGAGGATTCTTTCATTTCTAAAAAGGATTCCTTATAAGGCTCTTCTGATGAGCAAACATAGCACATTTCAATAGGATTCATTGGAAAGAAAGAAAGAAAGAAAGAAAGAAGACAAAAATGAAGGTAATAACAATTTGCCTTCACTATTTCAGGAGCACCTCCTGTGACAAGTGAGGCCCACCTGTTTCTCGTCAAAGCGCCTGCACGTCCCTCTCCTGGAGAAAGTGGGGAGCTGCAGAGATGGGGGAAATTCGGAGGATTGGGATAGAGGTGTTGCCTTGATCACATCTGTCCTCTGAGTGAGGACACCTGTCATCTCCCTGTCAGGGGGCAAGGAGTAGGAGAGGTCCTGGAGGCAGGGGCTTGGATTGGCCAGGTCCCCACTTTTTAGCTGCCCGTCCAGACCTGGCTCCACGGGGGTGGATGGTGGAGTCATTCCAAAGACAGATCTCTGACCCAACCAGGGCTGTGGACCTGGCCACTGGGTCCTGATGGATTTCTCCTCTCTCATTCGTTACTGACGGTCACCAGTGGGCTCCTGGCTTTGGCAATATTTACCTTATGGCATCAGAGCAGCGTTTCCCGTATTCACATAGTTAAATTAGTTAGCTGGATAGGAACCTCAGAGATGATAGATCTAGTTGTCAGTCGTGACTTGGTGCTAATGGCACTACAATTTGGTTACAGCCCTCGCCGTCATTAATCATCGGCCCCCAGCCGGCTGCATACGGGGTGCTGAGGACGGGAGGGTGGGGCTGGCTTGGGCAGAGATGTGCCCAGCACCCAGGCCGAGCCTCTCCCTCTTCCCCTGGACAGTGCTCAGTCTCAGTCACCGGGCAGGCTGCCGTCCCTCAGTTCCAACCGCCACCACGGCCACCAGCACTGCGCACCTCTATTTATTAGCATCATGCTACTTATGCTAATAGCAGACCGTACACTATTTCTGAGCATTAACATCTGCTCCAAGCAGCCGACTTTCACTTACAGAAACTGATTTCAGCTCAGTCAAGCAGATAAACAGAGAAATCAAAGCAGGTGGCTGAAAGTGAAGGAGGAATTCTCAATTCCTGCATTCAACCGATGAACTTCACTAAAGCCATAATTAATATTCAGATAACTATATTCCGACACATAGAATAAACAAGATCATTTAAAGGATGCAAAATACATCCCCAGGGCCAGAGGGGAAGGAATGGGAGGGGAAGAGAGGGAAGGGAAGGCAGAGGACTGAATATGAATGCAGACACTTCCACGCTGGCCTATTGTCTGCACTGTTTCAGCCTCGGAGGAGAAGAGAGGAGAGGAGAGGAGAGGAGAGGAGAGGAGAGGAGAGGAGACGAGCCTCTCAGAGCCCTGCAGGCCAGCAGGAGCCAGGCCACTCGCAACACTTTATGAAACAAGGGGAGCCTGAGGGGCAGCGGCAGGGAGGTAGAGCTGTCTACACAGCGGGCTGGAGGAAAGCTGCCCTCTGCCCTCCTCTCCTCTGGAAGCTGTCTGAAGGAGGGCCGACCCGGGGGCCCCAGCTGCCGGGCCTGCCTCCCTGCACCCGGGCCTTCTCCTTCTATGGAATGCCCTGCTGGCAATCCTTCCTGCCTACGATTTGCAATTCTAGAATTAAAAATAACATCTCTGTATGATTTGGACGAGGCACAATCCAACTCTTGATATTCAAAGCTACAAGACAGTACATACCTTATTAGGTCAATTTACGTCATTTTGTTGTCTTTCCTGGTTGGTCATTTCAGAAGTGTTAAAATGAGACCAATGCCACTGTCTGGAACAAATTCTGAAGCCAATTGTTCCTGTTCTCCAAAACCAGCGGCCCCGTGGCTCTGAGGTTCAGACTTCCAACCAGCAGACAGTCCCCATGCAACTCGTAGGTGCATATGGCAAGATCCTCGCCCTGACTCACTTTACCTGGTTAGTAGAGAACAACAGTGGACTAACAGGAAAACTGAATGGAACCCATCACCTGGTGTGGTACACACTCCTGTGTGTGTGTGTGTGTGTGTGTGTGTGTGTGTGTATGCACCTTTGTGGGCTACAGATAGAGTATTCATACAAATGTGTTGTTTAAGGATGTATATAGGTACCGTGAGCTCAAGGAGACAGTTATGTGCCCAGGATCCTGTGTGTGGGATCCACACCGGCCCTGAGCCCCACTGGAGGGTGAGCGACCACCAGGAATGGGGGAGGGGACCCTGAGGAGAAGCCCCCTCAAGTGTGCCCTGCTGTCACAGCGCTAGCTGAGCCAGACCTATCTGGACCCAAACTAGCCATGCTGAACCGAGAGCTGGATTCGTCCCTTGGTGAAAAGGCCCTTGCTAACTTTTGCTCTGCTCTGCTTTCGTTGCTTTAGCGAGAGGGCCCTGTGGCTAAACACGACAACAAAGTGTTATTGATAACTTTAATTTCCACTTTGGGGAAACATTCATCTCCTTCCCCACGCCCCTGCACATATGTCCTGTTTATGTCCCCTCCTCTGAGAACGGTGTTGATAATGCTGGGAGCCCCGAGCTGTGTCCTGGGTGCTGTCAGTGCCCCTCTGGAACCACTTGCTTTGTGGTTAATTTCCCCTGAGGCCTGGAATCTCTTTCCTTTCCTTTCCTTTCCTTTCCTTTCCTTTCCTTTCCTTTCTTTTCCTTTCCTTTTTTCTTTTCTTTCTTTCTTTCTTTCTTTCTTTCTTTCTTTCTTTCTGGTTTCCTTGGAAATGACTCTGAGTCACTGTGTTGGCAGCAATGGGGAGAAGTGGGAGGGTATTCCCTGGAGGGGTGTTAGGAGGGGTGGGGGGCAAACAGGCTTCCCCAGGGAGAGCTGAGGCCACACAGGGCAGTGTGGCCATGGGTTGAGGCTGGTGGTCTGCGGGAACCCCTGCAGAAGACAAGCTTTGGGGCCAAAGGCGGGTTTGACAATTGGGAACTCTCTCTTCCCCGGAGCTTGACTCTTCTACGGCTTTCCTGTCTGTCCACCCCTTCTCTAAGAGAACTGGCCAAGCGACAGCCTGAGCTAGGTGTCCCAGCTACAGGGCTATACCGGGCATGTCTTTCCTACACGTCTTTGCCTGCTTCGAGTGTCACAATATCCATGCACAGTAAGTGAGGAAGGAGTTGCCATTTGCATTTGCAGAGGCTGACATGGAGCCAGAGAGGCGTGACCCCCCTGAGACCGCGGTGTGAGTTGGTCAGTGGCAGAAGACAGGACCGAAGGTCCTCACCCCCAGCCCGGCAAGTCTGACACGCTCTCCACCCCCCATCCCCGCACACGACCTGCACATCTGCCTCACAGAGCCACAGGATCATGCAGACGGCCGCGCGCTGCATGTCTCACAGACTCGTGCACACAAAGCTCCAAGGGCCTGGAGAACGACGAGGATGACACCTCCCGGCTGGCACGAGCTGTGTGCTGCCGGGGAAGGATCCCCGACTTGCCAGGGTGCTCTGGCTGACTGACTTCACAAGATTCACACGCACAGAGCCCGGGACAGACGTGACCTGACGTCACACCGTGCAGCTTAGCCGTCGCCAGCCCGGTGCCGCAGCAGGATTGGCTGGTGCACCTGGTCACCCATCCTCAGCCTGGTGACACCCTCCTGGTCACTCTGTGCTCCCGGCCGCCCCGTCTCTTTCTCTCTCACATGTCCCTCTCCCTCCATTTCCTCCTCTTCTCCCCTCTCATCTCCTGCTGTATCACCACCTTGATGATTACGGTCATCTGAGTCTCCAAATTGTCATCTCCCAAACCAGACATATACTAGTTCTCAGAGTGGGAAGGAAAATTGAATTCAGACCCACATCCTTTGGAGTTTGGGAAATTTCGGCCAGGCTGGACTGAAGCGGGACTGTGTACACTCGGAAGACCTGGGCTGGTTGGCCAGGAATGGGGCTTCTATTCAAGAAGAGTCCCTGGGAAGTCCTTGGCAGGGGGTGGTCTTCTGCAAAAGGGTGACCCAACTGTGCCAACTGTGAGTGGCCTTTATCATTAAGGCAGGAAGACTGGTTCCTGGTCAGTTCTATGTAAAATGATGTCGCTTCTCCGTCATGCGTCTGCAAAAGGACATGAAAATTGCCGTCTTTGGGGATCATTCCGGTCTGATCTCTCCACCTTGACTCCACGTGTACAGAATGACAGGAGCTCTTCCCCATTGGTTGATTGCGGGGGATTGAGGAATGAACCTCAGAGGTGGTGACAGATGGAGAGTCGGAGAGTCCCCTTCCTTTGATTTCCCTGAATGGAAACTACAGAAAGTACACCATTTTATGTCACAACCAGGTTCAGGCCCATCATGGGAGAAAGCTCCTTCATTCAACCCCAGGTGCCACCGTTATGGATGTGCCTCATTCTGGGAGGGCCATGAGACTTCTTGTCCACCCGATCATGCTCTGTGAGCCCACCTCCACGTGGTAGCTGCTCAGGTAGCTCTCCCATCTGGTGTCCCATAATTGCCTCACCCCACGCAGGTGTGTGAGGGGGCAGATGTCTACGCCCTGTGCCCTGAGGGCCTCAGGCTCTGAATCCAGAACTGGGTGCGACCACTCTATGGTTGAGGCTGCGCAGTACTCCTGGTGCCCTCTGCTGGCCACATCTGAAAACACAGGCGGCCTCTAGCCCGCGTCTGGGCGGGACTTTCTCGGGAGGTTTACAGGACAGAGGGAGGATGGCTCTGGTCTCTCCCCATGTGCACCTCCAAGGTTCCCACTCTTTGTGCCCTATGCGTAGGGATATGGCCCCTTTTCCTCATCTCTCCATGGTGGAAGGACCTCATGCCTGGTTCTGGTCTTTGCAAGCTGTGTGGTCCTGTGCAAGGTGCCCAGCCTATGGATGGCATTTTGTTCCTACCCGTCCTTCAGAGCTCATTTCAAGTACCAGTTCTTACTTGTAATCTTTTCCACACAGGACCCCACCTACCGTGGAATGTCCGCTTCACCTTCAGCAGCCCAGGCCTGGGGCATCTTTCTCTTGCTCTCAACCTCTTGAAGGCAGAGACTCTTTCCTATCTTTTCTCTTTTTGAATCATGCCCAGCACCCACAAAGCTGTCTTTACACGGAAGAAGCACTCAACAAATACCTGTTGAAGTGATTTGTATTACAATGGCTGCCTTGGACTAGAGATTCCCTCAGGGGCCTCTCTGGCTCAGATTCTTTTTCATTCTAATTGTCCCTTGTGGGTTGGTCTCTTCTCCCAGGTGAGACTTTAGGCCCTAGAGGGCAAGGTTTTGGGGAATAATAGTCCTGCTGCTTTACTGGATGCAGAAAGCAATTCTGATGTAGTAAAACACTTACACCTGTGACTCTCTCTCCCTCCCTCTCTCCCCCTCGTCCCTCAACCAGGACATTTTTAGGGCACAACAGGAAGACGAAGGCTGTGAAGAACATGCTAGGGCCCCACCCTTTCATTTCTACCCCTCCTCCTCTGTGTGTACCTCCTCTCATCAGCACCCCATCTCTGCCCCCCAGCATCTCCTGCCATTTCGCCCTGCACGCGGGCCGGTGGTGTCCCCCTTGCAGCTTGTCCCACCGGTTCACCAGCCCCCTAAACTTCAGGCATGAGGGTGAGGCAATCCTTCTGTCTTGCCCTCCCTACGTGCCTCTTCTCCGAGGCTGCCCCAGCGCAGCAAACGCCGCCTCCCGAAAACGACAGTAACAGCTAGCGGTTATTAATAGCTCACGATGTGCCAGGAGCCACGCTGAGAGCTTTGCACGTATTATCTCACGGAATGCTCCTAACAACTCTCAGCCTGCTCTATTATTATCTTTATTTTATAAAGAGAAAGCTGAGGTACAGAGAAGTGAAGCCACTTGCCTAAGGTCACACAGCTAGGGAGTGGGAGAGTCAGCATTTGGACCCAGTTTGATTTCAGAGCCTGTGGTTCATAACCCTCTCCTTCAGGCGGCTGGGATGTCTGGGTGGTGGACAAGGGCTAGGCGCCTCTCAGACAGACAGGCAGACACACACACACACACACAGAGAGCCCAGGCACTGTGCACATGACAGCATTCCACACCTGCCCACGTCATGTTTCCCCACGCGCTTACGTGAGTATGTGCCTGCATGATGCTCTCAGGGCCTTACTTTCTGCCATGAAGGAAAAAAGTTCCGTGTCTGCATAACACAGTGGCCACTAGTTACTTGGGGCTAATGAACACTTGAAACATGGCTGTGAGACTGAGGAACTGAATCTTTAATTACATTTAAATAACATGGATTTCAAGATACATATAAATAGGCACACGAGGCTGGCGGCTGCTGGGTTGGCCTTGTCGTGGGACGGTTGTGAGGACGAAGAGAGGTGGTGTGGCCCCGAGCAGAGCAGAGGCCGTCGTTGCTATCACTGCCCGCTCAGTGATGGTGTGAGTGCGTTTCTGTGTGTGTCCTCTCCACATCTCCAACCGTCCTGCCATCCAGCTGCCCGCCCCCTTGCAGGGGCCTTTTGAAACCCACCCTCCTGACACTGGCCGTGACACCGGCCTCCTGACACTGGCCTCCTGACACTGGCAGTGATGGTGATCCATGATGGTGAAGAGGAAGGAGGGTTTGGCTTTGGGTCTCCCAAGAGCAGTGTGGGTGGCCCTGAGGGCACTTTCTGTCTGCTCTCTCCCTTGCCCCAGCCCAGCCTCCCAAAGCCTCCCAGGTGCTTGGGTGAATCATTTCAGCTGCAATTTGTAAGTAAAACATCAGCTTATTTCCTTGTGTGTTGCTTTTATTCGTTTTTTTTTTTTAACTTTAAAAGAGGGGGGAAAAAAAGCCCAGCAGCCTGCCTCAGGCATTTGGTGGTGGCTCTGGGGGCCAAACAGAGGTCCCTGCAGGGTGCTTCTCTCCTGGGGGTTCAGAGAACAGAGCTGGCAGGGTCAGGCTGGCGGGGGTGGTGGGGCAGGGGTGTGAGGCCACAAGGACGTGGGTGATGGGGCAGGCAGGGCGGGAGGCCTCAGCCACCGCAGAGCAGGGAGGAGGGAGCTGGGCGACCTACATCTCTGCTGTGAATCTGGCTGACTCACCCCTGGACAGTTCCCGCTCTCCCTCCTGGGTGGAATGCAACCTTGGCATCCTGGGAAAGCGATGCTGCAAGAAAGGGCAGGGTAGTGGCCCAGGCAAAAGCCGGAGGGATTGAAACTGCAGCACGAGGGATTTAGGCGGGAGCGTGGGAAGGACAGACCTGCCCTAAGCTGTGCGAGGTGGTAACGGGGCTTGGGGAGGGGAGGGTGCCCTGGATCCTGTCTCAGGCTTCACGCATGCCTGACCTCTTAGTGTGTACCACACTGCGACCTCATTGATGTTCAAGACCACGCTGGGGAAGAACAGTAATCACACCTGTGAAGTCCTGTTTAATTCGTTCTCACATAAAGGGCTTTAAATACCACGATACAAGGATGCCTCCCACATTTAGACCTCCAGCCCAGATCTTCACTCTGCTCCAGGGGACCTGGCTTCTTAGCGTGTCCACATGCACTTCTAACTGGCATCTCACCCCCTGCACAGCCAAAATGGGACGTTGATCTCCCATTCCCAAAACATGTTGCTTCCCAGTAAATGGTGCCACTCACCACCGAAAGGCTCAGAGCTTCCTAGGTCCCCCTCTTTCTCTCACTCCACATCCAGTCCATCGACAAGTCCTGGAACCCCATAGTTCCTGCACCTTCTCAGCACACCCTGATCACATACCCTTCACCTCTCCCCTGGCTGCCTACCTCCCACCTCGGCTCTCCTATCGCAGCCAGAAAGAGCTTTGTGAAATGTACATAACAGGATGTTACTTCCAGTATTTTTGCTACACTTAGAATGCAGTTCAGACCCTTTCTTGACCTGCCAAGCCTGACACAGCCCACCCCACACCGCCTCCCTCCTCTCTTTCCTCATCACCTCATAATGCTCCTGTCACACTGGGCTTTCTCCTGTCCCTTGAACATGTGAAGCCTCTTCCTGCCTCAGGACATTTGTACCTGCTGCGCCCTCTGCCTGAAGAGCTCTCTCCCTCCATCTCTGTTTGATGTTTGGATCTCAGCTTCACTGTTAGTTCCTAAGGGAGACCTCCCTGTCACACAGTGTGGAGGAGCCCTTGTCACTCAACGCCTCACCCATACACTTTAACCCTCAGTGTAGCACTTAACTATCAGGGCTTTAATTTTTATTTTAAATTTATCATTCAGCATCTCCTCAGGAAGATGTAAGCTCCAGGGTAGCCGGGAGTTTATCTGCTTTGGTCACTGTTGTGTCTCCAGCAGCTAGACTCGTGCCTGGTGCGGAGCGGGTGATCGATAACTATTTGTGAATGAATGAATTATTTAATCCTGATGATGTTTGTCTGAGAAGGCTTTTTGCCTGGGGTAGAAGTGTGAGCTCATGCATGTGTTTCCTGGACTGGCTCTTGTGTACGAATTGCAAGACTAATTAAACTCATACATATTTGTGGAAATGCAAATATAATTTTATTTACCAATGACTGTAATAAAGGTAAATGCTCCTTACTTAAACAAACAATTCACTTTGGGAATAGAGCTGTAAACAGAAGCAATAAATAAACACTCGTTATTGAGCGCTTACTGTGTATCCACTGAACTTCAGGAGATGGGTGCTCTGGTCCTCGGTCACCCTCCTCACACCCACGGAGGCTTACTCATTCCTGGAGAGGGGACTCACCCACAGCTGGCACAGGACCCAACCTGGCACATGACCCTCGGGGCCACTGCTTGGCATCCTGGCTGTGCCACTTCCTCACTGTGTGGCCTGGGAAGTTACTTAAACTCTCTGTTCCCTTGTCTGAAAAACAGAGATAGATGCTGAACTTCCTCCAAGGGACTTGGGAGTATTAAATGAGATAGCACATTCGAATGCTTGCTGTCAGGTTGAACACAGGGTAAATGATAAAGACTTGTTAGGCATTCTTTTCATGTTATTGTGATTATTACCATTATACAAGCCTATTCTAGGTGTTTCTACATGTTCCCATTTAATTGCTACAATAACCCATGGAGTCGGAGTCGTTATTCCTGATTTATAGGCTGAAAGCTCAGAGCTCGGGGACTAAGATGCTTGTGGTCACCGTCCAGCTCTCAAGGATTGAACCTCAAGGCGCTTGGGACTCCAGCTCCAGTGCTCTCTGCATGGCACCACCACTGCCTCCCTTTGTTCTTGGGGAGAACCTGGAGCTAAGACAGCTTCTATCACGCCCCATAGTCGTTTTGACCCATGGCCAAGCCTCAGTCCCATTAAGTGGTCTATTTCTAGTTATCTCCAACCCCTACTGTGGTCTCTGAGTCACCCCTCGAATCGTCCCATGCTTGCCCCCACCCTCCACGAGTCCTTAATGCTTGTCCACCCTGGACTCTGAATCCAGCACTAACTTCACATCATGTGGTGCTAGACTGTGAAACAGGGAGTGTTCTTAGAGGTGATTATTCTTGTCTCCGTCCTCAGGTGAGCAAATGGAGATGAGGAGGAGCCCAGTGACTTACTCCAGGGGGCTCCTGGGCTAGAACCCAGGGGCCCACCTCCCTCTGAACCCTGGGAGCAGCCTGACCCGCCTCTCCGGACATAGGCATCTCCCTGGCCACCAAAGGGAGCAGGTGAGGACGCATGAGGGCATATCCCAAGTCAGGATGCTGGTGGCCGATGGGGCTAGGTTGTGTTTTCATTATGCTTTGGGCACCGGTTTTCCCAGCTTTTCCTCTCGAGTCTGTTAGCCTCCCAGCAGGGGCTGTGGATCTCCCTCCACGTCTCACACGGCGTGCAGCCCAGGGCCAGGTGCACCGTAGGCAAGCAACAGCCCAGACTATGTTGCTGGGAGCTTCTGCGTGGAGCCAAAGCCCCGGAGGAAAATCAGACCTGAGAAAAATCACCGTGACATTCACAGTAGTTGTCTTTGAGAGGTGGGAATAGGGGTGCCTTTCTCTTCTTGCTACCTTCCCATCTTGCTTATTCTTTCTATGATGAGTATTGCTCATGGTGGAAAACATTTATAATAAACGTAATATTAAAAACACAACCGGCCTTTGCTGGGGCCAGAGAGTGGGTCCCTCCAGGTGAGTGAAGCAAGCTACCGTGGACCTGTGGTGGAGATGTGCAGAAGTCTGTTGGACACACAGTATCGCTGTCATGTCTTGCCTTGGGGAGCTCACAGTCTGAGGAGAGGCCAGCCAGACATGCACTAGCAGCCTGGGCGGTGCAGAGGGTCTGAGGCCCTGGGGTGGGAGATCCAGGCTCAAGGGGACTTGAGACTGAAGGATGTGGATGCAGCCTTTAGAAGCTTCCTGGAGGAGGCTCAGCGTGGCCTCTGCAGAGAAGGCTTCCATCTGGGGGGAGCGGAAAGGAAGGGAATGCACGTTGGGAGTGGCGGGGGGAGCTGCAGAAGTCTGTCTGAGCAGAGGAGCAGGGATGGACTGATCTCCCAGGAAGGAAAGCACAAGGGCAAGGGCAGCAACGCCTGAGGTGTCTGGGTTTGGAAACTTGTGACTTCTTTTCCTTTTCATTCATTATACAGCTACACTTTGTTGCAGGCTTACCATGTTGCAGGTGCAGTGCCAGAAACTTAGCCTAGATTATTGTATTTCATATTCAAGATAGACCTATTTAGGCAGTTTGTATATTCCCATTTGCTAGACAAAGAAACTAAGGCTGGCCCAGGAGGAAAAGTGACTTTCCCACGGTCTCCCAGCTGGCATTCAACCTCAGTGCTGCCTGTCTCACAGCCCTTGTGCTGCCTCCAGAGTCCTCCCCTCCCATTGAACAGCGTCTAGGGAGGCCCGGGAAGCCGGGTGAGGTGCTGAGTAGGACAATGATTCCATGGAGCTGGGAACAGAATAGTTTGAACCATGTACATATTAGTATGCATCTATGCGTATGCATCTGTGTGCATCTGTGTGTGTGAGTATATCCCTGTGCATGAGTGTCTCCGAGTGCGTGTCTCTACGCGTGTGAATGTATCTCTGTGTGTCTCTGTGTGGGAGTGCCTCTGTGTGTCTGTATCTGTATGCACTGTGTGTGTGTGCATGAGTGTATCTGTGTGTTATGTCTCTGTGTGTGAGTGTATTTATGTGTGTGGGTGTATCTCCATGTGTATCTGTGTGTGCGCGCGTGCGTGTGTGAGTGTATCCGCATGCAGTGTCCGCGTGTGCCAGAGTGTGAGGGCGAGACGTGAGAGAGATCCGGGCCCTCTTCCTACACGTGAAGAAGACATGTCCGTTCTGGCAGTTATGACAGGAGCTTAAGGGAGGGGCTTTACGGTACAACTACATGGTCCGGGTGGTGTGGGAAGTCCTTTCCCCGGGGAAAGAAGGCTGAGTGCCAGCGGCTACAAGGCACAGGAAGTTAGGGGGTGCTGGGACGGTGTCCGGCTCTGAGGCCGGAGGAAGCCCCAGCATTCTGACAATCTGGACTGCGTGCTGACCATGGGGCTGGGGAGCCTCCAGAAGGTGGCTCTGGGGACCAGGCATTTGTGCGCGCAGACACTTCTGAGCTATTCTCCAACTACAGGGTCCCTGAACCCACATTCAGGGAGTTCCAAAGTTTAGGGAAGAGGCCAGGATCTTTATTTCTCACCAGATTCCCGGGGGGTTCTGCTAGAGCGGACCTGGGAAAGGCTGGGCAGGGGCAGGTTCTGGCCTCGGCTGCAGGAGGACAAGGCAGACTTCGCCAAAGGGCTGTGTGTGCCCTCAGGCTGACTGTTAAGGACTTTCAGGCAAAGCACAGACGACAACTGTGAGCACAGGGTAGTGCGCTTAGGGGCCAGTGTGGTGGGTCCCTTCAGATGAGTGAAGGAGGTAACAGCTAAATCTGTGCCTGTGACCCCAGGACCCCTGGGAGCAGGTAGGACTGGCCTTCTTCCCACACACTGCCTGGAGCTAAGCCAAGTTCATGCACAAGCCAGGCTCAGGGAAGGGCTGCCCCTTGTGTCTGCACACCAGGAGATGGACCAGCCTCCAGATAGCCCAGAGATGAAGCAAAGGTACAATTTACCTGTAGTAGATGTGTGGGCTGGGCTCAGGGACTTTGTGTGTCTGGACAGAAGGACAGGTCCAGGACAGCAGAGATGCGTTCAGCCAGAGAGCATTTCCTGGGAGCCCCACCCCGGTCCTCCCTTGCAGGGTCCTTCCCTCAGGACACGCTGCTTCCAAGTGCTGCCTCTGGCCTTGCTGGTCAGGTTCGAGTGCCATCTGCTCCCACCCAGATGGAGGTAGTGGGGAGGGCAGACTCTTTCTTCCCATGGCTGCTGCCCCCAGCTCCCTCTCTCTGTCTCTGTCTCTCTCTCTCTCTCTGTGTCTCTGTCTCTCTCTGTCTCTGTCTCTCTCTCTCACACACACACACACAGCCCTGTGCTTTCAGCTTTCTTCAAGGGCAGCTCGGTACTCAGGCCTACCTTCTGGGGAGCCCAGAAACCCCAACCCCCTCTTCTTCCGGTCTCCCAGGGGAATCTGTGGGCAGAATGTGAGAAAATGCCACAGATGGCCCAGCCGTGCATCCAGGAAAGCAGCGAGGTCTCTGGGGGACACAGTCTCACTTAGTGTCCCACTCAATTAGGCTGCCCACAACCACATGTGTGCAGCACCCTTCCTTCCCATAGACTTTTCCCACACTCCTCTACACCCTGGCCAGAGCCCCTCAAAAAGACCCCCCATACTCACACACACCGGCAGAGAACTGTTGGAGTGCCCACCCAGGGAGTTGGATCCATCTTGTCTGCTGTTTTTTACATGCACTTGGTAGAAACTCTAGTCATAGGTATACACACAACCCATCACTTAAAAACTGGCTCACCTTACCTGTTCCAGCCCACATATGCCTGCATACACTCAGCTCTTATGAGCACATACATCCACCCATATCTTTGCCTGTGCTTCACCAACTGACACTATGGCATGCTTATAGGGAGGTGGTGTGTGTGCCTGTGCACACACCACACACACACACACACACACACACACACACTGCACACACACACATGGACTCTTCTCACAGCAGCTGCAATGAGGGCTGCAGATGATTCTGGAGCTCTGCTCAGACCCAGAGTGTTAGGATGGGGGCAGGGGTACTTCTCACATGAGTTACCTTTGGTCCGAAAGAAAGGGTGGGGCTCACCTGGATGGAAAATCCCAGAATGAGGGAGTTTTGCATTCTTGGCGGTACGGTGAGAGAGTCCTACCCGCATCCTCCCTTTTTTTCTAGAACCAGGGCAGGACACACAGCTCTCCTGACACATGCATATGAACCACACAGCACCACACACACACACACATACACAAGAAACTCACAAGACACAGCCTACATGCAAAACATAAGGAGACAACGTGCAAGCACACAGCATGCCTCTAACAGACACACCACATGCCTGAAGCACAATCCACACAGTGGTCACTCACAGCCCTCTCTCTGCCACCGTTCCCCAGAGGTGCCAGCCTCACTCCTCACAGCCTGTCAGCACAGCATGTACACGGGGGTGCGAGGGGGGTAGGGAAAAACACATCCACTGCCTCCAGTGGCAACCCATAGTGAACCCAGGACGTATGGCGCAAGTCTGTGCATGGCAAAGCCGGCCTGCCTCTCGTCCCGAGAAAGCTTCACCTTCCAAGTGGTCTGTTCATCCTGCCAGTGGTGAAAATTTAGTGAATTCATTCCCAGATCCTCAGGATTTTATTCTAAAGAAAACCATGGGTTTCCCATTCTCTGCTGAGCTACCTGCCACCGCTAACCCTTTTCTCACCGTGTGTGTGTGTGTGTGTGTGTGTGTTCTCCTAGCACGGCTGTACAGGGCCACTTTCTGTGCCAAGCCTGAGCCAAGTGTAATCCTGTGGATGACAGGAGTCCTGCAGGCTGAGAGCAGGCTCGGGTGGACACCAGAGGACTTGGTGTGCAGACATCAGCCCTCGCTCTGAGCCACAAGGCGAGGCACCCGCGTCCAGGAGAGACTGGCTGTAAACCTACAACGCTCCTCTCTTTCCGGTTACTCTTTCCTTTTCCTGAGGCACCTCTTCTGCTCACAGGCCTGGCCACAGCCAATGCATGGGACTAGGTGGCCCTTGGAAGGCCTGCCCCTAATTCCTCCAGAACCTGCCTTTGGTCTTGGTCAGATAAGCAGAAATTTGGCGAGGATCGTGTGGGTTGATGCAGAAGGGAGAATGCAGACAGAGCATTCTTAGCAAATGCCTTCTGTGCATTTGTTGATTTCTGATGAGAATTTGGCCTTGGCCTTTACAGGCTTCCTGGGCCACACAGGTGTGAGTGAGAGGACTTTTGGCCTCTGGCCTGGGGCTGAAAGGTGAGTTGAGGGGCCCAGTGTGCCTACTCTCTGCCTCCAAGCAGAACCCTTGTCCCCCCCCTCCCCCAAACCCCGCTCCTTTTCTCTAAACCAGCTGGTTTTACTTCTCCTGCTGGAGTTATATAGCAAAATTGTGTCTGTGGTTAATTCAGCCTTATTACAGAGTGGTGTGTGAGTGTGTGCACATCTATGAGAGTATGTGCATCTATGTTTGTGTGTGTATCTCTGTATTCCGATGTGTGTGTTAGTATGTTTCTATATGTCTCTGTCTGTGAAATCTGTGTGTGCATTTGTATTATCTGTGTTTTTGAGAGTGTATGTGTTCGTGTATATGGGTATCTCTGTGAACGTCCATACATGAGTGTGCTTCTATGTGTGTCTACGAGTGTGTATTTATTTGTGAGTGTGTCTATATGTGTCTGTGTATATGTGCATCTGTAGAGGGCGTGTCAGTTACCTCTGAAATGTGTACGTGCGTGTGTGTGTTTTCAGAGCCATAGAGGCAACGTGGAAGGGTTTAAAAAAAACCTCAGTCTGTCATGTCTCAGGGCCTCAGTTTCCCCATCTGTAAAAGGAAGGAGGTGTAAGAGATGATCGTTATTTACTTCTGTAAAGGGAGCTGCAATCATGGAAACGTGGTGGGCTTGGAAACACAACAAATTTGGGAACAAATCCTGTGTCTCTGCATCTCCCTAGCACATAACCTGGGTTGAGTTACTGCCCTTAGAGCTTCCATTCCCTTGGCATTCAAACGGGCACAGTGACATCTCTGTCGCAGTTTTGTCACGAGGATTTGATGAGATAAAATAAGCGAGAGCCCTGTGTGTGTGCCGTGTAGTAGGTGCTTGGTCAGTACTCCCTCCCGTCCACCCTTGAGCCCTGATGTCATCCTGTCGTCCTATTTCTAAGACACCAGGACTGTCAGAGCTCCCTGTGGTCTGATGGGGGTGCTGGCACTTAACACATGACAGTGACCCCAGAGATTTTTAACTTTTTCACCACATTTTCCCTCATCTCAGCTCATTCCATCCACACAGTGACCCTAAGAGATGGGATGAGCAGGTGTCATTGCAGTGATTTAGGAGAAGAGGAAGCTGAGATGCTGAGTGAGGAGGCAGGGTGGGGCAGGGACCCAGGGGTCCAGCTCCGGGTGCAGCACGTCCTTGGCCACCTCTGCAGCCGGCAGCATGCAGAGCGCTAAAAGCTGCCGCTTCCGGGGGTCCCTGCGATGACGGAGGCCTCTCTGGAACCGTCAGGCCAAAATCAGAGAGGCCCGCCCATGGCCCCTAGGTGCGCGCAGGCCATTGTCTGAATAGATCTGTAGAACTGGCCCTTTGCACAGAAATTTCGGGTCTGCCTTCAGGAACGGTGGCTGGTCATTCCCACAGCTGGCTCTGATCTGCTTGCAGAAGCAGATTTCTTTTCCCCCGAAAAGTCAATGGAGTGGAGGCCCAAAGCCAGATTCCTCAGCCTCATCACCCACTTTACTTACAAGATTTTGACCCTAAGTGATGCTTGCGGGTTTCTTAAATCAAAACCGCTATAGAGCAGTGTGGCCTGGCTCCCTGAAGAATAAGGGAAAAGATGGCCCCATGCTACTGAACGAGCCCAGTATCTTGAGGTGATGTCTCAGAAGGGGATACACTCAGTTTCACATTTAACTTTGGGCAGGTATGTGGGGGAAGAGCCCCAAACCAATCATTTCTTAAATTACGCTTGCCTTTTAGCCAAGGGCCTCAGGAGTCTGCCTAGCTGGTCTGCAGCCAGGTCTCTGCCCCCTCTGATTCGCCCATGCCCCCTTCCCCGCCTTGCCAGCACTGGTTCTGAGCCTAAGCTGCTCGGCTGTATCCTGGCAGGATTTGACCAGATTGTAATTTTCCTTCATGATTCCTTTTCCATCTTTTTTTTTCATAAAAAAGGTATCAGCTATACCTGGCTGTCATAGGGGTACAAAAGTGGTAATAGAAAAGAAAGCACTTTACTGGTTAAATGCTATATAAATGGAAGGCATACTATAATATAAACAAAATATAGAATTTAGCATCTATGATACGGTATATAAGATGCACGATTTGACTTTAAATGGCCCAAACATGTTGGTACCTAGGTTACATAGGTACAGTGTAACCTATGACTTAATTTGTTTCATGGCATGTGCCGTAATCCATAGGATTACATAACATCTTATGACATATCATATTCCTTGCACGGAGAAAAGTAGGATCAGAATCAGTTGACATTAGGCTATTTTGGCATTCGAAACACCAGCCCCAGATTTGTGATTATAACCACTAAAGTTGGGAGGGAGAAAATGAAAAGTAGGAAGAAGGAAGAAATCTCTATGGCCAGCGATGGGGCCCACTGGGCAGGGGCAGGGGTGGGGGGGCCTGAGAAAGCAGAAACTCTAGGCATAGGTCTGGGGAAAGGGAGCAGCAGGGGGAGGGTCCTCTCAGGAGGAGGTGTACGAGTAGCGCTAGGCGGTGATTGTTGCTACTATTTGTGAAGCCAGATGAGGAGCTATAGGGCTGGCAGTGGCCCCTGTGTCTGCTGATTAGCTAGAGATTATATTGATGATGTAATAAAAATTCACTTTGTCTATTAAGTTTCACCAGAACAATCAGGAGAGATTAGATAAAAATCAGAGGAAATGAATAACAGAAGGGAGGAGGAAAGCCATGAGCCTTACTCCCTGTCATGGTCCCCGTCTGTCTCCCCTTTTTCCTGCCTCCAACGGGGCATGAATGAAGATGCCCTCACCCCAGCACCCAGGCAAAACTAGATAGAAATGTATGTCCCCGAGCTGGGCTGTTCTTGGGGAGAGCCTCACACTCAGCTATGACAATGGTTTAAGTTTATGGACCACGTTTAATATTTGATTAGACCTTTGTCGAGGCAGCCCCTGGGTAGGGAATGAGCAGGGTGACCACCCCTTCGGCTCCCTTGGTGCCCCTTGCCCTGCAGCATTCCCTGGCGATGCAGCTTTAAGCCAAGCAGGCCCATGCCCTTCTGAGTAGCCAGGGGCCTCCCAGCCTCATGGTGACTCCCTCTAGCCTGGCCTGTGCCCAGATCCCCCCCAGTAGAGATGTTTCTTATGGTTACAGACCAGGCTTTAAAAGGTCCCTCCATGAGGCACATGTCACCGGAGATGGTAACACATTAATGTCCATTAGCCACCAGGGACACATCTGCCCAGTTTGATTTGTCAGATCAGCAGGGGGCAGAACTTGGAAAGGATGGGGAAAGGAGGTCAGTTTGGGTTGGGAGCCCTTATCCCAGGAAGGCGGGAAGGCCTGGGAGCACTGGGGCTTGGGGTGTGTGGCCTGGGGGTGTTAGAGGAGAGTAGAGGAGGCTTCCACATCCCTGCCAGGAGCGGAGTCGTGCACTTACTTCAGCCCCACGACCAAGTCCAGTTCTGCTCTCCCTCTGAGACCCCCCACCCCTGGAGTCAGGAAGATGCCAGGAGTCAAGGTCTATAAGAGGAAAGTTTGCCTCCCCTAAAAATTTGGCTACAATACTCCTGCGTCTGGGGCCCCAAAGGCCACCTCATTATTCCTGCTCCTCTGGGCTGGATTTCTCTCCCGGGGATGGAGAGGCACCCTGATTGCTCCCCTGCAGTAAATGGGCTGCACCGAGGTCCTGGAACCCTCAACCACACTGGAAGCAGTTCTTCCTGGGATCTACCAAGATGCCTCCAACTGCGAGACCATTGTCACCCCAGGAAACATTGCTCCCTGACTTTATCCCCTGCCTCCCTGCCTGGCTGCTTCCAGCCATTCTGGGGGTGGGCACAGAAGGGTGGAGGGCAGGAGAAGATTCTACCTTCCAGAACCCCATAGTTTATCTCTGGGACATTCAGCCAAGTGAGCCTGGGGGACAATCTGGCTGCTTGCCTTGGTGAGAGGGAACATGGCCACAGGTTTAAATATTCTGTGAGTAATTTCTCAGCCCAAGTGGGCTGTTGTTGGGACAGCTGAAGGACACTGCAGCCCCAAGGCAGGTGAGGCCAGCCCTTGCATGTTCTGTGGGTGTCACTAACTTCCTGGGACAGGACTGTCACCTCTTCATCTGCTCCTGATCCCCACTGCTTCTCCCTCAGCCAGACTGGTGGTGGGTCCAGATTTATTTAAAGTGAGAAAGTCCTTTGTCCACTGGCCTGAGAATGAGACTTAGCTGCAGTGGGACAGAAACAAAATGTCACGGAACGAAATGAAGCAAAGCAATGGGGCCCGTCTGCAATCCAGCCTCCCCCCTCTGTCTTATTCCCGTGTGCCAGCCTTGGTTTCTGCCATCCCCTCGCCACCTGGGCACCCAGGACCAAGCTCCCCTGGGCAGGAAGCCTGTACTCTTATCTGATTACTTCTTTTTGGGGGGCTCCTGCACAGGACATTTGTATTGGGTACTTTCTTCTTTATGGATTTGCTGTCCTCTGTCACGCCCGGTTATTTGGTGGTGGTGAGGGTGGGTCCCCACCTTCCAAGGAGAGGGCTCGACTTTCAGAGTCCCTGAGTTGCATGTTAATCTGTGCCTCCTAGAGGGAGGCCTGTATCTGCCCCATGAGACCGAGGGCTTCCCAGTGGGGGACATGGTGTGTGTCCCCACCAGACTGGAATGCCTTACACGTTACAGGAGCCTGCCTCTGTCCCATGGGGAGATATTTGGGGGGTGTCACAGAGACCAACTGCAGTTGGGTGGATGACACCACTGCTCTTGCCCCAGCAGGCTCCTCCTCTTGCATCGTCTGGCTTTGGGGACCCTCTCCTCCCTGCTACATGGCTACTGCCGTGGGCCAGACTTTTAAGCACCGGCTCAGCTGAGACAGTTCAGAACGTTCAGGGTTAATGAATGCTTGCAGAGAAACTTGAGAAACGAACTAAGGTCTTGGGGGACACTGTGAGGGGCAGATAGGGGTCTTACGCCAAAAGGAGTAGGAGTCTGGCTGCCCCCCTGGGCTCCAGGTCCTTGGGTGTGGCCTGGGGCTCTGCTCCCCCACGCTCCCCTTCCCTCTCCTCCCCTCTGCTATCACAAGCCCCGTCTGCCAAGTGACCACTCATTGCAGCCAAAGGGCAGGCCCTCTCTGCACTGAGACACCACCCTGTAATTCGCACCCCCTCCTCTCTTTAGGGACCCACTCAGCTGCGCAGTCCTGGGCCTCACCCTTTCCTTCTCATTCCAGTGGATTTTCAAACTTGCTCAACACAATAACAACAGAATGGACTCTAAAGTAAAATTGACTCTAAAATAAATCTAATAGTTTACTTATTGAAATAATTAAGACAAGTGTAAAGAAGGTCTTATTTTTCAATAAAAAAGATTTTTTTTATTGGGGAAAAAAATGATGTGTGGACACAAGCCAGTACCTCTGTTCTGCTCTGTATCTCTCTCACTTTCGTGACCAACGTGACCGAGGTCCCAGCCTCCACTGGACCTGGGTGGCCCGTGGGCCAGTGGACGCCTAGTTGACGGGTCCTCCACCCAGGTCTATTTCATCAGGCACAGGGTTGAATGTGCAGGCCTGTGTGTGTGTGTGTGTGTGTGTCCTGTGGGGGCATTTGCAAAAGTTGAGGGATAGAGTGATTTGGATTTGGACCTGTTACAGTCCTAAGTATGGAAAAGATTCTGGTGCCCAATGTATGGAATGAAGAATAAAACCCATACTAAACTTTAAACTAAGTATTTTGTTTTGAAATGTAGCAAACTTCACATTCATGTTGAAACTACAATATTTCTGGATTTTCTGAGTCACCCGTCTCGTTTTGGGTGGCTGTTTTGCTGCTGCCCCAGGCCCAGGCCCAGTGAAGGGCCTGGCCCAGGGTCTCACGCAGCCCACTGGAGCAGGGGGCTCCCATGCGCAAGAGGAGCGGCCCACCCTCACCCTGTGAGGTGCCAGGAGAGGGGCGAGGTACGGGTTTGCCCTGCAGCTGCTCCATGGGGAGCCTGGCAGTGACAGGAGCAGCCGCTTCCTCGTCAGGGGCCCCGCGCTGGAGAGCAGGAAGTTCTCCCTCTCGCCGTCAGATGGCAGGCAGCCGCTGGTGGAGAGGGGAGCATTACCGCACTCACAGTAGGTAGGGGAAGGGTCTAGAGGAGGGCCCTGGCTTCTGGGCTCTTTGCTGTTCTTCTAGAGCTCCTTAGATCCAGGTCTTGGGTCCGGAGGGGATGCGGCACCGTGGACAGAGGACGAGCTTGGGCTCCGGGACCTGTCCTCACCATGCTCCCGCTGTGGCTGCACCCAGCCTGGGCCGTGTTGGAAACAAGTCTGGACATCTGGGTGCCAACCTGGGTGGTCTGGGAGCCCCGCCTCTGCTAGGAAAGCTGGGCCGTTAGCACTGGGGAGGAGCACAGAGACCAGCCAAAGCCCTTGGCCGGAGGGCTGGGTGTCAGAAGTCTGAGTGTGTCTATAGCCAGGGAAGGGGAGGCAGGTCAGAGGAGGATAGATGTGGCTTGTTGGCTGAGGCTCCAAATTCCCTATAGGAAGGGGTGTATCCAGTCCTTAGAACCTGCATCTCCCATTCCAGCCAAGGAAGCCACTTCCTCACCCTCCTTTACAGTCAAAGCCATCTTTTCAAGGTCCATCTCCTATCGTCTATCACGAACTAACCATGGGCCTGGCCTCTAAGGCAGGCTCCCTTCCAGCTGCCTCCACAGGCTCTGGGAACAGAGAAGAGGAATGATCCAAAAGCTTACTGGGCTTTCCCTGCCAGTCCTGTTCCCTTTCTTCCTCTCTCAGGGGGCCCCAGCCACTGGGATTTTCTCCTTTCCTCTCCTCCCTTCCAGATGTTGCCCAGGGCTGCCAAGGAAGATCAAGGACATCCCGAGCTGGGGCTCTGGCAGGCAAGGGGGTGAGGGGTCAGGGGCATACTTGAAGGGACTCCCAAGGCCAAGGATGCAATGGCTTCCCCCTTCCTTCCCACTCATTGTGACTGGAGGTGAGCTTTAGGGAGCAATGGCTTTCCAAAGTCCAGAACACTGTTGACCCCACCAGACTCTGAGTCCCTGGCTCTGCTGGTCCCAAGAACCCAATCTTGGTGACTGATTTGTTTGGATGCCTTTTTTCCTGGGAACTCGAAGTTGCATAGTGCACACTGGCAACTCCCGGGGCCGGTATCCCACCACATAACTGGGGATATTGCTTCAGGCTCCTGACACCCCTTGGAGATAGACCTCTTCACACAGCGGGTGCAAGGATGCTCTCTGTGCCTCATCCGGTGAGACAAAGCCAAGCCAAGTATTGATTTGACAGAAAGATATGGATATGTTGGGTGGATAATGGTTACGCGATCCTATTTCTTTCTTTTCCTGTTCAGAGAACACCTCTCCTCCGCCTCACCCCGCTGGAAAGCAGAGGCCGGATGAGGGAGAGTGTTCTCATCGGTCACCCAGGGACACCTCCATTCCCCCTGGGCTCCTTCCAGGAGTTCAAGACCATGGAGCCTCTGGGAACAAGGTCCCCCTCTCCCACCATGGCAAGCACTACCAACATCTTCACCTCTCCGTATATTCTTAGAACCAGTCAATATGATTAATTTTACATGGGTATAATTTCCTGCTGCTGCCGCAGAGCCCTCCCAGCCTCACCCATCAGCAGCGACATGATACAGTTTCTGGTTATATTGGTCAACCAAGATATTGATATTATTAATAATGGATATCTATATGCTGACCTTTGTCCACACAACTGAATCACTCTGGGCTGGCTGTCACATTTCTTTAAGAGCTATTGATAAGCCCATTACTGGAAGGGCATGTACAATCTTAGGTGTGTGCTTTTCACTCACCTTCAAGCATCTCCTGTGAGAATCTACCCTTGTTAGATGAGCCGGTGTGGGTACAGCAGCGTGTGCAAGAAAAAGTCTGCATGCACGTGCTTGTGCGATGAGTATATATATATATATATGTGTGCATGCACATGTGTATGTGAATATGCACATAAGTGTGTGTCTGAATGTGTGTGTGAGTCTGTCTTGAACACTGGCCCTTTTAGAGCTGATCAAATAGTCAATTAGAGCATTATAGGGAGGTAGCAGAATCAGAGAGTTCCTACAAATACACTGTGATGTAGTGTTTGATCTTTGGATGCCTCTTGTCTCCTAGGACTTGCGCAGGAGGCTTGGCTTTATAAGGATATTATTAGGTTGATGCCTCGTTCTCTCAATGTACCTGCCAGGCAAGAGGCAACACTCGCTGCAAGCAGTCTGGCCAGAACCAGCACGGGGAGGTGTGCTGAAGGCTTTGCTGCAGGCTTGACTTTAGGGGCATGCTGCTTCCAGCCTCAGTCTCTTTATCTGAGCAGTGGCAGCAATGGGTCAGGATCCACTTTCTTAAGGCAGAGAGAAGAGTCTGACTCAGTTCGGCCTCTCAACCTTCTGTGTTGAAACTCCTGATCAGAGGAGTGCTTGACACACCTTGTTATTTATTACGCATTGGGAGTGTGGCCCCTTGTCCATCAGAAGGGTTCTGTGGTAGAACGCATGGTTTGTGTGCTCATGTGTGTCACGACAGGCACACAGATCTCATTGCTACGTCTGTCTATGATTGCTGTTACTTCTACCTTCATGGACAGTGGTGTCAGGGACAGTGCCTCTATCAGATCAGTCTACAGTAATCTGTTCCTGTTTGGACTCCGACACGCTCACTTGTCAGGGGAGCCCCTCACATGCCCCTGAAAAGGGAAGCTGGCTAGCTAGAGAGATCTTTTGGATCCTCAGACATAGTGTATGAATAAACCAGACATGGATTAATTAGGTGTGACTGCATCATTAAATTAGAATAATGAACAAACAGCCACGTATGGCATTCAAATTTGCCTAGAACGACTCCAAGGGTTGCTTTCAAGTAAGTCACCTGTCAGTTTGTAGGTTTTGGGGACTCTGGAGAGTGAGGTTCCCATCCTATCTTGAGAAGTGAATTCTTTAGGCACCACCTACTCCAGGCAAGGACAATCCTTCAACGGGCACCCAGACTCCACAACCAAATCCAAACAATGGCTTGGTTCGATACAGCATCATCTATGCACGCTTCAGCTGCGAGCATTTCTCAGAGTGAAATACGACAGTAGCACAGGTGCTCAAGAGACAGGAGGGAGAAGTTAAAAGGTGTGAGCAGCGGATGTGAAATGCATCGATCCTGTAATATTTATGTGGATGTGCACATCGTCGCTTGTGCATGTGCACGCGCACGCGCACGCGCTCACACACACACACACACACACACACGCACACACACACACCTTTTGCATTTCCATG
This sequence comes from Lynx rufus, assembly GCF_022079265.1. NCBI lineage: Eukaryota > Metazoa > Chordata > Mammalia > Carnivora > Felidae > Lynx > Lynx rufus. The sequence goes on along the minus strand of NW_025814837.1, from coordinate 5,014,179 downwards.
AATTCCTTTTTCTTCTGTTGACACTCCCCATTTCAGCCAGATAAATGTGAAGGTGAACCTAGTCTCAGTTGTGTAATTTTAGAAACAGCTGCAGAATGGCAGCCCCCTGCCCTCTGCAGACAACACCCCTCAAAATCCCTGTCCTAGGACACAGAGGCTGTGCAGCAAGAACCATTTATTTTAACAAAGAGGAAGAAGGCAACAGCTAAGAGGGAAGAAAATGGGAAGGAAACTCACTAGCCTCACTGGAGAGCCCTGGGATAGCCTAATTCACAGGGGGCTTTGTTAGTAAGATCTGTTAAGTATCTAGAAACCTTTGATCTGGAGCTGCTTTTAACAAAGGTGATAATTAATTAAAGCAGAGTGTTTGCAATAAAGTAACATTGCGGTCAGTTTATGCGCTGTCCAGAGCCGGCCTTCGGAAGTCTCTGTCAATTAAACTCTTGTTGGAGGCCAGCTCATTATCAATTTTTTTCCCTGAGCTTTGATCAATATTTTTGGCTGTTCTGTCCTCACAGAGCCAGAACTACGTCTGTCTCCATGAGGGCACCCATTTATTTACATCTTGCAGATGGTCACGTAGGATTTGTTCCTGAGCTGAGCTGCTGGGGATCGCTCAGTTTGAGAGCTTCGGTCAGCTAATGCTGGGGGGGAGATACAAGGGAGGATAAGAGAAACCAAATATGGAGCAAGTAAAAGGGGAGAAGGCCTGTGAGCATATGGTCTAGAAAACACCCCCTTCTACTTCCAAAGGGACTTGGAAAGGAGGACAGTTACCCTGGGGCTGCCCACCTGGCTTCCTAGTTGGTTCCTGAAAGGCTGAGTCTCAGGCTTTATACCCATCCAGGGGCTACTGGGAACAGGATGAGTAGGGACAAGGAAGCCCCTAGGGCAGGCACAACAACTCTGGAAATTCCTCTGTCATCATTTCTACCCTTATCATTGTCTTTTTGTCCTGGCATTTCGAACCGCACTCTATGTCGCCAGGTGGAACTTGGATTTTTCTCTTTAGGCCCCACCTTGCAGTTTGTGAGGATGTCTTAATGGCAAGGAGAAGAAGGAAAAGAGGGAGATGAAGACTGATAGCCAGAGGGTTACAACTAAGTTGGGGGGCTCTGTTCCCCTCCCCTAGGCTATTTAGGTAGGATTAGACGAGGATTAGACACTTTTTGTGATTCTTGGAGAGTCTGTGTATTTAAGAAGGCAAAGGTAGAGGTGATGAACTTGCTTCTCTAGTTGTGGAGACACCAAAAGGAAGGCGTCCTGGTCCTTGCCACACCCTCCTTGCATGGAGGGAAAATGCAGCACTCTGCTTGGAGGGGCTAGCTTGACTGCCTTGATCAAGTCCTCTGTGTGTGTGTGTGTGTGTGTGTGTGTGTGTGTGTGTGTAAACACTACAAGAGAAAAAAAAAGCAGTTGCCAGGGGGCAGCAGGTGGCATAGGAAATACAGTGAGTGGAGGGAATTATCTCTGCAGAGAGCTGGGTTCTGTGGCTGGCTACTCAGATCACAGATAGAAGGTCATTTCTACAACGAGTCCATAGGTGAGCAGAAGCAGGCAAGCATCAGAAGGATGATGAGTCGGGGGGAGATGGAACCTTCTTTTAAACCTGGACTTTTGGGTGGGGATGTGAGGCAGATAAACAAGAGCACACCACCACACTGGCACTTAGATCATGGATAAAATCCAAGCGAGGAGTTCCGAGGTGCAGCACGTATGTAAGCACAAGGACGGACGGTATTGTTCTCCCCACCTTCTCTCCTTTTCTCCATCAACCATCTCCCTGATCACGCATACTGCCTTGCAAGATGAACCTACCCCTAACATCATTCCATTTGCATTTATCATCTCTTCCCCGGACGCACACACGCACACATACATACACACATGTAAACAGAAGTTCACACACACATGCTCACACCAACACCCACACGGGCTGTGGCATCTTCCCTCCCCCAACCCTCGGGGACCCACAGATGCACACAGATTTTCACACTCTCTAGCACTTCCCTCTGCGTGTCACATGGGATTTCCCTTCCAAGTTCAGAAACATTGCGCTTCAGCCACTGTCAACCAGCACTCCCAGCTTCCGGCTGGCATCTGGGCCCTACGACTTTCAGTTTCCCTTTTGCTCTGCTAATGATTTTGGGCCTCATTTTCTATGACTTCTCCCTCTCTTCTATAGCCTGCCCTCTGCAAGTCCCCTTCGAAGAGATCCTTCCTGGGTCAGTTTGGAAACAGACTACCTTGTGATGACGTGAAAGGTGTGAGCTGTGCCACATTTCCCCCAAAAGCATCCGAGGCAAGTGAGACCAGCTGTTTTCTCAGTTAAGAACATGGTGTCTTAAGTATCTTCTCAGGCATCACTTAGAAGCCCCTCTCCCATCCTGGTATGTAAATAATAATAATGAGGATTATCATGCTAATAATAGTGAGAAGGATGGCCATAGTCAAGTCCCCGGAGTGTGGCATGATCACTGGGCATCAGGAGTGCCTCTGGAAACTAGCTCTTCGAAAACACACTCACAACTTTACAATATGCCTACGTTATGGGGGCACACATCTATGGCATACCTTTTTGTAATTGTGTTCCTCTGGGTTGTTTTCAAGCTGTGACTTTACTCAAGAAAAGCCTTTCTTTTTGTTTTCTTTTGTTTTGTGTTTGAGAAGCCACAAACATCCAGCCAACTGGAGCAGGTGGAGAGAGTGGAAGTAAGCCAAGGGGGTTCTTTCAACCCAATCTAGAATTCCCATTAAAGCTGAGGGGGGAAAAGAGTGTTAACATCTCCCTGTTGAATTGAAGTGGAATCTAGGCCAGCCCTGGCTCCCATATGTGTGGGATGCGCTTAGTCATGCTTGTACATGGATACATATACGTGCACATGTGCATATTATCTGTGCGTTGATTCTGAAGAAGTCTCTTCAAAAGATAAATAAAATTATGTAAAGCAGCAAATAACCACCAGTCTCTTCAATAAATCAAATATTTCCCAATAATGTTTTTCTTTGCTCCTAAATAGAATACTTAACAAACATCTGGGATTTGAGATTTTTTTTATGGGGGCTGTTACTTTGGTTTACTTTAGTTTTGCAATGATTACTATTGCTTATTTTCTTTAGTGAATTTTTTTAATGTCTTTCTTATCTCATTTTCCATACCTCTTTCTCACAAGGCAAATCTTTCTTTTAAAAACTATAGGTGTGTGCCCAGTCATTCTACGAGTGTCTTTCCCGGGACAGACTGAATTTTTATTTTTCAAAGTACATTTTTTTTAAAAGTTCATCTGAATTGAGCTGATGCCCATGCTGATACTTCAGCTTCACTGTCTCTTAGACTCATTTGAAAACAGAAATCAGATAGAGCCTCACTGGCTTTAATTCACCTACCTAAGGAAAAAAACAAGGAGCCCTCCCGGCTAAAGTCAAGCGGTGGAAACTTGATGTTCTGAAAATGGCTACATCTTAAATGAAAATATAAGGCACAGTTTTATGAAGATGGTCAAGAATCACCAAAACAATCATGACACTTGCTATTTCCCTTTCTCCCAGCTGCACCCCAAATCAAGGGGCTTCAGGTACTTCCTTGTCAGGTACCACTGAAATGAGAGGTTGTGTATCGGGTGATGAGTATATTTTTAAATGAAATACTCTCCAGAGCTCAGTCCACAGAAGGTTCTATTACTCTGTCCCCACCCTCCCTCTGGATGTAGTGTGAAAGTATGAGGGGCTGAAGTCCCTGCAGCTGTGGATCCTGGGTTGGGAGCACCCTGGGGCTGCCAGTAGACTAGGTTTTCCTCCACGCAGTAGGGGGAAATCTCAATGCAGAGTGGTTACCCAGGCACAGATTTGTTCTGACTGGTTAACAAGAGGGACTGTGATATGGACTTGGCTGTTTAGATTAAAATGCATCGCAGGCTCTGGGAACAAGCACACATCAGTAGTAAAGGCTGTTTAAACCTTTGGGGACAGCCTTATGTTTAGATTACATTAATTCATAAATATTATACTAAATACCACTTAAATTGGACTTAAATGACTTCAAAGATAATGCATTATAATATGGCTATCCAGAGAGCACTAGTCTTTATGTCTCCCAGTAACTCAGTCTTTGCTGCCTTCTATCCTGCTAGACAAGACCAAAGTTATGAATGGATTGCTGGCTTGTTCATGTGTGATCCACCGACTGCGTATGTGTGTGTGTTAGCAGGCATGGGAATGCGTGTGTATGTATTTTCAGTCACTGCTGTTTGTTCTCCAGGAAATAAAAAGAAGAAAAGAGAAATAAATGTAAAGTGAGATAAGGAAAGAATTAGACTAGTGGGTGACCTCTTCCCTTCCCCAAGGGAGAAAATTCTATAGGAAGGGACCAAATTGGTCCTCAGCTCACTTGTGCTGCTATCCGGGGAGTTTGCCTGTCTCCTCTTTAATCAATAGTACAATGTCTTTCTCTTTGGAGCCTGGAAAAAACAATCTTTCTCAAAGTGCTTCTAATGGGGGCAGAAAAGAAGACACTGAGTTAGCCGGGAGAGTTTGCATTGAACTAGGTTTTCTTCTTTGGGTGTTATTTCTTTGAATTGTAATTCTGGGCTTTTTTTCTTCCTTTCTCTCTCTGCCTAGCACCCAGATCTTCCCCACCCCTGCCCAAGTGTTTTCTAGTCTCCAGGGGGTGGATTTACCTTTACAGTAATTACCCCAGTCCACAACTGCTATTTGCTGCCTCCCCAGCCCAACAGCCTTTCTCTGATACGGCTGGGTTTGCTCCACAACACCCACCCACTCCCTCCTCCACAGACTCCCAATTTGACTGGAGTAATTGCCTTTTAAGGTTCACTCTACGCATGGCAGGTATTCCATTAACCCTTAGAACTCCTTCCTTCTTTAGTTACCTGAAATGGCAGGTGGCAAACAAATGGATACCCACCTAAAATCTCATGCATTTAATTTAATTTTTACTTATTTTTCTCTTCTTTCTTTCTTTTTCTCTCCTTTTTTCTTTCTTTCTTTTTCTTTGCCAATAACATGCATATGCCATCCACACTGGAGGCCAGTATCCTGTCATGTCTCTCAATTTTATACCAATATGATTCATTAGAAGTTAGAAATTCAAGAAGGGGAAAGAAAGATCCACAAATATGCCCCGAAACCAGGCTTAACAAAGGCATGTTTCTATCCTTAGCCTCATGTTGTCAATTTAGAGTTGGGGAAAATCTAGAAGCCAAATGCAACCCTCATTCTTCAAGCCTCATCATGCTTTTTGACTTAACAGTAATTAATCACCAATGGCAAGCGAGTAATTTTTTAAGGTGGCCGGAGGCTTATTTTATCAGGATTAGCTAATAAATCAGGCTGTATCTCTGAAGGAGGAGTTCAAACTCTTCTAGGACTGAATAAACCAGACCTCAGAGAATGCTTCATTTATTCAGCTCTCCTGGAGCTTCCAGGCACTGTTAGAGACATTGTGGCCCAACCCTGCCTATAAAAATCCAAGGGACAGAGAGGCAGGAAGTTTCATAGGGAAAAATATATATGCTTAGGCTATGAAGGGTGGGCTGCGACAATGAGACACCAAGCATGCCGGAGCCAACAGGCCTGCCTGCCACTGACTGAGCCAGTTTAGGGGAAGAATTATTTAGAAAACGAAGTTTTGCTTGTCCTAGAAATCCTGGCCAGATATGTGTATATAGTATACATATGATACATATGATAAAGCTATAATATAACCTTCTCTGGCTTCCTGATGCAAATGATGATAATTCTACTTCTTTGCTATAGTACAAGGGAGTCCAAATAACATCAAGAACATAGTGATGATACCAGCAAGGGATCGTGAGAAGAAACCAAGGAATATTGTTAAAGTTTATCTTCCTTCGAAATAAAGAAGTAAATAAAGTGCTCCAAACCCGGATCTCTTAAGAAGCTCAGCTCTTCACAACTGTCTTTTGCCTCTGGTGGGTTCTAAATTTTTTTTAACTTTAAAAATTTAAATCATCACAAGAACTGATCATTAAGATGGGCAAAGGATTTCCCTATTTATGCTTTTTAAATTTTCATTATTACTATTTTTAAATCTGGGGACATATTAGAATGACAAAGATTTGATACAAACCTTGATTAGCTTCTAGGGAGCTTGATTGGAAAGGGAAAAACTATAAAGATACGGTTGACTTGAGGTGGGGGGAAGGAAAGAAATATTATTTCAAAGACTGCCTCCCCATTTCACCTTTCCAGTCTCTCTTCTGATCAGACAGACATTTTCTCCATATTGGATAAAGGTTGGTTTGTCTCTCCATTACAGCCCCCACCCTCACCCCACCCCAGCAAACCCAGTATATTTCCATTCTGCTGTGTTTTTGTGCTACTCAACATGCCATTAACTTTAAGATTTACTCCTCAGCAGGCAAGCTGGAAGATGCTAAAGCCAATAAAAACTGCTCTCTGGGACTCCAACTATGAAGAGTTTGGAGCTCTGCTTAGTATTCGGATGAAGGGAGGGCTGGAGGAGGGAGGGAGGTTGTGATAGTGAAAACCACTGCTGCTTAGAGAGCCAGACAGCTCTGCGCTCTGCACCTAATGTGCCGGAGGATCAGCTCTGTTCATAGCCCATTTGTGGCCAAGGATGAGGCTGCTCTCTGTGTGTGGGTGGGTGTGCGTGTGCGTGTGTGTGTTTTCATCTTTAAAACCACCAGCTCTAACACAGCATCTTCAGTGGCTCTCCACACTACTGTTTATTAAAAACGGAACGTCCATACACATCCCTTACAACTTCCTTAGCTCGGTGCTCCTTCCCTGCCTGACGATCAATCTCTCTCAGAAAGCATTTAACTTGCCCACACAGCTCCAGCCCGGATTAATCCCCACTGCACATCCTATACATTACTGTTAGGGAGCGGAGCACTGGGCTAATTTCGTCACCCACCAGCCACCCACACACGTTCTACAACTGAACACGTTTGGGGATCTGCCTTAAAGATAATAAAACAAGGAGAAAACAGGCAGGCTGCAGACAATTCTCATGACCACTTTCCTAAAAAGTTGCTGGGTTTTAATTCTTTGATTATTCTGTCTCCCCCTCCCCCAAGCACTCACTAGCAATGATTGCTTCAAGGGAGAGAAATAATGTACTATAAGCTCTCTGCATGGTGAGTTTGGGATAATTTAGGCTACACCCTTCAAAATGCATATCTTGCACACACAGATTTTTCCCCCAAAGCTCCGCTTTCCTGAGAAGGGGATCATTCAGGCTTCCCTGACCCCCCACTCCACCCAGGGGATGGCTGGTTCCTTGCTAATTCTTGCCTTAGGTTTTGTCCCTCCTTCCTTCAAACATCAAACACCCCCTCCCCCACCACTCACACCACAACCGGATTATTGAGGCACATAGCTCGACAGGGAGAGTTTACTGTTAAATTGATAGCGAAATAAAAATATCTCTCTGAATTTGTCACCTCTCTTCTTTTTAGACGGCTGCGCTCCTGCTACTCTGGCCCGGAGCGGAGAAGGAGGAGACCATCTCTTAATATTTTCAGCACCACGGCGATGGACAGCACCCTCGGTCCCTGGCCCGCTGAGCGCCCGCCAGTCTGCTCAGCGTCCCGGGCTCGGCCGGTGCAGCTGTCCCCGTCCCAGTCTTTCAAGTCGCTGCACCCAAAAATCCAAGCCCCGCTTCCCCTCGATCCTCTCTTTCTCTCCATATTCTGCTTCCGCTGCTCTCCCCACCGCACCGCTTCTATCAGCTCCTCGCCCAAAATCCAGCCTTGCCCCAGCGAACAGCTCCCCACGCACCCCAGTCCTGGTCTCCGCTGCCCGAGCGCCTCCCTCCTCGGCGTCCGCCCGAGGCTCCCTCTCGCGCCGTCTCCCGCTCGTCCGTCGCCGGCCGGCCGGCCGGCCCGCCCGCTCCTTCTCCCCGGCAAAGTTGGGAGGGAAAGGTGCACTCACCTTTGTGCATGCCTGTGAACCTGTCCTTCAGAACCGTAAGCTCGTAGATCTTGCCGAACTCCTCGAAGAGGGGCTTGAGGTCCTTCTCATCCAGGTTGCGGGGGATCTGCCCAATGAACAGCTTGATGGCATCGTGGTCCTTCATGGGAATGGTCGACGGGTTCCCCGGGCTGTGGCTTAATCCGTTCATGTGCCCGGCGCTGCCCGGGCTGCTGCCGAGCCCGTTGGTACTGAGGCTCGCGTTGTCAGCCTGTCCGTTTGCTAACGTGGCCATCTTTATATACATAGAGAAAATCTTCTTTCCTTTTATTCTTTCTCGCTCGCACTCTCTCTCGCTCTTCTCCCTCGCAAGCTCGCTCGCGCTCACACACGCACACGCATACACACACTCGGGTTCTCTCCCCCTCGGTTTCTCTACACCTCGCTCTCCTCTCGCTCTCTGCTCTCTCTCTTTCTCCTCTCTTCTCTCGCTCGCTCGCGCTCGCGCTCTCTCTCTCCTCTCCCCGCTCTCTCTCTCCCTCCCTCTCTCCTCTCTCTCCCTCTCTCTCTTTCTCTCTCTCTCTTTTGCGGTCTGATCTTTTTCTTTTCTTTTTTTCTGTCTTTCTTTTTCTTTTCTTTTTTTTTCTTTTTCTCTTTTTTTTCTTTTTCTTTCTTTTTTTTTTTTTTTTTTTTTTTACATTGAACAGACAGGATCTCTGTCCTTTCCGTTTAAACAGGCTGGACCGGTTCAAGTTCCGAGTCAGACCAGGGGTGGGGGCGGCGAGTGAGCGCGCGCGGAGGAGGGGGGGCGCGGGGCCCGGAGAGGGCGAGACGCGGGGGGGCTCCCGCGCGGCGGCGGGCGGCGGCCGGGAGCAGGACGGCGTGGGGCGGCGCCGGCCCCGCCGCGCCTCCCCCGTCGGCGGCCCCGGCGAGCGGCGGTGGTACAGTCCGAGACAGCCCCCGGCTATAAATAGCGCCAGGCGCATGGCTCTTCGGGAGGCGCTGAGATTCCGGGCCCGGCGGCCGCGGGGAGCGGGTGCCCGTTAGGAACGGGGCTGCTGGCCTCCTCTTTGCCTTTTGGGGGTTCTTTTTGTAATAGCAGCAGGTGCAACTTTTTGTATTTTTAAAACATTGATTTTCATTTTCGTGTGGGTATGTAGGGGGGCGTTATCCACCGAGCTGCGCTCTATTAGGGCGCCAGGCGGGCGAAGCAAAGGCAGGGATGGCGGGCGGGGCGGCGGCGAAGGCGGCGGCGGAGGTGGAATGGGCGCTTTTTTCTCCCATCTGGTTCCCTTTATTTATTTATTTATTTATTTATTTATTTATTTATTTAGACTAGAAAGAGCGAGTCGGCTTGGAGGGAGTCCGCCCAGCGATCCGAGTGCGCATTGATCAGTGTCGAGAGAAAAAAAGCTACATAAATATATATTATGTGGATAAATCTGTAGACAAGAGCTCTCTCGCGCGCGCTCTCTTTCTCTCCGTGTCTCCCTGCTTTTTTCCTCCTCGAATCCCCAACCTGCCAGAGCAGCCCCAAATCTTCGCCCTCCCGCACGGCATCTGCCGCCACCCGAGCCACCTGGGAGGTCGGAATTGGGGGAGCAGTTGGGCCTCGCTGGGGGGGGCGGGGACGGGGCGTAGAGATCCGGGGCCCGATCCTCGTCCCAGCCCGCCTGCGAAGGCTGGAGGTGGGTGTTTCGGTCCCGGACGGCCTCCCCCGCCCGGAAGCGCGGCGGCTGGTCCGGCAAGCGGCTGGCGGGAGGAAGGTAGGAGCCGGGTGTCTCGGCCGGCTCGCCCGCCGTGGAAGGAGGCAGGGATCTGGGTGCCGTGCCGGGTCGCTGAGCCAGCGCGAGGGACCGGCTTGATTTGGCCCTCGTCTGCGTTACCGGTTCAAATTGAAATTTTTTCCTTAATTCACCATCAAAGAAATAAAGCCCCCGAATCGCTCTCCGGACTGCGGCCGGACCCAGACTCGCGCGGCGTGCGCTGCCCCCGCGGGCTTCGTTGGCGGCGCCTCCCTCTCCAGAAGTGCGAGGCTCGGAGTCGCGTCTGCGGGCTGGAGCCAAGGGTCCGGCCGCCCAGCCCGACTTTGCCGGGTTCCCCACCAGGCCCGCGGGGGCCAGAGCCTCGGCCGCGCAGGAGAGGGAGTGGCCGGCGCGGGAGCCGGGTCCAAGCAGCCCCGCCTCTGGGGGCGAATGCTGGTGGTGAACTTGGGTTGGGAGAGCAGATCTTCATTTTAATGATATTTACCTGCCCCTCATCCTCTCCCACATTTGCTTTTCCAGGGCAGCCTCTTCTCCATGGCTTCAGAAGCCGGGCAAATTAAAATAACGCGCCCGCTCCCCTGCGAGTTGCAGGGGCAAAGCTGCCGGCCTGACTCTGGCTGGACCCCCACCGGCCCCCTTCGGGTGTCCTGGGTTTCTCTTTTCTTACCCTCGGATTACATGATGTTATTAGACAATATGTTTACAATTTTATTTAAAGAAATGAGACCCCAGCTGCCTGAATACCGAAACCAAGCCCGTTTGGTACAACCACAACGCGGAGCTCTCCAGCGCCAGGAGGAGGCCTGAGGAGGCCCCGAGGTTCGCAGCCCCAGGCCCCAAGCCCACCTGGGACACCTCTCCCTGAGGATCCAGGGCGAGTGACCAAACAGCAAGTACAATTCTGAGAGCTGTGGAACTTCATCCTTTCATTTTAAGATTCTTCTGTCTTTTCTTGATGGAATCGTGTGTAAGTATAGTTGATTCATAACTCGGTTCTGGGCTTACATTATCCAGTGTTATATGACGGCCTAAGAATCGCCAGAGTTGATGGAATCGAACAGAAACTCACACATAGGGCCTCTCTGCGAGGTAGCTGTGTGCGTGGTGTGCCTATGAAGTGCTGTCATAAGATGGCATGTCCCCAGTAGGCACACAGAGGGTTTGAGCTGGTGGCTTGGAGGTGTGTGCCTGTGTCTTATCAGGACTGTGTGTAAGTGCTTGTGTGGGTGCAGTGTGGCTGTGCACATAGACCGTTTGTATCCACACTCTGGCTGTGTGTGTGCGTGCGCGCACCAGTCTGAGACTCCCCTCCTCCCCTTCCCCTCAGGACACATCAGCAGAGGCCAGTATCTTTGTCCGAAATATCTCCTCTAACATCATTTTGTGATGCTTACCTCCCAGGATATCACAATGGAGTGGGATGTATTTTATGCCATAACAGGGGAGTTTAGGAGAGTAATTCCTGTTTGAGGTCTCTCTCTCTCTCTCTCTCTCTCTCTCTCTCTCTCTCCCTGCCTGCCACCTCCTTAAAGCAAAGCTAGGTCTGGGGGAAGAGAAGTGAGCTGGGGTGGGGGTGGGGGCTGGGAAAGAAGGCGCCAGCACAGGGGAGGGCAGCTGTGGTTTATCTTCCACTTCTTCCTGCCCCCACCCCAGCCCTGCCCAGGTCCAAGTAAATTATTCACAGGTGTTTCATTATTCATCTTATTATTAATAATAATAGCCAATACATAAATAAAAGCAGTCCCTGGGCAGGAGTGAGTGGGAGAGTGGAGTTGTTAATGGAAGGGGGCATCTGGTTATTTCAGATACCTGCAAAAATACTGCCATAAGGTATAGCATCACCTCCCTCCAGGACTGCATCTGTGCCCCCTGCACCACAGCCCCCTCTCCCTGTCTCTCTCCACATGTGGACCCAAAGCTGTGGAGAGCTCCTTCTTCCCTAGGGAAGGTACCTCACGCTCCCCTGTCTCCCCACCTGAGGATGGCTTATTTTGGATTTGGACTGTCTCCCCTTAGGGGGTAACACATTCCTCACCTCTCAGCTCTCTGGCACCTATGTGGTAAAATGCCCTACCTCTCCCCACACTGCTGGGACAGAAGCCACCAGGACACCAGGCCCCATATAACTGAGCTACCTTGTATTAACAGCGGCAGAAACAGCTTCTGCCAAGGCATAGATCTCTTAAAGGCACAGAGCTGGATCTCTTAGGCTCCCACTGTTTTGCCACCGCAGAGTACTGGGGATAAAACAACACGGACAGGTGTCTCAAACTAATGTAATAAAGGAGCAGGACCCCAAAGAAAATAGTAAGGAATGTGGCTAGGTTGGCTCTCTGGTATCCTTGCCCTTGATATTCTAGAAAGACTTGAGCTAATTTTTTTTTTTTTAACCTTAGAACATCAAAGAGAAATGTAACTAGGGAAAGATGGGGGCAAAGTATTACTCACTGTGACATTTAAACAGATTTAAAACTTTTTCTTCAAGTGCCACTTCATGGCCACAATTATTCCATCCACTGAGAGAGAGAGAGAAGGCAGGCAAATGGAAAAGGGAGTTGGGAACAATTGCTTCTCATTTTCTGTGTTTGGGGTTTACATTTTGTTGCTGATTCATCTTTAGGGATGTCAGGAAGCCCTGTGTGGTGGGGATCTTGGCTCAGATGGTGTAGTTTTGCAGGCCTTACCATTGCCTCCTGCTCCTCACTTCCCTTTGCTCCTCCCCCTCAAGGGAGGAGGAAACCTTCTTTGTGTTCAGCTTCCCTTCAGTGGAGCCACCATCACTCTCCTCTCTCTGGCACCCACTGAACCACATTCTGCAGCCCTGGCCGTGGCCACACGCCCTGAGACCTGCTTTGGCTCTCCTGCCTATGAGTCTTCTCTCTCCATCTAGATTGGGAAATGGTGGAAGGCGGGAGCCCAGTAATCTGGCCCCTCTTCACCCTCTGCAACCTCTCTTGACAGGCATGAGCACACAGTAGGTGCTCAGAATGGAATTTCTAGATACCTATGGCTAATCTGACTTGGAGGAGGGGGTGATGCTGTATTCATTCGTCTAGGTCCTAAGGATGGGGAGCTGCAGGGGCCTAGGCAGACTCTCTTCCAGAAGAAGTTCAAAGCCAGGGATGAGAACAATCCATCTAGAATCCACACAGCAGTTTAGCCTCCCTGGGCTGCAGGGCTTGGCTTGGAGACATCACCACACGGTCATTCTTGCATTCACGGAATGCTTCCAGTCTCCCCCTGGAAGCAGCAGAGAAAGGACAGGACTGGGAAGAACCCACTGTCTAGTTAGAGACACCAAAGTTGTACCAAGTGAAAAGCCCCAGAACACCAAATGGCAACAGATGGTTAAATGTCTTCCAGGCCTGAGGAGTTCCACATGCAAGAAAATAGAAAACAATCCAAATTGTGTGGGAGAATCTGTGATGGGAGGGTGGGGGGTGGGCAGCAGCCTTGTTGGGGGAGAGCGGGGCTTGTGAAGGCAAGAGGCAGAAGGTGGTAGATGGCCAGAGAGCTGGGTGATGGCCTGGCCTAAGGCCCAGGAGGGCAAGAAGCAGCTGGTTCTCCAAGGCTATGTTGAGAACAAGCTAAAAAGAGAGCTGTGGTCTGCTCAAGTCTCTCCAGAGACCAGACCACTAAGTGTCTCTGTGGAGTGACTGCTCAGCCCAGACCTGCAGAGGTCAGTGGGGGGAGGCTGGAGACCAGGAGAGTCACTTGCCCTCTGCAGAGAGCTCATGGATTTAGGCAAAGAGGTTGACTCAGACAAGAGCCACCACACTAGGGCGTGAGGCCACCAAGGCGTAGAGTGAAAGGTGCTGGTGATGTGTGCCCTGGGAACCTGGAGAAGCTGCAGCTTCTGTAGGCATTGGCACCCCCGGAAGGCTCTCTGGTGGAGAGAACTCTGGCCCTATAGGAAGGTGGAGGTGTCAGCTTAGGAAGAGAGGAGAGAGGTTGAGGCAGTGGATGGAATTGCCAGGTCTGGTGAGTGTAGTGGGTTCTCACATGATAGAAGGTAGATGCTTCTAGAGGGGGCTCATGTGGAAGTAGGTGGGGAGGGCAAGATGCGGCTTTGAAGGCAGCCTCAGAAGTCTGTTTCTGGTCTTCTCCACAAGCTTAGGACTTCTCTGTGAATAATTTGGGAAGGTTCAGTGATACAAGAAGCACTAATTGAGGTGGAAAGGAAGAGGAAAAGCGTCCCTACCTTCTCTCAGTTAACTTTAGCAGCCTCCGGCCAGTGAGAGAAGACAATCGAAGGATCCCCTTGTCCTGTCCTGAGCCAACAGTACACCTGGCCAAGCGAGCAAATGCATGGAGGGAGGAAGAGAACTGAGTTAGGATGCTATGTGTTTTAGGAAACCCCGGAGCTCCCTAGAAGGGACTGGGCTGCCTCTTATAGCTCAGACAAGTGCCAGGGCTGGCAAGAGAGGGGCCTTCGGGCTTCCTTCCTTGCTGGTTGAGCCCCAGGGACATATGGCTATGGTCTTGTGGGGACTCCTGGGCTCTGGGCAATGGTGGGGGGTTGCTTTGGGGAGTCTCTAGGCCTTTGGGTGGTCAGCATGGATATTCCTTGTTCCTGGCATGGGGACATGCTCCTGTTCTCTGCTTCTTTGCCAACTGGGGCTTTTCCTCACTTTTGCAGAGGACAGGTAGGAAATGGAAAGGCAGCCCAAGAAGTGGGATAAAGGGATCTGGAGACCTGCAGCCCAGGAACCCTGCATGGTCAGGGGCCGGGAAGTGCAGGAGGAACCTGAGTTATGGCTTTCCTGGCCTCAGCTTTCTCCTCCAGAAAATGGAGACCGCTGTCCTTTCTTCCACCCTCCTTTCCTTCCTCACATCACATCCAAGAAGGTGAGACAGTGCCATGTCTGTGAGGCTGACTCACAGTTCTCATGTAAAAAAATAAGAGGAGAGCAGGGACTGAGGGTCAAAATGGGCCACAGAAAGGTGTAGATGAAATTAACTTGTTTCATGGAAGGGTTAGGAATTTACTCCTTATCTTCCCCAAATAATTCACATGTTTTCAAAGGGAGCCCTGGCCAGGCAGCACTGAGTCGGACAGAAGCAGGTGCCTTTACCGCGGCACTTAGGTAAAGCTGGCAGAACCAGACTCCTTGGCTTCAAAGTCTCCCACTTACTAGCTCTATGACCTTGGGTAGGTTATTTAACCTCTCCGTGGCTCAGTTTCCTCATTTGTAAAATTGGAAGAGGAATAGAACCTATTAAAATTGTTGTGGGGATTAAATGAGTAAATGCACGTCGGGCCAGCGGGTAGTATGGGAGCCCCGCTAACAGAGAGGGCTGGCGGAGGCCCCTCCCCCAGCATACGCGGGAGGCGGGGCGGCCCCTCTGGTGGTGGCGGCATTGGACCCGAAGTGGGTGTCCTCACTTGCTGCAAGGCTGTTTCTCAAGGTGCTCCTGGGGGGGGGGGGGGGGAGGCGGGAAGCCTTCCCGGAGGGCCAGGCCTGCATCACGGCCTCTTCTTGGGGCCTGCCCTAGGTACTGGCTGCCGGCACTACGCAGCCTCTTCTTACCTGAGAGGTGTTGCCGCAGCAAGTCCTTTTAATTGTGATGTTTTACTAATTAGTTTTTAATTATGTTAATTTATTGTACATGAGCCCTGAGGTTTTCAGACACTGGGCTCACTTTAGAAACTGGAATAGTAAGTTGTATTTATTACACGCACAATGCTGTGGATAAATGTCACTTTCTCATGGCCACGATTTCTCTGATAATGTTGCTGAAAACACGGCTTCTACACAGGCTTTTTAATGTTAATTCTCCCACTGCAGCCAGGCCCCCCAAGTCCAGCCCGCAGTCCTTCAGCCAGAGCCCTGGTTAAGACATTCAGCATCCGGGGACGGTGCAGATGCTATGAAGGAGTGACATGGCTTGGTGGTATAGGGAGACCCCCAACTGGGTAGGGGCTCAGGAAGGTGAGCCTGCAGGACAATTACACCAGGCCAGATCTTCCAAGGGTTGTTATGTGGGGGCCTCAGGCTCACCTGCCTGGGTGCCCCAGCTCCCTCACCCAGCAGCTGGGTACAGACAAGAGCTTGGCAAGGAGGCCTCAGCTACATCACCTGGGGAGAGGGAAGGAGAGGCTGGTGATGAGGATGGAGAGGGCACGTGGGCAGTCAAGTTGGGCCCTGAAGGTCCTGGAAGGAATGTAGGCTGTTGTTTCAGGGATGGTCTGTAGCCTTGGGAGGAGAGGTTTACAGCAGGGCTGGCTCACAAGAAAGACTCAGGGTGGGGACTCACTGACCACAGGCTGACCAGTTGCTGATGACAGGGAAGAATGTGATCAGTGGTGTAAGACTGGGACAAAAAAGGCACCTGGGTATTTATGAAGGATGGCTGAGAAGGGAGAAATCACCCCCAACACACATGTGCTGAACTGGAGGGGCACTATTTTGGGCCCATTTTCCAAAGATCATTTCTATATCCAAAGGATGAAGGTTTGTTACCACTAGTCACATTTAAAATTTTTTTTTTCAACGTTTATTTATTTTTGGGACAGAGAGAGACAGAGCATGAACGGGGGAGGGGCAGAGAGAGAGGGAGACACAGAATCGGAAACAGGCTCCAGGCTCTGAGCCATCAGCCCAGAGCCCGACGCGGGGCTCGAACTCACGGACCGCGAGATCGTGACCTGGCTGAAGTCAGACGCTTAACCGACTGCGCCACCCAGGCACCCCACCACTAGTCACATTTAAAGGAGATGCCACAGGTTTTCAAGAACCACTCCCTCCCCCAAATAATTTCCAGATGGCAGCCTTCTTTTAATAAGCTTAAAGTCTTCCAAAGTGTTATAATATATACATATATATATTATATACACATATATAAATTCTGGTCTATTACTGAACAGACACACTAATATAAATTTTGCTCAAAGGGTAAAATTTAAAGAAATACAGTCTATAAATACCACTGGGCATTTAATCCTTTAAAATATGCATATAAGACTCAAGTTTCTATACTATATACACACATATGCAAAGGTGCCTGCATTGTGTATAGAAAGAGTTTGGGCTTCAGAACCCTACCGGTCAGTTTTTCTTTTAAATTAATTAATTTATTTGAGAGAGACAGAGGCAGCTCAAGTGGTGAAGGTGCAGAGAGAGAGAGAGAGAGACAGACAGACAGACAGACAGAGGGAAAATCCCAAGCAGGCTCCACACTGTCCGGACTCGGGGCTCAGACTCATGAAACCGTTGAGATCATGACCTGAGCCGAAACCAAGAGTTGGATGCTTAACCAACGGAGCCACCCAGGTACCCCTAGGACCAGATATATCTTTAGCTTACCAGCAATATAAGTCATGTTCTCTGAGTCTCCGTTTCCACATCGGAAACATGGGCATAATAACACTGCGTACAGCTATCATGAAGAGATAACGAACGATTCAAAGAGGTAACTTAGTGCCTGCCACATAGCAGGTGCCCAATCAATATTAGCTGTTACTTTTATTGTATTTATTCAAAAGTAAACTAAGTCTCTCCTTTCCAGGTATAAATATAAGCTGGCCAAAAATAGCATTTAAAAAATGTGTAAGAGGACACGGACATTTTCTAAGGGAGAGGGCAGTTTCGGTTTCCCCTCAGTGGTCCTCGAACTGTGTGGAGGAGAGGAGAGGAACCTGTCTCTGGTTGTCGGTACCATGTTGTAGGAAACGGTTTGGGGGAGGGGCCCCATGAGTTTCTCTCAACGTGGCTGCTCAGTGACGCTCACCTGCATTCAGCTTTAGGAAGGGGCCCCACACTGTAGCACAGACCTGGTACTTCCTCCACACTGTCGGAGAGCCTGTACCCGGACACATGGGAGGCTCCCACACAGGCCCGCGTGACCGCCCCCCCCTCCCACTGCCCCTTCCTGGGAAGGGGAAGGGTGGGCAAGCTCTGTGACTCACTCCCTGGCTCTGTGCCCTCTCGCTGAGTCACAATGTAATTGATCCCTCCCTGCGCCAGGTTTCTACTCTCATGTGACCCAAAGCAGGGTCATTTCCAGACCAGGGTTGGGGAGGCCTGGCTGGGGAGAGGCAATCCCAGGAAGGAGGGGCAGACCATCAGAACCGAGGATGGCACTGAGCCTTGTGCGTGACTTTCCTGGATATCTGCTGAGGGTGTTGTGTTTGTAAGAGGGGTTGGTCTACTGCCTACCGACATATACATATTCTCTCATTGGCCTCCATTGGTGTTTCCATCAGGGTAGGGCTGTCTGTATAAAATAATGCCAATAGGAAATAATGAAGGTCTCTGGGCACCTCCTTGAAGATGCCCATGGTGTTTGTGCTTCTGGGACGAGGCTGGTCATCTTTATTTTAAAATGAGTTGTGGGCTTGGGGAAGCTGAGGAGTGGGAGGTAGAAGGGTGGGGATGTGTGATCCACACATCATATGAGGGCAGTGTCACCCCTTGGGCCACAACCTTATGCCACCCTTGGCTCAGAAAGAAAAGGACGACCTCTCATCCTGATGCAATGGGAAATTCTGGCTGGCAGGGATAAAATCACAAGCACTGGCCTGGTGGCAGAAGGCAGATTTAGGGTCACCTCTGCAAGGTCTTCTCCGATAGACAGATCTGGGGTGTGGTTTATAGGCCCCTATCCAGCAATTGTCACATGGGCCTTGTTATTGACAGCATTACTGTCCCACCTTGGACAGGTCATGCAATCCCTCTTGGTATCCTCAGTTATACACTTGGCATAAAATTCTCTTTTTATCCCAGAGAGGCATCTAATGAATGTATAAAGCCCTAAGAAATAGCCAATGATATTGTTATAAACTTGCCCCCTCCCCATTTCCCTGTTGCCTGCCCTTGTCCTGACCTATGAGCTGGCAGCCACACGGTGGGATCTGTGCCCCCTTTGGGTCTTAGTGACAGTTCCCAGTCCCAGTTCAGAGATGATTCCTGCTCAACCCCTGAGAGCAGAGTCAGGGCTTGATGGGGTTTCATGTCAGGAGTCACTCCTGTGGCCATCGAGCAACAGAGGGGGCTTAATCCAGGCTCTGATGGGATTCAGGCAAAACTTGTGTGCCCTTGGGTCACCTGGTACCCCTCTCTGGACCTCATTCTCTGATTTATGAGATGGGGATGGTAATCCTTGCTCCGTACCTCCTGGGGAGTGGGGAGGGCCAGAGGCAAGGGTGGGATGGCTTCTCAGAATGCAGGGTATTTATATTGTAGATCTGCTCCTTTCCCCACCCACCCTGTCCCTGCCTCTGCACAGTCCCGGACTCACAGCGGCCTTGAGAACAGAAAGAACAGCCTAGTTCTCACATCCATCCTCCTCCTCCTGATTATTTCTCCCAATCACACTTAATAGCCGCCTGGCTTTTGGCTGCAGCCCGGTATATAATAACCTGCAATTATTGTCCACTTAAGCTGTCCCCAGGGCCTTGTCTGTTGCGCTGCCCAGGCCCGCACCGCCAGCCTGCTGATTTCCCTGTCAGAGTCGTGGCCAATGGGAAGAAAGCCCCTGAAGGGCTGGACTGACAACCTGTTCCGCAGGGCTGTCCCCCTCCGCAGCTGCATCTTCTTCAGAGATGGGGCCTCAGAGGCAGCCTGCTCCAGCCACAGCCTCATCCAGCCTGGGTGCCCCACTTCTCTGGGCCATCCACGGCCATCCTCTTCCTCTGCCCCTATCCATGCATTGTCTCATTTCAGCCTCTGTGCCTTTGTCTACCCACACCTGATGCTCCTGCTTACTATAGCCCAGCCCCTTTACAGGCTTAGTTCATTCTCTCTGCATCCTTATAAGGGAGGTATTGGCATTTTACATACCAGGCTACTGAAGACCAGAGAGGTTGGGTGTCTTTCCTAGGACCACACAGCCAGGAAGTGACAGAGCAAAAATTCAAAATCAGGTTGGTTGACTCCACTGTTCGCTTGTTTAATCCTGATGCTGTGCTGTCAGCTGTCTTCATCACAAGTCCTACCCCGCCTTAGTGGTGCTGCTCAGTGTTCCCTCCTTTGGAAAGCCGGCTCCATCACTGCAGTAGCACTGGTCTCCACTACTCTGAATGCTTGTGACCCTCGAGTTGGAACCAGGTGCCCTGGATCCCGTGAAGGCAGATTATGAGTCCCCCTGCTTGCCCCTCCTCTGCCGTGTTGATTCACAAAGCATCTCTGTGCACAGACTGGATACAGCTGAGCTCCGGTCAGTGTTCGAGTCTCCCCTTCCCCGAACTTTGCCTCATATTCTCTTAAGCCTCTCTCCCAGAGCCTGATCCTTCTGCTCCTGACAAGTTCCTCCCCTACCTGTATGGTAGACATTTGCATTATGTCTATGGCTCTACCTGGCCATGATAGTGGTGATGCTGATGCTGATGCTGATGACATAAGTTGATCCTAGGCCGTGAAAGGACATGTAGGTCCTGTGCCACCGTTGGGAGAGGGCAGAGTCTGAGGGTGTTGGTATTATCACACCATTCAGAATCTATTAATTAAGTGACCAGAGGGACAAAAGAAAGTGTCCAGACCCTAAGTGAGGGCCCTTATCCGGAGTGCTGGCTATCTTGGCATGTGTCTCTGTGTGTCTGTCAGTGAGCGCATATGTGTGTGCGTGTGTGTGTGCAGGATCTAGAGTGCGGTGGTGACAATGGGCTGTGTGGCCCGTTGGGGCCTAAGGTGAGTAGAGTCAGGACTCACCCGACTGTAGGCTAGAGGGACCTAGGGCCTGAGAGCTGAAAGGCTTTGAAGGTTGCTGTGTGCAGAGGGTCTTCCTGGCTGCTGTCGTACCAGCGGTTGCACTGAGCTCTGGGCTGTCAGTGGCGGAGGACCAGGAGGCCTGTGGCCTAGTCCACCTACCTACCTAGGCCCCAGGTTGAATGTTCCTCTCCAGCTTTGCCCCAGGGACACTTCCTTTCCCCTTCCAGGCTCACTCACCCTTTGCATGAATGTTCCTCACACCTGCTTGCATTTTTCAGTTCTTTGTCTTGGAAACAGATTCTCAGCAAGAAGACTGTTGGGATATAGGTTTTGGGGAGCCCAAGGCCCTCTCTGGTCCCTCAAATCTTACAGGCTAAGTCTGAGGCTGGCCTGAAGGTGAACTGCCATGAGGATCATCTGGTGCCTCAGGAACGAGCCAGGCTTCCCTCTTGGATGCCACCGAAGAGTCATCGGTTCAGAGGGAGGCAGTGGGCCTTCTGCCTTGGTTTCTGGCCAGCCACCCTGGTGCGGACCCTGTCATCTCCCAGCCCTGCCCCGACTCTCAGGCTGCAAATGCCCCTGTCA
The DNA here is from genome assembly GCF_022079265.1 of Lynx rufus. Classification (NCBI taxonomy): domain Eukaryota; kingdom Metazoa; phylum Chordata; class Mammalia; order Carnivora; family Felidae; genus Lynx; species Lynx rufus. Next base: position 4,993,265 of record NW_025814837.1, on the reverse strand, counting down.
TCTGGCCATCAGCCCAGGGGTGAGATCTCTCCTGAAGGGCTAGGAAGGGATCCTCAGGCAGGGGCAGCACAGGTGAGCACAGGGGCCAGAACCAGCTATGCCACCTGCCACCTGCAGTAGCATTTGGAGACTCTACATTGATGGGGCAAACGTGCCATGGTCTTTATTTTCTCTAACTGCCATTTTATTCTCCTGCCCCAGGGCCCCATCTCTTCTGTGTCAAGGGGACAGAAAGCCTTCAAAAGTGCTTGTAAAGGGCCACTCACTCTCTTTTCAGGGTAATCCTGTCTTATGTGGGCAAACCATCCATCTTTGAAGGATCTTCTCCCCATCTCCTCTCCAACCAAAATGGCAGCTGAGGTGAGGGGAGCTTACATACCCTGTGGTGGGAAGGGGGCCTTGGGTTGTCCTTGTGTTGTCATTGGGGACCTCAATGGGCTCCCTAGGGTCTGGTAGCCATGGTCTCCATCCTGGGCACCCCAGAGTAGGAGTTGGCAGGCTCCTTTGCGCATGAGGTTCCAGCCATCATCAGGATCACTGGGAGCCTGAGTCTCAGCTCCTCCTACACCCACCTGCCTCATTCTCTTCCTGGGTTTCTTAATTTTTTTTTAATGTTTATTTATTTTGGAGAGAGAGAGAGAGACAGAACATGAGTTGGGGAGGGGCAGAGAGAGAGGGAGACACAGAATCTGAAGCAGGCTCTGGGCTCTGAGCTGTCAGCACCGAGCCCGATGCTCAGAGCCTGACGCAGGGCTCGAACTCATGAGCCATGAGATCATGACCCAAGCTGAAGTCTGATGCTTAACTGATTGAGCCATCCAGGCACTCCTCTTACTCCATTTCTTGCCCTAGATGGCAACCAGAAAGCTTCTGGAGTTCTCCCACACGTTAGGGAAAGAATTGATGAAATTCACATTAACTCATTTTTCTGCCTAAGCCCATTCTCCTTTTATCCCTCTGGGTGGTAGCCCCAGGTTGCCCAGATCCACCCAAGCAGGAGGTGGGCCCGGTCCCCAGCTTTCAGCTTCCTTTGAAAATGTGCCTTTTTCGCCCCCCTCCCCTTTCCCTGCTTCAAGTCCAACTCTGGGCAGATACCTGCCCGCCTACCCTTCCTTGTCTTTATTTCTGGCTCTTCTCTCTAAACTGGGAAGGCTTCCGTGGTCTGTCTATCCCCACCCCCCACCTTCATCACACACAAGGTCGAGGGACACTGGAGGATGATCCTACAGCCTCGTCAGCCACTTTGTGAGCCCAGCCCAGGCACAGCACACCGCTGTGTATTGAAAGGGCAGCAGGACAGCCAGCGCCATCAAGAACCTACAGTGAGGTCAGGTTCAGTAGAATTGGCTTAGAACATTTATAATACAAAAAAACCTGGGGTGCCTAGGTGGCTTTGTCAGTTAAGCGTTCGACTTGGGCTCTGGTCATGATTTCACAGTTCATGGGTTGGAGCACCGCATTGGGCTCTGTGTTGACAGCTTGGAGCCTGGGGCCTGTTTTGGATTCTGTGTCTCCCTCTCTTTCTGCCCCTCCCCTGCTCGCACTCTGTCTCTCTCTCTCTCTCTCTCTCTCTCTCTCTCTCTCTCTCTCAAATAAATACACATTAAAAAAAATACCCCAAATATTTCCCTCTGGGGTTGCTTTTAAAACTACTTTTGGTCATTTGAAGAGTAAATCTTTAGCTACTTAGAAAGCTTGACAATCTAAAATGATTCATTTGTCCAATGCTTAGGTTAGTTGAGATTTAGTATTCACTAGTATGTAGAAGAGGTGTGGCTGCAAGCCGGTCCGGCAACTTTTGTGTGTAATGTCCCAACGTGCTGTAGCCACTCTCCTCACTTATAGGCACAGCATAGCGCCCACCCTCCTGTGTGTGCACACAAGTGTGTGTCAGAGTGTGCGTGCACGTGTTTGTCAGGGACACACGTGTGAGCGTGTCTTCCTCATTGGGGTTTGTTATATTTGCTTTGTGCTGATAATGCTTTTGGCCTCTGGGGGTGCTATATATATACAGATGCAAAATTTGTGAAACACAGGATTTTCAACCTGAAAGGAACCTTAAGCATCTCCTAATCCACTTTTCTCATTTTACACAATTAATTTCCGAGGAGGCAAAGTGACTCGCTCCAGGGTCAGATACAGAAACCAGGTTTCTATCTGTCTCTCACAGGCACACACACACTCCTTCCGCAGTAAGAGATGGCTATTTCCTCCTTGTTCTTTGACTCCTCCCCCCACCTTTGACCAACAGTCTGTCTTTCCTCCTCCCCTCCCTGCTCCAGTGCTCCTGGGCTGGAAGCTGAGGCTGGCACAGGAAGTGGAGAGGCTGGCTCCCAGAAAGGCTGCCTCAGCAGCTGGCCAGCCCAGGGCCCACCACGTACTTGGGGAGGTGGAGGCTCAGAGTGTTTGTTACCTGCTTCCCTATCAGCCAGGATCCTAGGGGAGCAATGCCTCAGTCCTCAGGGAAGGCCCAGAGGAAGGAGGGTGGGTTGGCACCGCTGTTATGCAATCTGTTTTCAGCCTGGTCCTCTTTCCCTGGCTCCCTTCCGGGGTGGAGATGAGGGGGGCTGACATTATCATGGGGATGGAACTGGTTACTTCCTGGCCTTTCTTCCCTCTTGAGTCCTTTACTGTAGCCTGAGCCGTGTGGCCTCCAGTTCAGATACCCCATTTGGGAGAACAGTCACACTCTTAGTCTCCAAGAGGCACAGGAACGAGCTCCTTTCTATTCCTCACATCCTAATGCCACTGTCCAGCTCCCAATTCTAAGCAGGCTCCGTGGAAATGACTGTTTTGATATGTCTCATTCTCCAGAGGCGCACAGATCTCCAATTTGGAACAGACCTTAGGGGCCACTCCCTCACTCCCTATTTACACCCACTGCAGGCATCCCTGACAGCTCCCCAGTGTGACAGGCCAGTTCCTTTCCAAAGGCCTGCCCTTGCTCCCGGCTCTCAGGATGCCGCTTCCCCTCCTTCCGTTCTTGCCAGAGGTCTTGAAATAGGTGGTTCCCTGGCTTTCTCTGCTTCTTTGTTTCCCATTTGTTCCATAATGCGTTTAGATCTGCCGTTGCCTCTCCCACTTTACTAAAATTACTCTTAGGAAAGTCATTGGTAGCTCCCTTGGCCAGAACCAAGGTAGCTATCTCTTTAGTCTTCATCTTATGCTATTAACCACTTGTTTACAGTATCTTCTTTCTCTTTCAAGAAACACCTTGTGTCTCTTTGATTACCTTCTACTTCCAGCTGGTCTCCTCGACAGCCCAGTCCTTAAATGTTGGGGTTACCCTGGTTGTGTCCTTTAATTCGCCTTCTTTGTATGTTATGCAGTCTCCTAGGGACACCACATTTAGGATGGCAATCCCCTGTCATGCACTGATGTTCCCATGAACATGTCCAGTCCCCTTTGTCTTACGGAGCCTCAGCCTCTAATTTACAACTGCTAGAGGTTTCTGTCAGGAGACTCTCATACTCAGGGATTTTCCCTTCTCATGAGGAAAAAGATCTCTCCCACCCGAAGTCCCTATTTTGGTCAGTGCTCCATCACTTAGTCATCTCAGCCAGGATGTGACGCGTTCCTGACCATATCCTCTCTCTCATCCTGCAGAAGCCTTTGGTCACCAAGTCCTGGCAGCTCTTCTGCATCTTTTGCCTCCTTCCTACCAGATCCTCATTTTGTCCTACTTACACCACTGCCACAGTCTTCCAACTGGTCTCTGTGCATTGGCCTTGCCTGCTCTGACCCACATGTACTTCACTCTGCACCCAGAATGAGCTTTCCATAACATAGACATGGTCACACCAGTTCCCTTAACAGTCTTCGATGGCTCCCCACTGCCTCCAGGATAAAGCCCAATCTGATTGGCTTGGTATTCCAGGAGCCTCATAACTCACCCCGGCCCCTCCCTTCTAGGCCTGTCTTCTCTCACTTCTCCCTTCCTCCTGTCCCGGGTCTCCAGCCCCAGCTGGTACCAGTCTCATCCTCCCTCGTCATGCTCCTATCGTGTTCTCCAGATGCCCAAGGTCTCTCTCAGTGTCACAATGGTCCCTGTCCTGGAAGAATCGGCCCCTTTCTTTTTCTAGCTAACTGAGGCTCAGTTTTCCCATCTTTCCTCAAACACCACTGCTTTAAGGAGGCCTTATTGCCTGACCCCAGAGTCCACAATAGGTAACCCATCGTGCACTCCCACCATACTCTATATTTTGCAGCCATCTGCACTGTTGTCACCGATTAATTACTGGTTGATTCCTCCTCACTCCCCCAGTCCCAGTAGACTACATACTCCTTGAGGGTATGACTGTCCTTTCTTGTCCAGTTCTTCACCCCAAAGCCTGGCACCCTGTGCGTACAGTAGTCTGACTGGGTGACTGGAGGGCTTCATATATGTCCATCTGAGTAGGATCTTGGTCCTGTAAGTGGGCAATAGGGGCAGAAGGTTGTCCCCACTATGATGGTGATTAATGAAGTTTTGTGTTTTAGGAAGATTAGCTGGGAAGCTTCATGTAGGAACGTGGTATCAGGGACCGGGGGGCTGGCAACAGTGTAGCCATGAGGCTCAGGTCTAAAATGAGTGACTCTTCCTCTCCCATCCCATGTTTCTGATGGAGAGTCCAAGAGATGGAGTCAATTCGTGCATAACTGAAAATGAACAAAATCCAGGAATGGGCTTATAATAAGCTCAGCACATAACTGTGAAATGACCTTACCTTATCGTGGGAAGGTTTTCTCTCACTCTCTGCTCTCTCTAAACATGTTCCTATTTCATTCCCTGGCCCCCATCTCTTCCTCTTCCAAGGGTGGAATCTAGAAGAGAATGCTCTCTGTTTAGAATAACATTCCTACCTGATTGGCTGCTGACTTGTTAATATTATTGTTATTCTCTACAATGCATATGCAATTTTCAGATATCACATCTGGAGGCTTCTACCCCAGAGAAGAATAAAATTGCAGCTGAAAGTGTCCAAAAAGTGGTTGGATTTCTGAGTTTCAGACCAGCTAAATTGACAGCTTTTTCCGGCTCTAATTTCTGTGATAGGAGCAAGGAGCAACCTTCACAGCTCTCTCCCCTGGCCCATGCTCTCCAGCCCAGTGACAAGTTAGGAGGCTGCTTTGCTACTCTTTGTGATACTGGGTTCTGCCCCATCTTTCTAAAGCAATCTTATAAATCATTGATGAGAATATTTCTATTTTTGTCTTAAATATCCTAGCCAAGAAAGCCTATGAATACTTTCCAAATCAAGTGCTGGCATTGCACGATGCTTCCTCATTGATGGCAGCCCCATTTCATTGTTTTTTCACTTCTTGGCTCTTCCATCCATGTCAGCAATGCCAAGTCTCAGCTTGTGGGTGGGGCCTGACCCTGGTGCAGTACCCTCTGTGGCCTCCCTTTCTTGGGCAGAAGCTCCTTTTTTTTCTTCTTCTCCATGGCTGCCCCCCCAAACCTCCATCTTAAACCTTTAAACCTTGAAATGCTATAAATTGTGACTGGTATTTATTCTCAGCAAGGTTTCTTCCTGATGTGCATCCTGCTTCTGGAAACACCACCCCTCCATCCTGATCATCATTCGTTCCATGCCTAGGAATTCAACTCACTTGAATATCAACCTACATTTGAAGGCATGGAGTTCCAATATAAAAAAGACACTCTCCTGTAGTGCCTTCCAAACTCTGCGAGTTTATAAGAACCGTGTCCCCCTCATTCACCACTATATTACCTGACACATGGTAAGCACTCAACAAATATTTGTTGAATAATAAATAAGGGAATTAATGAATAAATGAGAGACCTAAAGGATTAGATTCCTTTACACACTGGAGCTCCTCCGTCCCCTAAAACCATCTGGACCTGACACTCTAAGATGGCTAATACAGGGTTTACTGAGGTTCATTGTAAGTCTCTACTGAGAAAGTAATATGGTTCAAATGCATCTTTCATGATTACCCTCAATTTGTTCAGATTTTTCTTTTACTTTGATTTTTCCTTAGCCTTCATATTAAAATTTTACATTACCTGGCTCTTGCCTGGGCATTGCTTAGTTTGGTTCCTTCATCTGAGTAAGGCTTGTATTCCTTACCAGAACAGAAACACTTGGAGGGAGAAACTATGTCCATTTACTTCATAGCGCAACTACAGGACTTGATACAGTGGGTGTTTAATAAATGGTTTCCAACTGGGTGATGGAATGAATGGGTCCCAAGGCTGACATCCACTTTTATTTTTAACATTAGAGGTTAGAAGTTAAGCCCAAGAGGGAATGCACGTATATTTTCAGTCCACGGTATCATGACTTGCATAGCATCTCTGTCTGATAGCATGAAGTGTTATGGATTCACATAGTTTGTTTAGTTGTGTGGATACATAATAAGAGAAATGTCTGGTAAATCAAAATTATCCAGGCCACTGGGTGATTTCCATTATCTTCGAAATATGTACATCCTTTAGAGAAGTCATTGCTTGGTATTTTGATGATGGTTTTAATAACACAATATTTGTGTGACTTCCATGCCAATGGGAAATGATGATCCAGAAACTCTGGAACTGTCCATCAGTCCAATACAGCTTGGATTGAGGCTCACCATGGTCAACAACGGAGATTCCTGCCATCAGTGCTATACTCTCTGCCCTAAGGAGCTTACAGGGCTGGGGAGGCAGGTACATGCCTGTGACTCAAGACCAAATGTTGTAAATATTTGAGTACATAGAGAAGGATGGGGTTACTTTTCATCAGAATGATGAACATTCATGCTGAAGTCAGCATTTATACCAAGTTTTGAAGGAGAAATCTATTCTTACATGCCAGGACTATGCCTAATTTCTAGTAGGTGCTCTGCAAATGTGTGTTGGCAGCCTGAGAGAAGACTGTGGTGTTCCAGGAGGAGGGAAAGAGTGAGAAACAGTAGAACAAGGAGAGCAAGGCTCATTTGGGATGCAGTGAGTCATGTTCTGGGCCTGAAGCTGAAGCCTGGGGTATCTGAGCCAGTAACTAGGATGGCTCTGGTTGGAGGCTGAGTACAGAAGTCCTTGAGTTGAGCTGAGAATTTTACACTTCAGTCAGAAGGCAATAGGAGTCCCCAGATGCATCAGAGCAGGTCTGAGCTGGGCTTCATTGAGCTTAGGCTGCATTCATGAGAGGGCTGTGTTGGGGTAGAAAAGACTGGGAGCAGGGGAATCCTTATGAGGCAATTTCAGATGATTGGGTGTGAGTAAGCAGGGTCGTGAGCAATAGTGGCTGTGGCAAAGGGGCTTTGTGAGGAAAAAATCTGCAGATTCTGCCTTCATGGGCAACTCATCCATGCAGCCTCTCCTCCTCTCCTTTCCTCTCCCTCTCCTGTTACCCTCTCTCCTGTCCCATAGCACCACCTCCTTCAGGAGTCTGACACCTGCACCTCTCATCCCATAGAGAGGCTCTCGCTTGAGGGGAGAGTTGACTTTAGGCATGTACATGTGGATGTTCATTTATTAAGACCCCAATTGATTTATAATTAGTTATTTAATGCCTTCCTATGGTCCAAAAGGATTTGAGGAAGATAGTGTGAATGTATATAAACAAGTTTACCAACCAAATGGGACCTGCAGATCCAGCATGATTTCTTGTTTGACAGCACAGTTGAGAGTAAGAGCATTGGGGTAGGTAGACAAGTGGGTTTGAGTCCTGACTCTTCCAGTGGCCAGCTGCATGACTGTCAGCAAGTTACTTGTCTGCTCTGAGTCTCAGGGTCCCTATCTGCAGGGTCAGGATGAGCATAACCTACCTCCCAGTTTTGTTGTATGGATTAAGTGAGATCAGATGTGTAAGATGATTAGTGTGGGCACCAGGCCACAGAAAGCCTCAGACAGACAGTCAATATGAGAAGATTCTACCTCACTGTAACTCTTATTACTCTTTTGGGCATCACTGGTCAGGTTGGGAGGGTCTTTCTATGTGGGTATTCTACATTTCCTAAGTCCTTACCTGTTTATCCTCTATCTGGCCACCTACCTCACTGATGAGATAAAGAACCACATATGTTCCCCCAAGGCATGACTTTCTGTCTGGTTCCTGATATTCCCCTGCATCAAATCCTGCCTTTTTTTTTTTTTTTTTTTTTTGACAAACTGGTAGAGGAGAAATACCAGAAAGTGACAAAGGTGCTAGCATTTCCCTTTAGGACTCATTTATTAGGTGCACCCAGTAAAGACCTGGAATAAAAAATAAGACTTCACCTCTGTCCTCAGAGACTTCATGTGGGGGGAAGGGAGGCACAGACATCTACACAGAAAATCACAGAACAATGAAGCTGGTGATAAAGAAGGGTGGATGCAGTGCTGTGGGAATAGCTCAGGCTATGTTTGAGCTGAGTCAAGGTGCAGAAGTCCACATGGCAGACAAGGTAGGGAGGTGTTCTGGCCAGCAGGGAGGATTGGTGATCTGGGGAGTGTGCCATGTTGGGGAAACCCCAAGTAGCCTGGTGAAACCAGACTGTGGAGTTCCTCATCAAGTGGACAGGAGATAACAAGTATTGGTGAGGATGTGGAAAAAAGTGAGCCCTTGTACACTGTTGGTTGGGAATGTAGATTGGTGCAGCCATTATGGAAAACCAATATGGAAGTTCCTCAAAAACTTAGAAATAGAACTACCACGTGATCTGGCAGATCCACTTCTAGTTCCACTTCTACTACCCAAAGGAAGTAAAAACAGGATTTCAAAGAGATATCTGCACTCCCATTTTTACTACAGCATTGTTCACAATAGCCAAGATACAGAAATAACCTAAGTGTCCATTAACAGATGGATGGATAAAGGTGTGGTGGGGCACCTGGGTGGCTCAGTTGGTTAAGCATCCAGCTTTTGATTTTGGCTCAGGTCATGATCCATGGTTTGTGAGATCGAGCCTCACATAGGGGTCTGCACTGATGGTGTGGAAATTGCTTGGGATTCTTTCTCCCTCTCTCTTCCCATCCCCTGTGCAAGTGAGTGCACGCTCTCTCAAAATAAATAAATAAACATTAAAAAAAAGGTGTGGCATACAATATACAATGGAATATTATTCAGTCATGAGAAAGAAGGAAATCCTGCCATTTGTGACAATGTGTATAGACCTTGAAGACATTATACTAAGTGAGATAAGTCAGGGAGGCAAATACTATAGGATATTACTTACTTGTGGAGTCTAAAGAAGCCAGACTGGTGAAAAACAGAGAGGAAAATTGTGTTTGTTAAGGAGTAGGGAGTTGGAGAATAGGAGAGATGTTTAAGGGTGTAAATTTGCAGCTAGAAGATAGATAAGTTCTGGAGATCTAATGCACAGTATGTGAGTATAAACAGCAATATTGTATTATAATCAACAAGCTTGCTAAAAGACTAGATATTAATTATTCCTACCACAAAAAAGAAGTAATTTTGTGGTGTGAAAGAGGTGCCAGCTATCATTCAATGGCAATCATATTATGGTATGTAAATGTATCGAATCAACAGGTTTTACACCCTAAATTTATACAATGTTATATGTCAAATATATTTCAATAAAAAATAGAAGAAGCTATACTAATCCTTAAAAAAAAGATTGTGGAGTTCCTAATGGGGCATTTGTGTATCAGTAAGGGTCTAATAGTGGAAAAATGGAAAAAAAGGCACTGGGGCAGGTAAACTGGGAAGCCTTTTAATGGGCTATCCAGGTGCTTCTCCAATCACTCCCAGAGCATCACCACTTTCTCCTACAATGAGTCTTTGATATCAAGCTATGTATTATATTTCCTGTTATGAAGCTGAAATGAAAAATGAATAACTTATTTTGCCAGATTTATATTCAATGTCTTAATTTTCTTTTATCCCTTTTATACTCTGGAGAGGGGTATTTAGTGTCAAACTGTTTCTGGCTTCATCAGCCCAGGGCATCACCTACAGCCGTATCTCCTACCCTTGGCAGAGGTTTAACAGATGGGTTATTAAACAGCTGTCCCGAGTGCACCTGGGCAGCCTGTCCTCAGGCTGAGAGTCTCTGAGGGTCCAGGTGCTCCTAATAAGTGCTCCCAGCAGTACTGCAGGGTGATGGTGGGAGGTGGCCCCAGCAAGGCCATCTGAGAAGTGCTTGAAGAGTATGTGTGTGGGAGGCAAGTGCTGGCATGAACACCCTGCTGGCTTCCAGAACTGCCCTGGTGACTGTGGGACAGACTGGCCCTGTCCTGAGACCATTTGCAAGTGCCTCGGGTCCAACACCAGGCCTTGGTACCATCTGGGTCTAGGGATAGTTCTTGGTTTGTTTGTTTGTTTGGTTCCCCATCTTGCATATGTTTGTTTCCACTCCTGCTAAATGCCAAAGGCTGGGAATCATGGATATTGTTTTCCCTGCCAAGTGAATAAAGAGTTCAGCTTCTTCCTCAGTATCGAAGGGCCATGGATGTGAACTGCTGACCCTCTAGTATCATTTCTCTTTTTCCCAATTCAGACCCCATTTCCTGGTCAGGTGTGTCTGATGTCTCATTTCCAACTGCACTCCTTTGAGCCTGTGGTTCTTGCGTCTGCCTGCGATGGCCCCCTTTACCTCACCATGTATTCCATCACAATCTGCTCATTTTTTGGTCCAAGGCCCAGGTTCAAACCTCCTGTGAAAGTCCTCTCGACTTTTTGTGCCCTCACATCTTTTCAGATCTGAACTGGGTGCCCCAAGAGCACTTAAGGGGCTGAGAACTCAGATGGGAACCTCACGGTTAATTCATGTCTAGGAACACACTGGCTTCCCACACTCATCATCAGCTTCTCAATGGTGGGGACTTCGTATTTTTTGCCTTCTTGGAGACAGCCTTGCCTCATAGGACAGGCTGCAGGAGTGGTAGTCAGCTAGCATGGCTTAACAGTGGGCTGATCTTTTTTGTTCCGTGTTCTGTTGATGTTTTTGGCCCTTTAAAACAATCATTCTGATGCAGAGAATCAGATATGAAATCCCAGCCTTTGAGCTCAAGGAGTGCTGGGCAGGCATTTGCTGCATTCTGACCTCCAGAATCCCACCGTCCCCTTCCTGGCAGCCTCTCTTGGCTGCCCTGACTCTGATATTGTATTTGGCAGAACTCGAGAGGCTTTTCTGTATGTGTGACCACAACCTCTATTCCAGAGCGCCTACTGTGCAGTCTGTCCCGTGCTAGGTTCCGGGTGCAGATGGGAGAATAGAAGACTTGGATCCTGCATTTGGATGCTTGGGATACAGCTTCCAGCCCCATAACAGTGCTGGGGGGATAGGAGGTTTGGACAGGCAGGGAGGCGGGGAATGCCATTCCAGATGTGGGAGAGGAGTCTGTGTCTTTTTGCCTCTAGCACAAATCCTTTATGATCTCTCTGGACCTCTGTTCTCTCCTCTGTCAAATGGGCATGACCAACTGCTCACTGGTGTACAGGACTGCAGGCCAGTGACTTGAGGCAATGTGACGCCACCTGCGCTCCTGGATAGGAGGGCCGCGGCTGAGTGGGGGTAGGCTCCCCACTCACCATTTGAGTGAGCAGTGCTGCCTCGTCAAATTTAAACTTCACTTATCACCGGCTTTACTATTCCCGTTTTCATCGATCGTTTGATGAGTGGGTTGTGCTCGTTTTTAAAAGCTTCTGAAAAAAATCCTGGGGTAGTTCTACGGTTAGGATATTGTTAAAGCGGAACGTACCTTTTCCTCATAGCGTAGCCCTTTCCCAGAGCGCATGTGTGCGTGCGCGCACGTGTGTCAGTGCGTGCGTGCGCGCGCCTTGGGGAAAGTTACGTCGCAGGGGCTTCTCCAGGCCGAAGAGGCTCCTGGATGGTGGGGATGGTTGAGATACTGCAGTCAGGAGGTTGGTGGCTTTTGGTCCATCACTTTTAAAATCAGCTATGAATGAAGCTGAACTTAGAGGTGCCGCAGAGGACCTGGAAGTCTAAACCAGGGCAAGGTTTAACTTGGGTTTAATTTGGGAAGTACGCGTTTGTTCCTAAACGTCGCACTGTGCTGGGGTAGAGCTGCTTACCCCAGCTGCGGAGCGAAAGGCTGTCCTCAGCCCTGGAGGGCAGGATGAGGACCCCGAGAAAGGACTTGCGTTTTGAATCAGATCAAGGATATCTTTGGATAATGGGATTTGAGGAGCAGTCCTGTCCTTTCCTGTTTTACTGGGATTTTTTTTTTTATATGTTTATTTTTAGAGAGTGTGTATGTGTGCGAGTGGGGGAAGGGCAGAGAGAGAGGGAGACAACAGAATCTAAGCAGGCTCCAGGGTGTGAGCTGTCAGCACAGCCAGACGCCGGGCTTGGGCTCGAACCCCGGAACTGTGAGGTCATGAGCTGAAGTCTGACACAACCGACTCAGCCACCCAGGTGCCACTGTTTTACTGGGATTGTTAAGATCAGGGTATGGACTTTGAAAAATTGACTGTTTTTGCTTGCTTGCTTAATTAATTAATTAACTAGTGTACTTGCTTGCAGACAGACTTATAATTTTAATTAGTTGCTAAGATTTAAAAAGAGACTTCAGAAGGTCTGGGCACATTGGGCCCTTGTTCCTAGGGCCGAGCAGACAGGACATCACCCTGCAGGTACACCTTACTGCCCACCTGCCTGGGTCTCTAGGCGATTGGGTTTGCAGGCCTGAGGGGAACAGCATCGGTGGGTCTCTCCTACGTTGACTGGTTATTGGTAGTGTACCTCAAAACTATTGTCTTAGTTTATCATAACCAGCTTTCTGAACCTGAAGCAGCTGCTTTTACTACCCCCCCCCACCCCTCCATTGCAAACTTCTGCAGTTTCTCCACTGTGTTTCTAAGTATGGGGGTTATGGACTGAATTTTATGTCCCCCCCTCCCCCCAAATTCATATATTGAAATCCTGACTCCCAATGTGATAGTGTTAGGAGGCGGGGCCTTTGGGAAGGGAGTAGGTTCTGAAGGTGGAGCCCTCATGAAGGTGATTAAGAGAGATCCCTTGCCCTTTCTACCATGTCAGTGAGAAGATGACTACCTATGAGCCAGGAGGTAGGGCCGCACCGGACTCGGAATCTGCTGGCACTTTGATCTTGGACTTCCAGTCTCCAGAACTGTGGGAAATGAATGTTTGTTGTTTACGCACCCAGTTTATGGTATTTTTGTTATAGCAGCCTGAACACACCCACACACACTGGGTGTGATCCAGCAGCCAGTGGGCTTGAGCAGGGGAGAGGGCAGGGCCGTGCTTGGCTGGATCATGGAAGCAGTATGCAGGGGGTAAGCTTTTAAAAAAAAAAAAGGAAGTTCAGATGGTGGAGTTGGGGGCTGGATATACAGATTCAGTCCTGGGCCGGGAATCTATAGGGAGATATGGAGAGCTTACAAGAGTGTTCTATATTTGAAACCCTGTTTGGCTCTTCAGATATAAATTCTCTAGAAATTTTGCCTGTATAGGGAAAAATAATCCCCCCACCCCGCTCTGGCATAAGAAACTTGGGAGAAATGAAAATATATGGAATCCTATTTTTAACGTATTTTTTTAATAATATTGTCACTTAAAAATTTATGAGTGTAAACACTTATTAATTATAAATTGTTGATAATATATGCATAGAGATGTGAAAACATAGAAGAGAGTCATGTGCTTTCAGTAGAAAATGAGGAGATCTTTACTTAAAAAGTTATATCTTTTCTAGAACATCACACATCCATTTTGGATACTCCGGGAGCCAGGTCAGGGGACCTCCTGAAGCCCTGCAGCTCTGAAACTCTATGAAAATTCATCTCCTTGTTTCCTATCTAGTAAGATGGTTAAACAGTTCTATAAAACTCTTGTCTGTTCATTGGTTATGCTGTCTCTAGCTGTGCTCTAACTAACATCGTACTAAGAATTGCATTTTTCTCTCTCCTGACTTAGATTTAAATCTTGCAATCACCGCTGGGAAGTGAGCTGTATCATCTTGAGAAATCAGACCACAGAGTCGGGCCTGCAGCTGGCAGGCTAGGTCATCTTTAATCGCTTAACCCTTCATATCAAAGGATGGGTTGTAGCAGCGGATTCTTCCTCAAGAATTTGCCGTGGCAGATTTTCTCAAGGAAAAGCTGGGAGTTAAAATGAAGCAGAGTATGTACAGCAAAAACCTTGCCTTGTAAGTTGACTTTTATACCTATTCACATGAGTAGTTTTATGTGTATGTCCATGTTACTCTCTCTTATGGGGATGTGTCCACATGTCTGGGGCATGTGTGGCTGTGATATGTATGTATGTGTATATTACTGTGAGAATATGCAAGATGCATGTGTGGCTGTGAGTGTGTGAATGTGTGTGGGTATGTTATGTGTCTAAGGAAAATTCTTTCCTGTCTTATGGATTAAGATCCAGGCTGTTTAAGGCTGATTGACAACATGGTCACAATAATTCCCTTTACACCCTTGGGTAGGGCCCTATTAAACTGACTCTGGACTTGGCCATGTGCTTTTGTTTTAGTCAATGGAATATTACCAAATGTGACACAAACAGAGATCTTAAAGGCACATGTACATTGAAGTTGTCTTCTCCTGCTGCTCTTGGAAGCCCTTAACCAACACAAGGTCAATGAACTGGGGCAAGCCTTCTAGAGACATGTGGCCCAGTGACACCTGCCACCCCAGATGATAGCCACCACCAACTGCCAGTCACACGAATGGAGCCGTCCTACGCCAAGTGGCCCCCATCCCAGTTGTGAGCTCTCTGCAGCCATAGGAGTGAGCACGGGGGAGGCTGGCAGGAGAACTGGCCTGCTGAGCCCAGCCCAGTCCAGATTGCCCACCCACATAATCACGAGTTAATACTAAATGGTTGTTGTTTCCCATCACTAAGTTTTGGAATGGTTTGTTACACAGAAAGACCTAACTACCTGATCTGGTTGGTAAGAGAGGGAAAAGCCTCTCCATTGGGGGAAGAGGTGTTTGGTGAGAACTTGTAGGCATGAATCACAAGAAGACATGTAATTCTGCTTCAACATTCTTTATACGCCTGTTCTTCTTTTATGAGTTTAAAAACATAAAAATTAGCTCTTATTGGAGGACCTACTATTAATTCTCACACAGAAATGCACATTAACAAGTCAAGTGTGGGCAGTGCTGGCGTTCTCCAGTGATACTTTACTGAGGCCTTGGGAAGAAAGCCAAGAAGAAACCAGCCCAGGGAGGATGCTGAGGATGCTGCACTGTGACTTGCTCCTCAGCAGCGAAAGGATTCCCCTCATCCCCGCTTCCAGCTCATCTTCATGGGGTGGGCATCACTTCCGCACCTGTTACCCAGGAGCGCACCCCGGGCGTCTTGACTCCTTGAAGAACGGTGCCTGTGAAATGCGGCTCTGAGAGAAACAAGATTCTCTTCGCTGCCTGAGGCCTGCCTTTCGGGAACCTGCCACCTCTTTGGATAATTGACTCTAGGGATGCTTGTCCCTCTCAAGGGAGACCACGTGCACTTCCAGGGACAAGACTTTTACCCTGCAGACCACAACAGGGTATCCGGATGTAATCATAATGATTGGCCTAATCGAGATGGCTCTACTCACGTGTAAAAGCAGAGGTTGTGTGAGAAAATTCTGTGTGTGTGTGTGTGTGTGTGTGTGTGTGTGTGTGTGCGTGTGTGTAAATGCAAGAATGTTGGCTCAGAAGTCAGGGCACATGACTTTTACAGTTCCAGCTCCAGTCCTATCTTTTTAAACAAATTTTTAAATAGTTTTTATTTATTTATTCATTTAAGTGATCAGTACACCCAACATGGAGCTTAAATTCACAATCCCAAGATCAAGAGTTGCACGCTCTTCTAACTGAGCCAGCCAAGCACCCCAGCTCCAGTCCTGCCTTACAAGAAATTTCTACTCGGTGTGAGCTGAGGGAGCTTAGGGTAGAACCTAATCTTCTATTAATACCAGTCCTTTGGGTCTGAAGGACATTTTTTTTTCTAAGAATCCTGTCTTAACACAGAGGAATACTCACAAACTCCTTTGTTCTTGGTTAACTCCTAAGTGGAAGTTAGCAGACAAGGCAGGGGGTGGATGCTTTGGAGATACTAGGGAACTCTGATGCACATGTGGACACCAGGACTTATTACACTTCATACTTTAGGTTGTATCCAGGCCTGGACCTGCCCAGCTTTCTTGGAAATGAATACATGTCACATACTGCTCAAAAGCATGTGCTACATCAATTAGGTCAGAGGCTCAATATGACTGATCTTTCTTCTTTTTGTTTTCATGTGGGAGATTTAAGGATATTATGTGTAGGAGAGAAAAAAATGATTGGATTAAGTATATTATTATTAACATGAAAGATATATTATATTAGCATATAATATACATATAACATAATATAGTATATTAACATATAATAATTAAGTATATTATTATTAACATGAAAATAACTGGCCTTATTAACTACTGGCAATTGCCAAGCCCTATATGAAGCCCCTTATCCAATATTCTTTATCCAATAATCCAGTAGTAGAATTACTACTCCAGTTTTCCAGATAAGGAAGCTGAGATCCTTAACTGAAAGGTTGAACTGTCTCATCTATGGTTGCTGCTAAGTGTTGGAAGTAAACCTGAATATAGCAGGCCTGTCTGGTGTTAAAGCACTGCCTTTATTTTTACTTAAATTTATTTTGAACTATTTCAATCACACAGAAAACTTTAGAGAACAACACAATAGACACTCATGTTCCTATCACCCAATGTTATTAGATCTTAATATTCTGTCATACTTGCTTTATATTTCAGGGTATTTTTTAAAGGTAAGAAATTTGTCTTTTTAAAATTTGTGTGTAGAAATTCTTTGTAGAGTCTGGATGTTAATTATATGAATTGCAATTTATTTATGATAACAAGCAGAAAGTTTACATTTATTTAAATGTAATCAACTGTTTACGGTGGAGGTTTTTAGTCTTGTTAAGATTTTTTCGTGGTTAGTGATTGGTGGGTCCTATTTTTGAAATGTTTTTCTTTGTTATCACCAAGATAGCCTCCTTTTTCAGTTTTTTAGAGCGTTTCTTCCCACACCTATCTGGAATTTAATGTTTGTGAATACAGTGAAGTGGAGATCTACTTTCATCCTTCCAAGATGGAGCAGGACTTACCCCAGGACACTTCATTCACCCTCATTCTCCTCTGTGCCGTATGAAAGTGGCTTCTCTGCTCTGTGTTCTGTCTCATTGTTCTGTGGTCTGGGGCTGTGCCAGCACCAAACTATTGCTTTGTTAGAAAACTCGATATGGGCAGGGCACATCTCTTCATGTCATTCTTCTGCTTGTCCTTAGGTAATTTGGACTTCTTACTCCTGCATGTTAGGATCAGCTTGTGTAGCTCCATAAAAAGCCCCGTCAGAATTTGGATTGTAATTGCATTGAATTAATATATTAATTTGGGGGTGGAATTGAGCCTTTATACAATCGAGCCTTCCCAGGCATGCACACAGTATAGCTTTCCATTTGTGGAAGTTTCTTTCATGATTCCCAGTAACATTTTAGAAAATTTCTCTATAAAGTTCTTACGAAGATTTTTTTCACTTTTATTCTTGAGGAGTTCATCATTTTTCTTGCTGTTGTAAATGAGATATTTTTCCTATTATTTATTCACATTAGCGTATAGGAACGTTGTTAGCTCTTTAAAGATTGCTTTTTGTACATGAGAATTGCTTAATTTTCTTATTTGTTCTAATACTTGATCAATACCTTCATATTTTCTGTATGTAAAAATACGTTATCATAAATAAGGTTGGTTTTTATCTTCCTTTCCATTTTTTATATCTCATTCTCTAATCTTGATATTATTAGTTGGCTAGGACATCTAGTATAAAAGCTTTTTATGTGCCTATTGAGAAAGTCATACGATATATCTCCTTTATATTAGAGCATCCTTACCTTCCTTTGATAAAAGTATTTTTGAAATATTTTTATATTTTTTATGAAATTTATTCGTTTATATTTTATTTAGGATTTTTATATCTGTGTTCACAAAAATGTTTATAATTTGATTACTTGTGCTGCCTTTGTCACATTTTGGTATTAGAAGATTAGATGGGTAACTTTCTCTTATTTTTCCTTTCTCTGAAATATTTTATAAAAGATACGCATTGTCTGCTCCTTCTAGATTTGCTAAGTTACCTTTAAAATTGTTTGCATCTGGTGTTTTGGGGGGAAGGAGATTTTGATAACTGATTCTGCTTTTTCTAGCATTAGTTTATTCAAGCTTTCTATTTCTTCTTGAGTCAATTTTGGTCATTTATATTTTTCTAGAAAACTTCTCTTTCGTATACATTTTTATGGTTGCCTCCAGCTATAGATGCATGCATTAAGGTTCTTGTTCTGTGTTGATATTGAGGGATCTCACATCCAGTCACACAATCTGTGGTTGTCTAGCTTCACTTTCTGGCCACAAAAGTCTATGACTTTTTTCTCCCTCTGATTTCACTGTCTAATGTCTTCCAAGCCTGTTGCCCCTGGTTGCAGGCTACCATTTTTCCCGGGCCTCCTTTTGCTTATGTGGGAGCTCTGCCTAGCCCTGGCTTCATGCAGTGATCCTAGCTTTTCCATCTAACTTCAGTCTCCTATAATCTCTCTTCGTTAACCGACGGAAGCCAAGCTCTAAGATTACCAGCTCAGGCTGCAGCAGATCCATGGGTCTGTTCAGTCTCTTGATTTTCTGTTCTTTTTCTGGTCCACAGCAATTGGTTTTGGTTTTATTGTTTTTTTTTCTTTAAAAATTTTAACTTCTTGTAGCAGAGAGAGTTGTTAAAGATGAAAGTCATTGAGTTGTCTTGAATGGAGGTTTCCCAGCACCTGCTTTTAACCATTAGACTATAGTGCCTCTTTAATTAATCACCCTTTTAACAATATCCAGTCATCCATCCAGGAAATTGCTAACTTGTGCACAGTTTCATGCTCCCTGGATTGAAGCAAGTGAAGTTCCTTTTGCTGAGATTACCCTTATTCTAGCCTAGCACATAAATAGAAGGGGTCATGAAATCAGTATTTGATGCTCTTTCGATGTCTTGAGTCCACTTGCCCCTCCTCCTTGCCCTTGACACTCTCCACTCTAGAGATGAGGAAATAGAAGTTCAAGGAGCTAAAATTATTGGAGCAAAGCTTCTCTAGGTAATGGGAGACATGGAACTAGAACACCTGGGTAGGCTGATATCAAACTTGACGTCTCCCCTACAAGATTAGATGTTCTCAGCTTTGGTGACACATAGTAACACTGGGGATCATTTAAACATCCTGATATCCTGAATGGATTGAGAATTTTAGAGGTTGAGAATTTTACAGGTTGGGGTCCAGACTTCTGTATTTTTTCTAAGCTTGCCAGGTGCTTTCTGAGGCACAGTGAGATTGAGGAACCCACCACTGAGTAATGTCCTTTCTCGTTTACTTAAGCCTTCCTTTACGCTCTGTGTGTTTTTTTTTTTTTTTCAATGGCAGCCTTCACCCTATAAGTAAGTGACACGAGCCAGGTCATTATTGTTCTCTCCATCTTACCTATTTTATAGTATCCTCCTCCCTCCCCTTTGTTTTTGATGATTAAAACTTTTAGCATAGGATGTGTGTTTTGTTGCTTCATGATCATCATCATAACAATAACAGTTTACTTTTAATTGCTCATTTAAAATCAACACACTAGTTTCCTTGGTAAGTGTGTAGATGAAATATATGTATATACACACACACACACACACACACACACACACACACACACACAAATACACAAATACATATCAGAGGGTCCTGAACACTAAGTAATCACATAGCATATTCAGTGCTTAGAATTGGGTCAATCTCTGGCCCAAGAGCACATGTGTGCCATAGGAACTAGATCCTGGCATAACTGTGTGTCTTTGCTAGCTCATTGCTTGCTTCCCCCAATGTGAGCTCGTCACTTTTCTGAATCTTGTGCTTGTCATCTCCTTTAAAACAGTTTTATTATATATGTACATTTCTAAGATTATGTTGCTTGGTTGGTTATTTTTAATTTTTTAGAAAAGAAATCATATTGCCTGTAGTCTTCTGGAACCACCTCTTTTTTCCCCCCCAAAATATCGTATTGCCAAGAGTCAACCATATTGTTATGTGTAGCTACAGTTCATTAGTTTTGAGTGCCTCACAATATTTCATTGTGGAGTACTCTAGAATTTACTTATCCAGTTGGAATGTTTCCAGATTTTTGCTTCCAAGAATAGTACTACTATGAATAGTTTTGTACATTCTTCCTGGTGCACATATGTACAAGTGTTTCTTGAGTATATACCTAGAAGTGGAATTAGGGGGTTGCAGGGTATATGACATGTGACTACTTAACTTGATGAGATAATGCCAAATTTTTTTCCAATAAGGTTTTACCAGTTTACTCTCCCCCTGACAATCCTATGTATCTATATAATTCCTAACACTTGATAATGGCATCTTTTTTTTTTAATTCTGCCAATCAAATGGGTATCAGAGGCATCTAATTATGCATTTCCTTGATATTTCCTCAAATGTTTATTGGCCATATGTATTTACTCTTCTGTGAGATGGTCGTTCGTGTCTTCTGTCCCTTTCTATCATTTTTTTTTGCTCCTTTCTTACAGATTTATAGTAGTTCTTTATATATTCTCCACATGAATCCTTTTTGATGGTCTGTGTGGCAAATGTGTTTTTCCAATTTTTACTTTATCTTTTCCTATATTGCATGTGTAAGATCACACTTTGGCATCTTCATTTAGCACTATCAACTGTTCACCCCAAAAAAGGCTTGACATAGTCATTTGATATATTCTATAATGGTTACATTAGGTTTCCATGATTTCCACTAACTATCTGTTAAACATGTGTTAGGGTCCCAGTGGTAGACAAATATTCCAAAGTATTTCTCTGCACTTTAATGGGGGGTTCTGAGGCTTAGGATTGTGACTTGGAAGAAATGTTTCTGGGTAGAGGGGCCACCATCCCTCAACTCAAACCTGTCTACACCCACTGCTCCATGTAGCTGAAATATGTTCAGGATTCACATCTTATAGAACTCTTCTGAAATACAATTCCCCAGGAAGCTTTCATTTTTCTCCAAGTAGTAAAACTCCCACTTCCTGATAGTTACAAAGATAGGTTTTGTTGTCATAATGCTTTCTCTGTGTGCTGCTTTGCAATCAGAGTTTTCACCACTCAATGGATCCATCACCGAGCAGCACATTACAGCAAACGCATATCCGTTTGCCTCTATTATTGTCATAATCAAAAGGCGGGGCTACATTGAAATATTTGCTTCGTGCATGCATATCTGTTATCCGAAGGGCCCTTTAACCTAAATGGTGTGCTTTCTGTAATGTCTTCGGTTAATGAATGGGTCTGTGAGGGCCTCAGAGCAGTGCAATGTGGGAAGAACGCTATAATTTCTTTTTAACATGCAGGAATTCTGAATACGAGAAAATGCATGCCAAATTTTATTGCTTCTAAATCTGAATAATTGTATTTCTGGGCTGTGCATCTGGGTAGATAATAAAGCCACAAAACAATTTAATGAAACATATAAAAAATAAAATGACATTACTAAATATTATAATATGAAGAAACTATTTTTTGCATATTGTCACCTAATCTTTCAACCATATAGCAACAAATAATGCAACCATAATTGAAAGTTTTATTATCCATCTGAGTAAATTGAGCTCAAATTTACCTTGTTCTCGTTAGTTGGTGGGCAAGCCTATTGGGGCTACTGACAGGATTTCATTTTCGTGGTGGATTTTTTTTTTTTTTGCCCTTTCTATGGAATCTAAAGTGGTCAATAAATAGCCCTGCTGCTTAATCGATTCTGAACTCAGCTCTTCAGAAAGCCAC
Organism: Lynx rufus; assembly: GCF_022079265.1. Taxonomy (NCBI): domain Eukaryota; kingdom Metazoa; phylum Chordata; class Mammalia; order Carnivora; family Felidae; genus Lynx; species Lynx rufus. The sequence goes on along the minus strand of NW_025814837.1, from coordinate 4,971,500 downwards.
TCCTCGGCCCTGTGACCCATGCTGGCAGCCAGCCCTGTGTTTGCTGAGTTTCAGAAACTGGCTCCAGTCTTCCTGGTCCTAAAGCCCCACAAACATGCCAAGGAGCCCAGTGTCTTTACTCCCTGTTTGCTGCAGGCCCTGCTTCCTGATTGCACTCACACAACTCCGGAGGGGATGCTCCATTTGCTATGGGAGGAATTAGCATGGACTCTGAAGCGAGAGCGGGAAGAGACTGATGGGCTGGCCTATCGACAAGATTGCTCATTCTGCTTTGCGAAGGTCCACAAACTGTCCCCCCCCCCCGCCCCCATGGCAGAGGGTGGGGTGGAGGCTGTGCCACAGGAAGAATCCCCTGGCATTTCTGATCTAGAGACCCATGTGTGAGCCCCCACTGCGAGGACTCAGGCCCACTCGTTCTTAGCGGAGTGTGGGCACCTCCAAGCCTCGGGAAAAGACAGGACATCTTTCTGAAGCATCTGAAGGGTTGTGGGAAAACTATTGATTTCAGCAGTAATTTTTAGTTATGCTTATTGTAAGATGTTTGGCCTTTTCCTGGAGCTTTGGTTTGAAGAATCAGTCCACCTGGCTGTTTCCCTGTTTTCAAGTTCACTGCAGTGGGCCTCTTGAAATTGTCCAAACTGTGGTTGCCCAGATGTGAGAGGATGCTTCATCAGGCAGACTCAGGGGCACCTCACAGCAAGAAAGCTGGGGCTCTGGCATCACCCTGTCTTTCATCTCCCATGTCTGCATCAGTGAGAGCTAGCAGGAGGAACTAGCATTAGGCAAGTGATGCTTCCAGAACCACTTTCCCCTTCAGAGCTCTGGAATAGAGTCTGGGCCTCATTTTATTAGACTCCCCCCACCTTTTTTCTCAGGGATCTTGTTCCCCTTTTCTGCCCGTTGGCCTGTTCAGGCCAACTCTGCTCCATCTGGTGTGTTTCACTAACTTCATGCTTCAAAGAGAAGGGGTTGGGAGTTTTTTGTTGCTTTTCTCCCAAAGCTCTGGTGTGCTTAGGCAGATGGGCCCAGACCCTTACCCTCAGCCTCCAGGTATAGAAGGGGGAGGGCTGGAAGGAGGTCCAGCACCCCTGACCTCATTCCTGACCCTTCACTGGAGGTCCCAACAGGTCAAAAGTTTCCTTCACATGTCCCTTCCCCCACTGGAGCAAATATGTGGGGCACTTGGGTTGTGCTCTCTATCAGCGTAGAGCCCTTCTGCTTCAACGGTAACGAAGTCCCTTCTTGACAGATGATCCATGAGGATTAGGAAAACCTCACCACCGACAAACCCCTCTCCCCACTGACAGCAAGGTTATGTTGATATTTTGGAGAAACTGTTTTTAAAAAAATGTTTTTTAATGTTTACTTTTGAGAGACAGAGACACAGAGCACAAGAGGGGGAGGGGCAGAGAGAGAGGGAGACACAAAATCTGAAGCAGGCTCCAGGCTCTGAGCCGTCAGCACAGAGCCCAGTGCAGGGCTTGAACCCACAAAGTGTGAGATCATGACTTGAGCTGAAGTCAGACACTTAACTAACTGAGCCACCCAGGCACCCTTGGAGAAACTATTTTCAAATGAGACCTCTAAGAAATGTACTGCATGCTATGTGCCAAGACTCCTTTCCTGATCCTGTGGAGGGAAATGGGTGTAGTCAGGGTGGGGTGATGAGGAGCCCTCTTTGGGTAATTCAGTATAAAACTTTGAAAACATTGGGTGGGGGCAGATTTTAGTTTGCCTTGTAGCTCTTCGGGGGAGAAGACATGCTCCCCACTGCCCAAGCGGAAGGACATCTACACTCCTGAAATGTCCCCTGTCTCCATTCTCCGGGTTGGGGGATGGAGATGGGAAGCTGGGGGGCGGTGGTGGAAGATGCTGAGCTCAGGCCTTGCCCGCCCTCGGATCAGAGGCAACCTGTCTGCAGGATTCCACCTCCCTTGCTCTCGCCCATGGAGTACAGAGCAGGGCAAGCCAGAGGTTGTTCGGCAGTGGGGCTCTGATTTAGGGGTGAAGGGCGGGCCAGCCCCTTTGGTTACAGAGCTGAAGCTATGCTCTTCAATCAGCTCTTAGCTGCAGCAGAGCTGATCTTTTGTTCTCCTTTTGTGGGACTCTCATGTCTGTCCCTCAGTTGGCTCTCAGGGGACAGGAAGTAAAGGCTGTTACTGATGTGCCTAACATTGTGATAGAAAAGATGAATTGAATTTTGGAAGCAAAGCTCAATAGCATAATTCTTTTAAAAACATGTTGTTTTCTCAATTGCATTATTTTTTTTTAAACTGTGGTACAGCGCTCATAACATAAAACTTACTCTCTTAGCCATTTTTAAGTGTCAAGTTTAGTAGTGTTAGGTGCATTCACACTGTTGTGTGACCAATCTCCAGAACTCTTTTCATTTTGTAAAACTGAAACTCTGTGCCCAACCAAACAACTCCCATTTCCCCTCCCTCCATCCTCTGATAACTACCCTTCTACTTCTATCTCTATGAATGTGACTCCTCTAGGTACCTCATATAAGTGGATTGTACAGTATTTGTCATTTTGTGCCTAGCTTATTTTGCTTAGCCTAACATTCTCAAGGTTCATCCGTGTTGTTTTGTGTGTCAGCATTCCTTTCCTTTTTCAGGCTAAATAATATCCCATTGTGCATCCTTTTGTTTATTCATCTTTCAAAGGACACTTGGGTTGCCTCTGTCTTTTGACTCTTATGGATATTGCTATTTAAAAAATTTTTTTTAATGTTTATTTATTTTTGAGAGACAGAGAAAGACAGCATGAACAGGAGAGGGGCAGAGAGAGAGAGAGGGAGACCCAGAATATGAAGCAGGTTCTAGGCTCTGAGCTGTCGGTACAGAGCCTGACGCAGGGCTCAAACTCACGAGCTGTGAGATCATGACCTGAGCCGAAGTCAGAGGCTCAACTGACTGAGCCACCCAGGTGCCCCTGGATAATGCTATTAACATGAATGCACAAATATTTCTTCAAGATCTTGCTTTCAGTTCTTTTGGGTATATATCCAGAAGTGGAATTGCTGGATCATATGGCAATTCTGTGTTGAATCTTTTGAGGAACTGCTGTATCTTTTCCATAGCAGCTGACCATTTTGCATTCTCAACAGCAGGTTACAAAGGTACCAATTTCTTCATATCGTTGCTAACAGTTGCTTTTTATTTTTTATTATTTTGATAGTGACCGTTTGTAAGGTGATATCTTATTGTGGTTTTTTAAAAAAAAAATTTTTTTTTAACATTTATTTATTTTTGAGACAGAGAGAGACAGAGCATGAACGGGGGGAGGGCCAGAGAGAGAGGGAGACACAGAATCTGAAGCAGGCTCCAGGCTCTGAGCTGTCAGCACAGAGCCCAATGCGGGGCTCGAACTCACGGACCGTGAGATTGTGACCTGAGCGAAGTCGGACGCTCAACCGACTGAGCCACCCAGGCGCCCCTCTTATTGTGGTTTTGATTTGCATTTCTCATAGTTTCATGTGCAGGTTGCTCATTAGTGTATCTTCTTTGGAGAAATCTATTCAGACCCTTCTCTCGGTTTTAATTTTTTTGTTGGAGTTGTATGAATTCTTTACATACTGTGGATATTAACCCCTCATCAGATACGTGATTTGCAAATATTTTTTCCCATCCTATGAGTTGCCTTTATATGTTGTTGATTGTGTCCTTTGGTGCATTTTGATAAAGTGAAATTTATTTCTGCTCTGTTGCCTCTGCTTTTGGCATCATATCCAAGAAATCATTGCCAAATCCAACATCTTGTGGTTTTTTCCTGTATATATTTTCTTCTAATAGCTTTAGGTTAGGCTTTTATGTTTAGGTCTTTGATCCATTTTGAGTTAAGTTTTGTGTATTGTGTAAGATAAGGGTCCAGTTTCCTTCTTTTGCACATGGATATCCAGTTTTCTCAGCACTGTTTGTTGAAAAGACTGTTTGTTGAAAGACTCTCCCCATTCCATGTTCTTGGCACCCTTGTCAGAAATCATTTAACCATATATACGATAGTTTATTTCTGAGCTCTGTGTTCTGTTTCACTGGCCTATGTGTGTGTCTTTATGCCAGTACTGCACTATTTTGATTACTGTAGCTTTGTAGTAAGTTTGAAAGCTTAAAATTAAAGCTGTTCATTTTAAAGATGTATTGACTGTTTGGGGCCCCTTGAGATCATGAGAAAATTTTAGGATGGATTTGACTATTTCTGCAAAAAAAATCATTGTAATTTTGATAGGAATTGTATTAAACCTGTAGATTGCTTTGGATAGTATGGACATCTTAACATTGTCTTCCAATCCATGAACACAGGATGTCTTTCCATTTATTTGTGCCTTCTTAATTTTTTTCATAAACATGTTATAGTTTTCAGTGTACAAGTCTTTTGCCTCCCTGGTTAAGTTTATTCCCAAATATTTTATGCTTTTTGATGTTTTCATAAAATGAATTGTTTTTCTTATTTTCCTTTTTGAAACGTTCATTGGTAGCATATAGAAGTGAAATTGTTTTTTTGTATGTCAATTTTATATCCTGCAACATTACCCAGTTTTTTTATTCTAACAGGTGTGTGTGTGTGTGTGTGTGTGTGTGTGTGTGTGTGTGTGTGTAGGGGGGTGTTTAGGGTTTACTACGGATATGGTCATTAGAAACATTTTAACAAATACTTCCTAAATGAATTCTCTGTAATTCTTCAAGTGATTTTCTTACCTCTCACCCCCTTGACTTTCTTTCTGGTGTCTACTTCTGCCCTCATTGGAGCCTTCTTTGTATTTAGTCATGCTCCTTCTCTGATTAATCAATTAAAGTGACTCTGATGTCTTCCTAGTAACATCCGGGCAATACACCACTTCCTTAGAGGGGCTTAGAAGGACTTCAGGATCCGGCCCTGGTTCTAGAGACCCTGAGCTATTCTAGTTATTTGAACATGTTCTTGCCTGCAAAGACCCTGTTCCTTCTGCCTGAATGCCTGCCATCTCCTTAACCCTATGTCTGGCTCACTTCATGTGTTAAAAAACCTTTTTGACCTGATACAGATGGTTAGGAGACCATGGTATATTGCCCCCTAAGACCCTGTGTTTTATCCCATCTTGTATCCACATAGTATTTTGGTTGTCGGTTTTTGTATGCCTCCCCTACTAGACTGTGGTGTGTGCATGCAAGGGACCATGGCTTGGTCCTTAATATATCCTCAGTGCCCAGCATAATTATAGGGGCAGAGAAGGTACTCTGGAGGGAGACATGATGCACAGCTTTGGAGAGGAAGTGTTCCATCCCCTGAGGGAAAGGAGGAAGTCAAGGGAGTTTGAGAAGGGCAGCTCTCCCTTTCTGCTCTACTAAAATGGGGGTAATTATAAGTGCTTTATATAATCCACACAATCAAAACAAAGTCCGTGAAAAGAATGTTTATTGTGCAGATGCTGCATTCCTCTTCCTGAGGGCACACCAAAATGGAAGTGGAGTGAAGTGAGAAGCAACATTCACCTGCAAGTTGATTAGGGTAAAACTTCCCGGGGAAGGATGCAAAGTGCTGCAAGTATATACAGCATACAGTCTACAAAGCATGCAATACATAGGAAGGAGAGGAGAGAAAAAGAACAAGTGAAGGTGGGAGTAGTTTCACAGTGCAGAGGGCAAGACCAGAACCCAGTGTTGTGGTGTGTAATGCCTCTGGTGAGAGCTGTAGAGTTCATGGGGCTTGAGTACAAATCGCAAGAGACAGGGGAACTTACTGGGGAGAATGGACTGCCATTTTCACTGGCCCAGACTTTCAGTGTCTCAGTCATCACATGGACCAGAGTCATCAGTATGGAGTTAGGACCAGAGCCTCAAGAGGGGAAAGGATGTACTGTGGTCTGTTAAGCTTCTGGTGTGTGTGTGAAACATGGAGCTGGCCCTTGGAATGGCTATCTCATCGTTTCTTCCCAGTAACTGAAAGATGCCAGCCCCACCCGAGAGATGCATAACTGAAGGGTTGGAGGCTGTAGACTGGACCCACTCCAGAGGGAGAGTTACTCCTTGGGAAGGTCCTGTTGACCATATAAAACATTATAAGAATACTTAGGGACTTAATAACCAGTTTGGTGCTGGAGGCAGTTTTTTAAAAAATGTTTTTTGAAATTGGATAAAACTATTAAAATTATAATTTCAAATACTTCTTTCTCCTTATCATTAATATTTTAAAAATCAGGTAAAAAATATCTCCTGCCGTGTAGCCATGCTTGGTTCAGCACTTTGAGAGCCAGAAGGGAAGAAGGTAGAGCCTTGCTATGGTTTAGCTTTACAGGCCTCATGGTAGACATATTTTTCCCACAAGGTTTTAAGCTTTGAGATTGCTGGGGGTTTTGTTTCATTCTCAGCTGGTATCCCTAGAGCCAAAAAGAGTGCCAGGTACATACTAGGTGCTCAGTAAATATTTGTTGTATGAATCAACCAATAAAAAGTTCAGACACAAGCGACAGTTAAAATCTGTGCAAAATAACAGGTAATCCAGCTCCAGAATATGTTGCCTGAAACTTAGAATCCAAGGACCATCCAAAAAGAAAATGATGGATACCAGCTGCTGTTCCTGGAAAAGGTAAGGGGCTGCCATTTGCTCTTCCTGGAGGTGGATTTGGAGTTGGGTGTTGAAGGACAGACAGATGGCTAGGTGTAGGAAGGATACTTTGGGATGTGAGAGAGGCCTGAGGGTGTGGGGACGATGCTGAGTATGGATGAGCCACTGAGGGTTCAAGAGGGGAAGGAACTTGCCCAGGATCTGCTGCTTAGGAATGCGTGGATTCAAACCCAGGCGGTCTGGCTCAGTGCACGTTTCTTTGATAAATCTGGATGATGGATGGGAGGAGGGAGATTGTAAGGAGCTGTTCCAATAGCAGAGAGGATCTCTGCGTGGAGGTGTTGTCTGATTTACGCATATTTCCTGTTCAGGGAGGTCTTCTTATTGCTTTCCTTTACCACTCAGGCAGTGGGGACAGTATTTACCTGGCCATTTCTAAGTAGGTGAGTTTTAATGAGAGAACCACTTGGGAATTCATAGGTGGAAAAGTAGTGCACAAAGAGCGTTTCCGTACCAGCAAGTGGTGAAAAATAAAGGGCATTTCAAAGAATATTATCATACAACTTGATTTTTGCATGGAGAATTCAGACAGACTGTTTTTGCAGGCTTAAATAATCCCAGGATGAAAGGTACCATATAAATGCAAAGTATTATTATTATTATCCAGTGGTAGAAAAGAAGGGCATTTCAAAGAATGTTTCAGTACAACACAATTTTACTTTGCACAGAGAGTTCAAGGGAAAAAGCTTTATTTTATAGACTTAAATAATATCGTTATGGAGCTACAGTAAAATAAATAATACAGATATGGTGTTAAAATAAATAATACAGTTAGGAGGCTTAAATAAATAATGGTGGAAAGAGAAGAGAAATTAAGAGTCCTGAGAGAAGGTGGGGGGAGATGCAATTTAGAATTATAAGTGGTAGAGAATTGAAGTCCAGAAAGTCTTAAAATATTCAGGATGTACCTACACTGACCAAAAAAATAGCATTGGACAGGTCACAATCAGGGGACTGATCTGAAAGTGTTTTAATTTTTTTCTATTAGTAATAGTCTTTTCCTATTGTTTTGGTGGCTGTGAATGCAACATCAAAACTTTTGGCTGAAAAGTTAAAAATAATTAAATTGCCCATACTATGGCATTTATACAAAATGAAATCTGATAATATCCCTCCTCCCCTAATCCTTGCTCCTTAATCTGTCCCTCTGTTCCTTTGTCCAATTACAGAAAAAACTACCTTATTTTCTACCAATGTCACAGCTGACCCTTTTGAAAAGCCTATCCAATCCTGTCCCCCCTAGGTGGCCCTCTGTCAGTCATCCTTACCAGTGAGTATGGGCCCTGTTCACATTTTATGGTTCGGATGTCTTTTTAAGAATCTGTATTTTCATCTTTCCATGAAGACGAGGTTGATACACTGTAGGCAGAACAACAGAACCTCTTCTTTAGTCATAAACTTGAGATCCTGAGGAGAATGAGCTGGGTGCTCTTGGGAAGGAGCTGCTATTAGTGCCACAGTTAGTTCTGAGCTTGGGATAAGGGCCACCAGAGTCAGGCTCCTGCAGGTGGGAGAGTTGGAGCCAAAAGGGGACCAGGGAGCCAGAGAGTGGAAGGTGAGATGAAACTTTATCCTCCCAAGGAGGGCTCTGGATTCTGAATTCTCCAGGGTGTGGGAGGAAGGAATGGACTATGAGATGTAAAGGCCAGGAAAGGTTAGAGGCATCTGTGTTCTGGAAGTAGGGAGGGGTCCAGCCTGGAGATGCAGGATTTTAGCATGGGCTGGAGAGTCTCATGTATTCCACCCCAGCCCATAGCCTGGCAAGTGGAGTTTTCCCTGTGCTTGAGGGACTTCTTAAGGTCTTGGGACAATGGAGAGACAATTCTTGTTCGGAAGCACCAGTTCCATGCTGGGGACTCTTGTCAGAGAGTTAACGTCCTCATTCTCCATCTGGATGTGCTTAAACGCTGAGGTGCCACTGAGTTTGCAAAGAACAGCATAAGGGGGTCCCCCTATTTCAAGGGCTGTGTCTTCCACCTGTCTATCAGAACCCTGCTTTAGGTCACAGCCTCCTTTGCCCTGACCTCAGTCCTCTCCAGCACAAGTCATGGGGGCTGGTTGGGTGGAAGTGATCACTCTGTCACTTATCATATATTTTCTTCTCTTGTGATCAGGCTGTCTTACTGGGTGGGTCTTATTCTATAAGCAAACAACGAACTCCTATTTTCTCTTGTCTTTTCCCGCTTATTTGGCTAAGGTTTAGGCATATGGTAGGTAGCTCAGTGGAACATTGTGGATTTGAAGAGAAGTGGGAAGCTGTGGCTAGCAGTGGACTTGGGGAGAAGCAGTGGAGTTGAAGGAGCCCCAGGCTTGTGTGCTTCCTGTCTCCAGATGGTGCCGTGCCCTTTTGAGTTTCCTCCATCCAACTTGAGGTTGGATGTCTGCTGGGACAACCCCGTAGTGAGGGAGTCAGGAAAAGCCTTGGGGGCATTGTTTCCCCAGGAGCAAGGAGATGATGAGTTGGATGTGGTGTTATGTAACTTTGAGGGGAAAGAAAAAACAAACAAAATAGAAAGGCAGGGAAAATATAAATAAGAAGGAGTGCAAAGTTTTATTGTCAACTGCTGCTGTCACCTCCTGGAACTACAGTCGTATCTAAGAAATATGTGACATACTAATAGGAAGTAATTTACCCAAGGATGTTTTTGTGCCTTGAATTGCCTTCCCTGCTCAGCTGTGGGAAGTTTGTGAGTGTATATGCATGAGAGCCAGCGCAGAGCTTCAGAAACTTCCCAATTTGTGCACAATGTGACTTTTATAAGGCCATTAAACTCATCTCAGAAAAAGGCGCTCTGGAAAACAGTGATACATGGGATCTCAAGGAGCCCGTGAAGGCAGACGGAAATTGCAAAATGATGACCAAGCTCTCTTGGCTAAAGTGACTTTGAGGTGGCTGCTGTTTCTGCCACCTTTCTGCCCACCCATGATTTCTTCCTCTTTCTCTGCCTTGAGTCTGCTGATGGCTGTGCAGGCCTTCATCTGGACCATCTTGAACCAAGAGAGCACTGTCCTTTTTCCTTGCTGTGGTTGGGTGGGCACTCTGGGACTTGAGGTGGGGACCGACCTGGATGCATGAGACTTAGCTCTGAGCCCAGTAACAGCCAAAGAGCCATTGTGACCTCAGGGCACTGGTGATAAAGGTCCGTGGTGGCTCCCTCTGCGTGGTCCTGGGACCACACCCACAGAAAAGGGAATTCTGGCAATTAACCACCCTGCTGAGGAAACCTTGGGGATGAAGGGCCAGAAAGAAGAAAATTGTAGGGAGAAAGGATGGAGAGAGCTCAGGGAAAGAGGGATAAAGAAAGAGGGAGAAGGGAGAAAGGCAGAGTGCGTTGTGGAGATGGTAAGAGAGTGGAGAGGAGGAGTAAGTAAGAGAAGCATGTGGTGGAGGGTGACATGGAGGACAGGGAGGAGAAAGAAGAGGAAAAGGGTCAGGAGACTGTTCTGGTGATATTTTTCTTCTCAGGTGCCTTTATATGCTTGTTCTGTAAACACAGGCAATGCCACGATCAGAATACAGAAACCTTGAAGTAATTAATAGCACCAAAGACAAGACAGCTGCCTTCCAGGGTGGGTGTGGGTTGCAGGAGAGCAGGTGGCCATTTTGAGTTCTCCCTGCACCCCCCACCCCAATACCTCCCTGCTACTCCAGGCAGAGTCCTGGGCCCCACCACCATCCCAGGCTCCTTCTAGGAAATGCAGCCTCACCTCAGAGAGGGCACTGTGCAAAATTCAGCATACTGAAGGAACTGGTAAGGCATTCTCCTTGCCGAGCAGGGCAGCAGGAGGCCTGGAGCTTTCAGCATGGTCGGGGGGAAAAGCTGAGCTAAGAAGCCAAGGGATGGGAGGTAGAGTTGGCTCAGGAGTCGTGGGAGCATGCCTTCCCAGCATCATTGCTTGACCAGGAAGTAGGCTCTGGGTGCAGAGACACCAACGAAGGGACCTGAGAGTGTTCACTGGGTGCAGGTGATTGGATGGAGATCAGGGCAGAGAAGAAATCAGGGCGCCTTTAATTTGTACTCTGGCCTGTATATCTCTTGTGTCCTAGCTGGGGAAAAAAGAAATGAGCCCTTTATCAATTTTTAATAAATTGAAATGACAAATAATCCATTTAATAAATTATTAACTGAGAAAATTACTGAAAACTGAAATATCAAACAATCGTGAGCAAATGCTCGAAGCAGCGTGTTTATTAATAACGAACCCTGCTGTAGGAGAGCACTGATACTGTGGTTGCGACCTGGTCACCGACTGGCATGCGCACTGCGGCCCAGCCTGTTAGAGGACCCAGGGCTGGGGCCTCCGCAGAGGTGCACTTGGTGCGGGTTTGAGGACAACAGAGGCAAACGGAGCAGTTACTTTAGCCCTGGGAACCTGCAGCTTGATGGTCTGCACCACAGACAGCTCTTGAATAGATGATGTTTGGATGTGGCACTTTCACATTGGATGAGGTCCTAAGATTCCCCCTTCATGGTCCTGGAGGGGGCCAGAAATAATCTCATCCCTGGGCTTTAGTTCTTTAAATCAAGAACTATGTGTCAAGAAAAAAAAAAAAAATGTGTGTGTTTGTGTGTGCGCACGTGCATGAAATTTTGTATATATAAAGGGTGACGTCAGCCCCTAGTCTGTCTGCTGTGATGATCAGCTGAGCTGGCTGTCCCACAGCAGGCCTCAGCAGTGACAGCCAGAGGCCCCGTGTGCTTTGTGAGGGTGGAGCCCTGGTGTGGGTTGCGGGGAGGGGGCTCAGGCAGCACTTGCAGGAGTCCTTCCGCAAAGCGCCCCACCCCCCTGATCGGACTCCTTTGCCGCTCCTGAAAGGCTGTTGGAACTCGTGGAATCCAGACATCATTCATGCTGTGAAACGGAGGTGCACTGAGAGGATGGACTTGCCTGCAGTGTCAGGGCCCGGGTTTCTAGTCAAATGCCCCTTCCGTCATGGCTCCAGACCTGCAGGCCGGCCCTAAGCTGCCATGTCTGCGTGAAGTCCCTCTCTGAACTCCTCTCTCAGGTAGTCACATGTCCGTCCGGCCAGGACACCTCTTGCCATGAGGCTGGTCATGGTCTTCCCGGCGGTTGGCCCTGCCCTGAGCTGAGGGACAACGGGATTACCTCTCACTGAGTGCTTGCTCTCTCTAGAAGCATAAGCAAGCCAGCCTGTCTGCCTCTGCTCTTTCAAGGCTGCAGTACCGGGAAGCACGTCTTCTCCATTATAGCCCTGCTGTGGGGCTTGCGGCCGGTCAGGTGACCTCCCTGTGACCTCATTCCTTTATCTGTAAAATGGGGATAATAATAAACAGGGCAATTTGATGACTAGGATTGAAACAGTCCCATTATAAAAATACAATGCAGCAGTTCGGGATGACAGGCTGTAGGCTCGAAGATGGTGCTGCAATGGGTATTTTTAGGAAGGAGGGAAGGGGGGGAGGGATGAGTGGTTTATAAATGTTTGTTGCATTAAAAAATGTGCTAGTTTGAATTGTGCAGAACAGAGTATCATTTGTTTCTAGAAAAATTCACTGCTGTGGAAACGAATTAGTTTATATTGAATATGTGATGGTTCAGAGAAAGGGATATTAACCCAATTTGCATTTCTTTGAACTGAAATAAATTATTGCCATGTTTGCATTAGTTGGGTCAACTGGATGTATTTGGGAAGACCTGCAGTGGGGAGGGCTGGCCTTTGGGCTCCGAGGGCTCCGAGGGCTCCGAGGGCCTTGGGCTAAGAGGTCAGCGTGTGCAGATCACCAAGCACCCTCAAAATCGGGCTTGTTAACCTTTTGTGGGGACTGTGGACCCCTTTTGGGGTCTCATAAAAGCATGCCTACCTCATACCCTCTTGTATGGATCTCAGCAGACTCTGCGTTTTTCAGCCTGCCGTGGTCCAGGTGTGAAGGCTCCATGCCTTAAAGAAGGCAGCGTCCCTTGTCTTTGTGTCTCATGCCAGATCATAGCACAGATTGGTCAAAGCTCAATTTCTGAGGCCTTTCTCAACTGTGGGAACAAAACAGGACTTCGGTTCTGAAGAGAGAGATTGCCAAAGACGAGCTCATGTATGTGCTCAGAGCTGGGAGCTGTGGGCATTGAAGACTGGCATAAAACACAGCCCCAGGCATGAGGAGGAGCTGGCTACGCTCCTTTAGCCCCATCAGTCACCACAATTGGTTTGGTGGGCCTACTTGGCAAGCCATGGCCCCTTCCTCCCTCACTTCTCTATGTCCGTGCCTGCTGAAATCACACGCTAAGCCAAATGAGGAGTGCTCCCCAAAGGTATTGAGGTGCCTGCATCTGGGTTCCTCCAAACCTGGCTCTGGCCTGGCCTCCAGGAGTTGCTCATCACAGTGAGAAGAGCACAGAGCCAACCAGCTAGAAGCCTGCACAGGCTCTTTAACACCTGACAAAGGAGCATTAGTCAGCGGCGGGTGATCTGTGAACTCTGACCGTATATGTGGACAGTAGGCAACTATCATAGATGGACACCAAAAATAATGGTAAACCCAGAAGAGATGGAAGCTACCAGTACTCAGAGACATGGGCCTAGAATTTGCTGTTAACTGTTGGAGCAAAACAGCTTCAGCTCCCCGAAGTGTCTGATGGTGGGGGAAAGAGAGCCCAGGTGGAGGAGGATGGGAAATGTGGCAAGAATTGCGTGGCAAGACTTTTGCTAATTAGCAGCCGGTGGCTAGAGAGCCTTGTTTGATGAGTACCCCCCTCAACTCCACACCCAATGTGAACTCACTTTTATTGGAGAGAGGCAACTATAGGACAACAAGATGATAATCAAAGACTTAATTAAAAAAACCCAAAACTTTAGGGGGAAAGTTCCTCTTATGTCACTTCTCTGCTTAAAACCCATCGATAATGCTTTAGCGATTTGAGGATAAAGCTCAAACCCTTAACTCAGTCTACAACTCACTTCACCCTACTTGACCACTAATGCTGGATTTCCTGAATATACCATGCTGTCTTTGACTTCCAAACCTTTATTTCTGCTGCTCTGTCCACTTGGGGCACCCAATCCTCCTCCCCGTGGATGCCATGTCCTCCAGGCCATTTTTCTTTGGGCCCTGGACTAGGTTCGAGCCTCTGTGATAACACTTATTACATTATATTATCTGCAGCAGGAGAAGCTAATTGGGGCCAGCCAGCCAGCCAGCCAGCGGGCTCCTTGGGGGCAGAACCACGCCTGGTTCACTGTTTGTCCCTGTGGCCAACCAGCTGTACAGGAGAGCCTGGCAAATGCATCTAGAATGTGTGCATACATAAAGTTGTGACTAAGTGAAGCAAATGACTTCAGTCACGTTGTCCTGCATTTCACCCAATCCACTGATTAGCTCCACAACATAAAACAAGATTTGTATTTACTAAGCCTCACTGATCTGTAAAGTGGGGATAATACTCTCTACTTGTTGATTTTGGTGAGGAAAAAACAAGTTAATTCACACAAAAAGCAATGCTGGCGCTCAGTAAGTACTCAGTGAATGTTAGTTATTACTGGTCTCTTTGAGTAAGATGGGAGAGATTAAACCCAGTACTGTCCTGGAGACAAGAAACGTCACTTTCCTTAGTGGGTAGAACCACCACTAGCAATTAGGTAGTGAAAATGCTTCTGGAAAGCCACCTCCAGGAGAAAGTCAGATGCAGACTTAGAACCAGGAGTCAGACTTCAGGGGACTGTCAGGAACCATGCAGGCTTCCAGTGGTACCAGATGGTAGGGTTGGATTTGGGGAATCGTGGTCAGGGAGGGCTGGAGGAAACTCCTAGTGGAGCCTGTGCCAGTCTCTGGCTAGGCTTTACTTAAGTCAGGGGAAGGCATTCATGCTGGGTAAATGAGGTAATGAATGTGCAAGTGCTTTGCAAACTGCAAAGTGCTTTACAAATGTGAAGCATTATTGCTCTCATCTATTTCTCTTCTTTGTGCTCCCAGGGTTTCCTAATAAGAGTTCCTTTTCAAAAATCCTAGCCTGGCTTTAGGTTAACTAAAGGGAAAGACGTGTGTGGAGTTGTAGGTAGGGCGCCTGTGTACCCTGAGCATAGCAGAGGTCCTGGCTAGGAAAGAGGGACTGGCTGACAAGAGGAATATAGGAAGGAAAAGGCTGAACATTGCATGGTAATTAACCCCTCCAGACCTGGACTGTTTCCCAAGCCCAGGGCCATTTTAGAGCTGTGCAAATCATTCTAGGAAGACAGAATGGTCTGTGCTGAGAAGAGTGAGGGTCAAAGCTAGGGCTGTGAATAAGTGTGGAGGGTCATGGGAAATGTCCCTAATCCCTGACTTTGTGTTTGGCACTCAGTTACACAGGCTGGCCCAGGCGAGTGCAAACCACTTCCAGCTGCTTTGTGCAAGGGACAAAGACTGACCTGGAAGAAGGAAGAATTCTGACCCCCAATACCCTTGATTATCTAAGCACATGGGTTCACCAGGCTGGCTGGCTTCCACCTGTGCCCAGCATGTTCCTGGCCTCCTCCAGCCAAACACATGAACTTGTGAAGATCTGCAGCTCTGCTACAGCAAGATCCAGCCAGGTTAGACAAAGAATCGAAGGTACCAGATCCATTTTCAAGGCAGATTTCCCTGAGTTTATGTTTAAACTCAACTTACTTATGTGAATATGTTGCCAGGGGCAGAGTAGCTCCCCCTGGAGAGAGTCACATGAAATCTCAGCCTCTTACATCCCACTAGGGTGTGAGAATGAAAGCTTGGAAGATTGCATGGATAATCATCAGGATAATGTTTGTGATTCTTCATGAGTTGTATCTCCTTAAATTCGTGGGAGCTGTCTACACCATCGACTTCCTGAAGTGCTAAGCTGGAAGCCGCGGGTTGTTCTTACTCAACGAAGATTAAGCATGTCACATGAGCATTGTGTCTCCATACATATAAACACATATTTACAAATAAATATATGCTGCTTCAGTGCTCCATACCTAGCACCTAGCACAGTTCTTGATAGGAGGGGATCAAATGCAATTGTTCACTGAGTGAATAAATGTATGAATATGGCTGGACCATCAGAAGACAAATTTCAGAGGTCCCAGCAAGACAGTGTGGAGGCAGGTTCTTTGCCCAAATGTCAGTTGATTTTCACACAAGTGACCATATCCCATCATTTCCCCCAAACAAATGGGTGTGATTTTGAGAGGCTGTTGAGGCTGCAAGGGTAACTTAAGTGGCCAAAGAATTCCATAAGCCAAGGACAGGCAGGGAGTGGGCATGCCACACTCAGTGGACAGTGAAAACTAGAAGGGCCAGATGCTAAACACGCATTATTTGAGTCACTTGTTTTGTCTAAGGCTTTCTGAGTTTTTAGAAAACTACATTTATTCATTACCATCTCCTTCCCCCAGCCCCCAAAGGACGTTTAAAACCTGCATTTAGAATTGAACTGGGAAAGGGTGTAAGCAAGCCCTTGTTTGGTTGGCCTTGCTGTTCTCAGTCTTCAGAACACACGGGAATCATCTGTGGAGCTTTAGGAACTGTAGCTGTCTGGGCTCCATCAGGACTTCAGGGGTGTAAGTTGTCAAAGCTGCATGGGTGATGTGATGCCCTGAGAGCAACTAGCATAGTCCCACATTTCCCCCAACCCACTGAGTACTTCTGCAACATAAAAAGCGTTACTTATTCATATGACACTTCTTAGTTTTGGGGATTTCTTAATGTGTGCCCCCAGAGTGGTTTCCATGTCCCACATGCCCTCTGACCAGGGTAGAGAACAGCGGGGCCCTTATGTCATCCACAAAGAGCAGCATGACCGTTGGCTTTTGCTGTTTTTAGGTTAGTTGTATTACTGAAAGCATGGGTACAGTATGGGCATGTTCTGATGGAGGTGGCAGGAAAAGAAGAACATAGGGCTTTGGCCAGAGGGGCTGCCCAGAACAAGGTGCGCGTGGCCGTTCTCTGAAAGTGTCAGATACACTGTGTTCCAGAACTAATGTTTTCATTAACTCATGTATGTTTCCTTCATCGGTTATGTACTGAATGCCTATTATGTGTTAGGCACTGCAGACACCATAGTGTATGGGACAGCCGGGTCTTTGCCTCATGGAACTGATAGTCCAGAGTGGGGTAGGATGAAGAGGTAGAGGTGATAGACAAATCAACAAATAACATTTGTATAGACATAGTAAGATTGACAGTCAATAGAGAAAGCCTCAAACTACTTTTTTACACTGTTTTGACCCCATCCACCCCTTATACTGAATCAGTGAAAGTGACCTTCTGTGTTCCAGACACACTGGCCAGTTATGTCTCGTTCCTGCACAGGAGCTCCTGCCACGAGCCCTCCATCCTCTTCTTCTCTCTCACTTTCTCTGTATAATTTCCACGTTAACATTTGGTGATGCCAGATATTTTACAGATGAGGCAGACAAAGTCTGAAGACTTGAACTGACCTGTTCTGTAGTGCACGGCCAGCGACTGGGGGTAGTGGGACTCTGAACCCCGCCTTGACCTTTTCCCCTAAGGCTCTACCTACCCTGGCCACGCTTCGGCCTCTGGAGCAGGTTGCCTCAGTTTCCACTCTTTCTTTGTGTTTTTCTTGGTTAGAGTCAAGGCTTCAGTTAACTTTTCTCTGTAGAATGACCATATTAGGCGAAAGTTTGTGTGGGATCCAATAAAACATCAGATGATATTGAGCATACGTCAGGCAAAGCCTGCAGCCCAATAAGTTATTATGTGTAAATGTTACAACTTTATTTTGAGGAGAATACATGTGTACTATCAAGCTGTTTTATGGATACGCAGTGTGATTGATTACAGCATGCGGATCTGTCGCAACAAGATAAACTCCGATAGAATAATCTGTGGATATTTAGGCCTCAGCAATTTGTTATCCAAAGACGACTCTAGAAATGATAATTCTTCTCATTCCAGCGATTTCTCTCTTCTACTTCCTGATAAAAAAAAAACAAACAAAAAAAACAAAAACCCATATCCAGAGAGCTGACTTCTGATGCTAGGGTCCTCTTCTTGCTCATGTCCCCTTCCAGTTGCTCTACAGTGAGCAGTGGAAGGATATGTTTGCCATTGAAGGCATACCCGCAGTGGAACTGGTCCCAGAGTAAATGGGTGTTGGGGGCTGGCTGCCAGGGCTGTTACCCTAGAGCAGCCTCTGCTTCTAAGCTAACAAATAAACAAGTGTGAAAAAATAGCCATGACTTTTCATCACAAAGAATTGTTCGGGTGAAAGTGGATTAAATCAAGTAGCAGAATATTTTGTAGATCATCCCCAAGCAACTTGTTGCTACAAAATAACGAGGTGGAATTCATCAGCAACTTTCTGAATAACCATTTGTGAAGCAAAGTTGCTTAAATGAATTAAATCAAACTCAAGGCCCCCACCTCTTCCTTTTTTTTTTTTTTTTTTCAACATTTATTTATTTTTGGGACAGAGAGAGACAGAGCATGAATGGGGGAGGGGCAGAGAGAGAGGGAGACACAGAATCGGAAACAGGCTCCAGGCTCTGAGCCATCAGCCCAGAGCCCGATGCGGGGCTCGAACTCACGGACCGCGAGATCGTGACCTGGCTGAAGTCAGACGCTTAACCGACTGCGCCACCCAGGCGCCCCTCCCACCTCTTCCTTGAGGCCATTGCTGACTACCTGGGGGTACTTTGACCTTCTCTTGGCCCCTTTAGGGTCTTGGGCCACTCAACTCACTCTCTTGATAATGAGTTACTAATGTGCATTCCCTTGGATTCCTAACCTGAGTTATGAGTTCTATTTAATAGTTACACAACTTTCCATGTGTATAAAGAGGAGACATGGCTCAGTAGAAGGGAATCCTAGATCTGGAGGGCAAAGCCTTGTGTTGTCTTCTTAGCTTTGCCTCCCACTGGTTCCGTGACATTGGGAAAGGCACTTCCCTTGAGCCACAGTTCCATCACCTGAAAAGCAGGGACAGTGACACTTGTCTTACCTATTTTGCAAGGTTTTTGTGGAGAGAAAACAAGCAAATAAAATATTTGAAAACACTTTATAAACTGTGAAATCCTATTCAAGAAATATTTATGAAACCGCTAAGACCGTTTCACTTGCTTTGGCTGTAAATATGGTCACTTCCTTTTTATTTTCCTACTCAATCACTTAAGACCTCAACTGCTCTTATCAGGAAGTCTGGCTCCTTATTTCTTATCCCCCACCATGCACATTTCTCCCATAAGCAGGGAAAAAGACAATTGAAAGCTCCATCTGTCCATGGCGCTGCTACTTGAGGGGAGGGGTGGTATGTTATCGCATTCTGGCCCACAGGGCCTGTGTTGTCTATGGGACCCTGCCCGGTAGCCTACTAGTGCCCTTGTGGGTCCAGACCTGCACCTACATCCATTTCTGGGTTTTCCCATACTTGGGTCCTCACTCCATAGGCTGAGCTGCAGTTTTCCCAGAGTGTTTCTGCAGAGTGACTGGCTCCTGTTTCCATTGTGGCCTGTGCCAGAATCCCCATCCCCATATTACCCCACAGACCCTAGGACTGATCTTAGGTCACTAGTTCGCATACCCCCCTTCCCTTATTGGAGATCTTAGGCATTCTTTCTTTTTTTTTTTTTAAAATTTTTTTTCAACGTTTTTTATTTATTTTTGGGACAGAGAGAGACAGAGCATGAACGGGGGAGGGGCAGAGAGAGGGAGACACAGAATCAGAAACAGGCTCCAGGCTCCGAGCCATCAGCCCAGAGCCTGACGCGGGGCTCGAACTCACGGACCGTGAGATCGTGACCTGGCTGAAGTCGGACGCTTAACCGACTGCGCCACCCAGGCGCCCCTTAGGCATTCTTTCTTACCAGAGGACTTGGCAGATAGCATCCTGAATAAGAGCAAGGACTCTGGAGGTCAACCTGCCTCAGATCAAATTCTGGCTTCACCACTTCCTAGCAGTGTGACTTTGGAAGGATTACCTAGCATCTCTGTACCTCAGTTTTCTCATGTAAAATGGAAATAAAATGGACAATAAAATCTCATAGGCCTGTTTTGAAAATTAAATGAGATAATAGATGTAAAGCTCTTAGAAATGACTGGCAGAGAGTAAGCACTATAGAAGTATTATTAGCTGTTGTCTGTTATGACTGATCATGGTCACAGTGATTCATAGATACGAGTTTCCCTAATCTGAAGCTTTTATTGTAGGAATAAGATACAGGCTGTGTCTCTCTCAAAAGGCTCCTGGACTCCCAAGACAACAATTAAACTTAGTCCATGCCCTTTGCCTCCATGACCCTTGCCAAGAGTTAGGCCTGCCGAGTTCAACAAAGAGAGGAAGAAGGGGAGTTGTGTCAGTTAGCTTTCACTGCATAGCAAATGACCACAAAAATGCCATGGTTTAAAATGACAACCATTTATTTAGTTCATAGTTTGTCTTTTCTGGGCTGGTTCAGCTTATCTCTGCTGGACTTTCTCAGGTATCTCTGGTTACCTGGTAGGTTGGCTGGTGGCTTGATGAGATGAGATGGTTTCATTCGCATGTCTAGAAGTTGGCGGGTTGTTGGCCAGGTATTGGCTGACTGTTGGCTGGGGTGCCTTGGTTCTTCTCCATGGGGGCTCTCAGATTCCAGCAGGCTAGCTTTGGCTTATTCACAGGGCTGTCTCAGGGTTCCAAAGATCGCAAGAAAAGAAACTACAAGACCTTTTTGAGGCCTGGGGTTGGAAGACACATTCCATTGGTCAAATCCACCTCTTGATGGAAATGGTTTGTTGCTAAAGATTTGTGATTATTTGCTGTTAATCACAGAAGTAAACCCTTTGCTTAGGGTAGGGCTCTTAGTTTCCATTTGCATTATAAGAGGAATGTGATTTCACCTTTGCTAGGATGTTTCTCTTTCTCTTTTAAATTTTGATTTATTGCTTACTCCCTCTGTGCCAGGCACACTGGACTACAAGAAGATATTGTGGTCACAGAATATTTAGGGGGAAGAGGAAGACAGGCTAGAAGTGCCTGTGCTGTATTGGTGCCTGGCAGGGCCTTTAGGGTGGTTTAGGGAAAATAGGAAGACCTCTTTGAGAAAATCAAGTTAAGGCTGAATCTTAAATTATGTCAGCAGATAGCCATGTTTGGGGATAAAGGGGAGTAGAATGGAAGGATAAAATGGAAATTACAGCAAAAGGCCACCTGATCCTGCTCCCTTAGCTATAAATGAGAACAATGAAACCTGGAGACTTTCCCAGTAGTACCTACATTTAGTGGAAGAGCAGGAATCCAAGCCCCCCAACTTCCCTGTCTTGATTTGTACTCAGAATTACATCCCCAAATAGATGCATCTCAGTTAAGGCCACCTTTTTCATTTAAAGTCTACTCACAGGCTTAATCACATTTTGTCTTCAGGGCTCTGATTGTACCTCCTTTATGAGGAGCTCCAAACCCCCTTCACCCCTGGCTCCCATATCCCAATACTTAAAAGTAAGGTCTGCTCTAGGATTGGCTGGTGAGTAATCCAGACAAATGTCTCTGCTCAGGGATGGCTGTCTGGCCTTGTAGACCTGTGTGGTCAATGAGGCATCTCCATACAGTGGGCCATGCTGAGAAACTAACTCCAACATCCATGCTGCGTGCAAAGCGTCAGAAGATAAAACTGTGTAGTTTCATCGGGTATTGTTTTGTTGCAAAAACGTACAAGAGGCTATAACTTGATTGTTATACTTCTGGAACACCTGGCCCTTGGACCCTGTCTTAATTAGAAATGCATTTAGCGGGGCGCCTGGGTGGCGCAGTCGGTTAAGCGTCTGACTTCAGCCAGGTCACGATCTCGCGGTCCGTGAGTTCGAGCCCCGCGTCAGGCTCTGGGCTGATGGCTCAGAGCCTGGAGCCTGTTTCCGATTCTGTGTCTCCCTCTCTCTCTGCCCCTCCCCCGTTCATGCTCTGTCTCTCTCTGTCCCAAAAATAAATAAACGTTGAAAAAAAAATTAAAAAAAAAAAAAAAGAAATGCATTTAGCTGCAGAGTATCAGTTCTACTTCTGGCCATTATTCCTAGCTGAGAACCCAGGCTGTTCCCAACTGGACTCAACCATGAACTCCACTGCTGGCCATTGCACAGTATTTTGCTTTATAGCCTTCAAAGTATTCTCAAGTTTATCATCTCATGGAATTCTCATAAAACTCTACCAGAGAGGCAGATAGGAAAGCCCTCTCATTTAATGGATAAACAAGTAGAGGCTCAGAGGAGTTAAGAAACTTGCTCAGGGGCGCCTGGGTGGCTCAGTCGGTTAAGCGTCTGACTTCGACTCAAGTCATGATCTCGTGGTTCATGAGGTTGAGCCCCATGTCAGGCTCAAGCAGTTCAAAGTTCAAACAGTGCTGACAGCCCAGAGTCTGGAGCCTGCTTCAGAGTCTGTGTCTCCCCCCCTCTCTCTCTCTCTCTGCCCCTCCCCTACTCGCACTCTGTTTCTCTAAAATGAATAAATGTTAAAAAACAAAAAAACAAAAAAAACTTGCTCAAAGCCTCAAATTAGTGAAGTCTTGATCCAGTATAGAAGGCTATGTCTCGGGCCTTTAAGAGCAGAACTTTCATGGAGAAATACAGAGCAAACAGCTTCATGGTCTGATGTGGCTTGGCATCAGACCACACCCTCAGGGTCTCTTGCACCCTGGTACAGGTTTTGCCCAAACCAACCAGCCCAGGTGTCAATACTTTCCTGAGCTCTTCCCTGCACATGGCCTGGTGCCTGACTACAACACCCATGTGATGCTTCCAGTTCCACTTGGCGGTCTGTGTGCCAGAGGGCTTTGTCAGTGGGGAGTAGAGAAGAAAGGCTGTTAGTACATGTCATTGACACTCTACCACTTCTAGCCTGCATTCTCTGGTGGGCAGGCAAAGAATCCCGAAGCCATACCTTATTTAACCAAATCAGTGTATACACACTGCCCAGCTGTTAGACATGGTGGAAGGACCATGGGAGCTCTAAGGGAGAGGAGGCCTGGTGTAGACTGTTTGACAAGGGGATGATGATTAGACTCTCTTTGTGTCGTTGAGAGCAGAACTAGGGCAAACCACAGAGACTGTCAGGAAGCAAATTTTAATCCACCACCAGGAAGAACTTTCTACCCCTTTAGAGCTGTCCAGAAGGAGAAGATTTTGTCTTAAGTGATAGCTTATCTGTCATTCATGGGAGTTGCCAGTCCCATTGCTGAAGAGCAAGAACTGACAGAAGAAGCTTTTTCAGTCAAACTAAAGCCCATCAATTTTTCTTTATTAGGCCCAACCATTGGTCCTAATTTTAGATTCTGGAGCAGCATCAGATAAAGCTAATCACTCTTGCACATTTTACAAGAGGGGCTTGTAAATGAGTTTCTAATTGGTGGAATTTCAGGCATGATTATAAAGTGAAATGAAGAATTTCAGGCCAGTAGGGAGATATTTTGGGGCAGTGTGGTTTTTTCAGAGCCTTTAAATCATGCCACAAAGCTGACCAGCTACCATCCTGGGTTGGATGAATGTATGAGAAATTCATTTAACTTTCAATTGCTGAAGATCCTTTTGGTGGGAACCAAGTGGCGCTAGTAGGACTTTAGAAGTTTTCTCAGAGTCTTTGGTAAATGCCCCTTGCCCTTTAGACTCAGATTATGAAGTGCAGGTCCCCGATTTTAGGAAGTGGCTGTGCTGGATGGGGCAGGGCCAGGATGGGGGCTGCAGATGAGCCCTGCATCTTGTTGCCCACTCGCTTGGAGATCTCTGTGGAAAGAATGAAAACTGTTAGTGTAAGCATAACTGGGCCCGAGAAGAGTTCCGCACGTCCATCTCACCCCTAGCATTGGCCATTTGTCATTACTAAAGCACCTGGCTTCTTCCTTAGTGGTCACAGATAACAGAAACATCCAGTGGCACACAAGAGGCATCTGAGCTTCTTGCTGGAAGTCACAAGTAGAGACAGGTGCCACTGCCGGCAAGGTGTGTCTTCAGAGTCCCTGCCTCCCTTTTTCATATCAGTTCCCTCCTTTCTGTGTGCATATTATTTTGGACCTTCTTGGGTCCTAAGTATTGTGGAAGCAATAATGTAGGATTTTAGCTCCCACTCAGGTGCTAGGGGCTCCCTCTGTGCCACCAGTATGTCTAGCCCAGGGAGGGTGGTACAATCAATTTCCTGGATATTTTCTGCTCTCTCAGTCTTTGTTTAACCAATAAGTGCTCCTCTTTCTTTTAGGTTGGTGACAAGAGAACACAGCTCTGCCCTCTATACACAAATCCGTGTATGCATGCAGTTATTTGATAAACATTTACTGGGCTTTGACCTAGAGTCAGACACTGTGCTGGGCACTAGGGACATGCCTAGGGGGAAACGCATGACTAGCTGAGAGATTGGCCTGCAAATACACACAGCTAGTACAGTGAGACAGTCGCTTCAGTGGCGTTTTGCACAAAGACAGTAGGACTCAGGACAGGCTTGCTGCCTGGGGGAGTCAAGGAAGGTGTGACAGAAGCCTTGATGACTGAGTCAGCATATTCCACACAGACGAGTGGTCCAGGTGAGCCATGTGCAGGGTCCTGAGGTAAGAGACAGCATGCCATGTTTGAAGAGAGGCTCCAGGAGGGCAGGGACTGCATCTGCTTTTGCTCCCATTGTACATCTGTTCATAGTGAACTCTTGTCCTCTCTAGAATATACAGCTATGCATACGTCATTAAGTTTATACACCTGCATTAAAGTTTTACTATCAAACTAGAACATGTACATGATTAAAGAATTCAAATTTATGACAAGACTTACAAAAAACCTAGTAGTCCCTTGTCCTACCTTTCCTCACTTCTGAGTCTTCCTCCCTGGAAATACCTTTTCAACTCTTTGACCTCTTGTTGCTGGCATTTTACCTTCCTATTTCTAAATAATATTTTTATACTGCTGTCTCTTCAGGACAGTATTTTTTAACTTCCGCCTATAGAAGGGTAGACTTCTCTTTGAGCTAACACATTGGCCCTTCTCTTTCTTTCATCCTACCAACATAGCTATGATGCAATTTTCCGTTAAGTCTATTTTTAGGATTTTCATATTTTTATCTATGAAAATATTCATAAAGGGATACAGATAGGATAATTCCCTTTTATACACAACTTTTTGTTTTCACAAGTGCTAAAAATTGTCAAATTTAATAGTTTACCTAGTTTTCTGTGTACCTACCATTGATTCTTCCCCAAACTCTCTGATGGAGCTACCAAGATGTCCTAGACACAGTCAAACCCTCTGGGTGACTGAACAGTGTCGCTTTTTTCTTGAAACTTCTCCCTCTGGGGTCCCCAACCCCTAGCTCTGTATGATTTGGACTGGCTCCCCCTCCTGGCTGGCTGCACCCTTCCTGTCTCACTTCCCTCTGTACTGGTCTCCTCTGGTGATCCCCTCTTTCTTTAATCTTTTGTCTTCTTTGTTTTACTCTATTACTTTGGTGAAGATGCTTATCTAGAAGCTTCTCATGAAAATCCACATAGATTAAAATTTTAGAACACTTGCATATCTGAATATGTCTTTTTTCTCTCTTCACATTTGACTTAACCATTTAGCCGGATATAGAATTCTATGATGGAAATACATTGCTCCAATGTATTCTAGGTGCTAGTGTCATTATTGAGAAGTCTGATGTTTTACTGATTTCTGCCTGTGTGTGTGATCCTTTTTTTTATCCTTCTCTGAAAGTGTTTATCCCCATTCTTTATCTCAGTGTTTTGAAATTTCAGGATGATACATCCAGGCGTGTATCTTTTTTTCATTCATTATGTTTGACCTTTTGATAATTCCGTTATACTTGGAGTTTCACGCTCTTGTTCTGAAAATCCTCTTGGGGTTTATTATCTGTAATTATCTCCCTTGTTCTCTCTGAGCTCTCTTATTGAAATTTCTCTGAGACTATTAGACCTCTTTGATGAATGCTTTAATTTTCCTATTATTTCTTTTCATTTCACCTCACTGTGCTTTGTCTACTTCCTAAGAGATTTCTTATATTTATTT
The DNA here is from genome assembly GCF_022079265.1 of Lynx rufus. Taxonomy (NCBI): domain Eukaryota; kingdom Metazoa; phylum Chordata; class Mammalia; order Carnivora; family Felidae; genus Lynx; species Lynx rufus. The sequence continues at coordinate 4,945,974 of NW_025814837.1, read as the reverse complement.
TCTAGAAGTCTCTTTAATTTATTATAGTTATTCCATATTTAATATCCATTTACTCTTTTTTATTTTCTGACTTTTCTTTTACAATAACCTTCTGTTCTTGTTGCATGGCTACCTTTTTTTTTTTCCTGAAGCTATTAGCAGTAATTTTTTTAAAGATAATTCTTTAGTTTCCTGCTTTAATTTTGTTTCCTGTGAGTCCCTTATGTCCAGTTTTTTGTTTTGTTTTGATTTTTGTTAGAGTCTTTCATAAGTGTCTGCTGATCTTATGTTCATCTGTTCATACTTCAGAGTGAGGAACCATATTGCTAACTGGAATTCTGTGATTATGAGTGGGCTTTGTTGACTAATGGACTTCAGTGTGGGGTGATTGGATCCTGGAAGTTTTGTTAGCCAAATGTCAGATTATTTAAAGACAAACCCTCTAGGTTTCCATCTTGTTGCCAGTCTTCTGGGAGCCTAGCAGGTTAAGGAAGGAGAGTGTTTTACCATTCAGTCTTTAGACTCCACTTTATGTAGGTGCTAGTTATAAAGGAGACAGGCCTGAGGCCTGACCCTTAGACACCCACATTTAGAGAAGAGGAGGAAGGTGAAGTCAATGAGAGGGACATAGGACTCGTCACCATGTCAGGAAGAGAACCAAAGAAGGGGGAGTAGGTAAATAGCATCGACTGTAGCCCAGATGTCAAATCAGTTGACTTCAGGCAGCAATTGGAAGTCTTCACTGCTGCTGTGGAGGTGAAATCCAGCTTGTGGGAAAAAATCCAGCTTGAAGGAAATGGAGGAAGGGAAGCTACATGGCCCTATAGAGACTGAACTCTCTGTCTCACTGGACTGTTGTCCTTCTGCAGCCATTGCTGGCTCCAGTTCATGTTCCTTCCATAGGTTCTGAGTATATTCTGGGGAAATAGGGGATGTATGCACATCAGCCATCAGAAGTGATTGACAGGAGATGAGAGGGATTCTTAAATGTATGAAAGTAAAACAAACACTTTATTTAAGGAAAAGGCAACTTGGAAAAAAAAGCCTAATAAATAACTCAGTACAGCTGGCTTAAGCACTTTAAAGCCAGTGTCTGTGATAAGCAATGAAAACATTAATATAAAATGCTTCACCATAAATGAGTACAATTCAGGCTGATGTATTGCAGCTGAGCCGGCTGTCGGATGGCATGCTTTTAAAGTGATGTTTACAATCAGTACTTTTTCCTTTGGTAACTAGAAGAAGGCAGAAATGGCTGGAAGCCCTGCCAGGGTGCGGCTCTGAGCCTCAGGAGGGTGGGAGCTCTGCCAGGGCTGGCCTTCCTCTACATCCCCTCTACCAACCAGCTTGAGATAAGGCAGTTACAGAAGTGTGATGCGGGGCTGAGCACAGAGCTCGGAGCCTGGGTTCAACTGGTGGGCAGCTGTTAGGTCTGGAGACAGTGGGTCAGTATTTCTGGGCTCTTTATCTCCCCAGCTAGTCCTGGAGGTCACAGAGGGTGTCTCCCAAGTTCTTGGAGACCAGGGCCTTTATGTCCCTGCTGACGTTTCCTCTTCCTCTGCTGTGGAGCCTCTTAGCAGTGTTGCCTATTGGGCTGCTTACCCCTGCAGTTCACTCAAAACAAACATGTGTTTCACTTTGACATTTTACAATTTATCAAATGGAGGGGAGAATGTCACCTGTCCTATCATGTCAGTGTGGTTGTGGAAGAATCAGATAAAATAGCCATACAAAAGAACACAAGAATGTTAAGCTTGCATGGGAGGGGCAGAGAGAGAGAGAGAGAGAGAGAGAGAGAGAGAGAGAGAGAGAGAGAGAATCCCAAGCAGGCTCCACACCCAGCAGGGAGCCAGACTCCAGACTTGATCTCATGACCCTAGGATCATGACCTGAGCTGAAATCAAGAGTGAGACGCTCAACTGTTTGAGCCACCCAGGCACCCCCAGCCTTCCTTTTAATGTATGGGTAATCTGGTAATCATCCTCAAAAGGACGTTCCTTCCTATGCAATAATAATAAGCATGTCGTGTTTCCTGAGTGCCATCTTCATGCCAGGCTGGAGTGGTTCCTCCTGGGAATGTACCCACCAGCTCCTGGCTCCATGCCTGTGTAGGCAGCCTTCTCAAGGCCTTCGAAAGCCCTTTCTGTCTTCCTGTCTCAGCTCCATCAGGATTCTGCTTCTCCTTTGCTGCCAACACTTGTTTCTCTATCCCTGGTTTCTGACAGCCTTGCTGGCTGACCGAGAAATGGGAGCTATTTTGTTTTGTTTTCTTTATCATTGTTGTCCATGAAACACATTACAAGGCCCTTTCCTTAAAGTGTTTTACTGTCAATCACTGTGGGGAGAATAAACAAAACAGCATAGATGGTGAAGAGGTCAAAGAGAGCCTTGGTGGTTGTCACTGGCTAGTAGCTCCTGAATTCTGTTTTAAACAATGACTCCAAAGTTTCCCAAAAGGGGACTGAGAGCTTCTCTAGCTATGTCTAGGGTCTCGCTGACAGCCCTTGATGGCTTGAGTGAAGCCAGCCTACTCAGACTCTCACCTATAACTGTGGCTGGCTGCACCCCACGGGGGCTGGAGACCACCTTCCTCCTCCAAGCCCCTCGTCAGGTGAGGAGTTGGGCTGCTTCTCTGGACCCTGAAGTGTTTCTGTTGTTTCCTTTGCATTTCCTATGGCTTCTGTCACAAATAACCACAAGATTAGTGGCTTCAAATGACAAAAATGTATTATCTTACAATTCTGGAGGTCAGAGGTCAGGTCTCAGTGGGCTAAAATCATGGTGCTGGCAGGACTGCATTCATTCTGGAACCTCTTGAGGTGAATCTGTCATCTTTTTTTGCCTTTTCCGATTTCTTGAGCCCACCCACCTTCAAAGGTTCACGGTTGGTTCATGGCCCCTTTTCGTCTTCAAAGCCAACAATGGGTCCACATGGGTCCTCATGTCCCCACTCTGATGCTGACACTCCTGCCTCTTCCATCTTTTCAGGGCCCTTGTGATGTCACTGGGCCCACTTGAATAATCCTGGATAGTTTGTCTCCCTCTCCCTCTCCCTCTCCCTCTCCCTCTCCCTCTCCCTCTCCCTCTCCCTCTCCCTCTCTCTCTCTCTTTCTTATATATATGTATATGTATATATATGTATACATATATATATATATATATATATATATATAGTTTAAAAAAAGTTTTTACTAATTTTTGAGAGAGAGAGAGAGAGAGAGAGAGAGAAAGAGCATGAGCAGGGGAGAGGCAAAGAGAGAGGGAGACACAGAATCCGAAGCAGGCTCCAGGCTCCAGGTTCTGAGTTGTCAGCACAGAGCCTGATGTGGAGTTTGAACCTACAAACCACAAGATCATGACCTGAGCCGATGTTGGATGCTCAACTGACTGAGCCACCCAGGCACCCCTTGTCTCCCTACTTAAGGCCAGCTGTTTAGCAAACCTATTTCATCAGAAACCTTAATTCTCTCTTGTCACGTAAGGGAACATATTCATAGGTTCTAGGGATTAGGACATGGACATCTTTGGGGAGGGGGGTTGGCATCATCCCTATCACAAATATCTACAATTGACTTCTCCTTGAAATACTCCCCTTATTCTTGACATAAGATGAGCTACAAACACTGCTTCCACTCTCAGGTCAAGCTTGTCTTGTTACCTGGGATCCTCAGATGGACAGACTCACTCTAGTTTCTCATGAGGCCCCGGTGGTAGGCAGGTGCCAGCTTTCCAGGAGACTCCATTGCCAGCAACCAGAAGCCTCTTTAAGGGCTTCAAAGACCCTCTGTCCCTATTAGGCTTCACTCTCAATTCACACATCTGGTCTGAGGGAGTGTAAGAGGCCATGTGCCCTGAGCACCACAAAAGTCCTGTTGCCACTGTAGTCACCTGCAGGGATTTTATAATAGTACACTCCAGTATTCTATACTTGAATGATCAATAATGACCAAGAATGATCAATTGTCAGATAAGATAGTTTGAACAATCAGAAACAAGAAATGTGTATACAGATCTTCCTCATCTTATGATGGGGTTATGTCCTGACAACCCGTCATAAACAGAAAATATTGTAAGTTGCAAATGCATTTAATATATCTAACCAACTGAACATCATAGCCTAGCCTACCTCAAATGTGCCCATAATGTTTATATTAGCCTACACTTGGGCAAAATCATCCAACACAAAGCCTATTTTATAATAGTGTTGAATATCTCATGTATGTATTGAATACTATACTGAATGTGAAAAACAGAATGGCTGTATGGTACAGAATGTTTGTAAGTGTATTGGTTGTTTGCCCTCATGATCACATGGCTGACTGGTGCCTGGCATCACAAGAGAGGATTGCAGGGCATATCACTGGGCCAAGAAAAGATCACAATTCAAAGTATGGTTTCTACTGAATGCATATTGCTTTCCCATTATCATAACATTGAAAACTCATAAGTCAAACCATCATAAGCCAGGGACTGTCTGTATATAATTTCTAAGCTGGAAAGAGAAGGATAATTTTGCCAAGTTCCTATTATAAGGAAGGCCAGCTGCTCCCTCAGACACGATCATGCTGCCATTACCATCCGGTACAGTTAGGCAGCTCTAGGACCGTGGTGCAGATCCACCACTGCGTCACCTTGGGCAAGTTACTTCATCTCTTTGGGCTTTAGTTTTCTTTTTCCTCAAACGGGAAGGCTTAATTTGAAGAGTGAGCCAAAATGTACCGGATGTATTCTCTGTTCCTTTCTTCCACTATTTGCTCCGCTTCTACCTCAGTTATCCACACTACCTCTCATTGTTCTGATCATGCTTCATTTATTTCTAAAGGGCCTAGGAATGACATGTGTTAGTTTGAGGCCCCCTTCCCCCATCCCTGACATGCATGTGCATGTGCCCACTCATGGATACACACACTGGATAGAGATGTGGATATGGTATGGAATGTCTCAGACTTTTCTGCATCAAGCCTGCCTCACATTGGAGGGGAGCTAACCCCACAGGAAGAAAGGACACAGTGGGGAAGGCTCAGACAGAGGGAACTGTGGGTGGAAGAGGATCTAGAATCATCTAAATTAATCATCTACAATTTTCGATTTGAGAAGCCATTCCCCAGGCCTAGCACTGCTGTTCCCCAAACTTTCTCTTCTTCCATGGGGGATGGTGAACAGAATCATAGGGTGGGAGGGTGGGGAGAGGGATGTGTCACTGGCTGAACCAGCAATGGTTTCTAGACCAAATCAGCCCAAACCACTCCCCTCTATACCAGAAAGACCTACACACAAAGGGCCAAACTCAGCTCTTCAGTGCTTCCTGATTGCCACTATACTTCTTTCCAGACTGCAATTATAAATTTGAACTGAACAGATGTATTATATGGAAATGCTTTAAAACATTATTAGGAACAGCTTTTGTATTAGTAGTAATAAATCCATACCTGCAGTCACTTCTCATTGCTGTCTAACTCTTTGATAACTTGAAAGATGTAAATTCTGTTCCACTGTAAATTTGGGTAAGTGTATTGGTGCCCTCCTTCCTTCACTATTCTGTTCTTCTCCCTCCCAATCCACTTGTCCCACTCCCCAAGGCCTGCTCACAGCTCCATTCAGAGGGGAGAGCTCAAACCTTCAAGCATTGACTCTACTGCATGATCTTGAAGGACTTAGGTACACTTCGTGCCCCTGGTTATAGGCTGCTCCTCAAGTGGCTCTCAATGATCCCTGCCCCCTGGCACTCATGCCCTCTGTGGGGCTGGACCTAGTGACTTGAATCTAATGACTAGAATACCATGAAAGTGATGGAAATGTCACTCTCGAGGTTAAGTTATAAAAGGCTCTGACGTTCATCTTGCTGGCACTCCTTTTCTTGCCTTTTCGGCTTGCTGGCTTTGATTAAGCGAGCTGCCATGGTGGAGAGACCCACATAGCAAGGACCTGAGGGTAGCATCTGGTTAACAGCCAGTGAGGAGCTGAGATCCTCAGTCTGATGGCCCTTGAAGAACTGAATCCTGCCAACACTGGTGTATGAGCTTGGAAACAGGTCCTGCTTCATGGGAAGACTGTGGCTTCAGCTGCCGCCCAGACTGCAGCCCGTGAGAGATCCTGAAGCTGACCCAGCTAAGCTGGGCCCAGGTTCTATATCCATAGAAAATGGAAAATAATAGAAATAATAATAAATAATAAATGTGTGTTGTTTGAAACCACCAAGTTTTGGGGTAATTTGTTACACACCAATAGATAACTAACATGCTTTTTATGTCACTGATCTGTAAAATGGAAACTTTCCTGCTAGTCCACCTAAGTATAGCAGGAAGAATAAGGTTTGAAGACACATTTCAATAGTGAAACCTCATTCTGGTTGCATCAGTAGTAGTCAGCCATTGATTTATTCCATAAATACCTACTGAGCACCAATTATGGTCAGATACTGTGCTGCGAATGTAGGCTACAGAAATGAATGTGATATCCCTATTTCCTTCGATGAGGTCATGGTCTTTGTGAGGAAGTGATATACAGTTTGGAGACAGTGAAACACAGTTATATTAAATGTTCTGAAATATCCTCAAAATGATTTGAGGAAGCCAGGTGCCCAATACAACCTCACATAACAAAATTGCCCACCAAAGTAGCAAGGATTCTTGGAAATCTCTAGGGATTTCCTGTTCTTCCTTTCCCACTGAGTGTACCAACCAGAAGAAATGAATTTAAGTAGGTCAGAAGGCTTAGAATTTGATAAGACCCTTGGGTACAATCCTCAAGTGTGTATATGATGTACTCGTGTCTTGAGCCCAAGTCCTAGGACATACTTTCAACTGGGAACCCCTTCAGTGTCACCTTTATAGACACTTGGCTCTGGCCCCATGACATGCTCTATCTGCAGCAAACCTTGTCTTTAGCGCTATTCATAATCCTTCCAGTGTTTTCTGTGATTTCTCCCTCTCACCTGATCTCCAAGAGCCCCTGGAAACTGAACCACATATTCCAGCACCCAGATTCTCTTTTGCTTCATAAATATTTTTTGTTCACTCATTCATTCCTTCATTTGACAAAAAGGAAACAGTAGGGGAGAGTGAGTGCTGGGCTTTAGAAAGTATGGGATAAAAAGAGGATTTGTTGGAAGTCTATTTGAGAAGTTGTTAGTCTCCTAGATCCGCTCCAGTACCCAGCTTCACACCATGACAAGAGATGGGAATGGTAGTCTCTGTATAAACCGAACCCTAGAGGCCCAGACTGCATCACTGGCCACAACAGAGGGTGGGGGTGTGGTGCCTTGGGGAAAACAGTGATTAAATGAAGAACATACATAGTCTACATCATAGCTTCATTGCTTCCATGTGATGAGACTTGAACTAGTTACCTGAATCCCTTACCTCTTCTATATTCAGCAGTAACTGCCTGCAGAACATCTCCACTCAGAAGTTCCAGTATTTCTGCATTCACAACCATGAAACCCACACACATTCCCCAGAAACCTTTGGTCCCCAGACATCCAATCATAATGTGTATCAGGGCCTTTGCACTGCTGTTCTCTCTGCCAGGAATGCTTTCTCTCTGTGCCAGAAATGGCCTACTCACTCTTCCACTTTAAGTCTTCGCTCAGATTTCACCTTCATAATGAGTCCCTCTTTTATCATAGTATTTAAAATTGCAGCCCTCCTCTTCCCACAACCTTGAACAACACTTGACGTGTAATCGTCCCTCAGTACATGTTTTTAGAATGAAGTGGAGTGTTTGAGCAAAAGCTGGAAACTCATATATTTGTGTGTGTGTGTGTGTGTGTGTGTGTGTTTGTGTGTGGTTATAAGTATATCATCTATATCAATATCTATATCTGTATCTACATATGTCATAAAGTTTTCCATTTAAACGATTTTTAAATATATAGTTCAGTGGCATTAAGTACATTCAGAATGTTATGCAACCATCACTGCTCCATTTCTGGAACTTTGTCTATCATCACAAACTGAAATTCTGGGCCCATTAAGCAATAGCTCCCTGAAGATATTTGCAATGATGTATCTGATAAGAGGCTAATATCTAAAATATATAAAGAACTCATACAACTCAACACCAAAAAGCCAAATAATCCAATTAAAAAAATGGGCAGAGGACCTGAATAGACATTGTTCCAAAGAAGACATATAGATACCCAACAGATACATGAAAAGATGCTCAACATCACTAATCATCAGAGAAATGCAAATCAAAACCACAATGAAATGTCACTTCACACCACTTGGAATGGCTAATATCAAAGATAAGAAATAACAAGTGTTGGTGAGCATACGGAGAAAAGGAAACCCTTGTGCACGGTTGGTAGGAATGTAAACTGGTGTAGCCCCTATGGAAAACAGTATGGAGGTTCCTCAAAAACTTAAAAATAGAATACCATATATTTCTAGTAATTATACTGTTGGGTATTTACCCAAAGAAAACAAAACACTAATTTAAAAAGATATATTCATCCCTGTATTTAGTGCAGTAATATTTTACAATGGCTAAGATATGGAAGCAAACTAAGTATTTATCAATAGATGAATGGATAAAGAAGATGTGGTATATACATACAATGGAATAACACTCAGCCATCAAAAAGAATGAGATCTTGCCATTTGCAATAACATGGATGGTCATGGAGGGTATTATACTAAGTGAAATAAGTCAGACAGAGAAAGACAAATACCGTATGACTTCACTTACATGTGAAATCTAAAAAAAACAAATGCACAAATAAGAAAAGAAACAGACTCATAAATAGAGAACAAACTGGTGTTGCCAGAAGGAAAGGGGTAAGAGGATGGGTGAAATACATAAAGGGGATTAAGTCATGGGGATGAAAAGCATAGCATAAAAATACTGTTACCAATATTGTAGTAACTTTGTATGGTGATGGATGGTAACAACACTTAATCATAGTGAGCACTGCATAATGTATACAACTGTCAAAGCACTATGTTGTACACCTGAAACTAATATAATATTGTGGGTCAACTTTACTTCAATTAAAAAAAAAGGAAAAGGAAGAAACAATTGCTCTTTATTTACTCCCTCCCCTTAGCTCCTGGAAACCACAGTTCCACTTTCTGTCTCTGAATTTGACTACTCTAGCTACCTCATATAAATGGAATCATATAATATTTGTCCTTTTGCATCTGGCATCTTTCACTTAGCATGATGTTTTTAAGGTTAATCCATGTTGTGGCATGTGTCAGAATTTCCCTCCTTTGGGATGCCTGGGTGGCTCAGTCAGTTAATTAGTGGACTCTTGATTTTGGTTCAGGTCATGATCTCACGCTGTCAGCCCAGAGCCTGCTTGGGATTCTCTCTTTCTTTCTCTCTCTTTCTCTGTCCCTCCCCTGCTTGTTCTCTTTCCTTCTCTCCCTCTCAAAAGAAATAAATAAATAAACTTAAAAAAATAATTTCCTTCCTTTTTAAAGTTGAATGATATTCCATTGTGCTCATATATCACATTTTGTTTATCCATTCATCTATTGATGGTGGAAGCCTCTGTTTTTTCAGAGATGATGCCCAAAGACGGCGGGTGGGCCTCGTCACCTCTTGTGTTCATCCTGATGAGTAAGAGCCATTGAGTTTTTTCTCCTATGGATTTGTGGTGATTGCTCATTAAGGGAGAGGCATTTCTGGACAATTAGAGGAAGCCCCCAAATTTTGGGTATGAAGTTACTTTTCTTTCTCCAGCACTATAGTGGAAGCTGGAGATAGAAAGAATTTATTGAAAGCTACGAGGGTGAGTTATCTACTTTATGGTTCATGAATAATGAAAAAAATAGACTCTGTCGCTAAACATTATTTATATCCATTCTTCATTGAATAGGTGACTTCAGGCTAAATGCTAAAACCAAAAAACAAAACCTGAAATTAAAAAGAACCATAGCTGAGAACAACTGAGTAATCACCTTGCTAGAGATCCCAAGGGGGCTTACACTTGGTTCTGTTGTGTGGTGTCCAAGCTCCTGTGGGAGTGGGGCAGCTAGGCACTGTCTGGTGCCCCTGAGAGGGCACTCCCATTCACTCTGGCATGATATTCCTTTGCCTTCTCTTATCCCACCTTGTTTTGCTTTGTTTGTTCTGTTTTTCACTTAATAATGTACCTAGGGGTGATGGTAATTTTAAAGAAGCATATATCAGTTTTTCTTCTGTGTTGACGTTGAACCCCCATGTATAATTTGTTGTTTTGTGGATGTGTTTGATGCAGTTCTGGGCACTGAAGGTGCTCCTCAAGACAATGAAGTGAGTCCTAAGCACCCTCCTGCCTACTTTTTTGTGGCCTTTCTAGCTCTCTCCATGAGCCACCAAAGCCTGATAGAGTGTACAAGGGTAGCCACCTACCTTCCTCCCAGGAAGGCCTTTCCCCATTGCTCTCCCTCCCTGAAGGCAGGATAACCTGGGGGAGAGTCTGGTTCCCTGCACTGCACTGATGTGTTGTGAGAAAAAAATATCATTTGACTGTTAATGGGCAAGATATGGAAAAAAAGGAGAAAACTTGTAAATTATTCCAGAGAGGATGTTTGGAACTTCAGATGCAGGATCCATCTCTATGAGAACTTGGGGAGATCCTGTGACCACCCCCAAAACCATGGAATTTGGAGGGGAGAAGGATCCCCTAGTTAGAACTCCAGATGTGCTCTCCCACAGAAACATGTTGGGGTCTAGGGTCCTATTAGGACAGGATTGCACTGCAGTTACATAGGGCTTCAACAGGCTTCCGTGGGCTGCCTGGGACTCTAACCACCACGCACAACATGGTTTCTATGGAAAAATGCATTTTGAGTACCAGAAAACTGACATACACTCAAACTTTTGGAACGGATCCTGCTCTTAAGTTGGAGACCGCTGAATACCACATTCACAGCTAAATTATATACATAGGCCTATTTTTAAGACATATGCCTATTTCAGCTTATGTAACAATGGGAATTGGAAGAAAGAATTGATAAAAGTAGAAATCATGTTCTTGGTGGGAAAGGGGGAAGATGTGAACATTCACTATGTAGAACACATTCAGTTTTGCATGAAAGGAGAGTGGAAAACACAGAGAGAATGCTTAAAATAGTCTCTGGGTTTGTGTGGTTCACCCATGTGGGTTTTCTTTTAAGCAGTTCCACACACATACAGTTCTTAATATTGAGACCAACAGTTGAATTCTATAGTAACAAAGAAGATTGAATTAGATTAAGAGGTCAAGGTATCACCACAGCCTGCATTTTATAGGCTATGCCTAAGTCATGAAGGGTCACTAGTATTCTGTCTCCCCTTGGTGTGTGGGCTTCCAGGATGATGGATAATGAACTCCCTGGTGCAAGACCTAGAGTCCCTTGTCCCAAATGGGCCTAAACTGCAGGTCCAGCAATAGCTTTGCATAGGACCATGCCTTGGTATCCATTTTCCAGAGCTCTCAGTAACTCAAGGTCAACACTCATATCCACTGGTCACCAACCCAGTGTTTAAAATGGTGGTTACTTTGCTCTCAAAATGAACTAACTTAAATTCATTTCATTTTACTTTACTTCAAATAACTTCATCGAACCCATTAATTCATGCAGTTAAAGTAATTCATTTCAATTTAACTACTGTAAATCAACAACTCAAATAATCTCAGGTGAGAACTGAATTCAATACCCCAAACATTGATTAAACCACTCTAGTTGGCTGGTACTGTGTTCTTAACTCTGGAAAATCACGAAGATGGTTCAGTTGGCCTTTGGGTTTGCAGGGAGCTGTGGGATGAATATTCTCCTCCTCTCCAACTGTGTGTATTTTATTCATAGACTGCCCTTGTATTCTAGACAAAAATAACTAATATAAATGCTGTGAATTTAAGAAACAGTTTTAGTTCTGATTCATACTTCGTGTTTGGAATAGTGTAGTTGGTGTCTCATAACAAAAAGAAAGATATGGAGGAAAAGAGGGCAGGACTGGTATCAGAATTCTTGGGGAATTCTTGGGGAAAGCTGGCTCTTCTCCATGGCGTGCGCACTGTGTCACCCACACCCATTCCCTGTGCTCAACGCGGAGGTGGCTTCTATACCCAGGGAGGAAAGACTCCTGCTGTGTGTAGCTTCTCCATGCCTGGCCTTTTCATTAGCACAAGCCTGTTTCCCATGGGAATAGCTGCCCAAGTCTAGAAGGATAGATCTGTGTGCTGATAGTGGGGGAAGTGAGGAAAGGAGGGAGTTAGGTATGGATGCTTTCTTACATTCTGATCATCATTATGATGAAGGAACTCCAGCAGAATGGAAGGAACGTTGGGCTCTGGGTTAGGAGGCCTCAGTTCTGGTTCTTGTTCTGTTAAAAAGTTGCTGGGTGATCTTGTGCTGGGTGAACTTGCCTTTTGTGGCAAGCTGATTGGCAATGTGTCTTTTAACTCTATAATCAGAGCCAGAGGTGGTAACTGTGAGAGGAGAGATAAGCTGCTTGTCTTCCTGGGTGTAGCTTCTGCTGGTTCCAGCTATGGACAGCAGGAGCTGGTACAGTGTTTAGCCTATAGCTGTTCAATTTTTGGACCAATCCCAACTCAGCAGGTTAGCTTTTAGGCACTTGGCCCCATGAGCCAGTTGAATCTGAAATTGATAGTGTGGTTGTGCCCCTAGATGTCACTGTTAAAATTTTTTCTTCAATACCAGCAGGCCCAGCTCTGCCAGTCAGAGCCATCATCATACTAGAAATATGGTCCAGGCTCTGTATTCACCATTTCCCATTCATTACTTCTTTTAGATGTCACAGCCTTTCTGTAGGGAGGCACTGTCCCCACCCTTCAAATGAACAGGATGGACTCCAGCTGATATCCACTTGATTCTGAAACTCATTCCTTTAAGTCCTAATGATACAATCCTCAAGATGGGTTTTCTGCTGCTGTTTTCTACCTTGTCATCCAGTTCTTGGGAAGGAACACAATGCTATCCTGAAGCCCAGACCTACTTGTGTTTGTCTTTGACTCTCTGGCAACCTTTTTCCCAGACTCTGTGAGCCTGACCCTGTTCCTTGATTCCCAAGATAGTGAGAGCCAGTTTCTGGCACTATGTGAACCACATTCTCATGCCAGGATGCTGCCCTCACCTGAATTTGATAACACCTGCCATCTGGCTCATTCTGCTTGCCTTCCCCATCCTCTGAACTGTAGTCCCGGGGATATCAGGGCCCAGAGGAGCTAAGGCTGACTTTATCACAACTCTTTGGGTCTTTTCATCAGTGGTTTGAGGCTGGCCCTATAGTTCTCAAAATGTCCTTAGCCCTCCTATGGACATCTTCTCTTTTGCCACCTGCCCACTGCTGAGAGCTCACACAATTCCATCAGAGTTCACTTGACTTAGGACATCTGGGGCCCGAGGGAAAGGACACAGGGAAACGTGGTGATCCAGGCCTAGAATGGAAGGTGACACCATGGGTCAAGCCGGCAGTGGGTAGTTATAGTGTAGGGCTTGCACAACAGAGCTCCATAAATACACCTTTTGTTTTATTCACATGTTCCTTTCTACTCTCACTTATTTCTTTGCTTGTGGAGAGCTCTTGAGCATGGAGCCACAGGGGAGAGAGGCCTTTTCACTGAGGCAGCCCAGTCTTGTTATGCCCGTGCTTTTTGCAAGATTTGGTTGTTTTCCATCTTAATTATGCTCTTTGCATCAGTGGCTGGCGGGCACACAACCTTTAAAGGAGTTTATCTTAAAAACCCACTCTCTCCTGAGAGAAACCATTCTATGGGGGAAATGTGAGACTTCTAGGGAGTGTGTGTGTATGTGTGTGTGTGTGTGTGTGTAGACTGAAGTGGGGGTAGTGGTGCTGCTTTCTTGCTTACTGTTGCTTTGAGGAAGTCAGAGCTGGGTGCCTGGGGATACTTAGATGCTCCCTAGCCTCTAGTCTCATCAAACACACACAGGCTTCTTGTGATACTATTGTTGAGTCAACTGAGGACAGTAGTGACATTGTGAAGGGGAATGGGTTAAAGGAGTGACAGCATTATGAGTGTAGGTTACATTTATTTTAATACAGTGACTAATTGTAACATATTTCTTTGAATTAAGACTTTGAATACCCCTGGCTGAATAGAGATGCCATCCTGCAGAAATAACAGTTTATAATTATCAGCCATTCACATTTTAGTGTAAATCAACACACAACTCCATTACCAAGTGCATGGTCTTCCCATATCTAGGAGAAATATTAGATAATCCATTCATTTATATTTTGATTTACTCACTTGATAACTTTTTAAAAAATCTCTAAGTGTGTATTCTGACCTATACAGGAAGCCCAAACAAAGAAAAAGAACTGATCCCTTGAGGAAGTAGTTGGGGACCTGGAATTCCCCACAGGAAACAATAGAACATGACAAGGATAAATTATAGTTAGGAGCTAGACCAGGTGTTATAGACATAGCTGCACATTGATGTTGAAAGAAGCAGGCTTCAATAGGGCTGAGGTTAGCTCTGAGGAGGAGCTAAGATCTGTACTGGATTTTTGCTCTTGGAATTGCCCAGATGAGGTTGATATTAAAGTCCAGATTGATAGTATGGAGTAAATAAGGAGAAAATGAGTAGACCACAGGAACTGGAGAAAGCAGAAGGCTTGTGTTACATGTAAGGAAACACCTGCTGATTCTGTGATGGTGATGTCAAGAGAAATCTTTTGCTCTTCTTTCCCAACATAATTGCCTAATTCATTCTTCTAAATTTTTTTAATGTTTATTCATTTTTGAGAGGGAGAGAGAAAGAGAGAGAGAGTGAGAGAAGGGCAGAGAGTGAGAGACATAGAATCCAAAGCAGGCTGCAGACTGTCAGCACAGAGCCCAACACAAGGCTCAAACCCACAAACTGTGAGCTCATGACCTGAGCTGAAGTCAGACACTTAACCGACTGAGCTGCGTAGGCGCCCATGATTCATTCTTTCTTAAGCAGTGTCCATCTCTGGTTTGAATTTTCTAGCTTCCAGGCTACCAGGTATGATGCTCTGCATTCACATACTACGTGCTTAATTAATGTATTCAATCAATGAAAAGAATGAATCATAAATAGTGTTGAGCATATCTACTAAGCTGAACTACTTTGATTCTTCTGGACTAAAGTTCATCTCTCCCAAACCTGAAAGAGGGGTGATCTAACAACAAATGCTGCAGTTTAATCCCTGGTCACATTTCCATTCTCTCTCTGTTTTTTCATGAGCATTCACATGGCCTCACTCAGAATCATTCAGACATAGCTTATTTTGCCGTTCATGTGCTTAGATGCTGTGGAATAGCCAAGCCAAAAGGATGCCACCCTTGCTCCTAAGGACTTAAAATTGGTTGTTAATTTTATATGGTGGGCAGTGAGGAATTTCCCTGGGAAAAAAAGATCTACTCTATAATAAAATGTCACCCCAACTCTGCATACAACTCTGATTTATTTACTAATGCTGTGACCCCTCATTAGATTATATCTTTGAGAAGGTACACCATCTGAGAAAGAGGATTAGATATACCTGACCTGTGTGATACTCTTTCTGGCCATGAGTCCGTTCACCCAGCTGAGGATGGGCTCCCCAATACAGCATAAGCACCAGGGTCTCCTGGAGGAATGCAGTGACTCAGTGTCCCATTGGAATTCCATGTGCTCAAATTTGTCACCAATTCCTAAAACTTCTAGATGTGACCATATGTGGTCTTGTGGCTTCTACAAAAGGCCCTTTTTGTGGGGCCTCAGCCTACAGCCATGCCACAGATCAGAAGACCTACCTGCTACTCAGCTGAGTTCCCAGCCCTCCACAAAGAATCTGAAATTGAGACCAATACTAAGGTGCTTTCATAATCTGTTATCCTCTCTTACTATTTCTTTCTAACCAGGAAGGCAGAATATTTAGACTTCCACCAAATTCCCAAGAAGCTGACCTTCGAATCTGCACTGTCATTGCTCAGGTCTTTTCCCACCCACCCAATGGCCATGCCAGAGGGTGGACTGGCTGTCACCGCAGTGCCCAGGAGGGTGAATGACTGCTTCCTGTGTGCCATGATGCTGGCAACAACCATGCCAGTCCTCTAGTCTCTCTAGCTGGGTGATTATCAGGATGATAATGCAGATAGCACTGCACTTGTGATGGCTTTATGATTCAGTAAACATTGAGCAGAACAGAATCAGAGACATTAAAGCTCAAGTTGGAGAAACAGTGGACAAAACCAGACCCAGCCCAAGAGGTGAGGTCACACTAGGGTTGGACAGAAGATACTCAGGTTGAGTGGGACAACTTCTAGGACCAGAGCTGCATGGAACCAAAACTGGGAGAGTCGGAGAAAAAGGGCAGCTGGACATAATTGTCATGGATGAAATCTTGCTAGTGAGCCCTTCCCAGCCATGCTATGGTGCTGATACAATGTGGGGACATTTTATTGAATCCATTGTTGGAGCAAGACAGCTCTCTTCTGGGCTACACCCCAGCTTCTCTTTCCTTAGAGAGAGCAGTGGTTGAACCAGGGTTAGCAGGCAGGGCTTAGGGCCAGGACTGGGTGTGCTTCCTGTCCTGGGTTAGGCCCCATCTCTCCTTCTCACAGTAAACCCCACCCACCTGCTGCAGCTTGCCCCTTCTGCCTCTGCCTAGTCCTTTCTGTATCCCCCACTCCACCCCCAGCCCCCACATCTGGGGCAGCATCACAAGGACTTGGGTTAATTGCTGGTTATTCTGTAGGTGACTCTGGTTTCTTCATTATGCTAGTATTTGTCTCCTTTTGTATTTGTTTGAGATGGAGATCTCAGGGCTGTTCACAGTAGGGTTATCTGTCATGTTTGTTGATTGCTGGTTTGATATTTCCTTCTCTTCCCACACCAATCACACACTTCTCCCCAGCCCACCAATTTCTCTATACACTTTGTGGGGTGAGGCTAAATTTACCTTTTATTCTCTCCATTAAAAGTCTGCCTGGATGTTGGATGCTTGTTTTTTTGGCTAGCCTGAACTGACTCCAATGTATCAAAAATGCCAATCAATAGTACCTTGACCCTCCTGGGTATAGAATTGGTTTTATCTGTGTTTCATGTTTGTAATTTCTGTTGGGTCATTTTTCTCTTAGTATCGTATTTGAAGATCTAGCCAGGCACTGGCTGGGAACATTGGGATGAGGAAGATGTAGTGCGAATAAGATCCGAAGCAGCCCGTGGAGAGAATGAGAACAGAGGACTGGAAGGATGGACTTACCCCATGGAAAGTTCCAGGAGATTCAGGCCTGTGAGTAAAGTGCAGTGCCCCACTGGTACAATAATCACAGGCCACATTTGATTAATCTGGGCTGAATCAGCACTGGGGTACTGGGACAGATAACACTTATGAATACAGATGGAAAGTGTGTCTCAGGACACAGGAACGGTTGATAGCTTGGGACCCCCTTTGGTATCTAGAAGGGGAATTCCAAGAGCCAAGAAGCATCCTCTCCTAGGAAGGACTGGGCTTGCTTATTCTTCCCTTCCTCTTTTACTTCATCAAATAATTAACAAACACTCAGTAGCTCTGCTGGGTCCTGGGGCAATCTGATTAACAAACAGAAAGACTCTTTGGAGCTCAGAGGGGAGCAGACTAAAACTAAACAAACAAATGCATGAAATAACTACAAATTGTAAAAATATCTATGAAGAAAACAAATACTGCTAAGAGAGCAAATGATGGTGGGAGGTGGTTGGAGCAAGAAAGCCAAGACTTGGGGCTCCTGGGTGGCTCATTCAGTTAAGCATCCAACTTTGGTTCAGGTCATGATCTCATGGTTCGTTTGTTAGAGCCCTGTGTTGGGCTCTGTGCTGATAGCTCAGAGCCTGGAGCCTGCTTTGGATTCTGTGTCTCTCTCTTTCTCTGCCCACCCCTGCTTGTGCTCTGTCTCTCTCTGTGTCACAAAAATGAATAAACATTAAAGAAATAATAATAATAATAATAAAAAAGAGTAAGCCAAGACTTGAAGGATGAGATGCGGCTGGCCAAGTTCAGAACATAGAAGAGAGAACTGAAAGTAGTGGAAACAGCATACAAACAGGTCCTGAGTTAGAAAATCCTTGACTTGTTGAAGGAACTAAACAGGGATCAGGATGGTTAGAGAATGGGCAAGAGGGAGAACAACAACTTACTGAAGCAGACAGAGCCATGGAACCGTTATCTGTTAGCTTTTGCAAGCAAACAACTTTAACATTATGTGGCAAAAAATAATAATGAGATATTATTTTTTGTGATTCTGTGGAGTTATTCTGGTCTGGGCATGTGGCTGGGTCTGGAAGGGCTAGAATGATCTTACTTGCACGTGTAGGGTCTCAACTGGGATGGCAGGGATGGTGGTGGCTGGGCCTCTTTCTTCAAGGGGTCTCTTATCTTCTTATAGGAAGCCCAGGCTTCTTCCACATGGTGGTTGCAGGATTCCTAGCAGCAAGAAAGGGCTCCATGGAGCAAGAGCTTTCTAAGCCTCTGCTTGAGTCACAGTTGCCAATGCTCTATTGGCCAAAGCAATTCACATAGCCAAGTTCTGATGGAAAGGCCAGAAAAATAAACCTCTAGAGGGTAGGAACTGAACAATATGGCAGTTTTTCAATTTAGTCTTAGGAGTGAAAGTAGAAGTTTTGTTTGTTAATTGGGTGTCTGGGCTGGGCTTCATTCAATTATTCCTTCCTTCCTTCCCTCATTTCTTCCTTCCTTTAAAAAATTATCTACTGTGTGTCAAGCACTGTCTTAGACCTGATGCTGAGTAAATTGGACCTTATCATCAGGTAGTTCATATCATAGTGGGGGGTATACACAAACAGCCACGGGCAATTCAGGGTAGCCAGCACCGTAGCAGGGGTGTGCCCGAGTATAACGATGAGAGACAGAAGAGGGCACTCACCTCAACAGAGTGGTGAAGGAAGGAGGGTTTCCATGCCTGAGCTGAATCATAAAGAATAAGGAAGTGAAGATAGGCATTCAGGGAACAGGAGGAGAATGAGGCAGATATCTGAGGCCAGCAATGATTAGAGGCTGAGCATGGAAATGGGGGACTGTTGCAGGCCACATCTGGTCCTGAGCACGGGGGTCAGGGCTGGGCTTGAATGCACAATGGTGGTGGTAGGAATCAAGGGACCCTAGCACTGGGGAAGGGGAGAGGTGGGGCTGGGTCTAACAGAGACTGCAGACGGTCCTGGTGTCTGATTCTGCACACTATGCTCAAGGCCCTCTGAAGCTTATGCCAGTGGTCTCCCATCAGACGGTGGATCCCTGAGTCATATAGTCAGTGCTGGCAGACTGCCTTAGCAAAGCCCCAGCACCTCCTGGCTAGAAAGAGTTTCCCGAAGCCCCCATACAGATTGTGTCCTAAAGGGACTATAGGATATGAGTGTATTATTCACTGCACTTTCCATGTGCAGGGGGTAAGGATAGGGAAAGAGAAAGATTCTTGAGAAATGTGTATATTTATCCTGGCCTCGCCTTAAGAAAACCCAGCCACCAATCCATCAAAAATGAATTTGAGTTTGGATAACATTAGCGTTTAAGGCAATGCTCTTCTCTTGTATTGATTCTCTGTGGGTTGAAATGGAAACAATTTTAGAAATGTAGTCTTAGGTTTCCTTAATCTGCGTGGCTCAGGGAGGAAAAGGCTGTTGTCACTCGTGCTAATAACCACAAGGAACGCGGTTCTAAAGTGCTTAGCTGGAAAATGAATTCCAGAAGCCAGTCTGGGCAATGCCTCCAGGGAAGTTGTTTTCCTAAAAATTCAGCCTTTTTCTTTCCTTCAAGGGAGTTGCCTCAGGTACAGAATCACTTGGGAAATAAAAACTAACATGCAGCATTAAGGATTCCTAAGAAAGGAGGAGTCAACATGGGGTGGGGTCCTCATTGTCATTGGCAGGGTAAGGGAAGGGGTTCCTTGTGCAGTTGACTTTGGAAGTGCAAGAGAGGTCTCAGCCTTCACCATACAAATGAATATCTGCTGGGGCACCTGGGTGGCTCAGTCTGTTAAGCATCTTGATTTTGGCTCAGGCCATGATCTCATGGTTCGTGAGTTTGAGCCCCACATTGGGTTCCATGCTGACATTGTGGAGCCTGCTTGGGATTCTCTCTGCCTCTCCCTCTCTGCTCCTCCCCTGCTCATGCTTATGCTCTTTGTCTCAAAAATAAGTAAATAAACTTAAAAAACTATCTGCTTGGAGTTCCATTATGATACATTCTTTATTTTTTTATTTTATTAATATATTTTTTTATGACACAGTTATTCTTTAAATTAAGGTATTGGAAGTACCTGTTCAAATGTGTGTGATGTTTGACTGTCTTAGCAGAAAGTATGTGTCAGGTTAACATGGAGAGCAGAGAAGGAAGGAGGGTTTATAGCATGGGGCACTGCACTGGGAAGAGAAAGCATGGTAGGGCCAGCAAGGGACAGTGAGAGGTCATGGAGTATCTAGGTTTGGTGTCTAAGTGCAGTGAGGCTGGCTTCCCCCACAAGGAAGCTCTAGTCCTGCTAAAGAAAGTCTCTCTGTAATTTGAGCTGAGCTTTCTAAAGACCCAACATTTGAAGCCTTGTGTCCCAATCCTTTGACTGTAAGAGAAGAAGGTAGGTAAGTCAAAACTGAAATGAGAATGGAAGTCAACAGCCCTTTTCCCTAAGAACTTTCCCTTTTGCATCTTGTAACTAGTAGAGCCCTTGTGGGTATTTGTCCGTATAAATATGGGCTCTATTTGCATAAAGTGTTGGCACTGTTTGCAGCGTACCTCAGAGGAGCTATCTGCCCTGTGGCCTTTTCTGTTTGTCACCTGAATTTTATCACTTCACACCTTCTCCTTCTCACCACCCACTTATCCTGACCCAGATATGGGGGTCCAGAGCATGGGAGGAGTTTGGAAGGTGATGACAAATGGACCTGGCTTCTGGCCACTAAGTAGGGTCCAAATCCTACCTACTTCAGAGAGTGACCTTCCTTTTCCTCTTCTCAGGGCTTTAACAGCCCTCTGTGGCAGCCATGTGCCTCCAGCATAATACCTTCCTTTTCAGTGTAAGTCATTTGCTCCTAATAATTATAATCCACATGTCCATCAGCAGCATGCATTTGGGCATAGCTTGTGTGCATGGCTGGCTCAACACAGTGGTGATATTTCAAAGAGACACAGACCTAGGGACACAGGTTGGGGTGGCCTCCCTGAATCCCTGCCAGGGGGCCAGAGCTCTGGGGAGTGGGCCCCTCCTGTCACATTGTCCAGGCTCTTCAAGGTGAAAGTACAGATGCTCAGTTGACATCAAAAGTTGGGGTTCACAGCAGGTGAGGTCACATAGGTAGAACATCCCAGGACTGCAGGAGAGCAGGGCCATGCCAAGACTGTGGTAGAGTGAGTCTTGGGGCCTTTTAGATTCTAGGCTAAGTCTACTGCCTGGGTTATCTTGGCCACTTAAAGATCATGACCTCCTGTTCCTTCCATTCATGACCGATCACCTCCCCTATTACTCTGTCTGGTTTTAGATTTTCTGTTTTCTTGTAGCTTCTGCTTAATGGGGAAAATTGAAGAGTTAAGGCCTTTTCAGACAAGTTGCTTTTGGTGTGATTTCTGTGGTCCCATTATTAAATGGCTCACATTCTCCCAATAAAAAAATTTCTAGCAGAGAAAGTATATAGCTGATCACCACTAGGCTTATTTGGTCACGGTTTGGGTGCCCACCCCTTCAAAACTGCTGGCCAACATAGGGATTGGTCTTTCTTGATCCCAGATATGATCTAGCCAGTTGTGGCAGAGGGTGGGTAAGGAAGGGTGTTGTCATGCAACCATAGGGACCTAGGTGGGAAGATCTCTTGGAAGGGTGGTGAGCATGGTAGGCATTCCAAAACTTAACCTCTTATGCCTGCCAGTGATGGCAGCTTTGATAGCAGCCAGCTGTAGTAGTCATCTCTGTACTTGTTATGCTGAGGAAATCCTAGGTGGTCCCCTGCATCTAACACTGGTTTTCTGTTGGCTTGTTCATTTGTCCTACTGGCTGAGGGCTTTTGATGTCTAGTGAAATGCTCACCACATCCTCAATACCCAACAATGATTTGTGGAAAAAATAAGTGTTTGCTGCCTAGGTTATCATGAAAATATCTCCTTTACATCCACCTAGATTATAAGCATATTTAGCATAGGAACCCTATTTTAAAAATTTATAATACCTAAGGACCAGGTATACAATTGGAGATTATTAAATACTTATCATGCTTGTTAAATAAATAGAGAAATATAGGAGACATATTATAGGGTATGGCCTGCCAGTCCTTCTAATGGGGACTTTAGAGAACTTTAGATCAACTTATCCTATTGTAAATAATTAGACCATTGAATGAGGAAACTGAGCAGGTGGGATAAGGTGCTGAAGAAATAAAACAAGGTCTTATTCCAGGGGCCTCATGGGCAGAGTGCAGACTCACT
Source organism: Lynx rufus (assembly GCF_022079265.1). Taxonomy (NCBI): domain Eukaryota; kingdom Metazoa; phylum Chordata; class Mammalia; order Carnivora; family Felidae; genus Lynx; species Lynx rufus. The sequence goes on along the minus strand of NW_025814837.1, from coordinate 4,923,627 downwards.
TGACTATAAGGAGAAAAACGACCTTCTTAAACCTCATTAACTCAAACTCCACTAATTTAGAGTAAGCAATCACTCAGACCCACAGAGCTGAAGTTTGCTTTTGCACTTTGAAAAATGCATCTGTAAAGTCAGTGAGCAGTGTCAGAAGGGAAGTGGGAGGGTGGGGTGGGTGGGGGTGAGAGGGTGGGGGAAGGGTCCAGTTGACTAATGACTGCAAAGCATAGGCCCAGTGTTAAAGCTCAGGAAGCCCTCGCTGCCTTCTTGTTCTGTAGAGGCTAAGGGCCCTTCTGTGCATACCACCTTCCATCATGGCCCTTAGCACACCACAACAGACTGGGAACCCCTTGAGGACAATGCCCCCAGTCTCTTTTCTCTGTATCCCTAGCACAGAGCCTGCCTAAATGAATGTTTTCAGTGAATAAATAAAGCAAAGCATCCACATAACAGTCTTTACATAAATATGAATACTGTGTTCATTCCAACCAAGTATTATTCTAAGTTTTATGGTTTTTAGCCAAGTTCTGGACAAGCTGGTCTCTCAGACCTACTGTTACCACTATAGAGTCTATGCTGAAATGACAACTTGATGATTAAGATTAAGGCCAATAGCTTTTGAGTAATTAACCTATTGGTAATTAGATGTTTAATGTTATGTCTCAATTTCTTACAAAGGTGCCCACCCCCTCTTCTCAGTGAAAGAGTAAGTGAATGAATGAATGAATGAATGCGGTATAGTCTCCCTCACAATTCAGGTCCTTTACCTCATTTGGCCAGATTGCCTGCTGGTGGGATTGGGTGCACAGAGGGAAAGTGTGATGGAATTTCATGGCCCGGACAGGCCTGGCTGGAGCTAGAGTCCAGCTGGGTGAAAGAAGGCCCTGGAGGGGAAAAGGTTGGGCAGAAGGGAAAGGGTGGGCAGAAGTCCAGCTTTGAAGGACACTTGTTGTGAATGCTGAGGAGCAGCTAGATGGTGCCCTGGCAAATGGTTAGCTTTAAGGAAGTCACAGGAAGGGCAGAGAAGAGTTCAGATGTCAGCATCTAAGGACCTGGCCAGCAGGTGGCATCCCAGGAGCATTGGCAGGCCCCAGGACCCTGGCCTTGTACCTATAGAGACGTTGTAGTTTAAGGCTAGCAAGGTGTTGAAAAGGAAAGAGGTGGAGCCCTGGTCCTGAAAGGGATACAGAATAGGGCATGTCTTTAGATGCCAAGAAAAGGACATAAGTGAGTTTACCATAATGGAAGTGGGTGTTATTTGGTCACAAGAATAAGACAGTTGTCCAGTTACTAGCCATAGGACATGAAGCCAGGGCCAGACTGGGGCAGAGGTGACTTGAAGGTGAGTCCTTAGGTAACAGTCTACAAGCCTTTCAATCCCCTTTGCTAGTAACACGTCTTTAGAGAAGGGGTAGATATGGGCAGAGGTCTTTCTGGAATTAGAAGGCAGTATAGAATTCCTAAGGGTAATATGGGGGCAGTGCCAGATTGTTGGATTAGTTAATTTAGACAAACTTTTCAGCTCAGGACTAGAAAAGATGAACAACAACAACAAAAGGGAGCAGTCTGAAGGATTGGAACCCTAACAAAGTAGTAAAGAGTTTCCCTATAGAAGATTAAAATCTAGAATAGCACTAGTAAATCACCCTCAACTTAGGTTGGGACTTTGAAAGCTGTCCCTTAGAATACAGGTAAGCTAGAAGTAAAAGAACCCTCTCAAGACTCCAGCCTAGATTTAGTCACTGAATGACCCAGTAATTCTTTTAAAAAATTTTTTTTTTCAACGTTTATTTATTTTTGGGACAGAGAGAGACAGAGCATGAACGGGGGAGGGGCAGAGAGAGAGGGAGACACAGAATCGGAAACAGGCTCCAGGCTCTGAGCCATCAGCCCAGAGCCCGACGCGGGGCTCGAAATCACGGAGAGCGAGATCGTGACCTGGCTGAAGTCGGACGCTTAACCGACTGCGCCACCCAGGCGCCCCAGTAATTCTTAATACCTGAAGCTGAATTAAGGTAATCCAAAGTTTTTATAGTTCTGAAGTGTAGAGCAAAAGCAATGAAAATCACCTCGGGATAAAGATATTATTCTATGTCCAAAATTATTTCTATAAATAATTTTTTCAATACATTGTCTGGCATACAATGAAAGATAACCAGACATGTAAGGATGCAAAACCAAAACAAACAAGAACTTGACCAAAGAAAAAATTGAGGAATATCCACATATTGAAAATATCAGGTGTAGACTTTAAAATAATTATATTTATTATTTTTAAACAATTAAAACAAGATGGAAAGTCAACCAGAGAATAAGAAACTATAAAATAGGTATAACAGATTTAAAAATTGGTTATATAGAAACTGTAGAAGTCAAGATTAATACTATAAGTCATGAACTTTATGAAATGGTTTACCTGAAGATTAGATATAACTGAAGAGGGAATTAGTTAACTGGAATATAGGTCAGAAGAAATATCCAGAATGACGCCTAGTTATATGAAACGTGTGTGTGGGAAACAGAAAAGAGGGCAAGAGACACAAAAGGAATGGTGATATGTTGAACTACATGTTTAATTCAAGTCCCAGAAATAGAAGAGAAAAAATGGAGCAGAAAAAATATATGAAGAAATAATATCTGAGAAATTTCCAATGATGTTAAAAGACACTAAGCCAAAACTTAAAAATTTAATGAACCACAAGTAAAAAATTAAAATTTCACATAGACTGCTATTTTATTTATTTATTTATTTAAAAATTATTTTTTATGTTTATTTATCTTTGAGAGAGAGGGAGACAGACAGACAGAGCATGGGCAGGGGAGAGGCAGAGAGAAAGACACAGAATCCAAAGCAGGCTCCAGGCTCTGAGCTGTCAGCACAGAGCCCAACGTGGGGCTCAAACCCCTGAGCTGTGACATCATGACCTTAGCTGAAGTCAGATGCTCAACTGACTGAGCCACCCAGGTGCCCCGCATAGACTGCTATTTTAAAATTGCAGAAAACCAAAGACAAAAGAAACTTTTAAAAGCAATCATAGGTGAAAGATAGATTACTTCCAAGTGCAATAATTAGACTGATGGGTAACTTTACAATAGGAAAAAAAAAAAAAAAAAAAGACAATAGAATGATATTGTTAATGTGTTGAAAGAAAATAACTGCCAATCTAGAATTTCATCTCTAAGAAAATATCATTCAGGAATGAAGGTAAAATAAAGACCATTTTAGACAAAAGAGAATCTGTCACCAGCAATGTTACATTACGTGAAATGATAAGGGTGTCATTCAGGTGGAAGGAAAATGAGCTCAGATGGAAGAATGATGATCAGCAAAAGAGGAAATGAATAATAAGTATATAACTAAATCTAAATGATTGTTGATTGTATAAACCATGATAATGTTGCCTTGTGGGACTTAAAATTAATATGTAATTAAAGTAAATAAAAAAGTGGCATACAAGTTAGGAGAGGGGTAAATAAATTAAAAATACTCTGAGGTCTTTTTCCTGCCTGGGTAAAGGGTAAAGGTTCTAATTAACATTAGACTTTGAGAAGTTAAAGATACAATTCATAGTTTCTAATTTCACCACTGAGAGAAAAAGAAATGTATAACTAACAAGCTAATACACGGCTAGCCTTGAAAAAAGAAAAAAGAAAAGAAATAAAATCATAACAGAGAAAGAAAGGAGAAAAAAAGCAAAATAGTTTAAGAAAGACAGGCATAAACAAGTAATAAAATGGTTATTTTAACTTACACATAGTAATAATTACATTAAATGTAAATGGGCTCCAACAAAAAGAGGTTATCAGATTATCAGTTCCAAAAATTTCAGTTGTATTTGGCTTTTGAGATATATAACTAAAACATGAGAATAATAAAAAAAGTAAAAGAATGGGAAAAGATATCCTATATTAAGATCAGAAAAGTAGGCTTAAAGGCAAAAAGTATTGCTAGAGATAGAAAGGATTTCTTAATGATTAAAGGTTGAATTTACGATGAAGCAGCAATACTTCAAAATTTGCATGCACCTAAAAAATACAACCTTAAGACTATATAGAGTAAAAGTTGAAAAACCTAAAAGGAAAAGTAAATCTACAAATACAAAATATATTTTAGCATACCTCTGTCACTAACTGAAAGAACAAACAGAAAAAAAAAAGACCACGGATATAAAATATTCTTTAAAAATGATGAATAAATTTAGCCTAACATGTATAGATATGGCACAGTGTACCTAACAAGGGCAGAATGTATGTTTTTTCAAGCACACAGAAAAACTGATAAAATTTGGTCATGTCCTGGGCCGTAAAACAAGTCTCAAATTTCAAAGAATTAAAACTATACACAGTGTGTTCTTTTTTCTTTATTTTTTAAAAATGTTTACTTATTTTTGACAGAAGGAGAGACAGAAGGTGAGCAGGGGAGGGGCAGACATGAGGAGGGGGGAGAACAAAATCTGAAGCAGGTTCCAGGCTCTAAGCTTTAAGCACAGAGCCCAATGTGGGGCTTGAACTCACAAACTGTGAGATCATGACCTGAGCCGAAGTTGGATGCTTAACCAACTGAGCCACCCAGGTACCCCTCTTTCTTCTTTTTCTATTTATTTATTTATTTATTTATTTATTTATTTATTTATTTATTTAAATGTTTATTTATTTTTGGGACAGAGACAGGGCATGAGTGAGGGAGGGGGAGAGAGAGAGGGAAACACAGAATCCAAAGCCACCCAGGTACCCCTCTTTCTTCTTTTCCATTTGTTTATTTATTTATTTATTTAAGAATCTTTTTAATGTTTGTTTTTGAGACAGAGACAGGGCATGAGTGAGGGAGGGGGAGAGAGAGAGGGAAACACAGAATCTGAAGCAGGCTCAAGACTCTGAGCTGTCAGCACAGAGCCCTTCCTGGGGCTTGAACCCGGTGACTGCAAGATCATGACCCAAGCCAAAGCCAGACACTAACCAAGTGAGCCACCCAGGTGCCCCCAGAGTGTGTTCTTTGATTGCAACACAAATGACCTAAATGTCATCAGAAAAATCCTCATTTGTTTGGACATACAAAATGTACTTCTAAGTAACCTGTTTGTTGGTGAGAAAAGTCACAAAGTAAAATCGAAATTATTTGGAATTGGATTACAACAAACAAAATACATCAAGAGTTGTGGAATGTGGCAAAAGAAATATTCAGAGAGAAATTTATGCCCATAAATGTACATATTAGAAAACAAAGAAGCTGAAAGTTAATAATATGAGGATCCATTTTAAAAGTTAGAAACAAAACTTCAAAATAAACACATAAAAGTGATGAGATAAGGATAAAATATAAAAGTAAAAGTAGCATACAAAATAGAGGATGATGAAACTAAAAGTCAGTCTTAGAAAAGAATAAAATAATTGATAAATTCTCAGAATAATCATGAAAAAAGAAAAAGAATGCAAATAATGAAAAAGCAAATATTATGGATCTTGGAAACATAGAAAGAAAAAAAGGGAGTATATTATAAAATAATTGTATGCAATAAACTTGAATATTTATTTCAAGTAGACAAATTTCTAGAAAAACACAACCCATTAAATGTAACTCAAGAAGAACAGAAAATCTGAGCTGTCCTATAAACAATAAAAGAATTTAATTTGTAATTTACCCAAAAAGAAAACTTCAGAAACACAGGTTTCCTCAGGATATTTACCAGACATTTAAGAAAAAATAATGCCAGTTTAAGCTAAACTCTTTTATAGAAGGACCAAAAAAAAAAAAAAAAAAAAGAGTAGTTTCTAACTTGTTTATGAAGCCAACACAAATGTATTACTGAAACTTGTGAAAAAAGAAAGGAAAATTACACATCAATGCTTTCCTGAACATTTAGACAAAAATTTGAAATAAGATATTAGCAAACCAAATCTAGTAATATATGGGAAGACTTATTTGTAACTTTTCAGTTGAGCTTATTTTGTGAATACAAATTTGATCTAAGATAAAAATAAAACTTTAGCAAACTAGGTCTAGAAATAAACTTCCTTGTAACAAAAGATAATTTTTCTGATAAAGGATATCTATCAAAACCCTACCTTATATACCTTATTATACTTAGCATAACATCTTCCAGGTATATCCATGTTTTTGCAAACGTTGGGATTTCCTTTATTTTTATGGCTGAATAATATTTAATTTTGTGTGTGTGTCTATATAGCTATAGCTATATCTAATCTATATTCATATGCCACATTTTCTGTATTCTTCATCCATCGATGGATTTTAGGTTGCTTCTGTATCTTGGCTACTGTGGATAATACTGCAATGAACATTGGAGTGCAGATATCTTTTTGAGATTCTGATTTTAGTTCCTTTGGATAAGTACTCATAAGTGGGATTGATGGATCATATGCTAGTTTTATTTTTAAGTTTTTGAGGAAACTCCATACTGTTTTCTGTAGTAACGGTACCAATTTACATTTCCAACAGTGTACAAGGACAAAGATTCCAGTTTCTTCACATCCTTGCCAATGCTTGTTACCTTTTTTTTTTTTTTTTAAATAATGGCCATCCTAACAGGTGTGAAGTGATATCTCATGTAGTTCTGATTTGCATTTCTCTGATAATTAGTGATGATTAGCTGAGTATCCTTTCATATACCTATTGTTCATTTCCATGCCTTGCTTGGGAGAAATGTCTGTTTCCTTTGCCCATTTTTCAATTAAGTTGAAATAAACCAGATACAGAAGACAAGTACTACATGATACCACTTATATGAGAAATCTAAAATAGTCAAGCTCATGAAAGCAGAGAGAGCAGAGTGGTGGTTGTCAGGAGCAAGAGGAAGGGGCAGATGGGAAGAAAAGTGTCAGTTATGTGTCCTGGAGATCTGGACAGCATAGTTAATACTGTATTGTATACTTAAAGATCTACTGAAAGGGTAGGTCTTATGTTAAACATTCTTATCATTAATAGTAATAGTACTGCTATTACTAAATTAAGATGGCAGGAAGAAACTTTTGGAGGTGATGGATATGTTTGTGGTGATAGTTTCATGGGTAAATACTTACCTCCAAACTCAATCTAGTTGTATACAATAAATATGAACAGATTTTTGTATGTCAATCATAACTCAATAAAGTGTTTTTTAAAAAATAACCATTATTATATAAAAAAATAATACTTTATGTGTATATGTTGGCAGATTTCCTTTTGAGATCATGGCCAACAACAAGGTGCCTACTATCATTATGTCTGTACAACATTACATTGGGTACCCCAGCCAGTACAGCAGGAAAAATTGAAAATAAATATTATTTGATTTGGAAAGCAAGAAATAAAATTGTCAGTATTTATTCATAGGTTATATTATTGTATCTGTAAAAAAGATCTAAACAAATCTACAGATAAATGATTAGAATTTACAAGTGAGTTTACCAAAGTTTCTGTAAGCAAGTCACTATTTCACAACTAATTGATTTTGAAATACCAGCCAATTAAAAAATTATAATTTAATAAATTTAACAAATTTAGTAAAAAATTACAATTTAAAATATAAATATAAATTTATAGTAGCATCAGAAATATAAAATGAAGTCCTAATAAAAAATCTAAAACAAATGTGCAAGATATAAGTCAGCTAAGAATAGCCCAGATGCTCTTGAAGGAGAGTGAGATTTATTCTATTGAATATTAAGTTTTCTTTTAAAGCTACAATAATTAAGACAGTGCATTATTGTTGCAACAATAGCCTAATAGACTAATGATACAGAATAAATTTCCTAGAAACAGACCCATGTACATATGGGCACTTGATTTATGACAAATGTTATATCACAGGGGTAAAAAAATGGTCTTTTCAATAAATGTCTGTGGAACAAAATAGATCTACATATGATTTAAAAAAAAAAAAGAAAAAGATTCTGACCTTTGTCTAACACCATTAAAAAAATCAGTTACAGATGAATTGTGTATATCGATGTTAAAAGCAAAATAATAAATCTTGTGGAAGACAAGATAGAGATATCTTCATAATCTCAGATAAGGGAAAGATTTTTAAATAGGAAAAAACACTTATATAGAAAAGACTGATTATTTATATTCAAATTTAGAACTTTTGTCCATTAAAAGAAACCATCAAGGGAATGAAAATGCAACCCCAAGAATGAGAAAAGATATTTTCAACACCTAAAACCAGCAAGGCTAGTTTCTAGAATAAATAAAGAACTCCTAAAGATCAATTAAAAAAAAAAAAAAAAAGACAGCCTAATAGGAAAATGGGCAAGAGAGTTGAACAAGGATTCCACAAAAAGATGAAATATTCACATGGCAATGTATCTCCCTTTATTAGTAATTGATAATAGTAGGGAAAATGTAAGTTGAAACTCTGATGAGAACACTACCCAACTACAGAATGGCTATTTTAAAAACTTGTTAGCAACAAATTTTGGTACGAATGTGGAACATCTGGACCTCTTACACACTACTGGTGAGTGTGTAAATTGACTCAGCCATGCTGGAAAATGGTTTGGCTATGCTTTCCAAAACTGAGGATATCCACATCCTATGACCAAACAGTTTCACCCTTAAATAAACAGTCACCAGAAATTCATGCACACATATGTCAAAAGGTAATTCACAATGGGCCAATGCTGGAAACAACCCAAATGCCCATCACCAGTAGAATGGATAAGTAAAATTAGTTATCTTCATATAGCAGCATACAATTCAGCAATGAAAGTGAGCAACTACTGCTACATGCAAAACGTCAATAAATTTCACAAGCCTAATGTTAAATGAATCCAAACACAAAATAATATATGTGTGATTCTTTTTATATACGGCTTTAAACAGGCAAACTTAAGCAATAGTATTTAAGAATGCAAATTAGGTTATAAGATTATAAAGAAAAGCAAACAAGTGATTACCATAAAGATCATGATAGTAGTTACCTTTGGCTGGTAAGGGAGAGAGGCAGATGGAGGGCTTCTGGGATGCTGGAAATGTTTTTATCTTGACCTGGGTCGTGGTTATACAAGTGCTCATTTTGTAATTATTTAATAAAGTGCATATTTATATTTTAGGTACTTTTCTGTATAATTTTGCTATACAAAAGAGATGGGGCAAAGTTAACAGAGAAGTGATAGCTTGCCTTCTACCTCTTTTTCTTCCTCCTCCTCTTCCTTTTCTTTTTCCTTCATTTGCCTGAGCATTACCCAGGCCTATGGGTCCTAGAACTATTTTATGTAAAAACAAAATAAATGCCTTTTCCTAAGGATTTTTTTTTTCTTTTTACAATTTTACTCTCCAAAGAATAGTATTCTGAAGACAAGTGTTAAGATAAAAGAACTGAGTGGAATCATTAGTCACCTCAGGGCTCCTCTGTTGTACTTTCCACATTCCATTAGTCTTTGCATTTGTGGGGGCGAGAGGAGTCCTACTGTTTGGGGCTTGGAGTTCTGAAAGCAGTGAATAAACTCTGGCTGAGATTTTAAAATACTCCTTGTTCATGGTGATATTAATGCTCTGAATTCTTCTTGGATTAAGGAATATTACCTACCCACTTGTAGATGTGGGCAGATGTAGTCAACGTTGAGAATGCTTGGAAGATATTTCTGACCCCTGCCAGAAATGAAAGCAGTAAACTCTTCACCCCATGTCAGAGTACCTGAAATCTCCACCCACACCCACAGCCCCTTAGGGATTTAGTAATTTGGCATTTGATTTTTGTCTCTGGACTTTCCTACAGGCAGTTGCCCCTGGGAGGGAGATGTTGGGGACAAATTCAGTGTCTGACACCTCTGTGACAATGAGTTCTTGACATTATCTTCCCTACCTGATCTCTGAGCACAGAGAGAGGTAAAGTAGAGGAATGTCTCTGTGGCAGAAAAAAGGGAGGGAACTAGGGAAGGTTAAGAATAGTCACTTGTCCTTTTGCTATTGACTTGGAAGAGTTACCTATATATTTTGGATATTAACCCCTTATCAGATACATGATTGACAAATATTTTCTCTCATTATGTGGGTTGCCTTCCGCTCTGATTATTTTATTGTTGTTGTTGTGCATAAGCTTTCTGGTTTGATGTAGTTCCATTTGTCTGTTTTTGCTTTTGTTGTCTCTGCTTCTGATGTCATATCTAAGAAATCATTGCCAAGATAAATGTCTTAAAGCTTTCTCCCTATGTTTTCTTCTAGGAGTTTTATAGTTTCAGGTTTTATGGTTAAGTCTTTAATCCATATTGAGTTGATTTTGTGTAATGTATAAAATAAGTGTCCAGTTTCATCCTTTTGCATGTGGGTATTCAGTTTTCCCAACACCATTTGTTGAAGGAACTATCTTTTCCCCACTGTGTATGTTTGGCACTCCTGTTGAAGATCAATTGACAATACGGGTAAAGGACTTGAGTAGACATTTATCCCCAAAAGACAAATGACCAACAGGTATGTGAAAAGATCCTCAACATCACTAATCATCAGGGAAATTCAAATCAAAACCATAATGAGATATCATCTCATACCTGTTAGGATGGCTATTATAAATACAACAACAACAACAACAACAAAAAGCCCCCCCCCCAAAACACAAGTTGTTGGTGAGAATGCAGAGAAATTGGAACCCTTGTGCACTGTTGGTGGAAATGTAAAATACTGCAGATATTATGGAAACCAGCATGGAATTTCCTCAAAAAATTAAAAATAGAACTACTATATGATCCATCAATCCTACTTCCGAGTATTTATCCAAAGGAATTAAATCAGAATCTCAAAGAGATTTTTGCAATCTTATGTTCATTACAGCAATATTTACAACAGGAAAGATGCAGAAGCAACCTAATGAATGAATAAAGAAAATGTGGTGTGTGCATACAATGGAATATAATTCAGTCTTAAAAAAAAGAAGGAAATTCTATTATATGAGACAACAGGAATGAACCTTGAGGACATTATGCTAAATTAAATAAGCCAACCACAGAAGGACAAATACTACATGATTCCATTTACTAAAAGTATCTAAAATAGTCATTCTCATAGAAACAGAAGGTAGAAAGGTGAAGGGGTCTGGGAGAACGGGGTATGGGGAGTTGTTATTCAATGGATATAAAGTTTTAGTTAATGCCAGTTGAAAAGTTCTGGAGATCTTCTGTATAACCTTGTATTTGTAGTTAACAATTCCCTACTGTATACTTAATAATTTGTTAACAAGGCGGATCTCATGTTATGTGTTCTCACTATACACACACAGGTAATCAGACCAACATCCAAGCCTGACTTCATGAAGGAGATAGGGAGAAGATTGAGTGAAAGTGTTCTAGATTAGTTTAAGGAAGGTTCTACAAAGCTGCAGGGGTCCTTGAACCAAAGTTTGTGGATTTAAAATTTTAAGAGTCAGAGCTTTTAATAATTTATGCTCCCTGAAAGTCCAGGTGGAAAATTCTTATGACTGCATAGCAAGGAGGGAAAGGGAAGCTGGTATTCTGAGGACAGTTTCTAGTGCCTCCCCCAAGTGGGAACTTTGAAGGCTGACTAATCTTTGCCCTTTGAAAAATTACTTTGGGACATGAAGTTAAATCCAGTGACTAAAGCTGAAACACAATGGTCTGAAGTGCCCATATCCTTCCAGTCTCTGTGAGGCTCTCCTGAGTTTCCTCTTCTTGGGGGCACTCCAAGGCATCCCAGGAGTTAGACTCTGGGGACAGGGAGAGAGGTTCTCAAAATCAGTGTGGAAGGCCCTTGCTAAGTTTCTTTCTGACAGTGTTTCTGCTGAAAGCAGGTACCATGATCAGGTAAGAATCCTGCCCTTGGGAAGACTACACCTGGCTCTGTTCAGGAAGAGAAGGGAGAGGAAGTCCAGGTTCTGAACATTCCATCTGGTGTTCTTTTTCTCAGAATCCTGAGCTAGCCCCATTGGACATGACTTATCTCTCTTTCGATCTCAGCATTTCCCACCCCACCTTCCCTCTGGAAGACTTCTGATGCCTGGGAGCAGGGATCATGCATTTATCTTCTCCTTCCTCCCCACAGGGCAGGCCACAGGGCCTTCCCTTTGCTTCCTCCCAAAATAGCCCTCCTGCCCCCCAAGGCTCATTGAATACTCTTCCAGAAAGCATTTGTGGCTTACTTCAACCAAAGCTCATTATCCCCAGGGCACTTGCAGTGTGAACTGAATACACAGGGTCTGCATTGTTGTCTAATTGTTTCTCTGTGTATCTTGTTCTTTTATTAGACAGGAAGCTCTCCTAGGAATCTGTTCTTTATCTCTATCAGATCATCCCGTACACAATAGGGCCTCTTTTACATATAAGAAGCTTCAAATGAACGATCAACAGGACTGCAAGGTCAGGATCAATACTGATGATTACTTTAGGAATCTAAATGGGAGAATATTACATTGCCTCTGGAAGCAAGACAAACCTTAGAAGCAAAGCTAGTTTTAGGGGAAGATGGTAGCATTTTCAACATGAGGAGCTTGAGGAGCATGCTGGTGAAGAGTCCTACAGAAAAACGGGAATGGGGACTGGAGGTGTGGGAGTCATCATCATAGCGTGGAGATTTTTACCCTTTCAGCATATGCTTACTCAGCATAGCATTGAACCACTCTCAACACAGTTGGGAATGTGTATCAGGCATAAAATATCTTCTCAGAGAGTAGCTAATTTCTGCAGAGATGAAACATTGATGCACTAAATAATAACCTAAGATTATTTAAATGAAAGTCCAAGATAACAGAAGTGATGTACAGCCCAGCGTGTAGTTGACAAATAAGAGATGCAGCTAGTAAGTCCTATTTGTTCCAAAGAAAGAAAAATCCAAGGTACAAACTTACATTGAATCTTTAAAAAAGGGAGAGAAAAGGAGAAAATCCCAAGTGAGTGCAATTCATTAGCAAAATGTAAAGGCGGGAGTGTGCGTGTCAACTTGGACATATTCAGAAATGTCTAGGAGATTCCAGTTACAAGGAGATTCCAGGATAAGGCTGCAGTTACACCAGGGAGCCTCATCTGTCTGACATTAATGTACCTTTGCAGGAAATAGTGTGACATAAGGCAAAGGTGCCTGGGTTAGAAGTCATGGCCCTGAGCTCTAACTCTGCTTTACCATTTACTAGTGGTATGATCTTGAAGACAGTGAATCTTCCCAAATCCCTGTTTCCCATCTATAAAAGCAACCCCTGTGTTAAAGGACTTTTGTGAAGAACCAAAGAGAAAACATTTGTGAAAATCCCGCAAACGCAACAGTTAATGGATGTTGGTTATCATTACATTCGACCTCTTTACACAGTGCCTCTCCATTCTCTGAATTCTTTATTTTTTAAGTTCATTTATTTATTTTGAGAGAGACAGAGTCATGCAAGTTGGGGAGGGGCAGAGAGAGAGAGGGAGAGAGAGAGAATCTCCGGCAGGCTCTGAGCTGCCAACACAAAACCCAGTGTGGGACATGAACTCAAGAAACCATGAGATCATGACCTGAGCCGAAACCAAGAGTTGGACATTTAACCAACTGAGCCACCCAGGCTCCCCTCCCATTCTCTGAATTCTTGAAGATACCTAATGCTTATATCATTAATTTTGACCAACCTATACCACCTGTTATCTCTTAATTGCTTCATAGGTTTGTAGAAGCTTCTTAGATATAAAACTTACTGGGGGCAAGAGCCTTTTCTTAGATATTCACTACATGCTCAGAATATTGTGGGTACATGCTAGGTACTCAAAATATTGTTACAATGATTGATTTCTATATCCATGAGGACCAAAATAATACCCAAAAGATTTCCAGAGGAAGTGGATGTTGGGGTTGACATTGATGGATGGGTCAGTAACAATAGGTAATATTCAAGACACAAGATACCTGGTGGGGGGAATGATGTGAGCATAGTGGCAGAGTTTTTAAAAATGTTTTCTGGATGTCTGATACCTCTAGAACATTCTACCAGGTTTTGAAGTCATTTATCACTCTGATGCTTCGTGAGAAAACCAAATTAAACAAAACCAAAAGAGAAAATATCCATCCAGCAGCTGGACAGCTAAGTTATTTTTAGGCAGAGGAGAAGAAGCCAGGGTTTGGAACTCAGCAAAACATCCCACCCTGTTTGGGGTTGACCAGTCCCTGGAAATGCATGAGTCTAAGCATTTTCTCAGCTGTAACTCTCCAGCACATGTGTATTTGAAGGGAAACTTAATCCATCTGTTTCTAATTCATTTACATTGAACTCATCAAAAAAGCTGTTGACACGTCCTTTGCCTGGCCAAGTTCTCCATGGGTTTTCAGGAAATCCCAATACATTATTGAGTTCTTTTTGGCATCCTAGGGTTATTGGGTTTTGTCTTTACTGGCAACCCAGGGAGAGTGGAGAATGCTCTGAATTGGAGTCATTCCTCTGCTCTTTCCTCAGAGCCTCAGTGGCTCCCAGGGTCTGACCAGCTTGGAAAAAGAACAAAGTAAATGGAACCCTAAGGTTTCAGATCTCTCCTTGCTCCTAGCAGAGTCTGAGGGATGGCCCAGGAGAGGGAGAAAAGTGTTTTAGAGGCAGTTTGGCCAGTAGACTAACATACAGGATGAAGAGAGTTTTAATTCTAGCTACTGTGTGATCTTGGGCAAAAGAAGTTCCTTTTCCATTCTTCAATTCCCCATAGTAAGACAATGATGTTGCAATGTTATATCTGTGTCCTAGAGATGGCTTCTGTGTTTGGTATGTGGTTTGTGACTTTGGAAACAAACATCACAGTAAGATATTATTTTCCAGATACCCAGATGACAGTCCTGACCCCTTTGAGTAGAGTGTGTTCTGGGTATCCCATATTTAGCAATGGGTATGGGCAAGGATGAATTGTTCACCCTCACTCTTTCTTAGGCTTGGTGAAGGGTCCAGCTTGGGTGTGTAGCCCAAGTCCTGAGTGATGCTGACTGATCCACAAACAGGTTAGATTATTGACAGCTGAGTCCCCCAACCTTTCTACTTAATACAACTACTTAGGCAGACATGCAAGGAGATTTGTGTCCCCGCCAGCATAGACATAGCTAATAACTCAGTGGAAGAGATAAACATGTACATTTTTCAGAGAACTAAAAGCTGAAAAGGAACTTGGGAACTCATAATACTTCTCTTTTAATATGAGGGAAATTGGGGCTCTAAGAAGCAAGATAATGTGCCTGGCACTTAAAAGATATTGATTTTATGCCAGCCCTATGCTAAGTGTGATCATATTTAGCAGCACTGGATGGAAGATATTATTAATTTCATTTTTCAGATGAAGTAACTGGGGTGCAAAAGCGGCTGATAACTGGCCAAAGTCACTCAGTGAGCAAGTTATGAACTAGAAGTTGAATTCAGCTCTAACTTCAAAAGTCGATTGACATACGGCTAGCTAGTGAGGGATAAGAATTCAGAATCCTGGATCTCCCAGCCAAAGAATATTCTGAAATGTAAAAGTTGGGTTGTACCTCCAGTGTTCATGCCCTCTCCACTACAATGTGTCCCACTGTCTGGGATCTGCCTAGGGGTTAGCTGCCTGCGGAGAAGAGACCAGTGGCAGAGGTAGAAAGTGATAGAGGGTAAAGCAGGTAGAAGGGAAGCTGAATCTCCCACCTGTTCAGAGCCAGGCTCAGTGAGTGGCCTCCAAAGACTCCCATATGGTGACTGTGACAGAGCAAGGTTTAGAAGCCAGCAGACAGCAGTGACCAATCAATTCAAACAAAGACCAACAGAGCACCATATTGGTCAGACACTTGTCACCTTCCATCTTTTCTATCCTTTTTGGCCCAACACACCAAGGGTTGAGAGGGTAGTAGGAGATGTCCTAAGAGTAGACCAAGCTCTCCTCTTTTCCTTTTGGGCCAGAGCCTGGCCAGTTTTAAGGGAGGAAATGATGCCATATTGGATGTGTGATGGAGTTCTGAACAAGGCTCAGTTTGTGTGTGTGTGTGTGTGTGTGTGTGTGTGTGTGTGTGTTTTAACAGTTGGTACTGATTAGGCAGCAATGAGATATGCCTAGGTTGTCATTAAAAATGGGAAAAGGGATTTGTCAGGGCTGGTTTGAAACAGATATTAGGGAAAAAGCAAATCATTTCATGTCTGTGCCCCATGCGTTCTAACTGTTCAGTGGGCAGATTATCTTCTTCTCTTTTTTTCCAACCATCTATCAATGGAGGGAGTTTGAAAATGGAATGTGTCCTTAGATAAGATTCTTTTCTTCTTCCTCTCCCCTTGGGCATGTTTTGCTTGTGTCTGCACTCCCTGATTTTGGCCAGAAAGAGACCCAGAAGAAAAAGACCCAGATACCACCAGGTTGGCTCTTCTTCCCAGATGAGCTACTCAGCACACACAATGCCCAGACATCATGGAGAGAAAGAGAGAGAGAGAGAGAGAGAGAGAGAGAGAGAGAGAGAGAGAGATATGGACAGATAAACCAACAGACAGATAAGATGTCAGGGAGGGAAAGGGACCAGATATAAGGGACAGAGGGGGCAGGGAAATGTAGCAAAGGAGAGAGAAAAAAGTGGAGAGAGTAGGAAGATGGGAAGGGAGTGGGGGAAGCAGGGAGAAAAGCAGAATGAAAGGGGGAGAAGGGGGTCAGGGGAGAGGCATGGGTTTTGGGGTCAGAGCTGGAGCAGTTGCCTGCCAGGCCTGCTGCCCAGCCGGCTGCTGGAACATCTGCATCCTGGCAGGGGTGTTTCCAAATGAAGCTACCTCTTCCTTGGACTTCTTCTTTGTGCATTGGAGTGCCTGCCCAGTTATGCCCCTCCCAGACTGCTTGCCTTTCCACTTACTAATCAGCCACTCATGTCTAAACAGCTAAATCAGCTCCAAACATGGGCGATGGGTGAGCAGTTGAGGTAACCCTGGGGTCAGCGAGCAGGGAAGAAGTGTTTGCTCTTGGATTTCACAATCCTAGGCACAAGAGGAGCTGACTGGCTGCAGGAATGCTGCGCTGATCTCTTCTCAAATAGCTGAATTTATGGAAAGCGCACCGAAGTGGAGTGAGGGTCTTGGGACAGAGTCACTGTATGGCCTTGGTGAGCTGAAAGTCTTATTGATTGTCAGTTCCATCATCTGTAAAACAAGGAGCTGAAGTCCCTTCCTGAGGATTTGGGAAGAAAGATGTTCACACAGCCTTATTTGGATATTCTTTGGAATCTGGTTCCTGAGTTTGGATAGAGAGTTCAGGTAGGAGTTGAAAGCTGTTATTTCCCTCTCAATGTCTCTCATCTTTCTGTAGCATCTCAGGCCTTCCGTGGGGTCCTACCACAAGGGTCCCGGCACCGTTGCCCGTCCTCAGAGGTGCCAGATGATTTCAGGTGTCAGGGCCAAACTTCAGCCCCTGAAAGAGGAAAGCTTGTTTCCAAGCATCCCTGGCTTCTGTGGTGTCCTCTTGGTATCTTTGAGGGTCCCCCATCCCTGGGTGTCACTCTCAGGTAAGCCCTCCTACTCTGGCTTTCAGCCACAGATAATCAATCTCTGCAAAGCTGCCACAGACCTGGAAGTTTCCAAGGGCTAATTCTATGGAAAGAGGTTCTTGCTTAGCCCTTCCCTGGGAAATCTCACTGTTAAAGGCCATCCTGTTCTTTCCCCAGATGGCTGTTCTCCTGGCCCTTCCTTTTCCTCCTCTTTTCCTCCTTCTTTCCCTGGCTCCCATGGCCCCTGAGGAAGATGTCCTGGGAAGCGGGGCCAGGCTGGGCCACCATCTATGGCCTCATTCCTATGGCAGTGGGAGGTGATCTCAGGCAACCCACTCATCTCTGTGCTGGGCTAGTGCAGGAGGCCTGGAGCCTACTGTGTGCCATTTGGTAATTCACCTACTCTTGATAGCAGCACTACTAGGCAAACACTAACATGCCCTTTTTACAAATGAGGACATTAAGGCTCAGAAGATTATGAAATCATACCTAAAATTATACCACAGCGACTGGCAGACTGGAATTTTAAGCAGAGTTTGGCATGCTTGGATACTGACTGTCTTGGGGAAGTGTGACAAGGGGGACACTCAAGCATTGCATGTTCTCTGCTCCCAGTGGGTCTCACATAACTCCCAAGTCAAATTCTTGTCACTTTTCAAAGGCAGCTCCAGACTCAGTCCTGCTGGGAAAGTCCCCCAGTCTTCCTTCTCACATCCTTCCTCTCCACCCACCATCTTGAGCTACTACAGTGTGCATAGGAAGAACCAAATAAGTTCATTCTTCATGTGGGTCTCCTTCCTCAGGACCAGGAGCTCCTGACTGGCCTACATGGGGCTTTCATGGTCTCACTCCCTGACCACTCTTATTATGTTCCATGCTAATGATGAAACTGAATCACCAGCATAGCTAAGCCACGGAGACTTCTGGGTTCCCATTTGCCTGGCTCTCACCTGAGCTAGCTTGGTCCCTTTGGAGGGTTCCAAAGGAGGGTCCCTTTGCCTGCAGGTGCTAGCTGGATTCCCACTGAGGACAGCAGAGTGCAGAGGAAATGGCTGGTTGCCCTCATAGGCTTACTCTGCCACAGACAGGCCTACTCTTAGTCCAACATCCCTGTCCTCAACATCAGCAAACTTGCTGGCTTTCCTTCCCTTATCCTCACCTGTGTACCCTGAACTTCCCTAGGACATTGTGCTGGTGGGTAATGGAGTCATATTAACAATAGTCACCTTCTGACATTCATGAAATCTTTCTACTAAGACACTTTGCTTCCCAGATGGAATTTCGTATGTTCTTTCCTATAAATCTTGTTGGTGGCCTTCCCGGGTACTGCTGTCAGTGCTCTTGGTAGTCTGCTTCCCCTGGGCACTACTACCTACTACCTTCTCTGCTCTGATCCCCAGGCCCCACTTCAGTCCTCCTGTCCCAGGCACCACTGCCATCTGCTGCTGGGCACCACTGCAGCTGTGGCCACCCTCTCCACAGTACAGGTGGAGACAGCAGCTAGAGACAGCAGCTATGTAGAGTCAACATGTTAGAGGATGCCTCCTTACCCCTCTGTGTGATACATTTTTGGTGCCGTCATAAGTAGAAGCCTATCTGTGATAACTGGCAGCATTTTTTGTGAAGTGGCTTTTTCTGGATTTTTATCATAGCCACTTTTTCCCTTAGACCTGAGACATAGCTGGATGGGAGGCGCATACAGAGAACACAAATCATGCTGCCCTCAATGACCTTTCTCTACCAACCACTGCAGCTGTGTTCCTGGGCCAAGCCTGGCTTCCTGACTCTTATTTATTTTAAGAGGGTTTTTTTTTTTTTTTTTTTGCCAGGAAGATGCTTAGCCCCTCATGAAACAGATGCCCAATAGATTCACCTCATCTGATTTCCAAACCTGCCTTGATCCCACCAGGAACCTACTGCCCTGACCTCGTGTGCCTCTTTGTCATCTCCTCTGTGCTCTTTCTGCCTATGCTTTCACTGTGCCCTTGCTCCTGCCTGGAGTGAGTAGAGATGCACTTCTGTGTCATGATGTCTTCTGGCATCTTTCTTCCACTCTAAGCAGCTAAATCTCACTTCTCCTTCAAGGCTCACCTGAGCCCCTACTGCCCTGAGATATTCCCTTGATTATCGAATTCTGCACCATAGCTCCTTCTGTTCAGCTCCTACAGCCCTTATTTAGAACCACCCATACAATTATGTGACCGTTTTACCTGCGCTATAGACAGAATGTGTCCTCTCAAAGTTCTTATGTTGAAGCCTGACCCTCAATGTGATGGTACTTGAAAATGGGGCCCTCAGAAGGTGATTAGGTGATGAGGGTGGAGCCGTCATGAATGGGATTGGTGCCTTATAAGAGACCCCAGAGAGCTCTTTCTATGTGAGGACATAGCAAGAAGATGGTTGTCTATGAACCAGGAAGAGGGCTCTCACCAGACACAAATCTGCTGGCACCTCGATCTTGGACTTCTAGCCTGTGGGCAATAAATGTCTGTTGTTTATAAGCCATCCATTTAATGGCGATTTGTTACAGCAGCCTGAATGGACTAAGACACCACTCAAGTTTTTCTCTACCTGATGTAATCTCTCCCTATCTAGCCTGGGTGTCTCTTGAGGTATTGGAGCATGTCATTTGCTTCTCTTGCTTCTTGCAAAGCACTCACTGCTTGCTGGTGCTTAGCAAACCTTTAATAACTGAGTGAGTAAAAGCAAGGACATGGTTGATGTGGGCTGGGAGGTTTTGGTAGCCCAGTTCCATCTGGTGATTAGTCCCTTTCTTTGTGCTGCCTTCAAACATGACATGGTTAATTAAAATTCACTAAGAAGTCTGGGAACTGGCATCTTCCATTTTGCAAACCACACTCTGTTTGGTTCTGCCCTCCTCCCCTCAGCCACCCAGTTGGCATCCCTGAAAGTGAAAGTGACTGCAGGCCCCTTCCAGGTGTTACCCCTCCACCTCTAAGGGGGAAGATTTAGTTGTATGGATTTTGGCAAAGGTTTAAAACCAGCAATAAATAACAGGAAATTCAGCATACCATTCTGCATATTTTATAACTCAGTCTAATAAAGAAATAATCCAAGATGGCACCTGCTAAGAAAACGAAGTTTATTGAAATATGACTGTAATATAGAAAAGATGGCTAATGCACTAGGCTGCAAGATGTTAATGCTCTACACTTCAGCTGGTGTGTTTAAAAGAAGTCTCTCATGTATTTTATTTTATTTTATTAGGAGCCATATCATTAGCTTTTAAAGACGTTGTGAGTGAGAGAGAGAAGAAAAGAGATTTGAACTATTTAAAAAAAAAAAAACCTCAGCAACTCAACCAGCCTTTCTCTACAGACGAAACAAACAAACCAAAAAAAAAAAAAAAAGTTTTTTTTCATAAACATTTTTTTTCCGGCTGGGATATTAGGACAGTATATTAAATTCCCCCAAAAGGAGGCCCTAGAACTATTTACATAATAATGTCTCCACTGTGGTTGTGACAGATGGGCTTCACTGACGCAGACATACTGTTAGGGGCTTAGCAATAGATTAAAAAAAACCACCACAATACTGTGTAACATAATAAAAGTGTATTGTAATGTACATCATAACTTGTGGCCAAGGTTAAATTTGCAGTCGGAGTATGAAAGTCGTATTCCATTATACAAAATAGATGTTACACGGAAAGGCATTAAAGATGAGTTGACTCAACCATTTATTTTTAGTTTATATTTTATTCCATTTTCCTTGGCCCTACTTATACAGTATTTTTTAATCATATGAAATGACATCATTATGTGCCCCCTACCCCTACCTCAGAGTGAGGGGCAGCCTGAAATCTATGGACTTTCTTAGCTTTGTGGATTCATGTTTCAGGGGGTCCTGACATTTTACACTACTGGAAAATGGCTGTTTTGTATGGTTTTTTGTTTTTTGTTTTTTTTTTTTTCTTCATTCAAAACCTTTTGCTGGAGCTGAGACCAGCAATGGCCTCTGAGGGTGGCTTTCTTTGGTTTATATGGAATCTTTGGAGACAAGCTATAGTTCCAGGGAAGTGGTGACATAGATATGAGAGCAGAGACCATCCCATGGAGCCATCCCATGGAGGATGGTTTGTGAACTCCCTCCTAGGTGACATTTCTTGTCCAGGGCTTGACTGTTGACTTCAACTTGATGGTTCCACCCCATGAAGTCACCCTGTCTCCACTGGCATGTGCTCCAAGGCATTGCATGAAGGGAGTGATCTCCTTACTTTGTGAGGAAGTATTTATGGGGTGGGAGATCTGCTAGAGACATTTTATCCTTGTCTATTGCCTCAACTCTCCAGGTGTCTTTCAGTGTTAATAGGAAGATATTTTTTAGAATCACAGAATTTTGGAGCTAGAACAAGACATTTGTGCAGATAATCCTCCATGTGCCTCATTTCTTTACCCATAAAATGGGAATCCTTTGGTTCCTACCTCCTGGAGGTGGTTATGAGGTTTTAATAAAACAATACAAAGTGCCTAGTGTGTAGTAAGTACTCCATAAATATTAGATATTTCATATTATGATCATAAATAGTATTGCACTTAGAGCTGATCTTCTGGAAACTAAAAAAGGTAATGGAAGAACTGTGTTTTTCCCCTTTATGACCCCTTTCTCTCTCCCTGGGTCTCTTTTCAGGCCAGAGATTAGCCTTTCCTTTCATTCTTTATATACTCTTTGCATTTCATCCTCTTGCTTTCTCCATATCCAATAGGAGCCATTTCTCAAGACTCTACTGAAATTTTGTCTTCTCCCTGAACTAGCTGTTCACGTCTCCAACTTGACAAGCTCTGGCCTTCTCTGAAACTCAGAGCAACTTGCATCTGCTCATTCACCTGGTGTCAATTTGCAGATGGAAATTGGACAGAGTGAAATGTTACTTCCTTAAGAACTCTGAAGCAACCAAGATTCTGCAAGCAGGGAGCTCCATGTTACTGAAAGACCGAAAGAGTGGCTGTATGCCTTTGTGGGGATGCTAGGACAGATTATAGCTTTCTAGGAGGCTAAAGTTGCAAGTGCTTTGAGAGTTCAGCCAGTCCATGCCTCACCGTTAAAATATGAGGGTAGTGGAAACCGAGGCCCAGGTAGACAGGAGGCTGCTTTACCAGGAGTCCCACAGCTCAGTAGTGGTAGAGCTGGCTTTGAGCCTCAGCTGGTGAGTCACCCTCCCAGGATGCTATAGAGGCTGCACCAGGTATGGAAATTAACTGGAAGACTTCTAAAGTTTAAGATAAAAAGTTGTCCATTGTTGTCTTGAATTTTATTTTTTTAGTTGTGATTAAGTTTTGCTTATTGGTGAATGATCTAACTATTATATATTCAATGAAGGCAGGACTGTATTAACTGCTTCTGTGTACCCAGCACATGTAGTATACAGTAGGATTAAATTTTACTACAAGGTGGTCAATTACTATTTGTTGATCCAATTTAATTGACCCTAAACTAGGGTTACTTCTCTAGCTAGGATACCAAGTTAGTATCTTAAATTTAGACCTTACAATATGCAGATGGCAAGACCGACCCTGTAGAAGCTGCCAAAGGGAGGGAAGGTTGAGAGAAAGAACCAGAGGGCCTCTACCTAGGGAGAGAGCCCTGGACATACAGTAGCTGGTGTCAGTGTTCATGGGAGGTTGGGAATGCTGTCCAGGCTAGTGTCACATGTGAGAGTAGCTCATGGAGAAGAGTGAGGCTTCAGACAGGAGCCAGAACTGTGGAGACAGGCCCCAGGTGTATCTGAGGAATTGCACATCTCTCTATTGTCCTGGGTCTTTTGCAAGGTTTTCCCAGGAGTTGGGATACTGGGTTTTGGGTGGGGAAGGTGGATGATATTGTCTACCTAGTGGAGGCAGTCTGAGGAACTAGGAGAAAGTCCCCTTTACAGAAGGTTGCATACCTCCTAGTTTTGTGTTCCTCTCACTTCCCTCCTGTTATCCTTCTGTCTTTAATCAAGTCTTATTTGGTGATCCAGTCTTGTGTCAGGATGTCTCAGGTGATCAACAGGTGGTTGTTTCTGTCCTAAGCATATAGGACAGAGTGTAAAGGGGAAGTGGTGTTGTCTTTAGGTCATCATGCTTGTAAGAATATCTATACTCCTATGGCAAAGATGAACTTTGGAGGCATACCTGGGACCCTAGGCAGAAGTTCCCTCTCATCAATGGATTCTTTTTCCAGCACAGCTCAGGAGGTTTGGGTTTTACTATTTAAGGGAGGGGGCTTTTCTCTGCAAAAACCCACCCAATATAGGTCCAAGATTCCACTCTAATCAATTACATTAACCTTGCTTTAAGCAGTTTTTAATTCTGATATCTTTTGCTTTGGTCAATACCAGCAACCTCTCAGAAGACATCAGAGATAGGTAGAGAGCATAGCCTCTCAGTGCTCTAGAGTAGCTTGGGGAACTGTAAGGCATGACTTTAACTAATGGTCCTCCTTTGGGGGCTGCTCACCTGGGCTCCAACAACCTTGGAAGCTAGAGAAGTTGACTGCTAGGGGTACCTTTTGGGACGGAATTTCTAGAAGGACTGCTCTGAATTCTTACTGTTTCAGATAATGGGACCTCAAGCACAATCTGAGCATATGGCTACCTTCATGGAGTTATTTGAAGAGCACTGGAAAAGCACTTTTGTCTGTATCAGCACTGTCCAATCGAAATGTAATGTGAGCCACAAATGCAAGCCAGAAATGTAATGTAAAATTTACTACTAGCCATATTTTAAAAAGTAAAAAAGAAGCAGGTGAAATTAATTCTATTCTTAAAATTTAATTCAATCTATAATATTCTAATTTTAACATATCATTATTATAAAAATTATCGAGGGGTGCCTGGGTGGCTCATACAGTTGAGTGTCCAACTCTTGATTTTGGCTCAGGTCATGATCTCATCGTTCATGGGTTCGAGCCCCACGTTGGGCTTCATGCTTACAGCATGGAAACTGCTTGGGATTATCTCTCTCCCTCTCTCTCTGCCCCTTCCCCATGCGTGCGCGCTCTCTCTCTCTCTTAAAATAAATTAATACACTTAAAAATAATTTAAAAAGTTATTGAGATATTTTTCATTATTTTTTTTCATAATAAGTCTTTAAAATGCCACATTTATTTACAATTAAAGTACATCTCAGTTGGGATCAACCACTTCTCAAGTGCTCAATAGCCCCATGTGGCTGGTGGCCACCATATGAGATAGCACAGGTCTCAATGATCTCTTTTCTGCTGAAATTCTGCTGAAATTCTGGGTTTGGGGAGGCAAGTAGATTAAGGGATTGTTACTTGTTCTAACTCAAATTTCCTTTTAAGTGTTCATATTTGAATTCCTTATCATGTTATTGACCTTTAACCACAGTGATCAAAATTCTAAAGCTCTTTTCAGTGTTGCTGGGGTAAAAAGATGATTAAGGATTTAGCCTTGCTGGTGGGGTTTGGATATCAAGGCCAAAGGCTGCCGGAGGGCCATCCTCTGGAAAGTATTGAGCTCTGAGGAGGACAAACAGTTGAGATGACGGAAATGGCTTTAAGGAAGTGCCCTGGCCACATGCAGGAGAGGAGTGAGGAGAGGGGCTGGTAGATTCCCTTTCCTGTCTACATGACTTCAGAGTAAATCATGAATCTCTCTGAACCTCGCCTTCCTTGTCTGTAATGTGGGGATAAGTCCTTTCTTGCTTTCCTCAAAGGAACATTGTGAGGTCCCTTTTCTATGGTTCATGGAAAGTAGCTTTGTATAAACACTAAAGTCCCTCATTCATGTACATTGCTAGCCATCCAACTGTGAATCTTCCAGCAGAGTTGCTGTGGCTACTTCAATGGAAGCAGGTTTTGTTAAGGGTCCATGCCTAAGCCAAGAACTGTAGAGAGGGAGGAGGTGTCAAAGAGGGAGTAATTCCTGCCTCATTTGGAAAGAGGAGACTCAGATGGAAACAATTAGAAGACAGAATATAATTCCCGTGAAGAGGCTTGTTCAGAGAGTGACAGTGGAGACAGTGGAGAGGGCACAGTGTGAGCCTTGGTATAGGAAGGGTCAGTTGTGGGATGAGAGACCCCCAGGCAGGATGCAGAAGGTTTGAAGAGGCAGAGCAAGAAAGAAGAGAGTGTTCCTGGTGGAAGGCACAGCACAGACAAAGGCCAGGAGGGAGAATGAAAAATCATAGTCTGGAGGTAATGAGAAACCTCCTGATTAGGACAGAAGTGAGGAACAGAGAGGGTAGTCCACTGGGTCCCTTCCCTGTCAGCACCTTTCCCAGAGCATCAGATGTCAGGCAGAGACCACACTTCTGATGCCCAAGTCTTATGTCTTGCCCTGAAAGTGGGTCACCCACTGCAGAGGAGACCAGCCCACTTGAGATAAATATGAAATACAACCACAGCCATGGTGGGGATGCTCTGATAATCACAAGATGCTCTGGGCAGCTCAGTGAGAGAGTCTGATCTCAGACCATCTCTCTATTGCACATGCTAATTCCAGGAATAAAACCAGATAGAGGCCCTGCTAAAATCAAAATTGTCAGGCATTTCCAAAGTTTCCAGGGACTTCTGGCTTTCGACTCAGTTCTTTATTTAATATCAGTTTAATATTTACTATCCATTTTTAATATCAGACTGTTTCCCACCATGAACCCATACGATTTGACACACACAACCACAATTTAGACTCCACCTGCACACATTGTAGGTGCCCCTTCTTTCCCTTAGCCACAGATGTTCTTCCCCAACACACATGTGTACACACACACACACACACACACACACACACACACACACACTCACACACTCAAAACCACATAAGTTATGGGAACATGGAGGACAGAACTGCTCTAATTAAAAAAAAGATTTTTTTTAATGTTTTTTATTTATTTTTGAGACAGAGAGAGAGTATGAGCAGGGGAGGTACAGAGAGAGAGGGAGATACAGAATCTGAAGCAGGCTCCAGGCGTTGGGCTCGAACTCACGGACTGTGAGATCATGACCTGAGCTGAAGTCGGACGCTTAACCGACTGAGCCACCCAGGAGCCCCCAGAACTGCTCTAATTTGAGAACAATCAATGAAGACTCCCGCCTGAGCTGATGTATGAGACTGTTAATCAGACACCCAACAGGTAGCTGTGGGAATGACACCAGGGGCATGCTTGTCCCCTCTTCTTTCCTGTCCTGTCAATTCTCTATCAGCTTCAATATCCTGTAAGCTTTGGGGTCTTTGCTTGCCTGTCACTTGTCTCTCTATCCGTAGGTATACCTTTTCTTAAGGTTTGGTTGGGTCTAGGAATGGGGAATTTGGAAAAAGCCAAATTACCTTTGTGATTTGTTTTTCTATCAGTTTGTGATGGAGGTAGAGAGCTTCAAAAAAAGGGTCCTCTGCCTCAGGAGCCCTCTGCCCTGACCATACCATCTCCACCTCTTTCTCTGAAATGCTCCAATCCTGCCAAGAGGAACCACTTTATCTGGATTTGAATGATGTGTTATTTTCTAGTGTTCTTTTATTGTGCAGATAACTCAGGCAGGGACCAGTTTCATCTTTTCTATGTATTCCTTACATTTAGCACAGAACTGGGTCCAACTTAATAAGTATAGTATAGATGGATGGTTAGATAAACACAAGATCATTAGTTTACAAAATAATTCTCTTTGCCAGTCAAATCTTGATTTTAAACCCCAAATTATCTGAACTGAAGCCCTGTTTTTGTCCAGAGGCCTAACACTAACCAAAGAATGGGAAACCTAACTCTGAACAAATCTTCATCCCAGCCCTGACTCCCACTGCCATGGTAGGCAGACTGAGCCATAAGCACAACCATACTGAAGTGACCCATGAAAGGCAGCTGGATGCAAGAATGGCCCCAGTGGTGCTGGAAAAATAAAGATGATGGAAGAGCTGATTAATTTAGGGTAAATTGTGCCATTGTGCATTGTTTTCCGACTCTCCTGGCTATTGAGATTCTGTCTTGCCCACTAGGTGATGCATTCCTCAAGAGCAAGCTTGAAGTCTCCCCGTTTTGAAGTCAGGGTTGGATTCCAGCAATTTCTTCAGCCTTGGAGTTAAATTTCACCTCTACAATTAGAATCTGCTTAGTTTGCACCAAAGTAGAGCTATGTAGACCCAGGGGTCCCAGTGACTGTGGCATTATGACTTCAGTCTTCAGGAAGGGGAGCTGGTGTGTATTGTGTACTGTCCACAAATATTGTGCAGATATTCTCAGATACATAATTTTGCCTAACTTTGATGACAACTTTATGATTAAGGATTATTTTAGATAGAATTGAGGTAAGCAGCTTGCTGAGTGTCACACAGATGCCACCCAAACCTGACATCTCTGCCATGCACCCACAGACAGCCTTTGAATGGAGAAGAATGGAATGGACTGGATGATAAAGAATATAATGGAAAGCACAGGATGGAATAGAATGGGATTAAACTGCATTTCCACATTTCCCCTTTTCTCTTCCCCAAGAGGGTCTGATAAATTCCTCCCACACTGAAGTGGGACAGCTCAGTCCATAGGATTTGCATCTCAAGGGACTTAAGTGGTTTGAAAGGGAAATACCACCAGTGCTGGGACCTCAGGCACCTAACTGAGGATGAGGGGACTCCAGAGGTGGGCATGCAGAGACACTAAGGACTTGAAAAGTCGCCTTGTATTTAAGCATAAGGCTGCTTACATCTGGTTATCTCCTTTCTCTGCCAGCCCACTCCCCTCTGCCCTTCCCTGTCTGGCTCCTCTGCTTTCTTGCTTTCTTTTCAGGACCCTGAGTTGCTAGGCAACTCTGGTCTGGAGCTGAGGTTCTCACCGAGGCGAGCAGCCTCCACACAGGGACAGGGAGTTTGATGGAGCCTGTGATTATAAGTGTCTGTGCAGAAAGGAAGACAACAGCAGCCACCTCCCCTCATACTTCTCATGGCTTCCTAGAGAGGAAATGAGAGGGCTGGGAGAGGAAGCAAAGCTTTGCTTAGGCCATTTGCCATCTTTCCTGTTCTGCTCCCCTTTCCCACTAGCAGGAGTTCCTTCCATGCAGGCCCCAGAATTCTCCTGGGGCTCTTGGCCTCCTTCTGTCCCACTCAGACCCACAGTGATCTGGACCACCTAGGCCTTGAACACCTTGCCTGGAGCTGCCTTCAGCTGTTGTTCCATCAACACAGGCAGACCTGCCTTGATGTGGGCAGGGTAGTGCAGGGTCCTTCTGCCCTTGGAGCCTGGAGAGGTGAGAGCCACATATGTGTCTGTTGTGTTAAGGTGACCCAGGGGAAGGGATGTTCATGCTTGTCCCTGGGACCCAGAGGGGCAGTAGCAGTGCCAGACTAAGTAGGGGTAAAAATTCAGAGGAAAGCATAAGGGATACTTCACTTCACTGGTATAATGTTTACTGAGTGTTTACTGAACATGCAGTGTTTACTGCAATGTTTACTGAATCCATACTTTGGGCCTGGTACCATCCATTCTCTGTGCTGGGGATTCTGTAAGCAAGGCAAGATTCAGCCTCTGACCTCACAGAGCTAATATTTATACCAAAGAAGAAAGTCAGCAAACAATAGACAATTAAGCAAATAAGGCTACTTCAGATAGTGTTTTTGAGAGTTCCCTTCCAGAGGGAAAAACTCAGAACTGAGAGGGCCCTGGGTTTCTTTCCAGCAGTTTGCACCCTGGTACCATGCCCAACACCCTGGGGCTTCTGGAGCCCAGAACTGTGGCATTTATGGGAATAGCATCAGGCAGTGATGGCAGAAGTATTCCTAATTGGGGGTTCTGGCCTCCAAGGACCTCCCCCATGTGGCAGAGGCCCACAGAGGCAAGGGGTAGGGCCGAAGACCTTGTAAAGGCTGAACTAGCCTGGAGAATCACTGTGGTTGGTTCAATACAGCTCTGGGGAGAGTGCATGATCTAGACTCGGCCAATCAGAGCTTAGTGATTGGTTAGGGTTAGGGTTAGGGTTATGTGATCTGAGGTTAGCCAATCAGAGCCCATCCTTCCACCTGGAAGGAGGAGCTGTTTTTCTGCAAGAGCTGCCAAGCTGTGGGGATCTGAGCTGAGCTGCCATGGGCAGTCTTATCTATACTTGAGGGGAATGCTGCCAACCTGGAGGAAATCAGAGGCAGGCAGAGGAGAAAGCCAGTGGGGCCTGAGGCCAGTGTGCCTTCCGACCTTTCGGTTTCATGAGCCAGTATATTCCATTTCCTTATTTAATTTAATTTAATTTTATTCATGCTTAAGCCAGTTTGCATAGGTTTTTACTACTTGGCCCAGTACAGTTTTTCTATCCATATAACTTTATCACTTTGCCTCACCCCTCCCCTGGATCCCTTTACTGCCCAAGTACCCAGGGCTGGCCTCCAGACTAAAGATGCTTTCCTTTGTTGAAGCTCCCAAGTTTCAGGCCAGGGGCACCTATCCCTTCTTTGTGTCAAAACATGCCGTCATGTGTTCCACTGCTTCAGGGCCCTGCCCTTTGCCAAGGTCATTTGATGAAGTTATGCGAAATTATTGTTGGCTAAAAATTGCTCTGGCTATCAATAATCCTGTGGCAGTTTTACATTTGTCCTGCGGTCCCTTGTGCCATTGCCATAATCCATGGAACTGGCTACCTAGTGGTAAAAGTTCAGGCACCGTGGCAGGCTGCTGAAGAGATGATTTCACAGAACGTTCGTCCTAGTGACTCAAGTTTGTTGGCTGGATGTTCCGTTCCTCTGCCTGTGGCTGTGGCCAAGGGCCAACTCTCCAACTCTCCTGGCTCACAGTGTAATGCCTGGGCCTCTACCACTGCGAAGAGGTCATGTCCTTCTTATAAAAGGAGAGAGTAAGGTTCTGGAAGAAAAGCTTTTAGAAACAGGCGTTCAGTTCACCTCTGAGTCCTGAAGTAATCAGGACTAGTCAGTGAGCATGTGGGGTATCACTCTTCTTGATTACAAAGTGGAGATGTTTTGTAAGCTGATTCTGAGTCCTCTTCTCTTCCAGCACCAACGTCTTGGGTGGGGGTCTGTGACTCTGAGTAGCCTGTGGGCCTTCTGTGTTTTACAGGGAAAGTGTCCCTGATAGGAGCACGAGGCAGATTTAAATGGATATTTCTCATGGTACACTCACGTTTCACAACTCATTCATGGTTTTCTTGTTCCCTTCCACTGGCTTCAGGCTTGTTTTGTGATTTACTCATGTTCATTCCGCACAGGGCAGCAAGTGGGAAGTGTGGGGAGTCTAGCTCTATCAGTTAGGACATCTGGGGTCCAGTCCTGAAGCGGCTGCTTTCCAGATAGCCAAGACCTTGAAAGAGGTACCCACTACTTAGAGTCTGTTTTCTTACAGTAAAATGGGAGTAAGATCACACTGCTTTGCTCACAGTTAGTTGTGGCTTACATGACACATTAAATGAAAATGCAGTGAAAGGTAGAGGCTGTATAAAAATATCAGGGAAGCTCTCAGCTTTTGGCTCGAGGAGGCCAACCCGAAACTTTCTTTAGTTATCCTGTATCCGGGTTTATCCTATGCCAGCTGCCTCTGCCATGCCGCCCACGTTTGACCTCAAGGAAATTAAAGTAGTGTACCTGGGGTGCACTGTGGGGAAGTCAGTGCCATGTCTGTCCTCGGTCCCCTGGGCTCATCTCCAAAAAAGGTTGGTGATGACATTGCCAAGGCAGCAGGTGACTGGTCAGGTCTGAGGATTCCAGGGGCCTGATTGTTCTGAATAGACTGGCCCAGATTGAGGTGGCACCTCCTGCCTCTGCCCTGATCATCAAAGTCCTTGAGGAAACACCCCAGAGAGAAAGAAGCAGAAAAATATTAGGCTCAGTGGAAACACCACTTTTGATGACACTGTCAGCATTACCTGAGAGATGCAGCACTGATCTTTAGCCAGAGAACTCTCTGGAACCATTGAAGAGATCCTGAAGACTGTACAGCCTGTAGGATGCGAGGTTGATGGCCGTTGCCTTCATGACATCATAGATGACATCAGCAGTGTGATGTGGTGAAGTGCCTGGCTAGTTAGGAACTACAAAGGAAATTATTTATTTATTTGTTTTTGAAAAAAATGTTTTAATAAAAGATCATTTGACAACCAGAAAAAAAAACAAACACCAAATACCAAAGGAAAGTGTTTAATTTGGGTAATACACATAGGAAAGCAGAGTTAGTCTTCTGCCACACCCAAGGACGCAGGTACTGCAAAGCTCTTGCTCTGACAATGGGAGATGAGGTGGGGACTCGGAGGGGAGGATATTAGCTCAATCTCACACAGCAAGTCTTGGGACTGAGATTCGGTCTATGGGCAGAGAAGGAGGCCCTCTTCCTGGTGTCTTGTTGGCTTGCTCTCCCCATTTTCAGGTTAGAGATTTGAATCAGATACAGAGCAAATGCTTAGGCAAGGAAAAAATGTTTCGCCAGCTTGCTCCACAGGGAAAGAGAGTCCGTGATATGATATGAAGCCGAAAATAGAGTGCCCTAGGAAAGAAGTATCAGCTGCGGACTCTCTTGTGGTGGGTGTGGGGGCCTCCTCTAGGAAGATGGGCGTTGAAATGAGAATCCGATGTCGGTCGCTGCCTTGTTGTACTGCTGAGCGCAGACGCTCTGGGCTGGGATTTGGAATCCGTGTCACTAGAAAGGGGTCCCGCTGGAAAGGCTCATTTAGCAGTGCTTTCCTGCTGGGGTCTGTGGAACATCCTGACACAGTCCAGGGCTTGAACAAGGGCCAAGGATTTATCCAGAAACAGCAAGCCCTGTACAAAGATGATCCTGGATTTAGAACAGATGAAAGGTACTTTGAGGGAGTTCAAAGAACGGGCACATGCTCCCCGATGGCTGCTTGCTGGATATTTTGAGAGGCGACTGGGGCACGCTTTCCCTCCCAGCTTCTCCCAGGGGTCTTTTCCAGCACGGTTTCTCTCCATTAGTATATTCCAGAGCTCGCGGGCTTGGAAGTCTTAATATGGAAATTCCTGTGGTGATGGGAACAGGCCTTTCCCAGTTGGGGTTTGCTAAGGCCATTATTCTGATGATGTTAATGGTGATGATTAATTGGCACTAATGATGGAGATGGTGATGGTAATGAGGCCAACCTGGCTCAGTGACAGGAAAGATGGAGAACGTGGGCACATGGTGACAGCGACGGTGATAGTAGGGATGGTGATGACAATGGCAGGGAGCTCAGTTTTAGAAATTTGCTGAGAAATCTAAGGGACAAACCTTGACTTGAGACTGGTTTGTTGTCTGGCAAGTAGATTATTGGCAGAGAAAAAAAATCAACGTCCAGGAAAAGGGAAAAAAGAAAATCCCTTTTGTTTGTGGTCAGTTCTGTTAAACAAAATTCTTGGTAGATCAAATATATTGCACCATGGCAGTGGCTTTGGTGGGTTAGGGACCCCAGAGTAGTGTACATTGAGATACAAACTCAAACTAGTATTAGTAGCCACAAAGAAATGTCTTAGATATTGGGTTAATACAAGAAGGAGCCAATCATTCTCCTATTCCCGCTCTGAACAATGCCTAGAGAGGAGGGATGAGAAAAGTCAATCATCACATTCTTCTTCAGAATCTGAGACAATCCCATTGCCTTCAAAGAACATTTTGTGTACAGCTGTGCTTGCAGGAAGTCCTTCTACTTCCCTATTTCCACCCTTAAATCATGGCATCCTTTCCTTTCCCAGTCACTAGGCCCACCTGGTGGGATGACAGCATTAAGGCAAAGAGACTTTGAGGTCCAGGTGACTCCTGCTTATGGCATTGGTGGCAACCTCCACAGCAAGGCCTAAGTTTGGGGTCTCTGAAGCTTGGTAAACGAGGGGTGTGACACTAGTTCCAGGGAATCCCAATTTCACTGATATCAAAAACATAAATAATAGACGATGAACCAAATTTAGTCAGTTACCATCAAGTAAAGAGAAGCCCTGGCAGAATCAATCAATTTTGGTGAGATTGTGAAATGTGAGAAGCTTGATTTCAGAGCTCCTAGACTTCTCTTCTTTTGATTTTTTTTCTTCTCTGTGGATATCCTCATTCACAAACCCCTGCTTCGTTTGTGCACAGTTGCCCCTCCAGGCCAGGGACAAACTCTCAGGAACATTCATTATGTAATGTTAGGGCAAAATAGCAATTGTGCTGTCATATTGTGAATGCATGCTTCCTTCCCAAGGAATTTCTCTTTAATGAAAGAGCCTAGAGGGGAAAATGTTTACCCCATGAGGGCATCTGAAATAGTGGATTAGCACAGAGGAGACACTTTGCCTTTCAAACCACACCACATAGGTAGCACCATGTACCAGGGCTTTGGCAGTGATGGCCTAATGGGACTGAAGGGGTCTGTCTGCATTTTTGGATTGTAGTTCTATAGCTGGCATCCTATTGATTGAGAGTAGGAGGATAGCAGTGTCCTTGTAACATATTGGTTGCTAAAGAGGGACCATCTTTTCCTAGAAAGTGGCTTCTCCTGAGAAAAGGGAATGCTCAGAGCCATCAATTTTTTCATTGGTCCTCTTGCTATATTAGCTTTCTTCTTCTTCTTCTTCTTTTTTTAAATTTTTTTAACATTTATTTATTTATGAGACAGGGAGAGACAGCATGAACGGGGGAGGGTCAGGGAGAGAGGGAGACACAGAATCTGAAACAGGCTCCAGGCTCTGAGCTGTCAGCACAGAGCCTGATGCGGGGCTCGAACTCACGGACCGCGAGATCATGACCTGAGCCGAAGTCAGATGCTTAACTGACTGAGCCACCCAGGTGCCCCTTCTTCTTCTTTTTAAATGTTTATTCATTTTTGAGGGAGAGAGAGACAGAGCATGAGTGCGGGAGGGGCAGAGAGAGAGGTAGACACAGAATCCAAAGCAGGTTCCAGGCTCCAAGCTGTGAGCATAGAGCCCAATACGGGGTTTCAACCCATGAACCATGAGATTATGACCTGAGCCCAAGTCAGATGCTTAACCGACTGAGCCACCCAGGTGCCCCAACTCTTCTTTTTTAGTGAGTGAAACTTTTCTGCATGTTGGAGTGTTGGAGGGGTAACAGAAGGAAGCCAAGTTCAGAATATGCTGGTTCTCTTAGGTCAGAAAGTTCTTAAGAAGACTCATTTAGCATGCATAAGTTTGGGACTAAGGAATACTATAGTGATGTTTAAAATGTTCATTCATTCATTCATCTATCAGTTCTCTCATTTATATAATAAATATGCATGGTTTTTTTTTATAGGGCCAATGGATTTAGGGTTTAAAGTGTTCCAGAGAGGGGGTGCCTGGGTGGCTCAGTTAATTGAGTGTCCAACTTTTGATTTTGGCTCAGGTCGTGATCCCAGGATCATGGGATCAGGAGCCCCATGTTGTGCTCCTTGCTTGTTCAGGGATTGACTAGGCTCAGCTAGGCAGTTCTTTTTCAGGGTCTTTCATGTATTTGCAGGCAGATAATGGATGGGATTGGAGTTATCACAAAGGCTTTCTCACTTGGGTATTGGTGGCTGTTGCTGGATGTTGACTGGAACTTCAGCTAGAGCTTTTAGCATGACAAACGCTGACTCATGGATTCTCCATGTGGCCTGGGCTTCCTCATCAAATAGCACCTGGGTTCTAAACGAGAGCATCCCAAGAGAACTGGGTGGAAGCACTATTGTCTTTTATGTCCTGGCCTCAGAAGTCACATGGCATTATTT
The DNA here is from genome assembly GCF_022079265.1 of Lynx rufus. Taxonomy (NCBI): domain Eukaryota; kingdom Metazoa; phylum Chordata; class Mammalia; order Carnivora; family Felidae; genus Lynx; species Lynx rufus. The sequence continues at coordinate 4,888,658 of NW_025814837.1, read as the reverse complement.
CTGCTGTAGTCACAGCCTTGTTCAGATTCAAGGACAGGGAAACATAGATCCTGCCTTTTCGTAGGAGGAATGTCAATGCCAATGTAAGAAGAACATGTAGGATGGGAGAAATTGTTGCAACTATCTTGGGAAATATAATCTGCTGTGGGTTAGGTAGATCCAACTATGAGTAGTTCTTGAATGAACTCTTGCTGAAGAATTAATACTTTCAAGCCTTGGATAATTAGGTATAAGGAAACATGAGCAAATGGGTGATTGTATAATATGAATAATAATGGCTGAAAGAGTGTGAAGGGTGAGTAGTTCAGTGAGGTCCAGAGTAGTCAGAACATATTTCATGAAAGATGTAGGAAAGATGAACTGACTTTGAAGCCTAGGGTAGGTCCATTTGGCTGTTTAATTTATAATTACACCCCCCCCACACACACCCAGAAAAGAAATGATAACAAAATTATGATTCTTGGTAATTCCTCCTGAGATAACTGCATAACAGTTCCATGGCATCTTCCAAGTTTTTTCTCTGGGAATATTCTACAAATTTGGAATCCTACCTAACTTTTTCACTTACAGTATTTTGTGGCTATTTTTCTGTTAAATATTCTTCTAAATATAATCTTTAAATTTTTTTTAACGTTTATTTATTTTTGAGAGACAGGGAGAGACAGAGCACCAGCAGGGGAGGGGCAGAGAGAGAGAGAGGGAGATACAGAATCAGAAGCAGGCACCAGCAGGGGAGGAGCAGAGAGAGAGAGGGAGATATGGAATCAGAAGCAGGCTCTAGGCTCTGAGCTGTCAGCACAGAGCCTGATGGCAGGGCTTGAACTCACTAACTGTGAGATCATGACCTGAGCTGAAGTCAGATGCCTAACCAACTGAGCCACCCAGGCGCCCCTAAAATATAATCTTGAGTAGCTGCAGAATTCAATCATGTGAGCATCTCTCACGTCCTTTCAACATTTTTCTGTTGGAAATTTAAGCTGTTCCATTTTTTTTTCCATTGAAGAAAACACTGTGATAAAAATCTCTATGCAGAAATCTTGGTGCTCATTTCTCATTATTCTTTTAGGAGTAATTCCTAAAGGTAGAATTACTGGTCAGAAGTTACTCATATTTGAAAAACCTTTTGTGCATCTCATCACAGGGACGTTCAAGGCATTGATGCCATCCCACCAGAATGGGAGTCCCTGTTTACTTGCAGCTCTACCAATACTGACTGTTACTGGTTGCAAAGGGCACTTTCCCTTTTTGGGAGACCAAAGTGGAACTTTGGGCTTCACTCTGATTTTATCTGATTATTATAGAGGTAGCATTTTCCCATATATTTCTTTATCTTCTGCATTTCTTTTCTGTGATTTGCTACTTTAACTACGTTGCCTATTTCTCCATTGGCATTTCCCCCCTATCGATTAGTAACAGCTCTTTATAAATTATTAATCTTTTATTTAGCATATATGGTACAATCATTTTTTTTTCTTACTTGATTTTTTGCTTTCCAGCATTGTTTGTGGTGTGTCTTTAGATGCAGGGATATATGTTTTTGTTGTTGTTGTTGTTGTTTTAGCTTTTGTGTGGTCAAATCTAGTAATCTTTTTATTTATATATTTTTTCTTTTGCCCTTATGTATGAGAAGCTGTAGTCACAATAATAACAGATTAATTTTATCTTGTTTTTCCTTTGTGTTCACATACACACTCACACCCACAACAATACACCCACACATATAAAACACTGAATTCTTGAATCAATCTGGACTATATCTTAAAATACATTCTGAGTAGAGGGCTCCTAAAGATTGTTTCCTAAATATTTACCAGCTGTTGGATCAGTTGAGGGAAAAGTACAGCTCTCTGGAGAAATGATGTGATCCTGGCTGAAGCACAGGGTGGCTGGTGGGTTTGAGGGAGCAGAGCACTTACATTCTGGAGGAAGGGGGGTGCCAGGCAAAGGGAAGTACCTTGTAAGCATTGAGAATTGCAGATTTGGGAAGAGGGATATTATTTTTTCTGTGTCTTAACATCTCTTGAAGGTTTGCAAGGAGGCTGGTACTCTTGGGAAATATACATAATATTTAATTTAATGTTTGCCACTATCTGGGAGGCAGGTACTATCATTATCATCATTTTCCAGATGAGATGATTGAGGGTTAATACATGGTAGGACTGGGACTGAGTCCAGTCTGACTGTTTCCAAAGTTCTGTGTTCAACCACTACGCTTGTTTGTTCCTCAGTATATTTAAAGTAAGAGTTTCAGAAAGCTGATCCAGAAGCATTGTACGAGTTAGAAGGAAGAGGGGAGTGATTGAGGTCAGGAGCTTATGAAATACTGGTGGATGAGGTCTATACAGTGGTGAGGTCTATGCTACGGTGACAGCAGGGAATAGACCATGATAATGAAGAGGGGAGGGGGCTGGGAGCAAGCATTGCAGGGGGTTGGAAGGGAGCCTGCTGGATTTAGTCTTTCTTCATTTTTGGTTCCAATTCTGAATATCCCTGTCAGGCCTTGCCCATGGTCTTCTTCAACTGATCAACTGATCACTTTCCTGAGACTTGAACAGATATTTCCAAGGGTCAGACATTCTTGTGTAGAAATTGAGAGTAGTACCAAAATTCTTTTTGTCCATCCACCCAGCTTCTTGAAGGAAGCAGCAGTATAATTAAAAGATTTTTTTCCAAGGCCTGGAACTGTGTCTTCATCCCTTCAATAAATGTTGATGAAGCATACAGTGGGCACATTCATCTGTGGTGAGGGACCCAAAGACACGTCCAAAGACCCTGCCTGCACGGAGATTAAAGTTGAGTAGAAGTAGTAACTTGCACGTACGTAAACATCATACAAAATGAAAAGTGCCAAATCCCTCAAAAAAGACATAGTTAATGGATTATGGGAGGCCTGAGAAGGGAGAATAATTCCTGTTGGGAGGGCCAGGAGCAGATAGAATCATGAACTAATAACTAGTTTCTAAGTTGGGGTCATGCTGGGCTTGCTAGAAGGAATAGATAAGAATCTTGTGTAATGAGAACTTTCGTTCTTTGTTTGCAAGCCCTGTGACCTGACCTCCTACAGGCACGGGTGGCTCCCTTGGCATTTGTCCCTCCTCTTCCCAGCCCCTGAGGTGGTTTCCTCTTCCATCACTGTAGTGTCATGCTGTAATTACAGTAATAGAAGCAGCTCAATTGTTTTCTTTCTTTATGCATATAAGATGTTCTAAGGAAGAGGACAGACGGAGACGAATAAGAAATAAACTGCAGCTCAGTGCACAGAAACATACATCTTTATCAAAAGAATTACGGAACGGATGTTGCTTTAATTCTCCACCCAGACACAAACTGAAGTCCTAACTCTATTGCAAAGTCTTCCCTAATAACTCAAACTGCGTGGATCACCCACAGCACTTATATTTATAACCCCAATTTGGTCTTGTGGTTCTTGGCAACTGAGCAATCATAAATAGGCTTAGGTCTGAAAGAGCACCCTACAAAATGTCTGCTGAGGTTCCTTTGCCCCGCCAGCCAGGCCCACTAAGAAAGAGAGAAGGATCTGAGCTGGTTCACTGGTCCTGGGTTGAATCCCAGCCCCGTGGCTCCTGGCCATGAATTCCAAGCTGTTGCTGAACTTCCAAACACCAGTTCGTTATTCTGTGAAAAGGGGATAAATAACAGCGTTCATTTCACAGGGAGGCTATGAGGATTATGTGAGGGTGTGGAGTAAGAATTCAATACATAGGAGGGATTAATGCAGAATGAGGACAGTCAGAGGTCCCAGTAGATGCAATTCGGTGTGTTTCACTGAGTTCTAATAGGGCAGGACTATTTATTTCCCCTTTGGCTGCAAGTCCTCATTCCAGGGTTGCTTTATTAAAAGGCTTGGAAGGGGTCTTTCCCATCTTGTTACAGGGTGAGTACATGCTGGTGAGTATGTTCTTTGCATTATCATGTGAAACCTCTTCTGAAGTTTTGACAAGTGCCCCAGATTTGGGACTGTGAGTTTGAAACTGCAAACTGGTGAATGTTCCCCTGTCTCCTGTATGTAGATCAACAGGGCACATGGCTCACTGTGCCATATCTGCAGGTTTTACTTGGTTGCATCTCTTACTTGACCATGAGCTCCAGAAGGGAGAGCCATACATTTTATGTATCTCGGTATTCCCAGGGTATATTATAGAACCTGGAACATGGCAGACATTCACTGAATATTTACTGAATGGATGGCCTGATGCTATATCTATGTCCATATATTCGTGCCAAACATCTTTTTGGGCCCTTGATTTTCTAACTTACCTAAACTTCATCACAACCTCATGAACTAGGCATTATCATTTCCAATTTATTAATAGAGAAGCAGAAATTCAGAAAAGTTTACCAACTCACCCAAGGTCAAAGAATATCCTGCTTTCCTTTTCTGTCTGTTGACTCTTCTCATCCTTAAATACTTTGTTCTCAATTTTATTATGCCACTTATTAACCATATGGCACCAGAAAAGTCACAAATCCTTATAAAGAATAGCATTTTCTTACAATGAGAACTGCCTCCCTGTCTTGGGAGTGTTTTAATATTTTCTGGATATTCACAATCCTGAAAAATAAGTGACTCATCATGATATTGTTTTGATGAAGACTGAAAATGGCTTGTCTATTTTTAACACTGAGTGGCAGTGACTAATAATATTAGGTCTCTTATCCTACTCTGAGGGGAGAGAGGTGAAAAGTCATGGGGGTTAAGGAGTATCTGTAAGGAGGGTGGGTTGTGTTCCACACAGCATCTAGGCTAGAAATTGTCCAGTTCCCTCAAGCACCTTGTCCTGAAGCTGGATGTTCTGAGCCATAGCAGGGTCCACGTTCTGGGAACATTTACAGCAGCTGTCACTAGCACACTCTCATTGTTATTGTTCTCAGTTTCATTTGGGCACATCTCTCTCTAGCTACACCCTTTGTGTGTTTTCTCCCTTTTTGGTACATTCCTGTTTTACATTGCTCAGGTTCTATTTTAGCATTTCCAGCACCTTTCAAGATAATGTGATAATCAACTTTTACTTTATTGTTTTGAAGTGTGAATGAATGAATAAATGAATAGGTAAATACATTTGGAGAGGAATTCAGAATGTGTCCAAGTGGTGTGTGACCCAGAAGAACAGGGAAGGCAAGAAGGGAGTTGGTGACATCGTCTAGTGGTAAACACACAGGCTCTGGAATCACAAGATCTCAGGGAGAACCTGGCTTCACTGCTCACTAGCCATGAGACCTTGGGTGGGTTACTTACCTTTGTTAAACCTCATTTTCCTCATGTCTAAAATGAGAAATATGGGAATATCTCTATCACTTAACTATTCCTGTGTGACAAACCACCCCAAAGCTCAGAGGCTTAAGAACAACAACCATCTTTACTGCTCATGTGACCAAGGGTCACCAAGGGCTGTCTGATCTAGTCTGGGTTTCACTCATGTGGCTCATGTCTCTCATATTTCTCTAATACCAGCGGGCCAGCCTGGGCATATTCTCATGGGATGGCAGAAATGCAAGAAGATAAAAAGAAACATGAAAGGACTTTTTAGGGCCTAGATTTGGAACTTGATGCTGTCATTTTTACTCGTATATCATTGGCCAAAATAAGTCAGGTGGCCACACTCTAAGTTAACAGGAGAGGAAATACACCATGCTTATCGGAAGGGCTACCCAATGGTATGGATGCTGCAGGTGGAAGGGGGTGAAATACTGGATCCAGTAATGCATTTTATCATACTATCTTACTGAACTATTGGAAAAATTTAAAAAGATGGTCCTTGTTAAGATTATTGCATATGCTGTGAGCATTTTATAGGTGGTTGGTAGCACTGGTAAGCAGTACATAAATTGCAGGTACTATAGCTTTTATAAATATTACTTGGCAGAAATGCAGATGATTGTTATCCCAAATAGAAAGGCTCATAGAGACCTTACCTGGAAGAAGTAGGTAGAACAGGCTGTGTTTGGGTGGTAAGAGGGATGTTTCCTCATTTATTGAACATCTATGTGGCAGGCACTGTCCTACACTTGTGACACATTTGAGAATGAAACAGACAAAGGTTTCTGTCCATGTGTAGCTTACATTTCAGTAGGGGAAGATACATGCATGCTCAACATGAAGATAAGTAAATGATACAGTATGTTGATGCTATGCAAGGATGTAGAGGAGAGCAAGGGGGTTGGGTGTGATGCTAAGGGGGAAGGTTGCAGGATTAAATAGCGTGGTCAGGAAGGCCTTCTTGAGAAAGTGAGAGTGAAGACTTGGCAGAAGGTGATGGTTATATGTAAGTGATGAATCACTGGGTTTCACTCCTGAAACCAATACTATACTGTGTGTTAAATAACTTGAATTTAAAGAAAGAAAGGAAGAAAGAAAGAAAGAAGGAAGGAAGGAAAGAAAGAAAGGAAAAGAAAAAGAAAGAAAGAATACCTCCAATAAGGCAAGGAGGCTGTGAGAGTACTCAAGGAAGGAGGTAATAAGGAGGCAATAGTCAACTGGGTTTGGGTGGTGACAACAGAGGTGGTGAGTATCATGAATTTAGATATGTTTTGAAAATAGAGCCAATAGAATCTACTGGCCAATTGGATGTGGGTGTGACAGAAAAAGAGGAGTCAAGGGCAACTCCATGGTTTTTCACTTGAGTAACTGGGATCAGAAAGGTTGTGGATAGAATAGCAGTGGGGTGTGAAAAATTAAGTGTTCAGTTTTGGACATGTTGAGTTTGAGGGAGTTTGTAGACACTCAAGTGAAGATTATCCCAGATGCAGTGGGAGATACATGTCTAGAAATCAAGAGCAAAATCTAGACTGGAGTGACAAATTTGGGAGTCACTGAGCTCACAACAGTATTTGAAGTCATGGTCCTGGTTATATCAACAACGGGGTGAGTTTTGGTAAAAAAGAGGATCAAGAAGCTGCCTCAGAGCTCTTAACATGTAGAGAGAGCGTGCAGTCCTGGGAGGTGGACAGTGTTGTCAAATGCTGCAGATAGGGCAAGTATGATGAAGATTGGGAATTGATGGGTAGATACAGCAATATGGAGGTTATTAGAGATCATGACAAGACAATTTTGGTTGAAAGGTGTTTATAGAAGGTAGACTGGAGTGGGTTTAAGAGAGAAAGTGAGGAGAGGAATTTGAAAGCTAATAGATAATCCTTTGAGGAAGTGTATTGCAGAGGCAAACAAAGAAATGGGTCAGTAGTTAGAGAAAGGTGGGGTCAAGAGAGTTTTAATGGCAGACCTAATGGCATGTTTATGTGCTGATGGTAATAATCCAGTAGAGAGTGAAAAACTGATAATGCAGAAGACAATAGGAGAAAGGATAGTGATATGGAAACCTCCAAAGGAACTGCTCAGGCTTTTCCGGCTTTTTACTCCTGGTGTTCCTTACCCCCCAGGGATGTTCATTATGTTATTAAGATTCTCTCCTGTCAGATTATTGTATCAAGTCCCATTGGTGGTTTCAGTGCCACCATCAGCATTAGTATTTCCTCTCTTGTTTTCTGTTATTCCTCCACTCAGGGCACAGCAGTACCAGGGCATTTTTCATTTTCTAAATATGGAACCCTGAACCATTTCCTGGGTTTTCCTTTGTTGCATGGACAGGACCATAAGAAAGCAAAACTGGGCTTCCCGACCTCAGTCCATGAGGCAATACAGACAAACTCTGTTTTAAAACACTAGGGTTGTATTGAGATAAACTGGGACCAACCATGAGAGAAAGAGATAAGGAGGCTTGACAACTTTAGAGATTTTAATGAGAAGTGGATCAGATGAACACTGTCCTGTTCAGAAGCAAGATGGAAGTGGTGTTATTGGGAGGAGTGGGCTCTCTCCAGTGTCTGTGGCTTCCCACTAAAGGATATTTTTTTCTTTAATTTTACTGAACTGACATCCAGATCCCACCCTATAGCCTTCCCATGATCGCCTTGTTCTGTTTGAAATCATTCTCTTTGTCCTACGTGCCTTTTCTCCCCCGACCCACATGGGTTGTGACCTTTCTGAAGCCAAGGACTGTACTTCTCATATGCTCCAGGGCCCCTAGCCCCCTTCAGGAGCAGGGTAGTGGATTGATTAATACTTGACAGTTCTCAGATGGGGGACGACAGGGAACAGCTAGGAGTAAAGCCTATGACCTGGAAGAGGTTTCAGCCCCAAATAAGCTGGAAAAAGGGCAGTGGGTCTGATGGGGAGATTTCATAACAACCATCTATATCAAATGGAGGCTGGAATGTGATCCTCCTGATCTGTTGATGTATTAGGGGTCAGTCTTTTCTTTTCTACCTAGTCAGTCTATACCTGGCACATGGTGGTCAGCCTTTCTGACAGGTAGTGAGCTCCCCTTGCTGGAGGCAGTCTATCAGAGGCTGGTGGTTACTAGTCAGGGATGCTGTGGATTGCCCTCCTACATCGCTATAGATGTTCTCTAAGGACCCTGTTGCCGTTCTGTGATGTGCCCAGCCCAGCCTGGATGGGTGAGTGATGACTCCCACTGCTTCCTGCCCACCCATCCCCACCCCATATCCCTCTAACCCTGGAATCCTAAGGCTGCTGGTTAACTGTTCCAAGCCTGCAGCTGACTTCTGCATTCCAGGCTATGCACTCCCATTACCCCCATCTGAGGCCCGGGACACAAGGGACAGATGTAGAGGGTGGTGTCAGGAGGAAGACAAACAGAAGCCATCTTTCCACCATTTCCAATGTGCAAGAGGGTAACTGGTATCATCTCTAAATGTTGGTTGATGCCTACATCCCCACTATGATGACGTAAGACATTGAACATCATTAAAATGCACACATCCCAGAAAGGAATTGAGATTTTTATCTTATTATAGCTATCACTCCTGACTGAATAAATATATGTCAGTGTCCTGAGGGTGCTCCTGTGGAGGGGAAGATCCTGAAAGTTGTATCATCCTGCTGTAGGAGAGAAGAAGCAAGGGGTGAGGAGGAGAACCTAGAAAGGAGTGATTGTGGTACCCCCAAAAGAAAGTTTTCCACCTGCACATTCTGGGGGGAGGGCGAGTTGTGTGCACCTGTTGCTCCCCCTGTCTCAACCCCTCCTCACACAGCAACTCCCAAAAGGCCTTCAGACTCCAAATGACACCCTCATCAATAAGCTTGCATTGCAAAACCACATTTTGACAACACACTTCCCAAATTTAGTCCCCTAATCCACTCCCAGAATATATTATGCTTTGCACCCAACAGATGGATTAAAAGCTTAAATCTTCTGCTTGTTCGGAAACTAACCAGAAACCAAAAATACAAACACTCACACCCCTGCAGGTGTGAATGCAGTGGTGGGGGGCAGGGAGGGGAGAAACAGGGGTGTATGTAAGGAAGGGAAAGTGTGCACTTTGAGGAGAGAACTGCAGTGGACAGTGCAGGGAGATCAGGGCATCCTCTAGGCTCTGAGCGGGCTGGCTGAAGAGCACGCAGCTGCTTTCTATAGATCCTTCTCAACTCCCTTGATTGAGGCCTCTGTGAACCAGAAGGGTGTGTATGGTAGTATGAGGTCCAAGGCATGAGTCTGAATCCCTGAGTGTGGGGGCTGTCAGCGGATCTCGGCCAAGCTCTCCATTACATAAATGAGGAGACAGAGGCCTGATCTGGGGGACCAACTCCACAGCCCACCTCCAGTGCCAAATTCAGAACAAGATGCTGGACTCCAACCCAGATCTTGCTCTCCTCTGCCAGCTGCTATTGGAGCCTTGGGGACTTTGAGCATTTCCCTCTCTCCATTTTCTGGGAGTCCAAGTTATCATCATATAGGAGACCACATCTCGTCTTCCCTCTGTGCATAAAATCTGCTGAAATCTCTGCAGATGGAGGTTATTTTGAAGGCCTTTGGGGGAAGGGGCTGAATGAGAACAGGGGGAGTCCTGAATGAGAACAGGAGGCCTTTGGGGGAAGGGGGCTGAATGAGCCAGGAGTCATTGATGGGGAATGCAAGGGAACACCCCAGGAGCTGGGTCATTAGGGAAAGTAGAGAAGATCCCTGGAGTTCCCTGAGAAATTTCAGATTCCCTTCCTCATTGTCTTATTTTCTCCTCATCATTGAAAAATGGCTCAGAATGCAATAAAAACAAGGTGTTCTAATTAAACAGATTTGTTTACATGTTGTGGCACGAAAAACTATTTCAATCTGATATACTGTACATTGCTGCTATACTTTTTCTCCTTCCTTTATATAAAACTGCCCATTTTTAAATAGTATTGTACTTAAGCATCTTAAATAGTGTCCTTGATTAAAAGAAGATGAGCAATTTTCTGTTTCCCACAGCTTTCAAAGGGCGTGTCAACAAGATGGGAAAGAAAGCAGTTGGGGGCTCCATGATACTCTGTTTGACATTTCTCCTGACAGTTCTGGCCATTTAATGCCCAGAAACATGTGTGGTATTGCCAGACTGTAGATGGGCTTTCTTCTGTGACCAAAAAAGAGAGGCCAACAGGGCTGGGAGCAAGTTGTGGCCTCATCTAGAGTCCCTGCACCTGGGAAGGAATAGGGGCCACTCTCACAGATTGGCGGTGGTCTTAGCTGTCTCACACAGTCCCATGGTGTCCTGGGAAAAAGCCCACAGAGAGGAGTTGGCATGGAGAAACAGAGGGGTATTCATAATATTGATGATTATGATAACAAAAACAACATTTTGTGGGGACAAGGGGGAGGATTTCAGTTATTATATAGTAAACTTTCTATCGATGAAAATCATCCAAGAGGGGACAAGATAACCCTTTGTCACCCCCTACCTGGGGATTTCTGAGCAGAAGGCAGCCTACTAGCTTTCTAGGATTCTCTGAAAAGAATTTTTATTTGGCCTGGCTAGTGTTTTCCCACTCCTAGATTCTCAGAGCTGGTAGTAACTGGGCAGCTTCTGGAGAACATGGACTTCTTTATAATCTTCAATCCTGTGCCTAAGGCAGTACAGGGTGTATATGTGTCAATATTTGTTAATGTGAATTGGGAGCATATGTTCTGGACACATGCCTTGTTTGTTCTGACCTCCTTGCTTTCAGCCAAGCTGTTCCCTTCACCTGAGAAACCTTCCTCTATCCACTTATTCTACTAAAATGAGACCAATCCTTTGAGCCACCTGGAGCCACATTCCTATTACCTGTGCTTTCCATGTGTTTATGTTTTTTTCTTTGTTTGTTTGTGTTTTGTTTTTTTGTTTTTTGTTTTTTACATTTGTGACCAGTTCCATGTTACTCAGCCATGTTACTCAATCATTGAATGGTTCTACTTAGTGAATGCCTTATGACATAGTCTTGTCCCCCAACTGGATTGTGCCTTCTTTTCCTGTCTTTTCAACAATACCTTGTGTTGTTCTAGAGAGACATGAGGAGTAGTAAGGCTATCCTCACTCCTCCCCACTTCCTTCTTTCCCTCCCTGCTTCCTTCCTTCCTTCCTTCCTTTCTACTCTGTTCATTTTATGAGTGTCTAATGGCTGTATCACCATAAGTTTTCCATGGTGACTAAAACATGAATGAGGTAGGTAGGATTTCCCTATGTTGTTATGTTGCTCCTGGAGAGTATCTGTCCTAACTGAGTGTCAATTTGGTGCTTGGAGAGTGGAAACCATTGGACCTGAGGTGGGAGGCAGAAGGCCTGCCAGAGCAACACACCTTCATATTGTGGTCTAGAGACTTTACCTCTTTGCTTGGCTCCCTCCTTGAACCCTCCACCACCCAAACATCCTCCCTCCAGTAATAGAAATGTCTTAGGTGGGGGAAAAGGCCTAGCCTCTCTTTGAAGGAAGTGCAACTTTCCTAGGCCTCAGTAGGCTGGTTATATCTTCTCAGTGGGACAGTGATTCCACAAATAAAGGCCAGGAAGAGGAAAATAAGCATGAAACCTGTTCCCCCAGTTTACCTATAAGAGCTCTTCTTCACATGTAGGATCTAGAGAGGGCTTCCCTTTGTGGCATCCCAGATTCTCATACCCAAGTGTTTAATGGTTGTGCTGATCTTTTTCTTCAAAAAGACTTACTGAGATCTTGCTATGTGCTGGACACTATCCTGGATGTTCTGATGATCTAACGTGTAATTCAGAACGTTAAAATCCCACTCTTCTTCAACGAAGCCCCACCAGCCAAGCTAAGCTAGTATTCTCACTGTCCATTGCCTTCCACTGGTCTCACACCTTTATCCAGTAAACACTGGCTCCCTCAATGGGATGCTTTCCTTCCTGACCTACTCAGACTCCACTTAAAATTCAGAGCCTCCCATGCTGCATAGCTCCCTTTGGCCTCCAGATCCACTCCTCACCTGCCTTTTGCTTTGCAGGGTGTCCTGTATGGATTGCATCAACAGGTGAATGTGTCCTCTGGCTTCTGGTTAGTTGGGAGAATAGAGAGGGTCATATGTGGGGTGAAAGTGTTTCCTCCCTCCTTTCCTCCTGTGAAGTCATCACCTGTCACTAAGGTCTCTACCCTGTCAGTGGCCTGCTGTACACAAGCCTCTCTCCCTTTCAGTGTCAGTGACCTCTCCCTGTCCCCATCTCTTTAACCTGAGGCTGGTCACAGCTCCACTCCCATGAGCCCTGGGTTCCTACATTGGACCTCCTTTTGCTTCCTCTTCACCCTGCCTGCCCTATTGTAATGAACACCCTACAAAGAAATCCTCCTAATTTGAGTGTTCCATCTTTTCCAGAGGGACCCTGACAAATATCCCCCATATCTATCTCCCAGGTGTTTTCCTCTCTTCTTGGAACTCTTAGAGGCCTTCTTAAACTTGGCATATACCTAGCAATCTTTTCTGTATTCATTTAAAACATTATTATAATACTTATATTTTTCTTGTCTCTCCTGCTAGTCATGAACTCCTCAGAATAAGGCCTGGCTATTTTTTTTTTTTCCTTATATCTCTCCTAGAAAGTTGGTAGAAAGTAGGTGTTCAAACAAGTACCTGTTTATTGACAGATGAGTCATTATATTAGCAAGGTCAAGGTGGCAGGGCATGGGCTTAGAGTTGAATTTCAAATTCAGAGAGAGGGTTCAAACCTTTCTCTTTTTAAGGGGCTGTGCCACCTTGGTCAAGTCACTGCTCTTAACTTTTTAACTTGCCAGACTAAGATGATAATACCAGTTACTGCACTTTTCCAGATCTCATTTTCACTATAAGAAAAGTATAATTGTAGTAGTCATTTTGTGAGGATTCAGTAAAATGTCATATGAGAAAATGTTTTACTTTATTCATTTGAATTAAATCTGGAGATACAATTAGGGGCCAAATACTGAAAACTTACAAGTTGATTTAAAAATATGAAAACTATGTATTTATAGTACCATTGCTAACAAATATCATTTATTATTAGTTGTAAGAGTTTTATAGATGTTTTCTCATTGAATTTTATGTAACAGGCACCAATAGCCCTATTTTACAGAGGGAGAAACTAGTCTTAGAAGTTAAAGATCTTGTAGCAAGCCACAGAGTGAGGAAATAGCAGAATCTAAATTTATACTCAGGTTCTACTCCAAGATCAGAGCTCCTGATCCTGGCTATGCAACTTGCCTCAGTGGGGCTTAGGATGCCAGGGATGTCTCCAAGAATTCACCTGTCACCTTCCTTGTGTGCTGTATACCTGCTTGTCCCATGCTATCTCTGAAAGGTAGGCTTCTACTCTGGAGCTTTCTTTCTGAGCCCTTAGAGCTAGAAGGTGTGGACAGCTGAGAGGAAGAGGGAGGAATATTTCTTCCCTTTGTTACAGCCTTATCCTCCTGGCTTTGTTCAAAGCTATAGAAGGGAATCCTAATAAAATCTCAGGGATGTAGACAGCCACCAGAAGGTCAGGCCAGTGGTATATATACATGGAGGAAGTGATATAGTGAGATGTCCAGGGAGTTTGAAAAGAGACTCATCAAGGTAGCTAGTCCTTGGAGCTTCATTTTATTAGTAACAGATTGACTCTGACAAAATGCAAATTCCTTGGTGGCAGGCCAAGGAAGTATAACCTTGCTCGTGGGTCTCAGCCTCTGGGTTGGCATTATTGGGGCCAGAAGACCCCAAATCCAGAATAGGCTACAAGACAAAGCTTTATTTAGGCAAGAATTCAGTTTTTGGGGGGAGGCGGACCAGTATAGACTAAAGGTCCAGGGATTGTTCAGAATCTGGACAACTTCATCTGAGTTTAAAGTGACACCTGCTTAGATCTCAAGCAAAATTAAGTACTGGCAGAACCCAAGAACCTAATCTCTGTGGATCTGGAGGGGCAACAGGGCATTAGGGAGAGGAGAGTGTGAAGCTAAAATTAGGGACCAGGGTCTAGGACAACACACCAGAGAGATATAAATCTGAATGAAGCACCTGCGACAGACTCTCACAACAACCACAAAGAGGGCATGAAAATGAGTCTTAGGGACATGTAGAGTCACCCTCTGCCCTGCGTTTTAATACCTGTCTAATGGATACCTGCCTAATAGAAGCTGGGCATGGTTACAGCTACTCTGAGGCATGCTCACAGACTGAATACCATTCTCAGAGAAAGGAATTGGAATGAAGGGGCAGGCCTGTTTGAGATTCTCCAACTGAGGGAAGGAAGACAGACACATGCAGTCATCACACAGTGGTCTATAATTCCCAACTGCTAGTCTGGCATGGAGGTTAAGCTTGTAACTCTGGCATTAGACCACTCTTATTCAAATTTCACCATCTAGTTCTGGTTATCTATTGCAGAGAACCGTAAGAAATAAGCCATTATCAGATTGGCTGGGCTCAACTGGGTGGCTCTTGGTTGGGGTTTCTTCTGTGGTTGTAGTCCTATATGATGGCTGGCATTGGAGTCAACTGAAAGCTCAACTGGGTTGCATGTCCAAGGTGGAGTCCTTACTCACCTGTGTGGTACTTCAGTGGGGGTGGCTATAATAGCTGAGGACTATCTGAGCATCAGTCTTTCTGACATAGCTTTTCTCCATGTCCGCAGGTTGGGCTTCCTCACAGCATGTCTGTCTCAAGGTAGTTGGACTTATTATTAGTGGCTGGATTCCCCAAAGGAAGTATTCTAGGAGGCCTGAACAGATACTGTAAGGCTTCTTGTGATCTAGCCACAGATGTCACACAGCAGCTCTTCTGTAATACTCTTGTTGGTCAAAAGCAAGTCAGACCCAGCCTAGGTTTAAGAGGCTGAGTTCACACAGTGGTGTGCACACCAGTGAGGCCATTTTTTAAGACCAGTTACTACACATTTTACCAGCTGTGTGAGTATAGACAAAATGTAGAGCATTCAGAGTGTTGGTTTTTCATCTGTGGAATGGGAAAGGAAACTATAATACCTAACTTCCCAGGATTGCTTACATATTAACATATACATTTTCAAGGATTCCCATAGTGACCAGCACAACTAAGGGGTTCAAACATAGTTGGCACTTACTGCTTATGCATTGCCTTGATCGAGCATTTGATTTTCTCCCAAGTATTTAATATATCTGTGTCTTATCATCCCAGCCAGGTTGTAAGCTCCTTGAGGTCAAAGATTATCCTATACTTTTCTTTTAAAATTTCTTTTAGTTGTACTCAATAAATACTGAATGAAAGAAATTGAGAAGAAAAAAAGAGATAGGAACGCTGGGGACCATGCAAACAAGCTTCAGCATCTTTATAATTTTCTCTGGGCTCAGCATAGCACCCAGGCTCCTGGAGATCTGACCTTTGCCTTTTCTGGAAAAAAAAAACTAATAAGTTATCCTAGATTGTAAAGGGGGCATTATTAATCTAGTTAATAGATTGCACTGTTTTTATGAGGACTTTAGCCCATTAATTGTTTCCATGCAAATGGAAGCCGTTAATTACAAATTAATCTTATCTTTTTGTTAAGGCAGGGCCATCAGTACCTCCACTTGGCAATACTTGTTGGCACTTGATATGAATCAATGCTTATACTTGAAAGTAATAAAACTGCATTTCTTTAAAGATAGTTAATAAATCAGATCTTCATTAATGCAGATAGGCCAGACCCCCTACTTGTCTAATTTAATGAGGTTCTAATTCATTACTGTGATTCATGTGTCCCCCTAGGGCTGGTGGCCAGCAGGGCAGGGCACATAGTAGGCAGTTAATAAATCCTGTATTTTCCAGGTTCTCCTACATCAGTCTTTCTCCTCATCATGAAGTATCATTTAGGTTTTTACTGGTCTTAGTACCATTTTCCACATGGTCTTATAGGACCACAAAGTGGAAACATAAGGTTCTGGCAAGGGCTGGAGCTTGGAGCTCAGGCTCAGGTGAGGGACATTAGAAGCACTGTTGGGGTCAGGGTGATGGCTTGTTTAGTGTATGTTTGGACTCTGTGGCTGAGGCAGTTGGATGGAGACTGTGTGGCCTTTTTGTGCCATCTATCTGAGCATGATAAATACACGAATGGGCAAGGGGACCCAGAATTTTCCCCGGGACCCATTAGTAATCCAATTCTTAGTGATATCCCTAAACCATTTCTCAGTCTGTTTCTCTTCCCAGGCAGGTTTCCGTTTACAGAAGAGCTGGTTATTTCTCATCATATTTATTGCCAGCCTGGGACTGGGTCTCCACCCACCTCCTTCCAGCTACTGGGATCTCAGGAGCCAAGCCCTGGCTTCCTTTGTTTAAAGAACAGGTGTGGGCCAGCAGGGGCAGGGGACTTGCCCCTCCCTTCCCATTCCACCCACTAGCCTGGCGCACCAGGGAGGGGTCCAGATGCACAACCAAAATATGGGGTGGGGTATGCAAAATAGGCGGGAAAATGGAAACATGGCTTCTGTTTTTAGATCTGGGGAGCCAGCAGTGTGATGAAACGCTTCCCTCCATGCCGCTGAATTCATTTCTTTAAAGTTCCACTGTGCACAGAACCATTTGTTTCCACATTGTTTTTATTAAACAAGAAAGGCGAGCTTTATTACTGCGCAAATGAAAGCAGCCGGCAAAGACAGATACTTCCCAGATTCTTATTAATCTCCAAGAGTTATGGGGCCTCTGAAGTCCCACAGAAATTAACATACTCCACGAATTCTCTTAGCAAGTCACCCGGTGCTGCTCCTCTCCCCTGTGGGCAGTGATCACCGCCCAGCTCCAGCCTGCCCTGAGGAGGGCTCTCTGGGCCTGTCCAGGGCTCTCACCCTCCCACCCTCTCACATGACCCCCACCATCTCTTGGGTTGCATGTGTACTAACCTCATGCTTCAATGCACAAATCTGGATTGATTTGTACACCTATTCTGGGCATTGTCTGGAAATGTGGATTTAGGTGTCGTTCAATTCACTTCCATATACAATTAAATATGTATGGATTATTTACTATTATAGTATGGGAGAGTCTTGACATCTGTGAGATTATATCCTGAGGCCTTTGTGAATCTCAAACGCATGAAAAACACAGTCATGTATAATTCTCTCTCTCTAGAAATGCGATACAGCGATCACTCATTCATTCCACAAATATTTACTCAGTGCCCTCCATGAGTTGGCCAGAGCACTCTTTACCCTCAGAGGGGGAGGAAATGACAGGATCTGTCTTTTGATTTTAAGGATAGCAACCACTATGTTAAGAATAGACCATAGGGGGCAAAGACTAGAAGTAAGTAGTTAGGAGGATGTTGCAACAGCCCAAAGGAGATGAGGTAGGATAGGGTAGGCAGGTGGAGGCAAGCAGAGGAATCCAAGACATGTTAGGAATGTACAGATGACTCACATAGAAACTGCCATTACTCCTTCAGATTCCTCATTGGGGTGCAGGGTGCCTCACACAGGGGACACCTGCTGTGCTTGGGGAGGATGGATGCTGGACAGTCAGCTAGGCTCCTTCACCAGGTGCACAGCTAACCCAGACTCATTGGTCCCTGAATGGAAATCAAATGCTAGCAAAGTGGTGACTTCTCGTTATACCCTGAATTTGGGGGTCTTTTGCAAGCTGTCAAAGATGGATGTGAATGGTAGGGTCTGCAGTGCATAAGATTCAGATAGCATGTTTTAATTTAAGCATTTTCAAGTTAGTTTTCCATTAAGGAAGTTTAGTAGCTCAAGTGTTGGTTTACAGGTGAGAAGCAAAGACTCAGAGAATTTAGGTGAATTTTTCAAAGTCACAGGATTGGGTCCAAGGATAAAGCCTGGTTCTCCTGCATCCAAGTGCAACTTTTCCCATGGTTACAATGTGTGACCTTCTTTTTGAGTACCCAGCCCTGCACTGGAGCAGGGTTTGGTGACAAAGAAAAGCAATGCCAAGGGAGATCTGGTCCTTGTCCTAGAGGAGCTAATACTTTCTTTACAGATAAGACTTATATATACACACAAGTCTTAAAGAGGAGTATGTTCCAGAATGGCACCATTTAAAGTTTAAAACAGTGTTTGATCAAATGTGAGGGATGGGGTTGTGCCTACAAGTACCTCCAGCTCTTAAGATGTTCATCCTCATGGAATGTTCCATGACAGGGTGAGGGCTCCAAGGCAAAGCATATATACCGATAGATTGTGTCTATATGGTTGCCAGTTGATCAATGTGATTTAACAATTTTTATTCTCTCATCTCATGTTCCATCCTTCCCATCCAAACCTTTAGGCTCAAGGGAGGCCACTGGCCTAGGTCTTTCTCAAAAAGACCTTCCATCATTGCCTTTGATTACCGTGGACTCTGGTTTCCTTTAGAGGGTGGACCCATGTCCTCACACCCCCCTTCCCAGAGACAGCTCCACTGTCCTAAAAAGTCACCCATTGCTATGCACCAACAACTCCCCTAGAGACACAGAGGGGAAAGTCCAAAAAAAAATGTAGAGGGTGAGTTTGGGGGTAAGAAAAAATCTGGAAAAGCTCAAACTGGGATTGGGGCAGGAGTGTGAGAAGAAGAATAATGACTTGTTTCTTAAACACCTAGACTTGGGCATTTCTGGATGCTTGCAAGAGGCCACCGCAGGGTGAAACCACAAATCAATTTATGTCACAGAGGAATGACTGTATTGCACTTGTTCTCCTAAGGCAGGAGATGGAAACCAATCCAAAACATTCTGAGGACTCCCCAGAGGGGCTCTGAGAGATCCCACTTGTAAAGACTCAGAAGGGTGCCAGCGAGCAGGTGAGTCAGAAAGAGCAAGTCTGGTTCCTTCCAGGTGGAGACCAAGAACAGAAGGGGGCTTCTCATCCTGGTGGGTGAGGCCTCCTGGTGCTATTATTTCCTTTGAAATGGTCTCCCTTGCTGGAGAGCACATCAGGCTGTGAGCTCTGTGAAGTACAAATTGGAGTGGGAGTCAGGAAGTCTAGGACCCCTCTGTCCCTGTCCCTAGCACGCCAAATGAAGGCTGAACCAAGGCTGAGCTTCTAATAGTTCTCTGCTTCCCTCTGTCTGGGGGCTGGAAGGAGATGAGGTGTGTGTCCTACAGCCCCATTCCTTTGGCCTAAGGCATGACTCTCCATCAACACATATATTATCCAGTACGAACACCTGTAGGCCCTTTCTCAGGCATTGTCATGAGTATGGGAATGACATTATCAGAATCTTTCCAGGTGGGGCATCATGGAGGAGACTGGGGCCTGGTATGAAGAGATGTTCCCAGCACAGGGTCCAAACTCAGTGAGTATGAGTCTGGATGGGATTCATGGTGTGTGTGTGTATGTGTGTGTGTGTGTGTGAAAGAGAGAGAGAGAGAGAAAGAGAGAGAGAGAGAGATGGATGATGTATGAAGCAGCATGTGTGTGTGAGTGAGTGTGTGTGAGAGAGAAACAGAAAGACAGAGAGAGAGGAGAGAGAGATGGTACCTGAAGCAGCATCCAGGATTCCTATGGGGTCCCCAAAACCAAGCAAGATCTAGAGATCACTTGAAGAGGGAGACCTCAGAGACCAGATTGTTTCTTTATACCTTAAGCACATTCCCAAGCCCTTTGAATCTTGGAGCATAATCAATCTCTAGGATAGTTGATTGGCTAGGAATGACTGTCTGGTAGTAACATTTACATATGGGGCCTGACATTTTCCTCTTCACTGATTCAATTCTTTTTCTATTCATTTTTGCTTATTGTTATAGTCCCTCACGTACATTTAGATCCATGAATACAGGCAACCCAGCTAGCCATGCTGGCAATTCTCTCCCTCTCAGCACTGGTTGTTTCCCCAAGGCCCCTTTTCTTTTTTCCTTTTCCTGTTCTCAACACTAGGACATCATGTCCCTGGTATAGCATGATTCAGCATATGGGTCTCCTGAGAAGGACTCCCCTCTATCTCAGATACACTCTACTCCCCAGTGGTGAGAGAATGTGCAAATGGGGTTCCAGCCCAGGAGCAGGAAGGAAAGGGCACTCTGGGAAAGGTTAGAGTGATGGGGACTCATGCCTCCTAAGAGAGACTGGAGAGAGGTATAGGCTCAGCTGGCACTCGGGAGCCCCATTCCAGGTGCCTGACCTACCTCTCTCACTTCTCCAGGCACAGAACTGCTGAGAGGGAGACAGAAATGGAGATGCAGGTGAAGGTAGCCACAGCTAGAGAAGGGGGAGGAAGGGGATAAGAAGGAGGGAGGGGGAGGACAAAGAGGAGGGGAGAGGGAGGGGGAGGGGAAGAAGGAGGAGGAGGGGAAGGAGATGGAGAGGGGGATGGGGAGGAAGAAGAAGAGGAAGTGGAGGGGAAGGGAGAGGAGAGGGAAGAAGGCTTCTGGAAAATGCACTGAACCTCAAATCAGAACTTGTGGCTTGAAATCCAACTTCCCCTTTACTAATTTTAAAAGGACTAAACAAACTGCTTCTCTCTGAGGGCTTGAATTTCTTTACTGTGGCATGAGGAATCATATTATATCCTGCCAATCCAACAGATCAATTGTGAAGATCAAATGAGATAATATATGTGGCCTAGTGTGAAAAGCTGCTAATGTAAATAAATGTGTGTGTGTGTGTGTGTGTGTGTGTGTGTATGCCCCCTACCCCCGATCCACATGTCATTATAATTGTAACACCATCCTCCGCAGGTGCCACGTTGATTTCTCCTACACCTTTGCCCTTGCCAGTTCCCACATCTGGGATAGTCTTACCATTTCTAACCACTTCCATATATATTAATCAGAACCATTTCTCAAGCATCTGCTAACTCCTCTGGCCTTTGGGAGGTATTTCTTGACTGTCCAGCTACCACTGATACCTCCTTTCTCTGGATTGTGAGCACTGTGATGGGAGAGAACTTCTCACAAAGGGCTACTCCCCAGCCCTGCCCTGTATTCCTGTCTGATCATCAGCTGGAATTGTGCATTGTTTTAAATGTGAGCACGGTGGGATGGAGTTATAGGAACATTTGAGAACTATGGTATTTTTACACAATGCCTCATGGTGTCCTGGCTAGGTGAGTGTGGGTGGGAAGAAGGCAAAGACAGAGAGGTTTCTTGTTGGGCCAAGATAAAGAGGGCTGTGGGTTTCTAATAATGGATGGCAGACACAATTGTGGGCAGTGCCTCCCACTTCTATCCTGGCCTCTGATGTTCAGGTTGTTGCCTTTGCTCTAGAGACAAACTGGCAGATTGGAATCCCAAAGCTGTCGTAGCAAGTCAGACTGTTTTGAGAGGAGTTTCTTGACTGTTTAAGAAATAGTGGCCGAGAGAACAGAAGGGAACACCTTTCAACTCCTGTTTTCTGAATTTCAGGGACCACAGGCCATGGTGGGATGCCTGAGTTCTAGGGGGACAGCAAAGTGGTGATGGGGACATATGGTGACATTGTTATGCATTGACTTTACTTCCATGCTTGCCTTACTGTACTCAGGCGAGGAGAACGTGAGACAGGAGAGGAGGAGCTGAGCGCTGGGTGTATGTTGGGAGACCATCTACTCAGGCCTAGTGGTTACACCCTCTGATTTGACCCATAAGCACACTTTAGGACTTTCTCTAGTCTCTCTATGTCTTGTATTCCCAGTTAGACTGTAACAACCTTAAGGGTGGTGACTATGAAATACTCTCTTGTAGCCCACAGCCCTAGCAAGGTCTCCTCTGGCTTCCCCTTGAATTGAAATGCACGCAGTAAGAACTATAATCAAAACATATGGTACCAGTACATGCCAGGCACTGTTCTAAGTATTTTACACACATCACTCCATTCAATTCCCATAATAGCCCTGTGTGGTAAATACCATGATTAGTCCCATTTTACAAATAAGGATGCCAAGGCAAAGGGAGGTTGAGTAACTTGATCAGGGTCACATAGTTAAAGAATGATAAATCCAGGTTTGAACGCAGGCAGTCTGGCTCCAACATCCATACTGTTAACCAATGAACTAGACTTCTGGCGTGTAGGTATGTATGTGTGCACATGCATGTCCTGGGCAGAGGGCCTATATTAGTATGGTAGGAGAAGTTAGTAATGAGAAGTACAGAAGCCGTATGAGGGAGAAATCCTGGTTGGCTTTGAGGAAAAACCTCTTTTTCAAAGTGTATATCCTTCTAACAACTAAAATTCCCACAATTAAGAATACTTCTAAAATAGACCATTTCTTCATATGCTATGTTTGCATCAACCTTGTCCCAGTCTTATTTTTAGAACTTTAAGTAATCTTTACTTTCTATTTGATGTCTGTATTTTGAATTGTCTCAGAAAGTTCTTTCTGGGGTGCCTGGGTGGTTCAGTCGATTGAGTGTCCGACTCTTAATTTCAGCTCAAGTTATGATCCCAGGGTCATGGAATTGAGCCCTGCATTGGGCTCCACGCTGAGCATGAAGCCTGCTTAAGATTCTCTCTTTCTCTCCCTCTGCCCCTCTCCTGCTTTCTCTTTCCCTCTCTCAAAAAATAGCAAAATCAAGTTCTTTTTTAGACTGCTCCTCTTTTTGGCCCATGGAAAGCAGTTGAGCAAGCAGGGTGTGATGCTGAGGGTGGCAGGAGGGAGCCTGAATAACATGGCTGCTGTTAAACCATTGTTAGCTTCCTTTCCATGAGAATTAATTATGTGTACTCAGAGTTGTGAGAAATGTGGGAGCAGATCCTATCCTCCTAACATCTCCCATTCCTCCAAGCACAGGGGCTGGTATATGGCTGACATACATTCATACACACATACATACATACATACATACATTTATTTATTTATTTATTTATTTATTTATTTATTTATTTACTATCTATTTTTAAAGTTAAAGTTAAAATTATTATTATTATTATTATTATTATTTTTATTATTATTTTAATAATCTCTACACCCAATGTGGGGCTCAAACTCATGACCGGAAGATCAAGAGTAGCATGCTTTACTTACTGACTGAGCCAGCCAGGTGCTCTTATGGTTGATATTTAATCCCCATTGTTTAATAATTATAAACCCACAATGAGAAGCAATGGCCTCTGCTTGGAGCCGTCATCAGGTTTGGTTTGGTTCATGGGAAAGTTTTAGGTTTGCTTAGGGACCCAGCCTTAGTGGCCTCCAAAGTGAACTTCTCAGCTTAAGCTTTCTGTGGACTTTTCCTCATTGAGGACTATGCCATTTCCAGAAAACAGATGTTCTTTTGGCCTATTGCATTTGTTGTCAGATATTCTTTCACTTGCAACACCAAGACAAGACATGTTTTCTCAGCTGGAGGGATGTTGTCTTAGGGGAGAAGTTCCATACAATGGAAGTTCAGGAAACCCAGGGATATGATTTAGAAGCAATTCACTAGGTCAGAGACACTGTTAAATCAGAAATGTGGCAGGGGGAAAGGAGAGAAATCTGGAACTGTTAGTTATTTTGTCTACAAATCAAGGCATGCTAAACTTTTTCACTTTTCACTTCCATTGAAACAATGACCGTAAACAATGTGCAATGCTAAAAACTAATTAAACGGCTACCCTAAATCAACAAAAATGGGCAAGTTGAATTTTAAGCTACATTTGCTCCAGTGAAATGTGTGTGGGGCAACATAAGGGGAAATGTGCTTCTCTCGTTTGGGGCCTGTCCCAGTGCTGACAATTCTAAGTCAGGCTTGGCTGATAGTGAGTGGATCAGCCTGTCTCCATTATCTCAGCTGGCTTTATTCTGACTGAGCACCCCCTTGAGTGTCTCATCATCATCATACATTCCTGAAAGCCATTTGTCCAACTAAAAAATTCTATTTTTTTTCCTGCTTAGCTAAATTCCACCCATCTCTGTTCTTTCATTCAGTTCACCCAGTGGTCCTTCAACATTTAGAAACAGATACTTCAATGGCTGTACCACTTACTGGCCACTTGTTACATCCAGCCTCATGAAGTCTGTTCATTCTGCTCTTACAATTCTTATCAGTTTCACGGTCCCCCCTGCACCCTATGCTAATCAGGAAGGGCGAGGCTATCTATGCAGGAACAAAAGATTCCCAAACTCTGGTGGCTCAGCACTACAGAATTTCATGTTTTTGTTTAAGGATCTAAACCAAGTGGGTCTCCTCCATCCAGTAATTGTACCCTAGAGCACAGGGTCCCTTTGGTCACTGTCACAGGGGTAGATAGTGTTTTTCACTGACTCATCTTGGTTGTGAAGCATATGATTCCAGCTCACATTTCATTGGCCAATTAGTCACACAACTATGCATCTGCAAGGCAGTTGATAAGCACAATTTTCCAGGTGTCTGGAAGGGGAGGAGAACTGGATATTGGGGAACACTCTGATGCCAGTCATATCCCCAAACACACAATAACTTTGTGAGAGAAGATTTGACATCTTATATTTCTTAGCATTTACCATGATGTTTTAGGTAAAATAGTCTCTCAATAAATGTTTGTTGAATAAGTGACATCATCAATTACCCTTTATGAAGCATTAATTTGTGACAAGATTTATGCTAGCAACAAGTAGAGTGGAGTAAAGACTTGTAATTAGGTTCTGGCACATGGTAGATCATGCATTCATTCATTCATTCCACAAATACCTATTTACTGCCTTCTATGTTCCAGGCATTGTTCTAAGTGTTTGTGAAAATGTACTGGTCATTATCTTTGCAGAACTTACTTTCTAGAGAAGGAAACAAATAACAAAAAATAATATAACAGGGAAACTAAATAGTATGATAGAATGTCACGTGCTGTGGAAATAAAAGCAGAACTCGGTAAGGGGTATAGAGACTATGGGGGTTGGGGGAAAGGCAATATTCAGTAGGGCCATCAGGGCAAGCTTCATGAGCTGAAATCAAGAGTTGGACGCTTAGCCGACTAAGTTACCCAGGTGCCCCCCGGTGTGGTGTGTTTAAAGAATAGCAAGGAGTTTGCATGACTGGAGTGAGACTGTGTGATCCAGGGGAATATAGGTTTAAAAAGGGGATGGGGACCACCTCATAAGGGCTTGTAGGCCATTGTAAGACTTTTTTGCTCTGAGTGAAATGGAAAGTGCCATTGAGGAGTTCTTGTGCGTAGTAATACATAATTATATGTGTGTATATGTATATTTTAATCCAAAGAGAAAAATTTAGTTTTATGTCTCATTTGCATACAAAGATACATTTCTTGGCCCTTATTATGATGCCTTCTATGTGTCTTTTCAGAGAACTTCTTCATGTACTGTATCATAAAACAACAATTGTAATGATAGATGTGGCTCATACTACTATCATCTCCCCTCCCATATGTCACCATTATGGTACAGGACCTAGATGGAAATTGTGCCTAGAGTCCTGTGGCCCAGCTACCCAAAGGATGGGGCTTTTGGGGACTGGCTTCTCTCTTACCAGCCTCCCAAATGTTCATACTGCAGGGTCTTAAAGAAAGAAACTTAATCAACAGAGTCAAATGGGTGGTGAGATGAGTTTCGCATAATTCCCACTCTCATCGAATCTAAGCATCTCTTAATAAAACTCACAGTTGTTGTGGGGAAGGGATATGGGACTCCAGTCTCTCCAGCCCGCTGAGCCACCACCTGCTCCCGGCAGGGGCTGCACCGTTAATCCCCTGAGCATCATTGCTTATTTCCCAGCCTGCTTTCCCTTCCAGGAAGAAAACAACCACTGGTTTGTGAGCTGCAGCAGTCTCTCTCTCTGTGCCATCAGAGCCTTTGTGGCCACTGCCTGCACCACGCCACCAGTGACCCCAGAGTGACGACCACTTGCCCCCAGTATTCTTAGGGGACTTTTCTTTTTAACTGATTAATTTACCGCACTTGCTCATTTTTATCGTCTCAGGCCTGTGGAAGTTAGGGCTGCTTCCTTTCCCCAGGCCAGGCTTCAGTTATTTTTATTTATTTCTTCTTTTGCCACGTGATAGTGATTTTTGGATACAAAACCAAGAGTGATTAAGAGGCTTTCATGATCATCCCTTAATTTGCTATTAGACATACGATCATGAAATCCCCACGTTTTACTGGCTCTGCTCCTATTCTGCCCAGATGGGCTCTACTTGATCTTCCTAGTGTGTCCCCAACAACTATTTTTTTTTTAATTTTTTTTTCAACGTTTTTATTTATTTTTGGGACAGAGAGAGACAGAGCATGAACGGGGGAGGGGCAGAGAGAGAGGGAGACACAGAATCGGAAACAGGCTCCAGGCTCCGAGCCATCAGCCCAGAGCCTGACGCGGGGCTCGAACTCACGGACCGCGAGATCGTGACCTGGCTGAAGTCGGACGCTTAACCGACTGCGCCACCCAGGCGCCCCTAACCCCAACAACTATTAAGCAAACACTTGGTAGGCAATAATTCTCTCCTACCAGTTAGGTGTCCAACCTTTTTTGAGAATATTAACTCTTTATCTGATGGTTATGTTGCATACACTCCCTCACTTGGCTCTTTGTCTTTGCTAACTGGGTAGATTACACTCCATTGGTGACCCCCAACCCATCCATTTCTGCCTTTACTATCCTGCTTATTGCCCTGGGATGTTGACCCCTGCAAACCTCCTCCCTCAGGCTTCCATGCAGCCCCTCTGTTTGGAATCGGCAATGGGAGTCACTGGCAGGATGCTGGGGTGGTAGAGAGAGCGAGGTCAGGATGATTCTATTCTGTTCTCCCCTTGCTTTGGGCAGCAGGTCTCGTTGTAGCTATGTCTCTACATTACCTGCCAGGTGGGCCCTCCTCCAGGACTGTGGCTCCTATGAAGTTCTGGTAATATCACTTCCTCCATCTTCTGACCCCTCAGGTCCCTGAGGTTCTAATCTTTGGGTGTCTTGACATCTTTCTTTGGCTTCCTTAAACCTGCTCCTAGTCCGTCACTAAATTCTTTTCAAAACCCTAGCATCAGTGCCTTCCATTTCCTGCTGGGCCCTCACTATATACCAATGAGCGACTCTCTCTGAAGGCAGGGACAGGGTTTGAATGGTGCTACTGGGGCTCCCTATTGTCACATCTCTTAGGGTTCCTATCCTCACCTTTTTTTGCTTGACAGTTTGCTTAGGTGACGTCAAGCACAGTCACCCTCTGAGTTGGGGTGACTCAGTACCAACTGAGGGAGCTACTGTGGCTCTGAGGCAGTAGGAGGGGGGTTGAAATGAGGAGGTGTGTTCATTGCCTCGTGGAAGTCCACAGACTGGGTGGGGATATAAGAAAACAAATACAATTAAAACACAATCAATGGTGATCATGAAAATAGGACAGTTATTATTATTATTATTATTTTTTTTTAATTTTTTTTTTCAACGTTTATTTATTTTTGGGACAGAGAGAGACAGAGCATGAACGGGGGAGGGGCAGAGAGAGAGGGAGACACAGAATCGGAAACAGGCTCCAGGCTCTGAGCCATCAGCCCAGAGCCTGACGCGGGTCTCGAACTCACGGACCGCGAGATCGTGACCTGGCTGAAGTCGGACGCTTAGCCGACTGCGCCACCCAGGCGCCCCAGGACAGTTATTATTTAATGAGCACTTAATATGTGTCAGGCTTTGGGGCATGACAGATTTCATTAAGGAAGCAAAATTTGACCTGAACCTTGAAGGAAAGAAATTAAGATACACCGAGGAAGAGGAAAAGGGAAATGAGGACATAAATGACAGTACTATATCCTGAAGTAATGACTGCCCAACTGAAGGGAGTCAGGAAGGGGCTGCCCATGCCACATGATTGTCCCTAAGACCTTGGTCTCCAGTGGGCTGGACTTCCCTGCGCTCAGATATAGGGCTTAGCCATGGAGTTTAGCTTTCCTAGGGCACAACTGCCTGCACTTAAAGGCTCTTCACAACTCTTCATTAGCTCATGCTTGGATTTCCTGTCTAGAATGAGGGCCGTGAGCTTCTGCTTTGCCTCACTCCTTGTTTTGTGTTGGTCCGGTGGGGACATGTGCTCCTGTGGCCACACCCATTTCTCTATTCATTCTACTTACTCTCTTAGATAGATGCACCTATCCACTTTATTCTCATCCGCACTAACCGTATAGCCATACAAAACCATCCTACAAGTCCTTAATTGTGGGCCCAGTTGTATACCTGTACTCAAGCAGGTGGGCACAGCTAAAGAACATGCCGTACCAACTATGCCAGTAGTGGAGCCACAACCTCACTAGGTTCTCAACATTCCCCAGCAACCGCTTTGTATGTCCACGATATCCTCTGCTTCCTAAAGATTGTCATTGCAGACTCTCCTCATCCTTCTTTAGACATTTGCTGCCTTCTCCCAGTTCTTACTCACCTCCCCACACCCCTCAGATGTTCTCACTGCCTTTTCTATCCCTCCTTGACTAGCTTCTTCCATGTTTTGCTGTGTCTGTATGTTCATCATGTGAATAGTTTACCTCTCTTCCCTTACATTGCCTATACTCTGGGGATTGTCCTCTCTCATCACTTCCCTGTCACCTATACCCCTGTGATCTCTCCATATCAATTTATGGAAACACACATGAATTCTCCAATGGCCTCCAGATGGCTGAACCCAAAGGACTTTATGGTTCTTATCTTGCTTTCTGCAGCATATGGCATTGATGTTGTTCTTCCTGTGGGATCTTGGTAAGCATCTTTCCTCATGTCATCTCCTGACTCCTCTTTCTCAGATGTCTCCTCTGCTTTCTCTAACCACTGTCTGTATCTCTTTTACTCTCTGTTCTTCCTTTTCTCCTTTCCTAACTGAACTCCTAAACTCAGATTCCTCTTTCTGAGTAATGGAGTAAGCTGGGGCAGTGATTAGAACCATGGACTCTAGACCCAGTTGCTGTGAGTTTGAATATTTGAATCTTGAAGGTACTGTTTCCTAAATGGGAAATTTATCATACTTTGTTCTGCCCCCACATTGAAGTAGAGCCTAGCCTATAGTCAGTGCTTAATAAACATCCATTATTATCCATCCAGTCATTCAAGCACAAACCTAGAAGTCATTCCATATTTCTCTTTCCTCACCTCCTCATTCTAGTCCAGCAGCAAGGATCTTGATCTTCTGGTTGTTTCTCAGAGTTGCCTGTTTTTTTGTTTTCTTTGGAGCTGCCTCAGGTCAGAGACTCATGTGGGGTTTGATTCTTAACTGTTTTATTTGTTTCCAGGTTTACCCACCTTGGTCCAATTTTACATTGCAGCCAAAATAATTTTCCTAACAAACAATTATGACCTCCACTAAAATGCTTAAAATCCTACTGGGATTGCCACTGTCTTCAGGACAGAATCCAAATGCCTTGGCATATAATGAAGGGCCCTTACAGATCTGCTTCCTCCTCCTTTCCAGGCATACTTCTTACCTCCTGCAAGTTTCCCAATATCCATTCCATGACCCAGCCGTCTAATTTCTTAAATATACTCACCAGACATGGGTCCAGAGCTCCTGGATGAGACTTATTGGGATTTAGTGTTCCCAGAATCTGCATATTTGACAAATACTTACCACCCTACATGCATCTAATGCACTTAAAAAACTGGAAATCGTTGCTCTGGAAAATACAACAAATCAGTGCCCCATTCTTGCCTTTTACAGGAGGTCAAAATGAAATTAATCAATGGCTAGATGATGTAATCCTGGCTATAAATGCTATAAAAAGGATGTTACAGAAAGGTGCTGTGTTTTCTGTGTTTTTGCCTACTCTTTGCCCACTATTTCTACAGTGTGTCGCTCACCATGCCTAGTCTTTGCTAGCTTATGGAGAGGAGTGTGGCTTTACACATGGTCTTGTGAAATGTGGGAAGAAGGACTTACCCCACTCGTTCTCCATGGACACTGAGCACATTCCTCCTTATCATGCCTGAACCAAGACCCATGTCCTCAGAAAACAGGCAAGTTTATTTTAAATCTTGGGTTTCTTTTGCATGTATCTCAGTTGGCTCAGGGCATGAGCTTTGTGGAAGAAGGAGACACAGGAACTCCATCTGAAGTGTGAGGGGAAAATGAGGTGAAATAATGATTAGTGTTGGGATCAGAGTTCCTGGGATCTAACTTAAGCAAATCAATGTATTCTCTTGGGCAAGTTATAGATCCACTGGCTATCATGTTGGGCACCTTTAAGATGGGTTGTGGAAAATGATTATCAAATTAGTAGCATCAGTGTACCTTCTTCACATGATCAATTTGAGAATCCAGTGGGATACAGGCTATGACAACACTTTTAAATCTTAAAATACCATGATGCAAAAACAGATTACTGAAGCTTGGAAATTTCATCTGACCCTCTGATTGTTAGATTTTCTAATTGATATTTTTCTTCCAAATGTGAGGTGGATCTTAAGTGTGGGTGACAGCGGGGTGGGGGTTGGGGTTAATATCTGAGGAGGGATTACAAAAGGACTACATTTTGAAATGAATGTTAATAACAGGGCTAGGCTATTCCAACTATCTTTTCACTGTTCTTCCTTCATAAATGACCCACTACATTTCCTTGCCAGCTTTTTCCTCTTTTAGAGAAAACTGAGCTTCTGCAAATCTTAGAATTAGTTTTCTTTGAATACCACATTTAACATACTTGTTGAAAAATCTCCAGTAGTGATCTTTCCCACCTTTGTCCCCTGCACCTCTCAAACCTTATTTCCCACTGGTTCCTAAAACCCATCTCCATTAGAACCCAACTGGTCTGATCGCTCCTGCACCCTAGTGCTTTGCCTACTGTGTTTAGTGCAGACCAGCATATGGTAGGAAATGATCAGTACACATTTCTTTGGAGGTGAAGTGTATCACTTTGCTAGGCTCAAAGGATTCCTTTTGAGTAAATTCTTAGTGCAACTTTGGAATGTTGAGTCCAAAGGGGTCAAGTTAGATACTAGTGGGGTTGCAAACAGAGCTCTGCTCCCTGTCAAAACCCATGCAAAGTCAGCCAGTTTTTACTGCACATCTTGATAATCCGTGATTCTCTGTCTCCTCTTCTTCCTCCTCCTTTCTGGCCTCATACACCAAACAGGGCCAGGTTTTATTCCAGCAAACTTAGGTAACAATAGATATGATTGTCAGCCTCCCTGGGGCTGGCCAGGTTTTTATGAAATTAGACATATTTGTCTTGATGTTTAGGAGCAAGCATGAAATTCAAATCTGTGTGTTGGCATTCCACGGGCTGGGCCTTTAATATTCAATGACATAACTTCATTGCGGTTTTGACAACACTATATAGAAGTTGTGCTTACCATTGAAAATTAAAGCCACTGAAAGCGTTGACAACAGCAAAATTGTGAATGCTTCCCAGCTCCTGAAGTGATTGCTATTCCAGTTTGTCTAGAAGTGCTTATTGTGTTTGTAATGCCGTCAGTTCCACTTAAAGACGACTTGAAGTCGATGCCATACAGGTAAGTACCAAAGAAATCTCCGTCTTCTTTCCTCTCTTCACTCCTCCATTGCCTCCTACACAATTTTTCTGCTGAGGGTCTATTTGCATTTGGTTATAGAGCTCCTGAATCCCTCAACTTCTGAGCCTGTTGATTGCATTTCCCTTTCAAGTTCCCAGGATAACCAGGCTCTCCTTTTTTCCTTTTGTTCATTTCCCTTTTCTTCTTTTTCTTTTTCTCCCACATGAGTATCAGGGAAATTGAGTTCTAGTGACTTACTGAACAAATCCCCTGAGCGTGTGAATCACCTCCTCTTGTGTATAAAGCAAATCTTGGATGGGGGGCGAGGAGGATTTGGTATCTGAGGAAGGATTACAAGAAGCTATCCTTTGAAACCAATGCTAAGAGTAGGGAGAGCCTACTCTGTTAACTGTGATTACAGGTTGGGTTCTTACAATGTTGAAAAATGGTAAAAAGAAAAAAAATAATTATTTAGTAATGGTGAGCTTGGCTGTTGGTGGTGGTGGTAGTGGTAGTAAAAGCAAATGAACTGGCAGAGAATTCTGACGGTCTTGTTCTTAGGTTGGTTGCTGTTTTGGTCTTTGAAGGAGATTTCCCTCCAGTGCCCTAGTTGACATAGGATGATTTTTTTTATCTGAAAAAAATTCTTTATATAAGCCTTTCCTTCCTCAAGCAAGCTGAGACCCTTGGAAGGTAAAACTAGGATGCCCATTAGAGAGCGGAGAGCACTGTCTGGGGCACTGAAAGCAGTGATCCTGGAGGGACCCTTGTGGCAGATGGAGGGGGAACACCTGTAGGAAGGGTCTAGTGTGAGAGAGCAGCTGTGTGGGTACCCACATCAGCAGATATGGGGAGCCAATGTCGGGGCAGGCCCCAGGCTCCAACCTGCTTTCCTCAACACATCCTGATTATAATCAATCCACTTTCCCATGCCTCCAGGCCCTATTCGACAAAAAGAGGTTTCCTACCATGGACCACAAGAATTCCTTTCTGTTTCTAAGCAGCCCCCTTGGAGTGTGGAAAATATAAACCCCATTGCCAGGGCAGGGCTGCTATGGGGTGATTTGAATGGTGAGGCACCAGGGCATAGTCATCTGAACTCCATCTGCTTCCTGGACATTTCATAATTCCTGAGAGTTGGCATAGTCTCTCCTGGTCCCTGACTTTCCCAGAGGACCATGTCATTGAGGAGAGGTACCCTGTCCTCAGATACCTTTGCAGGAGACCCGTACTCAGAGATACCGCATTTGCCACTCTTCGGCAGCCCACAGAAGCCTTGACAAGTTGTTGTTGTCGAAAGGATTCAGTCCAATTGAAGAATATGGCTGGGTTTTATAATTTTTTTAAATTTGTTTATGCTAGAGGATTTTTATTTGTTTGTTTGGCTTTTGTTAGCTTTCTTAGTCAACCCACATCCTGGCTTACTGTTCATCTCCCCGATGGCCCACTTGAATTTTGGTCTCATTTGCCATATGTGCCACCCTTCTGTGACTGTCCGTGCAACAGGTGTTGTGGTTCCTTGAGTAGATTGCAGGCTCGGGGTGAGCTCTGGCGACCATTCCCTGAGTGTTCACTGTCAAATTTTTTCTTTGGTCCCTGACTCCCCTTACTTCTTAAAAAGTTGGACTTTTGTCCAGAACTGTGAAACGTGAAATGGTTCCATTTCCATGGCATTTTGAACATAACTGATTTAGATATTATCAAAATTCAACTTTATTTTTTTTCCTGACATTGTTTTAAACTTTTAAAATGGGAGTAATTTTCTCTGTGCTCAACGAGAACTGTGGCACGTCTTAATGGCTTTTCTGCTTATGATAACTAGACAGACCTGCGACCATTGTTGCAGGCCCCAAACACAGGCTAGAGCAAATGAATAGTATATCTAGTCTCATGTGATGGTTGAAACTCTGAACTGGACTTAGCATTCTATATTCTTCCCTGCCCTGGCTTGGACTGCTTTAGGGTGGAAACCTGGTATGGAAACAAGGCATGGTTCTTTGGGACTGTCCTATTCCCTGGCTCCCTACTAGTCTCCTCTCCCACTTGGTCATGAGCTGCTATGTTGGATCTCATAAGGTTGGAGGCACGGGAGGGTGGAGAGGTAAGTGGATGAGATAGTATCTGCCTGGCTAGGGTCATTATGGTCTCCGGTATTGGCCAGGGGATAGAAGCAATTATTTCTTTTGAGGGCACTTTCTTGGGATCTTTATGAGTAGTCTTTTTTTAATATTTGTTTTTGAGAGAGAGAGAGAGAGAGAATGAATGGGCAGGGAGATAGGTAGAGAGAGAGGGAGACACAGAATCTGAAGCAGGCTTTAGGCTCTGAGCCATCAGCACAGAGCCCGATGCAGAGCTTGAATCCACAAACAGTGAGATCATGACCTGAGCCGAAGTCAGATGCTCAACTGACTGAGCCTCCCAGGCACCCCTCTGGGAATCTTTAGAGGTTCCTTGCTGGGTTCCTGTATCCTGAGGTTCCTGTGACCTGTATGTGACCCCCACCTAATCCAGTTGGACACTTATGACATCTTTCTTTGCCATGGGCACCCAGGGGTACACATCAAGCCTCTTTCTGCTCAAGACCCTTCTTCCTCCAGGCAGCTCTACTGACTAGAACTAAGAAGGCCCAAAGTAGCTTCTCTCCACCTGGCCCACCTCTGGTCCATGAGAAACACTTGTGCATCTCTTATTTATTCTAGGAGTGAAGGCCAGGCCTGTGAAGCAGCCTTCACCATTGGAGCAGTTGGTAAACTCTGCCCTCACTCAGCAGATTTCCAGGTGGGGATCAGACTTTTGGCTCCAGTCACCTTAGCTTTCTCAGA
The DNA here is from genome assembly GCF_022079265.1 of Lynx rufus. Lineage (NCBI taxonomy): Eukaryota > Metazoa > Chordata > Mammalia > Carnivora > Felidae > Lynx > Lynx rufus. The sequence continues at coordinate 4,854,309 of NW_025814837.1, read as the reverse complement.
TGTGCATTAGATGACAGTCTGTGGGTCTTCTAAGGGTGCCTGGGTGGTTTAGTTGGTTGAGTGTCTGGCTTTTGGTTTTGGCTCAGGTCATGATCCCAGGGTTGTGGGATCAAGACCTGTGTCAGGCTCCATGCTCAGCATGGAGATTCTCTCTTTCTCTCTCTCTCTCTCTCTCTCTCTCTCTCTCTTTCTCTCTCCGTCTGCCCCTCTCTCCTGCTCATGCAAGTTCTCTCTCTCTCTTTCTCTAAAAAAAAAAAAAAAAAAAGAAAGAAAAAGAAATACATTTCAGATTCCTTTTTTTTTTTTTAATTTTTTTTTTCAACGTTTATTTATTTTTGGGACAGAGAGAGACAGAGCATGAACAGGGGAGGGGCAGAGAGAGAGGGAGACACAGAATCGGAAACAGGCTCCAGGCTCTGAGCCATCAGCCCAGAGCCTGATGCGGGGCTCGAACTCACGGACCGCGAGATCATGACCTGGCTGAAGTCGGACGCTTAACCGACTGCGCCACCCAGGCGCCCCTCAGATTCCTATAAGAGGTCCTGTTAGAGAACCTCTCATTAGGCCTGGTGAGAGAAGATGGCATTTATTCTCCCTAAATCCTTGATTGAGCTGAGTGGTCTGCAAGTTGTGAAACCATGTTCAACTTCTTTCCTTTGTAAATTCTGCAAAGGGGTCGTGTTGAAAAATGAAGCAGGAAGTACCCATTCTATCTTGTTGCACATGCTTCCCTCTCACAAGTGCCTTACTATCTAGATAAAGAACCAGAATTAAGTTAGGAAGAAGTTAAAAAGCAATGAAGGAGATGTTATAAGTCAAAGAGCCCAAAGTTACAATTATACAGTATGGACAATTAATACCATGGTTCAGGCTAGTGTTGGGTGGGTGGTGGAAAAGGGGAAACAGACTGGACTCATAAATGTGTGTATTCAAAGCATTCTGTTTTAGCCGTGTTGCAATCTTACTGCTTTTCTACTTATAATTCAAGATTCAAACACTCTGAGATGATGAGCCAAGCTTCAAGGATTCTTCTGGCTGAGAATGACTGGCTGAGAAAATGCATCCAGGTCCAGGAAGCTCCTGTAGGGAGGCACTGAGGATGATGAAATACATTACTTATATTAAGCACCATATGCATGTAAACCTTGTCCTATTAACTTACATGTATTTTTGGCCAATTCCAGAGGCCTCCTGAGATACTCAGTACATGTAGAAGAAATAAACTTGGATCAACAATATGCACTTTGTAGAAGCATTTAGACACCCAATTCTTCATTGAACATATAAATATAGTCAATTTATAATTATATATACCATTACCATATCACTTAAGACTCTATTCTAGGCATTGTGCAAGAAAGTAAAGTCTCTCAGGTGGCTCAAGAGATGAGAGACACATATCCAAGAACTGTACTCACTACTTGGGATGGTGCAGTGTAATGACACATGAGTGTGAGGACAGTGGATATGTGGTCAGTGTAGAAGAGAGATCCTTCTTGCTGCCATAGTCTGGGAAAACTTCACCAGAAAATGGGAATCGATTATATCTCATCCAAGATTTCATCAGCTCACCAAGCCTTGGCTTCCTGACTGTGCTCAGTCAGGGCCTCTGGGCTCCTTGAATGAACAAGCATTAACTTTATTCAATACTGGCAAAGACTTTGACAAGGCCTCTTACTCACCATTCCCTATATCCGAGGGATTCAGTACTTCCAGAATTTTATGCTGTTCTTAATAAGTACCTAGCACATTTCCTGGCACAGAGTAGGTCCTCCCTAAGTATTTGTGGGCTTATTGAATGAGAGGCTGAGAGGGAGGGAACCTCTAGGGTCATGCTGGTGCAAGGTACCTCTGGCTCTGACTCTGACCTGGATGGGGCCCCAGAGGCTGTGTTGGAAAAGACAAGGTCAAGCCTCTAGGGGTGGCCCCATCAGAACAGACATGCTCCTCACGAACTTTTGTCCTCTGGGCATTTCTCTCGACTTTCCTATTCTTTTTGCAGACATTGGTTTGGTGTCTGTCTTGGGGAATTTGTTAGATAGCCTTTCTCCCTCTGGAGGAAAATGACTGTATTTGTTTTAAAATTCCCAGCAAGCAGCCACTAGGGGCGCTTTGAATTGAGTTAGTTGGCTTTGGGGATAGAGTGACATGAGAACTCCAGGCTTCCCACAGCTTCTGTTCTTTATTGCCACAAGTTTCACTCTATGTATATGCTAACTTTCTCTACTTGGGACTGAGGGTAATTTGCTCTGTTTCTGCTTCTTCTGGGAAAGCTTCCCACTGATCTTTTTTTCTGGCTTGGTTCTCCTCCCTGAGGGCATGTTCTGGGATGAACTGGGAAGTTCTTCATCAGCATTTGGGGTTTTCCCCTCACCGTGATCTTCCTCACGAGGGCACTTGTGTTCTCGGTCCCCTTCAAATAAACCAGGGAAATTCCAGGGTAGTGGAGACTACTTCCCACAGGACATCTGTCTTTACGACTGTTTGCACTGGGAACTAAATTGTTATCATCCAAGGTTGGGGGCCCCATGTGAGCAGCTGGGACACCCTGAGGCCCCTGCAGTCATACCATTGAGTGACTTCTCACACACTCACACTCGAGAGCAGCAGAAATAGAAGCTCTGCACCAGGCAGACTTGGCTCTTCTCCTCCCTCCACCAGTCTGGAGGTTTCTGAGGTTACAGACCGAATCTACTGTGTAATTTCTAACCTCCCATGGCTCTCAATTTAGGGCTCACCTATGGGGTCCAAGCACTCAATTAGGGCAGGCATTAAAGGCCGTGGCTGCTTTTGCAGTGTGTGGGGAGGCGGCAGCTTGTCCCCAATGCAGGAGACTTTTATTGTCCATGACAGCCTCCTTCAAGGTTTTTTGTTTTGTTTTGTTTTGTTTTTTTATTGGGTAGCAACTTGGTTGTGGGGTAAAACCATGGCAAAAATTAGGTAACATTCCTGAAAGCCACTTGGGTTAAGCCTTGAGAAAATGAGGCAGGCAGGGGAGAAGGGCTCCAGATGGAGGAAAGGGAAGCTGATAGTGGATTGAAGACAACAAAGAGTCTTTCCTAGTTTTGACATTTTTGTCAAAGGTGACCCCCATGGTCCATCACTTGTTCCTTCTGCAGGGTTTTAAACCGCCTGCTCTAATTTTCTAAAAATATGGGTACCTACGCTTTATGGAGCACCTACCTCTTGAGGCAGGATATTTTTTATTCCTCCTTTAGAAATGAATGGAGACTCAGCAAAGTTAATAATCTTCCCGAGGTGGCACAGCCAGTGGGTGGCGAAGCTGGTATTAAGTCCAAGTGTGTCCTCAAAGCTGTGGTTCTCTGCCATAGTCATTCTGTGTCTGCTGAATGCTTATTCCTCTCTTTCTCTATCTGGCCTGAACTCGGTGCTGACAGGAATGTTAAGCTAGTTTGAGAATGCTGATTTGCCTGGACCATTCATTTGCTTCAGGCAAGAGTCAAGAGGGAAGAGCACAAAGGGTACCAGGATACTGTCCAGTACACATTCTGTGAAAGACCCACAAGGACCGTAGACTCTTATTCTGTTCATTTCTGCCTCTCTCTCCTGTTCTTGGCAAGTGTCCCTTAAGCCCGTCTGTTTTCTGCCTCTAATATATTATGCTGATATTTTATTACCAAACAATTACATTCACTAATTTGAAAAGGAAACGAGCAGGAAATTGCAATTATAAGAGTAAAAGCAATGCTCTTTTATTTCTCCCCTTTATGCATATGAAATATGGTTTGTCATTGCTGCAAAACAGACTTTCCTCTTCTTCCATGGTTCTTCACTGCCTTGTCTTTAATAATTGAGCAGAAACAAGAGTAATAATTAGGTTCCTGATAACAGAGGAGATAGCCATGGGTTTGCAGTTGTGGAAGCTCAGCTTGGAGTCATGGGACCGACACCATGTCTCCATGGCAGAAAACATACTTCATGCTGTTTCACTTGAGTACCTTCCAAAGCATTCTTTACATCAATGGTCTTCTATGCAGATTAATTATTTGTTCACAATTACTCTTTCTTCTCTGCCCTTGCTATGTTTTCCCACCCCATTGACTTTGGGCTTGGTCAGAACTTGCTTTGCTTAATGGAATATGGATAGTTGTGATGTTCACCTCATTTAATTGAGCAGAAACTTTCAATGTGCTTGCATGATTTGGCCCTGCTTCCCTTGAGCGGTACTCGGGATGGCAGCTTCTCCGTCTAGGTCCCGGAATGATCACGGTGCACAGAACTGCCCTGCTGACTCCTGATGGATGTACGGTGAGAGCAAGAAATAAACGTTTTCTGTTTTAAGCCACTGAGATTTGGAGCTGTTTTTGAATCACAGCGTAGCCCAGCCCACCCTACTGATATAGCTGTGATCTCATTTGGTTCTCATTATATCCATGGGATGGAGAAAAGGTGGATCACACTGGGTGGTGTGGGGGAAAGAGTGTGTGATGTAGAATCAAAGGGCTTTGGCTAAGAATGCTTTTCCATCATTGCTGGCTGTGTAGGCTTAGCCGGGCAACCCAGAGTCTCTGAAATCCTGTTTCTTTCCCTGTCACAAAGGAACAATTATTCTTACCTTGAAGCTTCCTGAGAATCAAAGTCGGTGTATGCCAGAGGCCCTAGCATAGTGCCCATCACAGAATAAACAGCTAATAAAAGATAGCTGTTCTAAAAAATATTATTTAAAAATCCCCTTTTGACATAATCTCCATTGAGTAGATTAGAATTCTGAGGCTAAATCCACTGCAGGTAGCTGTCCAGGTGAATTTCCTAACAGCTGGAATGTGAGTTTCAGCTCCAGACTCAGTCCAGGGCTCTCTCCCTGGACTAACACGCATTCATGGAATACCACACCGGGAGAGGTGCTAAGGGTCAGGGGTGGGGAAGGTGTCAAGCAGTAAAAACAGTGCTTCTGCAGGGAATGCTGTCCACACAGTCAGACGAGCTAGCTAACAGAGGTGGCTCCAAAGTAGCCACTCATTTCTCTGAGGCACACAATATTCTAATGTTCTCACTTTGCATGCGTGAGAATCACCTGAGGAGCTTCTTAAAATGCAGATTCCCTGGTCCTATCCCTAGACTTTCTACTTTAATGCTATCCTACATGATTAAAGGAAGAAGAGATAGTGGGCTCTCGCATCCAGTCCCTTGGGTTCAAATCCCTTCTCAGGCACCTACAAATTAATTACATGATCCTGGGCAATTTACCCAACCTTTCTGGGCCTCAGTTTCTTCATCTGCCAGATGGGGCTAAAATTAATAGTTATATATTTCCTTGAGGATTAAATTAGGTAATGTATGCAAATAACATGGCACTTAGCAAGCACTCAGTGAGTGCTACCCATTAGGACTCTGATGTACAGGGTTATGAGAACCACTGATCCGGAAGCTTCTCTAAGGAACGGCCTAGGGCAACTCCTTCCTCTGATGTCCTAGCTGGGTACTGTCTCATGGAGATTCTTGAGACAGTGGCTGCCACCTTTATGGGGTCTATTAGGGGCATTTCCAGTTATGGAAGCGTTGAGTGTGGGGCATATTTGGGTCAAGAAGTGCTTCTCGGCGGTTCTTAAATTGCATGTGTGCTGAGTTCTTCTCATTCCAGCAGAGGTTTGCTTCTGGGGAAAGACCCTTATTAGCGAACTTTGTTTGGGAACCATCTCTGGCTGGCAGGGGGGCAGCAATTGGAGAGATGTTCCTGGCCCTTGGTGGCCTGAGGCTGGAGTCAGGACTGAATTTGTCCCAGCTGAACCGTGTCACTTGCTGCTCTAGCTCTGTGCCAAATGCCTCATTTTGCCTCTTGCTAATCATCAGATATTAGAGTATATAAGATCACATTTACTACAAGAAAGGTTTTCTTCCTCTTCTCCTTCTTTAACTTCTTTGAATAATTCATGTCCAACTTAGAAGGATTAAATATGGTATGACCTCCTATTCTAGCAAGAGCCACCGGTGGAAATCTGGTTTCTTGGGGGAGGCAGAGGCCAGGCTGTGGGGAGCTTTCCCAGCCTCCTGCCTCTCTCTGCTGCCATGAACTGGTTGATGCAGGTCCTTTGGACTGTCCCTCCCTTCTGTCCCATTTGCCTATACTGGCTCTCCAATTTTACCAACCTTTAAAGTCCACCCCTCAGCAAGCCATTCTGTGGCATGGAGTACCTGGGTCATGAGAAGGCAGAGAGTTTCTTTTGGGGAGAGGAGGGCCCTGAGTTGGGAAGGGCTTCCCATTCCCTGGGCCCAGGAGGCTATTGCCATAGATGTTCTGGCATGAGGCAAGAGGAAGCTATAGGGCATGTACAGGAGGGCTCCCTAATTAGACTGACTGCTAGCCTTCTAATTTTGGCTCTGCAGCTACTTGGGGGTGGTGACTACAGGCGGTTCTTAATCTCCCTATTGCGTTAGAGTGCTCACCTACAGGAGGGATGTCCTGAGGATAAAAGTGAAAACAGAAAATATGGAAACATACAAGCATTGGAAACATACATGGAATCTACTTAACAACAGGGTCTGGCATTTGATAATGTCTCAATTAACATTAGCTGTTAGCATTATATATTCCTAGATTCAAATTTGAAGTTTATGATGAGATATAGGTTTTATTGTGTTTTATTTGTTCAATTAAAAATTACTTTTAATTACATAAGGAATTTATGAATATATTCTCCTTGTGAAAAATTAAAACATTATAGCAAAACTATAATTCATTTTGACTGGCCCCATTCCTGGTTCCTCCCCAGCATTTATTGGTTTTCAGTTTGGTTTGCAGACTTCCAGGATTTTATAAAAGGCCTCTATATACATGTATATTCTTGTAGAAAATAATATACTATATATAAGTATCTATTTGCCTACTTAATGTATCAAGTCTACATGGTATCAGACCTGTATGTCTTTTTCTTTCAACATTGTGTTTTAGAGATTATTTTATTTCAGAACATAGAGGTGTACCATACCTAAAAGCAACTTCAGCTTGTTTCATATTATGGGGATATCACATTTAATTCAGTCATTGTTTATAATTTCCCCTAACTATAGACAGTACTAGAATAAACATCCTTGTAGACATCTCCATGTATGTATACATCTTAAAACTTCCTCAGAGTTTATCAATCTGTTCTCCAAAGTGGTTGTGAAAATTTATACTTTTATCACTTGTGTACAAATTACATGTTTTCACACCACATCATTACCTTATTACCTACATATTTCTTGTCTTATGTAGGTACCTACGTATTATGTACCTACCTTATGTACCTACATATTACCACATGCACCTTTTATATTACCTAACTACGATCTTGTCATTCTAGGCAGTATAAAAGGATACAGAATTTTATTGATGTTTTAATGAGAACGTTCCTTATTCCTAATGAAGTTGAGCCACTTTTTATATTTATTGGCTGATGGTATTTTCTCTTTTGTGGATTACTTGTTATATTCACTGCCTACTGTTGTATTGAGTTCTTTTTCTTTTTTTTTAATTATTTTTTGCAGATCTTTTTAGAAACATCTTTTGGATAATAATCCTTTCTGTGTTATATTTGGTGACAGTATTTTCTCCCATCCATTGTTTTCTGTCCTATACATATGTTTAATTTTGACTTAATCCATTTCTATCACTTTGTTCTTCAATGCCTTGCTATTGTATCCTATTTATAAGTAGACTCTCCTCATCTTCAACATCATAAACACATTTTCCAATATTTGTTTTCTATTTTTTAAAAGTATCAAGTCTTTCATCCATCTGGGCTTTATTTGTAAATGATGTAAAGTAAGATCTAATTATATGCAGTAGACATTGAGCTAAGAGCTTTATATGTACAATCCCAGTCATTGAAACCACCTGAAAAATTAGGCATTCTGACACCTGTCTTGCAGAAGAGGAAAAGGCTGAAGAGGTACAGCTTTTGCCCAGGGTCCCAAAGGTCAATGCAGAGCAGCCATTTGAAGTGACATCTATCTGTGGGATTATACAGGTCTTTGCAAGTCCAGATGCCCCTCCCAGTGCTCCCTGCAGGCTGAGCACTGGCTGATCACACAAACAGAAGGAATGTAGCCCAGGTAAGGGACGAGCCTCTCTTGTGTTGGAACTGAAATTACTGAGCATCCCTAAAGGCCAAGAAGACAGGCACTAAAGGTGCAGCGGACTTCTGAAAAGGGGGAAGAATTCCACAGTCTCAGCAACATTGCTTACCTGAACCAGCTTTGGGCAGCACTGCTCCCTGAGGTATGGGAAGGTCTGGGTGGTCATCCAACCCAGACAGGTCCTCCTCCTCACTGGTAGGACACAGGTCCAGGCTTTGTTCCTCTCTCTTTGTAGCAGGAGGGGGCCAGGAAGCTGGGAGCACAACCTTTACTTTGTTACCCATTTCTATCCTACCCCTGACCAGAGAGGCTCAGTATGGGGTGGGGGTTATGAAGGGGACAATGTAAGGAGGAGAGGAAAAGCTTTTTCTGGCATCACCCTGCAAATCTCACAGTGCCACTTCCACCCACTCACCTCTATGGGCTGGAAGCCTGGCTCAACTGTTCCTTCTCTCCCCAAAGAGCTGTGAGCCACACACTTAGCAATGCAGAGCGATGGCCCTAGGCACCCTCGGCATTTATTATAAATCACTGACACAGGAAAGACAGGAGTTCCCACCTGCGGAATCACTGAAGCAGCAACTGTGAGCATATCTTCCCTGAAAACGATTTCTCTGCTTTGGCCACAGGACATAGGGCTTTGGGGGCCAAACCCAGAGGAGCCATTCCCTGGGGCAGTATTCTCAAACCTAGGGAGTGTTTTCTTGAAATGATTTTTATGTCAGGACTCTCTTAAATGCTGGCATTTTCTGACCTTCCTTGAAAGAATCCTTTCCATGTCCCTCCTTATGAACTATGGCACTCTCCTGCTCAGGCCGGCATTATGATTCAGTTTTGTTATCTTCTACCCACTAGTAGATTAACTTTGATCTGATCACCAATTACAATGTTTTCTCCACCACTAAGCAACTCAATTCTGACAGTGTCTGCCTGGAGACAGCAAGAGATTCTACGGGTTAAGGGCTCAGTCTCACAAGTTTGCTCTTCTACCTTCAGACCCCACTCACAAGTCCAGGTTGTCACCTTTGTCTCTGACCTGGTGGCTATAAATCAGAGATTCCCAGGACCTTGGTTTCAATTAATTTGTTAGAGTGGCTCACAGGACTCAGGAAACCAGTTTACTCACTGGATTAGTGCTTTTTAAAAATTTATTTATTTATTATTAAATACAGGGATATAATTTAGGAACAGCCAGATGGAAGAGATGCATAGAGCAAGGTGTGGGGGAAAGGGCTGGAGCCCCCATGTCCCCTGAAAGCTCCAGTCTCCCCAAACCTCCACACGTTCACTAACTCAAGCTCTCCAAACCTTATCCTTTTGGGTTTTTATGGAGGCATGGCTGATTACATCATTGGTCATCCGCCCCTCTCCCCTGGCAGGAAATCAGGAGATGGGCCTGGAAGTTCCAACCTTGGATTCCAGTTGGTCCCCCCTGGCAGCCAGGCGCCACCTTTAAGTCTTTTTCAAAAGTCATCTCATTAACATATATGCATCTGTGGTTGAAAGGTGCTAGTTATGAATAACAAGACACCCATTTCACCTTGATGGCTCTGGAACTATTTTAGGAACTAAGGACCAGAGGCCAAATATTATGATGAAAGATGCTCCCCATTGCTCTTATGCTCAGGAAATTCCAAGGCTTTTTGGGAGCTGTGAGCCAGGAACTATGGACTAGGACTGAATGAATATAAGAAACATATTTTGATCATCTGATAACCAAATATGTATTTCTTATTAGTCACAATATCACAGGCTCCTTAAGGGAAGGAATGGCCTTCTTTGTGGGAGATCAGTAAAGAGTATTTAATTTATTTTTAAAAAGGCACGGGAAAAACAATTCAGTCTTTTCTTTCCTAATGAAAGAAAAGCTGATCTCCAGATCTCCAAATCAGCTAATTTCTTCTCTTTTCCAGAACACAATGCAATCATTCCCCCCTCTAAACCTTTGTTCCTTCAGTGCTCACATCTGCATGCCCTCTCTTCTGTGTCTGAGTGGATATTTAGATTCTCTGTTGTGTTAATCAAGCTGTCCTTGATATGTGCCTTTTAACCATGTAGCACATGCTGTAAAATGAGGGGAGAAGTGGCCCTGCCTGTGTGGTTTGCCCCTGGCCTCCCTTTTGGCCCTGGAGCTGTCCCTCTGTGTTCCACTGTGGGGGAGGCAGTGCAGAGCCATTCACCAGGCAGGCCTGGCCTATGGTCTGACCGCCAGTGATGCCCTTTGCTTTTCAGATCAAATTCCATCATCGTCAGGCAGGGACATCCTCCAGATGGCCCCATACATGCACAGATGCTGCTGGGAAGGAATGGGGGAGGCTCCTTGGGCTTGGCCCATTGCACATCACCCTGAATCAGTTTACCAGACTAACAAGTGCATCCGATTGGCTCTGTCACTTCTCCGTGGGCAGTTTCCTACTCAGATCCCTCAACTTCCTTTTCCCAAACCCAAATTCGTAAAGGGAGCTTGTTACCAGATAACTTGGACTTAACAGCCATCTCTTTTGGTGGAATAGTGGGAGCAAGAGCAATATCCCTTTTACTGAAAATTATTTAATTAAGAAAAGATTCTAATATGACACCCCCACCTGCCTCAGTGAAGGTATCTTTCTCTTACATTAATGTTGGGCCTGTTGACTGATGTACAGATCTTCCTCAATGTACATGGGGTTATGTGTTAATAAACCTATTGTAAACTGAAAATATTGCAAGTCAAAAATGCATTTAATACAACTAACCTACTGAACATCATAGGTTAGCCCAGTCTGTATTAACCTGCTCAGAATGCTTCCATTAGCCTATAGTTGGGAAAAATTACCTAACACAAAGCTTATCTTATAATAAAGTGTTGAATATCTCATGCGATTTATTGAATACTGTACTGAAAGTGAAAAACGGAGTGGTTGTGTGGGGACAGAATGGATGTGAGTGGATCTGTTGTTTACCCTCGTGATCACATAGCTGACTGGGAGCCAGGCTTGCTGCTTCCACCCAGCATCACAAGAGAGGATCATACCACATGTTGCTAGCTTAGGAAAAGATGTAAATTCAAAACTCAAGTACAGTTTCTACTGAATGCCTATCACATTTGCACCGCTGTAAGGTCAAAAAAATGGTTAAGTTGGGAACCATCTGCATTGTCTATGGTGGTCCCTTGAGGTCATGTATCAAGGGACCTGGATGATTGTTGCAGGGCACAAGGATTTCCAGAATTATCTGTGTAAAAGTGAATCCTCTGCAGGAAACCAGAACTTGGTGAGAGTCCAGTGGGCCCTTACTCACCTGGCTGTGGTGCATGTAAGGATCTCAGAGCACTTGAATTTGCCCCTGTGTAGAGGGAGTTACAGGCAGCCTCCTGATCCTGGGCTCTGCTGCTTCTCACCATCACCATCCTGGTTTGCCAGACTATCCAGGCACATGACCTGTCAGCATATTTCTGTTATTTAACCTGTCTTGTTCTCCCAGCTGGGCAGAATGGAGTAGGACTTGTGTGTGCCCAGTCAGGCTGTGGGTGGAAGTGGTGATTATGGTGAGTCTCTCAAGGACCAGCTGACTCAGTGGTGGGTGCTGGTGTAGAAGAGCCAGTTTCTTCCTGTGCGCTGTGGGAGAATCTCCAACTTTGTCAACCCTGGGAGATAGAGTTTGTGTCAGAGGAAGAAGGTGACTTCCTTATCAGTGTCCTACAGAACTGCTTTAGGCAGGGGTCTCACTTGCTACAATTAGATTCCATTTATCCCTGTATGAATGGTCCTGGGGGATCATGTGGGACAATGTAGCATAGAATGAAGTTTTGGAACAGAGCAGGAAGAGACGAACTCTGTTGGGGAAATCAAGGGAAACTTCAGGTGTTTAGGAGGTTTGATAATGAGTCAGAATTTGCTAAGGAGAGAACAGAAGAAGTGCTTGCTCTTTGGGGGAGGGGAGTTGGAGATCCCACAGAAGAGAGCCTAGGTCTGTCCCCAGAAGAAAGCCTAGGCTGTCCCCAGAAGAGAGCCTAGCTGGGCCAAGAGTGGGGCAGGTTGGGGAGGGCTCAGCTGTCTTAGAAGAATTGACGGCAATGAGGGGCCAAGAGGCTCCAGTGTCAGGCAAAGCCTTGAGTGTGACCAGGAATTTGAATTTCTGTCTGTCTGGAGAAGGGAGAACACTTCTGCAACGCTATAGGGTGGTTTGATTTAGAGAAGTCCATAACATATGGCATTTGGGCAACAGAATTATGGCATAAAGACAAGTCCAGATTCACAGTGATGACTTCTGCAGGTGTCTTTGGTTCAGATTGAGGCCCTTGCTGAGGGAGGGTCTATGGTGGTCAAGGGTCAAGGGCTCTTGCCCTCAGATTTTGGAAGTGGTCCCAGGGAAGGGGCCTCTGGGAAGTGAATTACAGCCATGATTCAAGTCAGGCCAGGAGAAAGTTTCAGAGTTCATCCTGAGTCCAGAAAACCCTCTTTCCTAGAGGAGGAATAGAGACTGTGTGTCTGCCCTAGGGATCTTTCCTCTGTGCAGGGGGAGCATCCCCAAATACTCAGCACTATAATAATCACAGTGGCAGGATGTGGCTTCTTAGACTCACTGGCAGTGCTGTGGGAGGGTAAAAAATGGGGGAGAAGGGTGGTATGGCCTCTGGGTGGGGACAGTGGGCTGGGACAGGGGTGAGTAAGATTTGGAGAGGAAGATGGACAAAATTCAGTTACCCACCAAAAGAAAACCATCCAAATGGCTTTTTCAATTGCAATTAACCAATAGGTGAGTGAACATCTTCACATGCAGAATCATATAAAGAGTGCTGGAAGTAGGTCAAGACCAAAGTGAGATAAATAGAGCCCTCGCTCTCTTGATACTCATCTGCCACAGGAGACACATTCATTTATTCACTCATTTATTCATCCTACAAATACTGAACTCCTAGTATGTGCCAATTCTGTTCTAGAGGTGGTGATATGGCCCTAATGGGGAAAGAGAGGCAGTGAGCTAACTCGTGAAAGGGCTAAGCCATGCCTACAAGGTTCTAGAGGGCTGGAGTGATGAGACTGGATTGTATTTGGCCAGAAAGAAGACCTCCTTGAGAAGAAGAGAGATTGAAGGGAACAAGCAACTGATATTTATTGAGCATCTATACTTGCCAGCTCACAGCTTGTGTGGCTCGCAGGGTTGAGGCAGCCTGTAGGGGGAGCTAGCAAGTAAGCAGATGTCTGTAATGCACTTGCTGAGGGTGCCTGTCAAGTATGTAAGAGAGCTGAACAAGAAAGGAGGAGGGAGGGGAGGGAGAGAGAACAAGGGAGGAAGGATCTAAGAGGCTATTAGAAGGGGCCAGAGGGGTGTGTGTGTGTGTGTGTGTGTGTGTGTGTGTGTGTGCGCGTGTTTGTGTTTGGGAGGGGTGGCCTTAGGCACCGGATACAGGTCCTGTGCTTCTGTTGGTCTCAGTGATGCTGATGCTGATGCCATGAAAACATGAAGATCACAGAAAGGAGGAGGAAGAGCTTCAGCTCTCATCCCTGTGAGTTACTATGTGTCTCAGAAAAGGCATTAGGGAGGTGAGAAAATGGCTTGCTAAGGCTGATGCTGCATAAACAGGCTTCCCAGGGACACACATGTCTTAATGCGATGTTAACAGATGAAAGAAAGGCAGGATGAAGCTCTGAAGTCTCCAGTCCTCTGCTGCCTCCCCAAAACCCATCCTGTAGAAGGAGACCCAGGCAGGGATCCCACCTGATGGCAGCCCCTGAAGGCAGAGGGGCAGGTTGGAGGAGGGGAGAGGAGCTTTCTGAGGCTTGGGAAACCAGCTTCATGAGGGACACCCAATATCTAAGGTTCTGATTTTCCATGCAGTTTACATAGCTGCTCACAGGGCTATCTTAAATATTCTTGGAGTTCGCAGTCACCTGGTAGCAAGACTCCTCATCATTCTATGTGGCTGCTTGAAAGTCTGCCCGAGGCACTTCTTTTACTCGATTTAAACATTATATCATTTGGATTAAACATCATCATCTTGGGATCTTCTTCAAATCTAATATACTTATTTGTTTTTTTCTGGAAGACTTCTGGAGCTCCCTACACTCTGCCTTGGGAGTCTTGGACTGATTTATGAGTATGAGGAATGTGAGCACACTGGCCTGTGAGCCCTTTGAAGGCAGGCAGCTACCCCTGGTAACCCTCAGTTCGTGCTGGCTGAAGAACCCCCATATTCACAGAGTGATTAAGTCCATGGCAACACTTTTAATTCCCTGATAGGAAAGATAAAAAATAATCATGAATACCTGTGAACATTCTGGGTTCCTAAGGATTGGTTGAGGGAGACAGTGATTGTCTTAGATCTACCATAACACAATCCCACAGGCTGGGTATCTTATAACAATAGACATTTATTGCTCACAATTATGGAGGCTAGAAAGTCCAAGATCAAGGCACTGACAGATTCAGTGTCTGGTGAGGACCTACTTCCTGGTTCACAGACGGCTGTCTTCTAGCTGTGAATTCACATGGTGTATGAGACTAAAGAACCCTCTGGCTCTTTTTTTACAAGGGCACTAATCCCATTCAAGAGGGTTCCTCTCTCATGATTTAATCACTTCTCAAAGAACCCCTCTGGCCCCAAATAGCATCACATTGGGGATTAGGTTTCAACTTGAATTTTAGGGGTACACATTCTGTCCATAATAGTGATAGAATGAATCGGAGAAAAGGCAGGTATTACCAATTTCACTAGTTTTCCAATTTTATCACATGATTCTGTTTCCCAGTATAGGAACCATAAACACAATCTCTCGTTTGCAACAAGGACTTTAGATCTAAGACCTGGAGAACTCCCAAAGGATTCTTCTTCAGGGTCCCTTCCCTGCAGATCCATTTGCCTCACAACCCAGAGAAAGTCAGTCTTCAAATGGGATGATGGATAGGTGACCCAGTTTTCCCTGTCTCAGTTGACCCAGAGAATCCAACATTGAAAACTGTGGACATCTGAATGAGAGGAGGGAGTGGACACAGGTCCCCTCAACCCTGACTGCCAAACCAGTGTTCCTTGATGGCAGGAACTCTGTGCCCCTGGAATAGTGTATCTTCCAGGATAGCTAAAACCTTATGCCTTTGGGTAGCATATCTTGCAGAAATAACAGAGGCAGTATGCTTATTGAAAGGAGGGATTCGACCAAGAAAATTGTCCAAGACTAGACCAAACCAGTGTGTGCCAAGATGGACCCCAGTGCTGAACCTTCATCGACTTTTTCCCTCATTGTAGTACTGAAAATCATGCTGGTGGGGGGGGGGGAGATTTAGTAGATTAATTAGACATGTGACGCATGAAGAAACATGACCTTTAAGTGAGCAAGTGCTAATAAATCTCTGCCTCTACATGCTTAGACGTCACCCTTCTCCCACCTAAGCCTTTCTAAATCTCTCCCTGACCTCTACTTGGGGAGTCAGCCTGAGGATTCTTTCCTTTGTGCTGTCTCCCTTGTGATGGAGGATAAGCCCCAATAAAGCCTTGCCTGAAACTTCCGTTTGGCCTCTTGTCAATTTCTGTTGCTTGGAGAGCCCAAGGGCCTGGTTCAGTATCATTAACTTTGGGGAGAATCTAAATGTATGCAGTGGTCCCATTTCAGGGGGAAGTAAGGATTCTTTTTGCAGTAAACTTCCATTGTGATTTTAGAGACATTCTATAAATATATTAGACTCCAAGCTCCTTGAGAAGAAAAGACAATATAATTTTTTTGTTGTGTATCCCTAAATCTGGTATGGTGCTTGGCACATAGTAAATGTTCAAAAAATGATTTTTGGATGAGAAGTTTATGTTCGGTACTGTTTAATTGGTAGTATCTTAGAGGAGGCTGTGGCTGGGCTTTGGAAGGGAGTAGGCTCTGGAATTAGATTGGTCCAGTTGCATGGGGGAGAGGCAGGGGGGAATCAGTTCAGCAGACAGAAAACTCACTACTCAGTGGGCGTGGCTGATCAGCAAGGAGTGTCCCCATGGGCAAACAGTGCAAGGCAGAGAATAGCCTGTGAGCAAGGAAACAATTAGAGAATGCTTCTGTGTGTCCGGTACTCTATGTGTATTAATTCCTTTCCTCCCCTTAGCCAACTGGTGAGACTGGTAATATTGCTTTTCATTTACAGATGAGGAAGTTGAGTCAGAGTGAAGCAATGGCATTCTCAGGTAACCCAGCTGGTAAATAGTACCAGGGCACCATCTTAGGCTCCCTCACTGGAGTTTTCACCCTCTTTACAACTTCCCTCTACTGCCTGTCTGCACAATGGGGCCCTAAGGGTGGGCAGCTCGAAACTGAGGAACCCAGCAGTCAGCAGATTTAGGCAGACTCAGCAAGCTAGCATGAGGTTTCAATGGCAGGGCTGTCCTCATGGGTGGCAGCTGGGGTCTAGAGCAGCGTGAAACCACACCCTACAGTGACTGGATATTGGTTGATGATGGAGGCAGGAATTCACACACAGGAGCAAGGCAAGAGGCAGTGACAAGAATCGGGTAAGAAAGTTCCCTGGCTCAAGGGCTGGTTCACACTAACTAAAGCTAACAACACCGAGTCCCAGGATATTACAAAGGGCCTCTGAAAGACTCCCTCTCCAGGGTTGGTGTTGGCCAAATACTAGGGCAAGGCCAAAGTCAGTCTTAATTTTTCTTTTTTTAAATGGGAATTACCTGAATAAGGGAATGGAAGAGAGCAGAAACCATCCAGCCTTATCTAATGCATGACTTGCTCGATTTCTTTATGGTGAATACGTTTCCTTTAGGCCGATCCTGTTTTTTCAGGCCATACAATTGGAGCTGATGTTTATTTCCAAGGTTGTGTTATATGATGGGGAAAAGTCCTCTGGAGAAAAATTCTGGGGCTCATTAAACAGTGGGTAGAAGAGGACGAGAGAATGAGGGAGGGAAGTAAAGAGAAAATTATAGCAAGATGATGTTTTCTTTTCCTGTAGGAAAGGACCTAAAATAATTGCATCTCCTGTTTGGAACATTTTTGCTTTTCACACTTCATTCCTGCTTATGCAAACCAATGGGTTAGGAGAGTACATTCTTGGGGAAATTCTCCCCAGGAAATACACTGCTGTGCACATAGGACTTTCCAGGTCATTGAGGGTATTGGTTAGAAACCAGAATTTATTTACAGTGCAAGATTGACCAGAAGTCTCTTCTCTCTCCCTTTGCTTTTTAAACACTTTGTACATATGATTTTTATTTGTATAAATCAATTGGCCTCCCTTTGAGTGTAATTGGAGAAACTTAGTTCCTGTCCAAGGTTGTTTAGTACAAGGCCAGGCTGCGCAACTCTCCCTGTTTATTTTTTGGAGGGGCTTTTTGTGAAATAAAAAAGCCAATGGTGACCACTACATTTGAGAAGTCAGCCTTTGTAGGCTGCAGGCCTTCTACAAGTCTGTTTTTTTTTCTTGTAAGTGGTCAACGCCTTAATTCTCTTCCAACAACCATTAATCAACCTAGCTCATAGGACTCAACTTCATAGCAAATTGACCTTAAAGTATAAATAGCACATACTGGCTTTGTTTTCCTGTCTCTTTGGCATTGACATTATAACAGAGGCCTTAACTTATATAAGAAGAAATTCCTAGATGATTGAATTTCAGGCACTGGCCACAGGCTGGTAGTGCAGATTGTTTGGGCAGGCTGACTTTCCTCAAGCTCTTGGAATGCATCACCACGGCACATAAAAAATAGCTTCCCTTATAAATGTCCCATCTCCCTCCATGATTTTGCTAAGAATGAGCCCAAGGGGATGGCTATTTTGGAAGAACTTTGATCAACTCTGTTTTCATTGATGGACTGGAGAGAGAGGGTAGGATTGTGACGGGGAACAGTTCTGCACAGTAGATTTCACTAATTTTTCACAGAGATGGAAGTTTCCTAAGTTCTGTCCTGTGATATCAGTATTTAAGCCTGGAGGGAGAGGGAGCCTTTGAGAGTGTTTATGAACTCTGGTCTCTGGAGGAAATGGAGAAACGAACTGGAAAGAGAAATTGAGAGAAGGCAGAGGGGTTTAGGGTTGAGAGGGGGCCTAAACAACAAAGATTTATTTCCTCATAGTTCTTGATGCTAGAAGTTCGAGGTGCAAATGTCAGAAGCGTTGGTTTCTCTGAGATCTCTCTCCTTGGCTTACAGTTGGCTGTCTTCTTATGCCTCATGGCCTTCCTTCTGTCTATGTCCTAATCTTAGCTTCTTATAAGGACACCAGCTTATTGGATTAGGATCCACCTAAATGACCTCATTTTAACTTAATTGTTTCTATAAAGGCCCTGTCTCCAAATATAGTCACATTCTGATGTACTGGGAGTTAGACTTCAAAATATGAATTTTGGAGGGGACACAACTCAGCCCATAAAAAGGGGTGAATTTGGAGGGGCTTCTGCAACTGCCACTCAGTTTGGTCCTTCTATACATGGTGGGAGCTTGTTTTTGGCTACATAGCATAGACACTAGAAATCTAATATATAGACATAAGAAATCAATCTAGAAGGGACCCTAAGGACCATGCACTGTCCATTGGTTCTTCAACTGAGCTGGCCATTAAAATCACCAGGAAGTTTTAAAAAACACTGATGCCTGGCTGCCACACACTTTGAGATCCTGAGTTGGTATGAGGTGGGGACTAGAGTTGGGTAATTTTAAAAACTTTATCAGGAAATTTTAATGTGTAGCCATTAGTCCTAATCACTGATGTTACCCATAACCTGGTGTTACAGATAAAAAAAAGTAATAGCTGAGGAGCTATTTTTTTTTATTTTTTTAATGTTTATTTATTTTTGAGACAGAGAGAGACACAGTATGAGCAGGAAAGGGGCAGAGAGAGAGGGAGACACAGAATGTGAAGCAGGCTCCAGGCTCTGAGCTGTTAGCACAGAGCCCGACGCGGGGCTCAAACTCACGGACTGTGAGATCATGACCTGAGCGAAGTGGGATGCTTAACCGACTGAGCCACCCAGGCGCCCCAGCTGAGGAGCTATTTTAATGACTTGTCCAAGATCAGAAAACACATGTGGAGTACCACACAGGGCTTCCGGTTTGGGTCCCTAGACTCTTTCACTAGTACATTTGTTTCCATTTCCTAAATACTAATTCTTCACCAGGGTTTCTGTGGTAGTTATTATAGATCCCTTGTTGGGCACTGACATATTCCTTTTTCTGGCTGCTGGGGGTGTTGATACCATGGGCCAGCCCTCATGCAGAGATGGGTGGAGGATAGTGTATAAAGATAGGCTAAATTTGAAGGGCCTATCAGCTCCAGAGCTCCCTGCAGTGATGATATTGCAGTTCACCTCCTTTCTCCCCTCCATCCTTCTTTGCCCCTAGCTCATAGGTTTGGGTCCTAAGGACATACCAGTCAATCTCCTGCCTGTAAGTCTTCCTCATCTCAGAGTCTGCTTCCTCTGAGACCTATGATAAGGCCTTTCTGTGTTCATAGTTCTGTCATTAATGCTAGCTGAGTGTTCACCATGTTGCTCTCTGTGCTGAGTACTGGAATATAAAGAGGAAGAAGACCTACTTCCTACTCAAGCTGCTTGCCATCTACCAGAGGTGCCAGTGGTCAACACCTAACTCCAGAGACCTGTCTGAGCTACTGGAACAGTAGTATGAAAAAGTGTCAGAGCACCTCAGCAGGAGATGCTGATGCTCTGGCTATAGGACTCTACACTTCCTGACCCTTCTGAGCAGTCTGTAGAAGAGGCTGAGCACCTTCTTGAAGCAGAGGATGCTCTTGCTTGCTTCCACAATCCTACTTCTTCTAGATAACTCTTTATTACACATTGGATAGGTGGTAGTGGGGAAGGTTTTGAGTAGATGAGATAACAAAGAGGAAAGTGCCAGAACCAGGGCAGGTAGAACATGTGAGGATTCAGTTTGAATCTCCCATCCATTACCCAGTTTTCTTTTTCTTTTTTAAATTTATTCATTTAGAGAGAGCACAAGCAGGTGAGGGGCAGAGAGAAGGAGAGATAGAATCCCAACCAGACTCCACGCCATCACTGCAGAGCCCAGTGTGGGGCTTGAACTCACAAACTGTGAGATCACGAGCTGAGCGGAGATCAAGAGCCAGATGCTTAGCCTACTGTGCCACCCAGGTGCCCCTGTTACCCAGTTTTCCTTCTCTGGAGGTCATTTCCCCTGGACCATCACCAAGATGGGCCCTGAGAATGCCCAGCCCCTCCGTCAAAGAGGCACCAGAATCAGGCACTCACCTCTTGGAGGGAATAGTATCCAAGGGAGATTTGCCTTCTATGTTTTAAACCCAATGATGGAGGGGCGCCTGGGTGGCGCAGTCGGTTAAGCGTCCGACTTCAGCCAGGTCACGATCTCGCGGTCCGCGAGTTCGAGCCCCGCGTCAGGCTCTGGGCTGATGGCTCAGAGCCTGGAGCCTGTTTCCGATTCTGTGTCTCCCTCTCTCTCTGCCCCTCCCCCGTTCATGCTCTGTCTCTCTCTGTCCCAAAAATAAATAAAAACGTTGAAAAAAAAATTAAAAAAAAAAAACAACCCAATGATGGAAAAGAAAATGGACATCAGCCAGCAAGTGGGCAGGGTTTAGGAGCATCCAAGCGTTCTTCCTGGTGTTTTGGAAACTGGACCCGTGTAGACAAATGGTCAAGTAGGCCTGTGTCACCAGACCTGGTTGACACAACGAAGACTGGGTCCTTGTGATAACTGTCCCTCTGTGTGCACTGGCTGAAAAAAGGACTGGCAGGCATACCAATAGTTAGGAAACGAGGGTCCTCAGACACTCTCATGCCTCCCACAGAACATCTTCTGTGTGTGCAACCCTGAACTGGGGGCCAGACAGAGCACCCTGGCAAAATAGAGGTGAGGACCCCAGCCTCTAAGAAGCTTCCAGCTTAAGTGGTTTGACAGGCACACCATCACCAGGTGTCTCAAGTCTTGTGGAAGACAAACAGTCCATACCCTTGGGGAGCCCCAGATCTCCTGGTCTAATTTGAAAGATGTGGTTTCTGCCACAGGCCAGTATTTAGGACACACATGCATATTTAAAAGGCCCAAGAACAGACACCAATAAGACATTAACATGTGCAAATGGTTACAGCTGACTAGCTAGAGCTAGGGGACAGAACACAGAGGCAGGGCTGAGAGCAGGATGTCTTGAACACATGGGGTCAGTCCATCAGCTTGCAGTCAAATTAGGAGGCAAGAGGTACAGGGAGAGCCCTAGGCAGCACCAGGTACCTTGTAGATAGCAGTTGGCAGGAAAGTCAGTGTCCTCTTATTGAAGGAAGGCCAGGCTAGAAGTGAATACTGCACAATTATGTGTATATGTATTTGAAAACATGAACATTGTAAAGGGGATATACCTAAGGGGACTCTAGTAGAATCTCCTGGGTGGTTTGTAAACACAGGTTCGTGATTTGTGAGTGTGTGTGTGTGTGTGTGTGTGTGTGTGTGTGTGTGGTGTGTGGTGTGTGTAAGTTGTACACATTTGCATGTGTGTGTGTGCACATACTTGTGGGGGTTTCCTTTACATTGGGGTGTGGTTGAAGATGCCAATACACAAATCATCCAACCCATTCTCTTATTCTCTCTCTTCTTCCAGGAGGTTTTCTCTCTTAACAAGGTGGCCACCTCCCTGGCTCCATCCGTGGGCTTTCCATTTGGGAATGAGTCCCTCTTCTGAGGAGCCAGATCTCAGGCCCAGCTCTAATGCTTTCTTGATTTTAGGCTTGAGGATGTGAAGCATATCACAAGTTTCTGGGTATTAGGGGACACTTAGGATGGGGTGTGATTTGCCCAGGTTGGAATCCAGATTCTTTGGTTAGAATGAAAATTTCCTACAAAATAAGCAGAATCTGGAGAAACTGAGTTTATTGAGCGAACCTCTGGAAGCAGATAAGGAGCAAAGTTGGAAAGACAAGGCATCTTCACTTACTGAGGGACTGAGAGATGACTTTAGTTAAGAAACCACTTTAATTTGGGGCAGAGAGAGGCCTATAAGGTAAACTTATATGTGCCTGAAGGTAAACTTCTTCAGTTGCCTGAAGAGAATAGCACTAAAAGTGGAGATAATTTCTTGAGTTCTTGGGTTAAAGCTGCTCCATGACCTCCCTCCAGAAAGTATACAGCAGTTAAAGGAGGGGTTTGATGCAGGACAGCTGGTGGTCTGGTTGCACGGTGGGCAAAGGGACCTGAGTCCTGGGCCATCCTCTCAGTGGCCCTTTGCTGATGTGGTTGCAGAGGGAGGAAGCAGCCCTGGATGCTCAGGCCTGACTCCCAGGACGTTTAAGGTATCCACAACTCAGGTGAGATGGCAAGCTATGGGAGACACCATCAAACCCTGGCTGGTGGCCACAACACGTGGGTAGTGATCCTAGTCATGCACCACCCATCTCTCCCTCTTCCCGCCACTGCTGTCACCACCAATTGTCTCCACCAGCACCACTACAGGTCCTTACTTATACTCTTACAGCCACCTGGAATGCTCTTAATTGCTCTACACTGATCTAAGTTCCACACTGTCTCCAAGACTTGACTTGATGCCACCTATTCCAGGAAGCCTTTCATGATTACTTTAGCCCACAGCTCTCTGTGCTGTTCTGTGCTTCCACTTGCTTTAGTGCCCACATCCTGCTCATCTTTGTTGGCTCTTTGGACCCACCTTAATGCAGGAATGTAGAGAGTATCATCCTGGGCCCTCTTTTCTTCTTTAGTTATGCTTTCCATTTTCTGGGAAATTTCACCTTAATGACTAAGCTTATGTTGATGATTCCAGAATTCAAATGTATGGCCTTTTCCATGATCTTGAGACTCAACATATCCAACGATCTTCTCTTCATCTATGTCTGGGTATCTCATAGGAATCTCAGGCCTCAACCACTCAAGAATGAAACTCTTGATTTCCTCCTTTGACTTCTCTTTCCCCAGGCTCAGTACATGGCATCACCATGAATCTAGTTGATGAAGCAAAGCAAAAACCCAATCATCATGTTCCTCTATTTCCTGGCCATCTTTCATTGGCGAATCCCACTGACTTTGTTTGCAATCTTATTCCACATCCTTGTGAACTTCTCTCTCTGCCAGAGACAGGTCACAGTCTTTGCAACAGGGATAGTGCAACAGCTTTCTTCTAGCTTGTCTCCTTGCTTCTGCCTCTTACTTAAACAAGTCTTCACAAAGCCAAATGGCAGTTCTAGAGCACAGATAAAATCACTCACTCCTCTGCGTGAGCCCTCCAATGTCTTTCTGTCACACTGAGTCAAAGACCCAAACTCCTTGTCCTTGTCCAGTTCTCCTTTTTGTACATCCCACTCTCCCTCACTGGCCTTTTTTGTTTCTCAGAAATCCCAAGGTTGTGCCTACCTCTGGTCCTTGACACTGGCTGTTGCCTCTGCCTGGATGCTCTTCCTTGCATCTTTACGAGGTAGCCTCCTTCCTGTCAGGCAGGTCTTCAGTTAAATGTCACCTCCTCCAAAGGGGCTTCCCTGACACCCACTTTAAAGCAGCTCCTCAGTTGCCTTCTGTCATGCTATCCTGTTTTATTTTCTTCAAAGCACTCATCACAATCTGACACTGTGCTGCCTGTTTATTTGGTTTATTTTGTATTATCTAGCTCCCCCCACTAGAACATAGGCTCTGTGAGGACAGAAAGCCTTTCTCACTCCTCCACCCTAACCCAGCTCCCAAAGTCATGCCTGACATACAGTGGGCACTCAGTGAATCTTTAGTTAATGATTCAATAAATGAATGTGCCCCAAATAGATATTTGGATTTGGAATGCTTGGATTTCCTTGAGAAAGCATTCTAGCTTTGAGAATGAATTTTAGCTGACAGTATTTTTTATTTGAAAGGATTCAGTCTGTGCATTTTACCCAAACAGCCCCCACTGAAGTTCCTATCCTTTCCCTAATACTTTGATATGGCTATTACTACCAATTTATTTACTGTTGAAGAAGTGGACCACATGCGGTCTCTGTGCTTTTGGTGAAAGTTCTCAAGCATTTGGAGACTTGTGCCCAGCACTGGTGAAGAGGCAGTGCTGTGTGGGACAGGAACACTGAGGCAGGCAGGACTCCGGGATGGGGAGCAGTGAGCTGCCTTTGCCACAGACAAGTTTTAGCCCATTAGGGAAGTAACAGATCCAAATCTTGTCTTGTAGCTTATGAAATGAGCTTAATAACTGCACCCCTTCTGGCCTTATGAGCATATTGAAAGATGAAGGAGATAGTAAACATGTATATTTAAAGGGAAGGTGGCTGTCACTCCTCATTTATTTTCTTGCTCATTCATCCATCACCTATTTCAGAGCAAAAAGCACCAGACTAGCAACCGTGTGGTGGAAAGGATGTGGGATGTGCCCTGTACACCCCTGTCATGCATCTGGTAGGGTTGATGCACACAGATGGTGATGGCTGGAAGGGATTAGGTTGTGTTAGAGAGGGGCACCAGCATGCTGTGGGGTTCAGAGAAGGCTCCTGAGACTAGAAAGACAGTGTTCTGCAGAAGCTGGATCTTAGGGAAGCTAATCCCTCAGGGATCTGCCAGAGTACCGAACCTGGGGTCCCTACTGCTCCAGCAGGCTGGGGACAGTTAGGTGACAGCTCCTGGCCAAGGCCATCCTTGATGGTGTTTTTAGAGTCTCTTCAGTCGTGAAGCATGAATCAGACTGATCAGCAGGTCTTGAGGCTCTGGAGCAAATTGTCCTCTTCTTATAAAGACTAAAATTCACAGAGAGACGGGAGAAATATATGAACATTACTTCCTTCTATTTGCCATTAGTTGATTCATTGTTATTATCAAAGCTTTTTCTGCCTTGCCTTAATGGGGGTTTAGTCTTGTCTTCCCTGGGGGAGCCAGGCTAGAGTCAGGCTTGGAGTTTCACAGAGTTCCTTGGGTCTGAGCTTGCCTAGAGCTACTATTTCCAGTCAGCAAAATCTTTTGCTCCAGTTAGCACCATCTCTACGCAGCCCAGTTCCCTCTGCTCTTGTTTCTCTGAGTAAAGCTTCCTGGGCTTAGGGCAGGCAAGAGCCCTGAGCCTGGGACCCTTCTGGGATTTGCTGGGGGATGACCAATAGACCGTAGGTAGCTGAGGGTGTTTCTGCCAGTTGACTCAGTTCTGTCTTCATGCAATGCCTGCAGAAAGGGAGGGTATCTCTGCATACCCTCCATTACAGGTTGGAAGCACCTATGACAAAGAGGAAAAGGGCCAGCATGATGTGAGGGACCAGTCTCTGGAAGAAAAAGAAAAAGATGTGTGGATAAGCTTGCTTTTGCTTTTTTTTTTTTTTTTAAAGAAAACTGCAACTCGTGCTTATCTGACAAATGGGATGGATGTCATCTGAAAAAAACATACTGCTTTTTCATTTCTTCACATAAACAAACTTTCATGACACAAGTAAGGGTCAGTCAGGAATACCTGTCCCCTCACTCCAGCATTGCCATACTTAGGAAATAAAAATATAGGATGTCCGGTTAAATTTGAATTTCAGATACATAATAATTTTTAATATACTATTTGGGGCATACTTATACTACAAAATGTTCATTCTTTAACTGCAATTCACATTTACTGGGCACCCTGTATCTTGTCTAGTGACCTTTCCTTCCATAGACCTCGAGCTGACTGTGAACTCACCCAGAGCTCTTGCTCCAGGATTCTCCATGGCTCAGTCCTCTAAGGAACCCAGTGCTGCTTCCCCTCTAGATTCCTACTCCAGGGCAACCTGCACAGTCTTCTCTGGGAGAGGATTCTCCTCTCTCAGTAATTGAACCGAGGTCCCTGGCCACTTGGGTCACCCTGGGGAAAGATTCTTGGTGGGACTTAGTAACACATGCAGGTGTGGTCTTCCTTTCAGACACCTGGAAAACAGTAGTTCTCTGTGTTGGCTTCACTTTGGAAATATCTGGGGAGCTTAAAAAATACTGGGTCTCATCCCCAGAGATTCTGAATTAATTGGACTGGGGTGTGGTCTGCTGGAATTAAAAAAAAAATGTTGGTGATTGTAATGAGCTTCCAAGGTTGAGGACTAAGGCCTTAGAGCCACCAATGCAGAAAACTGTAGGTCTGGTCAGGGTCTCAGGTGACAGGGACTTAAAGAGAGCCACCCATTTATTGACTGTGTCATAGTTTCAAGAGGGAAGAAAATCCAAGTATTTGTCAGTTGCACCAGTATCTGCTAGTCATTTTTGATGGCGCTAGTCCTCAGACTGGTGTGGGGGTTTCAAGGAAGTGAGATCAGAGACTGCTGCTGTCCAGGTGTTCACAGTGCCTCTGGGAAGAGATGCTTCCTCCTCCCTCCCCATCAACTCTGCTACATTACCTTATAGGGAACCCAGGACTGTGGCCATCAGCATCCTGATATATGCGTGTGTGTGTGTGTGTGTGTGCGCACAAAAGAGAGGTGAGCGTGTGTTACAATAGCCCAGAAGACTTTTTCCAGGAACAAGATCAGGGTGGCTTCAATGACCCAGGCACTCATTCCACTGACAGGTTAGGAGAAGCTTCAGTCCCTCCTGACATGGGGAAAGTGCAAGGACAAAGTCAATCTCTGAGGGGGAGAGGAAGAAGGGCAATGTGTGAACCCACCACCATGGCTCACACTTAGACAAATGCACTAATGAGGCAGGGCATATGGATGTGATGGTAATAACAAGAGCTGTTATTTCATTATAATCTAATCATATTGTAATAGTTATTATTACCCATATGTTCTTATTTTCTGTTATAGAAACTGCAGTTATTAATAGTTATACTGGTCTACAATTCCTTGTCCAAATCCTTGGGACCATTTGTTTAAAAACTTAAGGTTTTTTTTTCCAGATTTCAGAAAAATAAAGTGATAAATGTTGTTTACTGAGGAAACTCAGTTGTCTCAGCAGCAACTGAGGCAGTATCCTAGCCAAACACACTAAGAGTTCTGCTGCAAAACATGTGAATATTATCAAGTGAGGTGAATAAGCATCCTAAAAACCTCATGTCAGTCAGGTCAGGCTGTGAAAAATCTTTTGGTTTCCAAATAGTTTTTTGAATTCTGTGAAGAGGAGATTGTGGGCCTAAAGCCTACCTCCCTCATTTATGGAACATGGGGTATTTGATAGGCAGTGTGCTGAGTATTTTATACTACCCCCTTGGAACCTCATGGCAGCCTTATGAGGTGGAAACCATTGTTGCCACCATTTTGCAGATGAGGAAATGGAGACTTAGGAGGTTGGATGACCTTCCCAAGGTCTGTGGCTCTTGAGTGGAAGAAATTAAAACAGGAATTCAAGTTCCATTCTGTCTGGCTTGTGGTGTGTGCTGCACTGCCACAGGAGCTGCAGGTGATCAAGGGGAGGGGTGCACAGTGTACCTGGGCAGGTGTGGGTGTACAAGGCATGTCACACAGCAGGCTTTCTGCAAAGGTGTGCATTCGAGTACACACTGAGTGTGGATGTTCTTTTGTGTGTGTGTGTGTGTGTGTGTGTGTGTGATAATTTGTGTGCTTGTCTGTTTTCCTGTGTGTGAGTGGGGTGGGGGTGGGTTGTTTGGGGTAGGAAGTCTCTGGGTGTGTCACTGTGTGCCTCTATGTGTGTGTTGGCCTCCTCTGGTCTCTGTATCAGCAGTTCTGGAACAGGAAGAGTCACATCTGCCATATCTCTGCTTTCATGCAGTCTGCACTCAGGAGGAGGGAGCCTTCCGAGGGGGACCTGGTGGTGAAGACTGTCTGCATGTAGACCCTACGTGGATGAGTTAGTCAAGGTCAACACACAGTCATCCAGGGACCCAGAGAGCCCCAAGAGCACCTTGGCAAGGTCAGTGAACTTCATCTTAGTTCATTTATTTTTCAGGGGACAGTTTGCTGGACAAATGAAAGAAATGCAGGTTTTCTCAAAGATTCCTAGGAGAAGTTGCCTATTTCTTAGAAGAAGAGGTAGAGATGAAAACCTCTTTGAGGCCTTGGTTTTGTGTGGTTTGTCTGTGTATTGACAGCCAGTGGCACTGCATTCAGTAAGTGGGAAGGCTGATTTTCTATTCTCCTGGGCTGTGCTTCAGAGAATGAGCCTTGGTTGTGACTGAGACACCCCAAATCCAGGCAAGTAGGGTCAGGCAAGTGATGATCTTGACGGCTGGGATTCACAGTTGCCATGTACAAGGGATGGCAACTCTCCACCTGCCAACTCAGGGAATAAAAGAAAGCATCCAAATTGCTTGGGGTTCTTCTCTAGTCTATATTCTCTATGAACATCTGATTGGCTGCTCCAGGAGGGAGACAAAAAAGGGAGGGAGCTAGCATATGTCTAATGAGGCTTGTGCTTTGTTCGTTATTGTTTTATTCCCGAGAGCTACATCTAAGGAAGGTATTTGGTCTCTTATTTATTTATTTATTTACTTATTTATTTACTTATTTATTTATTTAAAAAAGTTTTTTTAAATATTTATTTTTGTTAGAGCACAAGCATGGGAGGGGTAGAGAAGAGAGTGGATCTGAAGCGGGCTCTGTGCTGACAGGCTGACTGCACAGAGCCCAGCATGGGGCTCGAGCCCAGCGTGGGGTTCGAACTCATGATCCGGAATATCATGACCTGAGCCAAAGTCAGATGCTCAACCAACTGAGCCACCCAGGTGCCCCTGTCTCCTTTTTAGAGAAACTTGTGGAGGTTAGGCAACTTATTTCAGGTCATCCTGCTAGAAGATGGCAGAGCTGGGATTGGAATCCGTGACTCTTAGGCTACCATACTGTCCATTTTGACACACTGCCTCTGACATTCCTGTCCTCTGTGAACACCATCTCCAGTACAGCATAAACCACAAACCATGAACACAATGGTTTTCACTACTTTAAATATTTCTTGGGTTTCCTCTGCTGCAATTATGCAAATTCCTGGCACAGAAGAGATCGGACACTATCGTTTAAAGTTCACTAAGCCAGGATTCAGGAAAATTGAGTTCTAGATTTAGTTCTTTATTCTCAGGGACTCAGTT
Source organism: Lynx rufus (assembly GCF_022079265.1). Classification (NCBI taxonomy): domain Eukaryota; kingdom Metazoa; phylum Chordata; class Mammalia; order Carnivora; family Felidae; genus Lynx; species Lynx rufus. The sequence continues at coordinate 4,825,324 of NW_025814837.1, read as the reverse complement.
TCCTCATCTGGAAAACAAAGCAGTTGTCATAGATGTGGCCTAAACCTTGCTTTGTTAGGTTAGGTTCCAATCATGAGGGGGTGAGGGGTTGACATATTTATGAGTTTCCTTAGGGTCTGCGGCATGGAGCTGACCCTTAATATTAATCCTTAATATAAATTAATATATATTAATCCTTAATATAAATTAATATAAAATCCTTAATATTGTTAGTGTTAATTCATGGCAATTTTTTACCAACAAATGATAAAACACTAGTGTGCCACCTGCAAATTTACAAATAATTGTTAATATTCCCTGAGCTCTTATTAGGTTCAGGCATTCTTTTATAAGAATGGGTCAGACAATGGGATAACTGATGTGTACAGTGACTTACTAATTTAATGTCTGTGGTAAAAAGGGAGCCAATGGACCCTGCAACCCTGTTGAAAGTCACCACAAACACATTGTAGTCAATATCAATTTTCCAATGTATTATTGATTCTAAGAAGCATTAATTTCAAAACAATGGTTTTCTTTGGTAATTTCCATGTTGTGGATACGATTGTCATTTTTGCTGACCTGCCTGTTGTCAGATATTATTGACTGCCTATAGAATGAACAAGAATATTTTATGGGTGTCTTTACTGAACTAGGAGAAGGGGGACAGGGAATTATAAATGAGACAATTGTTAATGACTGTCTCCACCTCACCTCCCCATCACTCTACCCAAATTCAGTATAAAACTCCTGTACCTATGGACCCTGTTCCCCTCCAGTTATTAAAATGCTTTAAATTTCTCTCTTCATTTTGCCAACACACACACACACACACACACACACACACACACACACACACTCCAGTTGCATTCAACTGTGGTTTCTATTTCATTTTTGTTTGACATCACAAAAACCTATCAATGCTGTTATAACTTAGGATTTGTATGCGAGGCATTCATTCTTTCATCAAATATGTACAAGGAAATTGGGTGAATGTGAAAAGTTGAGGTCAAGATCAAGATGGTAAATTAGGGAAGGGACTGGCCCTTCCTGGGATGAGCCCCACCTCCCTGGGTGAGATGATCCCCAGGGTGAAGTCTGGTTCCATGAAGATCTAGGGCCCAGGAAGTCCATCCTGCCAGGCCCCTGGGATGGAATTTTGTAGTCCATCACATGGGCTCCTCCTGTTCCTTCCTCAGCCCTCTTCTTTTGATTTTGTCTTTTTCCCCAGCAATCCCATTTCCTCACAGCCTCCAGTTATCATCACCGTACTGACAGTTCCTGAGTATATGCTCTTTCTTGGTTGTCCTTCTGAGTTTCGCCTGGGCATCCTTTCAGGCACCTCAAACTCAACTTCTCTAAACCAACCCCTTTTCTCCCCATCCCTCCTCCCAAAAACCTCTATTATGTCCTCTGTGTCCTTGTGCACACCCACCCACTAATGCCCAAAAGAAACTTGGAGGTCACTCTGTAGTCTTATTTTCTCTCACTGCCACATCGAACCGGTGAAAGGCTAAAAAAGAAAAAAAAATTGTAGTATTAATATTTTAAATTGGTAAATTTTTATAAAGTATACATGCAAAAGACTTCCATAAAAGTGTATAGCATGATGGGACTTTTAGAGAAGTGAATATATTTCTGTACTTACTATCCAGATCAAAAGATAGAACTTTATGAGAAGTACCCCACCTGCCACCTGCTAGTCACTGCCCCCCAAAGGGTGACCATTACCCTGACTTTTAACATCCGTGACTTGTCTTGTCTGATTTTGAACTTTATGCAGATGGACTCACACAGTATATATTTATTTTGTGTCTGGCTTTTTTTCACTCAACATTATGCTTGTGGGATGTATCTAGGCTGTTAGGTGTTCTTTTTTTTTTTTAACGTTTATTTATTTTTGAGACAGAGAGAGACAGAGCATGAATGGGGGAGGGTCAGAGAGAGAGGGAGACACAGAATCTGAAACAGGCTCCAGGCTCTGAGCAGTCAGAACAGAGCCCGACGCAGGGCTCGAACTCACGGACCGCGAGATCATGACCTGAGCTGAGGTCGGATGCTTAACCGACTGAGCCACCCAGGCGTCCCTAGGTGTTCTTAGTTCTCTGTTTCTGTGCCATGTATGATTCTTACTTCATAGTGTTTTACTATAAAATTCATATGTTCCTGAGGCCATTTGAAGATATCCTGAACAGAGTCAAGTCAGTTTTCTCTGATAGCATATGTCTTTAAAAGCAGAACACAACTGTTTGTGATATTCCAAGTACACCAGAAAGGAAGGTGAGTTTCACCAAAGAGGTTCAGACAGTCAGGGAGGTAGTAGAAGTAAAAGTGGAACTTCTTCTATTTTCCAGAGTTTGTTCTCTTTGTTGTAGTTTTGAAAGAAAAGTCATGCTTCAATTAATAACAGACAACGCAGTCAATATGATGGGAGCAGAGACAATGATGTGATCAAATGCCAAGAAATGACTGACGGCTGAAAAAATATCATGTGAGCCAAAGCAATTTCTCTTGACTTCTAACTTTATTCATCCAACAAATAACATTTCATCACAGTTTTATCAATGGAATGCAATTCCACCCAGATCATTCTGTCAACGACAAGAAACAGCATCAAATCATTTTGTCCACACAAATAAATCAATCGTTGATTATTATTTTCTCCCATTTGGGACCCAAGTAGGAGGACCAAATATCTTGAGTAAAACAAAGAGAAGAAGGAAAAAATGGTTTCTATCTTGACAAATCCAGTTGGGTAAATGTAGCTTATGCTTTTTTTTTTTTTTTGACACATTCTGATGTGAGGAGGGATAAACAGTTTTTAAATTTAGAGCACAGACAAACTGTAATAATAAACACATGGAAAGAGAATTCAGGCACTTACTGCTTCTTACAGCTATGATAGCATTTCTAGTTTTTCACTTTTGCTTATGTAGTTCTCCTTACTGGGATTCTCCTGTCTTTAAATGTATAATCAAGTTTTGAGAAAAATTAGACTGCAAAGGCTTATAAATCCAAATGAAAGAGGTGTCATCTTTAAAGGACAAACTTGTGTGGCAAGCGCCCTGGTTGTGGATTGGGCTGCTCTTCCTGGTCCTGCTGCTGCTTCTTGCTGCCACATCTTGTTGCTGCTGAAAGCCCTTTCTGTAGAGTCCTCACCTGGTGGTCCACTACTGGATGAGAGATTTGCTTCATTTTACAAATTAAAGCTCATATTCATTCTATACATGATACAGTTACGCATCAGGATTTTTCACTTAATATATTGCAATGGACTGAATGTTTGTGTCCTCCCTAATCCATATGTTGAAATCCTAACCACCAGTGTGATGGTATTAGGAGGTGGTGGCCACTGGGGAGCGATTGGTCATGAAGGCAGACCCTTCTTGAATAGGATTAGTGCCCTTATAAAAGAGAGCTCTTTCACCCTATTTCTGCCACATGAGGATACAGCGAGAAGCCGGTTGTCAGGAACTGTAAAGCACGCTGTCTTCAGAACATGATTGTGCTGGCACGCTGATCTCTCACACTGATTCCAGATTCCAGAACTGTGAACAATAAATTTCTGCTGTTTGTAAGCCACGCAGTCTATGGTATTTTGTCATAGAAGCCAAAGCTGACCAAGATGTATATTATGAGCATCTTTTTCAAATTTGCCCTGGGAGAGAGGAAGACCCTCACCAGGATCTTGCGTGGGGAATGGTTTTCTCCCTGAGGCCAATAAAGTCAAGTTTGCTCCTTGCTGTAATTCCCTGGGCCATAGTTCTTGTACTTCACTGGCTCATCCTATTTATGACTTTCCCCCAAGACCTCAGCTGTAGTGTCAGAAGGGGCTCTCCTGTCTGAAAAAACGTTCTTTTTACCTCCCCGGGACCACGATGGGGCGAGGCATTTTCTTTTTGTCAGAAGCACAGAAGCAAATGGTAAGCAAAATACTTACCGCCCTTTCCCTGATGATGTGCTCTCATATCCGCTGCAAGGCAAAGAGTCATTTTTGTACCTCGATTGTGATTTATCCTCGTAAGGGAGACTAAGGTATTTCTAGCCTAGAGAAAGAAAAATAAATTAAATAAATACAAGACAAGTTAAATCTTCAGTGGTGCATCAATTCCCCCATACAAGGCCAAATCGGACTTCAAATTTCTTGAAGTTGGTGAATTTATTATGTACCTGTGTCTCTAGTACATACCGCCTGCCTTCAATGAAGAGGGGGCTTAACACAGGTTTCTAGGAGGATAAAAATGGTGATGATTATTTGGCTATAACACTGAAAGCATAAGTTCAAGAAGATTTGATTTTAATCCAAATACTTCCACCTAAATAAGGATTCTGATGCAAACAGTGACTATTTTTAAAATGACATCTTTTTATGGTATTAAAAGTGATGCTTATTTATTAAATTAAAAAAAAAAAACACCCAGGAAGATACAAGAAGAAAACATGAACCCATCTATATTCCCACTTCTTAGTTAACATTTGGTGTGTTTTTCTCTCTCTTTCCTCCCCCACCACCTTCTTTTTCATCTGTGTTTGTTTTGTTTTACCAATTTACGTCTGTATTTATGCTATATGTGGTAAAGTTAACCATCAGACTTTTTCACTTAAAATGTTACATCATGAGCACATTTGTTAGATTTTTGGAAACTTATTTTACCAAAGCCCTACTTGAAGGTATAAAGGTTTTTCTTTATTAATTTTTAAATTAAAAATATAACATTTGTGGGCATATTTATACACATATCTTGGGGCTAACCTCAACTTATTTCCCTAGGAAGTATTGCTAAAAGTAGATTTTTAACAAATGAAAATGTCTTGATACTTATTGCTATATTATCCTCTAGAAAGTCTGAACCACTTTAGACTCTCATTAACAATATTTGGATGTACATATTTCCAATGCCACCTTGTCAGCATTGAAAAAAAGGAAAAAATTAAAAGCATTGAAAGCATTGAAAAAAGGAAAAATATCTTGATAAATAGGTAAAAAAATTGTATTATTGTTTGAATTTGCATGAAATACTAAATTCTTCTTATTGCTTATTTTTGTTTTCCTTTTGTGAATTACCTGCTGAAACTTTTTTCTGATTTTCCATTGATCTTATTTTCTTTGTAGAGCTCTGATACATGGTAAAAATATTGCCCCCAGATATTTGCTTTTGTTTAGAAATTAAATAGTGATTCCCCCACTCCAAACATTAGTTTCTGATACTTAGGTATTAAAATTTAGCTATCCTATCCTTTAAGGATGTCTTTCTTTGTTTTTAGGTATAGATCACGTTTAAAAACAGCACACATTTTCTTAGGTTTAACCTTCCATCCCTCTCGCCTCCTTGCCTCCCTCCCTTCATTCCATTTTATAATTAATGGGTCAGTGCCTTTGGGGTACGGTATTGGGCTGAAATCTAACATTTTATTTTCAAATATGTAATCAGTTATCTAAGAGTCATTTATTAAATATTCTTTTCTTTCTCCCTTGATTTAAAATGTGATCCTGGTCAAATGCTAAACTTTAATTTGTATTAGAGTCTGTTCCTGGAACTGCTTCCCTATGCCATTGATTCATTTGACAATTCTTGCTCTGGCACCACGTTGCTTAATTATTGAGTTTTACTTATGTGGATCCTGAGAAACTTAACAGAAACCCATAGGGGAGGGGAAGGAAAAAAAAAGAGGTTAGAGTGGGAGAGAGCCAAAGCATAAGAGACTCTTAAAAACTGAGAACAAACTGACTGTTGATGGGTGGAGGGTAGGTGATGGGCATTGAAGAAGGCATCTTATGGGATGAGCACTGGGTGTTGCATGGAAACCAATTTGACAATAAATGTCATATAGTAAAAAAAAAATAAATAAAATAAATAAAATATTAAAAAAATTATTGAGTTTTATACCACAGTAAGTATTATTATCTGGCAGTGTTAGTCTCCTTTCATTACTCTCTTTTTAGGGGGCTTCTTTGCTTATTCTTCTAGATGAATTTTTATATTACCTTTTCAAACAATTTCAGTGTTTTGATTTAAGCAAACTGAAACATATGAATTATCTTGAAAGAAATGATACACACTTACAATATTATTTTGAAAAACATATTTCTTCTTATTCAGGAATACTATTTCTTTCTTAATTCCTTCAAGACATTTTCATGCCCCTCAGTAAAGTATAATAGTTTTCTTTGTCAAATGCTACTTACTTCCTACATTTATTGATAGATATTTCAGATATTTGCTGGGGTTTTTTCTTTTTTCTTTTTTTATGGAAAGCCATTGTGAGGTGTGTGTGCATGTGTGTGTGTGTGTGTGTGTGTGTGTGTGTGTGTGTGTGTGTTTGAGCATATTTTGTATTTGTTCACAAGTATTTTGGTTACTTCTCTTATGTATTCCTTTTGCACTCTTTATTTAAATATATAAATCTTACTTATTTTTCTTGTTTTGTTGCATTGGCCACATCTGCCAAAGTACTCTGTAAAAGCAGTGACATCTGGTATCCTTTGTATTGGTGCTCACTCTGTTGTAGAATCCTTTGATGTTTCATCAATTAACAAGTGTCCATTACTATTTTTTATTTTATTTTGTTTTCCACTACTATTTTAAGATCGAGTTTTTAAAAAGGAATAAACCTTTATTTGTAGTATCAGGAATATTTTTATTCTTTAAAATTGATATGATATTGGTGGATTTCTGAAATCATAGCAACCTTTACATTTCAGAAGTCATGTTTACCTTATCATGTATATCTTTGGTATGCTTATGATTTTAATTCATGTTGCTGTTTTATTTGAGATTTTTACATTTGTATTGTCAGTAAGTAGAATCTGTAGGTGTGTGTGTTTGGTTCTGTGTGTATGTGTGTGGGGCATGTGGATATACAAATGTGCATTCTCTCTGTCAAGTTTAGGGATCGGGATTGTGGAGAACAAACTGGAAATGTCATTAAAAATAAACTCTGGAATATTTAACATAGCATGGAAATTTTTCCTTGAGAATTTTAAAGAACTCAGGTATTTTCTTGTGCCATTTAGGAGGTAATAAATATTTACATTATGAGATATTTTCATTGTATTTCATCAGTTCATATACTCTTATTCTTCATGATTAAGTTTTGATTTGCTTATATTTTAATAGAAAATTACTCATTTCATCATTGTTTTATTTTTAAGGTTATGGATATATTTACTTTCTTATTTCTAATTTTTTGCTTATGTGTCTTCTTTTTTAAAAAAAAGATTTTTAACATTTATTTATTTTTGGGAGGAGAGACAGAGTACAAGCAGGGGAGGGGCAGAGAGAGAGGAAGATGAAGAATCCAAACAGACTCCAGGCTCCAGCTGTCAGCACAGACAGACCCTGATGTGGGGCTCGAACCCATGAACTGTGAGATCATTATCTGAGCCACAGTTGGATGCTTAACCGACTGAGCCACCCAGGCGCCCTGCTTTTGTGTCTTCTTTATTTGAACTTGAATATACTTGCTCAATTTTTAGCTATTTGGCTTTTCCTTTCAACTCTATTTCTGGGATTTATTGATTTTATCATTTCTAATTCATTATTTTCAAATGAATTTTTAAATTTCTGCTTTCCTTGAGTTTATCTTAATTTTCTTCTGATAACTAAGCTGGATGTGTTGTTCATTTATTTTTACATTTCATTTTTAATTTTGTAGGAATTTAGTTTAATTAATTTTGTAGGCCTCATATTTATCACTGAAAAAAATTTGGCTATAGCACAAAAGTTTTTCTGTGTAATTTTCTATTTGTTACAGTTTTCTAAATAGCAATTTAAAAAATTAGGAATACGGTTTCATTTTCCAAGTGGTTGTATTTTGTTGTTTCTGCTCTTTGAAATTTATTTGCAAAATTTTTCTTCTTTGCAATGTATTTAGATTTTACTATGGTTAATATGCATTTTCATAGTGTTTCATACACATTTGAAACGATAGAGTTAGATACATGTCTGTATAAGACACCTAAGATGAAATTCAGTCCTAAGAGTTTTCAAAATGCAATAGATAGAAGGTAAAATGTCTGGTATCACTGATGGGACCAGAGCACACACAGCTATTGGGGAAGGGAATGATTCCATCTAAATCCAACTGACCTTCCCATGGTCAGCCAGTGCCTGGAACAAGAGTCAGGCCTGGGGAGGTGAAGCCTGGGGAGGCAGAACTTAGCCTGAGAAGATACGTTAGAACACAGCTGCACAGGAGAGTAAGACTAGAGCAGGGAGGGCAACTGGGGGGACCCCAGGGACAGGCCTGGGTCTGGCACCTCCAGAAGTGGGTGCATCTGTTGGCAAAGACAATTTGTTCTGTCTTTCCATCTTTATAAACTCTCAGCACATCCTTGCTAAAGACTACATAGTCTGCTCTCAGCTATGGGACTTGAAAGAGAGGTTTCTTCAAGACTTGTGCAGAGAGAGAAGGGGAAATGAAGCCTCTGCAAAGTGGGCGGGCAGCCAAACTGACCCTCACCAGGCCCAGCTACAGGAAAGATAGGGGCGGGCAGCTGGAGGAGGCAGCCGGAGCAGAGGAACGTAAGAGCATGGTCTTTGGTATTGATGAAGCAGCTCTGAGATTGAGGAGCCCTGAGAGGGGCTATAAGGAACAAGGAAATGCTTCAAGGGTGTTACTGCCTGCCTGGTCAGATGGGTGCTTACAATGGTCATAAATGGAGCTGTCAAATGAATTTTATTTTACGCCAGACCAGCGCAGTTAGAAGACATTTAAGTTAAAAATACTTTAAATAAACATTAATCATACTATTTGGAACCCTGCGTTCTTTTCTGACGATATGATCAGCCTGAACCATAGAAAAACATGTCCAACTTTTCTGTGATTACTACATGGTTCTCAGTTTTCTTGTTTGTCAGAGATTCTGCTTTACATTTCATGATGCTATAATATAATGTGAGATGAAGACATGCATTTGTTGTATCCTAATTGTGGATTATACCCATAATCAATTTAAAATGCCCCTCTTGGCCTATTTAATGCTTTGTTTGCAATTTCTATCCCTGTTTCCTTTTTGTGTACATACATCTTGGCTAAGCATTTAACCTCTATTTCTGACCTTGTTTGAGTTGCATCTTGTGTGTTTTGTATTTTGACCAAGGAGAAAAAAAAAGACTTTATTTATTAATGAGGGAAATAATTAGATTGGTAGTTATTTTAAAACTGATGCACGTAGTGGACATTGCTCTCCCCTGACTAGCATCTCTTTTCTCCTGCTTTGTCCTGAAGGAGGCTACATAATTCCAGATTCTCCTTGAACTCCAGGGCAACCTGAGTTTACCCCAGTTCTGAGGTGGGGCTGATTGGTCCAAATATCATCCCACCTTGTGCCAGTGACTGGTTCAGGAATGAGCCGGTAATTCAAATGCTGGCCAAGCCACTGAGAAAGGAAATGGGTTTGGAGGCTTTTCTGGCTAACTGTCTTTGCTCCTAAGAAAGCCTCAGAAAATGGAAGTCTCTCTTCCTCTGCCAGGCCTCATCAGGTCTGGGTACTGCACCGGGACCTGCGATAGAGCACAGAGTGCCATGTTGCTGACTGCCTGAGGCTGATGTCCTCACGAGGACGGCAGACCAAAGAGATGGGAAGAACCTGGGTTCTTGAAGATATCCCTGAGCTTCGGAATCAATGGCCCTGTGGCTTCCTACATCTTGCATTCCTGCCACATAAAATTAGACAATTTTTTTATTGTACTTTGAGCCAATATAAATCCGGGTTTCTGCTAATTGTAGCCAATAATAACACTTAAATGACACAGTGTGTTCATTTTTCATTTCTTACATTTATTTCATGCTTTTAATTTATTATTTCTCTTGTTTTGGTTTTGTGTCATTTGAAAATAGATTTTATTTACTCTTGTTTTCTCTTGTGAATTAAGTATGGAATTATGAATGAGTCTGGTTTTTAATTCTACTAAAAATTGAGTAGCTTAACATATACTTACTCCTATATTTTTAGAAGTATCAAAGTTGCTATAATAATGATAATTATGATATTAGTATTACAGCTTATGTTTATTGAGCCCTTAGTATATGCCATGTACTATGCTAAACAATGTATGTATATTTATTCATTATGTCCTCACTGCAGGAAACAGAGACACAGAAAGTTTAAGGAACTTGCCCCAAATGAAGCAGAAAAAGTCAATTGCCTACACTACAGATGAGGAAATTAGTGCCCTTTTCCTTCATGCCATGCTTTTAGCTTTCCATTCACTTCCTGGTTTTTTGTGGGTACTAGGGAATTTTAGAACCAGAATGTTAATGATTATCACTTTTACATATATATATATCCTTTCAATGAAAAAATATTTCATTTTGAATCCACGTGTCCTACAACTATTTACTCTCAATTCTACATATAGTTTTGATACTCACCATCATTTCTTTTACATTTTTTAAAAATGTTTATTTATTTTTGAGAGAGAGAGAGAGAGAGAGAGAGAGAGAACACTGGTGGGGGAGGGACGAAGAGAGAGGGAGACACAGAATCCAAAGCAGACTCAGGCTCTGAGCTGTCAGCACAGACCCCAATGCCGGGCTTGAATTCACGGAACTGGAGATCATGACATGAGTTGGACGCTTAACTGACTAAGCCACCCAGGTGTCTCATCACCATCATTTCTTTTAAATCCCAATATTTTATTCTAAATTATTTAATACAGTTTATTACTGGATTAACTAATATGCTTTTGAGCAGTTTTATTCAGAAGACATGTTGTTTGCATATAGTTTTCACAGAATGATCACTTGGTTGGTTGTAGAATTTCCCAGAAATCCTATTTCTTTTATATGTTCTTATATTTACTGCTCTGTGGAAGTTTGAGCCTGTTCTTCCTTCTTCCCCTTAAAGTCTATCCAGTTCATTTCTATTCATATACTAGTAGTGTGTGTGTGTGTGTGTGTTTACACAATTAATTTTCATTGCACAAGTAATTCCTGAAATACTCTCCTTCAAAATATTGAGAACTTTCATTAAAAAAAATTCTACTTGACCACCTTTCCCTCAACTCACATTTTCCCCTGAGGTAATTACCACGAGCATTTTGTGTGAATCTTTCCAGAAAGTTTCTATGAATTTGCACACATATATCCATAACTACACATAGCACATAGCATTATTCCAGGGAAACGGTACTTTGAGAGTGTATGTTGAAGGAATCAGTAAAGAGTTTGTGGTGGGATGGAGTGGACATAAAGAGCAACCTGGTTACCTAAGAAAGGAGACTCTTCTTTGCAATACTGGGTGACTGGCCCATCAGTCTGGTGAGGTAGATATTGGATCACTGATTGAGGATTTATTCCATAGGAAAAAGTGAGGCCATCTTCTCAGGCCTGTGAACTTGTTTTCTGTATCAGGCTCACCTAACAAGTTAATTTACATCTCAGCTCCAGAGCTCATGTCACCAGTGGAGATTCTCCTCACATTCTGGCCAAGGTGTATTTATTAGTCCACACTGTTAAGTTTTCCCATATTCTTATGTGATTTCACTAGGGTTTGGAAAAAGCAAAGGCCCAAACTAAGCTAGTAAGAGGCCACCCTGGGAAGAATACAGGCCAAATTGCTTATAAAAGGCAGGTCACCTGGAACGCTGGGAGAGAACAACATCAGTTACGAGCCCTTGGCTCACAGGTTATGAATTCATAGGTTAATCTTTTGGTTAGAAAAGAGGGAGATCTCATGGGGCATCTGGGTGGCTTGGTCGGTTAAGTGTCTGACTTTGGCTCAGGTTGTGATCAAGTCATGATCTCACAGTTTGTGAGTTCAAACCCTGCGTTGGGCTCTGTGCTGACAGCTCAGAGCCTGGAGCCTGCTTTGGATTCTGTGTCTCCCTCTCCCTGCCTCAGCCCAGCTCATGCTCTGTCTCTCTGCTCTCAAAAATACACACTAAAAAATTTTAGAAAAGACAGAGATCTCTTTTCATGAGAAATCAACTTGTCCAATGAGGGTAGATCTCTGAACATTGAGCTGAAGAGATCCAGGGAGTGAGCTTGGGCTCTCCCTGGTCTGAGCTCCAGAGAAACAATTCCCCTGCTCTTTCCTAACAAATAAACCCATTGTACCCGGCTCCTTATGGATCCCATAAGATTTGTTTCTCAAGTGAACCAATTTAGTAAAAATATGTTTTCCCATTTTAATTACTCTCATAACTTCCGAAGAGCATATGATGCTCCAGATTACCACACTGAGCTGCTGGCATTCCTGGCAATGGCAAAGGAAGTTCTGTCTGATAAGCGCAAGGAGCTTGCTATGGGTAGACAACCTGGGCCAGCCTTTGAGGAGTTTTGAAGGTAGAGCAATTTGCTACTTTTATATGGCTTACATGGTGCCATTCATGTCCATAAAAAAGGAACAGCCAAACGGACTGATAAATGCTGACTTGTGCGTCTATTGGTTCTGGCAGTTCCTACCCTTGTTTTAAGTAGGAAGTGCCTTCTGGAACTACTCAGTCTAGTGGACCTCTCCCCACCCACATCCCTCTCCATCTTGCCATCTGCCTTATTTCCTTATAACTCTTATCATGATCTGACCTTATGTGGTGTGTCCTCGTCTTGCTCACTTGTCTCCCCCTCTGGAATGAATGCTCCATGAAGCAGGGGTCTTGCCTGCCTCATCTACTGCATAGACACAGTTAAGAGAAGCACTTGCCGTAGAGAAGGCATTCAATACCCATGCACTTAACTCGTTGAATGAATCCATAGGTCAAAATCCTAATGGTGGAAGTTTGGGCACTGGAACCCCAAGGTGGGGGTGGGGAAGAAAACATGACACAAGATGACCCCAACTACATGGGGGTTCTGCTTATGTTAGAAGAGCTTCCAAACTCTGTGTGGTCAAGTCGTGTGGCTCATGGCCAAGGGAGGGTATTTTCTTTTTTACTCATAATAGATAATATTTGTATGCTGGGAACAATGAGCCAGTAGATAAACATGAATACAGACAAATTCTGATTTTGGATTCAAATTACAAGTTATACAAATATAAGATAGGGGAGATATTTGCTCCACAATAACCCATGGAAACAAATTGTGTTTTGGCTGACTCATCTTTTGTAAATGAACAGCATGAATAGCTATTAAAAAGTTTACACCATTAGTGGAATATCATGTCTAATAATACAAATAACATCAACATTGATTATAGCCACCATTTATTTTATACTAGCCATGTACCAGAAACTGTGCTTAATGCTTTTTATACATGACTATGACTCATGACAATTTTATTATCATACCCATTTATGGATGGAGAAACTTAGGTTCTGAATATTTAACTTGTAGCAGGACACAGAGCTAGGAGGTGGTGGAACCAAATGTATCTATTGCAGAAACTGTTGTTCCTAACCACTGATTGTCTGCCTGCTCTATGTGTGTTTAAACATATCTGGGGCATTGGACTGAGTTCTAGTAGACACATTTTAAGATAGAAAATAAACAAGCAGTGGCTTCACAGAGAGGTCACGGGCATGGTAAAGGGTTTGGAAACCACAGCATGTGGAGAACATTCAAAGAGAAGGGGGATGTTTAGTGCCGAGGAGAGATGATGGGAGGTGGGGGTCAGGAATGAAAGGGCATCAAATAGAAGAGAGCAGACCTATCCTGCTTGGCTCTAAACAGTAGAACTGGACCAACAGACGGAAGTTACAGTGAAGCAAGTTTCAGCTTGATATGAGAACTTTCTAAAGATTAAAGATGTAGGAATGAAGCTTTTGAACCCCTCTTTCACCAGCCAAACATATCTGGCTATCTGTCAAAGATGTTGGATTTCAGGAAGGAGTCCCTTCCACCTCTATGAGTCTGGGATTTTCTAGATAGGTTTAAATTTTATTTAAAAGAAAGGTAAAGATCATTTGAGCTGATTTAAGGTGAGTCTTGTCTAGGAGCAGGGGGATTATACTACTCTCCGAGTTCCTGGCAGCCTTTTGAGCATGTAACTCTTCCATTGGGTCATAACTGGGGCACATTTGAAGTCAGAAAAGGGGAGTTGTATTTGTTCTGAACCTAAATCCTCTTTAAAAATAATAATTCTTGGATGGTATTCTTATATTCAATTAATTTCAAAGAGTCTTATGCGTTTATTTTGTGTTTAGCACCAAGTAGGTGCTAATTTTTTAACCATGCCCTCTGCATCCCACACCTCCTTAATCCCATTCTAGGTCAAGACTAGGGCTCATCCTGCCTCTTGCGGCCCCTCCAACACCTCGCATCCCTAGATGTGTTCAGAAAATATGCAGGTAGAAATGACCTGTGTTTATAATTTATGAAACCCAAAGAGCAGTGAAGAGAAAAAGGAATGAATCCTGAATGATTACAAGGACAAAACCAGCTCCAGGTGCATTTCCACAAGCCAGTGTGGGTGGAATTTTCTCTCGAAGAAGTGTTCTTATTTGTGGTTTCCCACCAGCCTCTCAGTCTGCAAAGTGCTAGATGAAATGAGCTTGTGTGCGATTTCAAAGGGGTATTAGAATCTTGGGGTAAGATTTGAAGAGCCCCAGCCCCTGAGATTGGCATTCTGTGGGCCTGAAATTTTACAATCAGAGCACTGCTTTTCTGAGTTAAGCATTTCCCTTGGCATTCTTCATATGTTGAAACAAAATCTCTAATGTGATAGTATTCGGAGGTGGGGACTTTTGAATGTGATTAGGTCATGAGGGTGGTGCTCTCATCAATGGGGTTAGTGGCCTTTTAAATGTTTTATTTATTTTTGAGAGAGAGAAACTGCAAACAGGGGAGGGGCAGAGAGAGAGGGGGACCAAGGATCTGAAGTTGGCTTTGCACTTCATATGGGGCTTGAACTCATGACCTGTGAGATCATGATCTGTGCCAAAGTCAGCTGCTCAACTGATTGAGCTACCCAGGTGCCCCAGATTAATGCCCTTTAAAAAGAGATACCAGAGAGCCCCTTCACCCCTTCACCATGTGGGGAGACTATGAAAAGATAGCTGTCTATGAACCAGAAAGCAGGCCCTTACCAGACAGCAAATTCTGTCAGTGCCTTGATCTTGGACTTTCCAGCCTCCAAAACTGTGAGAAATAAATTTCTGTTGTTTATAAGCTACCCAGTCTTATAATATTTTGTTATAGCAGCTCAGACTCAGACAATGATAGAGGCTGGATTTGACTTCAAAACCTATACTCTTAACAAGTATATAAAACTGTTGCCATTCTAAGTAATTATATTACTCTCAGAAATAGGAGAGAGCTCATTTTCATCATAACACAACCATGTCTGCATGTGTGTGTGAGAGAATAGGGGGGAGGTGTTTATTGTGAATTAACTCTAATTCTAACCCTTAGTAAATTACTAATCTGGAATTTATCTGAGATGGTTAAAGTAATTCTGACTTCTGTAAGGTCATTATTAGCATTTTGTTATTTGCCTTAAAGTCAATTGAAGGTACATATCAGGGAGTAATTATTTGCTGAGTAACCCAGCTATGTCCTCCCTCCCTTGCTTTCTTACTTCCTTCTGTCTTTTCCTTCTCCCTTTTTTCCTTCCTCTTCAATAATTCAGTTATTTCTGAGTATTAGCTCTGTGCCTGTCACTGTGCTGTACAATGGAGGTAAAATGATAAGTAAGTCTTGGTCTGTATTCTTAAGGACCTCACAGCCTGGAAGGGGAGTTAAAAATAATTACTATTCAACATGGCAATGGTTATAAAGGAGCAGATTTTCCAAACTAGTTTTTTAAAGAACACTCTTTGGCAGAATGTTAAGTAAGGGTATCATGAAAAAGAAGTATTTTAAGTTTAAACAAGTTTAGGAAATGCTGGGTTAAATAAAATTAAGCAAGCTTTATCTTACAGGGAATTTTCAGACCCTTTAAATTGCTAATGTGTGCTGTAAATTACCAAGAATGGAAGAGAACATATTTCGAAAGCCCAGTTGACCTCAGAACACTTCTTTTGTCATGGCACACTTAATAAAGTATTTATTCACTCTTCCCTCTCTCCCTTTGTCCATCATCGATCCATGTATCCATCTTTTCATCCGATATTCATTCATCCAGTATTTCTCAAGTACCCAGTATGTGCTAGACATTGTGTTACATCCTGGGAGTCCATTCATAAACAATCTGTGGAGTTAGTATTTTTGTTGGGCAGATAAACATCAGGCAAGCAAAGAAACATGTAAGATTATCAGAGTGTGGTAAAATCCATATAGGAAATAACCAGGGTTTTAAGATGAGAAAAAAATAGAGTGATCTACTTACGTAGGTGGTTGAGAAAGCCCTCTGTGAGCAAAAGACATTTAAAGCAAGTACCTGGAGGAAGAGAATGAGCCAGTTTTGCAAAGAGCAAGAGGAAGAGCCATCCAGGAAGAAGAAACAGCAAGTGCCAAAACCCTGGAATGCAGAAAGGCTTGGCAAGCTCCAGGAATTGAGCTTCCTCCAGGAGTGCAGGTCTGCTTAAAGACAGAAGGCTGAACTTGACACATTTTTAAGAATTAGAATCTCATCATCATGATATCACAGAGTTGGAGGAGACCCTGACACCATCTATTCCAAGTTCTTATCCACGAGGATCCCATCTTCTAAGATATAGGGCTGCCTGCTCTGCTTGGCTGTGTTTATAGGGTTTTCCCCTTTAGATGGGAGGTAAACTTAAGCCCTAGAACGTAGCTGGGGAAAGCATTGCTTGTGACATTTCTCTCCTTCATATGAAAGGAAGACTAGTGAGGATTGTGTTTAAGGAGAAAATTTCTCTCAGAGGTACAAATCCCAATACAAGTAATCATAGCTGGTAACCTTCACTCCAGCCTAAAAATAGGAAACAAAAAGACTGAAAGGGGAGACTGACAAAGAAACAAGCTTGTTATCCTAGACTCAGTAGCCAAGGAGGGGAAGGAGGATAACTCTGATTCGTGAAGCCCGAGTGCCTCACTCCCAAACCTTTTATCTTTCAATTCTTCCTGCAAGATTAAGCATCCCAAAACACCACTTTTATGGTCTCTGCCCTGGTTCAAGGAGTTACAATGGATCTTCTTTACTGTCAAGTCAAGTAAAAATTTCCCTGCTAGACATTCAGGACAATCCATTATTATCATCATTTTCTTCTGGCTAACCCTCTGCCTTCTTACCCCCTTCCCCAGCGTGCGTGCGCACACACACACACACACACACACACACACACACTGAATTTGTTTCACTGTGCAATTAGTGCCACAAAGGAATAACAAAATAATTCTGATTCGGGGGTCACACTTCTGTCTTTGATCCTGTCATTTGTTGACTGCTTGACAATGTGTCTTGCAGACCCTCAGCTTCCTCATCTGCATTAACAGATATTAATAATAATAGTGCTTGTCAAGTAATAATAATACTTGTCACACAGGGATATTGTTATCTGAACTCAGCTGTCACAGCATCTTCCCTATTATGGGCTCCCTCCTCAGGAACTCAAGTTTTCCATCTTGCTTGCTCTCTGCTGGACCCCTGCTCTTTGGTTCTCTCATCCTCATTTGGACTTTATGATCCTTGCAAACACAGCCTTTGGTTTCCATTTGATGCATGTTTTAGCATCAGAGGCAACCTGGCTTTCCTTCATTCCCAGATCTTATTTCCAAGTAACTCAGCCTGGATAAGAGCTTTCAGCTCCTGCTTGTTTGAGAAGAAGAGCTGGAAAGTTATTTTCTGAGGTCTAACCTCAGTAAGTTAAACAATTGAGGTCTAGTTCTTTCCTCTCGGCTGGTTTTTGCTCAGCTAAGTACTCCCCTTGGTTTTTTCTGGCTACAGAAGGCACTCCCAGAGCTTTTGATCAGTATTTTAGCCTCATGGTCTTGTGATTCTCAACAGTCACTGATGCATGTTCTGTGGCTGGCCATGCTTTACTAAACTTTCTGCAGCTTGCTGTGATCTAAACTAATTCAGAGTGAAGATGGAAGAGTTTTGTTCCAAACCCAGAATCCAGCATGTCTTAGCTCTCACCATAGCCATCACTATTCCTCAAGGAATTCTTGCAAGTCATCTGTGCAGCCTTCCTCCATTCCACTGTAGATGTCACAAGTCTGTAGGTGAATGGGGTCAGGAATTGGGCTACTCATATCCTTTTCCTAGTGTTACTAGTGCTTGGGTAAGCAGTGGGAGAAAAGGCACTTCTCCTGTTGGCAAGGCCTCCTCAATATCCTGGCCAAATAGATGGCAATGTATAACAACCTGTAGCACCATCCCAGGATCCAGCACAGAAACATAGGCTAATGGCATCTGCATAGAATAGGTCTGTTTTCTCTTCAGTAGCTGGAGAAGAATGGCCCAGAAGAATGCATTCAATCCTGAGACATGCCTGGGGATGGTCTTTTCCATGAACTGATGATTTCAGGCCTCTTATCCTTGCTGCAAGAAGAGAATTGTTTGGAACTTGGAAAAATGAGTAAAGGAGGAAGAAGTGTTTTATGTATCCCTCCAGTAGAATTCCATGAATATCATTGGTCATAACTTTTATCACTTGATCACCCAAATAGCAAGGAATGCTATTTGGAAATGGTCTTCCAGGAAATGGTCTTCAAAACTGGGTGCATTGCCTCTCTGAATTAAATTGGAGTTCTGTTTGTAGGAAGGAAAGGTGATAACACTTGGTAGACAACTACAGTGTCTACCACTGCAACAAAACTTTTCAACCTACCTTACCTCCCAATTCTCTGAGCCCTTCTTCTTGTAGCATTTCTTCCCATACTTACCTCTTATTTGTGCTCTTTAATGTTACCAGCACCCAGATCAAGACTCTAATTGGAGTTCAGGCCATCCCAAAAGAACTGTAGACACTGCTGGTGGTCTCAGGACCCAGGTAAGAAGCATTCCAATTGGTTCCAGGTACCAGAGACTATCTGATAGGGAAAAAAAAAATGACTAGCTCTTCTTCTAGATGGGTGCTAGGAGACCTTTTGGAGCCCTTTTAACTGACAGGGGTCAGCCCAGTGGTGTTGTGACCCTGCCATCTCTCTGCTTGCCCATCTACATCATCTCCCATGTCTTCCTTGTCTAGCTGACCCTGAGCTCCTGATATCCTAGGTTACATGCTTCTTCTGAACAGGGCTATGACTCTAACACCTTCACAGGTACAAAGAATAGGTGCACAGTATGTATTTTATGCATTGTTTAATTGGAATACAGAGGACAATACTGGGTTGCAGAATTTTACCTCTCTAAGAAGGCATTTATGGGGCGCCTGGGTGGCTCAGTTGGTTAAGTGTCCGACTTCAGCTCAGGTCATGATCTCACAGTTCATGAGTTTGTGCCCCACATCAGGCTCTGTGCTGACAGCTCAGAGCCTGGAGCCTGCTTTGGATTCCATCTCTCTCTCTCTCTCTCTCTCTCTCTGCCCCTCTCCTGCTTAAGCTCTGTCTCTCTCTCTCAAAAATGAATAAACTTAAAAAAAAAAAAAGGCATTTACTGTTTAAGGAAAAGCTAGGAGGTGCATTTCTCCCTCTCTATCTTCTTCTATCATTTAAGTTTATAATAAACTTAACTGACTTTATCTCCCTTCAATCCCATTGCCTAATATACCTTTTACTATGTAGAGCTATTGGTAAGGTCCTGCTAGGTGAGTTAGCTAAGCAGACTGGTATATGGATCAACTGAGGTCAAAGTCAGGGGTTCAGTATCCTAATTAGCCATTTTACTCATGGTCTGTTGAATGGCCATAGTCTCTAGATCAGTTACTGTTGGAGAAACCCATTTTAAGTGGAGAAACCCATTTTTACTTCAGGTAAAAAGATTCAATTATGGGCCAGTAGAATTTTTTAAATCAAGGCATCATATTCTGTGTATGTGCTTCTTAAGTGGTCTCAATCAGTATTGCTAGGATTAGAATACAGTGCTAATAAAGTAAACTTGCTGCATCATTCTTGGGGCCCAAATACCTTTTCTCTATTATGTAACTACATATTGACCCCTTACACTTGCAACTTAGTCATAGAATACCATTTAACTTTAGATAAAAAAGATCCCTTGGTCTGGTCTCTCTGGTTCAAGAGAGTTCGTTTTCACTAAAGCTGAGGCTGTGGCCTCAGAGTCCTGGGATCATTTGGCTCAGTTGGGACCTAGACATTAGCACCTATGCCACCTCCCACCCCCTACCACTTAAGTAACTCTGACATGCAGCCCAGAGTGTGAAATCACCTCCTAACCGTATCAAGACACCAAACTATAGACTTCTTTAACCCCTGTTACAAACTAACTCCCCCAAATCAGTCAAAGCTGACCCTAACTACACATTGGCTCCAAGTCTCAATCATTGAGCTGTTATCATGCTAGATCCAACATACCATCTACCTCATACCATTGCCACAGAAAATATTCACACTTTCTTCTCCATTTGGCCACAGATGTGAATTTTAGCTCTGGACATAGATAATTCCCTAACTGAGGGCTTAGACCATCTTCAACTCCAGAAAGAAAGAATGACCTCCTACTTTGGCTACAGACAGTTTCTTCTTAGTCCCAGCTTCATATTAAGCTACACACAGGCTGATCCCAAACCCACACTCAAAGTTACCCTTTTATAATGATCATACAGTTGCTACCTTGTTCTGACCACTTCTGGACTCTTTCTTTGGTAATATATGGCTCTATACCTGATAAACTTAAAATTTATGACCCTAGCCACAAATGGAACCCAGATCTTCAGCTTCAGTTCAACCTCAAACCCTAGCCCTAAAGTAACAACCCAGCCCAGAAAGACCTCTGTTCTTGGCTAACTGCAAATCATAAACATCATAATTTTTTAATGAAAAAAAAATATATGCAGACACCAAGAAACTAGTATATTGAACCTTATGTACTTATCTCCAAGCTACAACAATTATCAGTACGTGGCAATTCTTGTTTCATTCGTATCCTTACCTACACTTATTTCCACCCTCTCCTGTGTTATTCTGGAAGAAATATAGACATTATTATATCCTCTCACCTGTATGTGTTTTGATTTATATCTGTAAAGGCTATTTTGAAAAAAGATAAGTTATAATCATGATACAGCGATCACACTTGAACTTAAAAATTCTTTATGCACAAATATCTAGTAAGTGTTCATATTTATCCATTTCTTATATATATATTTCAGTTTGTGGTTTTTTTGGACACAAATAAGGTCTACACATTGTTATTTGTTGATATGTCTCTTCTAATAAGTAGTTTTCCTTCTTATCACTTAAAAAATTTTTTTTAGCATTTATTTATTTTTGAGAGACAGAGCGAGACAGAGCATGAGTGGGGGGAGGGACAGAGAGAGAGGTGGGGACACATAATCCAAAGCAGGCCCCAGGCTCTGAGCTATCAGCACAGAGCCTGATGTGGAGCTCGAACTCACAGACCCCGAGATCATGACCTGAGCTGAAGTCGGACGCTTAACCGACTGAGCCACCCAGGTGCCCCTCTTCATTATCACTTCTGCATTTTTACTTCTGTTGAAGGAACCTGCAATGATGAAGCCCTACATGTGGGGCCGTGCTGACACTGATGCACCAGCACAAACTTTCTCACAAAAGGAAGGCTCTGATCAAGACGGATGCAAGCCAGGGAGTGGGTAAGGGCATGTCCCTCAGTACAACCACTAACTGCATCACCAAGTAAAGTTTCTGCCCTTCAACTGGTGAGGAACATTTTTCTCTCATGTTAGATGATGGTCATGTCTTGTGTTTGTCCTGGTCATTCAGTCTTCTCGCTGCTTTTTTCTGATACGGTGTCATGGCAGCAAAGATGCAAACAAACAACTTGTGTATATATATTTAAATTACATGCACAGAATAGGCTCACACTGTCCCTGCCCACCCTTGGTCCAGTTATGGCAATCATCTTAAGGGTCTTGAGGACTTGACCATTTCTATGAGCAGTGACTTCACATTTAAATGTTGGGATTTTTGAAGCATTTGATCTGATTAGGGTTGAGTGAAGTAGCAGAAAACAGCATCTTCAACAACTCCATATTGCCTTCAGAGAAAAGATGTTCAAGTTTCTTGGCTGGCATTCAAGTCTCTGCCCATCACTTCTAGCCTATTTTGACAGTGGTAGCTCGCTCTTTTCTCCTACTGGAATCTTCTCCAGTCAGACTGAGCTCCTCGCTGCTTCCCAAACAGGCCATGTGCTTTCCTACTTCCTTGCATCTGTCAAGTTGTTCTCTACTCTTGGAATGCCCTTCCCACAGCCCTCCTGTGTGCATGCTGTCCAGAAGTCAGGATGATAACACTCAGGCCAAATAGGAACTCTTAAGAAGTAGCAGAAGATGGAATCAGCTTGAATACAAAGCAAAAGAAAGCCTTGTCAAAAATGACCCAGAGCTTGGTACTAAAAGTTTCCTGGATGCCTAAACAGCCAGTAGAGGAGTGTGAGCCAGGAGAGATGTCACTCCAACCTGGTACTCACACTATGGCTCAACTCATCCAAAATGAAAGCTCGATGGAAACATGTTGAGCAAAATTATACATGCTCATTTCTTAACATAGCTTTCAGATTTAATCGCAGGGAACGCTTGTTTTGGTTTGAATTTCTCTCATTTTTAGATACCATTTTCTCTCCTAAACTAGGTCATTTGAATTATCTGCTGATAGTTCAAATCTGTAGATAATTTGCTTTTACTCACATTCCTAAGAACTAATTACCTGTACATATAAAATGATGAAATCTCATTATATTTTCTTTTAAAACTCTGACATGCATTTAATTACATTAGTCAATTATTACTGTACATGCTGAGGATTTGCTATTGACCAGCTCGTGCTGGAATATTTACTGCACAGATGTGTTACTTTAATTAAACAAATGTGATTACACACATATCAATTTTTATTTGGTTTCAAAGCCCAGAATCTAAAAGTGACGCAGTTGGCAAAGCCGTGCAGTGCGGTGCTGGTTCCCGGGAACGCAGCGAGAGGCTCTTTACTGAGGGAACACAGAGCGCCTGCAACTCTGCGTGGGAAACTTCAACCACAAGTGGGTTTTTGTTGGTGTGTTAAGTACCATTGAGTGAACCCAAGAAGGGAACAAACAAACCAGCCCTGAATCTTCCTAGAACATCTTCAGCTTTCTTCTCTTATATATAGAGAGACGAGGGACCGTAGTTTCCTACAGGAAAACTAACCTAAAAGTCAATCCACCTGAGAGTGGGAATTGCTTGGGATTGGTGCTTGGTTAGATAGAAGATCTGGTATTTGTCTTTAACACCAGGGCGAAGTAGAACAATATTAGATCATTGGATTTGGTCTCTTGGTCTCCTTCCTGCCATAACCTCCAGCCTACCCCCAAACCATGAGGTTAGTATCAAGAGGGAGGACCTTCTCCCAGTGCCTAGTCCCAGCCAAGTAAGTTTGAGTAACAGTATGAAGATGTAGATAGAAAATCAGAATGTGCTGTGCAAACTGGAGAAAGGTAAAGTTCTCTATGACTCCTGGTACAATGACTACACATATCAGGTGCTTAGTAAATAGCCCTGGTATTAATGAAGGCAGTAAGTCAATCCATTAATCCACAAACATTTACCAAGCACTGTGTGAACTGGTTGTTGGTGGGCACAGACAGAAAGGCAGGAGATCTGTCCACACAAGTTTAGACTAGCTGTTTTCCTTAGTCTCACACATGAATGATCACTGCGTTTTGTTCTCAAGGGTGTCTCTGTCTGGGCCTCATGGGCATGGCATATGAAGAACCAACCCAATGGGTCAAGTGAACCAAAAATTCTGCTTAAACTGTGTGTATCCAGGTCTCCTAGATGCAGACAGAATTTCCAAGGATGAGGTTGGGGAGCAAATGAGATGGGACATGCCTGGGTTCCCAAATATACTTTGAACATGAAGAAATCACTGAAATGTTGAAGACTATGTGCCATCAACTCTAGGTGCAGAAGGAGTTTTGCCAAAGAAGAGACTAATTGGTTTCAAAAAACAAAGAGGGCTCAGGATTTGGGATGAGAAAGAGCTGGACACTCAGATCAGGCAGAACACTTGACTCTGTGGCTTTACCCCCTTATGACAGTTTCCTCACCTAATGGTGATGAAGAAACTCATCTCATCGGGGATGGGATCTGTTATTCAGGGATCATAAACCACATATGTGTGATGCCCAGGACTTGGTAGGTTCTCAGGAAATTGTTGGAGAAAGGAAATTGTTGGAGATTTTGCTGTTTAAAGAGTTAGTGTGGACCAGCTGGGTAAGGCAGGTTGTTGGAGGGGTTATTTTCAGTCACTTTGCCTATGCCATTCTTCCTTTTGGCATGTTGCGTTCCACTGATCCATTCCCACCTGGAGGAAAGCCTGTGGTAAATACATTTACAGAGTTTGAACAGCAGGAAGGTTATGTGGGCAGTTCCCAGGAAGTGAATTGCATAAGGTCTTCCAGCTATTAAGTGGCAGAGTTAGAGTTCTAACTGAGGTCTTCTTACTTTAAGATAAATACTCCTTATGGGGAGCTGACTTCAGCTCAGGTCACCATCTCGTGGTTTGTGAATTCAAGCCCCGCATTGGGCTCTGTGCTGACAGCTTGGAGCCTGGAGCCCGCTTTGGATTTTGTGTCTCCCTCTCTCTCTGCCCCTCCCCTGCTTGATCTCTGTCTCTGTCTCTGTCTCTCTCTCAAAAATAAATAAACATTAAAAAAAATTAAAAAAGATAAATACTCCTTAAATTACATTTTTTTGTGAGATGAAGGTTGTACACCATCCACAGAGATAAGCATTTAAAAAGAGGAATGTGAGGAAGGCAATGATTAGTCCAAATAAACAGTGGCATTTCAGGCACTTCTGCCTCACCCAGGGATACTCTTGGAATACTGTTGGGATAGACCCACCTTCCTGATAGTTCTTGGATTATCTACACAAGGAACCATCATTTTTCCTATGGATTACACTTGAGTTTTCCAACCTGTGTGGCTAGAAATATTGATCCTCTCACCCAGCTAGAGGTTGGGGCACCTCCTCCAGGCTACAGGTACCTCCTTCATGCTGGGGTACCATAAAAATGTTATAATTTTCCATGTGTTCCATGAAATAAACAAGCTTGGGGAGCATTGACCTAACTAGTCTAGCTGGTTCAGAAGACAGCTTGAGTCTTGGCTTCGCCTTTGAATAACTAAATAACCCCAGCATAGTGAATTATTTGAACTCAGTTTCCTCATCAGGGAAATGGATATATTTTATCTCGTAGTTTTGCTGTAAGGATTCAGTGAGACTGTCCTGTATCGTGTCTGAAATATGATAAATCCTCAATAATGGTGAGTTGAATGTACCACTTTTTTCAGTTCATAATTTTATTTGTTAAAGTAGAGAGTAGAACTTCTGGCTTCTACTACTCACAGCTTGGTGGATGGAGTCAGGAGATAACTTAGCTGTTCCAGCTCTGAGCTCTGGCTGTGATCCCTCTCTGTCTCAAGTTCCATTTGGTCTGTCAGTAGTGGTTCTGGTCTTATGGGGTCACTGCTTAGAGCAGAGACTGGGTTGAGGCCCCACTGACCCCACCTCCCAAAGGGAGTCCAGCTCAGGCCCATCCCTGCATCCTTAACCCACCCAGCTCCCTGGTTGCTGATCTCATCCTTTTGCCAGGGCTAATTATACTTAAACCAGATTTGTAGGAAGCAAGATGCGTGCACACACAGCCAAAGCCTGGAATTGCTTACCCGAAAACACGTTCCCTCCTCCTTCTGCTCCAGTTCTCAGTCTTACCAGAAGCAGGGGCGGGGGTGGGCAAAGAAATGGAGCTTGCATCGTGTGTGCTGAGGCAAGGTAATCTTGGAGTCACCCTCCACCTCGCTGGCCCTGACTAGCTCTGGCTTGCAGCCACAGGTCACTGGAGAAGAGTGGAGTCCAGCGCGGCACTGGGCTTCTCCTCCCTCTGAGTGGGTCACTGTGGGTTGCACCCAGCTCTTCGGGGGGTGAGGGCTGGGCTGCTAGCCCACTGTACCTCATTATGTATTCCTTCATTGTTTCCTATGCAAATTAAGTTAATGAGAATTAGGAACATAATGGAGCCCATTCACCGTTCTAGTCGCTGGAAAATGGGTTTGACTACCAATTTTCCATTACAGCTGTTTTGTAATTACCGTGGAATACTCTGAATTCTAATGGAGACGCGGAGCTGCCTGACAGCATCTCGACTACTTTTTTTTTTTTAAGAAAGGCTTAAAAAAAAAAGGAAACCCAAATCCTTTAGCATAAAAGCCTTTCAATCAGAGTGCTCCCAGTTTGGCTTCTGCCCTGAAAATCTCCTCCCCTGTTGCAGGAAGGACCCATTTCCATTGGTGGGGTTTCCTGACCTTTGCCAGAATTAGATTAGCTACCTGGGAGTACTGAAGTTATCCGTTGCCTTGGAATAAAACAAAGCAGAGTTCCGGGCCACATTCAGCCAGTAGGTGCCCTCTGAAGGGTTCAGAGCAGCCCAGGGCTAACATATACTGCTTCCTGCTTGATCTGATCTCCCCCTCCCTCCCCAACCACAGACACTCCCTTACTCACCTGTTACTAAGTTCTGGACGCTTATCATTATAGTGGTGTTCCTTGATATAAAGAGACTTCCTTTTCAGTACCAAAGACTCTAGGAGGAAGAACATGTTAAAAGTCCAAAGAATGAACATTTCCAGATTCCTGGAAATGAGGATGCAAGGGGGTGAGGGTAAGGCTGACAACCGTGAGCACTGAGCAAAGAGAATGTAGAGGCCATTGGGTAATGTGAGGCTAAAAAGTCAAGATTTTATTCTTAAGGCTTCTTAAGCAAGGGAAAGACATGATGAGAGTTTAAGTTTAGATGGGTATTCTGGTTACAGTATGGAGAAGGGATTTGGATATAGGGGTTGTTTTGGTTTCAGGACACATAAAGCCCAGTTAAGGGAACATGACAGCTATATACTGCTTCTGGCCAAGGGGGGAATCAAGAAGGCTTGAACTAAAGGGGGTTATAATTGGGATGGAGAGAAGGGGATGGATTCTCAAGACGCCGAGGAAGTAAAACCGACAAGTTTGATCAGATGAATAGCATATGTGTGCATTACAGGGGGATAGGGGACTTCAAAGGTTCCTCCTTGGGTTACTGGGTGATGGAATTCACCAAAATATAACAATATTGAGAACGAATATTTTTGGAGAGTATAAAATGTGCCAGGCACTGTTTTGTTTTCCACATACAATCCATTTGATCTTCACCATAACCTAATGAGGTAAGGACTACTATTAACCTCAAATCGTCAGACAAGAGTTGAGATATAGGGAGGCAATCAAACAAACAAACCAATAAACTTCTCCAAGTTATCAGAGTCAGGCAGTAGCAGAGCCAGGACTCAAACCCTGGTGGTCTGGTCTAGTTCCATAGACCAGATACATAACTCTTGGAAAAGGAAGCTTGCTCTGGTGTGTGTGTGTGTGTGTGTGTGTGTGTGTGTGTGTGTGTGTGTCAGACAGACAGGCAGGCAGACAAAGGGAGAGAGAGCATTATCAGTTGTGGATGTCTGAACTGAGGGTGCCTTTACAACACTGTGGTGTAGGTTTCCATGGGTAGGGGTGGATAGATAGGGCATAGTCTAGGAGGGAGGACTGGGCTCAAAATACATGTTTGTGAGGTATCACCATGCAAATTGACATGTGAAGACATGGAAATGGTTCAGAATGTCCTAGGAGAGGTGAGTGAGGAGCTCCAGGCAACCCTACTTTTTGCATGCTGGACTAAAGAAAAGGACCCACCAGGGGCACCCGGAGAGAACAGCCCAAGAGCAGGGTGAAAGCTGAGGGAAAGTGAGGGCCCTGAATCTGAGGGAGGGTGTGGTTAAACTTCAGATCCCTAGAATTTAGAAAACAGTGAGGATATATTTCAGGTTCTTTCTCCAAGAATTAGACCCTGAAACATAGTTTGTCAGAGGAGATTCAGAAGCTCTAGGAAGGGAGTGGCTTCATCCTCAGGCAAGACTTTACCTCTATGCCATGTTTTCCTGACATACTCAGAAGTCATTTATCAATTTCAGTATCTTTTGCCACCTGGAGAGATTGAGAATTTTCAAAACCATCAAATCCTGATGCCTTTTTATTTCACACTTCTACCCTCATTTACCTCTTTCCTCTCACACTGTACTATAAGTGGCACGAAGAAACCTGGGAGGGGGGGACTTCAACACTGTTTGGAAATCACCCGAGCTAGATAACCAGGTTCTTCCTTTGCAAGTTCTGCTTTCCCCTTATGGCAGATGACAATTTTGCTAAGCTTTCTGCTGCCACATAATAGGGATCCCCCTTACTCCAGTTTTCACATTCTTCCTTCCCTTCTGAGCCTTCACT
Source organism: Lynx rufus (assembly GCF_022079265.1). Classification (NCBI taxonomy): domain Eukaryota; kingdom Metazoa; phylum Chordata; class Mammalia; order Carnivora; family Felidae; genus Lynx; species Lynx rufus. Next base: position 4,797,110 of record NW_025814837.1, on the reverse strand, counting down.
GGCAGTGTCCTTATTGTCTGTGTCTCTACTAACAGTCTGTTCAAGAAGGCAAGCTAGGCTTTCTCTACCTACCATGCTCCTCAGAAATCTTCTAGCTGCTCCCTATTGTCTGTTCCCAAAGCCACTCTCACATTTTAGATGTTTGTTATGGTAGCACACCACTTCTGGTACCAAATTCTGTATTAGTCAGGGTTCGAACAGAGAAGTAGACCCTGTAAGATAGATAGATAGGTAGATAGATAAATGACAGATTTGTTATAGGCTTACACGATAGTCTTCTCATCTGTTGCTGTAGTTGAGGTCTGAAGGCAGGTAGTCAGGAAGGGAAGATCATGAGCAGGCTGTAAGCCAAAAAGCACAAGCTGTGACCTATGAGCATGGCCTGAAACCTTTGTCCATGCTTGTTGTCTCTGACCTTGTGATGAGACTATCTTGCAGAAGCTGAGACCTTCCAGCACAGAGCTGACTGCACTTCTGGCCCAGGAGCCAGAGGAGTTGAAGGAGGATCCAGGGGAAGGTAGAGAAATTACTTCCCCAGCTGCTGGCTCATACCATTTAGGTGAATCCACAGATAAGCAACAACATGTGTGAGCTACAAAATAGTTGCTACTTCACTTCTGCTTCCTCAAGTCTCCCAGGAACCCGCCTTGAGGCCACTCTAACCAGAAACATACAAGAAAGGAAATATCAGGAAATGTGGTTCAGCCTAGCCAGTCAACACTTTGCAAAGCCATTACACCTATGTTCCAGTTACCCCAACATGAGTTTTCTGGAATACCATCCCTTTGCCTCCTACTTCGGTCCTAGTGTGGGCCTCAGGCCTTGTAGTATCTCCACTGTGACTAGTCCTAATATGTCCCCATGATATTTGATACTTTCATTACAACACCAGTCACATGTTATTTATTTATTTATTTATTTATTTATTTATTTATTTATTTATCTCTCCACACCCCCCACCCTGAACTCTAAGCTCCTTAAAAAAGTAATTTCCCATAATATCCTTAAAAGTTATCTCCTGGCACATAGTAGGTGTTTAATAAGTTTGAATGAATTAAAGAAGAATGAATGACTCTGATCTTTAGTGTGTTTTGGCTAAAATAGGATTCCAATTCATGAGGCCATTGTAAAGATAAAGGTACTAATGTATGTGCAAGGGTCTGATTCATGGTAGGTTATTATGGAAGCTCCAGAATTCTCTATGTGGGCCTAACCCTATGGTGTGGCAGATGGCCACTCAGGGTGCCTCTACCTTCAACACTGTGCCCTGCCAGAGTTGTTATCCTGGAACCACGCGGGTCAGCACTCTTGAAGAGTGCTATATGTTTGCAAAGCTCAGGGAGGAGATGCATTGATAAAATTACTCTTTGAGGGCAGAGACATATCCTTTCTGATGATTCCCCAGTTAGCTGAAGATAAAATGAGCTCAACCTAGGGGAAACCATTGTCATAGGAATATGTTGTCTCTGGATCTAAAGAGTTAGTGTGTCACTTGACCTAGATCTCACCCAGGGTACTGAGCAGATGAAGTTCAGATCCAGGAAAGCAAGATGTCATCTGTATGTGTGTTTGTTTATTCAACACACACACACACCATTTTATATATATACATATATATGTATATATATATAATAAGCATATATATATACACACACACATATGTATATACATATATATGTATATCTATATATGTGTGTGTGTATATATATATGTAATATAATATAATTGTAAAACATAATTTTGTAAATGCTGCATTAATACTGAGGATATAGAAGAGTTAATACATGTAAAATGCTTAGAATAATGCTCCGTGCTTATAACTTTCAATATTTGCTATTATTATTAAAGTGATACATATAGCTCTCCATTTGTGCTTTTCTTTGTAGACATGCAGGTGTTATCTATTCTCTCTCTGTCTCACGCTCTCTCTCAGTCCTTAGTTGGTGTCTCTGATGTGTCATCTAGATGGATTATCCATCTGATTATTGACTAATTGCTATAATTTGTTGAGCACATATGTGCCAGGAACCGTGCTGACTTTATAAGACTTCTTTTTTTTTTTTTTCAAAGTTTTTTATTTATTTTTGGGACAGAGAGAGACAGAGCATGAATGGGGGAGGGGCAGAGAGAGAGGGAGACACAGAATCGGAAACAGGCTCCAGGCTCCGAGCCATCAGCCCAGAGCCTGACACGGGGCTCGAACTCATGGACCGCGAGATCGTGACCTGGCTGAAGTCGGACGCTTAACCGACTGCGCCACCCAGGCGCCCCAAGACTTCTGATTAGATTCAGTTGCATATAACATAAAAACTCATCTGATTTCTTGCTATCATGTAAAAGATGCCTGGAGGTAACAGCCAAGGCTAGTAAGGTGGCTCCACCACGTCAGTAAGAAACCAGGACTTTCTCTTTTTGTTTCACTAGTTGCAAGGGAAGCTGGGAAATGTGGGATTTTAGCTGGGGGGCATCATTGCCCTGAATAAAACTCAGACTCTATTACCAGAAAAACGGGGAGAATGGATATTGAGTGGCGTCACAGCCTCTCAGACCTGAGTACTTGATTCTATTTGATCAGAAGTCAAAAGATGACCTCTCCTCTGTATTCTGGGTTTTTACAAAGCCTGAGGAAACTAACAGATACCCACAGGTATTGTAAAGGTATAACGTGGTTCAAACGTGGCTAACAGAGGCTGGATCATTCTCACACCAATGATAGATAGGAGTCTGGCAAATGGCATACTGATCCAGGAATGAATTTTGAAGATTGACTCTTGGAAATTTCAAGGGTCTAAAGATGAGGTACTGTCCAGACCTACTATTTCTGTTTACCTCTGCTCCAGCGATTGAGGGAGAGCATTTCTACTCTGTGTCAAAAGGGAGACAGATGTCAGTTTGAAAAGGAAAAAAGCAGGGGGTCAGTAGCCACCTCTCGCCAGGACCTAATTCACACTCAGGGAACATTTGATCCTCTGGGCTCTAAGGGAAGTTTAATTGAAATGCAAAAACCAAAGGTCAAAACCATGTAAAATTTAAAGGCCATTTTTACTATTTGACAAGGAACAAATTGTAACTTTATATTGCTTTTAGATGCAATTTTGTTCAGTGAAATTAGATTATGCTCAACTAAAGCACCTTCTTTAGAGCTTTTAGATTAAATATTAGAACTTATTAGAAGGACCTTGATTTCGTCAGTAAATACCAAGGAAAATATTTGGTGGGAAATGCAGCTGCCTAATTTGCATTAATACAAACGAGAACTATTAAGCTTAGTTGATTAGCATATTCATATGTACTGTAGTCCCCGTGTATTTAAAATAGATTCTGTTAGATTCTGATTACAAACTCAGTGTATGTATAAGTCCGTGAACCAAAGCCTTGGCAATAGATTGTGTCAGGGACGGGGAGGGAGCCAGCAGGAGGTAAACACAATACTGGTCTCAAGATTGCTTCCATAACCTGGACCACGCAGAGCTGGCCCCATCCCCAAGGCTCTGAGAAGATGAGACCCAGAGAGATAGTAACCCAGGATAGGGGGTCAGGGAGCAAGATATGTCGGAACAAGTATGAGTGCCTCATTTATTTGCTCCTTCCTTCCTCTGCTCAGTGTATGTTTATTAGGCGCCCACTCTATTCCATCGCTGAGGCTGGTGCTGGGGTGACTGCCGAGAACAGGACCCACCCTTAGAACAGCATTCGTTTCTTCAAGGGGCTTGAGAAAATGCGTCTTGGCTTGTCACATATGAAGCTGATCTTCTGACTCTCTGCCTGATTCTGTGACTTGGCCTTTTTATTTTTTTAAATTTACTTCTTATTAAATTTTTTTTTAACATTTGTTCATTTTTGAGAGGCAGCCTAAGTGGGGGAGGGGCAGAGAGAGAGGGAAACACAGAATCCGAAGCAGGCTCCAAGCTCTGAGCTGTCAGCACAGAGCCCGATGCGGGGCTCGAACCCATGAACCGTGAGATCATGACCTGAACTGAAGTTAGATGCTTAACCGACTGAGCCACCCAGGTGCCCCAGTGACCTGGCCCTTTTATAGCCTAAAGGGTTTTTACATGGAAGATGTTTCTCAATGTGGGGACCCAAGGGAGCAGGCCGGGAAGGACAGGCTAGAGCTACATGTCTATTCCTGCTCTCATAGAGCCTGTGAGTGACACCCAGGGTACCATGTGCTGCAAGAGGGAAATGGCCCTGCCTGAGGAGGGACGGTTTCTAGAGGCCTCTCCATGGGCATAAGAGGAGCATGAGCACAGGATATGGGGGAGAACACAAGAGTCCGGGCTGCTGCAGTGACGGTGCACTAAAGCAGGGACTGGAAAATGAAGGGGAAACACCTGCCTGTGCCAGGGACTGGCCCATTTACCTTCCTTCCAGCTCTTTAATGCAAATCATTTTGTTCCTTTTGCAAAAGTTTCGTGTAGACTGATTTTTTTCTTTTGCAAATAAATTGACAATCTTCCTTTAACTTACGAATTAATTCTGAGATGATTTCTGATGATCTTTTAGGATCCTTGTCTCCCTAGAGACCCCCTCTACCTAACATACCTAGTAATATAATAAATGAGCTATAAACACCCAAACACACTTGCTGATTCAAAGAGATGCTAATGATCTGTTAAGGAAAATATTTCATGAGTAAATAATCTCTCCCAGTCTCCAACCTACAATTTCCATAAAGCTTCTGAGAGCAAAGAACCAGGGTAGGCCTCCAGACACCTAGGATGGACGTGGGTGTGACACATCTCTTTCTTCTCTCTTCCTGCCCTGGCCCATGCCCCATGACATATGGTTCCTATGCAGTTTGGGCATCATGCTCCCAGGAAGGGCATGTGTTCCCTGCTCCCCCAAAATGCATTTCCTCCATGTTTCCTGTTTAAAATTTTTTTCAAGTTTATCGATTTATTTTGAGAGAGTGCATGCACATGTGTGAAAGTGAGTAGGGAGAGGGGCAGAGAGAGAGAGAGAGAGAGAGAGAGAGAGAGAGAATCCCAAGTAGGTTCTGTGCTATCAGTGCAGAGCCCCACGTGGGGTTCAAACTCACAAACCATCAGATCATGACCGAGCCCAATGGTTAACTGACTGAGCCACCCTGGTGCCCCCATGTTTCCATTTTTAAGAGGACAGCCCCAGGTGAATGTAGTGAGTAGCTGATGCACTTGAATGGGTTGATGCATATTGCTTACAAATAAGGTCATTGCTCCTTAAATTTTTACAGGTTGGTGCCCTCTGGGGAGGACAGCACACTAAAGGACATTGGCACTTCTTTGCCCAGGTATCTGTGCTGGTCCTAGAGCTTCCAGAGCAGGCACGTGTTGGGTAACAGCTTTTGAGATGGGTGTCCACAGCGGGAGTGCGGGAAGGCAATAAAACACTCACTTTCCTGATGATTCCGTGTATTTACTTTGCTCTTTGGTGCTGTCACTTTTGTGGGACCCAACATGTAGAATTTTGGTGCCAGACACGATTGTGGCATTATTTTATTCTAAAAATAAATCTGAGACTCAGGAGAGTCCTGAGACTTCCCTCAGTGATGCAGTTCAAACCAATGCCACATATTCTGAACCTCAGACCAGTGTATGTGAGTGACGATTCCTAACGTTTATTTGGTTTACATTGATCCAAGCGGCCCTCTGTGTTCATTATAACTAGACGTAACAGGTTTGAAAGCAGACACAGGAAGAGAAGTTCTAGATTTGGTGACGTTTCTTGAGCCTAAACATCCATTCATTCTTCTAACGAATACTTACTGAGCACCTGCCGTGTGCCCAGAGTGTTTCAGGTCCTGGAGATGAAGCCAGAAGCAGAAGGACAAAGCCCTGCCTGGGCTCGGGAAGCTTGCCTTCCAGTGAAGGCACTAAGAATGAAAATATAGCTGCCAGGTGAGGATACTGCCCCGAGGAAGGATGCGGCAGGGTCCAGGGGTAGAGTGTGACCAGGCTGTTGTCCTGAGAGAAGACTGTGAGGAGGCATCATTAGGAGCAGATAAAAAGACATTTGAGCATCTGAAGGTATTGAGGAAGGAGACCTAAGACTATCTTGGGAGAATGTGTTCCAGTTAGAGGCAGAGGACAGAGGGGGAGAGACAGTGGGGCCCAAAGGAGGGAAGCAGGATGGAGGGCACAGAGGAGCAAGGACCAGATCAGGCAAGTGCATGGGGGGAGAGTAACATACAGTTTTATTGTCCAGTTGGCGCCTTCTGATAGTGAGAGACGTGCTCTCGTAATCACTCCACCGCAGATGTAAACCATATGGTCCAGAGCAGGCTGGGGAGCCTGGCATTTGCTGAGAGGGCCAGTGTGTGGTGCTGGCTCCCGCTGTGTGTGGGTGAGGAGAAGGTTCTGAGCGGAGAGTGTTATGGTTTGAGGGCAGGCTGAAGACGCGGGGGGCCGAGGGGGGGAGCACAAGCAGGCAGAGGTGTCAGGAGGGAGCCGCAGTGGTCCCAGTGGGGCACGCAGGGCTGGGAGCGGTTGGGGCAGCGGAGGGGGTGGGGGTGGGGTGGATTTTAGATACATCCTGATGTGGGGCTGACAGGATTTACTGGCAGATTGGAGGAGGGTGGGCAAGAAAAGGAGAGCCAGGGATGATGCTGTGGGCTGAACAGCTAGAAGACAGAGTTGCCTCTACTGAGACTCCGGGAGACTGTGGGAAAATCAGGTTTGAGGGGTTTGAGGAGAAACGAAGTTTGGTCTTACCCGTTGCAATAGACTGAATGTGTGTGTCCCCCTCAACATCCATATGTTGAAATCCTAACCCCCAGTGTGATGGCTTTAGGAGGTGGGGCCTTTGGGGTAGTTAGGTCATGAGGGTGGAGCCCTCAGTAATGGATTTAGTGCTGTTATAAAAGAGACGCCAGAGAGCTTCCAGTCCCTTCCACCATGTGGGGACATGGCAGAAAGACAGCCGTCTATGAGCCAGGAAGTGGGCCCTCATCAGACACCCAAGGAGCCGGTGCCTTGATCTCAGACTTCCAGCCTCTAGAACCGAGAGCAGTGTTTCTGTTGTTTACGGACAACCCCGTCTGGTATTGTGCTATAGCAGCCTGAACCAACTAAGGCATCTATGTTACCTTTGATGGAACATCAAAGTGAAGAGGTCGTGTGTACAGAAAAGGGAGTCATCAGGATACCTATTTGATATTGGAAGTCCCTGGGGCTGGATGACATGCCTGACACAGTGAGTTTAGACAGAGAAGAAAGCAAGGCCTGGGCTGGCAAAGTTTACAGGTTAGCAGGACCAGGAAGCTCCTCGAAAAGAAGGCTGAGAAGGAACAAACGGAGAGGTGGAGGGAAGCAAGGGGAGAGCTGTCTTAAAGTCAAGAGAGGAAAATATTGCCAAACTCCGTCGTAACCTGTTAAGGATGTTTTCACCAGGACAAAGATTGAGAGCAGGGTTTAGTGGGGGGAGGAGGGAAGCACTGAGCCCCGAGCCCCGGGGACTGGTCCTGAGAAGACAGGGACCACTACGTCATGAGCAATGTATGCATAGGGGTGAGGGGAGAGGTCAGAATATGAGAAAATGCCCTGAACTGACCTCTCCTGGGGCAGATGGAAGCGTGGGTATGGAATGTGACATCTGGGTAGCCTGAGGCAAATACTCCTTGCTCTGTGGGTGTCCTTTGAGCAGACCCCAACTCCACCTATTAGGTGTGCTTGGTGGAAAGTGAGTCTGAGAGGAAGAGGCCAGCCAGAAACCAGGCAGTTGGAAGTGATGGTGGCATCGAGACAGCCCAGAATAAAAGAGCAGAGGGGAAATGGTGCCAGGCCTTGGGCAGGAATAACTCCCAGGCCAGCACTGGGAATTATAGATATATTACAAAGACCAGAAACTTACAGAGTAAGGAGAACTGGGGTGAGGTCTAGCTTTTGCCACATCCCAGTTTGGTGTCTCTGAGCCTTTGTTTCTTTGTCTCTAAAATTAGGTATATACCTGACTCATCTGTGTTTCTGTGCGTTCAATGGGGTGAATTATGCTAAAATGAGTTTATGTAGGCCCAGTCCATTATAAAATACAATGCATTCATTCTCTTTGCCTTCGTAATTTTTGTTACCTTTTTCTATTTAAATTGGGACAGATGGGGGGGTGGTTTCTAGGGGAGAACACCAAGGAACACAGGAAGTAGTTGGTGAGTGTCCAGGAGCTCCTGGGGGAAGTGATTGTAGCTCTGAGATCACTTCCAGCACAAGGATGACAGCGATGGGGTGGGAAGACTTCATGTTTGTAACCCAGGTTCATGTTCTCATGGGTCCCTACACATCTTCTTATTAAAAATGACCAGCTCTAACCTTTCCTTCCAGAGCCTGCTGATGGGAAGGAGGGTGGGCTTCCTGAGCAGATATCCAGTTCACTCCCGCATGCTCCAGAGGCTCTCCTAGATGCCCCCACCTGCCTCCTTGTCTCATGAGATTGTCTGGGGCTGGTTGTGTAAGATGACGAGCTCTGGGAGCCCCAGCCCTGCCCCCTCCTCTGCCCTCTGTCCTCACAGACACCCTGGGTGGGGGCCCCAGACTATGCAGTAAGCCAGTCCTCGGTCCCATGGAGAATATGCCTGAACGCAGGGACGCGGTGCTGTGACGGCAGTCTCAAATGTCTGCTCCTTGTGGTCAGACCATGTCCAGACAGTGATTTCAGCTAAAGGATGGCACTTAGATCTCTGTGGCCTCTGCCACTAGCTACCCTCAAATCCCTGTGGTCTCCATCTGATGCTAGAAGGTCACTAATGAATCGGATAGCCAGGGTGAGGCTCTGACTCAGGAAGGCTCAAACGGGGCTTCAGCCTGCGCACAAGCCTAGCTTAGGGGTACGTGCCTGCAGGCATGGGGTACAGGGCGGGGTATGTCGTGTGGAGAGCAAAGGGGCTTGGTGGTGGACTCAGAAGTGGTACAGCCCAAGGCCCGAACAGGAAGGTTAGAAAGGTCAAGCTTTTGGCCAATGGGGATCTCAGGATGGCAGCTTCGCTGGGACCAGGGCCAGCCTTGCTTACGGCAGAGCCCTGAAGTTTAGTCGTTTGGCCAGGTTTTCCCATGAGCGTAGGGTTCTCATTCAGCCTTTGGGTCCTTCTTCATGCTGAAGCGGGATGACTTGCTGAGAGTCTGTGACGTACTCCCTCAGGGCTGGCCTCCTAACCCCTTTGAGTGCGGAATTCTGAGCGGACCCACCCACATGTACAATGATCTCGTGGGCCAAACTTAGCTCTTCCAGCTCCCGAGGCAACAGGTGCGTCTCCTCAACCCGTCCCTTCCCTGTGTGCTGCTCTCAGCAAGAGCCCGGCTCAGGGCTCAGGAAGCATCCAGGGGCATGACACCCTTAAGCAGAGTGGCGATGCTCTACAGGGACAGTTCAAGCCCCAGAGAGCAGGTGGCAGTGGGGGGTGGGAATGTTTCAGCCCCCACGGCCTCAGAAGTGGCTCCCTCTGTTCTCCACCTTTGGTCGGGCAGCTATGTCTTTGCTCAGGGGCCTGGATAAAGCCCAATAGGGAGAGACCGTTCATCTTCCCAGATGAGACCACCAGGGGGCAGTGGAGCACACTCGCAGGCTGCCTGCGGCTGCAGGACCAGGAAGGTTGGCAGAAGCTTCGGAGGCAGGGGAAACAGGCTGGGTGACTCTAGGGTCAGAAACCATCCTCAGAGCACCCTGTCCCTCTCAGAGACTGGCAGAACTGTGCTTTGGCTTCAAATCAGCCAGCTTTTATTTTTACACAGATGCTATCCGACCTTAATGGCCTCATCATCATTTTGTTCTGCACCATCACCCTTATTTCCCTGGCATGAATAGCCCAGAGAGGTTGTGTAACTAAACTGAAGACACACAGCCGTAAAAGCGGTGTAGCACTCAGTTTTGCGGAGGGATTTTAACCCCAAAGACCTTCCTTATTGCTCTATAATGATCAATCCAGTCCTCGCCAGGGAAGTGGATGCCCAGGCCCCACTTCACACATTAAGCAGAATCTCTTGGTGGGAGGGAAGGGTCATGCCTGGAATCTGCATTTCTGGCAAGCTCTTCAGGTGATTCTGATAAATTTGCTAAATGGGTACCCTGCCCTTGTCGGAGAGAGGTGACCTGAACCAAACCATAAAGAAAGTGAATTTGTGCGTGAGTGTGTGTCCCCCGGCCCCCCTCACGACTCATGCAGGGCTTCCAGTCACCTGCCTCCCACCCCCCAGCCCGTGATGTCAACTGCTCATCTCTAAAATCCCCTTCTGCCAAGGACTTATCTCCATCACTCCTGGCTTCCCCGTCTCACACTCTGACAGGGTCTGACACTGAGCCGCCCTTTACCACCATACCTTCCAAAGTGACAACAAGTTAATCTGATTTAAAAAATCAATTCTAGTGGGATTAAGACACAAAGTTGCTCCAACAACTGGCCAATCCCAGGTGTCAATGGAATTTAAAACAGGGCTTTCTGGACATAACATCACAGTCTGGGCTTTTAATCCAGAAGTGCTGGATTAAATACAATAATACAATAAAGATGGGAATTTCAGAGAAGTGTAGAGAGATGCATTCTGAAAGATAGAGATGCTTGGTGCTGGAATCCGGGTTAAAAGCCTGTTTTGCCTGTAGTGTGGAGGTGACTAATGTCGGTCTCAGGGTTTTGTTTTTTTGAAAAGGCAAGTATCGTTTTTTTCATTACAGAGATAATACATATGCATGAAAAATATCCAGAAATTGCTTTATTGAGCACCTGCTATGTGCCAGACACAGTGTTATGTGCTTCCCATTCATTCTGTCATCTAATTCTTACATGGTCCTTGGAGAGGAGGTGATAGTCTTTTTGAAGGATTAAGAAACTGGAAATAGAGGGATTGATTAATTTGTGCAGGGTGAACTACTATATGTTGGGGCAGGAACCCAACTAAGGCTTCTCTCACCCCAGAGCCCAGGTTCTTATACCATCTACCTATTCAGACACATACACACCCTGTAGATACACACACAGCACCCCTTATACCTGTAGATACCACTGCTTTCCCCCCACAGACACACACTGAACTCACGTGCAAATACACCACACATGCACACACAGAACTCATACACCCCACAGACACACACGCCCTGCAGATACACACACACCATGACATACACAGAAGGCCCACACACCCTACACACAGAATTTACACCCAGACATATACAGAACTCACACACCTGCACCACAGAGATACATACTTCACATACATGCACGCGCTGCACACACACACACACACACACACACACACACACACACACACCTCTCACACACATATTGAAGATAGAGATACAGAACTCATACACATGTGCACACTATAGCCAATCATAGAAAATTCACACATACAGCACAGTTATATACACAGGACTCACATACACCTTACAATATACCCACCACACAGACACACACCCACCCACACATAGTCACATATGCTTGTAGAGGCATAGACCCACACATACACACACAGGCTCTTCTGAAATCTGTTGTTGTTTTAATTCAATATGTATATAGAGCTTTTCTTCTTTTAAAATCCTGTGTAGAATTCTATTGCATGTAGATCTTTCGTTGCTGATCAAATCCAGTTGGTAGCTCTCTAAGTTTCTGAAAAACATTTGAATTACAATAAAACAACAATAATGGAAAGTTGGTGGGTTTCCATTATGTACCAAAGTGCATGCGTTGTATCATCTAATCTTCATAACAACCCTGTGTGTCACCCCTTTTGCAGATGCAAACACTGAGATTCAGATGGTTTTAGAGCTTCCAAGGGCAGAACCAGGAACCAGACCTAGGAAATGTGTCCAGACCTACCCTCAATATCAGCTGGCTTTTCACGAACATCTGTGTCCATACATGGCTATGAGAAATTCATGGAAGAGAAAATTCAAGTCCAGGGTTATATACATTCCTGTTTTATGCACATTGCTGAATTGGCCTTCAAAGAAATGTACCAATGTACAAATGCCTTATTTCCCTTCAATTTTGCCAGGACTGGCATTTTTATCTTTGTCTATTTGTTAGGTGAAAAGTTATATTTAAGTATTAGACAAATCCCTTTAGGGAATCAGGTTTTGACTGACATGGTCAGAAAAGGGTTTGTGGTGTAGGAGGATGGTGACATTGAAGGATGAGTAGGTTTGTTTTAGCAGAGGATATTTTTCTTAGTGACAGGGATAGTGGAGTCAGCCAATGTTCTGGGGTTCCTAGTGGTCTCAGGGCTTCTAACCTGTTGAGTTGCATGTAGAAGCTCTTGAAGCTTGCTTGTCATAATGACATTCTGTCCTGAAGCTCAGTGTTTAGAAGATGTGCCTCCTATAGACACAAACACAGTGTAGTCTTAGGAGATGGAGGAAAGCATGTGAAGGTACAGTTCACCTGTGATACAGTATCAGGACCATCTCCTGGGCACATGGAGGGTGACATAAAGGGCCACCTCAGAAGCATGTTGGTGACAATTTTGAACTCTGTGTTTGGACTATTTACCCTTGGCTGCTTCTCAGGCTCCCCGTGAAAAGTAGGCATTACCAGTGCAATTCCATGGTGCCAACAGCTTTTGCCTTCCAACCTGAGCCGTTGCTGCTGGAGGATTCAGTCTTGCTGTGTGTCTTCGCTCTGGGTTTCACACAGGGAGCTGCTAGTTGCCTTACAAATGGTGGCTCTCCAGGTTCATGTTTTATTGGATCGTGATAGAATGGTACAGGCAGCTCTGGACGTAAGACTGGGTCTGTGTCATATCCCCAGCCTGCCCCTTGCCTCCCATCAGAAGCCACCCACACTAGTGCTGCCCCGTCTCCATTACCACCTGCCAACCTCTTTCACTCAGCTCAGCGCCCCTAGAGCTGGGCGGCACCAGGCAGCTCCCGGAGTTCGCTCAGCCGTTACAGATTTGACACACCATCAAAATTGCGGCTATTCCTTTCTCAAATTCTACCTTCCTGAGTTTTTCTTGCAGCTTTTTCTTGCCTGAAAGATTGGATTTCCATCCTCTGCTGTAAATTTTCTTCTAAGTGGGCTCCTTTGGTCTGTATGGTGGAAGAGGGAGCAAGAAAGGAAGAAAACAATGCTATGGGGAACTGTCCCTTCCATTGTCTGTGTAGACTCAAGACTTCCGTTTCTGGAGAGGCTTTTTGTCCTAAGAGCTGGGGCCCCAGAAAAGAAGCTGAATTATAGTGAGGAGACTAAGCGTGGGCTCTTTCTCCAAGTGTCTGAGAAGATATGACAAAGCCTAAAGTAAAGTAGGCGGTGGGGGTGCATAAAAATGGTTGGCTTTCCTTTTCCCTAGACTTGTTTTATCAGGGCCTTTTGGCCTTGACTCTGAAGTATGATTAAGCTTTTGCTGAGTCTAGCCTGGGTTCTGAGAGCAGTCAATGGGTGGGGAGCCTGCCTGCCTTTTCTCCATGACCAACACATTCTGGCTACCCTCACAGTTTCGTATATAAGGGGGGCTCACAAAGTATGGAGCCAAGCATTTTTAGTAAGTACAACAGACTCTTCATTCACATGAATGTTATTCCCAATTTCTCTTTGATATCATGCATTTTTATTATTTTTTTCATACATTTTTTTTGTCATACATTTTATTTTTACGTATGTTGTAAACACAATACACTGCTACTATTTTTGCTTTAGACAGTTATCTTTCAGAGCTACTAAAATAACAATAAAGACAATTTTATTTTGCCTTTATTAATTCTGTTTTCATCCTTCTTCATTTTATTTTGTGTAGAGCCCGGTTTCTATTTGGTATCTTACTCTTTCTTATTTTGGTATCTTCTTCTTTAAAACTTTCTTTATCTTTCTTCAGATACAGGTCTTCTGACATTGAGTTCTCTTAGTGTGGCTTTTTGAGGTTTTTTTTTTTTTTTTTGAGAACATAGTTATGTCTCATTTAAAGAATTTTTCTTCTGAGTGTAGTAAATTGACAGCTTTTTACAATACTTGAAAGCATTCTTTCATTCTCCTCTGGCTTGCATAGTTTCTTTTTTTTTAACGTTTATTCATTTTTGAGAGACAGAGAGAGACAGAGCATGAGCGGGGAAGGGGCAGAGAAAGGGAGACAGAATCCGAAGCAGACTCCAGGCTCTGAGCTGTCAGCACAGAGCCCAACGCGGGACTCGAACTCATGAACTGCCAGATCATGACCTGAGCTGAAGTCGGACGCTCAACTGACTGAGCCACCCAGGCACCCCTGACTTGCATAGTTTCTGATGAGACGTGCTCTTGTTCTCATTTCTCCATAGGTAAGATGTCTTTTTTTTTCTGACTGCCTTCAAGGTTTTTCTTTGTCTTCAGTTTCTAGTAGTTTTACTATTGTTTTGTTTTTTCCCTTGATTGGTGTCATAGCTATCATTAATTTTGGAAAATTCTCAGCTCTAATGTTTTCATGCATCTTTCCTGTCCCACTTTCTGTCTCTTTTCATTTTCTGAGAGTCTGTTATAAATATACTACACTTTTTATAGTGCCCCATAGATTTTGTGTGCTCTTTCCTTTTACTATTACTACTATTGTTATTACTCTTTTATCCTTTTTCTGTTTCAGTTGGTTAATTTCTGTGAACCTATCTTCAAGTCCATCGATTCTTTCCTCAGCTTTGTCGAGTCTACTGATGAGCTCTTAAAAGTCTTCATGTCTGGGGCGCCTGGGTGACTAAATCTGTTAAGCATCCGACTTCGGCTCAGGTGATGGTCTCACGGTTTGTGAGTTCAAACCCCGCATGGGGCTCTGTGCTGACAACTCAGAGCCTGGAGCCTGCTTTGGATTCTGTGTCTCCCTCTCTCTCTGCCCCTTCTCCACTCATGCTGTCTCTCTCTGTCTCTCAAAAATAAACATGGAAAAAGTATTAAAAAAAAAAAAGTCTTCATGTCTGTTACTCTGATTTCATTTCTGGCATTTCCATTTGATTCTTTTTTCTAGGTTCCATTTCTCTGGTAAAATAACCCAATTGATACTGCATGCATGTTATCTATCTTTTTATTAGAGCCTTTAATATATCAATTATAGTTATTTTGAATTTCATGGCTGATAGTTCCAACAGTTGTGTCATATATGCCTCTGGTTCTGTTGATTGCATTGTCTCTTGACAGTCCCCTCCCCCCCCGCCCTTGCTTTTTTGGACTATGCTTAATAAGTTTTTGTTGAAAAACATTTGTAGGACACTTGAGGCTAAGGTAAACAGTCTGTATGCTTGAATATGGGCATGCCTTTCTTTCTCTTAAAATTTTAGCTTGGAGATATACACAAATGTGATTAGGAATTGAGCTGGATTTAAGATTTCTTTGTTGCTATGGGCCTTCTGGGTAACTCAGTTGGTTAAGTGTCCAACTTTGGCTCAGGTCAATGATCTCATTAGTCGTGGGTTCGAGCCCCACATGGGCTCTGTGCTGACAGCTCAGAGACTGGAACCTGCTTCAGATTCTGTGTCTCCCTCTCTCTGCCCCTTCCCTGCTTATGTTCTCTCTCTCTCTCTCTCTCTCTCTGTCTCTCTCTCTCGAAAATAAATAAACATTAAAAAAATTTGTTGCTATGGTTACCTTCAATGCACCACATGCTTCCAATTCTTCAACACTGCCTTGTCTTGACACTGGGTTTTGGTCAGAGAGTTTTTCTCAGTGTTGAAGCCACTCCTAACTTTAGGTCATCCCTTTATGTTATACTTGGGAGAGAGTTTCTTTACATGCTCTTGTCCCTCTACAGCACTATTCTACTGTTACTTGTTACCTGATGTTCTTAGCCTGTGATTAGGAGCAGGTGTATCCAATGTTCTTCTAATTAAGCTTCAGTCTTTTAAAGGTACTTCTCTCTTGCTGTGTCTCAGGGCTGTGGTCTTCTCCTGGAGTTGAAGTTGTTTTTTCCTACATTCTCTTTCCCTAGACACAGGTGGCTTTTACCATTGCTCTAAGTGTGATAGTGTAGGTTGCCTTCTTCCAGAAGTTTAAGATTAGTATTATGAAGAGGCAACAGGCAAGAGGAATCTGGGTGGTATTTTGTACCTGTCCTGCAGCAGCTGCTGTTCACTTTCTTCAGGCTTGAAGTACAAGGGAGCACTTCTTCAGGACTCCCGTCAGTGGTTTTTGTGATCACTGGTTAGGTGCGTAGAGAAGAGCCTGCAAATGGGTGCAAAAGTCCATTATATCTACATCCTCAGGAATTCTAGATTCTCTTGAGATTCATCACTTGGCCTTAACAGTAGTAAGAATTTTAGCTGAATTCTTACCAGCGTCTGGCAGCATCCATCTCAGGTAAGCAAATGTTCATGTTCTGTCTCTTCTTGCACCCAATTGTGTTTACTTAGATTTCAGATCAGTTATTTGTTCTGCAAGCTCAGGTCACTGACAGGTTCAAGTAATGTAATGAATCTGTCGATTGTGTAGCATTTTTGTTGTAAGAGTGGGGATTATATTCTTTCTAGCTTTCTACATCTTAAGGAGAAGCCAGAGGTAACACTGTTCTTAATGCTCCCAAACTGGAAACTGCAAAAACGCCCATTCACAGTCTGATGGATAGATATCTTGTGGTACATTCACCCAAAGGACTACTACATAGCAATGAGAATGAATGCATTACAACTACATAAAACAATGTGGGTATAACTAATAAATATGATGTTGAGCTAAGGAAGCCAGTCACAAAGGAGTACATACTAGATAATTCCATTTATATAAAGTACAAACCTAATCCATGCTCTTAAAAACCAGGGGAGCAATTGCCTTTGGAGGGCCAGAGGCTAAAATGAAGGACAAGGGGGCTTCTGAGATACCAGCAATGTTCTGTTTCTTGATATGCTTATTTCTATAGCTTTATCTTTCTGAAAATATAATGATATATATATATATATATATCCTTTTTTTCTGTATGTATATCATACTTCATCACAAATATTAAAAAATCCATTAATATAATTAAAACATGGATTTATAACTTCCTAGATAGCTAGAAAAAATAAAAGCTAAGTCGAGATCCAGCAAAAGACAGAAAATTAAGGAAATGTTAAGGAATCTTACAAAATAAAGTGCTAAAGCCTAAGGACATCAATTATGGCAATAAATATAAATGCTTATAAATGTTCTCCATTAAAAGATAATAAAATACAATAAAGCTCATATATGTTTTTAATGATGTGCAAATGTGAAAGGACTATAAGGTGAGCACTTCTCCCCCTCACTCCTGGTTCCCTTCTTCTCTTCTTAAATTGCATTTGTACTATCACCATCATCTTGAGACAGTGTACCTAATTTATTAAATGGTGGATGGGGCAAGGATATTTGAAGACATATAGGAAGGAACAGGTCAGTGAGGGGATAATTCGGGACATCCCCCGAAATGTATAATACCTGCAGATTGAGCTGGGCCACACTCAGAAGTTCTAAAGTTTTTTTTTTTTTTTTTTTTTAATTTAGTATCCATCGCCAAATCTCCTGACTGCCACCTCAATTCTCTGTACCCCAGAATACTAACCCCATAACTCTCAGAGAAATCTCGTTCGAGGAGTGAGATGGCATCAGAAGATAATGACCCCAGCAAGGGAACACCTTTTAGTGTGACCGCTGCCTAAGGAAGGTTTAAGGGGAGAGATGAAGAGATAGGGCCTGGAGAATTTGGTTGGAGGAGGATAGAGGCTTTACCAGGGAATTAAATAGAAGAATTTGTGTTCCCCTAGCTGAGGGAGTCCATACAAGTAAACAGCAATGATTTCTGTCAGGAATTATTCTATGAACACAGTGTGGGTTGGGGTGTGTGTTGTTTTTTCACAGTAACTGTTCAAAGACATTCAAGAAAATGGAGACCTGTGGGCAGGGCTCTGAGTAATAAATGCATCTACAATCAAACTGCTCCATTTTTTTTCAATATATGAAATTTATTGTCAAATTGGTTTCCATACAACACCCAGTGTTCATCCCAAAAGGTGCCCTCCTCAATACCCATCACCCACCTTCCTCTCCCTCCCACCCCCATCAGCCCTCAGTTTGTTCTCAGTTTTTAGGAGTCTCTTATGCTTTGGCTCTCTCCCACTCTAACCTCTTTTTTTTCCCTTCCCCTCCCCCATGGGTTTCTGTTAAGTTTCTCAGGATCCACATAAGAGTGAACACATTTTGTATCTGTCTTTCTCTGTATGGCTTATTTCACTTAGCATCACACTCTCCAGTTCCATCCACGTTGCTACAAAAGGCCATATTTCATTCTTTCTCATTGCCACGTAGTACTCCATTGTGTATATAAACCACAATTTCTTTATCCATTCATCAGTGGATGGACATTTAGGCTCTTTCCATCATTTGGCTATTGTTGAGAATGCTGCTATAAACGTTGGGGTACAAGTGCCCCTATGCATCAGTACTCCTGTATCCCTTGGATAAATTCCTAGCAGTGCTACTGCTGGGTCATAGGGTAGGTCTATTTTTAATTTTTTGAGGAACCTCCACACTGTTTTCCAGAGTGGCTGCACCAATTTGCATTCCCACCAACAGTGCAAGAGGGTTCCCGTTTCTCCACATCCTCTCCAGCATCTGTAGTCTCCTGATTTGTTCATTTTGGCCACTCTGACTGGCGTGAGGTGATATCTGAGTGTGGTTTTGATTTGCTCCATTTTTAAAGTAAGAAAAACTGACTTGGAGAAAAAAGTTCAAGACTTATTAAAACATCTTACTTTAGGGTGCCTGGGTGGCGCAGTCGGTTAAGCGTCCGACTTCAGCCAGGTCACGATCTCGCGGTCCGTGAGTTCGAGCCCCGCGTCAGGCTCTGGGCTGATGGCTCGGAGCCTGGAGCCTGTTTCCGGTTCTGTGTCTCTCTCTCTCTCTGCCCCTCCCCCGTTCATGCTCTGTCTCTCTCTGTCCCAAAAATAAATAGAAACGTTGAAAAAAAAATTAAAAAAAAAATAAAATAAAATAAAACATCTTACTTTAAAATATTGTTTATTGTGGCCTAGAAAATTCTACATCCATCATTTAATTGAAGTTACCTGAATTCCTTGTTAAGGGATATACATCTAGTAATGCACTTCTAAGATTTTTTTGTGGATAAAATATTCCATAAATATGTTTGAGATCCCAACAATATATTGTACACGAAATAAGAATCCGTATAGCAAAGCTTAATGTCTATCTTCAAGAAGTTCAAAATCTAGTGACAGAGATAGCTATGGGGATAACAAGAACTCAGTACTATAAATACTGTGTTGCAGAATGGTCAGTGTGTTGGAAGACAGTTCTGCATGGCTCTTTCAAGTTTCTGCACATCATTTAAGTGGGCACTAACTGTCCTTTGTTTTGGACTATCTTTTCAAAGATGTTAATATAGTGAACAATCTTGGAAGACAGAGAATCTCTTCATTTGGATCAAATCAAAGTGTAGGTGGGTTTATGGCTCATTATAAAATATTTGACTTCCCTAAGATTGGAGTTCTTCTATAACATCACCCACTATGTTTGTAGATGCCTTCTAGCTCCCTTTGAGTTACCCTGTAGGAATTGGAAACTGGAACAAAAGCTGATACCCTGGTTACTGCAATGATCCTAATGTCTTCTACCAGCATCCATGAACTGTAGCAAGCTAACTTGTAACTTTGTAGGTGGGCTAAAATATCAGACCCCTCATAGGTCTTGACACATGCTATTATGGGAATTTGAAGAAGGTGTACTTATTTTAGCTAATACAGTAGCAATGATATAGAATATGAAGAATGTTAGGCAAATTGAAACTCTGAGGATGTGGGTCAGGAAAGTGAGGGGCACGGGGAGAAGAAGAGTAAAACCAGGTGAAGGAAATAGGTTGAGTAACGACCAGGTTGTGGGGATAGGGATTTTGAAGGGTATTTTAATGTTAATCAAGAATGTGAATATTTTCATAAAGACAATGCAATTGAGGGATATGAACCAGAGGATGATATCATCAGATTGAAGTTTTGGAAGTGTCATTTTAGTAATAGTGGAAAATGAATTGGCAGGGCCAAGATGGGAGGCAGGGAGGTCCATAGACCAACTGGGAACCACTGGAATAATTCAGATGAAGCATGATAAAAGTCTAAAGTAGGGAAAAGGGATAAAGACTTCATGAAATATTATGGAAGTAGAATCAACTGGTTGTGTTGACAGAGTAGATTTTGGTGCTTCTGTAGCCTGAAATTGTCTTTGATACTTGAGTAAATATGGTAATATCCATCATTTTAGATGGTGGAAGAATAAAGGGCCATAGTATCCATAGGGATACCTGCACTTAATGTACGTATGCAATTATTTGGTTTAGAAAGAATAACCACTCTAGGTGGTCAGGGTGTGTATTACTCTTTTTTGACAATTACAGAAATTGTGGTCCTGAAGATTGAATGGATTGCTGAGGGTTGTATGGTCAGTGAGTTAATAGTGGAACTTGGAACTTGGATAAAATGGTAATCCAGTTACCTTTGTATTCTGTTTCCTTGAATCAATCCTCAGAACCATCACAGATCTCTTACCCATTCTTAAAGGATCTAGGCTTCACCTGGGAGATAAAGGAAGCAGAAGGGAGAGAAAACTAGGGAGCTATATATTTTTCTTTCATTTGACAGATATATTAGATGTGTTAGTTCATTGCTGAAAGAGAGGGAATAGAGAATTTGTATTTGACAATGTGGGCCAAAGAGAGTCTGTCTTATTAATGAAATAGCTCCCCAGAGCATATTCTTAGGAGTGCTGATCTTGGATGGCCAGAGAAGAAATATGTTCTGCCTAAAGGCTGATCTCCTCTTTGGACATCCAATAATTACACTAAACTTGGATACAACAGCACAAGCCTACAGCACTGAGTTTGTGTCTACACAATCTTAAAATATCCCATCAACAAATTCAGTGAAAACAGTGAAAGACCTTTTTTCTTGTTTGAGTTTTGCTATTATGAATGGAGATTTTATTAGTAGTTACAAAACTAATTTGTCGTATTATCTCAGAAAGTTAGTTATTCTATCTGGGTCTCAGTTTGGTGCCTGGAACACAGTATGGTCTCATATAGTGTGCATAGAATTGTAAAATATTTTATTATTCTAACACTCTAAGCATGAGTGAGAGTTTCAGGAAAGAGTATGCAAAGAATATAGATAAGGACCAAAGGACCAAAGCCAGAATATTAAATAAATCCACATTTATGGACTAAGAAGAAAAAGAGGAACTTAAAAGAAAGAACCAGTGAAGTGGTCATAGGAGGAACATTTGGAAAGAATGTCTTTTTCTAAAGGAAAGTTCACCACTAGGTACCAATGAACTTTATGAATTGGTTGGTGATCCCTTGTTTTCCATGTCTCTAGAGGATCCTGTGAAAGAAAAATAAAACCTGGGAAATTTGAGTTGGGTATAAAAAATTTAAATTTCTGTTTAATATAAGAAGAATGGGAAGGCTTACCCCAACTCTCTCCAAAATATATCATTAAAAAGAAAATAATTTCTCACACTCTGTAATATTAACTTCCTTGGAATTTCTTCAGTCCTGGCTGTGTCCATCACTCATTTGGTGTCTTGTTTTTCCAATCAAGATGTCAATTTCTTAAGAGCAGAGTTCCAGCACATGTTGTGTGAGCAATAAATGTATTTTAACTTATTTAGAATAGTCTCAGTTTTCTGACAGTGATGGAATCAAACTTGGAGTTGAAGACTCAAGAAGAACAGAAATGTTTAGAGTTCACTTGACTAAAGGCAAAGTGCTTTCAAGGTCCTTCAGGCTCTGAGAATGTCTGAAATATCGTAAATGGACCTGAGATTCTAGAGTCTCAGCTTGGTGCCTGAATTGCCCATCACTCTTTTGCCCTCTTTGCATCACTACCTCTGAGAGAGGCAGCCTGCTTTTTCATCTTATAGGAAACACAGTCTCAGAAAACAGCTGTACTAAACTATTGGACCATAATGGTACATATCACTCTTGGTCTTTGGCAGGAGATGTCCTTGGCTCCCAAAATAACCTTAACCACAGGGTTAAGATTTTCCCATAATTGAAGAGTGCAGAGGGAAGGAATCAAATACATGAGGGCTGACAGACATTTAATCACACTGTACTCAACAGTTTGGGCTTCCTTTGTAGTCACACTGGTGATAGCCGCCAAGGTTTAACCTCTTGGGATCCAGGCTCCCACGATAGGGGGCTAAAGGGTCCTGCAGAGAGCTGCCACTTTGAGAGAGGTCTCAGCTAGTGATGGAGAGCAGCCGCATGGCAGGGTGGCTGAACAAAATAATTTAATTTGATTCATAAGCGATAGCTGTAAACAGTGCTCTCCCATATTTGGTTCATTCCAGCAAATCGACTCTCAGGATTAAGTGGAGCAAGACTTTCATGACAGTGTATGCCTTTACGGTCTCCTTGGCTTCCTGCTCTTAGGTGCTTTTTTGGGCACATCCTTCTCTCTCTTCTTGGGTATTTGGTAACTTCTACTCTTCTTGCTTACTTCAAAATCTCTTTCCCATTTTTACCTTAGGAACATATGCCTAAAGAGCATCATATAGCATGGATCGATGGGTGTATTTATATAGTAAATAGAAGTAAAGCTTTGGGGCGTCTGGGTGGCTCAGTTGGTTGAGGGTCTGACTTCAGCTCAGGTCATGATCTCACGGTTCATGAGTTCAAGCCCTGCATTGGGTTCTGTGCTGACAGCTCAGAGCCTGGAGCCTGCTTTGGATTTAAGTAAATCTTTGAACAAAACACATGCATTGGCCTTTGGTGGAGTAATTGTCATCAGAGAGCTAGCCAGGAAGTTTTGGGTAGGGGGACCCCTCAGATTTATATTAACTTACTCTCTTAGCCTTCTCTCTCTCTCTCTCTCTCTCTCTCTCTCTCTTTGGTCTATTATTCTCCTGTGGGCCTATGGGTATCCTATGAGCACAAACCAACTTTCAGGCTTTTGTGCTTTTGCTGGAGCTGTTCCTTTAGAGAGCTGTTCTCACCATTGATAACTCTTATATTTTATCTTTCAAAAGCTAGTTCCTTTATCCAATCTCAGCTCAAATGCTACCTTGAGTGATTTTCACATTTCTGTTCTTGGATTTCCTTATTTCTCTCTCTCTCTCTCTCTCTGTCTCTCTCTTTTAAATGTTTATTTATTTATTTTGAGAAAGAGAGAGAGAGAGAGAGAGAGAGAGAGAGAATGGAGGAGGGGCAGAGAGAAAATCCCAAGCTGGCTATGTGCTGTCACAGAGCCCAACATGGGGCTCTATTTCACAAACCATGAGGTCATTACCTGATCCTAAATCAAGAGTCAGACACTTAACTGACTGAGCCACTCAGGTGCCCCTCCTCTTTTCTCTCTTAATTTCCACAATTATATGTTCTTCTCTTGGGGTTCACTTTGTACCTACTATTTAAATTGTTTGCATCATCATTTTGTGGCACAAAACTTACAGTGTCTAACACACTAGCATATAAAAGTGATTTCACTTTTTACCTAAAATTATCATCCATAATGTGCTAGTCATTGTAGTGGTGATTTTGATCCCATTACCAAACAGATCTGTGTTGATTTGGGTTGGATTTCTTTATCCCATTACTTAATCATTAGGAACCCTCATTGTCTATATTATATGTGTTTGCATTTGTTTATATTCATTTCAATATTCATGCATTGTGGTGGTGGATAAATAAATATACAAATTTGTCAAAACTCATCAAATTTTATACTCAGAAAGAGTACAGTATATTATAAATAAATTACACCTTAGTAAAGTTGCTTTTAAAAATGGAGGTAAGCCTTTCCTCTGTTGAGGCTGACTTGTAAAGTACAATGAGATCATTTCCTCCTGACAGGCTTCTAGTCACCCAGGCAGGGAATGTTCATGTCCTGACCAGGCAATGGGGTATAGAGTTTTACAGTATAGACTTCTGCCTGAGAAGCCCCAGAAACAGCCTAAAAGCAAAAATAAAAAACAAAACAAAACAAAACCCCCCAAAACCCTCAGGTTCAAACATCTGAAATGTGCAAGTGTTAACTAAATCATGTGTTGTTTATTATAATAGAACTACTTAGTTTATAATGTGAATTCTATATTACATATAAAACAATTATAGTTACAACCACTTTATTTTATTGTGGTAAGGTAATTAAGTATAAATCATCTGTTTTACTAAGGATAATTAAAATTATCAAAATAATTTATTATATAGATCCCCCACATTCTAATAATCATATTATCATTTGAAACTCAGATTATATTTCTCTACAGAAACAAAGCTCCAGTCCTGAAGAACCTGAGTCCTAACTGTTGGAGCCCTGCTCAGGAGTGTTATTCCCTGGTCTGGGCCATTCTCTCTAAGTTCGCCTTTCCACAGGCTAGCCAGAAACAGTCTGGGGCAGTGCACGTGGGAGCAGTTTATGGCACCCGTGCTACTCCCCTAGGGCAGCGCCTGCTGACTTCCCTCCAGTTGACTTGCTGGAAGTTGTGGGTATCCAAATTGCTCAGTGTCTGACTTTCTGGCCCAAATCCTTCCTATTCCTTTCTTATGCGAGGTGAGCCCCAACCACCTGCCTCTTCTGACTTATCTTTCCAACTTCCATTTTGTATTTCTCCTATCCAGCTTATTCCCAAACTGCCAATAACCCAATTGACCCCCAATTTAAAATAATGCATCTTTCTAATTCATTGACTACAGATATTTTCTTGCTAAAAAACAGTCTTACATGTGAGCGAACCACCTAACCTCACTGGTGATGATTCAATTAGCTCTCTCTCTTTAAGGTTTATAAAGTTTAAATGGGTTGATTTTTGTAAAGCTGTTAGAACAGTGCCTGGCCCCTAGGAAGTGCTATCCAAGTGTTTGTTGCTATTATTTTAATTATTGGTGTACTCAGTATTAAAAAACACCAACGTACAGCTCACCCCTGGGATGATTAATAAAAAATTGGCATTTGTTAGATAATAGATGTCTGAGGTTGGCCATGTGAAGGTTTGGGGAGTCCTGAGGAGACAAGAGTCAGAGGTGAATTTGGAGGATGGGGTATAAGAGAAAGGGTGCAGACAGGGGTGATGCCACAGGGTAGGGAGAGGGCATACAAGTTTTATGATTTTGTTTAAAGTCTTAACTTCAGTTATTATGTGTCAGAGAGACTAATTTTTCTTGTAACCTTCTTGTAACCTTCAGCCTTTGGGCTGAAGAGTTGCTGATGCAAGATACCTCCTTTGCTTTTATTAAAAGTTCCTCACACCAAATTCTGTCCTTGGCCCTGCAGGGCAGGTCCCCAAACTGGGCCTGATTGACGACCACAATAGCATTCAGACATGACAAGAAGGAAATAAAAGGGTCAATTTTTGGTGGCACGAGCAGATTCATACATGATATGTAAAGTGCCAAACAGAGCCCTGAATGAAAAGCCATAGCACAAGATACCCTGGAGGGGGGAGGTCAGTGCCAGGAGTGACCTGCTGGGCTGAGAGACACTTCAGTTGGCTCAGCTGTGTTCATCCTATCCTTTGAGGAGAATGCTTGCCCCTGGACGGATTGGATTGCCTTCCTTGGGTGTGGCGTCATTAACCAATGAGTTGGGGATAGGACTCATGATGCTTCTCAGTTACTAACAGAGAAAAAAAGTAGACAGGTTTCTGTTGGCAACAATACTTGAATACAATCCAATGGTCTAATACTTATACTGACCTACTAGGTGAGGCTCTGGAGAGAGAAGGAAACCATGATTTCTGCCCCCCATATGTTGTCATTCTGTTGGGGAATCAAGACTCCCATGTATAAGCAACCATAAAATGGCAGAACCTGATGGGCATTTATGCATTCCCAGGGGGAGAAGCCACAATCAAAGTAGCTTAAGGAGCTTAATTTATTGGCTTACATAAATGGCAAAAGCAAAGGTGGTTCCTCTTAGGGACTCCTGAGATGCGTACATCTGAGTATCGTCCTCATTCTATTCTGATCTGATGAGCTACTTTTGTGCAGTAGGAGTGATCACTCCAATTTCAGGTTTGTGTCATGTGCCACCTTAGTGATATCAGAGGAAAGAAGGCTTCTTTCTCTCAGAGTTGATATATAAAATTCCAGAGAATGACCTATACTGGGGTGGTTTGCTCCATGTCCTCATTTCTGGCTAATAATTGTAGGCAGAGAGTTGAGCTCCTATGATAGGGCAGCCTGGGACATGTGAGCACTCCACTGAACTTAAAAGTAGGGTCCTGCCCTCAAGAGGCCCATGGAGTGGGAGAAGGACAACTCTCTAAAGCCAGAGATCTGGGCCCTTGCTAGAGGAAGGGGCAAAGAGATTGGGGAAGGGGTAAAGAAACAGCAGGTTCTATGTGGACCAGGACTGCCCTGTGAGGCCCAGAATTTAAGGATGTAAAGGTTCAGCAGAGGGATCCAGCACTGAGAAGTAACAAAAGCAGGAAGGCTCCCTGTGAAAAGTGGAACTTGAGAGGAAGTTGTTTTTGGAGGAAAGCCATATTCCTCTTCGCACAGGGAGAGCAGAGGAAGAGCAGGGAAGCAAATCCTGCTCCTCTCGCCCAGCGCCCTCTCAGTCAGCAAGTGGTGGTTATCTAATAGGGGCCCCTGACGAAGCCACTTAGCGGCACTCATGCTAAGGGGTGGTGACCTCCAACCCCAGGGCCCGGGCGCTCTGGCAAAGGCAGCCTGTCACCACCCAGAGTGTAATTTGTCAGGGACATGGAGGTTAACATTTTTCTTCACAAAAAACATCTTTAATGACCATCAGCAATCAGGACCTCCGATTTCTGTCTCATTTGAAAGCTTTTAATGCTTTCAGAGGGATAGATGGGGTGACCTACGAGGTCTTTTCCATCTCTGATTTTCTATGATTAATGAAGTTCAATTGTGCAGAATAAAATGGTGAGTTTCTCGGTGTCAGTTCAGCTGTATTCCTTTTCTCCTCCCTCTTTTTTCCCCATTTTTTTTTTTAGACAGATGATAATCATGCACATTTTCTCTTAATGCTTCAGGGGAAAAAAGGACTTTTCTTCTCAGCCAGGCTTTGAAAATGTCAAGGTGGGTGTATTTATTCGTGGTATAAATTGTTGCCAAATGCCACAAGCCACTCCTCATTTTCCTACCCCCAGGATAGATTGGGTGCCTGTGTTAAAGGCAATATGAACACTGTAAATGTGAAAATGTTTTATGTTTGTTAAGAGTTTATTAGACTTTTTTCTAGATACCTTCACAAAGTACATTTATTTAATAACATGCTAACTTCTTGTTGTTTGGGGTAGATGTGATGGACTTCATTTTTTTTTTCTTTTTTGTCTGAAGGGAAACTGAGGGCCAGGGCAGTTACAGGACTTCTTCAGAGCTGCCCAGGTGGGTGTGGGGAAGGCTCAGGCCAGTGCTTGTTCATGCCACTGTGCTGCATCTGAGGATTATAAAGCATCTCTTGAAAATTCTAGAGGAATTTGGTGAGGCTTACTCTCCCCATGTCAGCCTGAAGATTTCCCTAGATTGAAAGTCCTCTGAATTATGAAGAAACAGACCTCTTGAGAACTGTCTTGGGAGCTGGAGGTTTTTCGCCCTTACACACTCTTTGTATTTGGAAGAGAAAGGCTTCAGGAATGGGAGTTCTTTGGGTTTGTATAGTCAGCCTCTTTTTGGTTAAGGGCATGGACTGAGCTCCTCTGAATTCTTGGATATGCTGCTCAACATGGAGGGTGGTAAAGAGACCCCAGACAGAATTCCCTTCCAGGAGGAGCTGAGACTCACAGACTTTGTAATTCTGACTAGGAGCACCAGGACTGTCGCAGATGGAAAATACCTCTTAATTTGTTAAAAAACAGAAAAAAAAAAACAAAAAAAAAAAACCCAAATAATCAAAACAATCAATCAAACACTCTGAAATGACTAAATTTAGACTACTTTCTTGTTTTTAAGATCCTGGAAATACGCAAAAAATAATTCAGAAAAAAGTAATTTCCAACATTCTGATTAGTAAGTGCACTCTAGCCTGAATTATTGCAGATTCCAAGCACACACAGCACATGATGTGACTTTTAACCATAACTTCCTTAAGCATACTACCTGAGCTAAACATGCCTTATAAGGGACCAATGTAAGGTGGTCTGCTGCCTATAGCCTCAGGCTGCCTATAGCCTCAGGCTGCCTATAGCCTCAGGCTGCCTATAGCCTGAGGATTGTTCCTCTCTCCCACAATGAGGATGAAAAGGCCTCTTTTGGGTCCATAAATTGGAGAGGAGTCAGCTTGTCTACATCCAGAGGACAGTCCTTCGTTTCCTGGCTTTGGAGTCCCCCTGTGTAAGCAATGTATCTCTACAGCTCTGCCTCTTTGAGTCTTAGAGACCTGTGGGGTGTAGAAAATGAGGTAGGTATTGCTACTTGAAACTGTGCGGTAGGCTGGAAACCAACTCAAAGGGGCAGCAGTGGGGTGGCCACTCGGTTGGTGATGTCCAGCGAATGGAGCCCAATGTTCATGGAGAGCTCCACTGAACTCTTTCTAGCTGAGTGATTAGGAACGAGGTAAAACAGGAGAACTGATTCTAGGGAAATAGGTATGCTGGAGGGATTTTTGTTTTTTATTTTTATCCACATTCCAAAGCCTAGTTCAAGGAGTAGTTCAAATGCACTATTTCTGCAAACCCTGCCTGAGAACTCCAGTCTATATTCACCATTTTATACCTCCTCCAACAATGCATAAGGCTGCTAATATCTCCACACCTTTGACAACACTTATTATTTCTGTTCTTTTGATAACAGCCATCCTAACAGTATCAAGTGGTGTCTCATTCTGGTTTTGATTTGCATTTCCCTGACGAATAGTGATGTTGAGCATCTTTCCCTCTGCTTGTTGGGATGGCCAGGAATTTTGACTATGCATTCCAGCTCTCATTATAGTTTCTCAGTGTTGGTTGCATGTTAGAATCTATGTTGGAATTATTTAAAAAGTGATGCTGCCTATGACCCACTAATTATTTTTTTTAATGTTTATTTATTTATTTTTGGGAGAGAAAGAGCTTGGGGAGAGGGGCAGAGAGAGAGGGAGAGAGAGATTCCTAAGCAGGCTGCACAGGGTCAGCATAGAGCCTAAAGCTGGGCTCAGTCTCACAAACTGTGAGATCATGACCTGAGCCAAAATCAAGAGTTGGAGGCTTAATAGACTGCACCACCCAGGTGTCCCTGTGACCCATTAATTAAATCAGAATCCTGTGGCATGAGGCCCAGGCATCAGCATTTTTCAAAAGTGAAATTGGGGTGCCCTGGGTCTCAAAGCACAGGACCTGAATGGAGTCTAGACCTATCACCCTATATTGTCCTAGTTTGGGCACTTCTTTAACCATCTTTATCATAAAATGGGAATAAAATACCTACCTGGAAGGATAATTTTGAGCTTTAAATGAGATAATAAGATGATCTAACAGTAAAGAGTATTACTCTTAGCAGATGCATATTGTGGTAGAAGAGGGAGGGAGCATCTGTGTTGTTCTCTGTACTTTGATAATAACCGTGAGAGACATGCTCACCCTGGAAGAAAGAGCAAACATGGTGAGATGGACAAGGACCAGGAGCTACACTCCTGGCTATACATTCAAATCACCGGGAGATTTTGAACTCACCTTTGGAATTGATCATTTACCTGCTTTGTACAGAGTTCTGGGATTCCTGGTCTAGGTCCCTTGGATATGTTGGTCACCATCTCCCAGGCCTGGTGAGGGAGAGCTCATGTTCTCTACTGTCTCAGGAAGTAAATTTCATTGTAGCACCAAATGAGGTTAGAGGTTGCTTTGACCTCCAAGGGCCTCATCTTCAAAAATAGCCCAAAAATATTATGAAGCAAAAACAGTGCTGGGCACTCTCTATATCTCCTTGGCTTTAATGTGCATTAGTAATAAAGCTGGTGAGTAATTGATTTAAACATATTATTTCTCACTTGATACAATATCCCTTTAATTGCCAATTCCTATCTTATAATGCTGGTTCATATGATTGGGATAATACCATTATTATTGTTCTTTAGTCTTTAAGTATGACAAAGAACCAAATGGCTTGATTTAAATAAAAACTTAAGTTCAGGTTCTTTTTGTCTATTGCATGCATCCAGGAAGGATTTTGTGATCTAATAAGGCAATTATTGGGTTTTAATTAAGTGACAGGTGATTATGAGAGTAATAATTTTTGGAGATTTATACATCAGTTTTACAAAGCTTAAAAATCTACAGTGCTTTTTGGCAAATGCCACATTTCATACCCAACCAATGGAGGGTCTTTTTCGGATATATATTTTTTGGACAGCTAATCAGCATTAATTAAGCAGAAGTGTGTTCTGAACTATCTTTTTCTGTAGCCTTATTTGTCTCCTTTCTGTGTTCAGTTCCTTTTTAATTAAAAAAATGTCTACACACATGGGTTTGGATCGGAAAGATTCCGGAGAGAGAAGCTGTACCCAACGACCACTCTTGGCAAAATTGGAAAATGGGCCCTGCTGACCTTCATCAAACTCAACCAAGGTCAGTCTCCACACATTCCCTCATTCCTTGTTTCTCACACACTTCATTCAGACCCAGAGCCCTAATTAGTGCTCTGGTCATCTAGTTAAAAACAACAACAACAACAACAACAACAAAAAACAAACAAAACAAAACAAAACAAGCCAAACAAGTCCTAATTTATAACTTCTGCTGATTCCCATTGTGTAAATGCGACTGGTACCAGGGCTGATTTCAGGCTCCCAACTTCACTGTGGGGCATGTTTGGCTCTTTCCACTTGATCCTGTAGTTGCCAGCTACATCACACCACTTGCCCTAATGCTGTCAGTGTCTCTTGCCATTTGTGTCAAAACTCACTGTCCCAACAGGATTACATATCAGTCATTTACATCTTCATGAGAATTCAGCTCCTAGTTCCCTGTCTTGGAGAACGTGTCTTTCTCTGTTGGAAGAGGTTTTTCCCTGTTGATGACCAGTAGAGAAACTATCCCAGGGAAAATGAAAGGTGGACTTCCAAAAGCACATATCCAAAGTTGTGAGGAGGAAAGAAGATATAAAAACAAATCACGACGGCCAGGTTCTTGTCCTGAGCCTCTTGCCTGTGTGACCTTGAGCAAGGCATGCCTCTTCTTTGGTCCTTGGGTTTCTCATGAGGCAGTGAGCCAGCTGGCTTCCAACAGCTCTCCCAACTCTAAGCAGCCTCTGCATGGCCTCTGATTCTACCATACTTAATCACAAAGCTAGCAGCAGAGATAAACTGTGGCAAAAGAAACCAACTGGATTATTTCATTGCGTTTGTCTAGCCCGTTGAGTATTTTTGATAAGAAAAAAGTGAAGAAATACGTGAAGGAGTAAAAGAAGGACTCCACAAAGTTTGTAATATTTTTAGCCTATTACCAGCATTTGTTAATGCTTAAGAGAGTCTAGTCCTTTAATCAAGTGGTGTGTATTTATCATACAATCATTACCTTATTTAGCTATAATAAATGCCTAGTTAAGTGCATACTGGCCGTTTCTGTTGCAATTTAATTACCAACCCAGTTAATTAGGCAATACATTCCATCACCGTTTTTATTCAAAGAGTTTCTCAACTTTATTAAAGCAGTTTTGAGGAAGAACTGGTGGATCCAAAACCAAGGGTTTTGGAGAGGTAGACAAAACCATTGACCACTGCCACCATTTATTGAGTGCCTACTATGTGCCAGTACTTTATAGAAACTGTTTCCAAATCTCCAAAATGACTCACTGAAGGGCCTTGGATATGGTCGTTTGAGTGTATTAGAATGCACTTGGTCGGAGGGCCAGTAATGCTCACACCTTTCTGTCATGGGCAGCAGCTGTGTTAGGAGGCACAGGGAGAAGAGCCAGGCACTCGGCTCTGACAGATCCCCTCCCCTCAGAGCTGCCGCCAGAGAGCCAGAGCTCTCAGAGCTTCTTTGGAGTCTGTCCCAATGCTAGGTTCACCAAGGTGGTGTTTTTCGGAACCATGTAGGAAGCCCAAATGCACCAACATGTCTCATACAGCTCGAGGAAAATAAGCGGAATTCCATCATTAAAACTTTTGGCCACAGGGGGTGCCTGGGCAGCTCAGTCGGTTGGGTGTCCGACTTCGACTCAGTTCATGATGTCACAGTTCATGAGTTCGAGCCCCACATCAGGTTCTGTGCTAACAGCAAAAAAAAAAAAAAAAAAAAAAAAAAAAAAAAAAGAAAGAAAGACTTTTGGCCATAGCTCAAGGTTCTGAAGGATGTCAAATGCATCTCCTCATAGGAGGCTTTGAATTTTCAACTGTTATCAAGCCCTTGGACCTCAGGGAGAATGAAGGACATTGATTCCTAGCCAAGGAGAATTAGAATGGTTAGGAGATTGAGTGGGGCTAGGCAAGAGGCAGGGAGAGCAGAGACAGATTTGCAAACTTCAGACTTTTAAAGCCCAGATATTGTCCTGAAATCGTATGACAGACTAGCTCTAAAGAGAAAGGATATGTATGGGTTGGAGAATCTGACGCAGGAGTGATTTGGGAACCTAGTGGAAGGCATGGGGCTTGGAATCTGACCATGCTGTATGTGAATCCTCACTTGATTACTAAAATCAGAGGCACTGTGTTCTTTTCTTTTTTTTTTTTTCAAGTTTTTATTTAAATTCCATTTAGTTAAAATATAGTGCAACAATAGTTTCACGTGTAGAATTTAGTGATTCATCACTTACATAAATCACCCGGTGCTCATCACATGTGCCCTCCTTAATACCCCTCCCTTATTTAACCCATCCCCCTACCCACCTTCCCTCTGGTAAACCATCAGTTTACTTTCAGTAGTTAAGATTCTACTTCTTGGTTTGCCTATCTTTTTTCCCCCTTTATGTTCATTTTCTTTGTTTCTTAAATTACACATATGAGTGAAATAATATGGTATTTGTCTTTATCTGACTTAATTCACTTAGCTTAATACTCTCTAGCTCCATCCACATCATTGCAAATGGCAAGACTTCATTCTTTTTGTTGGCTGAGTAATATTCCATTCACCTTTCTTTATCTATTCATCAGTGGACATTTGAGCTCTTTCCATAATTTGGCTATTGTTGATAATGCTGCTGTAAACATCGAGGTGTGTGTACCCCTTCAAATCTGTATTTTTGTATCCTTTGAGTAAATACCTACTAGTACAATTGCTGGATCATAGGGCAGTTCTATTTTTTAACTTTTCAAGGAGCCTCTATACTGTTATCCAGAGTGGCTTTACCAGTTTGCATACCCACCAACAGTGTAAGAGGATTCCCCTTTCTCTGCATCCTTGCCAACGCCTGTTGCTAATTTTAGCCATTCTGACAGGTGTGAAGTGGTATCTCATTGTGGTTTTGATTTGTATTTCCCTGATGATGAGTGATGTTGAGCATCTTTTCATGTGTCTGTAAGCCATCTGGATGTCTTCTTTGGAAAAAGTGTCTATTCATGTCTTCTGCCCATTTCTTCACCAGATTATTTGTTTTTTGGGTATTGAGTTTGATAAGTTTTTTTTTAATAGATTGTGGATACTAAACCTTTATTAGATATATCATTTGCAAATATCTTCTCCCATTCCATAGGTTGCCTCTTAGTTTTGTTGATTGTTTCCTTTGCTGTGTAGAAGCTTTTTATTTTTGTGAAGTCCTAATAGTTTATTTTTGCTTTTGTTTCTCTTGAGAGGCACTTTTTTCTGATAGTTCATTCCTTCACTGTGAAACAAGGCTAGGAATACCTTCATTTTATATCAGCAGTGAAAGTTCAATGAATCAATGGTACTAGGTCAAAGGTGACTCATTGCCCCCTCCCAACCCCAAAGTAGGTGCTCAGTACACATAGGAAGAATACCAATATCATGTTCTCTGATTTGTCATTTTATAAGGCATGTGGTTTGGTGCTCTATGGTTAGTTGCAAGATCATTAGGCAAATGCCTGGTGCCTTTAACATTTAAAAATGTTAAAGCATTTAGGAGAGTATCCTTCACATATCAGTCATTAATTAAATATATTTGGGTTTGCTGATTTGGTATAGGATTCATTAATCACTGTAGAATATGATCCATTATATAATATTTCTAAAAGAAGTGCTTTCTTATCCATTGGATGGCAATTTATTTTCTGAACTACTTATTTCCTTGTTTAGTTGTGTGTGTGTGTGTGTGTGTGTGTGTGTGTGTGTGTGTGTGTTGGGGGGGTGGGTTCCGTATGCCCATGAAGATAGGGTATACACTGCCTTGTATAACTTGCCAGCCACTGTGTCTTAAGTTTCTAAAATAATGTGTGACAAATAGTAGGTACTCAATGAATATTTGTTTTGAGTATGTACACTTTTTTTTCCTCCCTGGAGTGACAATTATGTAGAGGTCATGGGGTATTAAGCTACTGGGAGAGAGGATGTACATATTTAAACACCTAACCTGAAGCCAAACTGACAAGGGGAAGCATGCAGAGGTACTAGGCAGTGCTAATGCCACCATGTACCAGGTGCGCTCTGGGCCCTGGGGACATAGTAATGAACTCAACAGACAAAAATCCCTGCTTTCATGACACTTAACTTCCGAGGAGGAGAGAGATGATAACACAAGATAAATACATGGAGAAGAAAGGGATAGGGAGTGTTGAGAATGTGTGGGAGTAGGATTATAATTTTAGATAGGATTTCTGGGAAGACATCACTGATAAAGGGACTTTATACCTGAAGGAAACAGAGCGAACCATGAGAATATCTAGGAAAAGAACATTTCTGATGGAATAGGAAGTATAAAGATACAGAGATAGGAATACATCTGGAACATCGAGGAAAGAGGACACCAGTACAAAGGGAGTGAGTAAGGGCAAGGGTAGTAAGAAATGAGATCACAAAGGTAACACAAGCCACTTAGGTAATTATAAGGACCTTGGCCTTTAGCTGAAGAAGATGGAGAGATACTGAATTTTGAGTGGATAAGTCATATAACGGGACTTCCAATTTAACAGGATCACTTGGACTTGTGGGTTAAGACTAGATTGCAGGGTGGAAAGTATAGAATCAGGTGGATGGGTTTAGGGATAGTAACTGAGATGAGAAGTGATGGCAATTCTGATGGGGGTTGTAGCAGTGGAGATGGGAGGAAGTAAAGTTAACCCTTGAACAACAGGAGTGTTGGGGAAACTAACTCCATCCCACCTGCCCCCCATGGTCAAAAACCCATGTATAACTTTTGACTCCCCAAACTAACAATAGCTTACTGTTGACTAGAAGCCTTACCAATAACATAAACAGTCCATTAACACCTATTTTGTATGTTACTTATATTAAATACTATATTCTTACAGTAATTAAGGTAGGAAAAGAAAGTGTTATTAAGAAAATTGTAAGGAAGAGAAAATACATTTACAGTACTGTATTCATCCAAAAAATATCCATGTATAAGTTCAAACCCATGTGGTTGATGGGTTGGTCAACTGTACTGATAGTCTGGATATACTTTGAAGGTAAAATCAACTGGATTCTCTGATTATTCAGGAGTGAGTGAAAGACAACAGACAAAGATGATCCCAAGATTTGTGGCTTGAACAATAAAAAGGATGGTGTTCCCATTGACTGAGTTGGGGGAAATTGTGGGAGAAACACATGCTGGGGGATTGGGGAAATATCAGGATTTTAGGTATATACCGTTAACTTTAAAATGCCTTTTTAGTATCAAAGTGACGATGTCAGGTAGGTTGTTGGATGTATGCGATTGGAATTTGGTGTAGAGGTATAGAGTAGGGATAGAATTAGAAAAGCATCCGCATTGAGGCACCATTAGGCTGTGAGACTGAAGGAAATCACCACCAGAATGGTAATAAATAGATAAAGAAAGCAACCCAACACCTTACTAGGCCATATGAGAATTCAGGAGAAACCAGAAAAAAAGAGACGAATTAGTAAGTGAGGTGGGAGGAAACCCATAGGTAATCCATTAAAATAAAGCGCTTCAAGGAGGTGGGGGTGGTGTGTCCCATGTTGCTGATGGGTCAGGTAGGATGAAGACAGAGCATTAACTATTGTATTCATTGTATTTAGGGAAATGGAAGTCACCTGTAGCCTTGTCAAGGGCATTTTTTTCAGGAATGGTGTAAATAGAATTTTGGTTGGTGTATATTCAACAATTTGGACAGAGAAGTTAAGGATGGAAAGTTTTCAAGAGGCGTTGATATAAAAAAAAAATTGTACTGCTACAATTGGTTTTCTATGTGGAAAATAAACCGGATCCCAATTTCATACCACGAAGAAGGAAAAAAGTCATGTGGATCACAGATATAATGTGGGAAGCAAACTTTAACACTTATAGAGAAGAATATAGAAGTATATCATTATGATATAGGAGTAGGTAATAATTTCTAAATAAGGAATATAAAGTAGAAACCATAAGGCAATAAATTGTATTTTTTTCCCACATTCAATATTAAATCTTTCATATGACTGACAACAGCATATACAAAGTTCAACGGCAAGCCACACATGGAAGATGCACGCAACAGCTTTAATTAACAAAGGAATGGCAACCAGAATGTATAAAGAAGTTTGAAGAATCAGTAAGAAAAGATAAACAGTTTAACAGGGAAAATAAGCTAAGGAAATGATCGAACAATCCACACAAAAGGAAATACAGCTAGTATACATCTGAACAGGAGCTCAAATGCATCAGTGATTAATAATCATCTTAAAACAAATTCTTCTTCACAAACATCAGTCAGAAGGTTGATGATTCCAAGTCTTGGTGAAGATTTGGAGGACATGGATTTTTATACATTGTTGATAGGGAATAAATAGGTAACAAAAATTTCAGAGAGCAATTTAACAATGGGCACTAAAGTAAAAAATGTTAATACCCTCAAAATTCTCAGTGTATACTTTAGAAAAACTCAGACCCAGATGTAGAAGTAGGTATCTACAAGGTGTCTTTTTCAGTATATTTTGTGGTAGCAAAACATTGGAAACAATGTATATGTCTATCAATATGAGAGGTGATAAATTTGTAGAGTCACCTAGTACAGGTGTATTACAATGAATGGACTGGGTGGCCTGCATCCATATGACAATCTGAAAACCTTAATACTGTATAAAGAATACAGTACATGCATATGAAAAGGTGCAAATAATGTATGTCCTTTTACTGCTATGCGCACGTAGTAAAAGTAAAGTCATAGGGAGAGAGTGATATGGTTATGTCTGGGGGTCCATTCAAGTGAATGAGATTGGAGGGAGGTATAAAGAGAACTTGAATAGTATCTGTAACCATCTACTTTCTCAGGAAAAAAACGATCTGAGGCAAATATGTCAAAATATTAATATCTATTAAATCTGTATGGTGAGAATGCCAATAAAAATTTTCTCAAAAATATATGACAATTTAGATAAAAACGTGGTGAGTGAATAAGTTACAAGAATTTTAAAAAGAAAAAACAGTGAAGGGACATTTAAACAACCAGACAACCCAGCCCTTGTTGGTGCTTTTTCACAAATGAATGATCTTTCTGTCCCTCTGGGTTGCCAGGCAGGTACTAAATGACCCTTTATCACAGAAGCTAAAGGAGGAATGCTCGCTTTGAGTGAGCTCATTTTACATGACCTGGAAGTTTCCTTAAACATTTAAAGGAATAGTAGGTCTTTGGCCCAAAACACTCTGTGGGTATTTCAGGTATGCGTGTGGGAGTGGCCATGGGCATGGCCCTCCAGGGCGCTATGAGGGCTGCGGGCTAGCCTGGAGTAGTATGTGTGGGTGTGAGGAGGAGTCTGTCAGAATGAACGGGACCATCTGCAAGACAAGGCTCTTCCTGGCCCTCTGCTCTCTTCCTGATAGTCAGAGCCTCTGCCCTCTGTGGTTCCCTCCCCATTGTCTTTTGTTGATTCCCATCTCCTCCTCTACTCCAAGTCTGTTTTATTCAGGTTCCAGGGTATATAGACCTTCAAGTTTTTCTCCATCAAGATTGCATGTCACCAGGTGAGGGGGTTAAAGACAGCTGTCTGAATTACTGAATTCATCAGGACTCTTTGGTCACAAATACCAGAAAACCACTTAACACCAGCTTCAGTCAAAAATAAAATGTATGTATGGGGGCTTCTGCCTCTTTTGGCTCACATCACCAAACCATGAGGAAGGCAGGCCTGGAATGGAGCCAGCTTTGAGGATGGGTGGACTCAGGGTCAGACTCCATCCAGGCTGTCCATCTCCTTTCTGTTATTTGGGTGATGGCCAAACCAGCCTTCTCCTAAGGCAAGAATTATGACTGCAGGCAGATCCCAACTTCTATCCTGCTAGCCTCACTACTGGAAAGGAACAGAAGGACACAGATGACCTCAAATGGCACCTTTGCATCAGGCAGTGCAGCCCATGAATCTTTTCTTTCCTTGATCAAGTCTTGAAAAACTGTAGGAAAGAACTCCCATCAGCCTGGCCTAGGGTACATAGCACACACCATGTGTCGATTTACGTAATTTCTCTCTGCTTTAATTTCCTTTACAAGGGAATGATTATAGGGACATAATAATAGAATATCCCTCATAAGGTTATTGGGATGATCCACATGAAGCACTTCACACTGTGCTGGGCTCAGAGTAAAAGTTGTTTTAAAAATAACAAAAAACAAGCCCCAGGCTGACATAATTAGGCTGCTGAAGGGCCCTAATTGGATGAGCCTGGGTAAAGATGACCCACCTTGTCTTTAGGCAATAGCCTGAAGGTTGCTGGGCAGGGCCAAAAGATGGCCACAGGTGCTTACTCAGGACTTTGCGTCTCCTTGCTGTGTATGCTTCCTTGGTTATTGAAGAATGATTAGGGCAATTCCACTCTTCCCTCTGATATCTGTGTGTCTATTACTGGGTTTGGCAGGCCTTCAGGGAGCCTGATCTACCATTATCCTAAACCCTTTTGATTTGAGTGCATAGCTTGGGGGGTTCCAATTCCCTGCTTGCTCCCCTTAGTTGACGTCTTCAAATGGTCCCTGGATTCCACAATTATTAAGGCATCTCTGATCACTAAGTATCCTCTCCTAACACTTAGCACCAGCTTCTAAGTCTTGGCAGCTTGTAAGTCTATGTCAACAGTACACCTCTGGGGAGATAAAGCAAGGGCTGAGAGGGTGTCACTTTTGGCAAGTACCTCTAGGTAGACAACTATTCACTCACTTAACCACCCAAGTACAGACATTTCTGTGTATGTGTGCTGAAGAGGACTGTAAAAAGATAC
This sequence comes from Lynx rufus, assembly GCF_022079265.1. Classification (NCBI taxonomy): domain Eukaryota; kingdom Metazoa; phylum Chordata; class Mammalia; order Carnivora; family Felidae; genus Lynx; species Lynx rufus. Next base: position 4,758,045 of record NW_025814837.1, on the reverse strand, counting down.
AGGAGAAAAGCTGAAGCAGGAAGAAGGAAAGGAAGAAGACAACTGCAAGAGCCTATGATGAAAGTAATGAACCACGGCAATCTACCCCCAAAACCAAGAGCGCACTATACACACTGTATGTTAGCCAATTTGACAATAAATTATATTAAAAAAAGAAAAATAATAAATGTATGCTTATCTCAACCTTAAAAAAAGGAAAGTATGTGTATTCCTATTTGCTGATGGAGAAATTAAAGCTCATAGAAGGTAAGTAATTTGCTCAAGGTCACCCACTCTTTGGAGGAGAAAGGAGAGGAAGACAGGGATGAGAATTAGGAAGTATGGTGGTGATTGCATGGTGTCTTTGACTTCAATTAAATTTCAATTATTTATGCAGTGTTCACTGAATGCTACCTATGTTCTCAGCTCTGCTCAATCACATAGAATATGCAGAAGTTTTCCTTCTTTAGGGAACTGAGCATCTACTGTGAAGATAGTTCATAAAATAAAAAGAGATGGGGTAAGTTTGAAAGTACAGATAAAAATAGTGCCTTCCACAGCTAGGACTTTAGGATGCCTGGCAGTGGTCTCATGAGCTGGGCAGCAGTGAGGTAAGATCCAAAGGGAAGAGGTTTGCCCACCTGTCCCCCAGGGATCCCATCAGGTGAGTGGCCTCTGTGGGTCACACAAAACATATAGGCGGATATCCACTGTATTGAACAATTTAGTTCTGCAGAGGAAACCCTCTCCCTGCTTCTCTTAAATGTCTCTCTGGATGTAGCCCCCTGTCTTACAAAGTTAGGCAATGAGCCCATCCAGACTCATGAATTCCAGAAAAGAGGGAGGAGAAGGTGTAGACATTCCATTTTTCATTGAGATTCAAACTTCTGTTTTGCAAAAACAGAGGTCAACTTCCATGGACCAAGAACTATTATTTTGCTGAGAAAGCTGTTCTTGAGACTAAAAAATGCTGACATTCCATTGGAAAAAAAAAAAGCCAAATTCATGCCTGGAAGCAAATTTGCAAAAAATATGTTTTTGTGTTGCCAAGGCAGAATTTTCTCTCATCTCTTCCCTTACTAATTTTTCCCCCATTTTCACTACCATGTTCTTTGGAGGAAAGATATGTAACTAATCTCAGATCCAATTAATAAAGCCATATTAAGAAGGAAAGTGATTGGCTGGGGATATATGTCTTTCCTGTCTTCTTAATTTAGCCATGTAATCATGCATAGAACATGACCACTGTGGTTGCCAAGAGAACAAACTCTATGGATATTGCTAATTAGCTGTTAACTTGGTGAAATCACTTTTCTTTCCTGGGCCCTTTGCCTCAGTTTCTCTGTATGTAAAGTGACCCTCATTGGTTTTCAAACTAGGCTCTGCAGAGCCTTCTTAGGAGCTGCCTGAAGGAGAGGGGCAAGATGTAGAGAGTAAGTGCATGGGGCTCCAGCCTCCTTCACCCCTAATCACTGCTTCAGACACAGCAGATGTGCTTTTATCTGTTTGATAAATTTATGCTTTCTGGTAAAATTTCATTTGAAGAAATGGTTTTGCTCATCTGTCCCTTCCATTGTAACACCCCATGGCTTTAGGTCTTCAAACCCAGTGTCTCTAACACATTTGGATCTGCCACTGCTCTAAAACAGATGTTGTTTCTTCCTCAACTGAATTCATCATCAAAGACTAGATGGGGACTACAGGCCTGGGCTTCAGGAGAGGGAGGGGGCCTCAGTGTTCAGAGCAGTCCTGGAAAGCCTGTGGAAGAGGTGGAATGTCACTGCAGGAAGTGATTTGATAACACAAATTGCATTCCTGCCATGGCCAGCTTAATCATAAGCACAGCCTGGGTAGCACCATGCGAGGGATCTTAGGCAGTCCACGCTGCCCCGGGGAACATATTACCCTGCCCGCCTGTGTCTGATGATTGACATACCACTGGTGAGAGTTGGGCTTATAAATTTAGGTTTTAATCCCATCGAATGTGTTAATAGCCCTGTGGGTGATTCCCTAGAGACTGAAGCAAACATGTGCTCTTTTGTAGTTATCGGATAACTGAGAACAGGGTTTTTCAGGCATACTTGAGCCAGTGGGATAGTATGGGGTTTGGAAAGAAAGATGTGAAAAATGGACATTTCTGTTGCTGGTCCTTTCTATGCAGCCACATTTCAGCAGAGAATCATGGAACCTCTAACAGAAAGGCCCCTTGGGGCATGTGCTCTAAACCCTAACCAGCACTGAGCAGTGTCCTGACACATAGTGACTCTGACTTTGCATGCACTCTTGGTGGAATGGAAGTTACTAGCTCACAAGACCAGTCCATTGATGGAGCATTCTGGTTAATGGGAAAGTTCTTCCTTACAATGACTTAAAACTGTCTGTACTTCAGTAATTTTCAGCCTTTATCCTGGGAGCTATGCAGGATTGATCTACCACTCTTCCCAAAACAGTCTACCAAGAAGTTTAAAGGGGAAATATCTATCATGTCCCCCTCTGCTATACTACTCCATCACATGTGGCTTTTCTATTCTAGTTAAACATCTAGTTAAACATTCCAGTTGAAAGTTTCTTTTATTTTCTCCCATGCCGAGTCTTCCAAGTCTCTCACATCTCTGGCCTCACCTATGAATGAACTTATCTTGGGTTGTCACTGTCCCTGCTTAAGTTCCAAGCCCAGAAGTGAGCATGACAATGCTGAGTGCAAGGAACATTGGACTGTTCCTCTGCTGGGGCAGACATAATAGTTGTACTTTGCTAGACTGGGACTACATTAGCTTCTCTAGCATCTGCACCTACCTGTTGTTAGGGTTGTCCTTAATCAAAATTTTCCAATCTTTTCCTTATGTGAATGGTTCTTAAATCAGTTTTGTTCAATCTAGTTCCCAAGGGAGTGGTTTTATTTATTTATTTATTTATTTATTTATTTTAATTTTATTTTTTATTTTTTAAAATTTATTTCCAAATTAGCATATAGTGCAACAATGATTTCAGGAGTTGATTTCTTAATGACCCTTTCCCATTTAGCCCATCCCCCCTCCCACAACCCCTCCAGTAACCCTCAGTTTGTTCTCCATATTTATGAGTCTCTTCTGTTTTGTCCCCCTCCCTGTTTTTATATTATTTTTGTTTCCCCTCCCTTATGTTCATCTGTTTTGTCTCTTAAAGTCTTCATATGAGTGAAGTCATGTGATTTTTGTCTTTCTCTGACTAATTTCACTTAGCATAATACCCTCCAGTTCCATCCACGTAGTTGCAAAAGTATGGAAAGAGCCCAAATGTCCATCGATGGATGAATGGATAAAGAAAATGTGGTATATATATATACAATGGAGTATTACTCAGCAACCAAAAAGAATGAAATCTTGCCATTTGCAACCAAGGGAGTATTTTTTCTAAAACTTAGATGGAAACTGTGATGCTTAATTTTGTGTCAACTTGACTGGGCCATGAAGTACCCAAATATTTGTTTAAACATTGTTTCTGGGTATGTCTGTGACAGCCTTTCTGAAAGAGATTAACATTTGAATTGATGTCCTGAGTAAAGTAGATTCCCCTCCTCAATGTGGATGGGCATCATCCAATCCATTGAAGGCCTAGTTGAAGGCCTAAATAGACTAAAATGGAAGGTTGAATTAACTCTGCTTGAATGCTTGAGTGGAGGCATCCATTTTTGCCTATCCTTGGCATTCCTCATTCTCAGGCCTTCAGATCCAGACTGTTATCTAAACCATCAGCTCTCAGACCTTCAAACAACACCACTGGTATTCCTGGGTCTCCAGATTATCATCAACTGCTTGTGGGACATGAGCCAATATCTTTTGATGTCAAATCTATCTCTATAGTTTCTTTTTTCTCTGGAGAACCCTAACTTAATACAGATTTCTTTATATGTTTCCCTGCTGATCTTAGTATGGTTAATTGTCAGTCAGTGTTTTCAGTTTAGGGTTTTGTTACTCAGCCTGTTCACTGCCTCTGTGGACTCATTTCAGGCAGATGCCTGAGGAGCTCACTTTCTGTGGCTTCTCTTTGGTTGCCACATCCTGGGCCCTTTGTGCAGTGTTGGGTACAGGGCAGGGCCTCAGTAAGAGTAATGTTAGAGTAATGGACAGATGAATGATTGAGTGATTAGGTTGAAAAGAGCCTTTATGGCTCACCTCCAACAACCTGTGTGTATGGTCAACACCTGCAACCATGAATCCACTTCCTGCATCCCTGGACAATATGCCATCCCATATTTCTCTATCCTACTTTCAAGAAAATCTTGAGCTATTTTGTTAAATCACTTAAAAATTAAGGTATGTTTTATCTAAGAAGAAATGAGACTATTTCTACTTTGCTTTCAGTTAACTCCTAAAGGATCTCTGTGATCACTTTCTTATATAAGATATCCCAATTGCTTTCTCAATTCTAGGGTAGAGTTTCTGAGTCCAAATAATTGAAATAATTTGAAAAGGCTAAATATTAAAATTCTAATTAATGCACACACATAGGCACACACAGACGCACATGGAACGATGGAGTGATAGAGAAATATGACTAGTAACTAATCGTGTTCCACACTGAATGGTGGTTTATAGATGTTTATCATTTCTCCTCTCTAATTTTCTTTTTTTTTTTTTACAACTATTTTACTATATATGTGAATTACCCATCTTAGACATAGGAAATTTTAAGAAGTGGATATGTGCTTTACCACCATCCTTTTACTTATATTGGGATTTAATTCCTTCTTAGTTACATTATTCTGCCTTTCAAGTTAAAGTTTGTTAACATTGTCAGAGGAAACAGAACAAAATAGAAAGTTAGGGAGTGAGAATTCACTACTATCTCTTAACCTGATATTATCTTACCAAAGCAATAGACTTATCTCTCCCTTATTGTGTTTAAAATCACACTTGGTGGTTTTGGAGAAATTTTTAATATCTTCAGTCTTGTCCAAGCTGTAACCTTCCCAATACCATTTATATAGGTTCATGTGATTCATATGTTACATAGGCTATACAGGTTATTTATTTATTTATATGTATAGGAAATTGGCCAGTAGAAATATTTATGGAGCATGTTGTTGGCTCACCTCCAGGCTTATAGAAGATCTAGGAAAGCTGTGGTCTCTAACTTCAGGAAGCATCCAGATTAATTGAGGGGTAGTACTTTCATAGAGGGACACATAGTGGGCTATCCAAGAGTGTGCAATCAAGTTCAAGGCTGTGTAAGCCAAACTATGAGTTTTCCTGATAAAGTGTGATAAAGGTCAATGAAAAATAGGTTAAAAAATGTTAAACCATAAGGCAATCATGAGTAAATTTTGGAGAGGAGTAAAAATATTTTTCTAATATCCTGATGAGACAGAAGAAATAGCTTAATTGTTCTGATTCATTATATGAAGATACTGGGTCATAGAGAAAATACCTTGGTCAAATATTACACACTGGCACATGTGGAACTGGAATTCAGGATTCCTAAGGTAGGACTGTTGCCACCTGTCTCTCTCTCTCTTTCTCTGTGTGACACACACACACACACACACACACACACACACACACACACAGTCTCTACCCCCACTTCAGTTCTGCTGCTTCTCCTTCAAGTCCTCTGCCCTCCTGCCAGATGTTGTCACCTGTCTTTTCTCAGAAGGCCTTGGTAAAGTTACACAGCTGAGCCCGGCAGGCGGCCGCCCCAGGCCAAACAAACAAACAGAAGAGAAATCTTTCAGACTGGGCACCAGGGAAAAGTGATCTTGATGCCGTCCGTGGCATGAGCCGAGGCAATTGATGACTTGGCATTCTGTCCCTGAGTCATCAATCATACAGAATCAATCTCAGCTCCCTCAGGAGCTGGCCCCCGGCTCACATAATTCTCTCTCCCTGCCACCAACCTGAACAGTCTGATCCCAGTGGTGGGAACTGTTTTGTTCTGCGTTCAGCATTGATTCACTTGGCCTTCAGTAGTATTTTCTACATTCCCCAGAAATGTCACTTAATTTATCCTCTCTGAGGTGGCTAAGTTGCCTGGGCCTCATAGCATCAAAAGGGGCAGGTGAGCAAAGAAATGTGTCTGGCTTTTTGTATCAAAGGCATGGACCTCAGGCCCCTAGACCTGAACATCAGGATTCTACTTTCAGGTTTCTGCTGTCTCCCCTGAGGATGGGGCATGTGGTTGAGCACAGAGGCCAGGGCCTGGGGCTTTCATGTCCAATGGTCCTGGGTTGTTTCCACTACTCTGCCACTTCTGAGCTGTGTGATCTTAAACATGTTACTAATCACTTTATGCTTCAGTTTCCTCATCTGGTAAATAATATTGACAATAACACCTACCACATGGAGTTGTAGGACTAGATAAGCCCAGGGGCAGATGTGGTCAGTACGTGTAGGGGATTAATATTGCAGTTATTAGGGTATAATTTGGATTTGTCTGGTTAACCATGCAAATAATAAAGTTGGTGGCCATGAGGGAAAGCCTTGAGAAAGTGCCCTGTCCAGAAGGAACTACTGTTCTAACTTGTCTTAGAACCTAATATTTGGCACTCACTTACTTCAATATCTCAGACTGTAAGCCTGCTCTAGACCAAATGTTTGTGTCCTCCCAGAATTCATATGTTGAAACCTGATCCCTAATGGGATGGTATTTGAGATGGGGCCTTTTGAAGTTGATTAAATTATGAGGGTGGAGCCCTCATGAGTGGGATCAGTGCCTTTATAAAAGAGACCCCAGAGAGCATCCTTCCACCATATGAGGACAAAGCAACAGACCCTCACTAGACACCAAATCTGCCAGGACCTTGATCTTGGATTTATCAGGCTCCAGAATGGTAAGAAATAAACTGTTGTCTGTAAGTCACCCAGTCAGTGTTTTATATAGCAGCCTGATTGGACCAAGACAGAGTACTTCCCCTTCCAAGCAATTGGGCATGGGCCCCACAAAAACTGGCCTAGCAGTTTGCAGATGGAATAGAAGGTGGAGGTGGAAGAAGTTATAAGGAAACTCTGAATTTCACAAGTTTTCTGTAGGCCAGCTCAGAGGGATGTGCACAGATGAAGGGGAGAGTCCTCTTTCTTTCTCTCTCTTTGTAAGGGGAGAAGAGGGAGAAGGAGCCTTACTGGTAGGTGATGTGGACTTCCTGGGACCATATGGGGAGGAGAGGAAAGACAACTGGCGCAGGAGTGCATCTGGCTGCAAACCTCTGGGAGGAGCCACAGAGTCCTTCCCGCTCAGGCTAGATCTTGGCGTATCTCCACATCTGTCTGTCCCTTTTTTCTGGAAACTGGAATCATCTTTTCTAAGAGATTCTGAGGGCTGCTTTATTTGTTAGGAGACAAGGAGGCACTAATAAATTCCTCTGTGTGAGGTATTTAATTACATAATAATGTGTACACTAATCAGGGTAAATGTGTTTGTGAAAACACCTTGATATGGGAACAGTTAATCACCCAAGGCATTGCTTCTTAACACACCTTGGAAGTTAACTTAATTAAATTAATTAGAACAATGAAAAAATTGAACTGTTTATTGGTCCACAATGGCCTGAAGAAATGCTCCCCCTCCAATGCAGGAACATCCCCCACACTGCAGAGCGTTTTCCCCCAAACCCACAGCCCTTACAGCTATGGCTACACCCCAGGGGCTTGCAGCCGGCAAAACCCCCCAGTGTTTTACCTTGGAGTCATTTCTTGTTGGAGACAGAAGGCAGTCTATGTGCCTGCATGCACACAGGTATACATACACATGAGCATGCCCCCCACCCCCATACACACGTGCCTTTTGTGCACTTTACCAGAAGCTCAGGGAAATCAAGAAAGCTTTTACCCAGGGTTCCTTAAGTGTATGTTTTGCAGTCAACCACCGAGCCGGCCAGCCTGTACATTCTAAAGAGAGGAAAGGAGGAATGTTTTCTGAGGGATTATTATAATCACCATCATTGCCATTACCATCATCATTATCTGTTAATAATGATGGTGTTAATAATCTGAATTTGCATAGTGCTTAAAAAAACTCACTATTTCTTAACCCCACCTCTCTCTCTACTTTGGGTTTATATAAGGTAACAGAAAATGCATGATGTCTGCCCCTGGGGAGCCTATAGGCTGTGGCATCTAGCCCTGACAAGAACAAACTTAAAAGCCATTTTGACAACTGCACAAACATTGAATAGTGTGCCCATTTAATTAATCAATGAAGAGTGAGCTTGCATAGCATGAAAACTGAGGGCCACTCAGGGTGAGAGTCTTATTTTGGCAGAGGAGTGTTCAGAATGAGGAAGGTAATAGGACCCCTAGAGACCGTCCCCCAAATCCAGGAACAGGAGGCCTCAACCATCTGGTGAGTTGCATACACCATAGTCTGCTTCTTCCTTAAGGAGCCTCCTTGACCTTGACACTGCCACAAAAGGACTGTCTGGACACCGTGTAGCGACACCACCTCCCTAGCAGGCAGCAACTAAACACAAAGCTACTTCTATAGTCTGTATTTACCACTGTGAATATATGAAACTTGATGATATATGACCTGGAATCACTTTTTACATGTGTCTTCCCTTTCCCTGTTTCAAAAAACCAGAAAGAAGTAAGTAAGAAAATCTCTCATGGATTCAGCGGAAACCTTCCTTCCTGAAATTCTCATTAGCTCCAAGATAAGTACACGGACCAGGGGACAACACTCAGAAGAGGCTTCATTCCACAACATGCCGAGGGCAGGGCCTAGGAGTTTACTTCCTCTGAGAGTTTACTTTCCACTGTGCTCATCATAAACTTATTGATGTGGCTTTTCATGATTTTATTTGATTAGTCAAAATGGAGGCTTCAGGTTCTGAGCAAATCTATAGAAGCAAGTCTCCAGCTAGCCCAAATATCCCTGCATTGTTCGGTGCTATTACAAAGATCAGGCTGATCCTGGCTCAGTATATAAATAGAAAAGTGAACATCTTTTTTTCACAGAACATTTCTTGGGTCAGGGTCATTGCAGGAAAACAGGGATAGGAAGTACTCGAATGGGGTGAAGGGGGGTTGGCAGCTTTAAGGGAAATCAGAAAGTGTTGAAGCTCCCAGAGCTGGCAAGAGCAGTGGGCATCACCAGTGTTAGCAGCTCAAGGCCTGAAGGAACAAAGCGGTTGTTGGATCCAGAGAGACTGGTAGCTGCAGAAGGGGAACTTTTGGTTGATAACACAACTACTGCCAACCTGTAGATCTGCGGGGAGGGGGCTGAGTAAGCAATGCCTTGACTGCTCCCTTCTCTCCCTGCTTACCTCCTATTGGGCCTCAGAAGTCAGAGTGCTAAAGAGCCTGGGTGATTTAGTCCCTGGAGGTCAGCCTGGTACCAAACAATGTAAAGGTGGGTAATGAGCAGAAGTCAGACCGACTAATATGAGTGAAAAAAAAATTCTGTAAAAGGGAAATAAGTAAAAAATATATCATGAATTTTATTCAAATGATTCCTTCTATATTGGGATCACAAGGTGTCTGTCCTATACTGTTATTTAAGCTCTCCATTTGTTGAAACAGATAGTCATGTTGAAGCTACTGCCAGAGCATAACTTCAGTTTTTACAACTTCTCTCCAAATAATTATCTATCTGTGTGTGCTTGGGGTGCATGCTGGGAGGAGCTTGCAGACAGATTTCCAGTGAACCAGTAAGAAAGTAGGTCCCAGATCCCAAACTACAAAAGACAGAGAGAAAAGGAAGAGACTCACCATATGGGAGATTGCACTGAGCAGCAAGGCACCATGGTGATAAGCATCATTTGGCTCTCTTCAGATTTCCAGGTTTCCAAGTTCCTGCACTTAAATCAGATCAACCAAGGGCCATCAGACCTGTCCCTATCAGGCCAGCCCATATACCCACTATCACTCATTAATAAGTTAATAAGTCCAACTAACCTGTACTAAATTTCTAACCTTGGAGAGGTACATATTAGGGACATAATGCAGCTTAGAGTCTAGTAAGAAATTTAGATCAGGTGGGTAAATAGCCTCAGCATAAGACAATATATGTTGCATGTCTTGCAAGGCATGAAAGCAACGTGTTCCCAGAGTTCAGAGGAAATAGAAGACACTGGGATAATAAGAATATCTGCATGGGAAAAGGGAATGTATTTGAGGGGGGTCTCAAAAAAGAGAGGTTGTCAAAAGAATTTTTTCAGCACCCCCTTCACTCACCAAGCTCACTTCAACTTGTGTGCCTCTGTTTAGTCTCTCATGATGCTACCTGGAAGGCCTGCCTCCATGTTTCCGTGTCTTCCCTTTTAGTTTCCAGGGCCATGACGACATCCTACCTATTCCAGAAAACTTTTCTCTACTTCTCCAAGATCCCCTGACCTCCAAGATTTGTGACACAAACCCCCCCCCCAACCGAGAGGCTGAGCCTCACTCTTTACTGTCTTGACCTCTTCATGAGGTAGGATTTGTTTTTCCCAAAACTGTGAGCAGGAGCCATGCTTTTTTTCTAAGTAGCCTCCATTTTCCCCATCTGTGTCTGGAAGAGAGCTCTTTCAAAATGGGACCCTTTGGGGCGCCTGGGTGGCGCAGTCGGTTAAGCGTCCGACTTCAGCCAGGTCACGATCTCGCGCTCCGTGAGTTCGAGCCCCGCGTCAGGCTCTGGGCTGATGGCTCAGAGCCTGGAGCCTGTTTCCGATTCTGTGTCTCCCTCTCTCTCTGCCCCTCCCCCGTTCATGCTCTGTATCTCTCTGTCCCAAAAATAAATAAACGTTGAAAAAAAAAAAACAAAATGGGACCCAGGGGGACATATTTCAGATTGATGTCTTTTATCTCAGCAGTCTGCCCCAGTACCTGGAGAGATGCACATACAGGCAAGATGGGTCTTCTGACAGTGAAACACATGGTTCTGTATAAACTCAGCCCAGTTGCAGGGACTCCACACCCTCTGAGCCCATGATCTAAGTTTCCGAGCCATTTATCCAACTCCAAGTTAACATTTTTCTCAAAGATGATTATGGAGGGAAGATGCGAACGTAAGCGGAAAAGGTCTTCGTGCTTCATCAGCTCAATCCCCCTGTAATTACAGCCCCATCAGATGGGAAGGACAAACGTGTTCCTGGGACCTGATTCCTCAGCACTCCTCGTTCATCACCGTTCATTACCGGTGCTCTCTGCCCCTGGACTCCTGCCCTTGCCCTGAAGCACCCCCCTCCTTCCCTTCTCTGGGTCTTGTTCTGGTTCCCTTCCTGCTTGTCCTAAGGACCTGAAGCTGCCAGACCCTCCTTGTGGGCAAGGTAGGAACCTTAGGGCTGCTCTGGATGTCCCCTCTGTGTTATTGCCATCCCTTCATTTGTGAATTCTTGATAGCTCTCCAATGCATTATGCCCCTCAAGAAGGATAAAGAGCAAAAGGCAAAAAAACAAACAAACAAACAAACAAAAAAAAACAAACCAAACCAAAGCAAAAAACAAGGAAAGAGAAAAATCTTTCATTTCTTCTGCACAGTCGGATGCCTTTCCCCCTAAAGTTCATACATAAAACCCAGAACAGCATGTGGTACAGGAAGATAAGACATGCCCAGAGGGAGCTGCAGGCCAGCACAGGGAAGGACTGACTCCTGTAACCCTAGATGGTTTATCTGATGGTCACACACCTTCACATGCCTTTCACGATTACAGTAATTGTTGGATTACTCAAATGTGTCTTTGTGACTATAGATCCAACCAAGCCGAAGCTGGTTTAAAAGTCCAAGTGGAAGTTTCTGTCCCTTTAGGTGAATTTGGTCTGTATCTGTTCATTTATCCATCTTGCATTTCAGTACAAATATATATTGAGGTCTTACTTTAAAAATATTTTGTGTTGCAAGGTGATACTTCATTGTGGTTTTCATGATTAGTGATGTGAGCGTCTTTTCATGTTTCTGTTGGACATCTGTATGTCTTCTTTAGGAAAATGTCTCTTCAGGTTCTCTGCCTGTTTAATCAAAATTTTTTTTTGTTTTTGTGGTGTTGAATTGTATAAGTTCTTTATATATTTTGGATATTTTCCACTTATCAGCTATATCATTTGCAAATGTTTCCTCCCATTCAATAGGTTGCCTTTTTGTTTTGTTGATGGTTTCCTTTGCTGTGCAAAAGCTTTTTATTTTGATAGTCCCTGTAGTTTACTTTTGCTTTTCCCTTGCCTTAGGAGACATATCTGGAAAATGTTGCTATGGCTAGTGTCAAAGATATTATTGCCTAATGTTCTATTCTTATGTGAAATCTAAAATCAAATTAATAACAAACAAACAAAAAGCAGAATCAGACCTATAAATACAGAGGACAAACTGATGGTTGCCAGAGGGAAGGGAGGATGGGAATGGGCAGAATGGATGAAGGGGAGTGGGAGGTACAGGTTTCCAGGTATGGAGTGTATAAGTCATGGGACTAAAAGGTACAGCACAAGGAATACAGTCAGTGATATCTGTTATATACTGCCTTGTTTTTGAGACACCTGTGAATATCCTACTCTTATTTATTTATTTATTTATTTATTTATTTATTTATTTATATTTTAGAGAGAAACAGAGAGAGAGTGTGAGAATAGGGGAGGGGCAGAGGGAGAGAGAGAATCTTAAGCAGTCTCCATGCTCAGCACAGAGCTCCATGCAGGGCTCGATCCCAGGACCCTGGGATCACAACTTGAGCTGAAATCAAGAGTTGGACTCTCAAACAACTGAGCCACCCAGGCTCCCCCCTACTCCACTCTCTAGACTTAACCCTGCAATGTGTTCTTCTTATGTCTTCTTATGTTCTTCTTAATGTCTTCTTCTTTGTTTTGTTTGTTTGCGCCAATACAGTATGATAGAGTTAGAGTGGCAAATGGGTCTTTTTTGAATAAATGAATGGAGTGTTCAAGTATGGATGATCTAGGGCTCTTGTTTCCCTTATGCCCTGGATGTCCTCTCTACATACACACTCTTCATGACCTCAGCAAATGGAAACATAATTGTATCAGTTGACCAGGCTTCCAGTCTTCCATATCTGTACCTTCAGGGTTATGGCTGACTGTCCCTTTCTCTCACACTTTATACAGGATTCGTCTCTAGGATCTACCTAGTTTCTCTTCCCATTTTCACTAGGACTAGCCCAGGGCAGACCTCATCATGGCACATGTGCATGTTGGCCAAAGGCCCCAGTCAAAAACTCTGCCTCCAGGCCTCCCTTCTAAGCAGACATATCCTTCTCATGGCCTCCGTGGCCTCCTTAAACAGCATGTTCACATTAGTACTCTTGGACTCCTCATTCTCTATAGCATTCCAGTGTACAAGTGTCTCCAGAATATGAATTCACTGTTCTTACAAATTCGCATCTCAGTATTCCCCAATATAAATGGCCAGTTCTTACTGAATTTGTCATGACTTTCTGCCAAAATCAAAGTACCAGCTTCTCTAAAAAGTCTTCAGAAGGTTCCATACAAAACATGATTCTTTAACAAAGACTTGACACTCTCTCTTATGTGAAATTTTTGTTACTAACCAAAGGACACAAAACTCTTCAGCAGAAAATGATTAAAGCCTAACTAGGATGGGTTATGTATTGGGTTGAGAAATCAGGGGAAGGTATTCTGTGTGAAGTTTGATTGTAAAGCAGTGTTCATGCCATAGAATGATGATGGATGAGTGCAGCAAGCAAATGCATTTGCCATCAACCTGGCCCCTTTTCCTTGTTCTTGACCTATATAGCAGCAGTGTGACAGGATATATAGTTACACAAACAAAACAAACCACAGCATGATACAGATTGTTTTGACGAGTTAGTACAGTCCTAGATACCTGGAAATGATGACCAAGCAAGAGTAAGAGTTACAAACACAGAGTTTGATGAGGCTTTTGGGCTTCATGGGCCTCTTTGGATCCCTTTCCTAATTTAGGATCACTTACTAGCAATAGATCCTGGTTGTCTCACTGTGATTGGTAGTCATCGTTTATTGCTATACATCTTTGTATGCCTGATTTGTGGGTTTATTCTTATCCCCTCAAACATATTTCACTCATGGAAAGTCGAAATACAAGGATGTATTTAACATGAAATAGACAAGACTAAGGAGACCAGAGAAGGTATAGGGAATATTAGCTGTCATCACATGGAAGAGATGAGAGAGACTGTGTCATTTATATATATATATATATATATATATATATATATATATATATACACATATATGTATATATATACATATATACATATATGTATATATATACATATATACATATATATGTATATATATCCCATATGTATATGTATATATATGTATGTACACATGCATATATGTACATATGTATATATGTATGTGTATATGTATGTATATATGTATGTATATACGTATATATATGTATATATATAATATCATATATTGTATGTGTGTGTGTGTGTGTGTGTGTATATATATATATATATATATATATATATATATATATATATATATTTAAAGTTTTTCCCCAGAGCACTTGGGGAGAACTTGTTTGGATCCTATGTATCTTAAAACATCTTGGGCTTTTACTAAAAATGCACATCTCTGCCATGAATTGCTAAAGCTGAAATTTGAGGCTGGCTTGGAAGGGCTATAGAAAGGCCGTAGCATTTTAGTGGGGAGGTTGGAATTCTGGAGTCTTAAGTTTTTTAAGTTTTAAGTTTTTCCAAGCCTCCTGAGTTTGCCATTCTAGGCAGCCTTAATGTGCCTTATTTGTTTTGTACTTATGCCTGATGCTGAAGTGAGCATATGCTAATGAAAATTGTTATTGACTGGTAATATCGGTTAAATAAATATTCAATTGAATGGATGGATATCACTCTGTATAAATAAACAACAATTTCAAAATAAGTAATCTTCCAGTAATTCATTCCAGAACCCAGAATTAATGACTTTGGGCTTACTCACTTTTATTGGAAGAACCAGAATATGCTTCTTCTGTGGGTGCTGTTTATTGGGTGGGTTTGTACGTGCTGAGGCACTACTATGTGATTTTATAGAAGTCAATATTTGTGATGGTGTGGTAAAATTGACTGAGCCCTGATCATGATGTCCTGCTCCTCTCTGTCACATGTGGTGGGGTTTACTTTTTAGCTGGGTATGGTTTACTGGGCCCCAATGCCCACAATTATATATGCTTTAGAAGGAAATAAATGATCACATGTAGAAAAATCAGGGGGAAGATGATGATGTCACCAACATGGGACCCTTGGGTGCTCACTTTGCAAGGCTTTCAGCTAAGGACTTAGTGGGGTGCACCCAAAGCTGAGTTCATGGAAGCTGGCCTTGAGGCTATCAGCTTTTGACCTATGCCTCAGAAGGCTCAAGGATCCATTTCATCCTCTAGGGAAGGTATAGCTGTGACCACATTTGTGTTGCATTGTTTGTTAGGGTGAGAAGGAGCAAGAGGCAAAGCAGGCTCAGAACTACCTTGTGAAGGTACCTCATGCCTAGTTCACTCTGAGTGGGCAAGGTAACACATCTCTACCTCAGCCTGGAGTCTAAAGCCATAATCACATTTATAGTAATACTCTGGAATATGCTGAAGACTAAGGAGATTGACCTTTTGTTGGTCTTTGATGCACTCTGGTTGTCTCTTGGCAAAATCTATGATGGCCACTTTCTCCCTGCCTCTGCTTTCAACATCCCTAACCATATTAAATTCTAGGATCTCATGGGAATGTCTCTCATTGCCCTGTGACACATAACTGTTCCTCTGCTGCCCCCAAAGCATTTTAGCATTTTGCTTGCATCTTTTCTTTCATCCTGGACTATAGGGGCCTGTCCTCTGAGAGTTTTCTGGCTGATGACTAATGAGCATTGCCTCTTCCCTGGGCCACTGGTTAACTACAGAGAGGGTGTTACCTCTCCCCTGGTATTTGCCTTCAAATGAGTGTTCTTTCAAGGAATCAAGGAACCTTGAAGACATACTGGAATAAGGTTCATATGGCGGGAGATCCAGGAGGGGATTTCTTTCTTTCTTTTTTTAATGGGAATTTGAACTTTAAAATGTAGCTTTAAAATGATTCCTGCCCCTTGCTCTCAAACTAGAAAGGCTAGTTGGCTACTTGGCCCTGACTCTTTCCATATCCTCTTGGGAGGCACCATGTTTCCTTAGTGATTCTGCCTCACAACTTGAAATCAGCATTAGCTCCTCCTTTCCCCATGAACTAGCCATCTGAAAAGTATTTTCTGTTCCACTCCTTCAGTGACTAGCCCTTCCTTCCCATCCTGTGTGGAATCCCTCCATCCAGCTGACCCTCACTGCCCCACTCTTTCCCAGAGCTGACCTGCCCTCCCTCCAGTGGGCCATAAAGCTGATGCTGCCCTTCTCTTCTGCAAGGCTTGTGACCTTCCCTGCCTAGCAATTTGCTCCATCCCCCTAAATGCTACAGAATGAACCCCTTGCTCTGTGAATCATGTCCATGTGTAGGCTTCCCAGTTCTGACTCCATGTTTCCAATTTCATTTCCCATTTCTCTGCTGTACACACACAAATGCATACACACACAAACACATACTTGCTCGTACACACACATACATGAACACACATACATGTATACTCAAGTACATTCCCACACAGTTGCACCCACGTACCTAGACACACATCTACTATAGACATAAGGTCACTTTCACATATCTATTCTTTGAACTATACATCTTGTCCCCATCGCTGCTAGAACAACCATGGAAGTCCACTTTAGATGTTACCTACTTCATAAAGCCCCTGCTAAGTCTCTTCTAATATGATGCTACCCCATTTCCTAAACTCCAAGGGAGGGTTGGAGGGGAGTGGGTTACTGTTTATCACATTTTATCTGTTTACTGTTTATCACACGTTTATTTGCTTGAAAACGGTATATTTAGCATACATCTAAAAATTATTTTTTCGGAATAATACAAGAGGTACCACTGTCCTCATTTTGCAGATGAGCAAAGAGACTCTAAGTAGTTGGGTCAATTTATTTCTCTCTCTCTCAAACATCATTCAGCTTGTAAATGGCAGAGGTAGAGGTAGATTCTTGTGTATTTATTTATTTTTAACTCACATTTCCACTTTTTCTCCTTTTCTATGGGGCCTTGATAAAACCCTTTGAAAGATTTGTAATGCTGTTTTTGACTTTCTAATTAAATATGTCACCTTTCTCTGTGTTATATTCTTTAGATCTCCCAGTGTGTAAGGTCAGTGATTTGCCCACCATGTAGACTTGGGAATTCATGCTCTTGAGAAGTAACTGAAGTTCACACAGCATTTCACTGTGCCAAGTTTAACTCTATGTTGAGCTAAAATATGGGTCTTTCCACTCTACTTCAAGGATTGTTCTGAGATGATGAACATGGAGGCCTTTTATAAACTACAAAGCAGGATACACATTTTGTTCAATAGACATTTATTAAGCATCTAATATTGCTAGAGACACCAAAAGGAGACCTGGTCTCTGATTTCAAAGAGATTACATTTCAGGAAGAATCAGATATGTAAATAATCTCAGTATACTATGAAGCATGTGACCACTAAAGTATGACTACCTACGAAGACTGGCAAATAGGTGAAGGAAGGTCAGGGTAGGTGTTTCTTGTGCTGGAAGATGGATGATATTGGCAGAACCTTGGAGGATCAGATAGGAAACAGAATTCCAGGCAATGGGGTCAGCAGAGGCAAGCACAGGGAAGATTCTTATTTATTGAAGGAGTAAATAAATTAATGCCTGGCAGGATTCTGTCTCCATGTAAGGTGATGCTTAAGATGACCCACACAGACTCCTCTGATTGTTTTTAAGGTCTGACTAGGAACCATCATCTCCCAAAACTGTCCCCTGACTTTGCTCAACCAAATACTGATCCACCAGAATTTATATAGAACATTTGGTACTCAGTGTACAATTGTTTTTACAAGGTGGATATTACCATTTCCATTTTAGAGACCCACACAACTGAGGTCCAGAATGATTAAATAACTGCATCGAAGTCAGACCTGTTAACCAGACCTACACATACAGCAAGGAATGTGCTCTCTGCCTTGTGAGCTGATGCACATGACCAGCCAGGAGCTTCAGGGTCAGGAGGGAACTGGAGGGTTGGCTGAATTAGTCATTGTTTTATGATAATGACCTATGTGGTCAGTGGAAAGGTCAGACAGTTTTAAAGAGGACCAGCAAGTGTCACTTCTTTCTTCTCAAGGTAATGGTTTCTGAAGTCATAGAGGGGAATTTATTCTCTTTCAGACTTTTGAGTGCTCCCTATAAGCCTCAGCACCCTTCCCCCACCTCCAACTCCAGTACAGTTTTCAAGACAGTGAAGCTTGACTTTGGGATTAAGTATAAGGCAAAGGCATAGAATCATGTCTGATTCTTCTTAGATCTCTGTTGGGCTGGGCATAGTGTTCCCACATACTAGAGGGCCATTTAAAATTTGAAGAGAGAGTGGATGGATGAGTATATGAATGAGCTTTAAGTCTCAGTAGCACAGGTGATTTTCTGTGAATGCACCTCTGTATCTACAGCCACCTCCTCTACACCCCACAATGCATCCAGTAGAACCATGACTTTCAACTTTCTTTTTTTTTTTTAATTTTTTTAATGTTTATTTATTTTTGAGAGAGAAAGAGAGAGAGAGAGAGAGAGAGAGAGAGACAGAGCATGAGTGGGGGAGGGGCAGAGAGAGAGAGGGAGACACAGAATCTGAAGCAGGCTCCAGGCTCTGAGCTGTCAGTACAGAGCTGGATGCAGGGCTCAAACTCACGAACTGTGAGATCACGACCTGAGCTGAAGTCGGATGTCTAACCAACTGAGCCACCCAGGTGCCCATGGCTTTCAACTTTCTGATCAAAACTTACCACCTCTAGAAAAGCTTCTCTAAGCAGCCTAGATGTTCTCTTACCTGTCATTCACATTCCTTACCATTGTTTGCTTAGAACATTTCCTTTCTTCTCTACTTTCTTTCTGTTCCCTTTAAACACTTCAGTCTTACTGAATTACTGCAAACCTTCCATGAGCCTTTGGGGTGCTGCTTCTTTGAGATGGAACACTCTGCTCTCTTTCTCTCTCTCCTTTTCATCAGGTAAATCCTTTTTTTCCTTTAGGTCTCAATCTAGAAGCCTTCCCTGGTGCTTTTGTCCCAAGTCTGAGTTACATGTCTCTCACCTGATCTCTCTTCTTTGCCCCTTATTGCCTATTTGTACTTCCAATTCCCCTTGAAACTGTAGGCACCTTCAGAACATGAAACTTAATTTATGGTCCTAGTAACTAGGGTAATGTCTGGCACAGTCTCAGTGCTCAACATATAGCTATTGAAGTAATGAATGAATGAATGAATGAATGGATGGATGGGTGAATATAACCAACCTATGTTTATGTGTGACTTTGGGTGCCACTGCATTTGGGTAATACCTTCTCACAGAAATGCTGCTCTCAAGACATGAAATTTGACTGAGTAAGAAGGTATGAAAGATGCTTATGAGGCTTCTATGTAATTTTAATGGGCCTTTTATGTATCCTACTTCATTAATAAACGAAAGAATGGAGTACTCCAGCATCTTTTATCTCCCATCTGTATTCAGATACAACAGAAATTTTTCCCAATAAAATTTGAGAGTAAATTAATGATTTTCATTCTCTCAGAAAATCCATTTTTCCCTGAATGGATAGATTGCTGACCCAACACATAAGTGTGATTTTCTGCTTAATAATGGGTACTGACTGATACGGTGCACTGTAAAATGATCTTTGGTCTTATGAATCTGTGGGCTTTGGGTTCAGTGGGTTATCCTCTCTGTAGGGGCAGGTGTGGGGTCATGATGCAGGTGCTCTTACTGTGAGGTCACTGCTCTTGTGGCTGTCACTTCTTGTTGGCTTGACATTCTTGGTCAGCTCATGGTGTGTGGGGGCTCAGCTTGACCTATTCAGTGACTATTCTCTTTGCTGTCTTTCAGCTGTGGGTAGATCGGTCTGGCTACATAGGAAACTGGCCTTGAGGACTTTCCAGTATAGGTTTTTGTAAGCATTTGAATATCTGTGATAGCCAGTAAGATATACAAATGTGTTTCTGGAAGACACAGAGAAAAAGGTGAAGTAGGTTGAGGGGAGGGCTGGCCACAGATACCTGTGAGGGAAGAATATGTGAGGGAGCTGCCCCATAAATGCTGTTACTCCAGAGAACAGACCAGAAAGGGATGGGAACCTATGGCCAACAGGGGTCTACAAATCAAATCATTTTGTGGGCAGAAACTCCACTGCTGTTAACACCTAGCAATTAGCAAATGCTGGCTACAGACCAGTTTTATACAAGCTCTAGCAAGAAAAAAGTGAAACTAGTTATAAGGTCTATTTAATATTTTTTTTTCAACGTTTATTTATTTTTGGGACAGAGAGAGACAGAGCATGAACAGGGGAGGGGCAGAGAGAGAGGGAGACACAGAATCGGAAACAGGCTCCAGGCTCTGAGCCATCAGCCCAGAGCCTGACGCGGGGCTCGAACTCCCGGACCGTGAGATCGTGACCTGGCTGAAGTCGGACGCTTAACCGACTGCGCCACCCAGGCGCCCCAATATAAGGTCTATTTACAGAAGGGTAGGAGGATATAGGGAAACCACACAGGATAGTGCATATTCCATGGGGTGTAGTAGTCAGGGACTTACCGCCCTTGACCTGAAGGAGCAGAGGTAGGGAGCAATCACTAGGCCCTGGAAAAAGAAAGGTGCATGGAGGGGGCATTTTGATAGCTGCTGTGACCTTTGGTTGAGGGGTACAGCCAGCCTGAGGTCACCCTGAAGGGAGGGAGCCAGGATAATAAATATCCCTCAGATCTCTGTCCCACGTGTGCCATTGGTTAGACTCAATCAGAAGCCGTAGGAGAAGGGATCCCATTAATATAGTTGATGTAGGTCAGTCTCTTGGGGTGCAGACCAAGCAAGGTAAAGGATTACAGGCGGTATTTGGAGGGGAAATGGGAAGTAGTCCACATGGATGTATTATCTCATTTAATCCCCACAGCAGTTCCACTAGGAGGGCACTAGTATGCCGTTTTACTGGTAAAGAAACTTGCACAGAGAGGTTAAATAACTCGCCCAAATATACACAATAGGTGGTAGAATCAGACTTTGAACACAGGCAATTCTCCTCTGGGGACTGACCAGTTAGTCACTATTTTAAGCTAAGAAATCAGCTCTTGAAAGTATTCCTTTTGGGGTGACAAAGTGTTTTCTTTTTTAATATTTCTGAATAATATGCTTTTGAACATGCCAGCCTCATCTTAGTTGAGTTTGAGTTTGCTCTTATCTGGGCCTGGCTCTCCAGAGGCTGGAAGTGAGCAGGTATGAGTGTGAGAAAAACTCTCTTGGTTTAGAATCCTGATGGTAATTGGGGTTCTGCACTGCTTGAGTTGAGGCACATGGTAAGAAGAGATACCATTAGTGAGAATCAAGTGGAGGGAAGAGAACCGACAATCATGCCCTGGGTCTCCCTAACTTTGTAGTTCATTGTTTGGTAGTAACTGGTTATAGTGGATTCTACTGTGTACCAATATTCCCTCTCCTGGACTAGTAGATACCTAAGATGACCATGAAGATTCCCAGCCACTGGTATACACACATCTTCTCCTAAGTATGTCCCCTTCTTGAAGGCAGACTGTACCTGATTGACTAACAGAGTACAAAGTCTTGAGCCCCTTGCCTCCATCTAAGGGGCCACCCCAGCTTTAGCACTGCCTGTAGGATGGTCTGGAGTCATGGCTACATCAAAGTTTAATTTCTTTCTCTAGCCAGTCCTGCTTCCCTCCATCCCTCACAGATGGTTTTCCTGGGAGTATGTCCAGTAAGATTTTACATGCAAATCCCCATTGCATTCTCTTTCAGCATGGAATCAGATTTAAGGCAATGCACTCGGTGAACTTGGAATGGTGGTGGAGAAGCAAGAGGCATCTTGTCTTACTGGCGTCCAGCTGGCAAGAACAGACTCCTACCAGGAGCAGTAAAATAATGTTAGGTAACACATGGTAAAGGTTGACATTTGTAGCCCAGATTTAGAGAGAACATGTATTTCAGTTATCCCAAGACTGACTATTCATATCTGTTATCCTGGTGGTTATCATTAATAGATACCTGTGTGACTCTCAAAAGTGCAAATTGCGTGGTCAATGTACACAGATTCAATGGGCTTATGGGAATGCAGAAAATAGAGGGCCCGGCTTGGGGTGGGGTGGGCTGAAGATAGAGAAGTCTACATAACGTGGCCTCTGAGCTAGACCTTGAGGGATCAGCAGTAATTTTGTTACAGGAAATCGCCAGGTATCCTTGTGGATAGGAAAAGATAGAAAAGCATGGACAGCTAGGAACACTTATGTGTGCAAAGGAAATAGGGAGCAGCAGCATCAGCAGCAGGAAAAGGAGGAGGCTTTCATAGTTAGAATGACATAAGGAGCTTGTTAATGGGTGTCATTTTATGAATATATAAAACAAGGAAATTGGTGCACGTTGGTCATAGAGGAGATGAGTGCCCACATACAGAATCATGCGACATTTCCTGATATGTCTTGGGGAAAATCAAAAGGAGAAAGGGAACAGATGGCTCGCCTCCCACTGTCTGAGGCCAGACCATTTTGCTTATTTGGGCAGCACTATTCTTTTGTCTCTAGCCCAGTTTGCTTATTTGTCCTGTGAAGATGCCTTTGTGGATCAATGATGAAAATCATGATGTTGATGGAATGACCATTCCTTACTTTTGCAGCCCTTGAAATGCTTTCAAACTTGTTTTGCATTCATTTTTTCATTTCATGTGATCTAAGATTCTCTTTTGTCTGCATCACTGTCCTATGTAAAAGGCAAGGCATGTATTAGTTTTGTCAGTTCACTGAAGAGTTAAAGTCATTGGTTGAAAGAGTTTCAAGGGTAATAGATGTGGAGCTCAAATGAGAACATGGGTGTGGTGGCTCCTACAACAATGGTCTTTCCCCCACATCAGGAGAAGATAATGGTGGATCTTTGCCCACTGATGGCCTGAAAAACCCATCAGTGCATTGATTCTTTCTTTGGCTTCCTTGCCTGGATTTTGGGTGCCCATTAGACCTCTATTGGATGGTGGTCTGCATCCTGAGAGGTGCACACAACAGTGTTTACTGAAATGCACCCTGGAAGATTTTTGTGGAGGTGTATGGAAGTTGTTGCTCTTATAAGAAAATGGTTTTATTTAATTTTAGCTTGGATAGGATTATTAAAAGAATAGTTTTATTTAGTGCCTGCTATACACTTTATCTCCAATTTGACCACAGCCCTGCAAAGGAAGGAGTGTGAAGCTTCTGTGAAGAAACTGAAGTCAGAGTGTTGCAATTTCTTGCCAAAGGCCATAAATGGTATTGGTCAAGCTAGGGATTGAAACTGACTCTACCTGTATCTACATTCACCACCTCTTCTGATGAGCCACTTTGGCTGTCTGGACTCCAGTGGTTTCAATGGGGGTCAAGGCAAGGACCCCCTAGAGCTGCGACCCTTTATGTAGGCATAGCATCCTTTGAGAATGTGATATTTTAGTTATAGACATTATCCTTGGAAGCATGCATATTTATCCAATATTTTGTATGAAATTTCAGGTGACTAGTGCACTGCCAGAGCTTCTCTGTGGTCCCTAGGTCAGGAGCTCCTCCCCTAGGAGAAGATAAAATTCAGGAAAACAGGAGCAGAAGAGTTTCAGTAGCTCACTTGGCCACCCAGAGCTTCTCATTTTAAGCTCATCTCTGCTAGAGCTTAAAGGGTTTGGGTCTTTGTCTTAATAAAACAGATTATTACCTCAAAGGCTATTAAAGCAGCAGGAAAGAAAGCTGAGCCAGCTGCTGGGCAGAGTGGCAATCCACTATTCTCTCCAGCAAACCCAAGCTTCGGAGAAGTCTCAACTAGAGGCACTAAAGTTTTGTTATTTCAGAGTATGAAAGTTTGGGCAATAATGAAGCTTGGACATTTTCTATGACTCATGCACCCTCCTACCCTCTCCCTCTTTAGATTGACTGTCTGAAAGCAGTCAATGTAAAGTCCAGTTTTCCTGGATAAGGCTTCTGTCCCAAGGCTGTGTCAAGATGATGAAATACATCAAATTGAAAAACAGTGGAGAGGGCTTTTTAGGACATCTTAAAACTGACTTGGATCAATTTTTAAGAGGGCCAGAAAAAACTCTATCTGACTATGAAGAATCTACTCATATCCAGTTACAATGTCAAGATCAGATTTTAAAAGATTTAGATACATATTTAAATATTTATTTAAATTCAATATTTAGATATTTCTATGGGGACTCCCTACTACCTCTTTCTCCAGTAGTAAGGCCATATCTGACACTACCCTAGTCTTCCTATCCCAGTGTATCTCCCACTGCTTCTGGGTAAGTAATCTTGGTCTCATTCAGGTCTGTTTTCTTACTTTACCTCTGAAAATGCCATCCCCCACCCATCTAGAACTCCCTTGCTTCTTCTGCCAGTCAATCCCTCTCTATCCAGTATTGTGAAGCAGGAAAGCGCTGGGCAGTCTGTAGATATGGTGTGCCTTCTACTTTCAATGAACTGAGTCTCATTTTGAATAGAGGATGGTATGTTGTATTATTGTATTATATAAATTAAATGAGATAATATATGTACAACAAGTGGCATTTATATCTACTCTCATCTTCCTTCCTTGAGGCCAGAGCAAGTACTGCCTCCTTCAGAATCCTGGAAGCTTAGGGGAGACTTGATGGCTCAGTTGGTTAAGCATCAGACTCCTGATTTCTGCTCAGATCATGATCCCAGGATCGTGGGACTGAGCCTCATGTCAGGATCCATGCTGGGCGTGGAGGCTGCTTGAGATTCTCTCTGTCCCTTTCTCTCTGCCCCTCCCTCAAGTGCTTTCTCTCTCTCTCTCTCTCTCTCTCTGTCTGTCTCTGTCTCTCTCTGTCTCAAAAATAAGTAAATAAATACATAAATTAATTAATTAATTAATTTAAAAAAATGAAAAGAAAAAGAATCCTGGAAGCCTTAACCCAGAATTATATTCCTCCCTCTTTCTTGCTCTGCTTGGGCTGCCATAACAAAATAATACAAGCTGGGTAGCCTACACAACAGAAATTTATTGTCTCAGTTTTGGAGGCTGAAAGTCTCCAGATCAAGGTGCAGAGCAGGGTTATTTCTGGTGAGGACTCTTTTTCCTGCTTTGCAGATGACCACCTTCTCATTGTATCCTCACATGACCTCACATGCATGCACATGGAAAGAGGAGACAGAGAAAGAACAAGTTCTTTGGTGTCTTTTTTTTTTTTTTATAATGATGCTAAACCATCAGTGCCCCATCCTTATCACTTCTTTAACTTTAATTACCACCTTACTTCAAATATAGCCATATAGGGATTAGTTAGGGCTTCAATACATGAATTTTAGGGGGTACACGTACATTCTAGTCCATAACACAATCCAATGTGGAAACTCCTTGGTACTTACAACAAGCACCCTCACATTTTATTTATTTATTTATTTGCATTCTAGTTAACATACAGTGTGGTATTAGTTTCAGGTGTACAATATAATGATTCAACACCCAGTGCCCATCACAAGTGCCATCCTTAATCCCCATCACCTATTTAGCCCATTCCCCCACCCATATCCCCTCAGGTTAACCATCAGTTTTTTATCTATAATTAAGAGTCTGTTTCTTGATTTATCTCTCTTATTTTTTCCCTTTGCTTGTTTTGTTTCTTAAATCACACATATGAGTGACATTGTATGGTATTTGTCTTTCTCTGACTGACTTATTTCACTTAGCAAAACGCACTCTGGTTGTATCCACATCATTCCAAATGTCAAGATTTCATTCTTTTTGATGGCTGAGTAATATTCCATTACATATATACCACACCTTCTTTATCCATTCATCATTGGATGAACATTTGGGCTCTTTCCATAATTTGGCTATTGTAGATAATGTTGCTATAAATCCAAACATTGGGGTGCCTGTATTCCTTTGAATTAGTGTTTTTGTATTTTGGGGGCAAAAACCTAGTGGTGCAGTTGCTGGATCATAGGGTAGTTCTATTTTTAAATTTGGAGAAACCTCCATACTGTTGTCCAAAGTTGCTGCACCAGTTTGCATTCCCACCAGTGTAAGAGGGTTTCCCTCTCTTCATATCCTCGCTGACACACCTGGGTTTTTTATGCTGTTGATTTTAGCCATTCTGACAGATGTGAGGTGATATCTCACTCTAGTTTGGTTTGTATTTCCCTGATGATCAGTGATGTTGAGCATCTTTTCATGTGTCTGTTGGTCATCTGATGTCTTCTTTGGAAAAATGTCTATTCAAGTTTTCTGCCAAGTTTTTAATTGGACTCTTCATTCTTTGGGTGTCAAGTTGTGTACATTCTTCATGTATTTTGGATACTAACCCTTTATTGGATATGTAATTTGCAAATATCTTCTATTCAATGGTTGCCTTTTAGTTTTATTAATTGTTTCCTTTGCTGTGCAGAAGGCTTTTATTTTAATGAAGTCCCAATAGTTTGTTTTTGCTGTTGTTTGCCTTGCCTCAGGGGACTTATCTAGAAAGAAGTTGCTACAGTGATGTCAAAGAAGTTACTGCCTGGGTAGGATTTTTATGTTTTCATGTCTCACATTTAGGTCTTTAGTTGAATTAATTTTTGTGTGTGGTGCAAGAAAGTGGTCTGATTTCATTCTTTTGCATCTGCTATCCAGTTTTTCCAATACCATTTGTTGAAGAGACTGTTTTTTTCCCATAGAATATTCTTTCCTGCTTTGTTGAAGATTAATTGACCATAGAGTTGTGGGTTCATTTTTGGGTTTTCTGTTCTGTTTTATTGATCGATATGTCTATTTTTGTGCCAGTACTATACTGTTTTGATCACTACAGTTTTGTAATATGACTTGAAGTCCTGCATTGTGATGCCTCCAGCTTTGCTTTTCTTTTTCATGGTTGCTTTGGCTACTCAGGACTTTTTGTGGTTCCATACAAATTTTAGGATTGTTTGTTCTAGCTCTGCAAACACCCCCATGTTTTAATATTTAAATACTTCCATTGCCTGCCTGCATGAGATGTGTATTTCCAGCTAAGACAACAAGCCTCTGAAGATAGAGACTTGTTTCTCCTTTTTATGTATGACTGGCATGAGGTAGGGCACTTCTTATGATGCCATGAGAGGATGTATGATTTAGGATTGGCCAGATTATGCATTAGTAACAAATAATCCCCCAATGTTAGTGACTTGAAACAGAAAAAAATGTTCTTTTTCTTCCTGCTGTGTACCCATCATGGAACACTGGATGAAGAGGGCTTATTCATTGTAGTCACCCAGGAGCCCAGGCAGTCACCATCTTGAACACTGCTGACTGCTGCGCCAGAGAGAATAGAGAGAGAATTTGTAGGGTCTGGCATCAGTCATCAAATGCTCACTGGCCATAATTCATTAATCAGAACTAGTTATAGAACTAGAACCCTATCCAACCCCAGAGGCGGGGCAGGAAGTACAATCCTACCATGCATCCAGAAGATGGAGAAGTGGAAATACTTGGTAAGTGTCCCTAATGACCACCACAGTGGAGAAACAGATGTTCAGGTTTCCAGGAAAGAGAACAGTTGGCAATCATTTCATGATACTTCTCTTATACCACCAGGAGACTGGCTGCAACCTTCTTCTCCTCCTTTTCCATGAAGAATCAGCCAAGAAGAGTCACACCCTCTGTGAAGCCTGGATTGCTAGCTCAGAGTTGCAGCTTGTTATGATTGGAGGGAACCTTATTTTCCATCTAATCCAGAGACTTGCACAATGATACTGAGAGATCCTAGGAGTGATTCCAAGGAGATGTCTCCAGGGAAGGCTGTAGGAAGGGCTCTGGTGAGAGTAGGAGAGACTCTGGTACCCAGCTCTGCTTCCTCTCTGCCTGACTTACATGTTGGGCTTCTTTGTTTTATACCTATCTTTGAAAATGTAAATTATGCTACAGAGAGAAATTGCAAACCATGAATGTAGTCCAATCACTTAGGACATAGATGATTCTGCAACATTGTTTCCAAAACCTCAAGCCGGGATTTATGAACAGAATTGATACCTGCCTCAGTACTGGGTGGCACAGTGTCTCTTACTCACTTCAGGGCACTCCCTCCTGAATAGCAGTCTTCATGACTGCTATTGAGCTGGATTTCAGGGTGCTCCCCTTGCCTGGGAGCTGCATGCACTGCACATTGGGCTGCCCCTCTCTGATGGAGCTGTGAAACAGCCCATTAGCATTGCAAACAGAGGTACCTCCTCTCTTCTTGGAGTCCAGTGCTTAGCTTGTTTGTACCAATATATTATGCAAAGTAAACTAAGGAGGAATTAGAATATTTTTGTCTGCTGTGTCTCCAAAATCATGGAGTCCTAAAATGCTTAAGATCCTTTTAAAGTTGTTTTTCTTTTGTTCCTTTAAAAACTCTCTTTCTGAGTAAGAGGACTGATGAGCTGTCCCCAAACTGCAGCACTTACATGCAAATATGGGAGAGTGACAAAGACCTTGATTACAGCTTCATTTGCTTTATGCAAGATTCCCAAACCAGTTAAAGCCACAGAAAACACAGTAATGGACTCCAACAAGTGATGATGGAGTAAGCGGGGCTGCCTGGCAGGCCCTCTGTGAAGTCACACTCCTCCTTCCATGGGGCAGCACTGGCTGTATGCTGGTGGGAACCCTCAGTGGCTCCATGCATGCTATCCTCACCAAGAATGTCTTCTCTTCCTGGGGTCTGAAACACTAGCATTGGTATATCATCCCTTAGGTTTTGAGGTCAGTCCTTGTTGAAATGCCTCTCTCACAAAGAGGGCTTGATCTTCAAGCTGTCATCATGTATGGTCTCCTCAGTAAGAATGAGTGTGTGAAACCAAGTATCCCCAGTGTGAGAAGGAAGAGTGGGTGAGGGCTATGAGGAACTGATGACTAGGGGGTTGAGGCACTAGTTTGGGAATGCTTGGTTAGACAAGATTAACTTCAAAAGTAGAAACTGGTAAAACTCCTTGATTTGGAGGTCACTAGGCCCAATTGTTTTTAATGGAAGAATAGCAAATAAATACCAACTGTTTTTTTTTAATGCTTATTTATTTTTGAGAGAGAGAGAGAGCAAGCGAGCCATAGGCATGCGAGTAGGGGAGGGGTAGAGAGAGAGGGAGACAGTATCCAAAGTAGGCTCTGCACTTACAGTGCAGATTTGGGGCTCAAGCTCGTGAACCATGAGATCATGACCTGAGCTGAAATGAAGATTTGTACGCTTAACCTACTGAGATACCCACGTGCCCCATACCAGCTTTTTCCTCAAAATGTATTCATAGTAAACTTAGGAATCTTAGTGAAACCTCGGGGTTACAGAACGAGGGGGTATATACACTTGGACTTCGAACCACCAAAGATATCAATTCATTAATTTAATTAAATACATGACCAAACAGCAGCCATACCACATACATCTTCTCTAATGAAAGTATGCAAAACCTACAGCAAATTCTCTTGATTTATTAAATCAAATTATTCAACTCAATTAGTAAAGGTGAAAGCCCCTGAGCCGAGGAGTACTTCTGCTTTAAGACTAAACCAGTCCAGTTAGGTAAATTTAAAAACTGGTTTACTAAGCTTAATGTCAGGAAGATAGGCAGCTAAAGGGTAGTGACCAAGGGCCCTGGGCCTGGAGCCAGCCCAAAAGCTCTCCAGCCCTTTGCCCACTGCCTGGCCCAGAGCTAGGACTGCTGATGTTTTTCTAGGTGTGAAAGCACATACATAAATGAATGAACAAGTCAGTGGTGATAAGGGCAAGCAGGGTGGCTCTCTGACCCCCAGACACTGCAGATGCCCTTCTGGTCCTTCACCCTCAGACTTCACCAGTAAGAGTCCTAACTCTTCCAGAAACAGATTTTAGTAAAAAGACTGATTTGCTACTCTGCTGCCAGAATAATGGGGCCTAGCAATTGCAAACTGGGTTGGCTGCATAGGAGGGTCTCAGTAAATGTTTGCTAAGAGTAGAGTTTGCCTGGTGTGGTCCATTAAGACATCATAAGTATCTCTTTGTCCATAACTTGTCATTGATGAACATGACCTTGTGAAGTTGAAGCCCAGGTGGATGTATTGATAAAGGACAGGGGGGACAGGGAGAACTGAACCACTTCATAAAGAGACCTGGGTAAGGGGACAGAGGTCAGGTGGTGTGAAAAGAGTGTGGGACTCAAACAGAAGGGCAAGTGCATCTCATAAGCACTGTTTCCTGAGTGCCTCTCCCAAGCTTTGCAACCTGGAATTCAGTGATGGGCAAATAGACATCTCACTGCTTCTCTGGTCCTCTCTTTCTCTGGACCAAGGAGACATCTGCAGTTTTATACTGAACTTCAACAAGAAGGGGCAAATAGACATCTCACTGCTTCTCTGGTCCTCTCTTTCTCTGGACCAAGGAGACATCTGCAGTTTTGTACTGAACTTCAACAAGAAGCTGGCCCCCCTAATGTGTGAGTGTCTGCCGTCCTGAGGGCATGAGCTATGGTGTAACTGGATGGCCGTGCCGCTAGGGTCCTGGAGAAGCTTCCCTGGCCTGCTACAGCCCATGCTGCGGATTAGCAACACAATTTGTAATAACTTATAATAATCCTTGAATTATAGCTCCAATTTACAAATATTGAAATTACCTCAATGGGGCGCCTGGGTGGCTCAGTTGGTTAAGCGTCCGACTTCGGCTCAGGTCATGATCTCATGGCCCGTGAGTTCGAGCCCCACGTCGGGCTCTGTGCTGACAGCTCAGAGCCTGGAGCCTGCTTCCGATTCTGTGTCTCCCTCTCTCTCTGACCCTCCCCCATCCATGCTCTGTCTCTCTCTGTCTCAAAAATAAATAAACATTAAAAAAAATTAAAAAAAAAAGAAATTACCTCAAGATAATTATAAAATAATATTCCTATAGGTGTTTTCTTTATCTTCTTACTTTTATTGTTAGTAGTAGTAGAAGTAGTAGTATTTTACTGCTGAGGCACTGAGTATTTTTGAAATCCTGCCTATTGAGTCCTCTCATCTCTGTCCTCTCTGTCAAACATATTCCAGCCTTTTGTCCCTAAGCTTATATTCCTATAAATCTATGCTTTTGGAAGAAGCATTTACTGGGGGAAGGGAGTTGTTCTGGCAACTATTTCTGTTACACAATTGATTATACTCTTATGCCCATATCTTTCCAGTGACCATGATTAGGCTCTTCTTTAGGGCTTATCTTTCACCTCAGATACCCTTATTGTATTCTTAGCATGATAAGAATTGAAGGACATCTGTTTTCCTCACTCCCAAATCAGAGGCAGCACCAAGATTGGGCTTAGAGACCTACAGCCTTCCATTATCTCCATAAGCTATACCAAAAGTTACTGCAAATCAATAGAAATTACAAGTGAACACAGTATTCTTGCAGAGCAATTGGAACTTCAAAACAGGACCCTCTAGTGACTCCTAGCTAGACTGCAATCCCCAACTCTTACTATAGTTTCTGTTACCCTTTATTATGTTTCCTTACGGGTTTTTATGCTACCTGAGATTCTTTGGGATTTACTTTGTAATAAATGTCCTTCAAGAGATGTGTGCATTGTCACTGGGGTGAAACATTCTGTCTCATATTCACTGACACATAAACAGGGATTGATTTCCTTTATAAATAATTAGTGGGCATGCAGCATAGAGCAGGCTCTGGGGGCACCAGACTCAGGACATGCATAGATGATGGGAATGTGGAAGGGAGGAGGCAAAGGGGATGGAGGAGGAGGAGAGGGACATCTATAGCAGGAGTCTGCAGGAGGATTGTGGGAAGGTTTAACAGAGAATTATGATTGCCCCCAGAAGGAGAGAAAGTGAGATGGCCAAGATCAGTGGGCTTTGATGTCTGGGGCTGGGCTTCATTAGGGTATTCTGCTACATGCTTCTGGGGATGCCCAGATAAGCAAGGCCAGGAGAAATATAGAATCACCAAGTTTCAGAGTTGAGAATTTTATTTAGTCCAATCTCCATCTAATGACTAAATTGTAACCAGGACAACCAGTAACCAGCCTCTGCTATGGCACTTCCCAGGATACAAAAAGGTTTCCAGGGAGAATTAACAAATTCCATTTTTGAGCATTCCAGAATGGTGGATTTGGCATCCCTGTGTTGAAACAAAAGGTGACTCCACATAATTTCCACCCAGAGGTCCTTGTTCTGCTTTTGAAATTGTACCCCCATGTGCCTATGACCCTTCCATGAAGACATGACAGGTCTTCAGGTATTTTGGTAAAAGTTCTGATACCTCCAGAGTCTTCTTGCCAACCTGAGCATTCTCCCTGAACACCTTCTGGTCTTTTCTTGTCCTGCAGAATGCTAGTGATTTCTACCCAGCAGTTTAGTTGGGGTGTGCATGTCTCTACTGCTTTGGCATGTTTATGCTTTAACAGTTTAAACTGAATGATGTCATATATTTCCCATCTTTCATTTGGGTAGAACAATTTCTCTAGTAGATCTCACTTTTTGCTTATTGTTCAAATGTGAAGAACTTTCCTTAGAAACCATGTTTTTCCATTCGTTTATTCATTCATCCAACAAATAATAATATTTGGACACAATTGTGTGCTAGGTGCTCTTTTAGTGGCTGGGTATGTACTGGTGAACAAAACAAAGTGCTTTCCTTCTTGAAGCTTACATATAAGTTAGAGGAGAGAAACAATACATGAAGGGAAAGAAAAACTAGGAAGACTAGGAGGGGCAAGGTTGCTTTTCATATAATCCAGATATGTGCATTGCTGTCTAATTGTATATCTCAGCCTCTGTATTTGCTCCATGCTTATGTCATTCACACGCAAAGAGAGACAATTTTGCATTAGGCCACTGATAGTGCTACCACTGCAAGTACCACTGATGCCATATATTTGTGTGATCAACTATATCAGATAGAAGCTCTGGAAAGATCATGGGCCCCATGTGGCCAGTCTGATTGAGTTTAAAAGCTTTTAACTTGGAACCTCAGTTATTTGTAAAATGGGGATAAGAATAATATCTTTTAAGGTTATAGTTTGGATAAGATGAAATTTTGCATGTAAAGCAAGTTCTAGTTCATAGTAGTCAGGAGGTATTTAGCAAACATCAGCTCCATTTCCTTTCCCCTTTCCGTGTCTGCAGCTTACGTGCTGATAAAAATGTCTGATTGAGAAAGGCTGAGAATTGAGCCACTGGAATTCTTTCTCATATTGACCTTGCTCAATAATTTAGGGTCCTTGAGTATGGTAGGGAGGTTTGGAGTCCATCTAACTGTGGTCCCAATTTCTCCCTGTTCATATCTTTTTCCATAAGCACATCAGCTCAGGAAGATTACTAAAATTATCGTTGTATATGGGATGTGCTATACATATGTATATAGTTTCAGACTGAATTGAATTGTGAAATATAGGATAAAAGTGAAAAAATAGTTGTAATCAGAACAGGATATAGAATATATGGAGGAGAGATGGATGGGAATTAAATGGAGTGGGAGAAGATATGATGTGTGGATGATTTGGCATGGACAGAACTGGGGGACAGAACTGTATGGAAGGGAAATGGGTTGAGGTGAGCACATATAGTAATCAAAGAACAGAGGCATTTCTGAGACTTTACTCTTTCACATCCTTTTTTTGCAGAGACTCTGAACATAACCATAGTGAGCATCTTGGATCTCCGTGTGTTTTGCACAAACTGATGCCAGTGTTGACAGAGACTTAGTGCTGCCATCAAGGGATTTACACTGCCTCTTTAATGTTCCCCTTCTGTGGTAGCTTTACGGCCCTGCTGTCCAACTTAATAGCTGCAGCTTGCCATTTGGCACATGAGTCTCTCTTTGTCCCAAATGCATGAGGAATGGGAAGGGGAGAGAGGCCCTCTGTGTGCAACAGCTGTGTCTATTTCTGGGCTATGTCTGGGTTGGGGCCCAATGACCATTCTGCCCTTAGACTTTTAACAGTTTCCTGCCCCAATAGGGTGGTTTTTCTAAGGGAATGCTATATGTGGCATCTATACAGCTAAAGGAACTGGGGTGTCCATGGGTTACTGGTGTGTACAACTTCTCTTGAAGGTGTCTGACTCTCTAAAAGTTGATGTACTGATTGCATTCCTCTTTAAGTCCAGCAGGGGCTATATCATATCCAAGTGTCTCTTGGTAAGTGAGTGTCATGTGGCACCCCCAGGAGCAGTTCTAGCTGACAGTGATTTATCCATCTTCATTTTCCTGCCCCGTCTTGTCTCAGCATCATCTGGGATTATGGTTAGTTAGCATGCAGTTGGGAGCTAGATCCCCGGGCTAGGGTTTGCCTGGGAATAATTTATCCCAATGGGCTACTAAGGGGCTGATGTTACTGTTGAAAAACTGATAGAGAATGTAGATGTGGTATAAGAGAAACAGTATGGGTTTTGAGTCAGACAGCCTTGCAGGTAGGGCCAGGACTAGAGTTAAGCAAGGCAGTCACTCTCAGGGTCATACAGGTGCAGGGTCCAAACCTGAGAGAGAGACTCTCCTGAAATTTTACATCTTGGGTACTTTACTTGTCTTACCCTGCACCTGACTCTACTTGCAGGGTTTAAATCCTAGTTCAGCCACTTCCTAGCTAGGACTTTGGGAGAGTTATTTAATGTCATGGAGATTCTCTTTTCTCTTCACATTTCTCACGTGTAGAAAGCCAAACACTTTCCCCTCCTAATTCCAGCAAGGATAAAATGAGGTACTATAAGTAAGATGTCAATAGAGGAGATGCTTCTGGAACATTATCTCTCTCCTCCAGTGTATACTCCTCCCTGAAAACAACGACTGACAATAAGAAAACACTGAAGACCTGAGTGCAGTGGCTAAGGGCTATAGTTGATATTCTCATGGAGACTGTTTTAATCTGAGTCCCAAGAGATCTTACAGACAAGGGCTGACCTGTCACACATAGTAGGAACCAATGGGCTACCAAACTAGACTGGGACATAGGATCAATGTCACCAGGTTTCTATGCCTTTGCGGTACTTCTGGAGCAAACCCTCCACCTCTCTGCCCAGAGCAGGTGAACAAGGTGTTATCAAGGAAAGCATTGTGTGTCTGGGGTGCTGCCAGCTTCAACTTTACATCTTCATCTCCATAAACACAACTGCTGGTATCCCCAAAATGTATCTAAAACCATCTCATGAGGAATTATGTCTGATAAAGATCACTCACGTGCTGGTCTTTCCTCATGGTTCTTACCCCATCAGCATGCCCTCCCCATCCCACTCCTTCCAAATCCTGCCTTCTCCTTAAAGTCCATATTATTGTCCTCCTTCTCTTTGAAGTTTTCCTAGCCACTCCAGCTCACTTTTGTTCCTTTGCCTACTCTGCTTTGGAAGATAGTCATCTCAAGCCCTTCTGGGACTGAAGGAACTAAGTTGGGAACTAAGATGTGGTGCTGACTGTGGATCAGGCACTGTGCTGGACTCTGAGCTCTGTCTCTTCTGACATCATCAAGGTGTTCTGAACTTCTCCAACTAGAGATCACTCAGTGAGAACATAGGGCATCAGACTCAGGGCAAATCTGTTGGAAGCAAGTGATATCCTAGGTCACACAGTACCTTAATGACAAAATCTATACTAGATCTCAGATATTCCTAACCAAGTTCTCTTTCCATAGTTACTCCATAATCATCACTAAATTATGTACGGCTGCCTTGTAAATATCCACTGCAGGGCTGGGTAACTGTAAACCTCCTTCAACTAACCATATAGGGATATACTGAAAGGAAGAGGCTGTTTTTGATCAATGTTGTATCCCCATGATACCTAACAACATCTGGTACGTAGGAGAAGCCCTTAAAAAGATCACAAACAAAACCCCAAGCCCCCAAATACTTATTGACTGTAGCAGAGACATTAACATTCCAAAAACAATTCCTACATGGGCAAGGGTTATATTATCTAATGGGATTGATTTCCAATGTTAGCCACCGTTGAAATCCAGCTGGGTGTGATATTTTGGGGTCAGAGACACCTTTCCCATGCCTTTCATATCTTACAGCATAGACAGCGGCACAATCCCCAGTGTTGGAATCTGCTGAAATCCAGGTGACTGAAAAGATCTAATTAATATGGTTTTAATTATGGCAATAATAATACCTACCTCCCAGCATGAGAAGGTAGGATATTAAGTTAGTAATACTAAATTTCCCAAGGGTGCTAAGACCCTTTAAGATGAGTTAATTTGAAAGTTACTGATATGATTCGAGAACAAAAATAAGCATATTTGAAAGATTCCAGAGGGGCAAGCAAACATCAGTATATCAGTCAAACATGCAATCAGTCAGTAATCCAAGACACAATGTTAGGCTCTGGTTGTAGAAAAATATATGCTACTTCTGTTTTTATACCATATGTAATGAGGCAGGACAGGTAAAACATAGATCTCTGCCCCCCTCCCCAGGTTAGTTCAGTGATCTCCTCTTTCTACTTCTTACCTTTCATCCTGTATTAGTTGTTTTAACCTAGCTTATGTTACCTTGCATTGTTATTACTTACTTAAGAATGTGCCTTGCCCCTCAACTAGATGTATAGCCTCTTGAAGGCAAGAGCTTGTTTTGTATTGCTTTGTATCCTCGACTCTTGGCATAGTATTGGCATTGAGTAGGTACATTGTAAGTATTTCTTATAGCTGGAGATTAATTACCAGAAGAGTCATTAATGTTAGCCTTATTTCTTTGGTAAGTTTTCATGAAGATGGAGAGACTTGACAAAGGATTACTCTTGTAGGAGAGAAATAAAAGCTAGGGATAAGGCAGTAGAGTTGGCTTTTATAGGGCATTTACCAACAGGTTCATGAATTTGGAGTTTATTGTTTAGCAAGTGGGGAAGCATTGATATGAGTACATCAGTGGTGGGAGTTCTAAGGTTTCTGAGAATATTGCTCTGAATGTAATTGTGGGCCAAGTCATCATCTGTGTTGCTAACAGACTATCTTTTGTTATTAGCCATATTCTGGATTCACTGAATCAGTGACAATCCTTTATTCCAATACTGTTCTCAAGTTGCAAACTATCCCTAATTTTGTCTCCTTCTATATCCTTCACTGTTCCATCCTAGACCTGAGCATTTCCTTTACTTCCATGCTGTGATGTAAGACCTGAAATTAACATGCAATATTAAATGCTTCCTTGACACCCTTAAGCCACCCAGGGCTTACCCAAAGCCCTACCCATGAGTTCCCTTTCTCTCACCAGATATGTTCCCCATTCAATGAAAAAGAATTTCCAGGTGGCTAATTCCCTTATCAGTAGGACCAGTGCACTCCACCAGATCTTCAACCTGATGGCCAACCCATGAAGTTATTCAAACAAGCCAATTACATCCACTCTAAAAACTAGGAGTCACCTTACCCTCATCACTACAGAGCTTGCTTCCTATAACCCTTACTTGTTCCCAGTCTTTCTGAGGGCAAGCCCTGTGTGGCCCTGCATGGAATGTGGTATCCTCCTCCCCTGGAGCATATGTGACTAATAAACTGTGGTTAATCTCTTCTGTCCAGTCTAAGGTATTATGTATTTGGCCATCTCATACTACTCAGGGTGAGGGATCCATCTTTTCACCCATAGGGTGAATAGGAGGTCATCCACACACATTCCTCTTCCTATCCAGTTACTTTGCACATCAATTGCCAACCCTCCTGATTTTCCTTAACTCAGTAGCTGTGGAAAGGGTGGTGGGTTGCTATCTTGGTCTTGGCAGCCCCAATTGGCAGGGCTCTTGTGAGGATTATTATTGCTGAGCATTTGTCTTCTGAGAATTGACCAGTGCCTGAGTTTCCCAAGACTTGGGTTCGGTGCCTAGATTGAGAGAGAATATGGCTTACTTCTTACACTAATATTATTTATTCAGTCACCATCTTTTATTGAGCATTTATGAAAACTGCATCCTGAACATAGAAAGAAGTATAAGACAGTGTGGCCTCAAGGCACCCACAGTCTGGCAAGGAGACAGACAATAACATCAATAATTTTGACAGAGACAGATATGTGCTATAATAATGAAATGCCTGTAGTATTATTGGAGTTCAGAGGGACAGCAAAGAGAAGAAATTCTGAATTTAACCAATGATAACAGGTTTGAGAAGGCTTCCAAGAGATGAGGATATTTTTGAAGGTCAGGTGAGTCTGCCACCTGGATGGATTAAGGGAGAAAAACATTCCTGAGTAAGGAGATGTTATGTGCTGAAGTTCAGACCACTACTTACCACCTTCACTGTTATAACTCTTACTTGATCCACTGTCATCTCTTGCTTGAGTCCCTGCAGTAGTCTTCTGGCTCCCTGCTTTTGTCCTTGCCTATATCCCAGTGCCCAGAGTGGTGCTTTTAAGATGTCAGTTACATCAGTAGGTTGTCTATGGTCTCTCCATTTTGCTCAGAGTAAAGATAGAGCTCTCCCAATGTTCAAGGCCTCACATGATCTGGTCTCCTTAACTTTCTACTCTCTGCTATTACTCTTCTCTTTTGCTGACTCTGCTCCAGCCTTCCTTGAGGCTCTTTGGGGGCCCTCTTCCCCTGAGGGCTTTCACACAGTCTGTTCCTTTTACTCAGGACACTCTTCTTCCAGATGTCAGCATGGCTGTCTCCCTCAACTCCTTCATTCTCTGCTCAAATGTTCCCTTCTCATGAGCATGCTATTTAATTTTAAACCATAAAAACTCTCGTGCTTCCCCTTTACCTTATTTCATTTTCTCTTTTTTTCCCTATATTACTTATCCTCTTCTTTATATGTTGTATAATTTACTATCGTTTATCATTTGTTTTCTGTTTTCCTGCACTAGATTATAAGCTCAAATATAGTGAGATCTCTGCTGTTTTGTTCACTGGGATAGCCCAAGTTACCCAGAACAGAGCCTAGCACACAGTAGATCCTCCACAAATGATTATTTGTCAAGTGAATGCCTGGATAAATGACAGATTGTGGTGTGCTGGGATGCTTCAAGCAGACAGGTATGTCTGAATGCTTTCAACAAACATGGCTGAAGAAGAGCATACCACTAGACAAGGGGCAGTTCATGGAGGTCTTTGTAGGCTCTGGAGAAGAATTTCCAACTTTATCCTGAGGGGATTAGAAGGTCCCTAAGGGATTTTAAAAAGGGAATGGAATAGCAAGATCAAATATCTATCCCAGTAGCCAAGATAGAAAACCTGGGGGGTGGGGCCGGTGGGGTGGAAATGTTCACTTAAGTAGTCAAGTCTTGATATTTTAACTTTCAAGTAGCTAGGATATAATCCGAGAAAGTCAGAAATCAATATGTGAAATTTGACTGACACGCCACAGAGGCAATAGCACTTGGGCAATGGTGGAGGATGGGCTTAGAGTCTGGCAGGCCTGACTGGAATCTTGGCTCTGGACTGCTCAGCAGAGCAACTGTAAAGAGGGCACATAGATATCCTGAACTCTAGATTTCTCATCACGTTGAAGAGCTGGTGAGGATTCAAGGAGATAAGTATAAAGTATCTGGTTTATATCTTACTTAGAGTAGACAGTGATTGTTCCTGCTTTCTCTCAAGTGTGGGATTATACATGTGTATGACATCTAGGAGATGCCTGAATATAGTTGGAAGTCACCCAGGAAGATGACAGAGCAAGAGAGGGCAAGGTGTAGCTTGGAGACACCACCATGCTGGGTGTGACCTGAGTGATGCAGGCAGAATGAGACCCAGGCAAGACAGGAACGGAAGAATGCTGAGAAACAGACAGACACCAGCGTTTTAGGCTGGAGACAGGTCAAGGAGGAAAAGCTTTGACAGACAACTGCAGAAAGTCTCTAACTTCCCAAATCATGGACAGACATCGTCAGGAGAGGGATGGGTGGAGGGAGAGAGCAACAGCAGGGGGCATACACTATGATATGAAGAAGTATGGTTGTAAACGGAAGACAGAATGGACATTTGAACTAAGCTGGATCATGAAACTATATATAGGTATATATCTATATCTATCTATCTATCTATCTATCTATCTATCTATCTAGAGATATATCTATATAAAGATATATATCTTTGTTTGGCTTTCTGTTGTTGTATTAGAGCAAATTTCCATTTGGGGGAAAGAAGCCAGTAGAAGGAGGATTTGGAAAATGCCAGAAGTAAGGCATGGTGGGTAAGTGTTCAGAGTCTGGGCTGACATTGTGGATTTGCTTCTTTCTGGCTATGTCATCTTGAGAAAGTCACTCTAAACCCCTAAGCCTCAAATGAAAATGAGGATAAAATTATCACCCCCTCTATTCCTGTGTTGGGGTGCCTAGATGGGAGACTTGGTGAAGCCCTTAGCAGTGTACTGAGGAAGGAGCAGAACACTGAGGAAAGAGATAGTATGAAGAGACACATCCCAGCCCCTGCATGGCAGGAGAGAACCTATCTTAGGATGAGGCCTGAGTTTTTTCTTCTGCAAGAGAAGGAGGGAAGGTGTATGGCTTGAGGTGAGGGCAGAAGCAGGGTTTGGGATGGTTGCTAACTTTACCTGCGAAATGTGGGTCAGTACACGTGCAGCCAGGCTGGCTGGTAAGGGCAGGGGTACCCAGAGATACAGGCACAGGATGGGAATCCCAAGCTGCGAGGACAATGGGGAGGAGCTGGGAAGGGTCAACTTCAGGGGCCAGTGCCTAGTGCAGTCACACAGGACCTCATAGTTGAGTTTTAATGGTCTGTGATTTCCACCTTGAAATTTTAATAATTTTATCTTTGAATTGTGTTCTTGAAGTAAATTCAGTGGGAAAATAGGGCAGGTGCTGGGGACTTGGAGCCTGGCTTATGTGTGGTTCTACCTCCCAGGACAGGTTTTCTGCTTCCTGTTCCCCTGTCATCACCTGCCTAAGCCTGGGGTGGGGACTGGGGAGGGTTGAAATCAGAAACACACCTGTGCACTGAGATGCGAAGTAAGGCCCAAGCCTTTATGAGGGTCTGCACTCGTCCACCAGCAAGCATCCTTGCACTGAGAGGAATGCAACATTAAATAGCAAACAAAAAGACACGGAAGCAAGAAGGCGGCTTTTTTTCCTGCTCTTTGAGTGAGGGGACTGCATTTTCCATCTGCGCTGGGCCCCACAAATTACCAGTGCTGAAGAGGACAGTCATCTGGAGAAGCAAATGGGCTGCAGAACAGACTTGGCAGGGCAGCTGGACTTGGGGCTCACCAGTCCCTGGTAAGCAAGCAGGATGGGATTCTGCAGAAGCTCCATCAGCACAGACACAGGAGCATAAGAAGCAGAGAGGGCAGGAATTAGTGAGGGATGCCTGTGCCAGGTGAGAATGGTAGAACATTAAGGGGGCACTAGGGAAAGAAAATCCAGAGATCGGGGGTAGTAGACTGGGTAGAGAAGGAATTCAAATCAGAGGGGAAAATGTGAAGATGCACCACGAGGAACGGATTTAGAAGGAGCCAGGTACAGAAGAAAGTAGCTTCGTGGAAGATTTGGCCAGAGTAGGGAATTTGAGAGTTCAAATTTCCAAACTAGAATATTTCCAGAGCAAGTTCCCTTTCATCTCATTAGTAAAGTTTGTAATTTGCCTTTTTTCTTTTTGCCCTGCATTTGCAAACAAAACATTGCTCTCAGATTCAAGATTCAGACTTCTGAATCATAGTGCAACTCATTTTTTTGTATAAGTAACATATGTTTGGTGTCTTTAAACACAATTACTTTTGTATAATAAAAGTGTTGATTTGATGATGCGACATTTTCTGCAAGTGTGTTTAAGAGAGTTTATGTTTTCATAAGTTGCAATGAAACTCAATTATGTATGTGTAATAAGGCTTCTGATTGTTACACTTAGACTTTTCTGTATAATGAAGCCAGCAATTAGAATTTGCTTGCTCTATGGCTTAGGAAAACACACTTGTTTTGGAGACAAAAGACTCTTAATGAGCCCCCTTTTTTGTTAATTTTTTTTTGTTGTTGTTAAAAACCAGTCTATAACTCAAACATATAATTAGATTTCTTAAAGGTTTGGGTTTTTGTTGTTGTTGTTGTTATTTTTTTCCTCTAAACACAAAACAAAGCAAAAAGCAATAACTTTGAGGCACACATTGTTTCAAAGCTATGAATCTTGCTATGATCTGCAGTTTTACCTTAGAGGCACCTCCAGTGCGTAATGTTGTCCCACTTTGCCGAGGAGGCAGAGGCCTGGCTTGGCAGCTGTCTGATTGAGTGGAGAAATGTTCAGTCTGGACGCTGCTTTGCGGTGAGCACTGGTATTCTGCTTGAGTGTCAGCCTCAAGGTTAACCCGGCTCAGGAATCGTGTCCTGAGGCCTCCCCTCCCCAAGGCTACTACTTACCTCTGAGGTCTGCCAGTGCTAAGGTGGATGAGCCAGTCCCTGGGCTGACCATGTGAGTGCTGGCAGTTATCTCAAGGGCCAAAGAAAGAACCTCCCTTGCTATCTCCCTTTCCATCTCTGCCAGAGTGGCAGCATTCATTGTCCCCTCTTCGCCGTTGGCCATTCATTTCACTGCTGGCCATTTGTGTTGTTTCCACAGAAGGCTGTTTCTCCCCTGGTTGTTCTAGCACGTGGGAAGGGCCCATCGGTAAAACTTTCTCCTTTATGTATAAGTTTGGAGGAAGCCTTTGTGCCTTTCAAGATGTTTTCCATGAAGCCTATCATTAGAAAGATTCTGCTCTTAAAAATGCTAAACTATTTTATCATTATTGATCATTAATAGTTTAATGAAAATTCATTTTCAAAATTTATAATATACTGAGAAGTTTTCAGTGATCTATCAGTCAGTGTCCAGCAAGAAAAAAAAAAGCAGAAAACTCTGTCTATGTCAAGCAGAAGAGGATTTAATATAGGTAGTTGGTTATACACATGCTGGAATAGCAGCAGGAGAAACATGGCAGCATGGTTTTCCCTCTGCTGATGCTCATGTGGCTGGAGCTCCATGGCAGGCAAATATTGTAACCATTGGAATCACTACCCTATGCTGCCAGCAGGAACCAAGGAGCTCACACCCTGATGATCAAACTGCCAATGATATTGCCAGAGCCTTCAAATCCCCTGAGGTTCCATCATTGCTAGAGCCAGGAGGAGAATGGCTTCCCTCTCCTTCCTGTTTTCCTGTCTCCAGTGAGCACCTCTCAGTAGCAGCCTATAGCTGGCCAAGGATTCTGGGCCCAACAATTTCCAGGCTTTCATCCCCAGTGATAGATAGGAAGGCAAAGCAGGGAAGAGATGGGTCTGAGTATCAACCTACCATACTGGGGTTGGCACACTGGGGGCATGTGACAAGAGTGGTCTAGAAAATACAACCTTGTAATCATCAGCGACATATCCCAGCAAACCCCGACCACAGCTGTGTAGTTCATGTTCAATCAACTCTCTGAGCAGTGGAGGAGGGAAAACACAGTGGGGCATTCTGTCGGGAATTATCAATATGAAGGAAAGACGGGTCAAGTCTGATTGCTGGAATTAACAATGTGCAAAACTAAGAAGTACTCCATTCAGCCCTTCTCAGAGGCAGACTTTTAAATTTTAAACAAAGGATCCAATTAAATTTGATCCAATTTAAATCCATTCAGTTCAGAAACCTTTATTAAATATCTTCGATGGATTGTGCCCTGGGCTAGATAGTATAGGAGTTACAAATTTGTGGCTGGCAGGCAGGCTCTGTGCTGCCACTATAGATCTAAGTTAGAATAGACTTCCGGTCCCCCAAACTCTCGGTTTTGGTTTCTTTGTTATTTAAGTGCATAGACTGTATATCTCCTTGGGAGAGGCATTATCGTCCCCATGTTTCATATAAAAGCTCATTTATACTGAGAATTTCTTATGTGCTAGTACTGTGCTGAACTCTAGAAAAAATAGAAAAGCAACATCTCATGAAATTCTACCAGGATCCTTGTGTTCAGCTATAACCTTACACTTTATTGTGCTTTTCACATAGATGAAGAAACTCAAGCTCTCAGAAGTTAAAATGACCTGCTCAATGAACCACTGGGTTGTTGGCAAACTGCTAGTCCTTAAGCCCTAGGGTCACGCTAAGATGTGGTGTTTCTCAGATAAAGGTCCATGTCTGTGATCTAGTCCAAGGAGTTGTGGTATTATTTAGTTCCAAAGATTTTCACACTTAGCTGCACAGACGAGGAATTTTGTGCATTTGATGTTTATCCCAGCTTTGACATTCCTGAGCCACGTTGCCATATTTGGCCTCCATTTCTCATATGTAGAATGAGAGGTTGAGTAAGAGACTCTCCACATGGAAGCAGGGCTTATACAGGTGGCTCCGATACCTTCCGTTTTCCCTGTCCCATTTACAGTTTAATTTTTCCTCCCATCATACCTGTCTCCTCATTGCCTGTTTCACAAGTCATTCTTGTTTCACATAGTGATTGTATTATTGCCCACCTGGAACA
This sequence comes from Lynx rufus, assembly GCF_022079265.1. Taxonomy (NCBI): domain Eukaryota; kingdom Metazoa; phylum Chordata; class Mammalia; order Carnivora; family Felidae; genus Lynx; species Lynx rufus. Next base: position 4,713,752 of record NW_025814837.1, on the reverse strand, counting down.
TGTTCCCTTTACTTCCTACTTGTCCAGAGTGGACTCACTCTCCAGGATCCTCCTGCAGATGGCCTGCAGTCTAACCTTCAGAATGCACAATGTTCTCACCTTCCTCTGAACTCATATTTGGCATATATTTGGCAGAGGTTTTTTTCTGAACTGCCCACTTGACTGGGCATTTTTATTAACTTTTCACATGGGCAACCATGGTCTCCCCAATGTTTGAACTTTAGAAGTTAGGAGCTATGCATGTGCCATACTTTTCTTGTGTCCTCATAATGCCTGGTATGGACTCAGCACATGTGGGTGTTATGAATTATCAATTAGTGAAGGAGCTGGTGAACCATCTACTTACATGTTATTGGGTCAGGGGATGGAGGGGCCAATGTAGACTGTGAGGGTTAGGAAGAGGTCCCCTGAGAAGGTGGGCTTGGAGTAGAGTTTTGAAGTTTGGAGAGAATTTAGAAAGGCAGAGGCGATTGAGTATGAAGAGTATAAATGGCATAGCAAAAGTAAGGAAGATGTGGGGAAACAACATGATACTTGAGAGAGTCTGCAGGGAGAACTGTTAGTTGAAATATGTGAACCAATTCGGTTGGTAGATGACAAGCTCAGGATATGGAGTCCATGGGAAATAGACTGGCATCAAAGAATCAAAGGCAGTGGTTAATCTAGAGGGTTACTCGGCACTTTCTGTGTGCTGGGGAGACAAAGTTGAGGAAGACATAATAATTTCTTCTTGATTATATAGGAGTTTATAATGAAGACAGAGGTATGGAGACAAGGTCACAGTGAGCTCCCACACCAAAAGCAATACAATTCATATGAACAGGAGAAGTGTCTCAGGACTGGGCTCAGTAAACCCTGGGGTATGGTAATGGTAGGCATGGGCCATGAAGGCAGAGACCTGGGCCTGAATCTCAGCTCTGGAATTTAGTGGCTGCCTTATCTATGGGCAAATTTCTTGATTTCTCTGGGCCTCTGTTTCATTATCTGTAAAATTGGGTTCACAATAGTGCAATAGTAATCATAGGGATACAATAGTAATCATAGGGTTACTATGAAGATTAACTAAGATCATGGATGTGAAATTAATGTAGTGTAGGACCTGTGTGTACACTCTATAGTTGTTACTGTTGGATATTTATTTAAAAGGAAGAGAAGATGACCTGTGATTGAAAAAGACTGCTCTGGACATCATGAAGGTGCCATGTTGGGTGGACTTTGAGGAAATCGTAGAGCTTAGCAGACGGAGACTCAAGACTGGGCATGCTAGAGAGAGTAGACAGCTCAGGGGTCTGTGTAGGGATGAGGATGTGTCTGGCCCCTGTGGGGAACAATAGATTGCCCAGTTTTCTGGAAGCAAAGGGTGAATGACAAAGAGAAGAAGTGACAATTTGGACACAGCGAAGGGCTATGCAGGGCCTTACCTGTCAGGTCGTTAAGCTTATTCTTACTGGCGCAAGCAAGGAAGTAGCTCTGCCATTGCTGTGGACAGAAACAGGTGACACCAGGCATGGCTGGGGATGGGATCCAGAGCAGTAAAAAGGCCGGAGGGGCACTATCCCCCAGATCTGCTCTGGTTAACCTATTAAGGGAAATTCACTTTTTTTCAAAGTCAGTCTCGGAGAGAGAAAGCCATGTGAATCCAAATATCCGGGCAGCAATCCCCAGCGGCACCAAAGGTAATGAAACATTGGTATCTGCTGCTCTTATCTGTTATTGCTGATATTCAGATAATGATGCCAATACCCAGCTTGGGAGGGAGAAGGAAATGCTGCTGGTGCAGCTTCTTTAGTTCATCTCCTGCAGGGATGAGAGGAAGGCCGAGGAGGCAGGGAAGGCACCCTAAAAACAAACCCTCTTCCTTATTGTGGTGTAAAGTGGGACCAAAATAAGCTACTCCCTACCATGAAGAGCCATCTGAAAATGATTAAAGTTTCCCCACCCTTCCTGCTGGCTGTAGTGCTTGGTTTAATAACAATTGCACCTCATAGCTAAATAGTGTTTTATAATTTTCAAAGTGTTCTTATATCTAGTATCTCATTTAGTGTGCATCATGAGGAAAACTAGACTCAGGAGATGATAGGACTCAGGCAGGGAACTTGTCTAAGGCCATTTTGCCACCTCTAGCTCATCTTGAAGGAATTAGGTCAAAGTGGGGAAGGTGGAGAATAGGGATGCTCATCAGGTGGTCTCTGGTGGATCTGAGATCAGAACTGGAAGGTGAGAAGCGGAGTGGCAAGCCGGCCTTAGCTGCCCCTTCCACACCTATGACAGGCATTGACAATGGGTCATGACAGGCTTTCCTCTGAGTGCAGACAAAGCCTCAGGGTCCTTCTCAAAGCAGTGCTGGGCAGCCACTACCAATTGATCAGAGCTGGCACTCAGGATGGATTCTATTTGCTCTCCTGCATTAAGGCATTGTCCAGAGCCTCTCCTTGTTAAAATGTCAATAGTGGAATGTTAACGTATTAAACCATTATCAGCCCCTGGCACCTTCATGTGAATTCATTTGTCAGATTGCTGTGTGCAAGCCCTCAGAGGAACTAATCTGGAATGGAAGAGTTTGTTTACTAAGGAGTGCAAGCCTGGTAGGAGCATGATCACTAGTGGTGACTCCTCCTGAAGATATTCAGATTGTTTAACAATCTCTTGAGAAGATGTATTGTCTATATTTAAAAGTATAGTATGAGACCTTGGGCAAATCACTTAACCCTGTTCGGTTCTATTTCCTCACCTGAAAGATGAGAACACTGACATCTGATCTGCCAACCCCAGAATAACTGTGAGGGTGAAAGCTTGTGAATGTGTTTTGTATTTTATAAAGTATTGTACAAAGGCAAGGGATGATCATTTAGCTACATTAGGAAGAGACAAGCTCCCATTCCTCAAGTCAAATGCACATGAAGGGTAAGGAAAAGAGAAAGAGAAAGGAATTAATATTTATTAGGTTCCCAATTGCCATTCATCTTAAATATATCAGCCCATTTAATTTCCACAACCACCCAGTGAAGTTGATACTGTTGAGCCCGTAGTCCTGTGGACCACATAGCCAGTATTTTTCAGAGACAAGATGCAAACCCTGGTGTATCTGAGCACTCCTCATACATTATAATCCAGGGCTTCACCCGCACACACGTGCATCCTCTCCTTTGCCGAATGCTTCCTGCGGAATGAGTTAGGGACTCAGGTCAGAGTGAGATAGGTGGAGAACAGCAGCTGCCCTGTGACCAGAGCCCTCCAGCCAGGCAGTGCCGGCTGGTGATTTGGAGACCCACAAGAAATTATTAGAAAGGCATGATGGGAAGATCAGAAAGCTGTTCCCCAGGGCTGCAGCAGGGTAAAGGGCAGCCAACTAGAGCAGAAGCATCCAGAAGTCCTTTGTACTTGGTGTGGTTACTGCACAGTCCCCATGGGGGCAAAGATTAAGCCACAGAGGGGCAAGGCTGGATTTCAGGTGAAAGCAGCCTGTATAGCTGTCAGAGGTGTAAGTGTAAATCCCGAAATGGGCCAAAGTATCCAGATTCTCTGCGAACATTTTAACCATCTAATCATCTATTCTAGTTATATCACTGTATCAAAAATGGATATGCAGTCTTGGTACATATGGCCTAAATGATACATGTTCATTGAAATGCTTAAAAAATACAGTGGCATAAATAAATACCAGTTGTTTGAAATACTTTTAGTTTGGCTTTCATGTGTTTGAGGAGTTGCATGGAGTTTGGCACGCCATGATGAAGTAGACATACATTTGCTGCGTACTTTGGGTGTGGCTGGGTGGGATTTGATGGTTTGGGGATAAGTGATGCTCACTCCTACAATGTCCCTGAGGCAGGTGGAGGTGTAAAAGATCATTTCAATGTAACAACTGATTTTTTCATGCTCTCGTACTTAATACCTCAAGTCAAACATCTTTGACATACTGGGCCAAATAATATGGAATACCGGTTTGTTTGTTTTTTTCATGCTCTAGTTAAACATAGTTTGTACCAAAGGCCGAAGGTAAAGTTGGAGGAGGGGAAATGGAGTGCTATACCCACCAGCGTGGAGCTGGCCTATCTTCCCTGCCCTGTGGTTTTGCTTCACTTGGGAGAGAGAAAACTCAGGGCACTTACAGAGGAGAGACATTGGGTCCGATGGGTTCTTCTACAGCATGGAAGGAGGAATCTGCAGAAATAGCATCTCTTCTGGTTTCTTTACTGATGTGCAAATCTGTATAGTCATGCTTCCAGGACGCTAAGGGGAAAAAAAACTTGAAGGATGTGGGATGAAAGGAGGAAAAACAGCAGTACAAACAAGAACCAGAGATGGGGAAGGCCGAATTAGTAGACCATAGCTCAGTCTGCAGGTCAAGGAGTTGTCATGTTATACTGCATACAGAATGAAAGTAACAGCCACAGCTTCTCCAGCACTTCAAAAGAATTCCAAAGTGGCATTCTCAGCTCTCTCAAAGCCGTGGCCCAGGGAGAGGCTGCAGCGGCCTGGCACAGGATCCTGGATCACAGGATCAAGAGACATTCTGGCTCTTTTATGAACAAGATCACCAATTATCAGGAAAAAGGATTTTGCTTGTTCTATGAGGTGCCAAGGGATAGAAGCAGGTCCTAGTGATGGGAATTGTGAAAAGATGTATTTTGACTCATTATGTGATAGATCACTCTAACAAAGCAGAGTGGTCCAAAGATGGAATATTTTGCCTTAGGCTCTCCTATTCCTGTACCCAGTGTACTGACACTATGGACTAAGTTTGCTGAGGGTGTTTAAACGACTGGTTCCTAAACCTGACTGTGTATTGGGCTTACCTGGGGAATTTCTTGAAAAATATGGAATCTTAGCCTCCTCCTCTAGAGAGCGTGTTTCAGGAAGTAACAGTGGAGAACTGGGAACTTATATTTTTAATAGATTTCCAAGTGACTCTTGTTTGTGGAAGAATATCTGGAATAATTTTTTATGAACTATATTAAACCAGTGTTTGGGTAGTTGCACTCAATGTTCTCCAAATCCATTCCTCTAAACTCAGTTAGAATTCCAGTATTAAATCCACCTCAAATTTCTAGCTCTTTTACTCTGAGCAAGTCAAGTTCCGTGGCTCCCTATTGCATTCAGTGCTCCTCTCTGAGCTCCTTTCATGGGCTCCATGCACCCCAGGTCTCTGTCTAGCATGTCTCTATCCAAAGGAGCAGCTGAGTCATATGGAAGAGTAATTTCCAGGTTAGATTAATTACATGAAAATATTTATGATTTTACATTAAAAATTCTAATAGTTTATCCAGTAAGCACTCCTACAGAAATAAAGTAATAACCTTGCTATTTTTATTAGTATTGATAATAATCATTATTTCTCAATAATGTTATGAAGGTATGTATTTCTTTAATTCAAGAAAGCAACTACCCAGAGTCTAGCTTGGTTTTCATCAATCAATCAATTACCCCTCCGTCACCCGGATATCATTTTATCTTACATGTATTTGATAGAGAGAAAGTAAACTGAATCTTTTTACTATCTTATGCATTTGGACACAGAATAAATAGCAGGGAGAGGAAATGCTCAACTCACAATTCAGCCGTGCAAGAAATTTCTATCCTTCTTGGGATGACAAAAGTGACTCCTCAGAATGTGACTCTGGCTCTTAAGTAGGATAGCATGCAGGTTCGGACAACACCTCCTGACCCTGGAGGGTTTCTGTGTGCTCCAAGCAGACAAGGCCTTTCTAAATGTCATGGCTTGTTTGGGGTCACTTGGCCATACCACCTGGGGGTCAGACATGTGCAGACAGAACGGCGGTTGGTCTATATTGCATGACAAAAGCCAATTACAGAGCGGAAAAACAGCCCCATGAGGGTGGGTCAGAATGAGCAGTGTGGTATTGTAAGGCTGTATTTGAACTCATCCTGACCCACGCTTCTTGGAGAACTGATGCTCACAGAGAAGGGGACAGCACTGAGCTGCTATAGAGCACCATAAGCTGATCATGAGAAAATGAGAGAGAGATTGATTCAGAATTAAGCTTAAGCTTAGGGCCTCACCACAGGCAGCAGCAGAGTGATGATAGTCAAGGATCTGGATGCTGCAGACAAATGTGAAGGCAGCCATATACCGTGGGAAGACCCACAGTGAGAGGGGGTTGGTTACACTGAGGCCAAGAGCAACAGGCAAAAGATGAGGCGACCCAGCAGTACGTAATGTGAGAAATCCTTCCTTCCTGCATCCCATTTGGGACATGTGAACAGAGGTCCCCTCCTGGAAGGGAGACATATTAATTCTATGACCTTAAGGACAAGTTGCAGTACAATGACCCACATAAGGACTGTGAGTGACAGGCCCTCAGGGGCAATCAAGATACACTTAGAATTGATGCAAATCATTGTGCGTGGCACTGGGAAGGTCATGGCGACAGTGAGAGAGATATGGTTTGACCTGAGAAGTGAAGTGGATTTGGAAGGAAAAACAGAGATCAAACCACTCAAATTATAATATCCATCCTTTCTTTTTTCTTTAGTGGGAACTCTGCAGATTCAAAACCAAATCAGTTGTCAGTATCAATGCAGATACCTTTAAGTGAAATAGCAAATCACAAAAGCTAAGGATCCAGGTATTGTAGATTAATTGCATTAAGCCACCTGTTTTCAGGTCCCAATGTTAATCTATTCCCACACTCTGTCTCCTTTTTGGATCTCATGTTGTTGCACATATCACTTTCTGATTTGCATTATAAAAGGTATTTATTGAGGGAATGCTGCAGATCCGCAGTTGATGTTGGTGTCTTGAGGAGAAGTAGGCCATTTGATTCATTTTTTTATACCTAACTCCCCCATCTCCATGCTCTGTATGCTGCGTTTCACATATTGAACTACGTACATGTGCTTTATGAGAACACCGTCCTAGACACTAGGGATATACTCAGGAACAGGACAAAGTTGCTGCTCTATTACCTAATTATGAATAAATAGTACTTTTATTTTTTATATTTATTTGTTTTATATATTTATTTTATATTTATTTGTTTATATATTTATTTGTTATTTGTTTTGAGAGAGAGAGCATGCGTGCACTCATGCGTGCTCATGGATGAGTGGGGGAGGGGCAGAGAGAGAGAGAGGGAGAGAGAGGAGAATCCTAAGCAGGCTCCACACCTTCAGCTTAGAGCCCAATGTGGGGCTCGAACCCACAAACCATGAGATCATGACCTGAGCTGAAATCCAGAGTCTGATGCTTAACCGACTTAGCCACCCTAAATAGTACCTTTTCTGAAACAGCTAATACTGTTAGAATTAATAGTAACAGATCCTATTAACTCTCTTCTGATGTAATGTGCACATATCTTAGAGGTTAGTTTGAAAAGAGACCTCATGGTGCAGGCAAAGAATGAGCTGGTTGTCAGAAGGGTCAACTGTATGAACAGGTGTCAATAGTGTATGTACTTGGGAGGAATTGCCCCCTCAGGCTCTGTAAGGGTTAAATACACAATCTCAAACAGTTAAATACACAGTTTCAACTACTCTGTTGGAATTTTGACTCCATTGCTATTTTAGGGCATTGGTATCTTTCAGTAGAGTTGTGTGTGACCTGGAGCAAGTGAGTTAATTGTCATATTTTGTGTTTTCATCTGTGAATGGGGGATAATATATTTAACTGATCTTGTTGTGAGGATTCAATTAGGTAATATGTCAAAATACTCAGCAAACAGCCAGGTACTTTGTAAGCACTCAATATGAATCAGTCAGACTTTCAAGGAGCAGTTTGTATTATTAGTAGTGCTTTTTCACTTGCATGGATTGGACATTTAGTCTCCTAGATGTCAGAAACCATGCCTCTATTTCTCGTGGACTTCATAGCAACTAACACACAGTAGGTCTAGTAATTTCTTGTCAAATTGCTTCTTTTGGTTCTTACAAATTCTACCAAATTGCCTTGCCTCCTGCTATGCTGTTCTGATACAGCGTCTTCATACACTCCGCGTTTTGTGGTAATAAAATGTAGCAATGAATGTAGTCATGGCATTAATTACACATGGTTCATGCAGCATCTGAAGTGAGTGAAAAAAGAAGGAGAATTTGATTACTCCAAGGCATCAGGGCCTTTCAACCAATAATAATATACTGTCTCTACTAAGTACTTCTGGATGTTCTCTGTAGACGGGACATGCTGTTTTATATACAAGGGGCATAATCCATTCCCATGACATCATGTGGTCAGAGAGTCAAATGACTGCCATACTGAGGAGAGAGAGGGCAAGGGATTCCTTTCCTAAAAAATCAGTTTTAGTTTTCCTCTTCTAGAGCTGCAACACAGGGCATTTAAGAGGTGACAGTACTCTATAAGGTCATAAGGAAAGAGATGTATTGGAGCAGAAAACTATGTGTGGGGCCTGGAGATTGAGGCTAATTTTCTGAGATTCAGTATGTCAAAGAAAGGTTGTACATGCATGTATGTATGTGTGTATGTGGACATGCTTGTGAGTGGGTGTGTATGTGCATACACAAGGCTTATAGGTACATGTGTGTGCATGCATAAGCATGAGTGTATGTGTGTGCATGTGAGTGCCCTGTATATGTGTGTGTTCTGATTCTCTGTCCCCAGTCCTCTGCCCCTTTCTTTTTGCTGGGTTATCTATCTATCTATCTATCTATCTATCATCTATCATATATTTAGTTGGCTATCAATCAGCTCTATATTTTTATTGAATAGCAAGGCTTTATTGAAAACACTCTATGGCAGCCACCCAGTCAAATGTATCTGTGTAACAATCCTTGGAGGTTACCTTGAGGAACCAAGACTTGGAAATTTGCCAAAGGTCAGCCACCTTGTGAGTGGCCCAGCAGGGGTTCAAGTTCACTAGCACTGCTGTATCTATAAGGTCTGCTTTGAAGATTCTGCCTTCTGGTCAATGTGTCTTCTTTGCAACACTCTCATGTTTTTCAAATTCCTTTTTCAAATTCATGTTTTATATCCAGAAACCTAGCCATGATTCTCCTGTCTGTCAAATTAGTGTCCATTCCTATAGCCAAGCCACCTTTCTTCCCTTATATAGTACAGGGCAGCATTTTTAGTACCTGCTTCAGAGTAGTGGGATTCTATTTCCCTGACATTGTACAAAGATTATTACTTTTCAGACCTGGACTCCAGAGCCCATGGGAATTTCCATGATGAATTTACAAAGTATGAAGATCAGTCACAGGTTCAGTAAGGTGGCCAGAAGGTAGAACTGACCAGAAGTTAAGAGAAAGGGATGAGGTGAAGAGGTTTATGTGACACTTGGCCTCCTGAGTGCCTCCGGGTCATCTTGGAACCAACAGCAGATCCAGAAATTCTATGAGGGTCTTTTGAGCACAGAGAGCCATGCAGATCAACTACCCACCAACCCCTGCAAAACCACACAGGAAGGAGGGAGTGGAAGCCTTCCAGAGTGTAATAGGAACTTCATATGCAGGCTTCCCCCCACTCAGTCTGGTTTGAATGCAAGACAAATTTTCCCTGCCCACATGGCCTCTCTTAATAAACTGCCATGAAATGTGAAAATTCCCACTCTAAGATAAAATATCAAGGAGGGCTGATAGAGAAAATAATGGCTGTATTAGTAGCATCTTAGAATGAATGCATTTACTGGACTAGTCTTTGAAGGAAGCAGTGACCTGAGAGGCTGAAACTGAAGACTGTCAAGTCTTTATGGCTGAGCTCTTCAATATGGTAGCCATTAGCCACGTGGGACTGTTGAGCACTCAAAATGTGGCTAATCCAAGCTGGTATGTAAGTGTAAAAGATGCACTGGATTTTGAGAATGTATTATGAAAAGATGAGCCCAGCCTATCTCATGAATAACTGCTTTATATTAAGTGCATGTTGCAGTAATAATTTTTGGATACACTGGGTTAAATAAAATATATTTAAATTAATTTAACTTGTTCCTTATTACTTTGTAAAATGTGACTAGTAGAAAATTTAAAATAACGTATGTGGCTTGCATTTGTAGTTTTGTTTATATTTCCTTTGGCTAGTGCTATTCTAGAAGTATAGCCCAGTGAGGGTCTTTGGGAAATGTGGGATTTCTGTGTACAGTGTTGATGGTGGGTGCTAAAAGTATACTTTACCTACATTCCAAGCTCTCTCGGTCAGAACCTGCCTATATCAGCTTATGAAAAATGGGTCTCTTCTGGTGAATCAAATATGTGTCATACATGTGCATAACTTGGCACTTTCTTTCCCTAATAATCAAATCAGCCATTTGTCTTCTACATCTAAAACATCTTTCTAGGAGAACCATATTCTGTACCTACCACCTGTCTCTCACCCAGTCTGCTTTGACAGGCTGGTCTACTCCTATGTACTCATTCCTTGTTCATACTGATATCTTAAAAAAAACAAACAAACAAAAAAAGAAAAACAAAAAACCCCAACTCATTATCTCACTTGTGTCTAAACATTAAGCACCCTCAAGTCTCATGAAACCTTCTTTGAATGCATGGGTCCTCATTAATCTTCCTGCACTGACCTTCTTGGTTACTTAGTTCCCAAACTGTAGCTTTGCTTGCATACTGTCTATCATTCTTCTCTCACGTCACACATATAGGTCTTGTCTTCTGCGTCATATTTTATCTCCTACTGCTAGACACATCAACAAATGCTTGATTGTTAGCATCACTGTTTTGCTCTGCCTTGTCATGTCCTCCCATTAAATTTGTACCCTTCATGGGTCAAGGTGGTGATGGCAAACAGCTTGAGGCCAGGTCCTGTGATTTCTGCATTTGAGGGTTCATTTTTAAGCTTGATATTGTTCACTCAAAATGTGTCCATTTGTTACAAAAAGAAGGACTTGGTGGCTTCTGACCTACCATGACTTGTGAGCGCTTGGCTGGGCTAGCTGCCATAAATGTGTCCCCTGTGGGCCCGACATGATGCTTGTGATTCTTCCAACAGAGACGTGTTTCCCTTTATAACTTGGTCTTCTTTGAATATGTAAAAGCCCTTTGAGAAGGAGCACTTATTCATCCCCTCACCCAAGAAAAGAGTGAGGCTGTTGGGAGATGCTAAGTGGGATTCTTATGAGAGTCCTGAGAGAGAGAAAACATTCAGGAAGTGTGTGTGTGTGTGGGGGGAGCTAAAAATATAGTTGGCCTTCTTCCCAAAATTCCCAAGGGCAAGCCCTTTCGTGGGTCTAGAAAGAGTTCGCATCCCTGCTCTTCCTTCATCCCTGCAGAGCCAGAGCTGGAGCAATAAACCTCGTGTCAGTAAATCAACAGAGCTGAGAGATCAGTCAGTCAGTCAATCTTAAGAGCATTCTTGGATTTGTGGATGCCTTGAGAAGGATGCTTAAAGAAACCGGGGATAGGGTAGTTATTAAAAGAGATTAAAGGGTATTAGCTAGTGCCTCAGCAAGTTATAATTAAAAAAAGGGAATGGAAAGGAAACAGGAGACTAATTTTTCCAGTCGCTGAAATTTCAAGGAGGAGTGAGCTGGCCTGTGAACCATTACCGCTTTATATTAATTCTCCTGTATGGTTAAATCTAACCCAAAGACATGTCTTTCTCAGTTGGAAATGTCCTAGTCAGTTTCACTGTATAATACAGAGAGGAGGCAGCCCGGGAGACCAGGCAGCCATGTTAACTTCAGACTGTATTATTCTCTGAAGGATATTAAATTCTGTTCTGAAAATAAGTGAATTATTTCTAGGTCACACCCTTGACACAAGGAGAGGGAATTATCATGATGTCCATCTGGGGAAGTTGAGTCCCAGAGAAGTAAAATAATAGATCCTCCCAGAACACCCAACAGTCATGTATGTACCACTAAGCAGCCCCATTGTGACATGCACAGCAGTGATTTAGTCCCTTTGCTGGTTGTTAGGATGGCAGAAGGAAGGCAGGAGGCCACATACCAGATGAGGTGTAACAGGGTCTCTCCAGTTCTTCACTCTCAAAAAACTCATCTATTTCAAAAGTCTTAGATTTCCTATTAGAAGTTCAGTAACTTCAGACATCTCTGTTAACATGCAAACTGAGTAGCACCATGTTTCATTGATGCCATTCATCTACCCTTAAGTAAGGATTCAAGGTCTGAGAACTGTTTTTGGAGAAAGGCTAGATCATTATATTAGTGGGTAACTGATGAAATAGTGGAATAGACCCAATATTTCACCCTCATACTTCTGCAGAAGCTTAGCTTTGATTGTTAATATGTGTAATTTTATTATTTAAAAAAGATCAGACAACAATGTATCTAAAGCTCTTGGTATTACTTAAGAGAGAACATTTTTTTAAAACGAGCCACAAATCAAGACTTAAATGAGACAAATGTCTGGTTGTATGGAGACTTCTGGATTTCTGGTGGATTTTTAAATTTTTAATCCCTATATTCAGGGTTACATGAATTTAGTAGTCTCATAAAACTTTCCTAGTCCATGGCAGATTAGAAAGAACATAGGGAAAAATGACAGAATCAGAAAGTGGCAGGTGACAGTCTGAGAAAAAAGAGAAAGAAAAGAAAATTTTAAAAAATTGTAAGATTTTCAAAAGGCACAGCAGTCTGAGATCAACTGTCATAGCAGCTAACATGCTTTATACGTCAAGACACCCTCAGATATCACTTTGTGCCATTGCAACAACCACTGATTTTCACTAGGGGTGGCCGCAAGGCATAGGAAAACACTGGAATTAGATTCAGTTTCTATCCAAGGTCTAACTTAAGACTCATCTCCTTGAAGAGGTCTTCTTGCCCCACATCACATAGCTTTCTTCTTTGATTTCCACAGCACTGTGGCAACTCTGCTGATTGATCAGTGATTATTGCCTATCAATCTATGGCTTTTTTATTACACATATTCTGTACAGCCTTGTGGTAGCTTTGCCTCCCCATCCAAGGGCTTGCTTCTTTAGGTCAGGGACCTCACCTCTTCTTTCTTCCTTCCGTTTCCTAATTCCACAGGAAGCATGTATTTACTTCTGGAAAATTCTTGATGTGTAGAATGTCTAAAAGTGAATCTAAGTAGTCTTTTCTGTACCCGTGAGCTTTTGATTGGCTGATGTCCATTTGTCTCCTTGTCTGTGAAATACAAATCTCCAAAAGTCTACTTCAGGAATGTCTGAGATACTTTTAAAAATTTGTTCTCTACTTCTCATTGTCTAGGCCCATGGCATGCTGGGTAACCTTGTTGCCTAACTACACCCCAGCAGAAACACATCTTCTTCCAAGACTTGAAGTCCCTACAGATAATAAATATATTAATGCATTGATTTATTGTTGCAATCCTAAAAATTGGACAGAGCTAATGCAAATTTCTCTCCTGTATTCTCGTTTCCGCTGTTCCTTATCTATCCTACCGTATCTTTGGTCACAGTAATTTCTCCAGTTTCTCCTGTTCACTTGCCTCCCTCCCTCACTCCTCTTAGGTCATAGTGAGTGCTTCTGCCTGGATCTCCCTCCATCCCCAGGAGTCACTGTCCTTTGCTAACAGACCCTTTACTCCCTTGCATTCTTTGCTGGTGAGGTCACTTCATCAAACTAAAGCTCATTAAAGGAAAAGGCAGAAAGGCGATTCAGCATCCTGACCCCAGATATTGTAGCTGAAAAAGCCCTTTGCCTTTTATATTTCAACCTGAATAGGTGTATGACTCAGTAGTGGAAGGATTTGTAGCTGACACTCAATAGAAGCTGCTCTCGAATTTTGACAAATCCCATCTTGAGCCAAGAAGAGAAACAGATATTGATCCTAAGTGTACCTAATTCATCTCTGCACTTGTAATCCCAAAAGAAAATGCCTTCTATGACCAGAGGGCAGTCAATATTTTTTCCATCTTGTAAAATAAATAGCAGTTATTTTGGTGTGTCTTCATGTGTCTGGGGCACCAGAAGTAAACAAAGAGTTGATTTTTTTCCTCTTTCTACAGTTGAGTTATAATAACTACTGGGTCTCTTGTTTGGGCTAATTAAAACCACATCAAATAATTTGGATTGATGTGTGACCAGAGGCAATTGTACCATACTCTGGCCATATTAGCAAGGAAGCTTCATTCTCCATGCTGGGGAGTGGAATATCTACAGAGACTTAGCTAGAGACATACAGTAAATTGCAAGAGAATTCGTTTCAGGTGACTGTCTCTGACTCCAGCAGTATACCAGTTTTAACCACACAGGGGAGGTGTTCGTATCAGCCAGGGGTCTACTTACAAACATGGTTTTATTTATTGTCCTCCCTCTCCTTTACCTGTGAGAGTAGAGTTAGTTATGGGAGAACTTCCAGAAGGTTAGCAGGTCAGGCCAGATAGGGAACTGTTCTGTTTCCACAATCATTCTGTATATTCCCAATCCAGATGGCGGGTCACAAGTTGTTGGAAATTCTGAACAACTGATTTGTGTCTATATTGATCCAAGCCCCACATCATTTCCCAACCACCTCAGGTCAATTCCAGCCAAGGAGCAAAGAATCTCCTTGAAATGATGCATGTCAAACACTGTGCCTACATGTGGGCAAACCATCTGCTCAAAGGTAGAAGTTGCTGCACATTAATAATTTTTTTGATTATTACACTAGTTTCACTCAGATTAAAAAAACTTATAGTTTCTTGAATATTAATAATAATATAAGAAATCAAATTTGGGTCATTCAAAGCTTTGAAGAGATATTAGTTACAAATTATAAATCCTTTGATTTTAGCAATCTAAGAGAACCATGTGGATTTTCCTCAAATTTTCTCTCAGTGTTCTGTCAGAATTCTTACTTGGATGGAATATGAGCCTTATCCAGAAAGGCAATTCTGATTTTATCATAGTTTTCCAAATCCATTGGGTGCTGGACAAACAAGTCTTCATGCCATAACAATCAAATGTTTGGGAATTGTGTGCACGTGCTTCACTCTCCAGCCAGCAACTGAGGTTGCTGTTTGTTCCTGGAATGGCTTCTGCCATCAGTTCATATTAAATTAATTTCCTGGCGGGTTTGCCCAAGTGTCTCATGAATAGTCCTGCAGCTTCTATGCCCCAGCTTGGAGATGTTTTTTTGAAGACACAGGAGTTTCAGGTCCCAGGCTCCTCCTGTCCCCCAGTGTAGAGATGAGCAGAAAATATGCAGGCAAAACTAAGCTAGATTGTTTCTGAAATTATAACATTTCTACTTAGCATGTGAATTAATAACTAAATGTCAACAACTTTAGTAGAAATATAGAAGCCATAAATTCATTAATGTGAATCGGCAAGTGACATATTTAAATGAAAGAAATAATTTGGTGAAGGGTTAAAAGCCCTGAAAACTATATTTAGCTTTGGCCCAAAGTAACTCTGTGTCCTTAGTTAAGTCATTCAGTATTTCTGGGTTTCAGTGTGCTTGTTGTCAAATGAGGGGGTTAGGATTAGGTGGCCTCCTGCCACTTTAATATTCTGTGATTTTGTATCTCAAAGGCATGTAAATAAGCCATTTGGGAAGATTTACATTGTTTTCTTTACAACTATAATGCAGAAATAGAGATATTGGGCTTAACTCAGCATGATTAAAACTCAAGAAATATCAAGCTTAAGTTGTGAATCTCCTTAGTGGATCAAGGCATTTACCAAGGTTCTTCAGCACTTTCATTTTCTAGAGTCCCAGGGATGAAAAAAAAGGGGTGCACATGGACAAAACTAATAGAATGAAGTTGTCTGTGGCATTGTATTTCATGACATAGCTAATGCATTGACATACGTGTATACTATACATACGTACTCATGAACATGGGTTATTATGCTGAAAAACAAAAAAACAAAGAACCTCAGAAAGTACCTCATGTGGTCTCTCCTTTCACAGATGGGACGATAAAGGCCCAGAGAAAAAGAGTTGTGTAAAGCCACCTAAGTAATTGAAAATATGTTCCTACTTTAGGGTAACTATTGACAATGTCCACATAAATTTATATATATTCTGCCTTAAGGGAAAATATTTTCTTTCATTCAGACATTATTAATTATTATAATAAATAGGCATGATTTACTTTAAAAAATTGAAACAAGATCAGCTTAGCTGATACTTGTCTAATTCTTTTTTTTCTTTGTTTCCTTCCACAATTGCACAGGGTGTACACATAATCAGCATGTAAACATCTATATCATTAAGGCAACAAGAAAACATGTCTTCATTAGTTGTTTGTGAACCTATAATATATTCCTACCAGTAAAAAATGCATTCTTAAACCAATGCAGAATTATTTAAAAAAATTTAACATTTATTCATTTTTGAGATATGGAGACAGGCAGAGCATGAGTAGGGGAGGAGCAGAGAAAGAGGGAGACACAGAATCTGAAGCAGGCTCCAGGTTTTGAGCTGTCAGCACAGAGCCCGAGGCGGGGCTGGAACCCACAGACCATGAACTAATGACCTGAGCTGAAATCAGATGCTTAACCAACTGAGCCACCCAGGCATCCCAACCAATGCAGAATTATTAAAGATTATCCACACACTTCAAATCTCCTCCTCAATCCCTCTAGAAGTCTGCTGTAGGCAATACGCTCCCTAGTTTGTAATCTATCCACAGTCACACAGTAAACCTAGGCTAAATCTAGATTTCTGTCCTGCCGGGGTACTTTCAGAGTTGAACTTGGAGCATGGAGCTTTTGGTTCTCAGTCTGTGTTCTCTCTCTCTCATATCATATCTCTTTTCTCATATCAAGCTGGCATTTACCCAACTTTCATCACTTTTCCAACATCTGAGTCTGTGTTTGCTTGAATACTTCCAACAAATAGTGTCCATCACTCTAATTCCACTCAAAGTAGCTAATTCCACCATAAGAATACTGTTCCTGATTTGGACCTTAAATTAGATTCCCTGTGACTCCCACTAATGTGTCCTAGTTTGTCCTCTGCTCCTTTATGTAGCGCCACCCACACCATGACGCCCCTTATATATTTGACAGCAATCGCAATGTTCCTGTCATTCCACCCTCCAGTCTACATTACTGGGCTTAGCTTTCCTATTCTGTTCTCCCTTTCATTCTTCACACTATGTTTCCCCTCCTTTGGGTATTTCTCATTGTCCTCTGGAAAAGATTATGCCCCAAATAGAACACGATTCCCTAGGTGTTCTCTGATCAGTGTAGAGTGTAAGGAGCTGTTATTCACCATGAACAGGATACTACCTTTCCATCAAGCACAGAGACTCATCAGTTTTCACTTATTGCTTTGTTAAGGGGTGATGAATTTGTTCAATCCTTTCCTTGGTTTTCTAGCAGAAGGCAGGCAGAGGAGCAATGGGCTTGATTTCAAGAATCTCTTTCCTGCTAGAACACTGAAGAGCTTGTCAATATCTTTTCTAGGTGCATTTTGTCAAACCGATATTCCAATAGACAGCCATTAGCACCTCACCCTATGCTTCAGAATCACATTTGGGGGAATTTACTTTGACTGATCATAGCTTGCAGGGATCATTTGATTCTATGAATCCAATCTTATGTTTCAAAAGCCATTTCCTATCAGTGATGATGTGTATACCCCTATGCTTACACGGATTTGCAATGAGCAGGATAGAAATGCATCTTTTAATTTTCTTTGAGGCTTGTCTAAAAGAAAGAACAGTCTCTCTCCCCACCTCTCCCTCACCCCAGTAAGAACCAGCCACTGAAGGTAAAAGATATCACACCTCCTAAAAAAATCTGATGAAAGCAAATTGACCCTATTGACGTATTGAGGTGGCAAATCACATAGTTCATCTCCCAGGCCTCAGCAGTATGGATGTTTTACTTTCCAGGAATGTATCTGATTGGGGAAGTTTATTGTCCTATAGATTGTAATGTGGTGATCAGTCAGATAAAACCATCAAAGGTAAGAGTAGTTCTGATTCTTATAATAGGCTGTGGACATATTTTCATCAGAGCACCAAAGAAAGATTAAATACCTAAGTAGAGGGGATTCAAGGATATTATTTTCTTCTATGGGAAAAGCAGCGATATAGGGGGAAATATGGTGTAATAGGTTAAGGGAAAAAATCCATTTGGTGACAAGAACAGTAGATTTTATAGGAAAATATGTGATAAGAAAGAAACAATGCATTGTTTGGGACACCTGTAGTTAATTATTGCAGCTAAAGACATTAAAATCAGTTTCTTTCCTCATATATCTTCATAGACTGTTTGGCAATATTAAATGACAAAAGCTTAATAATCAAAAGTACTGAGTTAGCAAATGTTTTCTAATTTTAATAACTTCTTGTTGTAATTACCAAGTCTTAGAGTGAAATGATTTAATTAGAAAGTAATCAAGAAGTGTCTACTGTTAATTGAAGGAATTATAAAAGATCTACATTTTTAATATATTTCTGGGGTAATAAAATTAGAATTTACCATAATTATTTTTAACCCACCCCGATGAGGAATGTTTGACGTAGGAACAAAGTATTCGTTACTTCCACTTCCAGGAATGGTGTCCATCACTAAGAACATGGTGGGCTTACAAGATCTCATCCCTCATGTCTTAGAAATAATTAAAAAAATAATACTTATCAGTTAATATTTATTGAGAACTTACCATCTGTCAGGAAAAAGGAACCATACTGTTTTATTCACCAGTACACCTTCTGGGCACATAATAGACTCCTGATAAAGAACTTGAAATCGTGTTAAATGAACACGGAGCAGAATCAGAAATAAAGAAGTGTGATGAGGTCTCCAAGCTCAGTTTTAATGAAGTTGGTCTGGTTGCTCGCTCTATCATCAGAACTCTCCTGTTGGCACAGGCTTTTTTGGGATGAGTAGATTTATTTATATTTTCCCTCAATTCCAGAGTATTGTATACATTTTTATACATATCTAGTTCAGTTGAAATGGTGAAGAACTTGACACAGACCCTAGAGAACAAATTTTTTCTTTTTATCTGCTACTCATGGTTTATCCTCATGATACACAGGAATTCAAGTACTGGGTATTAATGGGTATTTACAGAATGGATGCAAATGGCATAGAAGAGAATGATGAAAAAAAGAGAAATTAGTGTTAATTATATGTAAATAGGAGTGGTGATATTGAATATTATTACAAGATACAATCATTCAGCTTCATACTGGTGATGTGGAGTAGAGAAGGTGAGATATGCCTTTAAATAGCTAACTGTACAAAAACAGTCATTTTCATGGACACTGGAAAATTCACATCTTCACTAAACCCACCCATCTCTGGCTGTCCCTCTCAGGCCCATCACTATGATATGCCTGCCTTGCCATCTAGTTTTTAGCCACAGTGAATTACCAGGGACTTAATAGTTATCTGGGGTTTAATGACTTTTCTCTGCATCTTGGACCATCAACTCCTCCTGGACTCTCATTAATCCCAGGGGCAATGGCTTAGACTGTGATCATTATTGCTTTAACAAATACTTCCAGGATATGATGAGAGTGACTTTCCATTTATCATCCATGGAAATTCATTCTGCAGGAGTGACACTGTCAGCTTAAGACACACAAGCTATTGTCTCAAAGTTGTTTTTTTTTTTAAATAGTATTATTGCTCTCTGTATGTATTATATTGAAAGACAAAGGCTAATTAAATGTTATATTTCCTGGCTCCTTGAATACAGAGAAATTCTGGCCAACTTTCTTTAAGAAAGTTTTACTAATATTGTGAGGATATTTAGCCCTTACACAGGTAAAAGCTCAGGAGAGGGTGAAAGGGATGTGGGAGGTGAAGTGTGTGTGAAGAATCAATACCTAGAAGATTCAGTATTTCAAAGAATGTAAACTCCAAAATTTAACTGACTAAACCAGAGAACAAATGAATTAAATAACCAATGTTTATCCATTTAAAAACTCATATGTTTGGGGTGCCTGGGTAGCTCAGTCTGTTAAACATCTTGCTCTTGGTTTTGGCTCAGATCATGATCTCATGTTTCTTGAGTTTGAGCCCCACCTTGGGATTCTCTCTCCCTCATTCTCTGCCTCTCACCAACTTGTGCTTGCTCTCACAAGTGTTCTCTCTCTCTCTCTCTTTCTCTCAAAAAAAAAAAAACATTTAAAAATAATTCCTGTGTTTGTCATTGATTTTTAATTTTAGGTTTTTAGAGTCAACCTACAAAATTGTTGATTTAGCCATTAAAAAAACAAAAACAAAATAAAAGCTAAGCTCACAGTTCATGAGTGGCACCAGGTAGCAGAATTTGCCTCAGTCATACATGTGTGAATTGATTCATCAAAGATCCATACCTTACAATAAGAAACATTCCAATCTAGTGTATTATTATTAAGGAATATGTTAAAACTGATTAACATAAGTAACACCAAATGGAGAGTATATTCAAATATGCTCTTTGAAAGTATGATTTAAATCAAGACTAAGTCCAAGGTATAATTACATTTACCAACTCCTAGTATTTACTTCTTAGAAAGAAAATTCTAGCTCCATCATCTAATTTGAAAATCCCAGCTTTTGATCCTAGGGCACTGCTACTTTACTTGGAAGCAAAATATTTTTACACTCCATCAGAGTCATTTGTTGTAAAGTTTACCTCCAATGTATACTCTCTCATTTAGCAGTGGCCCAGTCACTATGTATAAGGAAGAGTCTTCACTGTTTCCCTGCTTGTGCTTTTCCTACATACATATTTTTATTAATATTGTAGACACAGGAAGGAGAAAATTTTATGGAATGTTTCTGTGGCCAGTCTTCTGCTACTCAGCCGTCACATCATCTAATGTGTAAATGATAAACAATGTGACTTCTATGGTTGTCCCAGTCTTCAAGGAGAGGCCATTTTAGAGGGTTGCTAAGGTCACTTCTGGTTTAAAAGGATCATGATTCAAGAGGAGAAAGTATGTTTTCACTCTGCCTTATTTTTAGAAGACAACCATTTTTCCTATCCATTTTCTAATACGTTAGAAGGATGCTACCATGATTTCCTCTTGTCGTGGCATAATGCTTTGATATCAAACACTTATCCATCTAGTTAGCCCCTGATATTAAATTCTCAGAAACCCTTTTCAGAAATGGTTTGCACTATTAAAACTAGATGAAATGTTTCAAGATAAGAACATGTTTTTATAAGAAGCCCGAAGAACCTTGCAAAACCTGGAATATGAGTAGAGTTCGCTATGTTCTTCATCTCCAAGAACTTTCTCTTTGCAACTTGCCCCATGAATTACATGTTTGGACAGTGCTAGTTAACAATAGTATTGTATATATTATTTGTTTTTCCTATTGCTTTGTGATAAGCCTACCTGGTTGCCATCAGAACTTGGATCAGAATGAATTAATCAAATTTACACTTAGTGTTTTTATAATTTCAAACCAAAGAAAAAACAAGTAGTCCAAACAATGTCATGATAAGTGTCTCTTTGTCATTTAGATTTTTAAGATATTGAAGATAGCTTCTCAGTTTCATTTCTGCTTTAAATGTCCTGAAGACGTTTGTACCCAAGGAAGTCCCTATCATTTATGAGATCAGGAAAATAAGATAGATGACTCACCCAAGGTAACAAAATAACCTCTAGTAGTGTCACATACTCCTGTATTCCTTATCTTTCATCTGAGAAAAGTGGGGCATTATAAACTCTTTATGATTCTAACTGCTACCAAGACCAGTTTGATTTTCTCCTATGTATGTCACCTCTTCTCCAGAACCATGACCATTGCATTAGTTCAGTCTCTCTTCATTTTTTTTCCTGGACTATTGTTTTCATTGGTTTTACTGAATATCAATCTTCAATAATTTCCTCCAATAACACGACTGACCTCCCTGTGAAACTTAGCCAACCCACCACTATGCTCCCACAGCACGCTTTTCCATGATAGTGATGTTTTCTCCCACATGAGTATTATTACCTATTTATAGGTCTGTTTTCTCTAATATACATCAAATCTCATTAAATCAGGGAACATAGAGTTTTGTATTTTGACCCCATTTGGTACTTGTAATCTGCAATGAATAATTATATGTAGGCTGTGTATTCATAAAGAATTAAGTAAGAACACTTAAACATTTGGGAATTAGAAGAAACATGGATTGCCTCACCTTTGCCCAAATATGATAATGAGGAAATATTCTTTGTGTCTTCGTGGAGATAAGATAAACAAACAAAAAAGGCCTGCTTTAAGTACTTAGATAAAAATTGATGGGAGTCACTTATCAAAGAGGAAGGTTACCAAAATGACAGAGCTATCTTGAATTATTAAAGAAAAATTGGGGATTTATGAGGAGTAAATCTGTAGCTAAAAGAAATAATTTCAAGAATTGTAACTTCCACACATGTCCTATAACACCTACTTTGGGATGTAATTTATGATAGGATTCTGGATTGAAAGGACTGCTGAACTAATAATCTACACAGCAGTGGAGATTTCTCCATACATCTGTATTTTAGCATATTGGATGTGAGACAACCCAAAGAATTTCTCTCAGAAGCCCTCTAGTTGCACCTTGGTTAATCCCCCTTTTTATTCCCTCCACACCAAACCTGTTTTTGACTTCTTGGCCCAAAATATTACAGCATATGCTTTCTTTTCTCCTAGAGATTTTTCTGATCTTCCAAACCCCACTGCCTGGAATAATTAGGTAAACTCTTTATCAAACATCTTTAAGTTTACCATGGAAAGCGGTTGCGTAAAAACCATAATTTTGAAACTTTTCTCAATGAAATTGCTGAGATTATCCCCCTTTTGTGTAAGTCCAAAGTGATGTGACTGGTGTTTTAAAAGCAAAACATGTTCAGCTGTCACCAAAGTGATGCAATGTAATCTTCCTGCTTTCAGAGAAATGTAGACTATGAGACTCATTTGAGACACACTATGGCCATAATGGAGAACATTTCTCTACATCTGAATTTCCCAAGGAGAAAACATTTTGAACAAATTTGGAATAATCCAACAACTGTTTGTGAAGAGGGTGGGTTCAAGTAACAATATTTCAATAATCTGAATGAATCTTAAAATGACTACATGCAGGTATATTCATTTACATATTTTAACTGAAAAAAATATGAAAGGAATAGAGGATGAACATAATCATGTTTATCAAATCCTAGGCACCAAAACTAGGAGTCCCTGATGTTAAGAACTGAAAGTGGTTGCATTGAGTCAGTTGCGAAGGTATTGACTCTAGCTCTGTGTCTGTCTGAAATGGATTAGTCAGCTATTTGATAGCTACTTCCTTGCCTGCTGCCTAGATGATAACAGTGGCCAAACTAAGGGGGTCATTTGGCATATGAATATGGTGACCAATGTCATGAGTAACAGAATGACCAGATTTACCATGGCATAACCTAATTTACTAAATATGAGTTGGTACTTAAAAGCTGCCTCAGCAATGGCTGCCCAATGAACAAAGAGGTTGTGAGGATAAAATTAGAATTATAACATGTAGCATGTTTTTCCCATTCCCCCAACCCATTCTCCTGCCCATCCTGCCCCTTACTGTCAGTGCCCTCATTTAACCCAAATCAGTGTACACGATCATTTCCTACTGCCAAATTCACATGTCTGGAGGAACCTGAGTTCCTCATTGGCCTCTGTTACAAAGATGTCCACCCTGGTTCCTTCTGCCTTTCTTATGTGTGAATGTGGCATCCTCTGGGTTCAGTTCTCAGATGTTTCTCTTTGTCTCTATTCATACTTGGCACATGCCTTTAATTTATGTCTAGATGCTCATGTGTATCTAGCCTTTTGCCTCAGATTCCAGATTCCTATATCCAACTGTCTACCTGATGTCTTCATTTTGAGTGTTTTATTTGATACCTTCTGTACAAAAACAGCCTCTTGGTTTTTATCCACAAACCTGCATCTACTGAGAATTTCTCTGTCACAATAGATGGCAACTCCATCTCCTCTAACCAACCACTTCAGACCTCCTGTTCCCCCTCCTCTTCTTCCTACTCATTCCTCCTCCTCTACCTCCTCCTCTCCTCTCTCCTCCTCTTCCTCCGCCCCCCCTTCTTCCTTCTCTTTCTCCTCCACCTCTTCCTCAACTTCCTCCTCCTTCTCTTCCTCTGCCTCCCTTTTCTCCTTCTAAGGTCATTTGTGAGTCTTCCATCTGGAATCCATTGCTTCAGACACTTGTGTGAATAACTTCTCAATTCCTTTGGGAACTTGATCAAATGTCATGCCCTCAGAAAAGGACTCCTTTATGCCTCTTTATAAATGACATCTTCCCCACACCATTCTGTATCCCTTATCCTGCCTTTTCTTTTCACAGCTGGTATCACACTTCATTATGTATTATCTGTTTATTGTGTGTCAGTCTGTCTGTCTGTCCTCACTAGAAACGGGGCTTGAGGAAAAGGGCTTTGTCTCTTCTGTGTCTTGCTGTATTCCAAATCCTGGAACAGGAATTGAAATATAGTAAATACCAAAAAAAGAAAAATTATTTGCTGAATGAATAAATTATGTTTTGGTTTTATAATCCTTCATAATTCTGTAGTTCTAGGCTTACAGATATTTTCCCTCAGCATCCTCTAATATATTATTCCATTGTCTTCTGGCACCTACGGTTGCTAAAGGGAATTTCACTTGTTATTGTACTAATTGTCATTTCTTTTCATTAAGAGTAATCTGCCCATTTTTCAAAGATTTTAAAATTGTCATTTAATTCTTGGTTTTCTACAATTTTACTTCTATGTGACTTGGAGTGGACTTTCAGAGTTTTTAAATATATATGTATATAATCCATAATATGTAGTATGTTCATAACCTCTAGCATATATTTTAAATAAATAAATACATACACACACACAGTTTTGTAGTCTAGCTTCTAAAAGTTTCTTTTAAATTTGAGGATAATTTTTTTCTTAAATTTTGGATAATCCTCAGGTATTACCTTCCTAGGTAGTTTCTTCATCCTTCCCTCCATTTTTCCACAGAAAATTCTCATCCTATTTTCCAGGGCCTCAAGGACTTTTTTCATATTAAAAAAAAGTCCTTATTTCTCCAAATTATCTTTAAATTCACTTATGTTCAGAGTAGAGTTTCAAGCTCTCTCTAAATTTCAAAAATTAAATTTTTATTT
The DNA here is from genome assembly GCF_022079265.1 of Lynx rufus. Taxonomy (NCBI): domain Eukaryota; kingdom Metazoa; phylum Chordata; class Mammalia; order Carnivora; family Felidae; genus Lynx; species Lynx rufus. The sequence goes on along the minus strand of NW_025814837.1, from coordinate 4,688,819 downwards.
TCAAGATTCTGATATTTTTAAATCTCTTTTTGCTCTTGCTTCACTCTTGTCTAAGTTTGTTTCATAATAAACTTACATCATAAACATGGAGTAAAAGCCTTTGTAAGTTTGTTCTGTAAGACAAACTTCACCTGGATGGCATCCATTTTGCAATTTCTTAAAGTTACAAGAAGCACATTTTATTAAAACTTTTGGAGGTGTCTGGGCTACTGATGAGAATCCTTGAGCGGAATTTCCAAGGTTTCTTAAAGGCTGTAGGCAACCTCACCCAAATTAAGGAATTACTAGTACTTTAAATATTATCATCTATGTTGTTGATAAATGGGGAAGTCTTTTGGTCATAGCTGAGGTTTGAATATTTGAACTTGTTTTTGTTATCTTTTTTTGCATTCTCTTTACCACGTTTTTCTTGATTTATTTTTTATCTACTCTGATTTCTACTGAATTAGATATGATTTCTTTTAAAAATTTTTTTAAATGTTTATTTATTTTTGAGACAGAGACAGAACATGAATGGGGGAGGGTCAGAGAGAGAGGGAGACACAGAATCCGAAGCAGGCTCGAGGCTCTGAGCTGTCAGCACAGAGCCTGACGCGGGGCTCAAACTCACAGACTGTGAGATCATGACCTGAGTGAAGTCAGACGCTCAACTGACTGAGCCACTCATGCGCCCCTAGATATGATTTCTTTATATTCCCTTTCTTCTCAACTTAGATAAGAAGGTATACATTATATTTCTATTCTAAATGCTGTGATTAAAATGCACATTTACCCAAAAGTAGTTTAAAGTTAATCAAAAAGTACAACAACCTTATGCCAAAAAGTAGAAAGACCTTAGAATCTTTAAAATTCATGTCTCCCCCCTTTTTCCATTACCCTAGGTTTCCTGCCTTATTTTATTTTATTTTTTTAATGTTTATTTATTTTTGAGAAAGAGAGAGACAGGGCAGGAGCAGGGGAGGGGCAGAGAGAGAGGGAGACACAGAATCCGAAGTAGGCTCCCGGCTCTGAGCTCTCAGCACAGAGCCCGACGCGAGCCTCGAATTCACAGGCTGTGAGATCATGACCTGAGCTGAATTCGGACACCTAAACAACTGAGCCACCCAGGCGCCCCATCCTACTTTACTTTAAAACCCTAATTTAGGTTTCAATTATTTTCCATCAATACCTTTTTTTTTTAATGCACAAACATGCTGACTATATTGTTTAATATTTTTCTTGCATGCCACTCCTTCCTTCTATCAAACTGTGGGAGATGTATTATGTTCAAAATATTCATTGCCTCTTCTACCATAGAATTACACTTCCCTCCTCCTGGATGTGAGACTTGGTTTGGCCAATAAACCATGAGCAAATGGTACCTGTGACTTCTGCTGAACAGAAGTTTTGAGCGACTTTGCTATGAGGGCAGCTGGATCCCAAAGTGAAGAAGGTGTGGGGCAGAGCTCTAGCCAGCCGAGCCAACATGGGAGCTGTGCACCACTATGTGTCTACACTCTCCCCAACCTCTCTCTCGACACAAAAAAAGTCTGTCTTTTTAAGAAGAAACTCTCACGGAGAGTTTGCTTATTAAATCTTCTAGTCTTTGTCAGAAAAATAATTATTTTGCTCCCACTTTTTTTCTCTTTAAAAGTTTCAACTTTGCTGTCTCCAAATACAAAAGCGGTTACAATTCAACTCAACACAGAAGCTTGTGTGCAAAGTTAAAAGGGATTGAGACATTCTATAAAAAGTTAGGTTAAAGATGATTGTGTGGTTTTGTTTTGGGTGCATTTTGTCTTGTTTCAAGAGTGTGGCTCTTCCTCAGTTACTTGAACTCAGCAAAGAAATGGTTATCTTGATGAGTTATCAACAGTTGACCCATGGGTGAATTCTAAAAATTAAAAACAAAAATCTCATGTAGTTGGTTGTAAATTTATCCAGGAAATGCTTTACTGCCTGCTTTTCAGGAGTTAAAATAATAATAATAATAATAATAATAATAATAATACTTTTTAAAAAGCCACAAGTTTAAAAATCAAACTGCAAAGGGAGGAATCAGTGATAGACTTCTGATGTTGTTATTCTTGTTGTTTTTTGTGACTATGCTTCTTAAAATTTTTTAACATATGGTAACTTTTTTTTTACAGTTATTGAACACAACATCCATGCACTGTTATTTTTTTCTTAAATGTTTATTTATTTTGAGAGAGAGAGTCCACAAGCAGGGGAGGGGGGCAGAGAGAGAGGGAGAGAGTGAAAGAGAGTATTCCAAGCAGGCTCTGCACTGTCAGCACAGACATGGGGCTCAATCCCATGAAACAAGAGATCATGACCTGAGCTGAAATCAAGAGTTGGACCCTTAACCAACTGAACCATGCAGGTGCACCAACCCCTCCCCCATCCCAATACACTATGATTAATTAAAGTCCATAGTGTATTCAAATTTGTGCAGTTTTAACTTATGCCTATTGTCTGTTTCAAGATTCCATCCAGGATGACACATTACATTAGTCATCATGTTTTTGTGGGTTCCTCTTAACTGTGGCTGCTTCTCAGATTTCTCTTGTTTTTAATGACCTTGACAGTTTTAAGGAGTACTGATCAAATATTTGGTAGGCTGCCCCACTAGTGGAAATTTTCTGATGTTTTTCTCATGACAGACTGGGGATATGAGTTTGGGGGAGAAAAACCATAGAGGTAAAGTGCCATTTTTATTATATCACATCAAGGTTATATCCCATGAGTATGATTCATGGCTATTGATGTTGACCTTGATTGCTTGACTAAGGTAGTATTTGTCAAGTTTCTCCACTATAAAGTTCATATTTTTTTCCCTTCTTTCAGTACTTTGGAAGGAAAACACTATGTGCAGCCTACATGTCAAGAGGCAAAAGTTGTATGCTCTACTCCCTTGAAGATAGGGTATCTACATAAATTACTTGGAATTCTTCTGCACTGGAAATTTGTCTCTTCTCCCCCATATATTAATTTTTTCAATAATGTATTTATATCCAAATGGAATATATTTTATAAATTCATATATATATTTATAAATGAATATTTATTTTATACTTTGTGTTATAATTCAACACTCATTTATTGTGTTGTTTGCATTCTTCCAGTTTTGGTCACTAAGACCTCTTTCAGTTGGCTCCTGTGCTTCTCTGAAATATTCCCAAAATTGTGTGGGTTTGAGATTTTTTCTCCTGAGTTTCAGTACTACTAAAGTGTTCAGTGGCCATCTTTATATTTCCAGTTCCAATCCTAGAATCAGTCATTTCTACAATAGTCTTATTCCTTTTATTAGAGAATGGTATTCCAAGATTTGGATGATAGATGATAGATTTATTTGTTGCTGTTTGGGTGTTGTTTCTTTTAGCTCTGTCAGCTGACGGCAAAGAGTTATATGTGTATATACTAACCTGTGTATATACACATATCAACAAATATTTCTATATGTAACCATCTTTCTAAATTAGGCTAAGAGGTGCCTGGGTGGCTCAGTTGGTTAAGCGTTTGACTTCAGCTCAGGCCATGATCTGGCGGTTCGTGAGTTTCAGCTCCATGTTGGGCTCTGTGCGGACAGCTCAGAGCCTGGAGCCTGCTTCAGATTCTGTATCTCCCTCTCTCTCTGCCCCTCCCCCACTCACACTGTCTGTCTGTCTGTCTGTCTCTCTCTCTCTCTCTCTCAAAAATAAATAAATATTTAAAAAATTAAAAAAAATAAATTAGGCTAAACATGAGTTGATATTGATATCTCCATTGCTATGGGCATCATTCTAGCCTCCCTTGCTTATCTGTAAATTCTTACTCCAATAATGAGAATTTGAACAATTTTTAAAATTCTTTTTCTATGATACTCTTTTTATCATATTAGAATGAGTTATGCATATAATTTACTCTATTGAAAACTCATTGTGCTCTTTCAAATGGAAGACACCTTTTGTTAAATTATGTATGTGTTTCAGACATTACATCCTTCAGTACTACTGCTCCTCATTCTCTAATTTCTCCTCCTGAAACCCCTAGTAGGTATAGATGAAACTTTTAATTTTCTTTCCATCTTTCATCTCTCTTACCTTCTCTTTCATAATTCCCATCTCCTTATAGCTTTACACTGCATTCAGATGAATTCTATTTGCATCAAGTTTAACAATTCAACCCTGTTTCTTTCTTTTCCTTTTCTTTATATGTATGCTATATAAACACCATACAGAAAAAGATATAAAACATTTCCAGTGTCACAGGAGGCTCCTTTATGTCACTATTTCCCTAAAGGGTTCTCTATAGCCATAGATTACTATTCTTAAATTCCATATAAATTAATTCTTGAGTTTATGCCATTTGTGTTTGGCTTTAACAGTTAATTTTGTTTAATTTGAGATAATTTTAGACTTACAGAAATGTTGCAAAAATAGTAGAAAAAGTTCCCATAAACCTTTCACTCAGCTTCCTTTTCTGTCAACAGCTTATATAGCAATATGTTTTAGGTGAACATGAATACTCACTTAAATTAGGTATTCACCCATATGTTGAGTTGCTGGGTCATAAGGTATGCATGAGTTTAGCTTAATAAATTCTGTCAAACTGTTTTCCTAAACTGGGCATAGCAATCTGTAATTCAACTCATCCATATATATAAGAATTTTAGTTTTTTCACATCCTTGCCAACCCTTGCTATTGACAGCTTTTATAATTTTAAACATTCTGCTGGGTGTGAGATAGTATTGCAGAGTGTTTTTAATTTTCATTTGGTTATAACTAATGATGCTGAACATTTCTTCAAATGCTCATTGGCCATTTTGATATCCTTTTTGGTATTGTACCTGTTCCAGTCTTTTCCCTATTGTTTTATTTGATTGTCTTTCTCTTACTGATTTGTAGTTAATTTTTTGTTTTATTTATTTATTTTGAGAGAGAGCGAGAGTGAGAGTGAGAGAATGAGCTGGGAAGGGCGGGGGGGGGGGAAGAGAGAATCTCAAGCAGGCCCTGCGGCATCAGCACAGAACCAGACATGGGACTCGAACCCGTAAACTGTGAGATCATGATCTGAGACAAAATCAAGAGCTGGACACTTAGTCCGAGCCACCCAGGTGCCCCTAGGTATTTTTAATATATGCTGGAAAGTACTTTTTTGTCACTATATGCATTGCAAAGATCTAATTTGTGAGTTACCTTTGACTAATAGAAAAATACAAAAAATGTTTCTAGAATAAAACATAGGAAAATATATTCATGAACTTAGAATAGGAAAAAATTGTCAAATATGACACAGAAAGAACTAACATTAAGGAAAATATTGATAAATTTGATTTATAAAGCCATTTTAATGTACTTATTTTAAAGTTTTTAAAAAGAATTTAAACAATTCCTCTTTTTTGTTGTTATCATTATGTGGGTTCATTATCTCTCATGGAGATTTGTTTCTTCAAATGGCGTATAATTATTTATTCTTTTCCTCCTTCTTTTCCTTCTCCTTTTTTCCCTTCTTCTCCTTCTCCATCTCCTCCTTCTTCTCTTCCTTCTCCTTCTCCTTCTCCATCTCCTTCTTCCTCATGACCGTCATCACCATCATCAACTATGGTCAGTAGAATTTCTTTTTTGTTGGAGCCCAGCAGTTTCTGTACTGGGGGAAGGAAAATGTTATTAAAGGAAATTATTTCTAATTTAGAGAAATTGAGAAATTAGGAGAAATTTAGGATAAATTAGAAATTATTAAATAAAAATCCTTTAATAACAGAATACTCTTTTGTCACTTTTGGGGATTCACTACTAGGGGCCAATTAAATATTTATTCTAAATTTTAGGGTCTCTATTCCACACGTATTAATTTTGAACTCATATCTACACTTGGAGCAGACTTGAATATCTAATAAATTTTGAGTAATAATACCTATACCTCAGGAAAATAATAATTCCAAGCTGTTTCCCCAGATTTATGGGTAGAGATCTTCAGTCTCCATTTAATGGATAGGAAAATTCTTGACAACTCCCAGATTTTATAGACAGCCTAGTTTCAGTTCTCACACAGCAGAGCTCTATGACTATACTGATCCAACATGAGTGGGAGGCAAGGAATCTGAATTAATTCAATCTCCCAGTTTTGACAAAAATCCCAGCTACATGTTTAACTCTGTATTTCCAAAACCAAAAATTTTAGGGCTACATCTATTAATGTCTCTGAAAAATATATTTTAATAAATGATGAAAAAGACTAGATGTCAGGGTCTCAGTCATCTCTGTTTCCCTATCCCCTAGCATAGTACCATAGTTCATTGATTATGTGAATAAATTAAGATTAAATTTCACCTCTAATGAAGATTGAAGTGTGAGGAAGATATAGTTGGAATCTATTTTACTGAAGACTGCCTTTAAAATGAGTCTGTTCTTATTTGTGTAAGTTATGACCATTTGACAAGAGTCCATGAGAAAGAGAATATGATAACCCTCTTGTCAATACCAAGGATGTGTCGATAATAGAAAAACTCTCTGTGCAGCCTGTCCTGGGAACAACAAAGCAGACAATACCCATTATCCATGTGTCATTTCCTGGTTGAGGACATAAAAACAGATCAGGGCAAAACCCAGTGCGTCCTTAAATTAGTGGCACAGATCGATGCCCATATTTCTCAGTGTCATGTTTCATTATGTTGAACTATTTATGTCATCGTAACCCAAGGCATCTTAATGCAACCTGACATCCAGGTTATGTTGCATTAAAAAAAATAAGAAGCTATTGCATTTTGTTAATGGGCTGGAAAACATTCCAAGTCTTTTTTTTTTTTTTTTCTGCTCAGAATTGGGTTATCACATGGTGTGTATGTGGGAGGTTCAGTTCTGTTTTAAAGGTTGAAAGGTCAGACACCTTCAACTTAAGTCCGTCAAAAATATTCTTTTACTTTGGCCTGTCACTCCTATTTTATGCCAGTAATAGAGGTTTCAAGATTAGTTCTGGGATGGTAAAATTGTTGTTCATGATAGTATTTAGAAATGACCATTTAAATGGGGGCAGCTCTCCTCCAGTTTTCCAAATTGAAATGGCACTCATCTTTTAAGCATTCTGCTTGAGTGCCATCCCTTCCAGTAAGCTTCCCTTATTACCACTTATGTTTCTTCTTTCTTTTCTGAACTTTCGTAACAAGTCACCCCTCCTGATATGGCATATTTTTATATCCTAATAATATTATAGATTTTTGAGTTTATATCTTAGCTCCTTCAAATATCCTACATTTCTTCAGGATAGGGACTAATTTTATTATAGTAGTTTAGTGGTTCTCTAATCTTCAGTGTCCATAAAAATAATTTAAACACTGTTTAGAAATTTAGAACCTTGTCACACTACCAGAGACTTTGATATAGTAGGTCTGAGGTGGGTATCAGTAGTCTGCATTTGTACTAAAAGGCTACAGGAGAATGAATATAAAGAATACCAATCTTAGGCACATCATTGTCAAATTGCTGAAAACCAAAGACAATGATATGAAAAGAACATATTAAAAGTGCTGGGGAAAATCAACACATGACATGCAGTGGAACAATAATATGAAAGATGGTCGATTTTTAGTCAGAAACAATGAAGGCCAGAAGACAATGGAATGGTCATCTTTAACGTGCTGGAAGATGAAGGAGAAGGGGAAGGGGAAGGAGAAGGAGAAGGGGAAGGAAAAGGGGAAGGAGAAGGAGAGGAGGAGGAAGAGGAAAAAGGAGAAGGAGGAGGGGGAAGGAGTGAGGGGAGGGCGAGAAGGAGGAGGAGGAGACAAAGGAGAGGAGGAGAAGAAGAGGAGGAAGGAGAGGAGGAAGAAGAAGGGGAGGAGGAAGAAGAAAACCTACTATACCAGAATCCATATCCAGCAAAAATATCCTTTAAAAATGAGCATGAAATAGACATTTGCAGATAAATGAAAGCTGAGAAAATTTGTTGGTGGAAGACCTGCACTGTAAGAATTATTATAGGAAATTCAAGTCAAAGGAAAATGATATCAGATGGAAAACTGGTTCCATGAGAAGAAATGAAAAGCCCTAGCAATTGTTAAGTATGCAATTAATATAAAAGACTAACTTTCAAACTTTGTTTTCTTAATTTCTTTAAAGGGCAAATAAACTCTTTAAAACAGAAATGACATCATTGTAAGGTGAAGTTAAAACATATGTGGCAACCAAACATAATGACATTAATACTACAAGTTACAAAAGAATAAACTGATTTGATGTTCTTACATTTGTGAAATTGGAAGTATGAAGTGTGAGCTGGTAAAATATTAATTCTAGGATGCTTTTATAAATTAAAGATATATATTATCATTCCTAGAGTGACAAGGAAAAGTAATAATAAAAAGAAGTGTAGGGGCACTTGGGTGGCTAGTAGATTAAGCGTCTGACTTCGGCTCAGGTCATGATCTCACAGCTCATGGGTTCGAGCCCCTCATCGGGCTCTGTGCTGACAGCTCAGAGACTGGAGCCTGCTTCGGATCCTGTGTCTCCCTCTCTCTTTCTGCTCCTGCCCCACTCATACTCTGTCTCTCTCTGTCTCAAAAGTAAATAAACATTAAAAAAAATTAAGAAAAAGAAGTGTAGCTAAAAAGCCAATAGAGGAAATAAAAAAGAATTCTAAAACTATTCAGTTAACCCCCCAATAGCAAAAAGAATAATAAAAGAGAAATAAATAGAACATAAATAATAAGATGATAGATTTAAACTCAAGCATACAAATAACTGTATTAAATGCAAATAAACTGAAACTCAAAAGGCAGAGATTGTCAGAGTGGTTATAAAAAGTAACATATGTACTTTCTATAAGTTATAATCTAATTGTAAACATGCAATCATAGATGAAGTGTTAATACCTTCTGTTAACAGTTAATGGAGTAAATAGGCAGAAATTCTTTTAGAATATACAGAATTTAAACACCATTAAAACCACCTCGACCTGATTGACATTAACAGATCACCACACCCAACAACTGCAGAATAATAGTATTTTCAAGTGCACATGGAACATTCATCAAACTAGATTATATATTGATCCATAAAACTCATCTCATAAATTTCAAGAAATTGAAATCTTACAAAATATGTCTTCTGATCACAATGTGATTAAATGAAAAATCATTAACAATAAATACACAGAAAAATCTCCAAATATTTGGAAATTAAAGAATGCATATCCAAGTAATCCATAAGTCAAATAAAAAATTATAAGGAAATCAGGAAATCTTTTGAAAATCTTTGGACCTTGTGGACACAAAAAAAGCACTAAGCATAAAAAAATTAGGCGGACCTTGAATATGTGAAATTAAAAAGCTTGATATCAAGTGAAGATATGGAACAACTGAAAACTTTCACACATTGATGGTGGGAATATCAAATGGTATAGCCACTTGAGAGAATAGATTATTTTTCTTTTAAAGCTAGACACACACCTAGCTCATGACCCATTACTCCCATGCCTAATTATTTATCTAAGTGGAATAAAAACATTTGTTTATGAATGACTTATATAAGTATATATATGGCTTTCTTCACAACAGCCAGAAACTGGAAATCACTCAAAAGTCTATCACTAAGACAATGGATAAACAAATCATGGTATATTCATGTAATGGGATACTCCGCAGCAATAAAAGTGAACAAACTGCTGATGCCTACAACACCAGAGATGGATCTCACAGACCTTGTGTTGAGAGGAAAAGGCCAGTATAAAAAAGTACACCCTGAGTGGCCCCATTTATATGAAATTCTGGGACAGACAAAATTAATCTATGGGGATTGGAAGTCAAACCAGTGATCACCTGGAGGAGTTCAGGATTGGCTGCAAAGTCAAGTCAGTTTAATATTGTTTAAATTCTGTATATCCTAAACACATGAAACTGGGGTGGAAGAAATGTTGTATATCTTGATGGGGATAAAGCCTACCTGGGTGTATATAGTTGTCAAAATTTATCAAAATAAATACCTAAAATTTGTGCATTTTATCTTATGCTACACTTGATCTTAGCCAAAAGGCTGAGAAGTGATTGCACATTTTATCTTAGGAAAGCTGTATTTCAATGAAGTATCTTAATCATTTGAAAACCTTTTGGATATACAAATTCTTGGTCTCGTTGACTGATTTTGATATACAAATTCTTGGTCTCATTGGTTCCTATTGACTGATCGATTCAGTCAATGTGGCACTTACACACATACCAATCTATAGGGCTATCTCTTTCCCATGTGGGTCTTTTCTCTTCGACAATATTGTAAGCAATTAGTGAAAATAGTTCTACTTTTCAGTTTCTTGTAGCCAGTCTTCCCCTCCCACCATGCTAAGTAAAATTAAAAATAAGATAAAATCACAATTGTTTTTATATTAAGAACATAGGATTTGAGATTCAATGGGAGTTAGAATTCCAATCCTGGCACCTACAAACTATGTAGTATTGGGTAACTTATTTGTCTTCATCTATAAAAATGAGAGTAGTAATTCTTTCTTCATAAAGTTATTGTAAGGATTAAATGGAATAAAGTACATAAGCCACTTAGCACATGGTCTTGAGCTTTGCAAGTTTTTAGCAAATGGTTGTTGACAAGATTATTGTTGCTGATATGCCATTATTGTGTAGTTGTGGCATTATTATTTATATTGTTAAAGATCATACAATATTAAGACTGTAGGAGAATTTGGAATTATATAATCCAATCTATTTGTTCTTGTAATTAGAAAACTGAGGTCAGAGAGAAACAACTTACTGATTGATTCTTTTGTCTTAAAAGCACAGTATTCAAGTTTCAAAGTCTATGTTGATTTACACTATGTTGCCATTTGAGTACCTATTTGCTACATACAGATAATATTTTCCCATTAAAGCAGTAAAATACGACTCTCCGTTTACACAGAAGATGATTCTTAGGTTTCCCCAGTTGTTTGTTTGGGTTTTGTTGTTGTTGTTCTCTTATCTAGATGTAAACTGATATAGGAGGGAAAAGCCTAAAAGACATAAGAAGGAAAGCCTCTTCCCATCATGTTCTGACTGCATGTATATCAGACATACATTTTCACAGAGTCACAAATATTAAGGTCAGTCTTATTCAAGGAATAAATAATCAATTACTAACTGTTCACCTTGTAAATGTGATCACAACTCTCACAATACATCTGACCTATTTTGGTTCTGTTAGTCAGTTGCTCAATTCTTGCCAAAAAGTTGAATGTCTTGCCCTGAAAATGCTCAGCCTCCTGGTTCAGAGGCCACCACAGCTCACAAGTTGAGCCTATTTCCCTCCATCACTAAGTGTGCCCAAATCACCCTGCTGAGAGGAAGTCTATATGGAAATTTGCAGATGGTGAGAGACATGAGGGAGGTGGGACCTCGAACATGAGAAAAAGAAGTTTTAAATATTGAGGCTTTAAGAATGAATGACTTAGGGTCTGTGAAAGTGGACCTCCCTTAAAAGAAACCCTTGAGACCAGTGTACCTACGCTATGCACAGGTCAGTAGTTGTATTGTCTTCACTACAGCACTCATCCTATTTTCCTCTGGAAGGTTGGGCAGCTTTTTAAATACAGCCCATGAACTCCGGGATGTTGCTGCACTCACCACCCCGCCCAGTTTCTTTTCCCTCGCCTTGGGGCTCCCTGGGTGTCTATGGTTAAGTGCCCTAAGAGCTGCTGATTATTGTGATTTCCTTTAACCAGCTCAACACATTCTTTACTTTTCAGTTGTTGATGTCAGTCCTAATGTGTTGGGCCAAACACATTGGAACTTGTTAAGATTCTCCAAATAGCTTCTTTGTGCTGGGGAAATCATACCACTGACAGGCCCTCCTCTCTGGCTCCCTGGAGCTTTTATGCATGTGCTATGCCCCCTACTGTCCCCATCACTCTGTCTCACAGAGGAAGTGACATTTAGAGCCAGAGCTCAGATACCAACAATACATTATTTTTTTAAAACTTCATTTCTCTATGTATTTCCCCCTTAGTCCATTCAAATGCTGAACGTAATAAAGTTGCCAAAACTCTCCCTCCATTGGAGTGAAAACCATTCATTTGTCGTCTCAATTTAAGATTCCTGACTCCAAATAGAAGGATATTCTCTGTGGACGTAATGGGACATTTAGCAATTCATTCATTTTCTTCACATGCTACTTATTTAGGCGCTCAGCGGTTGGCGGCTTTGATGTGGAGTGGTGAAATTATAAAGACATTACATATCATAAAAATATAAATGAAAGAAAACACAGACCCTCTTTTATATCAGGCTAAATTGACTGCTGTCATATTAAGGGTGTTTTGTTTTATAAATTATACCCGTTTCAAGGTATTCCCTTGAGTGAGTCACTACTTTGTCTTTTATTTCCTTTTCTTTTTTTTTTTTTAAACGAAATAGGCTTTCCCTTTCCAATACATTGAGGTAAAGAACTATAGAGGGCTCACATATAGAAATTAATATATCTGATACCAAACTTCATCTGTAATTTGCAAAATTGGGCCAGTAAGGCAGTCAAGTCATACATGATTTGCCAATTCTAACTTATATTGTTATGTTGGACATAACAAAAGAAGTTCGGAATAAAACCAAATTCCTGAATTATATTCTTCAACATTTAGTTTCTTGAAAAAATTCCACAAGTATGACTACCTGCTTTAGTCAGTTTGGGTTACTATGACAAAATACCACAGACTTGGTGGCTTATAAACAACAGAAATTTCTTTCTCACAGTTCCAGGGGCTGAAAGTCCAAGATCAGGATCCCAGCATGGTTGAGTGAGGACCTTCTTCTGGGTGACAGACTTCTCCTTGTATCCTCACATTGCAGCTCTGACAGCCCTCTTTTGTAAGAACATGAACCCCATTCATGAGGGCTCTCTACTCTCATGACCTAGTTATCTCCCCAAGACTTCACCTCCTAATATCTTCACCTTGGGAGTTCCAACAAAGGAATTTTGAAGGGATACAACCATTTCTATCACAGCACTACCTATTTAATATTTGCTCTATGAAGCCAAGATTGCTTACACGAGTAAATCCTTCAATAATCTATTCTGTGCGTGTCCTTCATAATTGCATTTAATCCTGCTTCCAGGTTTGCTTCTTGCTGAGTGAACATGGCCAGGAAGGAGGAGATGCCAACTCCAAGATGGAAGACACAGGTACCTAGACCAGGAATGCCACAGGGGCCATGTGTGGGGTTGGCCTGTACACTGGAGCAGGTGAGGGACCTTGTTTGGTTACTGATGGAAAGACATGAGATTGACTAAGTCAAGCTGAGGGAGGAGCTGGAAGAGGACTTGGGGGTCATGAAAGCCAAAGTAAAGAAGAGAAGAATCAAAGTAAAAGATTCACCTGAGAGACACCAGGTCAGAAGGAATGAGGGGAATAGGAATAATTCTAAGACCAGCATAAGGTAAAAGCAAAGATGGGCTTTGTTGTGAATGGTCTGAGATAAAATTAGGGGCAGTATCTTCCTCACTGCCTGTTGTTTTGAATGGTGGAAACTCTCCTTCCTTATTTTGACCCTTTTTGTCTTGAGCTGACTGTCTTCACTAGCCAAGAATAGATTTTTAGGAGTAAATACATCCTGCGATTTTATTATTTGACCTATTTTGTTCACTCTTCAAGAAAGGCTTATTCTTACTAGTATTATAATATTCAAAAGAAATACATGTTTCCCCTCCCCATTCTTTCCCTCCCTTTTAAATGGATTACTGCTTATGTTGCATTCTCACCCGAGAGAGAGCGTACCCAACTCCTCAGTTTATTGAGCCTGAAGTATCTTGGTGTCCTTCAGCCTGTACCTTGGGGTTTGGAGGTGGATCATCCTAGGGGAGTTTCTCCTGGTGACAGACTCCCAGTGAACATCCTGGCTCCTGACTGCTAGCCTGAACTCTTGCCCTTGTGCCATACTGCCTTTGGCTTAGAGTGAAGGATCGTGATGGTTTAGACACACTCACCCCTCTCACGTTGCTCCCTCCTGCCTTGTTAGAGCTTAACAGGTAACTTTGGCAATGATTTGCAAATTATAGCCTAATAAGTTCTTAATCCAGTTTTATTTTAACATCTTCATTAATTATATGGAAGAGGGAGACAACCACTCGCTAATTAAATTTTCAGATGTTGCTAAGTTGGGAGGAGTTGAAAACCCAGCCGAGAGCCAAAATGCAACATGAAGGAACCAGGAGACATTATGGGGAAGTGCAGGTAGAGGATCTGAATGAGGTTAAAACTAGAAACAAAAATGTCGAGATTATCTACAAAGGAGATGTAGCAGCTCCAGGCTCCTGGAGTATCCTGGGGAGCCAGGCAGATAATGGACTTTGATGGAGCGAAGGCAGGAGGGTCAGGGTGTCAAGGTGACAGATTTCCATTTTTTCCCCCCAGAAAGGAGCCATGCCTCCAGTCTGATAGCTGTGTCTGATGGCTTCAGGACTGATGCTTTTGGTCACAGTGGCCTATGAAAACAATATGAGGGAGCACATTAGCAACTCAGGGGGTTGGCATCTTGCATTCCTCACAATGCCTTATACCTGGCTGGGCACATGGCAGATGATAAAGACTGAATTAATTAATGTATGTGAAAATGGTTTAGGAAAAACATAAAAACACTGTGGGAAGAGGAAAGATTATTGTTTTCCTTTACAGCAATGATAATTATTATCAATCTTTGTTAAACCAAATTTAATTGAAGTTGATTAGGGGGAAAAATGGCATATGTGGGCAAAGATAGAAGAAAGGAAACAGCCAGAATGATTAGCCTAGGTTTCTCCTCCTGAATGCACTGGGTCCATTTCTAGGGAAGTTACTTGGGTTGCTAGGAGGCTGAAGACCTTTGGTGACAGTTGTTGGACCTCTGTCCCAGGAGTGAAGCACTTTTGGTGGTTTTATTAGGTCCTTCAGGACAGGTTATATGGAGAATTCAGTCAGGAAGAGTGACTGCTGGGCCCAGGGCAGTACATTGGAGCACTGTAAAGATCATCACCTTCGTGTGAAGGAAACATTTGTAACTCCCTCACCCAACTCATGAAGTCTCCTCAGCTTCAGTGACATTGACCCGTAGTCAACTCCCCATCATGGACACACAGTCTCACTGCAGTGTAACAGTGTAATTCAAACCATGCACTTATTCTTTCCTGGCTTCAGCTCCTAAATATTACTACAGATGCTACAGTGAACCCTGATTAGTATTCTTTCAACTAGATGCCATTGGTGACAAAGGATGCTAAATGAATGAGTCCATGAAATGGAATTCCCAGTACATAGGCATACCCACAGCTGGACAAAACCCCAAAAGATAGTACTTGTCCTGCTAAAAAGAAAGAAGCAGTTTCATCACATATGAAAAACAGCAGACATTAAGACTTTCTCTTTGTACAGTAGAGTTTTATTTTCTTCCCTGTACTGGAGTCCAAATTCTAATAGGCCATGGAATATTGCTTCTCTTCTCCTTGTATCTTCTGCAATTACTAACAAGGGGTGAACACAAAGGGGGAACTCAGGAACTGATGGATGGCATTTTAGAAAAATCCTGCTTCTCCCAAGTGCCTACTTACCCCCATATAGGGGGAAAAAAAAGGACAAATGTGCTGCCTTTTACAACTCTCTAAAAGAAAAAGGCTGTGGGTAAATATGACACATGTTTTTAGTCCAGTAAAAGTCAGGTAGATCTTCCACCAAAAAACATCAGATGGTTCTGCTGAGAAAACATTGGCTTTTGTCACCTCCTGGCTCTTACTTAGTGAGTCAGGGAGCAGAAGAAATGAAAATAGCCAACCAATGAGTTTAGGATTATATGGAAAGAGGCTAATTGGTCTTTCACCTTATTTTCCCTGTCATTCCTTCAGGGATTAGGTTAAGCCTCTGTATATGTTTCATCGGGGAGTCATTGGGATTATACCTTGCCTTTCTGTCTATCATGCTGACAGCACCTGTAATGTAGACTCGATTTTGATAAGCCCTACCACTCGTCACGCAACTCCTTTTAGTCAAAACAGGTATATAATTTATGGTGCCCAAAGCAGTTGTTAGTGTAAAAGAATTAACTAGGAGGGAGGCATGTGCACTAGGACAGTCACTGAATCGTTAAGTGGCTATTCTAGTCTGCTTTGTGGGGATTGGGTTTTTTCCTTTGACGTTCCTAAGCAAGGGATAGAGACATTTATCATTCATATGTGGTGTCATTTCCCACTTAGGAAAGAAAAACTTTAAAAAATGACTACTTTAAGTTAAAAAAAAATAGTGAAGAGGGCTAGGATTTGGCAGTGAGCCCAGGAGTCAGCATCCAGGAGATGCCTGTTGAGTGAGTGACAGGATCAGTTGCAGAGGTGGTGGTAGATTTGGGACATCAGGTGGAGTGAGGCACAGTAGGAGTTTAGGCTGGCTGGGGCTGTCCAGATAACTGCTCTCAGGATAACTGCTAGGATATTTTCTCTAGAAGTTGAAGGCTAAAATGGAATAAGGAGCCTGAGTCAATCTCTGGGAGACATCAGAACAGGCACCTATGGGTTTTGCTGTTTCCAAGGATGCTCAAGCATAGCACTGCTCAGGCTCTGAGGTTCTGCAGCATCTCCCAGATATCTGAGCTTGAATTGTGTAGCCCCCAAAAGATATGTTGAAGTCTTGACTCTTGGCATCTCAGAATGTGACCTTATTTGGAGACAAGGTCTTCACAGAAGTAGCCAAGTTAAAATGAGATTCTTGGGGTAAGCCCTAAGTCAATGTGACTGAGGTCCTTATAAAAAGGGGGAATTTGGACACAGAAATTTGTGCACAGAAAGAACATCATGTAAAGATGAAGGCAGAGGTTAAGGTGATGCAACAACAAGCCAAGGAACACCAAAGATTGCCAATAAGCCTCCAGAAGGTAGGGGAGAGGCATGAAACAGATTCTCCCTCATAGCCCCTAGAAGGAACCAACTCTGGGATGTCTTGATCTCAGACTTTTGGCCCCCAGAATTGTGAGAAAACCAATTTCTATTCTTTAAACCACCCAGGGTGTGGCACTTTGTTACAGAAGGCTAGGAAACTAACATGCCAGTAAAGGTCAGTCAGCCCCACATGAATGAACCCATGGCTCTCAGAAAGTCACACTGGCTCAGCCGTTCCAGCTCCATAAGGGAGATGTGATGTTCTTCACTCAGACAGAAATCTGTAGAGTCTGTCTGTAAGGAGAATCAGTGGGATTCAGACTTGTTCTTTCACTAGCGTTTAGGAAAGGTTAAATAATTCAGCCAAAGTCTACGGGAAATAAATGGTAGTGGTGCAACTGAGATCCAAACCTCCTCTGTCAGGTACTCTAGTCTAAAAGTACTGTTCAGTGACAATGTCAGGACACACAGTAGGCTATTAGGGGTGTTTTTCTAGGGATCAACGTCCCAATTTCAACCCTTACTCTTGAGATGTCTTTCACATCTGTCTGTGTGCCCTGCACTCATCTCAGTTTTTTCAGGCTCTTTTGATCTCAAGGCAAGAGAATTCTTCTGTCTAACCACAAATAGTTTGTCTAACTCACGAATGAAGCTTCCTCACGAATGAAGCTTCTCACATAAGCAAAGGTTCTAGATTCCTGATACTCATCCTTAAAGTTGCTGTATTAATCTTCAAAAATATAATGAGTTTAAGTGGGATTATTTTTAAAATATATCATGCAAACTTAGACAGATAGTCTGATTTCCCTAAGCACCATTTAAGTCATCATAATGGCTTAAGGTCATTATATTATATCAGTACGCAACACAGACAGGTTCTGTTTTTCCTGCCCCAAGCAATACCTAAACTGCTGTACTTTGTGAGTTGGAAGAGTGGGAAAATATTGTAGTTATCCATTGCTGCATAGTGAATGACCCCAAATTTAGTAGCTTAAAACCACAAGTTATTATTTCTGTCAATTCTGTACATCATGAATTCAGGCAGAGCTCAACTGGACAATTATCTTAACATCATGTAATGATGACTGGGATCATTCATGCTATTGCTTTTAGGTGAGAGCTTGGCTGTGGCTGGGACATCTAAAATGGCACATAATCCTCCAGGGCCCTCCCTGCCCCGTCCCGCCCCCCCCCCCCCCCGCTCTCTCTCTCTCTCTCTCTCTCTCTCTCTTAGAGAAAGAGAGAGAGCTAGCAGGGTAGGAGCAGACAAGGAAGGAGAGAGATAATCTTTTAAAAAAATTTTTTATTAATTTTTTAAATGTTTTTTCATTTTTGAGAGACAGAGAGAGAGAGAGACAGAACAGGAGCAGGGGAGGGGCAGAGAGAAAGGGAGACACAGAATCTGAAGCAGGCTCCAGATTCTGAGCTCTCAGCACAGAGCCCAACGCAGGGCTCGAACTCACAAACCACAAGATTATGACTGAGCTGAAGTTGGATGCTTAACCAACTGAGCCACTGAAGTGCCCCAGAAAGGGAGAGTGAATCTTAAGCAGGCTCCATGCCCAGCACGGAGTCTGATGTGATCATCACCTGAGCCAGAATCAAGAGTTGGAAGCTTAACCAACTGAGCTGCCCAGGTACCCCTTTTGTACTTCCTAATAGCATGGCGGGTGAACCCCAAAAGTAGAGACAAAAAAGCTGCAGTCCTCTTAAGCCCCCTGAGGTCAAGCATTCCAGAACACTTCTGCCACATTCTGTTAGCCAAACCAATTCCCGATGCCATCACAAGTTTAATGAAAAAGAGGGTGGTCTCCACTTTTTAATGTGAGAAGTGATATGCTTTATAAATACTAAAGGATTTCTGGAAGCCATATTTAGAGACTGCAACTGTAGAGATTTAAATGGCATTAGATAGCATAATACCAGAAATTTACCAGCAAATTACCGCTAGGAACCCCTTCCTTTGCCAATGTGGAGATGAAAGTCATTAAGTGCATGGAAAGAGAGTAGTGGCCATCAGAGTTCTGGGCTTTAACAGCTGTATTGCTAGGTCTGATAGAGGTCTTTGAAACCTGAAATTTAGGCTTGTGGCCTAAGTAAGATCTATCTTTCTCTTTTTTCTGAACCTAAATCTTCATAGAAGAAGGAAACTGAATGAGAGAGACAAAATGCTTATTACCTATCTAGATGTCTGGAGCCAAAAAATGGAAAACAAAACAAAACAAAAACAAACCCCAAAAGTCTCTCTTGTTGGCAGAACTAGGAAAGGGATAGCAGCTATAGGGGGACAAGACATCTCCTTTCTACTACTCTTATTTCTGCTTCACATCTCCATTGGAGGGAGTCATCAACTGTCACTTTTTTGTGCAATGGTCATATCTGTTTTTAGTAAATTCTTACACATGCTTTTCATTTATGGTTTTACATTTGCTGTGGGAAATTGGGAAATAATCTTATTTAATGTGCCCAAATGAAAAGTGAAATAACTCTAAATGAAAAAAGATCACCTTCCATGAGAAGGTACATTGTGGCTAAACAGTTTGAAATTTGTTTTTGCTATTGGGGTTATTTTAGTTTCTTCCTAGATTCTCATATATGTTTGAGACTACTATTTCCTCACATTGCCTTCATCTTTAGGATCACTGGGAGAGATTTTGGAAAACACCTATTTCCAGGTGCTCATCAGCCCCATATTAGATTTCAGGGTTTTGGGGATTGGGCCCAGCATTGATCAAAGAAAGAAAAGATAGGAAAACAGAGAGGAAGAGTGATTTTATTCTGAAGATATGTGAGGAGATTCATATTTGTTACTGTATTTCAGAAGTTGGAGAATGAATTACAGTAGTTGGTCAAAGTTTTGATGGAACAAGTTTTTAAATTGTGAAATTGATCTCATTCCCTTTGTATGTGTTTTCATACAAGGATGTCCCAAAGGATGTATCAGATGTAAGTTCACAGAGATGAGAAAAGTCCATGAAGAGGAGATACTGATCTGGGGTAGGGCAAGTGTAGGTGGAACTATGACATGATTGGCCTGGGAGTAGCCAAGGGCATGTACCAGAGAGAAAAAGAAGAAACATATTTGGCTAAAAGAGCAGGGTAATTATAGAGACCTGTTGCTTATCAAAATAAGGTGTGTGAGCTCTGTTGGAGAGGCAGGTAACTTCTGAGGTAAGCCTTTTTGGACCACGTGAACACTGAAGTTAGCACCAGCAGTGCCAATTCTTCCTTGGCAGTATCAAAATCAGACTTGCTCTCCCCCTATTGGTCCTTACCGCTGAAGTTGTTGGCATGATAATTCTTAGGAGCAGCTTTATTCTTCCTTGTTTTAGCATTTCCTGATATCTGGGCTTCAGAGCACCAGATGGATCATGGTGAGGGCCTGTGACATACTCATACCTAAATTCTGATGCCTATCAAGCATCAGGAATCATTTCCTTGATTAATAATATTTAGCACTTAGAGTAAAAGGTGAGGCAGAGATTTAAAAGAGGGGGATGAACACAGCAGTAGAAGACTTGACGTTGTTAGTTGTTATCTCTTGATGTTGGTAATGACCCATGAATTCAGAATGATAGAGACAAAGGCATCTCAGAAATTACAGATGAATAAACTGAAGGCAGGAAGGTAGTTACTTCTTGATTCTTCAGAGAGAATTCATAATGGAATTAGAAGACCTCACTACTCCTTGCTTTAGCCCAAGGCTTTTCCCTCTGCAATAGTCTCTTTGAATCTCAAGCACCAGTGTTTATAAAAAGCACTTGAAATATCATTTTGGTGTAAGGAAGATGCAAGGAGTGTATAGATTCCCATTTCACTAACTCAATTAAAATTTTTTTAATGCTTATTTTTATTTTTTGAGAGACAGAGTATGAGCAGGGGAGGTCAGAGACAGGGAGACACAGAATCTGAAGCAGGCTCTAGGCTCTGAGCTGTCAGCACAGAGCCTGATGCGGGGCTTGAACTCATGAACCGTGAAATCATGACCTAAGCCAAAGTTGCATGCTCAACTAACTGAGCCACCCAGGTGCCCCTTAGATAGTTTAATGCAGAGTCATCTTTGGTCTTATTTTAAATTGTAAACTTGATTTAATTCCATCTGTATGTGTTTTTATAGGTTTTGATCGCCACTGATGGTAGCATGTTAAAATCAGGAGCTCCCCTCTTCCAGCTGTCTGAAAAGAATCAGTAAGTGTGGAAAAAGAACTTCCTTCATACAAGGCAACTTAAATTCTCTTCTTTCTTGGTTGAAAAAGAGTCCAAGATTATGGATGAATGTATTTGGGATGCAGAATATTACAGGCAAAGAGTTACATATGAGACTGCATATATTTTGAGAGGAAGCTTAGATATACTTGAACTTATATGTTGAGTTTCTAAACCTAGTTTCTAATTTCTAAATTTCCAAACCATCACTAAAGTTTGTGTGCTGATGATAAGCTACCTGCACCATCACTGTTCTGCTGAGATATTTGGGAGGGGGTCATTAAGGAGGTGAGACTTGAGTATCAAAAGTATAAAAGGAATGAGGTATGGGTATATGTCCAGGGAATTTTTGAAATAATGATAGTGTTTTGTCTTTTTTGCTAGATGGAGGATATATAGATGTTTGTTTTATTACTATTCCTTATAACTTATAGATACTTCATTCTTTTGTATCTACTCAATATTCTATCATCCTCTCAAAACAAAACAAAATGAAAAAAGTAGAGAGAAGGAATTTTCAGCAGGAAGAACAGGAAAGCAGTTTATAGGGGGTCTTTGAGCCAGCCATTTGAATTGAAGTTGAGGACCCTGGAGTGGGGAAAAATGGAAATGAAGAGACAAGTGAGAGATAAGCAGAGCAGGAATTCACAGGTGAGGAGCCATATTAGGTATCAGGTACAAAGCATCTGAAAATGCCTGGTATATTTTGAGCTCTGAACTGAGATGGTGAAGTTTAATAGCAAGATAATATATTAATACAAGAGGAGCAAACTTTTTATGCAAAGAGTCAATAGTAAATATTCTAGCCTTTGTAGGCCATACAGTCTCTGTTGTAACTATTCAACTCTGCCTTTGTAAAGTGCAAGCAGCCATACACAATATATAAACAGATGGGATGGCTGTGTTCCAAAAAGTTGTATTGATAAACACTAAAATTTGAATAATTTTTGTGTATCATGAAATATTATTCTTCTTTTAATTTTTTTTCCAAATTGTTAAAACTACTTAGCTCACAGGAGGTGTGAAAATAGGCAGGAGGGGTCAGACTTGGCTCATAGACTAGAGTTCTTCTACCTTATGTTAAGTGGCCATATGATAAAGTCAGTGAAATTGAGTGTACAGTTTGAAATATAAATTTTATCTACCCTGACTTCTTTTCTCCATTTTTCTAACTCCTAGACTCTCTTTTAAGATTCAGCTCAATTTTTTTGGCTTAATTTTTTAGAGCAATTTTAGGTTTACAAAAAAATTGAGAAGGAGGTATAGAACTTTCCCATATAACTTCCTACACATGCATTGCCTGTCCCCATTAATAATATCATTCACCAGAGTGGTACTTTTTTCCTTTTTTAATCAGCGATGAACCTACACTGACATATCATAATCAGCCAAAGTTCATTGTTTACCTTAGGAATCACTCTTGGTATACATTCTGTGGATTTGCATAAATGTATAATGACATAAATCCATCACTGTAATATCATACAGAGTATTTTCATTGCCCTAAAAATCCTCTGTTCTATTCACCTCTTTTCCTGCATCACCCTGCCACTCTTGGCAATCACTGATCTTTTATCATTTCCATAGTTTTGCCTATTCAAGAATGTCATATAGTTGGAGTCATATGGTATGTAGCCTTTTCTGATAGGCTGCTTTTACTTAGTAATATGTATTTAAGTTTCCTCTATGTTTTCTCATGGCTTGATAGCTCATTACATGTAATAATATGTATTTAAGGTTCCTCCATGTATTCTCATGGCTTGATATCTCGTTCCTTTTTAGTGCTGAATAATATTCCATTTTCTGGATATCCCACGGTTTACTTATCCTTTGACCTACCAAAGGACATCTTGGTTTCTTCCAAGTTTGGCAATTGTGAATAAAGTTTCTACAACCATCTGTGTTCAGGTTTTTGTATGGACAATTAAGCTTTCAACTCCTATGGGTAAAAACAAGAAATCACCATTGCTGGATCATATGGTAAGAGTTTGGTTTTGAAAGAAACTACCAATCCAAACTGTTTTCCAAAATGGATGTACCATTTTGCATCTCATTCACCAGCAGTGAATGAGAGTTCCCTTCATATCCTTCCCAGAATTTAGTGTTGTCAGTATTCCAGGTTTTGGTCATTTTAATAGGTGTGTAGTTGTATCCTATTGTTGCTATAATTTACATTTCCCTGATGACATAGGATGTAGAGCAACTTTTCATATGCTATTTGCCATCTATATATATTTTCTTGGGTGAAGTGTCTGCTAAAGTCTTATTCATTTTTTAATTGGGTTGTTTGTTTTCTTATTGTTGAGTTTTAAGAGTTCTTTGCATATTTTGGATAAGAGTCTTTCATCTGATGTGCTTTTGCAAATATTTTCTCCAAGTCTGTGGATTTTCTTTAATTATATTAATATCATCTTTCACAGAGCAGAAGTTTTTAATTTTAATGAGGCCCAGCTTATCAATTATGTCTTTCATGGATCATATCTTTGGTGTTGTATCTAAAAAGGCATCACCATACCCAAGGTCATCTAGGTTTTCTCCTGTGTTAACTTCTAGGAATTTATAGTTTTGCATTTTATATTTAGGTTTATGGTTCATTTTGAGTTAATTTTTGTGAAGTATATAAAGTCTGTGTCTAGATTTAAATTTTTTTTTTGTTTTTGCATGTGGATATCCAGTTATTCCAGCACCACTTACTGAAAAGACTGTATTTATTCTATTGTACTGGCTTTATTCCTTTGTCAAAATCAATTGGCTGTATTTATGGTTGTCTATTTCTGGGATCTTCATTCTGTTCTACTGATCTACTTGTCTATTCTTTCACCAATACCATACTGTCTTGATTACTGTAGCTTTATAGGAAATCTTGAAGTTGGGTTGAGTCATTCTAAAAACTTTGTTCTTCAAGATTGTGTTGGATATTCTGAGTCTTTTGCCTCCATATAAACTTTAAATTTAAATTTGTTAATATCTATAGAACAACTTACTGAGATTTTGAGATTGCATTGAATCTATGGATCAGGTTGGGAAGAAATGATATCTGGACAACCTTGAGGCTTCCTGTTCATGAACACAAAATATCTCTTGATCTCTTTAGTTCTTTGGATTTCATTCTTCAGAGTTTTGTAGTTTCATCAGAATATGTAGTTTTCCTCATATAGATTTTGTATATATTTTGTTAGATTTATGTCTAACATAACATATTTCATTTTTGAGTGTGCTAATGTAAATTGCATTGTGTTTTTAATTTCAAATTCCACCTGTTCTTTATTGGTATATAGGAAAGTAATTGACTTTTGTATATTAGCCTTATATATCCTGTAAGGATAATTGTTATTTTTTATAACTGATTATTAGTTCCAGGAGGGTTTTTTTTTTGTTGATTCTTTCAGATTTTCTACATGGACCATCATGTCATCTGTGAACAAAGACAGTTTTATATCTTCCTTCCCAATTTGTATACCGTTTGTTTTCTTTTCTTGACTTACCACATTAGCAAGGACTTCCAGGACAATGTTGAAAAGAGTGTCGATCGAGAACATCCTTGCCTTATACCTGATCTTAGTTGGAAAGTTTCAAGTTTCTCATCAGTAAATGTCATGTTAACTGTAGGGTTTTTGTAAATAGTTTTTTCAAGTTGAGAAAGTTCCCCTCTATTCCTAATTTGCTGAGTTTTTATTATGAATGAGTTTTAATCAGTTCAATGTTTACTTTTCTTCAATACACTGTTATCTTTCCTAAGGAACAAATAACTCCCAACATGTGTCCTAATTGTGTGTGTGTGTGTGTGTGTGTGTGTGTGTGTATTTTCATTTAGTGGTTATGGCCCTATGACATACCTTAGTATTGAGACCCAGACAAAGTGTTATTCTTTTTATTTCCCTGACAGTGCCTTGCACAGTGCTGAATACATGGCCTGTGGTCTATAACTATTTAACTTAATGCATGAAAGAATAAATAAAATTGGAGTTCATTCTGATGTCATAAAATTAATTCTTCCTTAATGGTTGAATATAAAGTGTACCAAAATTATACTGAACTTATAAGTTAATCAATATAAATTATAGGAGTTCACACTTGATACAAATTAACAGCATTTAGCATGTAGGTGAGTTCATTTTATAGTGACACTGGCAAATAAAACAGATCTACATTCAAATTACAGTCTAATTAATCACATCCTATATATCAGTTAATGTCCTGGTTGGAAAACAAAACAAAACAAAAAACCAAACAAAACCCCAAGCCATTCTATGTATTCCAAATAGAGAAAAACAATGTGGAAATGTAGTTTGCAGACTTTCTACTATGACAGTAGGGAAGAGGGTATATGAAAACAAATGTGGAACTGAGGAACAAGAGATACTCATGGCACAGTTTCCCCCTGTGACTTCTCAGCATCCACATACATCCCCTTCTGCTGTAGTTAAATTTTTATATGATGGTAATGACATCATCTTGCTTCCACCTAAGAGATTGCAACTAACCCTCATACTAATGATGGTATGCTCACCCTCTCCTAAAAATGGAGACACAAAATGCTCTCTATGTTTATGTTTGGGTCATGTTAAACTAGTCACAATTCCATCTATTCTATAACTTGAAGACTAAATTCCCACGTTAACCATCACCAACACTCCTTATATCAAACTGTAGAGGAAGGAGAGAGTAGAAAGCTGACATATACAAATATATGCATAAAAAAAGGAAATAGGTATGCTGTTATTGATCTCACTTCTGAAAGTGAATGTGAGTCTGTAGTTGATATTTATAACTTCTTGTCTTACTATCCATTCATTCTGTGATTCTTTGCCCTCAGCCAGCATCTCAGTTTGTTAAGTTTCTTCCTCTGCTGGCTAACCCATATTTTACTTCCATAAGTCTTTATCTTTAGTAGTCCTGATTTTATTGGGTTGCTGTAATTTTCATTTACTATTGAACTTAGATATAGCAAGAGATGATTAATGCCTAGGAATACATCATCAGTACTAGAATCCCTGGAATTACAACCTCCCATCCCATCTCCACTTGGCAGAGGGCAATAAACTGTGTTCCAGGGTCCCTCTCCCTCTGTTTTCTCCTGCTATCCCAACATGTGATAGGTTACTTTTCTTCCCTAATTAAACATTTTGAGCTGGGAGTCATTTGTAATGATTTATGGCAGCTGTGCTTTTGCCAATCTTACACAGTATTTTTCTTATTACTTAATTGTTTTAGCAGTGCTTCAGCCATTAGTTTCTGAGTTCTGAAAACAGGAAACAGAAGTCTTCTATTATAGACGCCTGCCTAATTAGCTCAGAGGCTGTCTAATGGGGACTATTAAAAATGCAAATGAGGTGTGATCAAACAGTGAAAAGTTTGGTCCTGACAGAATATACTAATGCATCCCCCCCACCCCTGCAAAATGTACCACAATCCTGAATGTAGATTTCTCCCTTCCTTCCTTACCATGTGAAATAGCTTTTTTTGTGGTGATCGGATTCTTCTTCCTCACCTGGGCAGGGATACAGCTAAGAAGAGTTCTTAGGGAAATCATTCTTATTTCCCACCCCTCAATCTAAAGCAGTGGTTCTCAAACTTCAGGATGCATCAGAATATCCTGGAGGGCTTGTTAGAACACAGATTCCTGAGATCACTCCCAGATTTCCAATTCAGTAGGCCTCGTGAGGGACGTAAGAACTTGAATTTCTAATCAGTTGCTAGGGAATGCCAGTGTAATGTAGTATTTGTCCTTTTGTGACTAGCTTATTTCACTTAGCATAATGTCCTCAGGTTATCCACATCATCACATATTACAGGATTTCCTTCTTTTTTAAGGTTGCATCCAGTCTTAGTATTACATTGTACATATATACCACGTTTTCTTTACTCATTTATCTGTTGATGGACATTTAAGGTTGTTTCTACATCTGGCTATTGTGAATAATGCTGCAATAAACATGGATGTGCTAATATCTCTTCAAGATCCTGATTTCAGTTCTCTTGGATACTCAGAAGCAGTATTGCTGGGTCATTTGGTACTACTCTAGTTAATTTTTCAGAGGACCTCCATACTGTTTTCCATAGTGGCTGTACCATTTTGCATTCCTGCCAAGAGTGTACCAGTGTTCCAATTTCTCCACCTCCTCACCAACACTTGTCTTTCATCTTTTTGATAATAGCCATTCTAATAGGTAGGAGGTGATATTTCATATATTAAGATGTCTATACTACCCAAAGTGATCTATAGATTCAATGTATTTCCTATCAAAATCCAAGTAGCATTTCCTACAGCAATGGAAAAATAATTCTATAAAGTTCATACAGAACCACAAAAGACTGAAGAGCCAAAATAATCTTGAAAAAGAATAATAAAGCTGGATTCATCACACTTCTTGATTTCAAAATATACTACAAAGCTATAGTAATTAAAACAGCATGGTACTGACATAAAGACAGACATATATGCGAATAGAATAGAATAGAATAGAATAGAATAGAATAGACAGCCCAGAAATCCATACATATATGGTCACCTGATCTTCAACAATGGTGCCAAGAATATGCAATAAGGGTATGGTTTCTTCAACAAATAGTATTGGGAAAACAGGTTATCTACATGCAAAAGAATGAGATTAGACCCGTTAGTAAAGGGAAAAGACAACCTGTGGAAGGGGAGAAAATATTTACAAACCATTTAGTAGATAAGGGGTTAATTTCCAAAATATATAAGGAGCTCCTATGACTCAAAACAAAATAAAACAACCCCCCCAAAACAAAACAAAACAAAACAAAACAAAACAAAACAAAACAAAACCAACAACAAAAACAAAACCCAAAAAACTTATATAACCTGATTTAGAAATGGGCTAAAGATAGACATTTCTCTCAAGAAGATATACAAATGGCCAAAGGATATGAAAAAAATGCTCAGTGTTGCTAACCATCAGGGAAATGTAACTCAAACACAATGAGATATCACTTCACATCTGTTGGGATGGCTCTTTCTTAATTAGCCATCTGAGAATGTCTTAGTTAGACCGAGTGTTTACTCCTTGGAACAACTTCTCTGGCCCTCTCTCAACCCAAATCAGGGTTATGTGCACATTCTTTATGATTATATTACTATCATATTACCCAGCAAATGATGGGTGGATCTAGGTTTTGTGGTATCTGAAGCTTACATAATTTGAGGAATCTTCTTTAAGAGAAAGAATTTTAAAAATTAATATAAAATTAAGTGAATATCCCTGAAGTTTCCCAGTTAATTTGCCCTTGCACCATCTTCTGAAGAACTGATTCTTTGCATATCTTTCTCACAAGATAGTGAATTCTTCATGGACTAGGACTGAGTCTTATTTGTATCCATGGTCCCCTGACCCCATCTTGCTCTGGGCAATGACCTGGGAGTTCCACTGTTTCTCTTTCTTCTTTCTTCTGCCTACTCACAGCTCAGGGCCTGATTGTATTTGTGCTCTTTAGATAAAAGAATCTGAACAGGGCACTCCGCCCTGGCTATTCTTCTACCACTTCCTATGGAAGGGGTTAGGGGTAGGATGAGGACAGAGAAGCCATGCTGGTGGCATTCTGTGTGAACAAAATGTAGCCCCTGGGTCTTAGCCCAAGACCCCAAAGGAGAACATCAGTAAGTAGAGACTTCCCCATGATGGACCTCACAAAACAGCATTCTCCAGATTCAGCAAGCTATAGTCAAGTGCTGTCTTTTCATCTCTTCATTGGTGCGTTAATGAAAAATCCTATCAATATGATATAATCATCCTATTGACTATAACTCTTAATACTGCTGTTCATGACTCACCCAGCAGACTTGGATATTCTGAGGAGGGCTCCAGCTTGAAGGTGCCCTGGCTGCCAGCCACCACTCTCCAAGTCTTCTCACCTCTGTCTGCTCTTTTGTGGCCAAGATGAGGGAGGAGTGCAGGCCAGAGTCTGAAGGTAGTTAGGACTCTCTCAAACAAAGTCTGAAGACTTCAACCTGGCTCCCAAGAAGTAATCTGCTTTCCCTACTTCTACTCTCAGTCTCCATTTTCAGAGTCTGGGGTCCTCCACCCTGCCTCGTGCTGAGAATCCTGTTTCCCCAGGTAGCTGCCTGGGTAGAGATCTCTCTTTTCTCCTTCTGGCAGTCATATCTCACAGGGAAACTGAGTTATGTTTTTAAGCAGAGGATTCCAAATCTATGTGCTCATTGCTTCCTAACTGTTCTGGAAAAATGGTTCTTGGGCTGCCAAACCTTTCACAGAGGAAGCAGTAGCATCACAGATATTGAGGGCATTTCTGCCATCACTCAAGACATAGTGCTTGTTCAAGAATAAAGGACCACAGGTGCCCTTGTTCCTGAATCACTTTTGTACTTGCCTGCCATGTGGCCTCTTGTCACTGCCTGCCTATCTTGCCACCTCTTCAATTCAGATGACCCTGATACAACTTAATCCTTCGGTCAAACAATTAGCGTGTCTCTACTGAACAGAATTTGTCCTTGTTGGGCTGGGGAAAGAAACTGCACATCATGGGAAAAAGATGAAACGGCAATTCAGTGTGTGTGTGGGAAGTGCAAAGAGAAGTAAGTGATTTGGCTTCTGTAAAGGGGCAGTGGTGGTGTGGTCCAAAGCTTGCAGAGTTACTCTTCCCAGGCAGTGGCTGAGATCCAGTCCTTAACAGTGTGCAGATATACACTGGTTCTTAGGTTCTTGAGGTAGACAAAGTTTGGACTCCTTCTTGGAGAGCTTGTACTTCTGCCCTTCCTTTCCCTCACCCCTTCAAGGCTTTATGGTATTAGCCATCATTCACTCTAGGTTTCCTCTGTACTTATCCCCACACTAAACCCATTCCCCTCCTGGACTGCCCCTGCATTACTCAACTTCCCACTCCCTTCTCCCTGGGCAAACACTGTCCTGAGTTGACAGTCCCAGAGGTGTCAGAATACAGCTCTAAGGCAAGGCATAATCATAGCATAGAGACCCCCCACCTGCATGGCCCCATGGGCTCCAGGGATGCTGGCAATTACAGACCCTCAAGGACTGAAGGAAAATTCTTCCCTAAATGTTTCCAGGGTGAAAAAGACTAGTTTGGCACCTCTATCTGGGGCTCTAAGAGTTATTTTTGTCCTTGAAGCCTAATAGCGGGTTATTGGTAATTATAGGAAAAAAATGGAGTGGAAATAAGGGTTTTTTGAAGGTTTTTTTTTTTCGGTTCCAGTATTATATTTTGAATTTCCTATTCAGTTAGACACAACTCCTGAGATCATGACCTCTGTGATTATAGCGGAAAAAGGCCCCCATCATCCATGAGCCTATGATTTCCACTTTGTTTCTATCCCTCTAACTGGCATAATTTCTTTGGACACTGTAGAGAAGGGATGTTACCTAAATACTTGTTTTGCAGGGTGCCATTTCCATGCGTCAAGTTCACTTGCAGTAAGGGCACACAGGGGCCCAGTAGATCTTCCTTCATTGGTGTTTTATTCAGAGCACTCAGAATATTTGCTCTGTCAGATGCTTTCAGTGGCTCCCTTCTGCCAACAGACTGAAAACTCCCTCCTCTGCTGGGCCTTCCATTTCTTCTGCAAGTGGATTGCACATATTCTCTCAGCCACTGTGTCTCATTCCTTCATTCATTTTTCCATTTATTCCATAAACGTGGATTCACTACCTCTTCTATGCTGCAGAACCTGCCCTAGGTTCTGGGATGTAAATAAGAATAGCAACAATGTCCTTTGTTCTCAAAGGTCTAATAATTCAGAAGAAGACAAACATATAAGTCAAAACCACAAGAAGCACTGTCTGTGACAGTGAGATAGATGTCCGTTTAGAGCTGAGCAGGGGCACAAAGAAGGAAGAGCCCAGTTTCACTCAGGAATAGGCCTGGAGAATAACTAGAAAGTTTCATAGAGGAAGTGGCCCTACCTTGTTATGACACATGTGTCAAGAAGCCATTTCAACTGGAAGCAATGACCTGAGGAAAGCCAGAGGAATAGAGATCAGAGGGTACTTAGGAACTATAAGCCAAAAACCGGGTGGCCAAAAAAAGTTTGGAAGGGAGGGCCAAGTCCAGAGTATATAGAGCAACATGTGAGCCATTAATGGATACTGTGTTGTGTATGCAGGTGTATGTGCGTAGTGGTGACATGATTAGGTCACTGCAACCTCAGAGGGGAAGATGCTCCATTCAATCTGCTGAGGATACGAGTATGTGAGTGAGTGTGTTTGTGTGTGTTTGTGTGTGTGTGTGTATGTGTGTGTGTGTATTGAATGCTTAAAGAAGGAGCACAGCTGTAGAGAATGTTTTAAACATGAAAAATATGAATAAGTCTAGAAGACATGTAGCTGATTGGTTTAATCATGAACTGTGTAGTCCAAAACTTCTGGCTCAATCGCCCCTCCTGTGTGTAGTATAGACTCTCAGACATCCTTGCAAAGGCCACTAGTTATTTCTGTGAATCCCTGGGGAGTGACTCATGCACTAGCAGAACTGTCTTTCACCTCAGGGGCACCACATTATTCCTACCACCTTCACCTGCCCTGCTCTGATGTCCTTGGATGTATCCATGCCCACCGTCCTGCCCATTGTGGCAGCACTAGCTTCAAGGTGGCAGTATCTGGGTGTTCGTGTGCTTCAGGCTTTGGTGAGGCTGATCTGAAAAGGGCCTCACTTGGAGGAGGGAAAGGTCTCCCTTCAGCTCTGTGATAAACAAATCCCAAAGTAGAAGAGCTTGAAGCAGAGACTCACAGAACTCTTCACAAAGGAGAAGCTGCATCAACCTCTGCCCCTTCCCACGGCCAGGTAACCAGGACAGGTCCTGGGGTCAGATCATTTGCAGAAGTTATCTCTCTCCCCTCTCTCATCCCTTCCCCTCACAATGCCTATGTCTTTCGTCATTAAATACGAATGCTTCCAATTTGCTGCTTACTCTGAAAGCAATAAACACATCTGTTATAGACATCAAAGACCTTGGCATGTACACATTGGGAGCAAAGGATTTGAGCTCAGGAGCTAACTGAAATCAGAAAATATTAGAAGACACTGATACTCGAGTTGCAAGAACCAGAATATAATTAATGAAAAAAGAAGAGGAGATAATGTGGGAATGGTTGGAATCAACTCAAAATGTATTAATTGATCTCAACTTTGATAATTAGAGAGAAATATAAATGCATATCTGGGAAACTAGTAGAAGTAAAAACCATAATTTTTAATATAAATAACCACAGAACATATAAACAAATAGGTTGTATCTGTGGAGTCAAGACAGAAAACCAAGGCGGCAGAGAGAATGCCCAAACAAAAGAAGGCTCCTAAGAAGATGGAATGAATAGGGTAAGATGCATGTTACACCAATAATTATAAATGCCTTAACACCAATATTAAAATTGATGACTTACATGTTGAGATAATTATAAATCTAAGAGAAAAAATCACCTAAATAAGATGGCAAAGAAAGAAAAATTAGAAACAAAAGCATGGGTAAAAAGAAAACAGGGAACTACACAAAAAAATTCGTCTCAGAAATATTAATATCAGTCTATGTATCATTATAATAAAAAGCATGAACTAATGGTCAAAAAGGTCTATCGGATGTGAAAAATTACTTTTTAAAAGGCATTAGCATAATGTGAGGAAGCAGAGACAACTGGCCTGCTAGAATCTTCTTTTCAATTCAGCTTATCTATGAAGGGAAGGAAAGAAATGGTACAGTAAATATTGGAGATATTTGTCAAAGGAAGTTTAAAAAAATGTACTTTGTGGAGGTTTTTTTCCCCATGAAAAACTATTTTCATGTAGAACACTTGGAAGTAAAGAAAAAGTGGTGTCTAAGAAATCAAAGTTTACCTGCAATCTCAGAAGCCAAGGGCAGCTGTTCCTTTAATAGAATTTTTCCCTCTGGGAGAGCTGTGGTCTTGGGGAAGACTTGCCCTTTTAAGGCCTGGTGGAATAGAGTCAGTGGTGGGGAGAGGGTGAATATGCAAAAGGGAGAGGAGTTGAGTGGTGAGCTGGGTCACTGTTCATCTCCTTTTCCCTTACCTACACGCTTATGTCTAGAAACACAAGGATTTTGCTGCCTACTTCCTTTTTTTTCCCTAGAGTTCCCAACACAACTGAGCAGGGCACAGCGATTCCACAAGGAAAGGAGAAAGGGAGAAAGGAAGCACCGCGGTGCATAGAATTCTTATTTTATGTTTTTAAATAACAATTACATTTGATTTTAAAAAATCAGAGGACATATAAAACTATCTGAGAAAAGAAGTCTGGGAGGGTAGCAGAGCCAAGGGAGAAAGAGAACAGGAAAAGGGGAAAAAAAAAAAAAACAAAAACCCAAGACTTCACTTGTGACATTCTGTCCCAGCCCTTGAGAAAAAGGAGAAGGGAAAGGAATGGGAAGGGAAGAAAGAATTGAGGTAAAGATGAGCTTCAGGGTGAAGAGGGTAGAAGACAAACGGAGGAAAGAACTGCAGGCAAGGAGCTTGGCTGTAAAAGGAGCCAAGACCAGTTCCTGGGAGGAAGAAACAATTTGCTAAGCAGTTTACCTTAGCCAGGTAGGCATGCAGCCCCCAAAGTAGCTTAAAAGTGGGCTTGCTTGGGGCACCTGAGTGGCTCAGTTGGTTAAGTGTCTGACTCCTGGTTTCAGCTCAGGTCACGATCTCATGATTTATGAGTTCAAGCCCCTCATCAGGCTTTGTGCTGACAGCACGGAGTCTGCTTGGGATTCTCTCTTTCACTCTCTCTGCCCCTCCCCCTCTCATGCTCCCTCTCTCTCTGTCTCTCTCTTAAAATAAATAAATAAACTTTAAAATATAAATAACTAGGGGCGCCTGGGTGGCGCAGTCGGTTAAGCGTCCGACTTCAACCAGGTAACGATCTCGCGGTCCGTGAGTTTGAGCCCCGCGTCGGGCTCTGGGCTGATGGCTCAGAGCCTGGAGCCTGTTTCCGATTCTGTGTCTCCCTCTCTCTCTGCCCCTCCCCCGTTCATGCTCTGTCTCTCTCTGTCCCAAAAATAAATAAATGTTAAAAAAAAATATATATATATATGTATATATATATATATATATATATATATATATATATAAATAACTAAAAAAATAGGCTTGCTTGGGGTGCCTGGGTGGCTCAGTCGGTTGAATGTTCAACCCTTGATTTCAGCTCAGGTCATGATTCCAGGGTCATGGGATCAAACCCTGCATCAGGCTCTGCACTGAATATGGAACCTGCTTAATATTCTCTCTCCCTCCCTCTCTCTCTCTCTCCTTCTCCCTCTCCCTCTCTCTCTCCCCCCACACACTCTGCCACTCTCCCCTGCTCATGCTTTCTTTCTCTCTAAAATAAAAAAAAAAAAAAATTTTCCCAATAGGCTTGCTTGATTTTAGTGGCTTCCACATTTGGTTAGCATGGGTCAATTCCCAGACCAAGGGTGCTTTGTTGAGACGGCTGGGTGGTCACAGAGTCCAGAGAAAGGGAGCATATGCTGAGCGGATGGAAGGCTTCTGTGTTCTTATAAAGAATAAAGCAAATTTGAATTTTTACGCCAATGCAAGCTTTCTCAGGCTAGAGGTAGTTCAACAGATATGGGGGAACGGGGGCTTTTGAACTTGTAGATTTTATGCCAGTAATTGTCTTAGAATAACAAAACAGCACTGCTCCTTTATGAATCTCGGATTAAGAACAGCACGTACAGAAGTAGAAAATGTGGTAGGTGGGAAATATGGCTTAAATGTGCTTTCGGCTGTGTCTCCCAGATAATTATAATGGAGCCTGCTTCTCCCCCACCCATGCCTGTCATCCTCAGTATTAAATTATGATGATGATGATGATTACTGGTAATTATCCCTTTATGTATTTGGCATTTTATACTTTCTAAAGTACTTGCACATGGATCCCTTCACCGTGAGCCCAGAAGACATGAAGGGCAGGCTTTGCTCCACCCTTCTTTGACATTAGGAGTGAGGCTGCTGTTCCCTTGCCCTGGGTCACACAGATTGTTAGGGACCCTGGGCATCTAATGGTCTCTAGCTCTATCTCAACTGCATATTTGGTTCATTAGAAGGCTAATTATTTCTTTCCATATCCAAGGATACAGTGGATATGTATATGGGTACATATATTCCAGACATTAAAAATTGAGTTATTAATACTTTAAATATAATAACCTAAAGTTTATTGTTAAGTTTATTAGTGCATTTTTCTCTCTCTTCTTCCATATCTATCTATCTATCTATCTATCTATCTATCTATCTATCTCTGCCTGTCTCTGTCACACACACGCACACACACACACACACACACACACACAGAGGGAGAGAGAGGTTGAGATCTATAATACGTTGTTCATGTATGGATTTCAAAGCGTTTTTCAAATAATAAGACATTATCTCCTTTGTCAGTTATGATGGCTGGAACTTTTGGCAGGCTTTTCTCAGATTTCTGCTTCTTCTATGTATTACATAGAAAAATCTAGGGATAGAACTGGGTATCCGCATTGCATTTAGGAAACTGGATATAGAAGTGTGTGCATGCAAGGTGCCACCTGCATCACACCTTGGCTGACTGCTGATTATTCTCCATGATCTGGAGCTAATCCCAAGGATTAAGTGAGCATCTGCTCCCCGATGCTGACTGTTGGGTGGGGCTGAGCCATAAACAGAGGGGGTGGATCAGGCTAAGGCAAACCAGCCAGTGTGGAGAGAGCTAGGCTTTCTGGAGAGCCTTGGCAACTTGACCCTGGCTACTCCTGACCCCACTTTCTTGCACCTTGCTCCATTCTACCCTCACCCATCTCTCAGCACGGACATTGTGCAGGGTGGTGGTTAAGAGCCAGAGTCAAACTGCCAGAGTTTGTACGAGCTCTGCTGGCTCTGTGTGTACTATGTGACCTTGGGCAGACTGCTGTGGACAGGAGCCTCAATTCTCTTATCCATAGGAGGGGACCATGGCAGTAATCCACTCCTGAGTCACAGTGCAGATTAGGTGAGATGTTCCCCTTAGAGAGCCTTAGCTATAATCACTGCTGGGATGCACGCCATCCTGCCGCTCCCCTCTCTCTCTCCTTTTGTTCCTTGTTCATCACTGAAGCTCAAGTGCCACCTCTCAGTGTTCTAGTACACACTGATTCTCCTTACGTTCTTCCACGTATTAACTGGACTAGTCCTTTTGGCATTCACCTTGTTAGGATCATGCATTTATTTTTCTCTATTTCATGGATCTGAGTCTGTGAGTTCCTCCTGGGGGGAGTCTGTTTCAGATCTTAATTTTCTGTAGAAACACACACACACACACACACACACACACACACACACACACACGAAGGAAGGGAGGGGAAGGACAAAGGAGAAATGAATGAAATGTGGCCTTTGTTATAATCATCTCCAGTGTTAGTTTCCTGCCCACACTTCCTCCTCCTTAGACAAAGCAGGCTCTGGGAGCTATACCTAATAGCATAAACTCAGCAGAAAGTCATTCAAGAGTAGAAAAAGAGCCCAATTTTGTGAAGTGACCAAAGTAATGGTGGTAAAGCAGAAACCCCTTAGTCCTTAGGAGGCAGGGGGGCTCTCATCTGCTTTTCCAGGAATGGAGAATGTAAGACTGCACCTTGACCATGTTCCTAAGATGGAGTCTCTGTTTTCCCTTGGACACCATGTCTTCTTGAGATTTCTCCCAGAGATGGGAAACAAGCAGAGGCCACACTGCAAGTTTGGGTTTGTCAAAGTGATGAGAGTGTCTGGAGTTATGGGAGGATCTGAGAAGCACCACCAACTGGGTCTCAGGCACCAGCAAGAGCACTGGCCTGGCACCCACGCACTGGCCCTGGCTCAGGAGGCCACAGATCTACCTGGACTGCCCTGGGCAAGCGGCCTTGTCACCGTGGCCTCAACACTTCATCTGGAAAAGGTAATTGTCTAGGGTCCCCTCCAGCTCTAACATTAGGTAGCTTGTCACAGCCCTTAAAGACATCACTGCTTCCTTGCACAAGATAGCAGTTGGTATTTAAAATAATGACAGTGACTCATCTCAAAGTGATGACAAAAGAAGATTGTTCTGATTTATTCCCCACAGTGCCTCCACATTCTAGAATCCTGGGAACTAAGAGATTCTGCAGAACTGCATCTTCCCAGTATCTGAACTCTACTTTTAAACATCCAAGCTGAATTTTGTTCTAAATGTAAAAAAAGTTAAACATATTTTTTGACTTTTTTTCATTATATTTAATATTTTGTTCTAATTATATTTTGCCTTCAGGAAAGAGAAGGGGGAATAATCTCTTGCACTTCTCTGGGTGACTTTGGAACATCATTCTGAGCATGAATGCTGCTGGTGAAGGGATACCCTCTGGAGCTTCTGAGCTCTGCCATGGGTTTGAATTTCTCCCCACTGACCTCCTCACTCCCTTTGGTCTCCAATGTTGCCACAGGGCAGGAATGAGAAGGGACACAATTTTCATATGTCCAAGCCTCAGAGCAGGACAGGGATTTCCTCAAAGTTAAAGAGCTGGCCAGTGGCATTTCTGGAGGAGAATAAGGTGTCTTTTGCTTGTGAGCCAGTCTAGAGGACTCCAGATGCCAGCTTGCCTAATTTGCAATTCCATATTTCCTGTTCAGGGGGTCTTAAGCAATTCAATTCAAGTTTCATGCTGGATCCTCATGGAGTTGATTGATATTGTTGCTATTGAAGATTACCTGATAATAGAACCCACTGTATATCATATTTTCAAATTTTTAAGTCTAGAGAGATTATTTGGTGGAGTCAAATAAATGAAAAACACCAACAGCAACAACAACAATCACCTATTATAGCAACTGGAAGATAACTAGCCAAAATCATATATAAGCAGTTTTATCTTTTTCTTTTTTTTTCTGCTTTCTCTCCTTCACTTCCTTCCTCTCTCCATCTCTCTTTCTCTGTTTCTCTCTTTCTCCCTTTCTTCACTTCTTCCCTACTTCCTCCTCTTTCTCAACCCCCTCTTTCTTCTCTCTTCCTCCTCCCTCTCTCTTCCTTTCTTCCTTGTTGTAGAGACTCCAATAGCATGAAGCTTATACTTGGTATATATTCAACTGTGATGCTGCTCTTATGCTATTCTCTGCAGTCCAGAATTCCAGAGACAATTTACTTTCCCATAGTCCTTTGCTGGCAGTATTAGTATACACCATCCATGAGGGAGAATGGTTGCCACCTCATGGTCCAAGAACCAGGCTCAGCCTGAAGTGCAACAGAGAAGTGGCCTCTCAAGATTGGAAAGGAAGCAAAGTTTACATCCTGAAATGATGGTGTCTTTCTTAGAAAGGATGGATCAGCTATGTGCCATGTTTCCCTTTTTGTCAAACTCATGGGCAAAGAAAGCATATACTCAGAGTGTGTAATTATAGGCTGTGGAGGATTTATAATGTTTCAATTTAGCTAGGCTGAATTCCATTTCATGCGTGTTTCTGGTTAGGGTGGGCCATGAAGGAGATTCTTATAGGATATGTGATGGGCCACAGGGAAATAGCAGTCATTTAGTATTTCATACATATTGTCACTTTCGGCTGACCCACCTGTGGTTGTGAACAATAGCTGGGCCTGCAACTTCCTCACCTTCCCCTGAGTCCTGAGCCAGGTACACACCTGGTTCATCTCTGAGACACAGTGTCCTGGGCCTCTGCAAGATACCCTCAAGGTCAAAGCCAGTAAGAACTCACACAAATTTCAGAACATCTTCCTAGGCTCCAGCCCATGCTAGTGCATTCCAGCTTGTTCTTGCTTTCCATTGCTGTATCATAATATAGCCTGCAGGGACCTTGATTGCCTTTCCTTTCCACAAGACACCACTTGGATCCATCACATGGATAGTGTTGTGCTGATTGAATCGAGCATTCAGGATGTAACAACTGGTCTATAGACCTTGGTAAGACACTTACATGCTAGGGGGTGGGAAATAAGTCCTACAAAAATTCAAGGGTCTCCTGCCATGTTAAAATTTCTGTGTCTAGTGGTCTGGAGCATGTTAAGATAGCCCTCCACAGTGAGGGGCAAGTTGCTGCATCTGATCTCTTATGCCACTGAAAAAGGGGCACAGTGTCTAGGAGGTCTCTCTGGATTTTTGAGGCAATAAATATCTCATTTAGGTGTGCTTCTCTAACCCACTCTCCAAGTGACATGAAAATCTGCTAATTTGGAGTGAGGCTCAGAATAAGAGATGGCTTCGCAACAGGTTCAGACTACCATGCAAGCTGTTCTGATATTTGCGTCGTATGATCCAGCAGATCCTGTGGTGCTTGAAGTGTCAATGGCAGCCAGAGATGCAGGCTCTGGCAGCCCCTGCAGCTGAATCACAGAACAAACTCAGATTTTAGAGTAAAACCACATTATCTCTTCATGCAATTATTCTTTTGTTGAGATACAGCTTTGGCTGCTACTGGGCCTTAGTAGAAAATGAATACTTGACCATGGACTGCTGAGTTACTGTGTGACCTGAGCTGCCCGTCACAAATTGGTGTTGTGTGATTCACCAACCCATGAAGTTGAACATGGACAGGTGCTCTCCATTATCAAATGAAGTGATATATAGGAGACTGGGCTTAAGAAAGCCCTGAAGGCACAAGTATGTTGGACTAGGAGGTGGGCCAGATGCCTATGGCCCCTACTGTTGTTACACTGTCTTCTCTCTCTTAATCTGTGGCTCCTAAGTAGCACCCTATGATCACTTAACTGAAGAAAATATTGGACCTGTGTTTTACAGATGGTTCTGCATGATGTGCACTCACCATTAAAAAGTCCATGGCTGCTGCACTATAGCCCCATTCTGGATGGCGGTAAAGACAATAGCAAAGGGGAATCCTCCCAGTAGCAGGACATTGGACAGTGGCCAGTAAAGATGAAAAGAATTGCATATCTATACCAGCTCATAGACTATGAATGGTTTTGGTGGTTGGTCGATGACTTGAAAAGAACAAGAGTGGAAAATTGGTGACAAGAGGGTCTGGGGAAGAAACATGTAGATAGATGAATCAGAATGAGCACATAGGGTAGAACTATTTGTGTCCTGTGTGAATGTTCACCAAAGGATGATCCCAAGAGAGTAGGACTGTACAAATCATACTGCTAGATTATAGAATAGCTTGTTCTGTGGAAACCAGTCAGCCTCCTTCCCCAGGCACTCCTGTCATTTCCTAATATGTTTATCAGCAAAGTGGCCATGATGGCTGGGATGGAAGGTATATGCGGGCTCAGCAACATGTACTGCCACTCACTGAGGTTGAACTGGTTACAGTCACTGCTGAGTGCCCAATCTGCCAGCAGCAAAAACCAACGTTGACATGGCACCATTCCCCAGGGTGACCAGCCAGCTACCTGGAGGTAGGTTGATTACATTGGCTTGCTTCCATCATGAAAAGCATAGAATATTATTCTTAGTGAAAAAGACACTTGCTTTCTATATGGTTTTGCCCCAAATGATATATAGTTTAAAAAATAGGAATTCCAAACATCAATAAAACCATAAATCTGATGTATTTTGATACATTCTTGCCTATAAATGACAGCCCACTGAAAGGTTATTTATGGTGATTTTTTGGTGCAATTAAAAAAAGGTTGGTTATCTTATGTCCACATCCGTACCACTTTAGAATGGTCAAATTAGAAAGTGGGGAAATAAATCCCCTAAGGGAGGCTAGATAATGCTGCACCAACGTACAAACTCAAACTCCTTATGGCTTAACACACCATTCTTTCTTTCTGCTCTCATCATAAGGTTGGCTTGGGTCTTTGCTTCAGAACCCAGATTGACAAAGAGGCCAACTTCTTCCAGTCATGATGGCAGAGAGAAAATATCGTGGGGGTCTTATACTGGTGATGAAATTGACAGGCCCAGTCCACAACCCTCAACCCAAAATAAGCCAGAAAGTTCAATGCCACCAGAGCTAACACTTTTTGGTGACCAGAACGAATGAGGTGAGGGAAGGCTAGAGGTGAGGGAAGGCTATAACTGGCAGGGTCCCTCACAACACTGAAGAATGACAGTTGTTTGTGAGGGAAGAGACAAAGCGAAGACTACAAATCAAGATGCAAGACTGGGGCTATTTAGTTTAGAGGCAGATGGTCAGCTACATAGGCCTGAGTTATGCACTGCTCTCCAGCATAGTATAACAAATGATTTTCATATCAGCTCCCAGTCATCAAGGAAAAGTAAAATTGTGTTATGTGCATTCTGCTTAAGAGGGCTTCAACATTGATATTACACTTTAGAATTATTTCTAACAAATTATTTTTAATGCTTATTTATTTTTGAGGAAGAGATAGAGACAGAGAGTGAGAGGGGGAGAGGCAAAGAGAGAAAGGGAGACAGAGAAATTGAAATGGGCTCTACACTGACAGCAGAAAGCCCAGTGCAGGGCTTGAACTCATGAACTGTGAGATCATGACCTGAGCTGAAGTCAGATGCCTAACCTACTGAGCCACCCAGGCATCCCTAGAATTATTGTTATGCAAAATACCTACTATATCAATATTTTGTATGTAAAGGGACACTATGTTTATCTAATTCTGCAAAGACACTTAATAGGGGACATGGAATTGTCACTGGTTTTGTTATCATTAGAGTCATTATATCCATACTGGCCTTTATTTCTGAGTGAAGTAAGTCACAAGAAGCAAGAGAGAGGCCATAGCCTCATGAGAGCATATCCACTCATTTAGGTCTGTCAGTTGACTGTTTTCAGCTACATCAGTTGAGAACATGTTGATATGACATACAGCCCTGGATAAGATTGTTTTGAACAATATGAGAAATCAGTGGCATTCAGGCCAAATTAAATCTAATTTACTCTACAAATTGCCAAACTATCAGTCCTATTAAATCTGTTTATTAAAAGGCAGGAGAGTCGGCCTGGGTCGCAAGCTGTGGCTGGGATAATAAGACAAAGATGAAGCCCACTAATGTAGATAAATCATGTTTGATTTCCAGGCCAGAGGTAGCCAATGGGAGGGCTTTCACCTCGCCTTCCCTGTCATCCTGAGGTGTCCGTGAGCCAGTCGGAATGTCCCCAGAGTCAGGCCATACTGATTGATTTTCATGGTACTGGGAGGCCCATGTCATTGCCCCCAATCTGGGGTCATTAATAAAACCAACTCCATTTCTCTCTACTTATCCTTTCTACAAAATACAATTTAAGCAGGTCTTTATGATTTAGAAGTGAGTGGGATAAGGCAGGTGGGGTGGCAGATAATGGTGGTGGTAGTGGCAGGGATAGGATGTTGGGATTGTTATACTCTGAAATCCTGAAGTATAGATAGGGCAGGTAACAGTAGACCCTTATTCTGAAATTACTTGTGTGACCCACAAAACTTCATAAGGTTTTGGACTGGGTTTTACATCCTGATAATTGCAGGCATACACATAAAATGAGGGGAAAAGGGCAATGCTAATTAAGGACTTTTTCATTAAGAAAAAACAGTCTTTGTTTATGCTCACTTGGAATGCTGTATCGCAGGATCTCCAGTTACTAAATTCTACTCATCCTTGGAGGTCTATCTTAAGCCCTCTCTCATCCTAAGAAGTCCTCTTTTAATATCCCAGTCCTTTGCTATCCTTCTTTTGAACTCTTATCCCAATGAATATTAATAGCACTTGATTTGACAATTATCATATTCTTCACCACATTGCACTTTGATAAATCTTTTTTATGAACTATTTCCCTGAAACTACAAAAGAAATATGTGGAGAGATCCAGTAACTTGCCCAGGATCACACAATTAGCAACTTGTGCTGTTCCTAAGCAGCAACCCCCCACCACAAATGTTTGATTGCATGGGGTAGTCTGATATTGAGGGGGAAGAAACTTCATTAAGGATATGAGTTGGAGTAGGCTAGGGAGTGGCTAGGGAATATAACCTGAACTGTATTCTTTGGGGGGCTAGAAAAATCAATGCCCTCCAGTAGGTGTCAGGCAGTGGTCTTCCAGCCAGTGCGGGCAGACAGGCTGGGTTGAAGCTGAATGACTGGGTTCACTAATTCGGAAGAATATTCCGTTTCATTGAAATTTAACCTGCAAGCACCTTCCACAGATCCATATCTGTGACTTCCACTTTATTCCAGGCAGTTTTCAGCTCAGACATCCTTTATAGTAGATACTTTCTGAAAGCCAGGAGTAAGGAATATGACTAAGAATAGAGAACAAGCCTTGAGCAAACAACCTCAAACCCCGGATTTGCATTCCATGGAATAAACTTGTGGGTTTCAGTCACCACTCATTCAGTACAATTCAGTGATAGGTTCAGGAAACTTCTGGAGGAAAGTTGAGGTGGGAGAAGGGAGGGATGAAAATTGCTCACAGTAATCCAAAGGCTTTATTAGTCTGTAATTAGGAGTGATGGGAGGAAGCCAAGTGAGGGAAAATTTAAGCTGAATTGCAGGAAAAAACGAGTCTCTAACAATGAAGAGTATTCAACTGTGGAGGAGGATGACAGAGACAGAGCAGCGGCAGTCACTCATAATTTCTTTATTGGTAATTTGGTCTCTATATTTTGGATGAAATACATATCTGGGAACCATGCCAAGTCATGCAAGGGATGCCCTTTAACCGGCATTCAGGGTGATAGCATTAATGGCTCTGGGAGAGGAAAATGAGATAATCTTGAGAACCAGCTGAGAATGAGAAGTCCAAAGAGCAAGGTGTTCTCTTAGATTTGGGTCCTGGCAATGCACATAGTTTGAGCTACTCAAGAGTGGGGACCCTGCACCACCAGAGCAGA
Organism: Lynx rufus; assembly: GCF_022079265.1. Classification (NCBI taxonomy): domain Eukaryota; kingdom Metazoa; phylum Chordata; class Mammalia; order Carnivora; family Felidae; genus Lynx; species Lynx rufus. The sequence continues at coordinate 4,645,085 of NW_025814837.1, read as the reverse complement.
AACCAGTGATCTCTCACCTTGCTTCCATTATCTCTAGAGGGCATCTCTTACTAGCTCCAGTCTTAGAGAGATCTGAATTCTCAGAATATCGGTATTCTAGGAAATGACAAAATGCAACTCTCTTCCACATAATACGTTTAAGTTAGAAGGGAAAGAAGAGTGAAGATGGGTTTTGAAAAGTGAATTAAAACATACATAAACAACTTTGCATCATCCCCTCCTGATAAGACTTACTTATTCAAACAAACATTTTGTTGTGTCCTATCTAGAACACTCTACAAGTGTTTTAACCAGCAGCTCTTTCTCCCTTTAGTCTCCCATCCAGGTGGGTTTTTATATGCTGTTATTTTCATGTCACACTCTGTTCATGGTCTTTCCAAGGACCTCTACAGTCTGTTCTCATCTTACCCTTGTAACCATTATCTGCATTACTCAAAGCCTCTCGTTCTCCAACGTGTTTAACATTTTCCCAATACACATGCATACGTGCATGGGCACACACATATCCAAGCATGAACACATGCTTACAGATGTACACATGCATGTGCACACACACATACAAACAATAAAAATAACCCTCTTTTCATTCAACATCATGAGAGTCTAGTGTTTTCTGGGAATATATTTTTTTTTATTTTATTTTTTTTTTAATTTTTTTTTTCAACGTTTATTTATTTTTGGGACAGAGAGAGACAGATCATGAACAGGGGAGGGGCAGAGAGAGAGGGAGACACAGAATCGGAAACAGGCTCCAGGCTCTGAGCCATCAGCCCAGAGCCTGACGCGGGGCTCGAACTCACGGACCGCGAGATCGTGACCTGGCTGAAGTCGGACGCTTAACCGACTGCGCCACCCAGGCGCCCCTCTGGGAATATATTTTGAGGAAATGCCTCTTTTGTTTTTAAACCCAATCTGCTCATTCTTCAAACCCATTTCCCACCTCTATAAAAGGCACAGGTGAATGTAGCTACTACACTTCTTCCACCTGGAAGTGTATAAGAAGTCTATACAACTCAGTGTATAAGAAGTCTACTTGCCCTGTAAAGCTCAAGCCTGGCACTATTGTTACAGACTGTCCTTCCCAACCTCAGCAGGAAGAGATCCTGCTTTCTCTGAAATTCTGCAGCCTGGCTGATTACCTAAGGATGCTCAACACATCTGCCTTCTACCATGGATCTTTGCCTTCACGCTTTAACTCTCTTATTAGGATGTACTTTCTCAAAGTTGAAGACCATGTTTCACATAGCTTCACACTTCCCATGGTACTTAGCAAGATCCTTTTAACCCTGTAGGTACTCAGAAAGCACTCATTTCAGAGAATGAATAGGTTAATAATCAGAAGATGAAGTTTTCATCATCACTCCTCCATTTAGGACATATTCTTCTCGATCTTTCAACAAAGGTCTCATGAAGCTTGTGATTCCTCTAATACCACATGTAAGGTCAGTCCATTAGATCCCTGCTGGTCATCAACATTCTTTTCTTCGCCTCTTGAGTTCCTTTGCACTGCAGAACCACTGAAGTTCAATTCTCCATCTAGAGGGGTGGCCTCTCTCAACCTGGCACTTTGGGGCTGGCCAAGCCCTGCCTTCTCCAGGAAACTTCTTTTGGCCTTTCCACTTTCGACGCACTTTTGAATTTTTATGTAATTATAATTAAACTGCATACCATAACACTTAAACATTTTCTGTTTTAAGAATGTTTTTGTTTCTCTAACTAGACCATAAATTAATTTAGAGACATATAGAATAGCGGTAAAAGGCTTGAACTCCAGAGTCAGCAGCTTGGTTGGAATCTGACTCCAACACTTATTAGCTGTGGGATCTTGAGCAAGTACTTAACCCCTCCATACCTTCTTTTCCATCATCTCAGGAGTAGCCTTGATCCAGAGAACTGTGAACTAAATAGACTAAAATTTGCATATGCCTTCAGAATGCATGCAGCAGAAGCAGAAACACATGCATAAAGAATAATAAAGTATAGATCTTAGTTAAGAGTGAAGGTGAATGGGTCAGAGAGTAAGGACACAAGGGAAAGAGCAAAGGGGGAAACTTGGATGTCTTGGTCTGTCCAAGAAGTCCTGAGTTGATTCTTGAGGAATTTTATAAAGGAAGACAGTATGGAGTGATTCTGAGCCCATGCATGATGTGTGGACAGAAGTGACAAGCAGAGGGACCTGTTAGGACTGGGGATGTGGAGGTCTAGATGTGGGTTTATGTTAGTGGTAAAATGAAACTTATTTCTTTGAGCACATTGCAGGCAGTTTCCCTTAAGTGCATTGGCCATATTTTGTAAACTTATATATGTTGTACCTGGTTTTATGATGGCATAGGTTACAGGACATAGACTACCTTGGAAAACATGACATGCCTACAGACATGCTGGGGGCAAGACAGAATCTGTCTAGACCATTTTTGAAGCTGAGAAGAGAGCAGGGGTGAGTTCTACATGTGCAAAAATTATGGCTTCATCACAGGGCAAAAAAAGAGACCTCTGAGGATGCTGTTAGCCTCCAGAGGAGGCTGCATTCCTTCAGTGGGTAATCAAAGGTGCCAGAGAACCATTCAAAATGAGGAAGGTTGCCTTATGCATTGGGGTGGTCTATTAACCTCATTCCCTCCAATTCCACGATGTTAAATAGCAATTAGAACATCATGCATTTATTTACTTTCTGCCCTGCCCCTTGGGCCCCTTAAAATCACTCCATATTTTAGTCTTAATGGGACATGGTAATAGAGCCAAGAATTGCAAACCCACCAGATTGGGGAACTTTTGGGGGAAAGTTGCACGAAGGGCACATTTTTACTGCGGTAACTGACAATTATCTTCAAAGAGGTTTCAAAAACTGCCTCATAAATGTAACATTCCAATCACATTCTTATTGTTTAATGGGGAGATATGAAAATTGAATTGACAGAGCTGTCACTCCCATGAAGGTATTTTCATCTGAAACAGGCACTGAAGGTACCTTTAGGAGTAAAGGCCCATGTGAACATATAGCACACTGGACTCATGAGTCTGATCCTGACTCAGTGGACCTCTCACCAGCCTTGCTCATGCCTGGTTCATGCCACAGCTGCTGCTGTACCTGCCTGTAACCTCTGTCCTTATGTTAGGAAGTCCTACTCATTCCTCAAAGTCCAGAGTAATTTGCTTTCCTGTAGGAAAGCATCCCTTCCTTCTCCAGCCTGTTCTCATCTCTTCTTATTCTAATTCCTAGAGCATGTAGAGCTTAAGCTTCATAATTAAATTTGAAAATATAGACCATTCTATTGATATTAATAATACGATTTTAACATAACATGTTATGCCCTATTACTTCAAGTACACAAAGCTCATATCACAACTAGAAGCACATGATAAGAAGAGCCTGTTAAGAATAAGTGGAGGGTGGACATTTCTGATATTGTACTGGGTCTTTAGGGATGATATTTGGGCTAAGATTCCCTTTGATGACATTTCTGTTTCAAGAGCAAGTCTCATCTGCCCATTGGCTTGTGTTTGTGTCTGGCATTTGTTTGAGTTTACTGTTCCTTACTCCAGGAAAGCACTTTGGATTACATTTAATTCTGAAATATAAATTGAATGCATACTAATGGTAAGATTTCGGGCTAAGTTTGTGGATAGAGGAGAGGTAGTCAGGGAATGGAGATAAAAACCTGGAAATGTATCAGAAATCTCATTTGAGATTTTGACTTATCTGGTATACTTGTGAATTCTTGACACATAACTATCCCCTAGTGGGCCCAGGGGCTGTGCGTGCAGAGACCTGTTTCTGATGTGGGCACAGTTCTTAGGTCAAATCACAAACTCCTTTACTTTTAGATGCCATACACCCAAAACAGGTAAAGAACAATTATTTCCAGAGTGACATCTGTAATTAGAGGATGAATAAGATAATCCACTAAGGTGTAGGAAGAGACTATCAGAACCTGTATTAATAAAAGGATTACATTTCTAACATTTAATTTTTAATTTGGATTGGAAGCCCTCTTCAGTTCTTAAGCCAGAGTCACATGACCCACAGTGGCCTTGAGGTGTCCAGAAAGGAGGGCAAGGATTCTGTAGCACAGAGGGTTTGGCAGTGTGTCATTGCTGCTTTATTCTTTTAGTTTGCATATACCCAGGTAAGGAGATTTGTGGATTATATTATCTTCTTTTAACAAAACTGCCCTTCCTAGTATAGAGAAGTGACTTATAACAATCCTGTGAGAAAACTGCAGACTGAAGATAATGCTAACCCTACAAGCCTTCACGATTTGCCTTGTTAGGGTGTGGTGGTGCCACACTTCTCTTCCTCATTCTTCCTTAGCCCCATTGCCAGTAAAAATAAGGGTGATCTGATCAGATTGAAAGAAAGGTCATTCAATGAGCAGGAAAGTAAATGCCATCTGAAAATGGGTGTTTAGAAACGTTTCCGTCTCTGTGTGATATTGTTGCCAAAAATGAAGATTAAAGTTCTCATACGTGAGGGCACACTGAAAATGTCAGGAAAATTTTTCTAACCTGTTTGACTTTAGATAAGCTAGAAATTGACTAGCAAAATTCCAACAAATAGTTTTGCTCTTTGGGTACATGGGATTGAAAAGTGAATTCATGACTAGTCAGCAGAACCAATTGCACCTTCATCCATGGGCTTTGTGTGTCTTCATGGGGTACCTTTAACAGTTAGACCAGCCATGAAAACCAAGGATCAAAGTAAACTGAAATCAGTGCTGGACCTTACAATTGTTCTATCAAAATGTATTAAACCAAGACTTTCTGAAAGGCAAAGCATATTCAGGCTCAAGGCTTTCTCTGAAAATATTACTATGAATAATGTTTTCAATTTCAGCAAAAGGTTAACATTAAACTGTGATTAGATAAAATAAAAATGCAAATGTTCATTTCATTCATTTCTCATTTTTAATTTATATTTTAATGTAAGTTTTATAATGAATGCAACATATGAATTTATAGTATATGTATGTATATATGTATGTATGTCTATTTATTTATATGGGGACAGCAAGCCCCCATTTTTTCCTGATAGGTGTATATGGCCATTAACTGTTCGATACCACTAGGTTCGAGGTACATAAACTGCTTTTGAAAGTATTCTATATGCCCATAACATTAGTGATAGAGAAAGCTATTTGAGAAGCAAAGTACAAGGCTATTGGTCCACAAGATGGACTATCAGTTAGGGCAATTAACTGCAAGCAGGTGCCAACAATAGATTTGATTAAAATGGGGATGGTTCTATTTTCCTAAAAGAATATACTCCAGATTATTCTCTTTCCTTACAGGATCCTACTGCACAACCCAACTAGCTTCTGCCGCCTTATAATTCGGTGTCTATTTGTATCAGTCCTCCTCTTCAACCTGACTGGATGGCTGTTTGCTTCCCAAACAGAACTGGTCCTTGCTCCCCCCACAGGCGTTTCTTTCCTGGTCCCTGTCTGAAATGCCCTGTCGTGTCCTACTGACCTTCTGGTTATATCTGAATCTTGCTCATCCCACCTGACCAAGGTCAGCTCTCTTCTCTCCTACAATCTTCTCAGACCACTTTAGCCCACAATTTTCTCTTTCTTTTCTAAACTAATAGCAGTTTCTATCTCTGCCACTCATTTGACAATCAACTATATAATGCATTGTGACAGCTCTGATATTACATTGTGCCATATCATTATTTCCCTCTTCTTTTTTTTTAATCCATTTCCCCTCACATTTTTCTTTATAACTGTAACTTCACTCAAACCTCCTTTTTGGTAGGGGTGGTATTTCCCCTTTCTGTTATAGTCTTTCTTAATCTGTGCTCAGTGAAGATGTTTAATAAATATTAGTTGTTAGAATAAAGGATGGGAAGTCCTATTTGATGTTGCATTTCTTCACCTGATATGAGAATAACAAAATATACTGATATAGGTTTAAATGAACGATGTATACTAAGTGCAAGGCAGAGGGCCTAATGCTTAGAAAATATTGGTAAATTTTGCATTCCCCAGAATTAACTCATTAATGAAAACTTTTATGTCACAAAACCACTTGGCTATTCTTTTGAAGTAGCAGTTGGACAGGAATGAATGATTTGAGGCCTACTTCATTCATTTATGCACATATCAGGCTCTAAAGAGGAGGTTTGAAATTTTTATTTCAGTGTGCCTTCTCTTCTTATTCTATCCATTATTATTCCCTGAAGTTTTCCTCCTATGATCAAGAGAAAGGATTATAATTTTCTTGACTCTTTGATAATTGATGCTAGTAGTGTGATGGTCTCTGACAATTCAATACACTGACCACCATGAAAACAAAAGAAAAGAAATAGACACACACACACACACACACACACACACACACACACACACCTGCAGTGCCCTTAATCAGACCTGAAGCCTCCTGCTGACAGATATTTAACTCATTAATTCTGTTTGGCTGTTGGTCTGACACCATCACTGTAATACAATATGAAGTGCTAATTATCACAAAATCCAATGATACAATTTACCAGGAGAGAAAAACCCTTTTTTCTTTATTGGAAGCTGCCTGCTCCTTCTCTTAAATTTGATCAGCATTTACTGTGATAGAAGAGGAAACCACAGCACCACATTTGCCTTGAGCCCTAACTAATGCAAAGGACAATTCACTCTCAATCTATGTTATTTTTCAGATAATTCAGCACATCACTGGGTGCTTAAGAGTTTCTGTTGATAATCTAAGAAGACAAAACAAATCTGAGATCCCGTATCCCCTCACACAGGTACTGCGGCTGACTCAGATGATGAGCAGCGGAGGCCAGTACCTCCTTCCTTCCTAGGCTCTGAATCCATTTGGGAGTACAGGCACTGAAGAGCTGGCCATCCATTTCATCCTATTTCCTAAATTAAATGGGCTGGTCAGTTTCAATATTCCTTTCAGGTCCAGATTTCTTAAAAATAAAGCCACCATTGCCAGACTTCCTTAGGAGAGTGTGTATGGATCCTGAAGTCTGGGAACTGCCAATTGCTACTCGGTCCAGGCTGCTGTTCCTAAGCCCACACCTAGGGAGCGCTTGAGAGAATCTACTGCCTCTCCCTGGAAGTCACCTCATGCCTAGAGTTCCACTAGTTACCAAGTCTTCCTATTGACCTAGCCAAGGTCTGCTGAATTGCCCTGGAAGGCAATTTTCTTTTCCTTGTAGTCAGTTAACAATTGAGCAGCCAATTTTGTACCCAGAGGCATCATCAACCTCATCCATTCATTTGCCAGGCCAACTAAACCCTGAATTTTCTTTCTCTTTCTTTCCTCACTTCACCGCGACATCAATGTGACCTAAACCTCTGAACCTGTGGGTGGTGAGTGGGGAGTCCGAGGCATGGAGCTGGTGTAGAGAGGGTGTTGCCTGATGGGCTAAGGAGGGTGGGGGTAGGGCTGCAGGCTGCTCCTTCAGGGAGCTCTCTGCCTGCCAGGCCATCAATCTCCCCTCTTTCAATACTACTCCCTTCACTTAATTCCTTAGTCCAGGAGCTCAAAGAATGCAACTATGGGAGAAGAAAGACAAGGGAATTTTCCAGGGCACAAACCTTCCTAAAAAGTTCACTTTAACTAGGAGCAATGAATGAAATATTGAACACCCGGGATATTATTTTAAAAAAGGATATTAAACAACAGTGCAGGACTGTCTGGTTATATTACAATGTCTATCTTCTCATGTGTCAGCAACAAGTAACGCTGAAGGAGGCCTAATTAACATATTCACAGTGGTACAGGTAGTAAAACAGTTATGTTTTGCATTGCTCAGGATGTTCAGAGCTGAAATAGATAAACTATGTGGGAGACTAGTAATAGGTAATTATTCTCTACTTACATATTCAGCCTCATAATTCTAAATTAAGGTAAGTGGAAAAAGCTTATAAAATATTCAAAGCTCCTTTATCTTTCCTCCTCCCTCTTATTAGAAACTGTGCATGAATTTGCATAGAATAAACTGAGCTCATAAATCAAAGAAGAAACTGCAAGAATGCTCTTTGTAAGTTATAATTTAAGGTTAACTGTAGCACATTTTGCTTACTGTATTATTAATGACTTTCGTTCACTCATGACAAGATTACATATTAAAAATTGTTGGTAGACAAAACTCAGTTCATAATCAATTTGCTTCTTAATGTGAGCAATCTGCGTGCATCCCTACGGCGGAGGCAGGTTTAGCGGGGATAATGGAAGGAGCGCCTTGGGAAGGACAGTTCTCCCACAGAGGGGCTTCCGCCGGGGAGTGATTGACAGGCAGCTCCAAAGGGGGATTTAGTGACTGGTGAAGGGCAAACCTGGAAGGTTGGAGCCTGGAGGCCACGGTGGGGCTCCACCCTGAACCAGACTCCTCTCTCCTTCTTCCTCCCACAGTGCTGGGTACTTTCTAACCCTGGCCAATATTGGATGTCTTTTCACCTCCCATTCTCCTTTACAAAAATTTGTCCCATCTCTTTAGTAAAAACTGTGTTTTTTTTCCAGTATCAAGCAAACTCAATTTCCATATGCTTTCTCAAACAGTTGCCCTTCTCATTTTCCCTTGTTGTCCTTCCCCCATTTCACTGTGTGTTTAGATTTCCAGCCAGGTCCTCTCCTTGCTCTTCACTTCTGGGTCTCAGCATTTCTGCTCTTCTTTAGAAATGCTCCTTCTCCTTCACTGAGCAAAGAAACACAGACCCTTCCCTACAGTTAAGGCTTCGTGCCTCCTTGGCCCACCTGAGGGTAAAGTCTTTCAAGCCTATAGGTTGAGATACCTGCTGCCTTCTGATGCACATGTAACACTCCCAGCTGGAGAAACAGAGAGATGGACAGGATGTTTACGGGTTATTTTGCTTGAAGTCAGCATGGGCAGGTTGGATCTTCTGTGTTTCAGCCCTGGCTCTGCCTCAGGTACAATTTGGGAGGAAGAATGATCTCTGAGATATGTACATGCCTGGGTGCCTTCTGAATGTGTGGGAAACATCTGGAAATCTTATATTGAAATGTTATATTGCTCTATTTCATTAGTGTTTTTAATCTTAGTATTATAGATTCTGATGAATTGGCATCCATTTATCTGCAGAATGTGTTCAAATTATGTCAAAAGTCTTAATCACCCTGGAAACACTGGGAGCTGTGGCTCCTTGGGATGAGGAATTTGTGTTATAGACATAGTAGTGCCTCTACAATCCAGAAAGCATTGCCTATATTCTGAAATATCACCAGGGGGGATCCAAGTAGACACTTTGGCACAACCCTCAAGAAAGGTTTTCTCAACATGCACTGTCTCAAGGACAGCTTGCCTAAATGTGGTTTATCTTCTGCTTCAGCCAGGTATCTGTGCAACATCAGAGAAGTGTGAGTTCAGCTTACCCAGGGAACACCATTGCCTTTCCTTTCTTATTTGATACCAATTTCTAAGCAATGGGACTGACTTCTTGTCTTGTCCACTCCAGACTCAGAAGTTCTCAACCCCCTCCCCTCAAAATGAAAATACTCCAGAGGAACAGGAAATATTCACGGGGGCTTATTGCAAAACCAGAGAAGCCACAAAGAAGAATAATGTGTGGTATTGGTGGAAATGAAAAGAATTAGACTGGGAAACACACTTAGGCATGAAGTTGGGGTGGGGTGGGGCACTTGAAAGGGGAGGTGACTCATCTTAGATGTAAAGAAATCCAGGACGTTAATTAAATTAAATAAGGGAATTAGAATGAAATCAAAAGGGACTACGTTTTTTTTTCTGCCTGATTTTTAAAATTGAATGTTCTTAGGGGTTATATAGTCAGTCTTCTCTTACTTGTTTCACCTGTTGGACGACCTCATTACTCTTTGGGGTTCAGCTCTAGCTGTTAATCCATGACCCCACATCCCTGAGTGTCAGCACAGCCTACTCAATGGAGCTCCAGGCTTATTCTTCCAGTGTCCTTCTTTATGTCTCCTTGCAGTTTCCACATAGCACCTCACAATTACCATGTTCAAAATAGAATCCCCTTTTTCCCCCATTCAAACAACCCTTTGGACATTCTGTCCCTGTACATGACCGGCATCCATCCAGTCCCCAAGCCGCCATCTTAAGAGTCTTCCTACCTCCCCTGCAGCCTCCAGTCTCCAACCCTTGCAAGTCTAGCCAACATCTTCAAAATTGCCCCCACATGCAACCCTTAGGTGTTACCTTAGCATGGGCTCTCATCTGGGGGAAGGCACTATAATTGTCTACTGGCTGGTTCTTTTGTTGAGGTTATTAACCTCTGATCTAGTATCCACACTGCTATAGAGTGGTATTCTAAAAGAAATCTTTGATCATTTCATTTCCTTATTTTAAATTCTTCACTGGCTCTTCAAATGATAAATTCAGATATCTCAGTTTGGATACATAACACCTTATGATCTTCCTCAAGCCCACCTTTCTATTACTTCTACTTTTCGGCTGTAGACTTCTCCAGTTCAAATCAAACACTTCTCTCTTCTCCTGTCTCTGTCTCCTCTATCTCCTATAACACCTAAATTTTAGACATTAACTCTTTTTATTTCACATTTAGCCAGAGGCAGAGCTTTTATTTCTGTAATGTTGCCAAAATGTTAATTTAATCCATTAAAAATGTATTGTGTATCTATTATGAAATTCTAGGAGTTGGGGGAGGTTGGGAATGAAGACTGTTGAGTAAAAACAGAGAGAACAGGAAAACAGAGAAGACCCAGTGCACTTGGGGAATCTTTATCAGCCCTTCTTGCTTCCCAAGAGCCTAGCAATCAGAAGCCCCAGGGAACTGACCTGTTGAGCAGGGGCCACTCTTCCCTGTGACCAGCTTCAATCTGGATGGTCTGACCTTTCCCTAGGTGGAGACTGAATAATGGATTCAAAGTGATTGGTGCACAGGAACTATTTTCCCAGTTTTTTTAAACTCAGAGGCACAATACCCAAAATTAACACTTGAAATGGGACTCCTGTTATTACGGTGTTTCTTTTTCACATGGTTCCATAACTTCTAGCTGAGCTGCTAGACTAATTTGCCGAGTTCAGTTTGTCACAGTATGGTATTTAGTTCCTCTTCTTTTGCCATGAGATCCATCAGAGAAGAAGGCTTTCCTGTTAATTAAAGTGCCACATTGCCTTGTGCCTTGGGGGGAACTGTGCCCCGCAAGCCTAGAGAGAGAAAGATCCATGCTTCCCACCTAATGAGTACTTTGCATTCTTATTTTGAGGGAAGCATTTCCAGAATATGGAGGAAAGGGAATTCAGAAAAAAGGGAACAAGGGTGGTGGTGGTGGGGGAAATAGAATGAATGTCTGTACTTATGCTACTTGCTACTGCTACAGACTCAGACAAAAATCTGTAAACATTACAAAATGGAGTGGCTTAGTAGCTCATTTGAAAGTTACTCCTCCAAAGTCACAAAATCATTCATAATTAATTGTCAGCTGATTGATGCTGATGTATGCCATAGAGCTTCTGAGGTGGTGAGATCAGTGCGGACTGAGGCTACAGTATGAAGGACCCTGAAAGAAGAATAGGATTGAAGTATGGAGCTGGAGGAACAGTGTCTTGACAGAGGGAAGGCAATGGTGTCCCCTGGGTGGCCTGAACTCACACTTCCCTGATGCTGCACAGATGCCTGGCTGAAGCAGAAGATAAGCCACATTTAGGCAAGCTGTCCTTGACACAGTGCATGTGGAGAAAACCTTTCTTGAGGGTTGTGCTGAAGTCCTCTGGGTCTAGTCCTCTATTGTGTATTCAAGTCTTTGTGTTGTATGGAAGTATATAGAGAACTTCTTCATTTCCCTTCTATCTAATTCCATTCCTCTGGAGGGTACTCACTGCTATCAACGCATTGTCATGTATTTTTCTAGCTCTCTTTTTACGCATTTACATATGTAGATATAGATACATATTCATGTATGTACACACATCCATAGATATTCTCAACCTAAATGGGATCATATATATATATATATATATATATATATATATACACTCTTCTAATGAGTTGTTTAACTTATTACTTACACATGTACCTTGATGATCCTTCCTTGTCAGTTGCCTTCGTTCCTTTCAGTTGCATAGTGTTCTAAAATATGGACAACTCAGTGTTTATTTAAGCAATATGTTCTGATGGACACTTAGGTCATTTTCAATTTTTCCTTGTGGCAAAAAGCATCTCGATACCTATAATTTTGGACCAAGTACGTGTTTCTCTGTAGGATGGGTACATAAAAGTAGGATTGCTAATTTTGATAAAAAGCCATTGGATTGAGTTTCAAAATGTTCGGCTTACATTTCGACCAAAGTATATAATATGTGTTAATGCCCATTTCCCTCACATTAGTGTTATTTTTTTTTCCTGCTTGTCAAATTGATGTGTGAAAAATGGCATTTCCTTATTGTTTCAAAATACATTGTCCCAGTAACTAGTGAGGTTTAGTATCTTTTTTACGTGATTTGTCTTTCTACTTTTTCAGGTCTATTTTTATTGCTCCAAAGAAGCCATTTGTTTCATTTCTATTCCTCATTAATTAGAGTTAAATTGGTTTGACTTCCACTGAATTTTTCCTAACCATCAAATGCCTAAGCCAAGTAATGTGAAAATGTTAAGTGAGTTAAATAATCAATTGATCAATATGCATTCACTAGGCAATTAATGCCTCTAGTCTGTGCTGGATATTGTTGGGGATATGGCTCTGGCTTTTAAGAAGCTTATATGATCTTTTAGGGTGATAAGACTCAAACTGTAATCAATGACAATGCTGCTGTTTACTAGACCCCAAGGACTGTGGACAGCCAGGGAAGAGAGGGACTCTGTAGTTTGGAGTAGCTGGGAGAGGCCTACTGAAGGAGAAGTAGTTGCACTTAACCTTGGAAGCAGGATGTTGAAGGAAGATAGTGCATTTTAGGCTAGGGAGTGTAAACCAGGGTCCTAAGTAGGGAAATTGGGCTTTCAGAGGGTAGCAAGGAATGCAGCCATTTTAAAGCAGAGATTATGGTTATGCATAGGTTGCACGAGTTCTTGAACTGCTGTGAATAATGCCCCATCCCCATCATACACAGAGAGACTGTTTAGGGGAATTTGCCTCTGCTCATTCTTGTGGGGCTATGTGTCAGGGCGTTCAGCTTTCAGGCTCCTGGTTCAGGGGGACAGATAAGGACAGGGAGAGGCTCCACCCTTTAAAACTCCACTGGATCCCCCAGGAAGCTGCTGGATCCGGGACCTGCCTGATTGCAGCCCCTAAAGCCTCATCATTTTGTCCAGAGGTGCCATTGCTGCAATTACAATCCAAACCCAGAGTCAATTACTCACTGTGTGAATCACCCCCAAAAGATTGCTTTTTCCTTTTCCATTAGTATCACACATAATTGCACTCTGTATGGTTCCTAAACTCTTATTCCTGACTTCAATGTCCATGAGGATCTAGGGTGATTATAAAGTCCCTTCATCTCCTATCGCTGACCTCACTGACACTTTCCATAAAGTTCTTTTGCTATTTTCTTCATTAACAATACACCCACCTCCTACCATTAATTTTTCAGCTCCTTGTGAGGAAAGAATCACTGTGTTTTCCCTGCTGTTTTTTCCATATGTTCCTCCTTTCTTCTTTTTCTTTGTCTCCTTATTAGCAGGGAGTGTTAACACTCACGTACACTAGAGTTGTAGGGATGGTTGATTTTAATGGTTCCGGTTTTCTCTTTTATAGCCACTAACAACTATAGACCCCATACTTCTCCATCTCTCGTCCCTCAAGATCACCATGAGCTTCCCCAGGATATGACCTGTCTCAGGCTTTCTCTCTGATTCATTCTCAAGCTGCAGCTCACCCCTGCTTTCACTGTCCTCCCGACATTCAGTGTGGCTGTCCTGTGTATTACCTGCCTGTGGGGCTCCTTAAATGGGATCAACCAATTAATCATAAATAATTTAACAGCTGCTAACTACCACCACATGGGTTAACAAAGGTAAGTCATGCAGAGTCCTCCACAGCCAGAGAGATGGAGAATGAGAAGAAGCAAGGGTGATGGTAGGGGAGGGTAGCAAACTAGCTAGATGATGGAAGGAAGGACAGTCCTCCACCTGTTATCCAGAGGGCTGTAGTGACTCCATTCCACATTTGGGCCAGAACTCACATGTAAAAGGCCCAGTCTGGTAAAAAAAAATGATTAGTAGGGAATTTCATGCAGTGGTGACATTTTAAGAAAATCAAAATAGTAGTGGCTCTTAGAGACATTTCACATGGGACCCATCTACCAGCAGAGGAATAGACGGTGGGATGAGGCATCCAAAGGTCAGTCAGAGCAGGAGCATGACACCATACAGTGTGTGAATATTCTGGACAGGCAGGTGAGCTTTCAGGTCAGGGCCCAGGACAATGAAATACTGGAAACCTGAGCCCAGGTACAGTCATTGAGACTGAGCAAGCAGAGTGCGGGCTTATAGGGAGGCGGGCAGGGAGTGTGAGGGTGTTCAGAGAGCACAACCAAGTCTAGAGTACTGAGGAGTTGCATTGTTTTTCCCCTACTACTAAAGTCTCAGTCTAATTCAACAGGGTTTGTTGTGTATTTTTTTCTTGCAAATTGCTTTCATTAAACCTTTTTACTTTAGTTTCCATTCAAGAAAGAAAGAATTATATTTGTTTTGCATTCATATTTTACTGGTTTACATATTATTTCATTAAAATGTGACATTACAATAAAAAGCCTGCAGTGCCAAAGGTATGTTGGTTATAAACACAACTTGACTCTTGGTAATTATGGAATTCACAGGTGGGAAGAGAAGTGTGCAGGCAAACCAGAGCCTTGCCTCCCACTCACATGTTTTTAGTAGGCTCTGGGTGGAAGAGTGAACACCAACGAATCCTAAGTGTGAGGTAAATGTCACCTACTGTCCCTCCCTCTGCTGACTCTCAGCCAAAATAAGGAGTATGAAGTCTTGAAGGGTGAGGGATTGAGAGCTCAAGGAGGGAAAGTGGCTGAAAGATTAAAGATGGTAAGAATTGCTTATAAACATATAATTATATATGCCTACAGGTGTGCATATGAATGTGTGTGTGTGTGTGTGTGTGTGTGTGTGCGCGCGCACGCGTGTGTGTGTGTGTGTGTGTGTTGCTAAGAAAATAACTTCTGGGAGCACCAGGGTGGCTCAATCTGTTGAGCATCACACTTTGGCTCAGGTCCTAATCTCACAGTTCCATGAGCTGGAGCCCCGCATCTCATCGGGCTCTCTGCTGTCAGTGCAGAGTCCTCTTTGGATCTTCTGTCTTGCTCTCTGCCCCTCCCCCGCTTGCTCGTGCACTCTCTCTCTCACAAAAATAAATAAAACATTAAGGAAAAGAAAATGATTTCTAATCTTTGTTAAATCAACTGCAAGCAAAGTGGTGAAGTTAGAGACAGGATTATGAAGAATTAAGGAGTATCTAAATGGCACGGCAGTAGAGCTAGCAGGTGCAAATCATGCTTCTAAGGAATTAGACACCCAGGTAAAGAATGATAGGGAGTTCAGTGGAGGAACACGGAGAGATCAAGACTGATTTTTCTGACATAAAGAAGTTAAGATCATGTTTATAGCTGAAAGTAGCATGGCCATGGAGAGGGATATTGTAAGATGAAGAAGAAATAGAATAGAGTGGAATAGAGAAAATGTGCTATAAAACAAAGGCAGATAATTCAGATATCAGCATGTTAGAAAAGCAGGAGAAGCCCTAAGACAAAAGCAGGGATGTATAAAAACACCAAGACAAGATTCTTTCTAAGGCTTTCTAAGAAGAGAAATGTAGATAGACAGACGGTGGATGGATATATGGATAGATAGGTAGATAGACAGATAGGAACATTTCTAATGCAGTAAGGCTAGTGGTTGTAATATACATACAGTGATGATAAAAAGGAAGGAATAACAACTATTTAGGTGGATCAAGAAAGGCTTAATAGTTAGGGAAAGTATTGGAATGTGGACTAAAATATGAAAAGGGATTTCTAGACAAACTAATGGAAGAAAATTCTGGGCAGAGAAATAACAGGTTCAACTTAATGGAGGTGGAAAATGCAGAGTTTTGACTAGTAGTTTGATGTGGTTTCTGAGCAGAGTACTTGGGGAGGGGGGCGAGGCTGAAGCTGGACAGGCTGAATGAAGCTGGACAAGTTGGCAGGAACAGTATCTTATTTTATAATTTTTATTCTTATGATAAGGAGATTGTATTTTACCTTATAGTTTGGGGACTTCTGTCTGGCATTGATTTTGGAAACTCTGATTCATGTCTATCATGGAGTTACAGACATGATGCAATGAAGAGACACTTGGTAACCATAGCATTCTTCTCATGCATTAATATCTGTCCCCTGTTTTGAGTAGGTCTTTCTGTAGCATCTTAAAGAAACATGCAATATTTGAAGCATAAAATGGAAAGTCCTTGTTCCATAATTTAGGCCTAATGAGAATTCTCAAAAGATGTATTTTTTTCTGATCTAGAAAATAAGGTCAAAGTGACGTACAGGGTTAAAATGTACAGGCTATCTTTATGTTCAATAAAGCATTTTTAATTTTCAGAGAGAAGAAAGGGGGAAAATAACAAGGAGGCTTCTGTCTGAGATCCCAAGGCAGAAGTAAAAGCCTGGGAGAGAAGATAAATATGAGCTATCGGCATTGGAGGAGAATTGCTCTCCTTAACCCAGGCGGGGGAGAATGCGTCCTAAGGAAAGAAGGGTTTAGTAAGACTTTCTGAGGCTTCTGAGGCTTCTATGAGTTTTCTTTCCTTTTTTTTTTTTTCTTTAAAAACATCGACCAGAAAGCTTTGTTGTCTAGGAAAGGGTAAAAGGATGTCTGGCTGAATTGGAATTGACAAAACTAGGCAACTCAGAGAGGGCAGTCTCGGGAGCAGCCTTTAACCACAAAAGAGATATTGAAGGCGATGCAATCGATGGAGCCGGAGCGGGCACAGGAGGAAGATGATGAAACCCATCAAATTCGATCACTGGGCGGGAGCGGTCAGCGTCAGCTTCCTCGGCAAGGGTCACTCGATGTCAGCCTCCTTTCAGGGGCTTTCGCCTCCCCTGCTGATTACTTTCTTAGGATCATAAAGTTTGAGTGTCGGGAGGGAATAGTGCATGCTGCCTGCTCCAAACTTCTTTCTGGGACTGGAACATCTTTCATTCACTATGGCCAATACAAGTAGGTTTGCTGGACTCATGGGTTAGAGAGCTGCTGACTCAGCTGCCTTGAGTACTTGACAGGTATGACCTCTCTCCCTGAAGACACAGTCATTCATTCTTTCATTCATTCAGTCAGTCAGTCCAAATTTATTCCTATCAGTGGTAGGTTTCAGGAAATCTGGCTACAGATCCTTTGTAGTTTCTTCCACCGAGTGGTGAAGTCTCTTTCCCCTGACAGAACAAGGAGGGCGAGAGACATGTGGAGAGAGACCCTAACTATCCCAGTCGTCTCTACCCTATCTGAGCCCAGACGTGTGTGCAAATGCAGCTGACACCACGTGGAGAAAATGGACTCAGCTGAGCCCAGGCACAAGTGCTAACCCAGAGGGTCTTTTGCAAAAAACATGGGCTCAAAATAAACATTTAAATGAATACTTTTTGAGATAGTATATTATGCAACACCAGCTAACTGATTTGCACCAAGGAATAAATTTAGGAAGACCCGAAGTGGAAGGGATACACAGAAATCCCTTCTGCTGAGTCTCTTAGGGCTGTGAGAGGCTCACCAAAAAAGTTTAAGGAAATGATAACTATCTGAAAACTGTCCTAAGAAATGATCTATGAACATCAAGAATTCAATCATAGCATTCAGGCAGAACTTCAGATAAATGTTGATTGCACTTAGAAAACATCCATCCAAATGACTGCATTGTACCAGGGAAATAATGGTATGTATGGCATCTATAAAGGTACCCATCAGAAGCTAAGGAAATGTAGTGTTCTCCATCCCTGGAAGGATGAGATGGGGAATGTGTTTCGGCATCTCTAGAGTGATAGGTATGTGTCTGTAGCAGACGGGATACATCTGGCTATGAACTTGGTTATGTGCCAAGGTCACCCCCTTTCTCTCCTTTCTGTTTTCCCTTTCATCAGACAATTCTTGGATTATGATTTGGCTTCTGGTATATACTAGTCCACAGGAGAGAACATGCTTATCCGTAAACACTGACATCCCATCTACTTAATAGTTATATTTCTCATTGTAAATTAATGAATTGGGCTTCTGTGTTTATAGATTGTCTCTGTAAGCTTGATTAATGCATTTGTTGTGCTACGAGTCTGATTTCAAGTCTGTAAGCCTAGGGTGCAGAGAATGGTAAATTCATCAAACACATGCTCTTTTTTCTTGAGTTCCAATCAAGTTCCTCTACCAGCAATACTTGACCTCATTTGCACCTTTTCTTCAAACTGCAGCAGAGCCCAGGTCTCCTGATGCCCAGACCAATGCTCTTTTCCCTTCCCCATGTGGTTAATTATAACACTAACTACTGTTTCTTGAGGGCTCACTAGGTTCTAGGCATTGCTCTTAGGACTTTTCATGGATTACTTCATCCAAACTTCAAAATGACTGCAGGGGTAATGTATTGTAATTTTACAGATGTGGAAACTGAAAGCCAGAGAGTTTAGTAACTTTCACATTGGTGGTAATAATAGAGCTGAGATTCAGACCTAGAAAGTATGATTCAGAATGCTTACCCATGACCACCAAGCTACATTGCTTATCCAACTAGAGATGATGTTATCTTTTTTTCATACCCCTTCTCTTTAAGAAGAAATCCAGAATGTCTCCATCCATGAGATTAAGTCCAAAGCCCTCTATATGGTTTTAAAGGCACTCTTTAATATGATCTAGACCTATTGATAGAACATTAACTCCTATGTTTCATTTAACTTTAACAATTATTTGAAGTGACTTGTATGCCAAACATCAAGCCCCATGCTGATAGAGAAAAAAAAAGATGAAGAAAAGAATTTATAACCTAAATAGGCAGATGAAACACAAACCTGTGAAAATATAACTAACAAAACAAGGCAGAAAGTACGTGATACTGTGAACATTTATAGCAAAAGAAACTTCTGAACTTGGGAACACTGTTGACTTAGAGAAGAGTCGGGGTATAAGGTCACCTCAATAAGGACTGTGCTCAACTCAGAGGAAGAAGAAAACAATTCATTACAGATAAGAAGAACAGTATAAGCAAAGACAAGATCTTAAAAGAGCCATGGTCATTATGGGAACAAAAATGCACAAGTGTGATAAGAGCAAGAACTATGATTGCAATTAATGTAAGAAAAAATAGATCACAGCTGGGTTGTGGACAGGTTAAGAGATTTAGACATGAGGTGAAGGTCTGATCTGAGAAATTATATATTGTGATTTTAGTACATTCACAGTGAGTTGATGGTTGAAGCCTTGAGAATTGGAGGGATCCTCATTATAGACTTCACAAAGGGATTGGTGGGTAAGAGGACTGTTCTTCAGCTCCCTGTTCCTACCTGATAACCTGGCAACACTGAGGGAGAATAGTGAGATGCCATGGGAACTAACTAACTTGGTTTTTTAAGGTACATTCTGGGTCTTAACATTGACTTGAAATGCTCCTCAGTTGATGATTCCCAAGGTCACCTTTGTTTGTGACAGGTCTAGCATATATCCCTCTTAAATGTTTGTAAAGCTGAACAAGATATTAAAGGCTTTGAAAATTTCTGCTGCATAAAAACATGTTTAGCTCTATTTAGTATAGTTTTCCAAGGTTATTGTTATGGAATTTCTCTTGATTCTTGTAACCACTATTATTATCACATGTGTTAGTGTACCCTTCTGTTGAAGCTTTGGGAATCTTCCATTTAATTGGTGTCCTTCATTAAATAAATGCTATAATATAAATTATCTCTTCTAGGATAGTAAACAGAGCACACAACCAGCAATGAGGAAGCTGAGCTCTGTTACCCAATACTGTGACTGACCTGTAATGTGACTTTGTATGAATGATGGAGTTAGATCAACATTTCCTTAAAGGTTGAGTGGGGCTTATGACTTCTGATCTTCTATGAGCACCACAGGATTTAACTAACATACTGATAGTTTTATATGTACAAGAATAGGTATGGGTTTCATAACTAAACTTTCAATCTGAATCCTGAAACAAGTCAAGAGTGTGTTATGGTTATGAACAGATAATATATCAGTACCATTTTCTTTGTACTCAAGTAACCTGAAATAGCTTGGGTTCTGCCTTAGCCCCTAATCTTGAGTGATCTAAGAAAAGAAGAATGAACCTTAACAATAAGAAGACATATTCCTATCACAAGTTGCCCCAAAAATGGTTTGTGCAAAGGTCCTGAATTGAACACCTGGGAAACAGTGAGGCCTCAGGGATTAACTCTGTATTGACTGGGGCAAGTCTGGCCTGTTCTGTTTGCTGCAGCTACATGACATTTGGAAAGCAGATTTTAGACTATACCAGGGCCAAAGTTGTCTCTGGATCTAACACTGTGAGACTACAGTACACAAAAGCATTGCTTTACTCTCATGGCCTTGAAGGAGGGAACTTTAGGGAGTGATGGAGAGTTTGGAATCCCACTTCATTCTGAAGAGACTTTGAGTGTTTCTGATCTTACCTCCTTACTCACATGTGTAAACTTTCATTACAGGAAAGGGTCCACATTTAGCTGTGAGTATAAGACCAGAAACTTAGAGGCTTTTATGATTAATATCCTGGTAAGTCTCCAAAGCCCGTCTCCAGTGATTTGAGCACCTGTATGCCTTCTCTGGGGCATTTATCCACTCTGCTTTTGGTACCTGTGTGCCACCTTTGAATTCACCTCCTAACTACAGAGGATCTGCCATGTTAATTCCTGAGCTCCAGAAATCAGGGAACACCATGCCTTTCCTGCTCTAAATCCCCAAAGAGGCAACTCCCTTCCAGAGTTCCAAATAAACATAAAAGCTGGTTTTGGCAGCTCAGATGTAGTGACTTCAACTTATCTTTCAGTTTTTGTCTAGATGAATTACCAACAGGCTGATGGTTGGGGAGGTGGGAAGACAGGAAGGTGGGAATGTAACATGCAAATAGAATAGCTTCATGAATAACAGTCTTTAAAGGAGAGTCTGCTTTCAAATATGTGCCAAGTTAGGAGGTATAGCAAATCCTTTATTCTTTTTTTAAAGGTTATTTATTTATTTTGAGAGAGAGAAAGTGGGGGAAGGGCAGAGAGAGAGGGAGAGATCATATCTCAAGCAGGCTCTGCACTGTCAGCTCAAAGCCTGCCTCAGGGCTTGAACCCATGAACCGTGAGATCATGACCGAAGCTGAAGTCAGACGCTTAACTGACAGAGCCACCCAGGCACCCCTCCTTTATTCTTTATTATTGCTTCACTAGGACTGAGAAATCTCATGCAGTTGGCAGTGAGATAGTCAACCAACCCCAGGAACGCCAATATGTCAAAAGGAAACCTTTTCCCTTCAGCAAATAAAATATTAAGAGGGCTCAACGAAAGCCAGTGGGAAGTGGCCTGGAGAAGGAGATGAAAAATTAATTTTAATGCATGGGAGACTAAGTAATTCACTTATTTCACAACCTCAATCAATTTTAATATTTTAGTATTTAATGTGAATGTGGTGCCTCTCCAATAATATTTTAAAAGTTGTTTCTCCCTTTTTGGCTTTTGTTCTACTAATACTTTCTATTTTCTTAGCCATTTTTCTTTGTGTCTTGGTAGGGAGGTTCCAGTGGATTTGACATTACTCAAGGAAGGAATCTACCCTGTCCTCTCTTCACAAGTTTAGAAAGTTATAAAATTACTAAATAGGGAGCAAAGGCAGTGGGGAAGACCCCAAAGACTAGCTTTTAGGCAGGCTGATTTTTGGAGAGGCCACTGAACCCCAAGAGCCTCTCAAGTCTTCCAGGATAGGCCATTGTGTGGAGAGCAAAATGGAGTCATTTAAGTCATTAGTTGCTCAGATATCAGCCCAAGAGGGGAAGCTGTCTGCCTTTCTCCACAATTTAGACACTTATCTTACAAATTCACCAAGCTCCGTGATTTCTGAACAATGCCAGCTGTTAGGGAGCCATTTCCCTGGCATTTTCCCCATAATTTGATTTGAAAGGAAAAGATTAAACTCAGTCCGACCCAGAACTGTCAGCCCAATGCCCTCAAAGAATTTGACAGGAAAAGAAAAAAAAAAAAAAAAAAAAAAAAACAACTTGCAGACTCTTAGATGAAGAAATCACCTGTAGTTGTGCATTAAGGAAGACAGTAAGGCACATTCCATAGGCCATACAATGAATGTGGATAGGACCAACCATGGAGATTTCTCCTCCTAGAAAGATGGATTAAAGCAAAGGCTAAACTCACTGTCCTTCTTAATGACCAGGTTTTGGGTAATGTTAATTTTAGGAAGAAAGTTTAGATTGCATTTAAATGGTGATCAGCTGGTATGAGTATGCTAGCATTTTAAAGATAGTTATAACAACGAGGTTTTCCCAGTTGTGGTGATGGCTTTTCCAATTCAGTAATAAGGATTCTATTTATTCTGCCAGATATGAGTAAGTACGAATATCAGAATGTTTACAGTTTATTGAATGCTTATTTTATCTAACTTGCCCCTCACAAGAATGATTTAGATGATAATCTTACCTTTGCTTCTCTGTTAAGATCATTGATTCCTAGAGAGGTTGGCTTGTTCAAAGTGAAGTAGCTAATTATAGCTGAGTTTTGGTCCAACATCAAATCCTGGAGACTTATTCGATCTATTATGCATTGTCCCTGTAAAAGCCAGTGGAGAAATGTTATAAAAATGTAATCTACTAGTGTGGTTTTTCACTTTTACTATTGTTCATATTTTTTTTCAAGATATAAGCCCTTTTGGGGAGCCTGGGTGGCTCAGTCGGTTAAGTGGCCAACTCTTGATATGGGCTCAGGTCATGATCTCAAGGTTCATGAGACAGTCTTGCATCAAGCTGTACACTGACAGTGCAGAGCCTGCTTGGGATTTTCTCTCTCCCTTTCTCTCTGCCCCTCCCCCGCTCTTGGGGGTATACACACACACTCTCTCTCTCAAAATAAATAATAAGCTTAAAAAAATAATAAGCACCTTAAAATATCCCTCTTGAACTTGGTTCCATTGCCCTGCTGCCCTGGGCTTTCTCTCAGTTTATCATAGGACACTTTAGGGAGACCACCTTTGCCTCTGTTAATACCACCCTCGTAACGTAGGAGAAACTGAAATATTTCTAATTTCTTTTGATAAATAAGTCAGTGTTTAACGTCAAAAAAATTATATATTCCATAACATAACACATTTATTTCAGCTTAAAAATAATCCAGTTTCCCCTATTTCACAGCTGAAGAGCTAGACCTAGACACAAACTTCCCAATCACAAAGTTCATCTGTGGCCAAGCCAGAGGAGGACCCTGGACTCCTGTATCCCCGTCTCGTGATTGTCCCAGTGTTCCATTCCAAACTAATGAGTAATGAGGCCCATAGATATAAATGTACATGTTTATACGTATTTGTGTATATATGTAAATTTTACCTCATACATTAGCACTTTTACTTTCCTCCCAACTTCACCCCTTTTTTATGCAATATTTCATATGTCTTCCATGTTTTTGACAATTAAGACTTCAAGTTTCCCTGTTCCTTCATTCACATCTGTGCATAGGACAGTTCTGACAAAACATTAAGTCTTCATTAATTATTTAATGATTGAGTAATCCTCTTTGAGATGAATTTGCATGCATTTATGATTTAAAATTCTTCAATATGTCATTTTTATTATTTCCTATCTATTTTTTTATTGGTAGACTTCCATCAAACTCAGAGGTCATCTTGTGCTGAGACACTGAAAGCCATATTCCAAAAGCAACTAGGACACCATAGAATTTGGTTCTGTTAATAGCTCATTTGACATTGCTGAAAGTTACTCAATCTAAATTTCCATTCCCATATGCCAACATGCCTCCCAATGATCAAAAGTAATGAAAGTGCAGTAAATAACAGAACTGCTTGACTTAAAACCCAAGGGGGTGCCTCTGTATTCATTCTGAGTCCTTGAACTTGGTGTGAGAGAGTGGAGACTTGGTGGGAAAAGGACAGACCCACAGAAATTGGTCAATCAAGAAAGTATGATATGAAAAGGAAGAATATTAGAGAGACTCCTGACTTTAATACGGGTCTGCATTTACTTGGGTTCCTAAGTAATTTATTTATTAAGCGATGTATAAAGATAGAATGTTGTCTTTCAGAATTCCCAGAGATTAAAGAGCAGGTAAACCAAGTGCAAATCATTCCACCTGAGGGGAAGTGTGTGTGTGTGTGTGTGTGTGTGTGTGACACAGAGGGGGGGAGGGAGAGATTGGGTGTTTCACATGAATAACATTCTTTCTTGATTCATTTAACTGCTTTGTACTTGGAAGGACATAGGATGGCTTATAGAGATTCATAGACTATAACAACATAAGACATTAGAAATGGATAAGAAAGAAGAATAAACAACAGAAGAAATTTAAAATGAAGCTGAGAATGAAGTATGTATAAAATGCATATCATACAAAATAGCCTACATTTAATCTAGGTAGGTCAACAGAACTCTAGTGTCAAGGTGTTCTGACATTTACTCCCTCTGTGACTTTAGACGTGTTTGTTTCTTCTTGTTTAGACAATCTGGACAAGATTTTGTATGTGCTGTATTTTCAAACACTTAGAAAATGTTGTTCCTTCCCTGTAGGATCTAGCAGTCTAGATGAGCAAATGATTTACTCAATGGAAACAATTAAAATTTAGTCTTCTAAATAGATCCTCACACATGTTCCATCTCATTCCAACTTCAGTCTTTTCCTCTTTGCTTCTGGTTTAGCCAACTGCTGTCTGTACTCCCTTCTACATAATTTTGTTGAAGGTTACTAGCAATAACAAGAAAGTTCTGATTTGTCACTCCTTACTCAAGGCATTCCTTCAGATGAATAAAAGGTTCTGAGTATTCCCATCATCAGCGATGGGAGGGCATCTTTACCACTTTTGGCAGTAACCATCTGTTGTTGTGTTCCATTTTCTGTTATTTTTCTTTTGACCAAAGTCTTGTCCTGTCCCAGTTTTTTTTCCCTCCCAGATCCTTTTTACATCTACATCATCCAGTGCCCTCGGCAGTGTGTCCCTATATTACAGTCTTTGTCATTTCTATCACTCTGAATGGCTGCATGTGCTCTCACCCCTTGGAGTTTTACTCTCATTTAACTTTGACACTTATCTTCATTATCTCCCTGAGAGGAACTCCAGGGGCCTAGATGAACTGCTGAAAGTGCCTCATACAGTTTCCCAGAGGTGGTAGCAATTGGGTGATGCAAATTTTACAGAAGAGAGAATTGCTAGATCTTGAAGGAACACAGCTGTGAGGCACTCTTGATACTCCTGTTGAGAAGGAAGCCAGTGCTGGGATGGACCGTGGCTGGGAGAAGTTAAGTCTACTCTAGGGTCCCAAGTGGGAACAGAATGTCATCTTGAAGCCCATTGCTCAAAAGTGAGTAATTCTACCTGACCAAATATGAAGTTTGAGTCGAGGGGTACTCTATCCAAGAGGACAAAGCTATAGACATTTCCTGGAAGGAGTTGGGTTTCAGTTCTTACACAAGATATTGATGGTACAATGATGAATATGACACAGATCAAGTCTCATGGGGTTCTCAGAGGGTTATGATCAGTCTTTACATAAATAGCTATCTGCAAGAATCCTGGTTTTGGGGCGCCTGGGTGGCGCAGTCGGTTAAGCGTCCGACTTCAGCCAGGTCACGATCTCGCGGTCCGGGAGTTCGAGCCCCGCGTCAGGCTCTGGGCTGATGGCTCGGAGCCTGGAGCCTGTTTCCGATTCTGTGTCTCCCTCTCTCCCTGCCCCTCCCCCGTTCATGCTCTGTCTCTCTCTGTCCCCAAAATAAATAAACGTTGAAAAAAAAATTTGAAAAAAAAAAAAAAAAAAAGAATCCTGGTTTTTTTTAAACCTTTTGGAAAAGAATGCACAAAAGTACAGTTGTGTTCTATTGCCAAGAAAGGTCTGATTTAAATATTTTAGATAATAAATTTGCAATTTTTTAAATGTATGTTTTACCTTTTTAAGAAGGGTTACTGAAAATAATTCAAATTTTTATTGATTTGTTGGTCATTATAACAATGTACTTAATGTAATGTTATATTTTTAACCGTGGTATTATTGGGAATTTTTAATGTAAGTAGGACTATCCAAATCTACTATAAATGACTCCAAATTATAGTGATTCTTGCCTTGTTACAAACTATTTTTTATTGTTTTACTGTCATATATATATACATATATCATAATAATGTCACATAGATCTTTATGTGTGTATGAGTATATATAATATATAGTGACATATACACACTTTAAGTACTTTTTTTCAGTTTGTAAAAATAGATGTGTCCCCGATTTGAGAGTCTTTAAATCTTCAAAGGTCGATGATTTTAGTTTTATAATTTTCATAAGTTTACATAGTCAAAATAAGATATTAGAAGTTCAGGCCATTCAATTACCTAGAGGGAGGGTTGGGTGTTCACAGAGAAGCTGCTGTCACCCACAATTTCACTGTCAATGTCAAGTCCAAATGCAGAGTCTCCTCCTAGACTTGAAAATAGATATAGCTAGGGAAGAAGTCCACTTTCCTGAATCTGAAAATGATGCTGATTATGAATTGAACAGCATGCCAGGTAATCCCATACTATGGCTTGGTGACAGTTCTTTTCCTGAGACTATTGAATCATGTGCCCTTGGGCCATCCCACTTAACTCCTTGAGCACTGGTTGACACTGGGGTATTGGATAAAAACAGATGTCTGGGTGTCTCAATCTTATGTTTGTCTTGGGATCAAAAATTAAGAATTAGAGACCTCCTGAGAGATAAATCACACAACTAAGAAGAATGTTTGGTGTTGTTGTTTTGTTTGTACTCAAACTGAGATGCAAATTAGAAGACCAACACCGGAAAGATGTCTGAAGTCAGCAGTGGAGCAGGAGCAGATAAACATCATACACAATAGTAGTGGCAAGAGTAGAACCAAAGAGTGATGCCAAGGATAAATACTGGCTGTCTAGAAAGGGGATGCCAAGAACTAAGTGGAAATGTACCAAAATCAGCATTAGGAAATAGGAGGCTAAATCAGAAAGCTAGAGGGAATATGAGACTCCAGAAGTTTAGAGGAAGCTATCACGTACAACTTCCTTGGAGCCTGACTAGTGGGCAACGGTCTTACTTGTCCCTTGTCCATTCATGCCATAGGCCTCCTTGAGCCTGGTTCAAATAGAGTTCCACGTGGAATTTTTCAAACATCGGTAGATAGCAGGCTTTCCTGGAAGCCTTGTTAAACACATAAATGGCTTTGTCCAAAACCTGATCTAGTGGTTAGGGGAAAAAAATCTACTGGTTTAGAGCCTTTTTGTATAAAGGGCCAATAGTAAATATTTTAGGCTCTGTGGGCCATATGGTCTTTGTCATAATTACTCATCTCTGCTCTTCTAGCTTGAGAACAGCCATACACAATATGTAAATAAATGAATGTGGCTGTGTCCCAATATCTTTTCTTTTTCTTTCTTTTTTTTTACAAAACAGGTGGCATGACAGATTTGGCTTGTGGACTGTGATTTTCCTGACCCCTGGTTTAGAGCAATGTTATTCCTTCCCCCAACGTAGTGGCCTAATGCATCTTGAAAAGAAAATTAGCAAAACATAGGCCTCCAAAATAGAAAGCCAGATGTTTCTTTTAATCACCTACAGTTTTGCAGATGTTATTGTTGGTGTTCAACATCTCTGCGTATCAAGGTTGCTGAGATATGGATGTAGAAAACACTGGCAACAAATATGGTTTCTTTTGGAAGCTACAAGAAAGGGATCTCATTTCCCCAAGTAATTTACTCACTTTCCTGCTCTCATGTGAGAAATTCCACCTTTAGTAGATCAATTCAATTCATAGCATTGATATTTCCTGATGCTGTATGCAAATGAAAGAAGAGAATAATTGTTCCTACCCTCCAGGGGCAAAAAAAGCAAATTTCCTTTTGACAACATAAATACTCCTGAGAAGGTAAGCAGTACTTACCTACAGGAAAAGTGGGTTGAAGCCAGAACTATGGAGATTATTTTGAGCTAGCATAAAGTATTAACAGCTAAGTGTAATTGTTTATAAAATTCTTTCTCTGCGTGTGTGTGTGTGTGTGTGTGTGTGTGTGTGTGTGTGTATGTATTATAAGATGTAGTTGAGAAGGCAGTGGTGGGATGTATTAAAGAAATGGGCAGCACTGGAATGAGACATTTCCAAAGACATTTTAGTCAAAACCCAGCTCCTCCATTAAGGAATCAGCTCATTTTTCACCTCCCAGTGGGTATAATCAGTTTCTTGATTAGCATTTGCAGTCATAAGGATTGCAAGTTGCTTCTACATGACTCTCAGGGACTCACCAAGATCCGTTCAGAAAGAGCTAGCACCCCACAGCCACTTGCCAGCCTCTGTGGACCCTGGACTCCTGTGAATGTGCCACAGTCAAACGTAGAAAAGTGACAAAGCTGATATTTGCTTTGGAGAACTCTTTCCTGTGACTTTCCCTCTATGCCTCTCTTGAGCTTTCTTCATTTTGTGTCGTCTGCACAATAGCCGTAGGACTTCCCAGAATTCCCAGCCTTTTCTTGAGTCCCTTATTTTTCACCAAAACTTAAACTCAGTTTGCCTGTCATAGGATATTGTGTCCTAAGATGGTACTTGACTTCTGGGAACAGCTAATTTGATAACCCAATTGAAGATAATAACTTTTCAAGTTATTTGCATTTTTTCAGTTATTTGCATTTTATTGGGGGTTTATACCCTTTCCTCATAAGGATTTACTAATTGGAAATTTCATTAGGGGATGGTCTCAAACACCTCTGCTGGAAAGGTTTTGAATCAGAATGCTATAGTTAATTGAATGCCAGGAGACAAGCATTTTTGTTATGTCTCAAGTTACTAGATGAGTTATAAAACTATGTTCCCATTATGCATCTCAGTTTTCTCATTCTCTAAAATTATAGTTTGGAATTACATGATTACTGCTTAAAACACCAGGATAAGCTAATTTACACTAAAGTGTTAATGACTGACAGTAGTTTAATTAGTTAGTTATCCAGGTACAGCAGAAATTTTGAAGGCTTTTTGACTCCAAAGTGTCTGCAGTATTCTCATTTTGGACACTGTTAACACTGTAGAGAGTTTTCCAGTTTCCTTCAAATCATACCAGTAGGCTACAGTTGCAATTGCAACAGGCAGAAAAATGGCCAGAAAGTTGTTTTTTGTTAAGGGTAGATGCTTGCTATGATTTCTGTGAAGATTTGGAGTAGAAAAGGATCTTGAACCAACATAGAATAATCAAGCATGTGTCTTTTTAAATTTTACCTCTAGTATCAGAAGCACTGTAAATCTTCCATATTTAATAGGACTATTCACTTAAATGGTTGTTTATTTCCTCTCGGATGAAAAATATAATTCTTAATGTGTGATTCAGAGTCATTGTAATTCTTGTTCTTGTGAAAATTAATAAAAGGAAATCTCATTTAAAATGGAGTCAGGAGGACAGCAGGGGGAGCTCTCGAGTTCTACCACTGTCAACTGTAGAACCAACAGGAAGAGAGGTACTTTGCACTCCCCGTAGGAAGAAATCTACTTTACTGCTCTAGCAGGAGGAAGAAAGATTTTTCTCCTTGCCCAGCAATAGTCCAGCCAACAAGAGACCATCACAACTCAGCCAATGGAAAGCCACTATACTTTGAACTTCTGGTTTATACCAAGGGACTTTTTGTTTATGTCAGCCTCTTCCAACTTTCCCCTTACCTGTATAAAAGATCATTCCTCTCCTTTGTTCTGCTGACTTGCCTATGGCTTTACTGTAGCTTGCACATCCTGCATTGAAATTCTCTGCTATTCCCCTAAATAAACCCATTTTGTTGGCAAACTAACTGACAGTTTTATTTTTAAGGTTAACATATTGATCCCACAGTTATGGATGACCACATTGTTGCAGGTGCTCTCTAGGTACCTGGGCCAGTGAACAAAGTGCAAAAAGTCTCGACCTTATGGTGTCTGCTTTCTGACTGGGACAGGAGGACAGTTTACAAATAAAAACTTACATATGTCACTCGTGGAAGTATGTTCCAGAGAAGAATAATGCAGAAGAAAGGACTAGAGAAAATGTAATTAGATGCTGTTCTAATAGGAGGCCAGGAAAAGCCCCTCTGAGCAGGGGGCATTTGATCAGATTTGAAGGAAATGACAGGGGCATCCCATGGGATCTAGAAGATCCTGGCAGATATGATCTGTTCTCATACACGGTTCCTGTTTTCTCATGATCTTTCCTGTGCTGATTTGGCTCTTCCTGCCTGGACTGTTTCCTCTCATCACTCATTTTAAGCCATCCCCTCCT
The DNA here is from genome assembly GCF_022079265.1 of Lynx rufus. Taxonomy (NCBI): domain Eukaryota; kingdom Metazoa; phylum Chordata; class Mammalia; order Carnivora; family Felidae; genus Lynx; species Lynx rufus. The sequence continues at coordinate 4,614,695 of NW_025814837.1, read as the reverse complement.
CTGTCCAAGGTTTCCTCCTCGTATTTATAGTTGATCCTCATTATTTGTAGATTTTTTTTTATTTGCCTGTTCACCTACTTGCTAACATTATTTATAATCCCCAAATCAATACCCATGGCATTTTCATGCTCATTTGTGGACATGTGCATGCACAGAGTAGCAAAAAATTTTAGTCACCCTGTGTACACATTCCCAGCTGAGGTTGAACAAGGAGATGCTCTGCTTTCTTGTTTTAGCTCACATTCTGTAAACAAGTGTCCTTGTCATGTTCTATTTAGTATGACAGTTTTAATATTTTCTGTTTTTGTTGTTGATTTATCTATTTACAATGGCCCCCAAGCAGAGTGCTGAGTTACTGTTTACTGTTCCCAAGCAAAAAAGCTTGGGTATGCCTCATGGAGAAAATGCATATGCTAGGTAAGCTTTATTCCGGCATGCGTTATAGTGCTGTTAGACATGACGATGTTAATGAATTGATAATATATATTAAATAAGGTGTTTTCAAATAGAAACATATAAGACACAAAGTTATTCACTGATTATTTGGTGACAATGTTATCAGAGGCTCATAGGAACCTAACCCTGTTTTTACCCTAGGAGCAATGGGTCAGTATTTGCAAATTCAGTGTTCCTGGTGACTTTACACAACATTAACTGCCACAAATATTAAGAATGAACTATAACTTCTAGATCTTGCCTCTGAAACTATTTATTTTGGGGTAGCTTGTATTTTAGGGCCTGCTTATATTCTGATTAATGCTGCACTATGTTTGCTTTTAAGGTCTTCTCCAATTGTTTTATGCATTTTTTCTGATCTATCACTTTGGCTAGCTCCCGATCAATGAGCATCTACTATGGGTCCAAAATGGGTGTGGGATTTCATTGTAATGGCCCTGAGAAGTAAGCATTAGGAGGCCCACTTTGCAAATTAAAACTCTGAGGCCTGAGAGGTTGTGAGATTTGCCCAAAGTCACGATGCAAATAAAGCCGAGGAGTCTGGATGTATTCCAAGATTTGCCTGGCTCGGAAGCTTTTATGCCTTGCACAGTTCTGGGTCCTTGATAGAAACTCAGTGAGCTAAACAGAGTGTTACACAAAAAAAGACAAAAGAGGGAGGGGAAGTCAAGGACAATTCATGCTTTGTGTTGGTTGGTAACAAAGCTATTTTTCTCTCTGGAAGAAAGAGATGAAAGTTCTGATATTCAAATGCTCACTCACCAGGCACCCTTCAGAATTCCCATCCATCAGCTGGCAAATGGACACATTTTAACAAGCACAATCGCAACCAAGCAAGTTCTGGCAACAAAATATGCCTCCACTAATGATATTCAATTGTTCTAAGAAGACAAAATGGTCTGAAGTGTAATGAGATGCCAAACACACAAACGCACAAAACAGGCTGCTCATATTTAAGTCCTTATGTTTCTTGAAGTGAAAACTCATTTTAAGAAGATTATGGTGCATATATTATAAAGTGGGATGATATTCCACATTCATGCCCCACTGGGGCCCTGACTGTATTAAAAAAAATGAAAACAAAACCAACAACAACATTTTGTTCCCACACAAGTACTTCGCTAATAGGACATGTGACGTGATAGTCATTTGTTTGGGTTATTTTTATTGCAGGCTTTATGGATGAATTCACTCTTTTGATACACAATGCATTCAGGAAACTTTTCAGTCAGACTCCTGAGAGTGAGAATATTCTAGAAACAAGGGGTAGGGGGTCAAGGCTAATGGAATAAGATTATGGTTGATGAGGTGGAGTGAGAGAGAGGGAAGGGAATAAACTTTCCAGCGTTGTGTCCCCCCACCTTCTGGCGAGAACAAAGTAATGTCTACTGAGGCAACAGCCAGATTTTTATCCTTGACCAAATTCTATTCAACATGTTTATTGGTGGCAAAGATCCATGATTTCAAACATTTTATTACAAGTGAAAGCTTTTGTTGTGATGAAATTCCTCTGAGAAATGTAAATAAGTAAAACATATGAAACAGAAATAATATGATGAAGTGAGGGGGTTGTTTTCCAAACACTTTCTGTCCCCCTGTTTTTTCAGTAGTAGCTCTGAGGGGGTTTCTGGAAATCTCTCAGACTCTAAGAAACTGTGTGAAAAGTACTGATTCAGATGAAGTGAGATATTTAAATGTCTAGGAGAGATGTATGGAATGGTTAAAGGAAGGCTATGTCAGGCAGGGTAAAATAAAAACACTCTATATGTTTCAAAGAGAATGAGTGGGGGTGGTGAGCTAACTATAATTGTAGAAATTATTGAAATTAATAATTGTAGGGAACAGTCACCACTCTTAGGGCTCATGGAAGGAAAGGAAGGGAGTGGGGGTATTAGAGTCTAAGACTACTGAGCAAAAACCACATGATCAGTACTGGAACCATGAAGAGGGCCTCATGGCTGGAACCAGGGTTGCAGCCACTTCCTGAGATGCCCTTAGAGGTACAGGGAGAGCAAGGAAGAAATGCTGCTGCTTCCCTACTCCTGTGTCTGACCCCACCAATACCTCCTACTGGTTAAACATACCTGTAAGCCTTCTGGGAAAAAGACTTCCAGTACTGGCATTCCTAAGCAGAACTGAGAAGGGCAGGTATGAGACTGAAATGCCTCAGTAACTGGCCGAGTCCATTTATTGGTATATTCATCATCCATCCATGCCCTTCTACTCATATTTACAATTCCTGTACCATAGCAAAGGTAATGTCATGCTTCTGCTTAATAAAGTCTAATTCTCTTTGGTACATAGGAGGATGCACATAGTCTCTTCCAAAGGGATGACACCAAGTTTCATCAATCAGTTCCCGCCTCTGTCCCTGAGTGGTATTAGTTCCTCTTCATTTCAGATGCAAAGGCCATATGGATATTATGTAACATAAAGCAAAAGTTAAACTATCTCCCAATGTTCTACATAAAATAATAGGAGGAAAAAAAGAGGACAAAATTCTATATGTGTATTTGGGGGTATATGGGTAAGTAACAAGTAGGGAAAGAAAAAATTCATTCCAGGTTCCCTTTGCCCCTGGTCAGTATATCAGTTGGTTAGAGTACTTCACTTTTGGGGATAATTCAAACACTCATTCCTGCAGTAGGAATTAGTGGTCAGAAATTAGTCAGAAAGTAGTGGTCTTACCTTTAGTAAGGTTCCTTTGGGTTCTTCTAGTGTTTCATGACACTTTTTTTTACTTGAATTCTTAGAGGTATCCATAGAATCCTCCTGGGTCCAAGACATAGTCTTCCCTGGCTCCATTGCATGACAATGACCCTACTTCCTTTTCAGAATCATAATCATTCAGTAGGTACCTCTTGAGTTAATGCCATGGGAAGCCCCAAATGGCCAGGTGGCAATCTCAACTTCTACTTCAGAAGGATTATTGTTATTCCTTTTGATGGAAGCATTATTCCTCTGATAACTAAAAACTCCAACAAAACATCATAGCTTAAAGTTGCTGGGATGGGAAGCAAAATTCTTTGGGTGGTTCCTTAGATATAATAGTGAAAGGAGCAGTCCCATTTCTACCTCTTCATTTCCAAACTCATGCATTTGCGCTATGGAGGAAATTGTACCATGTATTGGTTACAAGTTCAGAGCACAAATCACATTTTGAAAGTGGGTTTGCCATTTCATCATTTTGTGTTGGCTAAGTCCATCTGGAGGATATGGCAAAAAAAAACCCAAAACAAAACAAAACAAAACAAAACAAAACAAAACACTGAATGTCATGGAATTAGCCCACTGCTGCACTTATATGTTAAAATGAGTTGTTTGCTTGGAACCACTGTTGGGTGGTATACTGTGATGGTGAATATGACATCTTGTAAATCCATGGGTAGTGGTACTGGCAGAAAGGTTTTGAGCAGGGAAGAAAAATTCTTATCAAAATAACTATTTTTTTTAGAGCATATCACGGTTCCCAATGTTATAGAAAAGAATCTAATATAATCAGACTGCCATCAGGTGGCTGAGATGATCCTCTTGAGACATGATAACCCATTAGGGCCTGTTGGAAGGTTTGGACACTCAGCAATGATAGAAGCAGGATTGTTTTTAGTGAGGTAAGAGTTCATGCTCTTGACCCATATATGACTTTCTATTCCTGCTGCCATGGCTATTCGAGTGTAAGTCCTATTTGAGGCTATTTGAGTGTGAATAAGCACAAGGGTGGCTGGGTAGAGGTTGGCTAACATCCACTGAGAGGGTAACTTTGTCTATGTAATATTTGAGAACTTCCTCTGCTCTGGATACCCTTTAGTAATCAATAACACAGAACAAATATTCCTCTCTTGCTATGCCCATCCTGGGAGAGTCATTCCATGCTCCTTCCTGTGAACTCCTTAGATCTTTGGATCTTTTTTTATTTCCAGTTATCTGGTCTTTAAGCCAAACTGTTATCTGTTGCTTGTAAATCAGCATGGATTCACAGTGTTGGCTATATATCTATCCAGGCAAAGTAAATAACTTCTCAAAGTTAGGCCAACGAGAAGATTTCCTTCCACTGATGTCTTTCAGGGACATTCCTGATTAAGACTGAAGAGCAATAGCAACCACTTAGGACTGATGACAGCATGTCACATAGAAATATCTGTGGAACTAATCCTGAATTATTTCTTTCTCTGTAAACTGGTCATTGAGATTCTCCCATAAGGTCATAGGAGTTGGCTATTGGAGTGATGACAGAAGGTACATTTTGTGAAATGCCAGAAGATTCTGAGCCTCATGCTTGTGCAATTTACTTGTGTGCTTAGGTGTCTCTGAGACCTCTTTCTCGATGTGACACCTCCAGTTGATAATGGAGTGCTGCTGCGCATCCCTAAATTTATATTAATGGATGAGAAACACTCAACTCATGACGTAACTTCCTGGGCCAGTTTTGTCCCATGATCAGATATTAAATCTCTATCAGAGCCCAATACTTTTTTTTTTTCCTGTAAAGCTGATAGTATCTTCAGAAGGGTGCATTATTTTGCTCCAAAATCCTAAGGTAACAGCACTATGATTTGCCTGTTGGTGAATCGCATGGACCCCACTCAGCATATCTGCTTGCCACGGTTATTCTGGGTTTGATGGGAAAGGCCGGTCACCATGGCCAAAGCAGCAGAGCAGCACCCACCACAACCTGTATCAGCTTCAAAATCCACTTGCAACTGAATCTGTTAGCCGGTCAGTAAATGGGTTGGAATGAGGCATAAGTTGTCTCTAAAGTTCAAAGAAGCCAAACATGCACTTCTGTAATTTCTTGGTGATAGGCTGTATAAGGAGAAACTCTGCTGGACTCCTAGAAATGTCACAATGGTGCCGGGTCTACATATTTTTATGGGGTTTATCTCCTACCCTCTGACATATTTAAATGTTATCAAGGCATCTACAGTAGTTGCTACTAACTTCATCAAGTTCACTCTGCGTGATGTCATCAAAATAGAGGATCAGAACGATGTCCTGTAGGGTGTACTCAAATCCCTGCAAGTTAGTTTCTGACAGAGGTTGGGAGGATTCTCACAGCTTTGGAGCAAGTCAGCTGAAGAATATTGCTAACCTGTCAGGTGAAAGCTTTCTGCTTTCAGTGGTGTTTAGAAGTTGGAATATATAGTAAAACACCCCAAGACATTTTATACATAAAGAGCTACATGCTCAGTTCCAGGGGATTTTGTTTTGTTTGAGGAAAGATAATACATCTGGAACATTAGTTGCAATCTGACCTACCACCTGATTTATTTTGTTGTAATCCACAGTCATTTTTCAAGATCTAGACATCTTTTGCACTGCCAAAAAGTTAGTGGTTAAATAGTTAAATGGGTGGTATGATACGATAGAACTCACCACTTTTGCAAATATCAAGTCTCTTGGTATGAAATATTGTATCAATTAAGGTCCAATCGAGATCATCAAGAAGACACGTGTACTTCCAAAGATGCTGCCAGAGCAGCAAGAAAAGAAGTGAGTAGAATTTCTTGTCTCCTCCTTCCAACTTCTGATCTCTAACTAATGCCTCTTTTGGGGAAAACTAACAGGAGACTGCTTGGCAAAGGAAACTGGAAAATTTGCTTTAGGGACACACGGCTTCGGCATTGTAGAGTAGAGAAGTGTCAATGTAAGTCTGTAAGATACTGGATAAGTAACTGGCATAGTCACTTTTCACATAATAAATGAGTATTTGGCACAGACCTTATGAGATTGTTATGTAACTTACTGGCATCTCTGCTTTTCCTTACAGCATACCATACAAAGACAAAGAGGATGGTAAACATAAGGAAGTGTGCCTCAGAGGCTATGGTGAAGGGAAAATCTATAATGCAAGTCTGGACAACCTTGTATTTTTCCTCAAACTCAGGAGGTTAGGGCCATGTCAAGCTGAAGTATATTGGTGTTGATAACATTTAGTCACCCTGAGATGATTAAGATGAGACACATACCAATATAAATGTGGGCACTCAGGGAGGGACTTTTGGGCAGCATGAGGATTCATGCATTGGTATCACTTCCTTAAAAGATGTGTGCTTTAGGTGATTGCCTACCCACTAGGGCCCACCAGGATGCTGTGGCTTAAAATAGAGCTCATTTAAACAAAGATTATATTTATGAAGTGAAACTTGTGTATAATGTAAGATATTTAGTTAGGGAAAGATGGGTTCGTTAATATTTATCTACATATTCACCCTTTCTGTTGCAGTTCATTCCCACCTACTTTTTTTTTAGTCCATCTTTAATAATTTTTCTTCTCCAGAACTCTTTTTAATGCTTCCTTTAGTGTGGGTAGTCATTAATGAGTCTCTCAGTTTTGTTTCATTAGATATCTCATTTTGTTTGTTTTCACTTTTGGAGCACATTTTTATTTGGTTTAGATTTTTTTTAGTGCTTATTTATTTTTGAGAGAGAGAGAGTGTCGGGGGTGGGGGGAGGGCAGAGAGAGAAGGAGACAGAGGATCCAAAGCAGGTTCTGTGCTGAGAGCAGAGAGCCCACTGGGGGGAAGGAACTCATGAACCGTGAGATTATGCCCTGAGCTGAAGTTGAATGCTTAACTGAGTGAGCCACCCAGGCGCACCCATTTGGTTTTGAATTTTATGTTGACAAGTGTTTTCTCTTGGAACTCCAAGGGTATTATTATCTTATTTGGCTTCTGTATCTTCTGAATGGAAGATAGGGTTGACTCACTGTTTCTGATTTGAAGGGAAGGTCTTCTTTTTTCTGGTTGCTTTTTAGGCTTTATTGTTTGGTGTTTGGTTTTCACAGGTGTCACTGTAACATATGTAGGTGCATTTTCTTTGTAATTTTATTGTTTAGAGTTTTGTAGAGCTTTTTGAATCTGTGGCTTCAAATTTTCATAATTTTTATGAAATTGTTGGATGTGATCTCTTTCTATTTCCTTTACCTCATTCTCTTTCATTTCTCTGTAGGGGTTATAGTTACACATATGTTGCAACTTCTCAGTGTGACCCATTGCTCGCTCTCTCTCTCTCTCTGTAATACTTTCCATTTGGTTCTCTCTCTGCTGTAATTATTTTCCACTATTCTGTCTTTCACGTAGTTAATCCTCTCATCGGTTGTAGATTAGTGGCTGTTAACCTCATCTATTGAGTTCTTAACTTCAGATATTGTCATGTTTAATTCTAGAATGCCCATCTGATTCTTTTTTATAGTTTCCAGTTCTACATCAAAATGCTCTGTTTTGTCATTTATTGTTCTGAACATATTCATCACAGTTTTTTAAATATCTATGTCTGATAGTTGTAATATCTGGAATAACTGTGGGTCTGTTACTATTGTCTGTTTTTCCTCTTGGTCCAGTTTCTTGAAATACATGATAAGTTTGATTGAATTATGGACTTTCTTTAATTAAAAAAATACAGGGTATCTGGATAGTGTTATCTTCCTCTGCAGAGGATGACTCTTTTTCTTTGGCAGGCAGTAATAGTGAGAGCACATTAGCTCCATTCAGTCATGAGATGAACTGACTCAAACTGGATTTAAGATTTTGTAATATACTGCTTTTTCCATAGTTACTTTTAAAGTGGCAACTGTTAGGGGCGCCTGGGTGGCGCAGTCGGTTAAGCGTCCGACTTCAGCCAGGTCACGATCTCGCGGTCCGTGAGTTCGAGCCCCGCGTCAGGCTCTGGGCTGATGGCTCAGAGCCTGGAGCCTGTTTCCGATTCTGTGTCTCCCTCTCTCTCTGCCCCTCCCCCGTTCATGCTCTGTCTCTCTCTGTCCCAAAAATAAATAAAAAACATTGAAAAAAAAATTTTTAAAAATAAAAAAAAAAATAAAGTGGCAACTGTTAATATCAAAATACTGTTATATAACATGCATCACATTATATATGATATATCACATAAGATAGTTATATATTATATATATGATATGTATCATATATGCATATATGTGAGTGCGTGTGTTTGTATATGCAATGTCACCTGGATTAGTTTTCGCTGTTATTTCAATTCTTTATTCCAAACTATTTCCCTATAGCACTTTGTGTAGCAAAGTTTCCTAAGCCTTATATGCCTAATAATATTTTTACAGCTCTTATATTTAAATGGTAATTTGGGTGAATAGATATTCTAGGTTTAAAATTATTTTCTTACTTGGAACTTCTGGCTTTTATGGCAGGAAGAGGTTGGCATACAGAAATGTTAATGTGAAATGAATTATAAACTAAAATGTAAATCATGAAACTTCTTAAAGAAAACAGATAGGTTATTGCTAACGCAGGATAAGAAAAGACTTATTAAGACACAAAAGGCATAAAACTTGAAAAGATTAATTTAATAAAAATGGATTTTGTCTATCTATCTATGTATCTATCTATGTATCTATCTATCAATATAAATTATGCTTTTGTAAAGATACCTTTTTTTTTTTTAATTTTTTTTTTCAACGTTTATTTATTTTTGGGACAGAGAGAGACAGAGCATGAACAGGGGAGGGGCAGAGAGAGAGGGAGACACAGAATTGGAAACAGGCTCCAGGCTCTGAGCCATCAGCCCAGAGCCTGACGCGGGGCTCGAACCCACAGACCGCGAGATCGTGACCTGGCTGAAGTCGGACGCTTAACCGACTGCGCCACCCAGGCGCCCCTTGTAAAGATACCTTTAAGTATATGAAACTGCAAGCTGCTGACTAGGAGATTCATAATTATTATATGAGCAAGGTACTTGTATCCTGAATATATATAGAATTCAAATAATCCAAGATGATAAATAACCCAGTTAAATATGTGCAAAGGATTTGAAAAGACACTTCAAAAAAGAAGACATAAATGGCCAATAAGCATATGAAATGATGCTCAACATCCCTAGTCATCAGGGAAGTGAAAGTTTACACCACAGTGAGATAGCACTACCAGCACATTAGAATGGCTAATATTGAGGAAAAAAAAGTCTTCAAATATTATTGAAGATGAAGAGCAAATGGGACTTCTTATACACTTCTGGTGACAAATGTCAAAAGGTGTAACTATTCTGGAAAATAATTAAGCAGTGTCTTATAACGGTATACATTTGTTATCTGACTCCACAATTTTACTTCTTGGTATTCCCCCCCTCCAGAATGAAAACACATGCCTATCCAAAGACTTGTATATGAATATTCTCAGCGGTTTTACTAATGTGAGCTCATTAAGAGGTAAGTGAATAGATAGGGGAGTCTGGGTGGCTAAGTTGGTTAAGCATCGACTCTTGATTTGAGCTCAGATCATGATCCCAGGATCATGGGATTGAGCCCCATGTTGGGCTCCACGCTGAGTGTGGAGTCTGCTTAAGATTCTTTCTCTCTTTCCCTCTGCCCCTCTCCCCAGCAAACTTGCTTTCTCTCTCTCTCTCTCTCTAAAAAAACAAAAACAAAAACAAACAAACAAACTAAAAAAGCAAGCTAAATGGATAAATAAATTGTGGTATATCCATTCAGTAGATATGTACTCTGTAGTAGAAGGAACATATTCATAGTAAATGTAACAACATGGATAAATCTCAAAAATACTGTGCTGGATAAAAGAAGCCAAACACAAAATAGTATTACTGTACTGTATGCTTTCCATTTATAAATATAAATCTAAACTTCAGTGATAGAAAACAGATCAGTGATTGTTTGGGGCCAGGAGTATGGGATTAGAATAAACTGGCAAGGGGTTCAAGATAACTTTCAGAGTTAAAAAATATTCTCTATCTTAATTGTCATGGTGGTTGCATGATGCACACATTTGTCAAAACTCATTTTACTATAAATACAAACAGCACTTTATATTATGTAATTTTACCTCAATAAAGTTAATTTAAATAACAAGTAAAAAGTTTTTGGCATCTCAATCTTATTTTCATATTTCCTCCTCAAAAATAATTATATAAGAACATAAAGATAAATATAAAACTGTATCTATCCCATTATTCATGTGAAAGATAAACCTAGAAACAATGTCCATGATTAACAATAGTGAATTGTTTCAGTAAGTTTGGTATACCCATATAATGCAGTCCTTAAAAATGATGATGTAGGTGTATGTTAATTGATATGCAAACATACTCTGAACACTTTTACATTCATTATTTAGTTTCAGCCTCACAATAATAGCATGAATTTCCAAATAAGTTATATGTGTTATAATTGAATAGAGGGAGTTATTTGGATGGGGTTTATATTTATATATACTTCCTTCTTTGCCATACTGTCTTGCTTGTTATACTCTTCAGTTACATTTATCATGATCCAATCTGATCTGTTTCCTTAAAGTGACAGAGAACAGCGTCGAGGACCTCTTTTTTCATGGTGGTTGTATATGCTAGATTCCATTTATTACTGTGGAGTCATAATCTACAATAGGAACCGTATAGAAAATAAGAATGTCCAAAGCTGATATTATGTATGAATGATGCCAGAATGGACATACATTAAGTCATAATTCTGATTGGTCAAAATGTGTCTTCTTTCTCTAAACTGATGCCATAGTTCTTTAGGGAATTTAGAAGCCCAAGACACTTTTTTTTAGAAGGACTAAATTAGGTCTGAATTATGTCAATTGTTCATGAGAAGGTCAGCCTTTATCTTTTATCTCTGTATCACTGTGTCATCTCATTCCATCCATTGCCTCTTTTTTTTTTTTTTTTTGGTTACTTTCATTTTCCCTTTACCCTTCTCTATCAAAACTCACTAATCCAGTGCCCTTGCACTTCTTTAGGATTTATAGGTCAAAAAGTGTGTGTGCGTGCTCATACCAAGTTGTAAGGGAATAAATGCACAAGTCACACTCCCAGTTACTCATCAGTGTTGGTCAGGGAAGCTCTACTACAGCCTTTGAAGCTAATTAAATTTCTATAATATGATACAGACTCACAATCTTTTATCTGAAAATCTTAGGGCCAGATATGTGAGTGAATTTTTGGATTTTAAAAAGATAATGCAGTATATATAGGGAGGTCTGGATCACAGATTTATAAACATGTATATATTTCATGGCTGGAGGCAGAGCTGGGGGCAGGGTAGGCTGCAGGAATGATGGGAGATAGGAATGCTACTGTCCAAAATTACAGCAGTTTTTGTTCCTGTTTCACTGAATATTTACATGTGAAGTTTAGTTGTTACTTTATTTTCTTGCTTTGGAAAAGTATTTAACTTCTCTGCATCTAATTTTCCTAACAGTTAAATAGAAATAATAATAATAATAATAATAATAATAATAATACCTATCTCAGAAGATTGTTGTGAACAGTAAATGCATTAAAACATGTAATATGATTAGGATAGTAAACCTGGGGCCTAGTATATCTCAATTAAATGTAGCCACTGTTACCTAATATTATTTTTCACTGTTGGGAATAGTTTAGTAAACTTATTGATTATATGTGGATAACAAAGAGCAGACAATCTGTTCAGCATAATGATGTAAATCTGTGTCATTGTGCACAAAGTTTTATGTCTATAGATTCTTATATAGACCAAGATGTGGATATGAGATTGAGATTGGGAAGAACCTCCTCACCCCAACCAAGGACTTTGAAGTACTGGGAAAGTGTCATTACTTCAGACAGGGGGACAATGTCAGAAGCATTCCTATTGACGGGATGGCTATATGGGAAATACAGCCTATCCAGTCTAGAAATGTTTACATTTTGTCAACATTTTCAAAGGCTTTTCTCTGTTGTAAATCTTTTCTATTATCTTTATAGAAGATAAAAAATTTAAACTCTTACAGTCTGGTCTCATCCATCTTTTAGTGTAGGTTCCACTGCTGGTCAAGTGATGGAGTCATGGCACAGCAGTGGTCACATGTAACATTCAGTTATGGTTTGGTGAAAAGTGATGGGAGAAAGCAGTATTGTCCTCTATAATAGCTGATTTCCTGAGGTGACAGATGTAGTAAGCATTCCTTGGGAATTATCAGAATTCCTTGGGGATGGATATCCAGTGTAATATTGGACTTCATGGTGAACTCAAGTATGATGGGGGCTCAAAAGATTATTAAATGGGAATTAGTAGAATTTGCAGATATGGAAGCCGCAGAAGTTGGGGGCAGGGGAAACCTTCATACTCCAAATGATTGCATTCAGAGGTAGTGCTTATGCTGTCCTCACTGGTTTCCTTAGACATAACTTCTCGCACACCCCAGATATTCCTGCGTCAGGATAGAGACAGGGCAGAAAGCTGCCTGCATATCATCTAGCTGAGGATGAAACGTATTCTCTGGCTCTGCAGAGGTCCCAATTCACAAGAAAACATGGGTGTTCACAGTGTTTACTTATTATCAGTTGATTAAAATCCATTGGTGAAATGATCTGCTGTATCAACCATAAGACCAGTTACACTAGGTTTATGAGGGTTTTCCACAGTCCTACTAGAGGTCTCACCTCAAAAACCCAATGGATGGTAGGGTCAGCACCACCAGATTCCACCACTTTAAACAGTACTTAGATGGACTGACACAGCGACACCTGGGTGGCTCAGTCGGTTAAGCGTTGAATTCTTAGTTTTAGCTCAGGTCATGATCTCGTGATTCATGCATTCTAGCCCTGCATCGTGCTCTGTGCTAACAGCGTGGAACCTGCTTGAGATTCTCTCTCTCCCTCTATCTCTGCTCCTCTCCTGCTCATTCTCTCTCTCTCTCTCTCAAAATAAATAAACTTAAAAAATGTGAAAAAAAATGGACTGAAAAAATCTTCAAAAAAAAATGGACTGAGCAAAAATCTTCAGGATGAACTGGTCAATATAACTAAGGGCTTCAGTTCTCAGACCTTGGAGGAGAAGTCTGTGTTATGAGTGTGTGTGTGTCTGAGTTGTGTGTGAATATGGGCTTGGGGATTTAGTTGTCAATTCAATTCTTCTTGAAGCTTCCATTGAACATTTCTTCCTCTATTCTCCACAACACACATATCTGGATTGAGAGCAGACAGAAGGTAACTTATGTCTCTGCCTGCAGTCCTTTGGTATCTGAAGTATGGTATTGCCACCAGTCAGGATAGGCATGCTTAATTTGGTCAGGTAAGCCAGTTTGCATATAATTGCTACAAAAATGCCATAGAAGAACTGGCTGTAAATTACCCACTTACAGAAGAAAGTCAAGTTCTCAGTTTCCTTACAAATTGAAGAAAACAGGTATTCGCTTCTCAAGACCCAAATGTGGTTGTTTGGGAGCAGTGGAAAGCTAAGAGACCATATTCAAATCTAGTACACCACCTTTTTATGTATCCTCTTATGTGATTAAGGCATGCAAGTGTGGGGACTGGGGATTTGTGTGACCCACAATATCATGTCAGCTGGACATAGAGATAGGAGATTACATTGAAAGTTCCCCGAGTGCCTATATTTCTTCTGAGTACTTTCCATCTATTGGCTGGAGGCCCATATATTTCACTTAGCAGAAGTTGCTCCAAAGGCATTGTTTGGATCCCACCCAGGCTCCCACTCTACTTGCCTAACTTTGTCTTAGAGCTCCAAACAAATATTATGCTTCTTGAGAGAGTTTTTATGGATCAGAACTTCAGAAGCTTCCCCAGCACTGTGAGTGAGACTACTCAGGTGCCCTGGTGCCTAGCACCAGCGTTCCTGACTGTCAGGCAATAGGAACACCATGCCTCAGATAGAAAGGCTCCCTTTATGTCTGCTCCCCAGGCTTTGTCTTCCCTCATGCTGGGTCATTCCTCATCATCCACCAGTCTTTCTCATCTGGTTCCAGGGTGCTTTGTGTCTGATCTGGCCTGAGTAATGATATTTTAGGTACTTAGAGTACTCAGCCTGGCTCTCCTTTGCATCCTATCTCCTTCTATATGGAGATATTCAGGAAAATTATACTCTTCAGGTGTCTGGTGCTAAGATTGTTGCGAGTTCCCACAGAGCTCTCTGAGGGGAGCCTACGCATTACCTGACAAAATAGAAGGAATGGTAACAGAGGAAGATGGGATAATGCTGCAAAGACTGAATAGAGTGCTCACACTTGCATGAAGAAGGAAGCTACCTTATGGTCTGCCATCAGGAGTCCTGGAAATATGCCCCTGGCTAATTCCTGAGATGGTACTGTCACAGCTTCATATCTTGTCATTTGATTTCTAACCCTGCTCTTTTTCATATATGCATTACTTCAATTGTCAGAGATTTAATGAAGTATTTTTAAACACAATGGTCTGTAGTAAATGCAAAAAAAAATTTTTAAGACGCACATTTTGAGCTAGATGAAATCATAGTTCATTAAGGAATATGTCTTTTTATATTTATAAATAAGAAATTACAATATAACATGATACAGGTTTTTTCATCAGTTGCTTAAAAAGGCAGTGGAAGAGAACATTAATTATACTTGAGGAAAACAAGAGAGGCTTCAAAGGAATTAGCCCTTGAGTTAAGACTTAAAGAATGGGTGGGAATTTTCTAGGTGAACATCAACAGTGGCAGGATGCAAAGGGAAGCCATTCAGGGCAGAAGGAACAAACAGCATGTAGCAGGATGACAAGACAAGAGACATCCTGCTGACTTAGAATGGCACATAGTCCATGGTGTTTTTGGTAACTAGTGCAATAGTTCCCAAAGAGGATTGTGATGGTTAATTGTATGTGCTAACCTGAATGGGCTGCATCATGCTCAGATATTTAGTTGACATTTATTCTGGATATTTCTGTAAGGGTGTTTCTGGATGAGATAACACTTGAATTAGCAGACTGAATAAAGATTGCCCTCCCCAGTATGGGTGGCCTCATCCAATCCATTGAGTATCTGAATATAACCAAAAGGCTGAGTAAAGGAGAATTCTCTCTCTCTTCCTGACTGTTTTCAGGCTGGGACATCAGTCTTTTCCTGCCTTCAGACTTGGTCTTGGACTTGCACTGGAACTATATCATTAGCTTTCCTGGGTCTCCAGTTTCTGACTACAGATCTTGGGACTTTTCAGTCTCTGCAACCTCAGGATTCCACCCTAAGAATTAGTTCTTTATAATACATCTTTTTATACAGATCTTTTTCAACTTACAGTGGGGTTATATCCTAATAAACCCATTATAAATAGAAAATATCATAAGTCAAAAATGCATTTAAGGCACCTAACATGTACCTAACATCATAGCTTAGCCTAGTCTACCTTAACACATACATTAGCCTACAGTTGGACAAAATCATCTAATACAGAGCCTATTTTATAATAAAGTGTTCAATATCTTATTTAGTTTACTGAATACTGTATTGAATGTGAAAAACAGCATGGATGTATGATACAAAGTACCTTGTAAGTGGTTGTGTTTTGGTTGTGTACCCTTCTGATCATGTGACAGACTGTGAGCCATGGTTTGTTGCCACTGCCCAGTGTCATGAGAAGGGATCAAATTCAAATTTAAATTTAAAATTTGAAGTTTGATTTTCCACTGAATGCATATTGATTTTCATTGTAAAGTCAAAAAATTGTAAGTTGGACCATTGTACCATCCTAAGTCAGGGAGCGTGTGTGTGTGTGTGTGTATCTCTTAATGGTTCTGTTTCTCTGGAGAACTCTGAATAATACAAGGACGCTGGGTGTCATTGTCTTCTTGGGCTGCTATAACAAAATACCAAAGGCTAGGTGGTTTTAACAACAGAAATATATTTTCTCACAGTTATGGAGACTAGAAGGCCAAGATCAAGATGCCAACAAGTTCAGTTTCTGGTGGGGATTCTCTTCTTTGGCTTTCAGATGGCTGCCATCTCACTATGTTCTCACACAGCCTTTCCTCACTGGGTAGACATGGAAAGAGAGGGTGTGTGAGAGTGAGCGAGTGAGGGAGAATAAGCTCTCTGGTGTCTCTTCTTATAAGGATACTAATCCCATTGGATTGAGCCTCATGCTCATGACATCATTTAGTCTTAATTCCTTAGAGGTTCTATCTCCATACACAGACATACCAGGGCTTAGGGCATCAGCATATGAAATTTCAGGGGGACACAACTCAGTCTGTAACACTAAGTGAGGGTGGTGGTGGAGGAGTCTGGACAGATGGGCCCAGAACAGAATGTGAAAGCTTTGAGTCCCATGCCAAGGGATTTTAATATTTATCCTATCAGTTACTGGGAGTTATTGAAGGTCTTTTTTTTTTTTTTTTTTACTATGGAAAAGAAATGTTAAAACGCATATTAGAAAGCTTACTCTGATTTTTGGTTAAAAGAGCGTTGGCTAGCCATCGTGGAAACCAATTTAAAAACAAAGATAGTGGATGGTGTGGACATTTGCTTATAATTTCTGAAAACAAATGAACCAATTTTCAACATCCTTGTTATAATGGAGATCACTTAAATTTAGGATGGTGATTCTCAAAGTGTGATCCCTGGATGAACAGTATCTACATCACCCAAGAACTTGTTAGGGTTGTACCTTCTCAAGCCCAACCTCGACATATTTGAATCAGAAACTTGGGGAGTGGGGCCAAGCAGTTGGGGTTTTAACCAGCCTTATAGGTGATGCTAATGCAGCTCAAAAATGTGAACGACTGGTTTAAGAGAACACCTGTATCCTTACTGTGATGAGAGTGTCCCCAGGCAGCTTTCCTGACCACCTTAGCTATCGCTTATCTGATGCTGCTCCAAAGACACACAAAGTCTAGAAAAGTTTGTGGGGTGGCAGGGAATCATGTGCACCTCAAATTCCCTACCCCCAAATGAGAGAAAGGGGCGTAGATACACATATAATTGATTTTCCCAAAGAAGAGCATCAAGGGAATGTCGAGTGAAATATATGAATACAAATAAAATAGAAGAAAAACTTCATACAGTGCAGGACGACCTGTGTGTGTGGATTGCAAGGACTTTCTGCAATACAGACAAAGTCAACAAGAAGACTCACAGCTAATTAATTCTGGGAGAAAATAAGTTATCTTAGAAAGAACAAACATAAACATCAAGAAAGAAAGGAGAAGCACAGAGTCTTGAAGATTAGAAATACTTGCAGAAGGGTCAGATCTGGAGTTGAAAAATTAGGTTTACGTAAAAAGATGGACACCACTTCCCCCAAGGCTATCAGTAAGGGTGCAATGTTACATGCAAATTTGGAAATTTAAATGAGATTAAAAATTTGTAAATCACCTAATGGATTTTCTGGCACGTGGTTTATGCTCACTGAATACTAGCCCTTATGCATTATCGTAGCACCAAGCACAGAATAGTGACTATCTGACTCACACCTGGAAGGTGTCACTCTTTAGGGGCCAGAGTACAGGCCATTAACAAATGTTTACCCTGGAGAAAGAAGGCATGATCTGGGAACAGATCCTAATACTAAATGAAGAGGAAGGTTAAGATCATAATGGTCCTTGGACATTTTGTGTGAATGAATATGTTTTTGGGAAATGGGGGCTGTGGAACAAGAAAGAATGTAAAACAAAGGGACAAGGTTACTCAAGATGGTTTTCAAATACTTCATATGTATTCCAGGTGCTGGTCCTGTGTAGAAAAAGTATCTAACACATATCAAGTATGACAGTGGATATGCACGTTCCTCCCCTCTTGGTTTTTTGGTAAAAGGAAAACAATGAGCCTAACCTGGATTCTCAGGTCCACCCAGGCTGAGATTCAACAGATGAGAGGTCACATTACCTAGCTAGTATCTCTGCTGTAGTCTGATGAGGACTTACCTTTTCCCCCACAATGTGGTCAGTCAGTGAACATAGAAACATTTATTAGATATGACCCCCTACCCCCTTAGGGATTATGAAATTTAGACAGGAAGACATGCACAGAGAAATATATCTGAGGAGTTAATAACCATTTAAAATCTAAGAACAAAATACAATGTCACAAGTGTGCTAAGTGAAATGTAAGCAGCTATAGAATGGGCTAACATTGTGAAACGAGACACCAGAAAAGCCTCCCAGAACAGGGATGCAAAGTGAAATTATAGGAACCAGGTAGGTGAAGAGTAGAGTGATACCATTGAAGAAAGACAGAATATTAGGCACCAAAACAAGGAATCACAAGATGGAATGATTAAATACTTTTGAGAGAACAGGGACTAAGTTTAGGTTGAAGAACAAAAGTTAAATGGTAATATGTGGTGTTTTCAAATTTACCCTACAGGCAAGGTAGAGCCATAGAAATGTAAAGATGTCTTTTCTATATGAATTTTCAAAGATGGAATAGCAATATAACTAGTTCTTTATCAAATGGTAAATTCTCTTATAGAATCCTATATTTGAATATCATACACTCAGCAAGACATGATCATATTCTTGCTGTTTCTAAAAGTTATGCAATTACCTTGATATTTTTGTAGCATTAAATGTGAAAAAATATCCTTATTTTTTCTCCTCTTCTTTTTTTTGGGCTGCTTTTAGCAGTCTGAAAATCAGCTTTCATTTTGACTGCCGCTTAACAGAATTTGATTAAAAAAAGTCAACTAATTACAACGGAAATGCAGCCCTGCGAAGCTTTAAGAAAAACACATTATTTTGTTTTAGGGTTCAGTTACTATACATTCATTTATCATCTTTATAAGCGATGTGCAGGCGATGATGAATAGGCCTTGGCTTTGAATCAGGAAATGTAAATTATCCTCTTTCTTTCTTTCCTTTTTCTTTTTTTTTTAAACAAATAATGAATACTAGTAAATTTGAAGCTAACTGATGTGCCAAGAATTCAACGATGATGTAATGCCATGAAAGCAATGGAAGGGCTGCCCATCTTAGAGCCTGAAGCAAAGAGAGCTCTGGTCCAGGGGATGTATAACCTGATCTGGAAAGAGTTGTAGCTTGTGTCGAACTGGCTAGCTTGGAGGACCCCATTGGTAAGATGTGTATTGCTCTGCTACTGCTTTGCATTTATGTCCCCCTCATGCCAGATAGCCTTTGCCCTTGAAAAAGTAGCAAGTGTGTTCCTTAAACCTTCCTGCATCTGGACCTTATCTTTTATCCGTAGGGCTTGGCTCTCTCTTCTTCCCTCTCCAAACAAGAGTTGTCTTTAAGGAGTCGCTCAGGTTTCAGCTTCATTGTAAAGCCTTCTCTGCTTCAAATCACAACCAAATCTATTTAGAATATTGCTAATTCTTAATATATTGTAAGAAATGGGTGCATTATAAGCAGGAAGCTCAGTTTCTCAGGATGGACAAAATGCATTTTAATGTTTGGGCAGTATTTGGGTGGGGAGAGAAAATGGGAAATCACATTCCCAAGAAGATAAGAGAAAAGATGCTTAACTGTAGACCATGGGTGAAGAGAGACGAATTCTGACTGGAGGGCTGTTATTACATATATGCAATGGGGAGGTTTTTAAGAAAGATAAAGCTCAGGATGCTCACCTCAGGATAAATCTCAAGTTTACATTACACTTACCATTTGGTGTAGAAAAACAAACCTCACTTAAAAGAAAATAGCAATATGAATGTTGGCTTTACTGGTGCAGAAAGTTATGCGTACTCATTTCTGTTTTCAGGAGTTTTGCAATATTTACATTAACTTGCATATAGAATGTGTAAGTTATTTGTATGTGTTCTGCAAATTAATTTAAAATTGGCAATTTACTTACATTTGGGTGACATTTATGGATAAAGACATTAGCCATAGACACTACTTACGGATGAAGTTGTGTGTACATCATTGATTCCCACAGTCTTTATAAATTATGCCAATCTGGTTTTTATACTTCAATTTTACACATGTACTGTTTTCCTTTTTAGAAATGAAACTGAAGTATTTCTACTCAGCATACAGAATGTATTTGCATACTTTCTTTTTAATTTCATTAATATTTGTTTCTTTTCACAGTCTTTCTGCTTTTATCATATCTCCTCTCAGTTTGCTGAGGCAACGATTAGGCACATTGGCCTTGGACAAATAAATAAAGAGAAGGAAAATATGATGCTCTGTCACTTTAAAATGTAGTCCATTTCCACCAACATATTAAAAGTCTAAATATTTTATTGCCTAGGCACAACCTCATTTTTATTGCCCCAATCACAGCTCATTGGCTAGGATATGCTGGGCAGAGGAGTGAGCTGGTCAGCTAATGGCCTCCCTGCTGCTAAAATTAACTAATTGTTAAAGTAATAACCATGGACCCTCATGGCCTATTTTAATAGTCGGTGGTAATCTGGGAAATTATTTTGCTGCTTTCATTTCAGTGAGTCCTCCTGTTGGCCATTTGCACCCCTTTCTATCCTCTTAAATGTCCTCTTGATGAGAAATATTTCAATGAGAATCTGCAGGGAGCTTTGGCCAGTCCTTCCAACTTGCAGTTGGGGCTGTTGTTTCTTCTGTGAATATGGGAGGAACATTCTATAGGTTTGTGTTGGGATGCATGAGGGAAACCATTTCTCTACTGCACCAAACTTCTTTTCCAATCTCATCTGCCCTCCTCTGTAATGTGACTCTCACATCAGTTTGTTTCACATCTCACTATGTCTTACCCAAATGCTAGCCATGATCTGGACCTCCTTCTGCTGAAAAACTCTTCATCCATCTCTTGATGGGATCTCCTCTCCACATCAGAGGTCCAGGACTTCAGCCACTCAATATCTTAGGACAATACTAATTTCAATATTGATCTCTCCTCTGATACTCCAGTATATACTCCAGCTACAATACATTTTATCATGTTTTTGAACTTCATATTCTCCTTTATCTATTTATTTATTTCATGTGTACAAATCCTTTATTCTCAGCTAAGCTTACATTTACCCAGAGAAGATGCTGTACTTTCTCTTGCATCTCTCAGTAACCAGAACTGTGTTAAACACACTGCAGATGTTCAGTAAACACATGTTGTGTTAAATTAAATTAGGTGTGGGGATTTCAAAGTCATACCTGCTATACAAATGTCCTGTGGGGATGTTTTAAATCCATAATATCCACAGAGGATGAGGTAAGTTCAACAGATTCCTGCACCGAGACTAAATCTTCATGAGTTTTGTCATAAACATGTCATTAGTGTGGACCTCATAGAATGGAAATTCCTTTTGATATAATTTTTGAAGTCCTCAGATGAAGACACATAAAATTTGCACTGAAAGAATTAATTCTCAAAGAAGGTGGGTTTGAGGCAGAGTTACAGAGCAAACACATTTGAAAGCAGAGATGGAGGTCTATTTAGCTTATTCAAGAGGCTCACCTAAAAGGCCTACAGTAACTACACATGTTTGCTACTTATTCACTGGAACAAGTATACGGGGCCTCTGCCAGCGAGAGCAGTGAGGTGGCACACTGCAAAGTATTTTTTAATAAGGCTTCATGTATGTTTAACATAGACACTAATCTGGATTTGCAAAACTTCGTAGAACTTTTCTTACCTGTATTATTGTAAGAATATTTTATTTTATGCCTATCAAGACACAATTATTGAAATGTTTAAGTGGGGCGCCTGGGTGGCTCAGTTGGTTGAGCATCTAACTCTTGATTTCAGCTCAGATCATGATCCCAGGGTCGTGGGATCCAGCCCCATAATGGGCTCCATGCTGAGCATGGAACCTGCTTAAGATTCTTTCTCTCTTCCTCTTTCCCACTCATGTGAACTCTCTCTTTCTTGGGAGGAAGGGAGGGAGGGAGGGAGGGAGGGAGGGAGGAAGGAAGGAAGGAAGGAAAGAAAGAGAGAAAGAAAGAAAGAAAGAAAGGTTTATGAATATTTATAAGAGTACTATGCTGATATTAACCAGATAAAGAACCTTAAAACCAGTCTCTTGATTTAAAATTCTGTGCCAGTCATGGCATGGTCTGTAAAGGCATGAACCTTTTGGAGATTATACATTTTTATATTGAGGGTTAGTTCTAGTTAACTCATGGGATAGTCATATTCCAGATTAATAACTAACTCCAGTCTAGGTTGGTAAAACTGCACTTAGAAGTCCAGGATCCTTTTAGAACCACGTTTCTCACAATCAGTAAAGACTTAGATCTCAAACATGCAATGAGGGTTTGGATTAGAGGAACGTTTTTGCAGTTCTAGCAAGCCATAATTTATGACCCCCTTTGTACAAGGACCCCCTTACAGTGCCAAAGATTAATTGAACATTTGAATTTTATTTAAGAGAATTTGTTTAAAAAAAAAACCCTCTTAAAAATCATGGTTAGGACTCAGACAAACAGATTGATATCCCGACCCCTCCATTTACCAGTCTTATTTCCTTGGGAATAGAACTATAATATCGGCCAACTTCATTTTCCTTATAGATGAAAGGAAGGGAGTGATTTCTCTTTGCCTTTTGGTAAGTAATAGGAACAGCAGATGATGATTATTCACAAAAGAAGAATCACCGGTCACTGAAGAGAGACTTGAATGATTCTCCTATGAATCAGAGGTAAGTGCATCAGTGCATGGAATTTTTTGGTATCTATTTTGGTTGTTCACATATCTTTTTTCTTAACCCCGATCTTTAACCTGGGTTCCAAACAGTTTGGTGGAAGAACAACAATTCTGTACACGTTCCATATTATCATCTCCTTTGTGTTCATATGGGAAGGCAGAGACTAAGAGCAGAAAGTTTTGAGTAGAGCAGAATTGCTTGAAGCCTTGCCTTAGTCACCTGCTGGCTACATAATCTTGAAATTCTTAGCAACCTCTCTAAGCCTGAGGCTATTCATATTAAACATGAGGACAATGGATATACCTACCTCATAGGGCTGTTATGGGGATTGTATGAAGTAATGCTGTGGTGCGTTTAGCGTACTGCATCTATTATGAAAAATAGCAATAGGTGCTTAATTAATACTCGCTATTATTTCCATATTATTCCTAAGGATTACTCAAACAAGTGACCCTTTGGCACCTAGCAGGCACACACAAAGAATTTGTACAATGAGGTATTCCCAGTCTGAAAGGACCTGATGAGTGATCCCTGCTGCCCAGGGTGTCAGAGGAAGGAGAAAAGTCACCAGAAAGGGAGCCACCTGCTGTGACGATGAGCAGTCTCCAGGAGCAATGACAAGTTCCCTTCCTTTGGGAGCGTCAGGGCCATGTGAGGGCTTTATGAGGGTAGGTGAGGGAACTTTGGGGAGTCAGGTCAAGAGGTTAGAACCTCACCAGAGAAACAAAGCCACACCAGAGAGAAACAAGTTCTCTGTGTCCAGGAATGAGGTGCTGTGCTGAGGAAACCACAAATATAACGCCAGGCCTGAGATGTCTTCAGTGTGAGCCGAGTAAACTCCAAATACAGTTCCTCTTCAGCTTCTAGAACCTTGAGGGCAGTCAAATAGAATTCAAAGGTCACAGGTCAGCAATTCTAGGTCAAATGAGACTTTTAGGTTAGAACAAAAATTCATGTGTGTGTGTGGTCTGTGTGTGTAGGTATATTTATTTCTCGAGGTTTGCACAAGCCTTCTTCTCCATGAGTTCCCAATAGATTATTCTTATGCCTGACCCACAAATCTCTGTACATGGATTGTCTGCTGGCAGTCTGACCGTCTCTACTAGAACTGAGCAGAGTTGTTACTTTAAAGCCCATGTTCTTGGGGCACCTGGGTGTCTCAGTTGGTTAAGCCTCCAACTTCGGCGCAGGTCATGATCTCACAGTTTGTGAGCTCAAGCCCCGAGACGGGCTCTGTGCTGACAGCTCAGAGCCTGGAGCCTGTTTCAGATTCTGTGTCTCCCTCTCTCTCTGCCCCTCCCCCACTTGCTTGCACACTCTCTCTCTCTCTATCTCAAAAATAAACGTTAAGAAAAATTTAAAATCCATATTTTTCACTCACCTAAATGGTAAGTCCTCTGAGGACATAGCCTGGAATCTTTTCTTCACATGTCTACTCACTGTGGCCAGCCCCATTGCATCCAACATACCCAGCAAGGCGAAAGGTCCTTAGGATGTACCCATTTCAGAAAATAGAAAGAGTGATTAAAACAGGAAAACAAACCCAAAAAGGAAACCTTGCAAAATATGTGCTAAACCATCGATGGTGTTTTCTTCTCCTTGAAGGTAAAGCTAACTTTGGGAGTTGCGGGGGAAGGTGGCCCATCTGGTTCTATGACATTTTTCTGGAAATACCATCAAAATGAAAGTGAGAAATGTGCTACAAACTGAACAGTCATGATCCCCCCTCACATCCGAAAGGAAGATTGCGAGAGTAATGAGCATAAATCAAGGCTGGGCTTGTCCTGCCTGCACTGAGGCAAAACAGGTTTTCCTTTAAAAAAACATCTGCCATAAGGAGATTTAAATCGGGTACTCCTGTTTTTAGAAGATCTCTATTTCCTTACAGGATGTCGGCTTTGATCACTAATCCCTGGAAAATGTCTTTAAGAGCTACTCCAATTGGCAGAAGTGGTACCAGAGAGTAGGCGCGGGCAGGTGTGGGGAAAGGAGTTGCGGGGGGGGGGGGGGGCGGGCAAAACCCTCTTTCCCACGCTGATGTATTATTTTAAAATAAATGACCACTCCCAGAGGCTCTTGGCTCTAATGATCCCCTCTGTGATTTTTCCAACAGCACGGTCTAGGGACACCTTTAGATAATGTTCCTTCTGTAGGTCAGCACTTTCCTGTCCACCCCTCTCCCTGGCCAATGGCATTAATGTGCATTTGTCAATACTGAATTTCATTTGCCACATAGCGGCTTAGAGAGGGTAGCACATCGTGTTGCATTTTCCTTGCCTCTCAAACTGGAGTTCCTGCTTCTCCCCAGCTTTGTGTTGTCAGCAAAATGTAACGCGTTTACAATCGGTCTCTTGATCTGAGGTAATTACCTGCAGGAGAAATAGCGAGGGTAAGGACCTAACAAGAGAAGCCTTGTGTTGTTGCACGGTGGGCTGCTGTCCTGAAAGTGTATCAGACTTGTCAAATTGGTTCAAATTAAATTGACACGGTGCTCTTCCAGGCATCACCACTTATTATACATCTCGGAGCCCTTTTGGGCAGTAAATGCCTTCCGAGTTAAAAAGGAATGTGCAGAGGAAACTCAAAGGAGCCAGCAACAAGGACAGCGAGAATCTCCAGGAGGACCCGTTAAAACTGGCAGTGAGAATGCGAAGGTTAGGTTATGACTGAGCTCAGTTTTGCTCTTCTCTCAGCAATTTCTAGTTCTGTGCCATTGTGACAGAGGTGTCCCCAGGCCTTAGTCATGAGGCCTTGGAACCATTTTTTCCTGCCTCCGGCTCCATTTATTTATTTATTGTAACATTTATGAGCTCTGTCCAGGGAAACTGCTGGGTCCAGCGGCATCAACCCCAGCCTGAAGGGAGAAGGGGGAATTCTAATCCTAGCCTTTCCCTGATGGGCCTGATGACCTTGGCCAAGTCATTTAACCTCAACATGCTGGGGCTGCTGTTTTTAACTGAACAGGGGAGTGAGTGAGCCCTGGATCACCTCGAAAGGGTGTCAGGAGGGATAACTAATTAATGATTGTAAAGCACTTTGCAAACAGAAAGTACTGTACAAAATGCTTAATATTAATAATAAAATGCATTCACTGCAAGCCTCTAGGCGTATGCTCAGAAATAACGACAGCAATTAAAGTAACACGCTAACAAAACTCATTAACCCCCAAACCTCCTTTGCACTGCACTGTATAGCTTCGGTGCTTTCTTAAGACTGCCAGGTGGTGCAGAGAGGAAGGCTGCAGCGGGGGCCAGGGCATCAGGCTCTCCCTCACTTTTCTTTTTTAATTAAAAAAAATTTTGTAATGTTTATTTATTTTTGAGAGAGAGAGAGATAGAGCATGAGTGGGGGAGGGGAAGAGAGAGGCAGACACAGAATCTGAAGCAGGCTCCAGGCTCTGAGCTGTCGGCACAGAGCTGGTCACAGGGCTTGAACTCACAGACTGCGAGATCATGACCTGAACCAAAGTCGGAGGCTTAACCAATGCTTAACTGAGCCACACAGGCACCACATCTTCCTCACTTTCTAGACAAGTTAGCCTGTCTCCTGTTAGGAAAGCCAACAGTCCAGAAACCCTATCTCCATTCAGCCTTTCCTGGCCTTCCTCCATGTGGATCATTTCCTTGTTGCCATGCTCCTCCTGCGTAGACTGCCTATACCATCATGCACCCTAGATGGCGCTTCTCCCCTGTGTATGCTTCATTTCCTTTCTTGTGTGTGTGGCTTCTCTACCTAGACTGTAAGCTGCTTGAAGGCAGGGTTTCCCATGTATTATAACCTCCTAATTCCTAAAATAAGACAGTACAAAGGACAGGCTCATAGGCGTTCCCTGGAATAAGAAGCAGATAATCTGTCCGCCTCCGATGACTGACTGGACAAAGGGGAAGGGTGTTGTTTCAAACAGACCACACATACTGATTGTCTTGCCCCCAGCAAGCTGGCAACTACTGCTGAGAAGCTCCTGAGGTCTGGCAGGGAGGAGGAGTTAGGACCTTGCCAGCCTGGTGGAAGAGAGAAGAAAGGGCTTTTGACTCAGTTGTTCAGAAAACCTATAGCTTTGAACTGGGGGATAGTGAAGGCTAAGATTTAGAGAGTAAGCTCAGGAGAAGAGAGAAGCAATTAATATGATCTGCCTTGAGTAAATTAGAAGGCAGAGCTAGGGTGTGGAGTGAGTCATAGCTAATAAGGGATAGAGGGTGGGAACCACATGCATGTCTGGAGACCCCAGAGTGTTGAGGGAGGCTACTGAGGACTGTGTGAAGACAGGCTGCGCACCTTGTAAAAAATAATTTGTTTCTATTTTCCTTTGTGAGAATGAATGGCAAATTGGCAAAAATGGCCGTCCTCCTTACCTCCTTTCTCTTCCTTTTTAATAAGCTCCCATTTTTTTTTTAACTTTTAAATTTCATACCTAACCATGTCAGGAGTGCTAGCTTATGTCAGAATTTTTGTGTTGTAATAGCATCTTTTACAGAATATAAGAGTGGTATGTAAACCATATTCCTGAGGCTTTGTGAGTCAGAATTTAATCTGATTCCACCTTGTAATACAGGATTGTGACATGCACCACTAGATCAATAGTCCAAATGTTTTTTGTAAAAGTTTACCACATACACTCTAAGAAATGTCTCTAAATTATAAATAAAAATAGTATAGTATTTGCCAATGTTACATAAAGCAATAAAGCAACAACAACAAAAAAAAAGGTCAAACACAATTTTTAATCTGATTGTTAAATAAGATTCTCTAGAGAGGAGCTTCCTAGTCAGTAATGAAGGATGTTGTATCTTAGAGGAAATAGCCAAGGAACTCTTGACCAGGGAGAGGGGTGGGTGCTGAAAGTTGAGGGCTGGGGAGGAAGAATTTTCTGTGAAAAGCCTGGAGCCAGAGAAGGAGAGGTGTCTCTGAGCAAGAATGTCTACTTACAGGGGAAATGGAAGCAGAAGTAGTGAGGAAGAAGCTAACTGCACACAAATATGCTGCTACACAACACTAGGGTGTGGAGAGAAAAACGCAACAGGAATCCAAAGGAGAAGGTAAAGCAGGGAGAGTGGGGTCTGGAGATCTATCCTGGTGGAGGCATGTTGTGAAGAATATTCTTGATTTTTGGCAGCCGCTCCACAGATGATTCCCTCCTGTGGAGAGCTGGAGTGATTGTGGACAAGCAGTTTGGGAGATTACAGGTCTAGAGATGACTTAGGGGGAAAAAAATCCTAAAATTACAAGAAAAAAAGCCAAGAAATGATATTGAGGGAGCACAAGCCTCTATTTCACGGCCAAATCAAAAACTCCCTGACTAGGAAATTGATATTCTGCCTCAAAGTCTCTTTGCTGAAGGTTGGGCATGGCTTACAGGGGAGATGGCAGAAGAGGGGAGGTGGCATCAGTGTGCGCTTTAGGATCCAATTGTGCCACCCACTTGTGGTGTGTCCTTGAACAAGCTGTCAACCTGGTTTTCACCAGTAAAAAAAAAGGGCATTTGAGTTAGATGATCTGTAAAGCTCTTTCCACATCTGATAGCCAATGAGCTACATGATGTAGAGTGTCTAAAGAGTGCCCTACACACTTATATAGTGGGTAAAAAGCTGACTTAGGTGTCTTTCCATATCCGTGAAGCTACTATGAGTTTGCTAATGCATGCATCTTTAGGGTCCCCATGGTGTTCCCATGGTGAACAGTGGTGATCAGCCAAAATGCATTCAATAACTGCTATGTGTCCAGCCCTTTGCTAAGTACTAAAGGATGCCCTTGTCTTTGCTCTCGAGCTGTTTGCAGTTAGTCAGGGAGTCACATAAACACAAGAAAAATGATAGAAGATAAAAGATGCCAGTAGGTTCTTGTGTTTCATTGACAAATTAGAGCTATAGACTGAGGGCGCTCTGAGTTTAGTAGAGCATTAGCTTTCTGTTGGGCTGAATGACGAGGAAGAGGTGTGAGCTGGGTCTTGGAGAGAAAATCCAAACTGCATCCTGGTTCTTGCTGGGTGATAGGTAAACAACTGTACACACACACTGAGGAAGTCCAAAGCTCTGACAAACCAGGGCACTTCATGAACCTCTGTTGATTAGTTGAGACAATGGAGATGAGAGATGCGAGGGGTTCAAATCCAGAAGCAGCATTTTAGTGTGTTACGGCCTGGAGAACTCACCTGAGATTAAGCATTCATAAGGTGGTAGATCAACCATTAAACCTGTGGTCAAGTTTTGGATCCAAATCCTCTTTCTGTCTTTTACTAGAACGTTGATTTTGAAAAAGTCTTTTAACGCTATTTGAGTTTGGTGTTAGACCTGAGAATGTTTCACTATATTCTAGTAGGTTGTGGTGACAAATAGCAAAGTTAGAGAGGGAGTAAACAAGTCAGGGGCTAGCATGAAGATCCTGGGTGCACAGGGAATAATTGGCACAGGCCAAAGATCGTTTCTGGATGTTGAGCATAGACATTATTGGTTTACTCCACAATTTGTACTAAAGTTGGCCTTTCTGAAATGTTTTTTCCACTCTTAAGAAAATGCAGAGTTTCTTCATCTTGTGCACTCCATTTTTTTAGCAAACATATTTCATCAGCAAATGTAATTACACTGCACTGAAGTTAGGCATAACCATGACCATATAATTTATGGCCCAAACCAGGTTACTATTGGAAGTGAGATAGGTGCTACCCGTAATTACATAGGTTAGCAGGTGAAAATCAAGCTTGTCTTGGGGAAGCTGGAAGTGTAATAACCTTATCCATAAGAAACCACTCTTTCCCCCCAACAAATGTCAATTCTTCCTCTTTCTAAATTAGGAAGCTTCATCCAGGGTCCCTCACTAGACACTGAGGAGTTTTTTAAACAAACAATGAAGCAAACAGAAAAACCTACCTTTTAGGGGAACAAAAAGTCCCTAGGAAACAAAAATGCTGAAGAAACTCAAAAAGTTATTTTGAAGAAAGATGATACAGGATGAATGTGTGTATACATATTCAAGAAGGAGAATTTGTGCACCCATGTATTCTTTTTCAATCTCATGGACTTACATTATGTTGTACGTGTGTGTGTGTGTGTGTGTGTGTGTGTGTGTGTTACATGCATGTAAAAGTGTGATCCCTATCAATCCCCAAAGAAATTATTCTTGGATGACACAGAGAAAGGGAGAAAAGAAAGCTCTAGAGAGGCGGGGTGAGGAGGAGAGTTGGGGATGAGTGTGTAATTTAAAATTATAGCCCAACAAATGCAAAACAGGAAGGGAACAGCATTTTAAAGAGGCCGGCAGATAACATCAGCTCATTAGTGGTTCCAATACAGTGTACGTTGGTTTGCTTTCTCTTTTAGCACCAAATAAATAAAAATAAATAAATAAATAAATAAATAAGTGATATATGTGCATGTGGGTATGGAGGAAGTAAATTAAATAAAGAGAGCTCAAGTTATTTTAGGGTACTCTGAGCATTAACTCTCATCCTTGAAGGTACTAGCAAGAATTACGAAATGTTTTTGTCTTTGAAATTAGCCACCGCACTCGGAACGTAATTGGATTCTCAAGGTATCCCTTCAGTAGGTGAGGGGTGGGGAAGGGTCAGAACAAAAGGTAGTGGAGTTCTTTTCACCATTTGGATGGGAGGACAGGAGAATCAATGATGCTGGGACAGCATGGCTGTCAAAGATTGGAAAACTTTGTTTCCATTTGGAAATGATTAGGGTCTTATTGCTCCTGTCTTGCATATGAAAGATTTGAAATGCATCAGTTTGATGTAACTAACGTTGAATGACAACTCTATGCATGTAGTTAGCATAGTTCATTGAGAAGGAGAGAAGAACACTGAATTTCAGAAAGTTGAACCATAAGAATTGAGTACCTTGATTGAATTTGATAGCTGTTAATGGGAAACTGTACTGAACTGGCAAAAAAAAAAAAAAAAAAAAAAAAAAAGCAATGGATATGGTGAAAAGGATCAACCTCAAATTTAGTTTAAAAAAATTAATCTTGCCTGTTTTATTCAGTTAATAGTAGAAATTAATCTTGCCTGTTTTATTCAGTTAATAGTAGAAATTATTTTACATGAGGAAAGACGGTGTCAGAAATAGCTGAGTGGAATTTTAGAGGTAGAATTAGAAGAGGGCAAAGGGGGAGCTAATTTGCTTTTCTGCTCCAAAATATTCCCAGCAATCAGGTCTTAAGATCCATTTCATTCTTTTTTTATTAAAGGTGGAATGGGATTCCTTAGGAAGGATATTGGGATGGAGCTTGGCTTGTAACCATTGAATTGAGTAATCAGAAGGCCAGAGGAGCCATGCCATCTGAAAGTCAATGTGGATAGTTTGGAAGAAAGATGGAAGGGCCCTGGATCCTGCCCAGAGAGACCAGCTGGGGCCATTAGACCTGCGTAAGACTGATAAATCAGCCAAGGAGAAGTGAATTACTGTATAAGGAGCCTAAGGATACAGATGAAGGTTGGTGACCTCCCAGGGATGGGAGGGTTTATCCTTGATGAGGGCACTGGGCACAGGGAACAGATTCCTTTTATGATTATAGCCTGAGTCCTCCATCTCTACTGTGGGCATATATGTATGGTGTAGAATGATGGCAACCAAGGCATAGCTCTTGGGTCCTTTGCCCTAATTCTGTTTCCCACCTGCCAACAGATTTAATTTTCTCTTTAAAGTTAATATATTTAAGTGGGGCATCCGTTCCTCAGTCTGTAGCAGCTATCATCACCCTATATTGTCTGATATTGGACACACTTCCCTGATTTACATAAACTATCTGATTCTTGATTTCTTGATTTCTGTTTGGCCATGTGCAATGTTTGGCTCTTTGCAATGCTCTGGAGAACTCTTCTCCCTACTTCATCTGTAATGATTTTCTGAGAAGCAAGAAGGGCAAAGGCCCAGAGTGATTCATTGAAGGTGCATATGGTATTCATTCTGCAGAGAACAAATATGGAACAGGAGAAAAAGTGACAGTCGCACCATTTGCATTTGATATGTAAATTCAAGATACATATTGATTTACATGTATAATTTAGTAACCAAAAAAAAAAAAAAAAAAGAAAGAAAGAAAGAAAGAAAAGAAAAAAAAAAAAACCCAGCTAGCTAAGTAAACATGAATACCCACCCCAAGCTAAAGGCTGGGCTCATGGCAGTGTTTGTAAATGGTGCAGTGCGGTAGCACATCTCGGCATGCAAATGTATACAAACTTCAAACTGTTGCTAGGTTAAACAACACCTTTCCCAGGAAGCACACGGATTTAGCAGCTTGTGCTTTATGCATTGGTCTCCAGAGCAGAAGGCCCTTCTCCTCACCTCACAGTAAGGGCAGGACACATGATCCATCCCTGTGTTTTCCTTGCTGAAGTCTGCCTTCTAGCGATATAGCCCAGTGTTTTTAAACAATTTTTTTCTTTTTGTTGTTTCACGCACGAAGCATTTGGACACACATTTGCCTATAACCTTCGAGGACAGATCTGAATGCCTTAACTGGCTCCATCTTTATCCAAACTTATTTTCTATTCTTATCATGTTTCTCCTTACCCTCAGCTCCTGAAATAACCCTACAGAGACAATTCTTTACTGTCCCTTGGACACAAAAATTTTCTCACCACCATGTTTTTGCTAATCCAGTACCATCCAAGAGAATGCCCTTTCCCTCATCCATCAAAACCCCATTAATATCTCAAGCTCAACTTGGACTGCATGGAGACTTCACGAAATTTGAAATGAAGCTAATTCTCCTTTCCAGGACTAGTTGCAGCACTTGTGGTGTCAAGTGTCAAGCTGTTTTCTCAAGCTTGGTCATACATGGTTGTATGAGGCACTCCAGTAATTTTCTAAGTGTTGCTCTTGGTTTCTCAGCCAGAGAGAATGTTTCTGGGGAAAGGGATTTCATCCTCTTTGTACAACACATTCTATTTGGTGCAAAGATGGACATATTGACAATGTTAACACACAGTGATGGGCTAAGTAAACATGAATACTTCTCCAATTTTCACTCCTTGTTTATCATTATTTACAGCCTATAACAGGAAGCCATCATCAGTGATCATACTTTTAAAATGGGTTAGCAGAAGAATGTAAAGAGTACGAGAAGTGCATTAGGGGATGCATTCAGGACTTTCCTTTTGCTCCCACTCTGCTATAAATTTTGTCATGATTTCTTTTTTATAATGAACAGTAACATGTGCATGTTAGAATCCAGGCCACTGAACCTCAATACTATTAAGACTTCGGGCAGGATAATTCTTTTGTTATGTGGGAGTCTTTCCTATGTATACAAAATGTTTAGAAGCATCCCTGGTCTCTGCCCACTAGATGACAGTAGCTCCCTCAGACCCCATGCCTTTGTACCACAGTTATGACAACCAAAAGTGTCCCCAGACATTGCCTATGTCCCTGATGGACAAACTATGCATCACTTCCCTCTATCTACCCATGTTGAGATACACTGGTCTAATCAGGGATCTAAAATTCTTAAGACATTTGTCTCTCTTCAGTGAGTTAAGTAAACCCCTATGGTACTTTAATATTTTACTTTTTTAAGGAAGATTCTGCTTTTTCCTTGTTAATTGTTTATTAGTTTTTATTAACAAATATTTATATAGCACTTTGTCCTTAGCTCTGTGTTTTAAGTACTTGACAAAAATTAACTAATTCAGTTCTTTTTTTTTTTTTTCAACGTTTTTATTTATTTTTGGGACAGAGAGAGACAGAGCATGAACGGGGGAGGGGCAGAGAGAGAGGGAGACACAGAATCGGAAACAGGCTCCAGGCTCTGAGCCATCAGCCCAGAGCCTGACGCGGGGCTCGAACTCCCGGACCGCGAGATCGTGACCTGGCTGAAGTCGGACGCTTAACGGACTGCGCCACCCAGGCGCCCCTAACTAATTCAGTTCTTAAACATACCCATAAGATAGGTACTATAATTATTCCTGTTTTACAAAGGGGGGAACCAAGAGGCCCAGAGAGGTTAAGAAATGTATCCAAGGCCACACAGCTAATAAGTAGTAGAGCTGGGATTGAAATCTAAATGCTGTGGTTCTGAAGTCTGTGCTTTTAATCAAGGTGGTGCCTTTCACAAAGGAAAACATTAGTTTCCTCTGGAGTGATTATCACAAATTCTGAACAGGGGGATTTTCATAAATTTTCACCAGTTCAGGGGATACATAATTTGGGGGTTAAGCATAAACCTCATTAACTGTTTTAGAAATCCAGAAGTTTCTTTCTCCTTAACTGCTTGCTCTTGAGTGAGCTCTTGCTATCACTGGGACCTAGACATACATACCTGTACGGGACACAGGGTTGTGGAGGAATGTGCATCTGAGGTCTCAGGTATACTTCAGAGGCTGTGGGAAATATTCAGTCTGTCAAACCTGAATTAATCCCTCAGTTCTCTGTACCCATGAGAAAAGTTCCAGACTGATTGCTGTTTTGTATTTTCAGCTGTTTTATATAGTCAGGCTATTCTCCAGCTCAAAGCCTCTAGTGAGTCTTTGCTTCCAGCTGCACTGAGTCTAAACTCCTTTGACAAGATGTCAAGACCTTTCATTATCTCACTATTCCCCACACAGCCCATCTGCGTGGTGTGGGTCAGCATCCTCACTTCCCTTCTAACTTCCACCTGTCCTCTTAAGGCAGAACACAAGTTCAACCCTCAGCCTACTTTTCTTGAACTCCTTCACCATTTGTTTTCTGTGTCATCCAAATCCTCACGGAGATAAAAACCTGCAATCTGTGCTAATTTTCATGTTTACATTTATCCTCTCAACTAGACTGTATAGATCTTGAAGGAAGGACTGTATCTTTTTTCACAAACCTGGCCTCCACATTAAGCATGGGACAGGTACTCAACCAAAATGTTAATCCGTTGCTCATTCATCATCAACCTTCATGTTCCTTTTGCCATGAAGGGGACCGTGAGTTTTTGCCCTCACTATCAGTGAATGCTAAGCTGCAGCAAAGTTCTCCAGTCCTTGACTTGTAGCTCTGTTGATGGTCAGCTACAAGGTACCAATTGATAGTCTTCCAATTGATAGTTTCTGCAAGGAGGTGAAGTAAGATGTCATATCCCGTCAGTGTGATGCAATTGCTTAACTTCAGAGGAAGACAAGAGCTACAAATATCCATGCTGCTCTAGAGAAAAACACCATCAGTGAGAACTAATAAATGGCATGGCCTTGTTGTGTGCTATATTGGGTGACTGTATCAGAGACATGGGGGCACATGTCCTTGAAGTAAGGTAGATTTAGGGAACTGCCAGCCATCTACCATCAGAAACAACAAGTGTGAGAAGTGATAGGTCTCTTTCAAAATCTAGCTTTTTCATCAAGGTGTTTATTTTCTGTGGTGATGATCATGGTAGTATTGTCAGTGTTCACAGCATTTTGACAGATTTCAGTGCAGTGCATGTGTCTTTTAAGACACATAGGATATCCACAGAAGAGGGGCTACCACCCCAGATCTTTAAAAACTATTGGAGTCCCAAGATGTTAAAGATATTTACTTAAGTGAATGTCAAGACTGTCTTAAATTAGTTTAGTATTTCCTAGTACCCTTTAAGTCATTTTGGTTTTAGACCAAAATTTGGTTTTACATGTCAGAGAAAATCCCGACCACCACAATTTCCTCAGGTTTATAACATAGTAATGAGTTATTAATGGAAAGTTTTAACATGAAACTGGACTTTCCTTCAACCTAGTGTCAGTTAATCAATTAAAAAGTAATAAAACATTATTTAATGTCTTATGTGTTAGGCATGGTGAAGGGCATAGTTTCTTACAAGGGTTTTAGTCACATCAATTTTATTTAAAAAATCAACAAATGAAAATTTTTGTTTGAGGTATAATTATAAAGAAAAATACTACAAAGCCAAATGAATGTTGTTTTTGCCCTCCTGCTTTTATGACTTTCTTATGTATTATGAGTGGACAACCACATACTGCTTTCTTATTTTGCATTTCTCTCATGTGTGGTGGAGACCCTGTATCTTCTGAATAACCTGGTCCATTGGATGTTCTAACTCCATACAGGCATCTTTCTGGAAAATTCCAGCTTTCATATCCTGGGCAGAAATTTCTGACCCAGGGCACCTGGGTGGCTCAATCAGTTACACATCTGACTTTGGCTCAGGTCATGATCTCATGGCTGGTGAGTTTGAGCCCTGAGTCAGGCTCTATGCTCAGAGCCTGGAACCTACTTTGGATTCTATGTCTCCCTCTCTCTCTGCATCTTCCCCGCTCATACTCTGTCTCTATGACTCTCAAAAATAAATAAACGTTAAAAAAAAAAAGAAAATTCTGACCCTATTTATTTACAACTGACCCATTATTCCCCACACTCTACAATGACATTTTTATTAATACTAGTCCTTGTTAATGGGATTTGACCTATTTTTACCATAAATGGATGTACCACTTACTAGTTATTTACGTTATTTTTTGTTAACCCCAACTTCCTGGAATTTCCTGAATTCCAAATACTTTGCTTTTGAATGAATCCAGAGAGGTGAGTTGGGCCTGTTTTTCTTTCTCTAAGGGACCATCATTTGGTCCCACCTATCTTCCTCAGAAGCTGATTTTATTGTAAATCTCTGGGAATGTGCTTGCGCTAACACTAGCAGGTGGGAAGATATCACTTATTTTTCTTTCCAAAAGAAGTTCATGTTACAAGAGCTGAGATCTATAATCACCAAGGTAATCTGCCATATTTTGTTAGGTGCACTTGGACAGTTTCCTCCATGAAAAGATTCTATGTAGAAAAATTAATTTAAAACATGAAGCAAAGAAGCATGCTTTGTGTATTTTTCCTGCTAGGAAGACATTTCCTCAGAAAGGGCTCAGCATCCATGTGGCCATCACCATGAATCTGGTGTGATAGCTCTGGAGCAGTGAGCATAATAATATGGTGGCTCATGTGAGGGGACACTTCTACCTGACTCCAGGTTGCCATGTAGGTCCCTATCCCATCATTGAGATCCCAGTTCTTGAACTGGAGAGAATAAGCACATCAAAATATTAATTCATTAATCCAGAAATTCATAAGAACTAATATGAAAACATGAACTATGGGAAATAGAGTGGTTCTGAAAACTAAGTCCAAGTTCCCAAGGAATTTTTAAACTAATAGACCAAGACAAATACTATGAATTATGATTTTCTACAAAGTAAATTCTAAAGATTTAAATTCAAGATTCTGGGGACAGGTGGGAATCAGGGTTCATTGTTAAGCTGGAATATCTTAGAATTTGAAGAGGACCAAAAAATGACTCCACTAATTACCCCATGATAATTAATGACATTTATATTTATAACAAAATAGGAGGAGGAGCCAAGATGACAGAACAGCATGGAAGTTTTTTTGCGTGTCTATATTTATAACAAAATATGGAAGGAAGAGGCCAATAGCTGTTACCATGGGACCATGGCACACAATGGTTTTTATTTTATTTTATTTTATTTTTTTGGTGTGTGCTCTCTGTCTTTTCTGAGTTATTTTTTGAGTGTTGTTTTTCAAATCTGGGGGAAATATGATTTAAAAAGTCTTCCTTGAAAAAACGGCAATTCTTGCCTGGTGCTACATGCAATGAGAAAGACACAGCTGATGCACTTCAGAATAATGAAGGTCTGAGGGACTTCATAGAGTAACTGGGCCACATGCATCCTTACGAGAACAGTTTCCTCTCGATCATTTCAGCCCATCTCGATGTGCCCAGCTCTGCACCAAGAGCCATGGCGCTCCTCATTCATGGCAAACCCTTAAGGCAGAGATAGACACATGGTGAAGATGGTGCTCCATTGAATGGTATAAGCAAATGTCAACATTTGTGATGACAATTCCATGAGCTGGGGAGGTGCAGAGAAGCCAGAGACAAGGTTGCTGAGCTCGGGTTGATAATCTTGTTCCAGGGTATTACCACTGTTTACCAAATTTGGACTTCATTCTCCTTTTATCCATTTATTTTTATTAATAAATTATGCATTGAGAGTCTACCAGGCACAATACCCAAAACCAAACACAGTTCACTCAAAAAAGACTAAACACAATGGAAATGCTATCTATCTTTCCAGAGATCACAGTCAGCTCATGGCTCCCTCTGGCCAACATCACCACTGCATTTTAATTGGTCCAGGGAGGACCAGAATCCCTTAGTTTGAAAGATAATGCTCCAGAGAAGCTCCTGTGAGTGGCCAAATGACAATACTGTGGCCCAGTAGTCTTTTTCCTCAGAACTAAGAACAATTTCCATTTGCTATGTTCTTCAATGTTAGGGGGTTGTAGGTGCCTTAGAAAATATACAGAAAACAGAACAAGGGAAGACACTATATTAGGAGATTCACAAAGTCTTGGAAACCATTTCACGAACTTTTACAGCAATGGTCCAGCTTGGGGTAGGGAAGTGTTCTTAACATCCTCAGCATATATGACACCAATTTTTTTCTCCTGAGAAAGAAAGAAGCTCTCCATGTTAGAGGCAGGGAACCACTCATACTAACAGAACTGTGGATTGGTTTTATGGGACAGAATCCTCCAAGGAAAAAAGAAATATTTGCTGCTTGAATTATATTCCATTTGATTCTGTAGAGCTTACTAAGTCCCTTCTAGGTGCAGTAGATGTGCAGAAGAATCAAAGATGAATGAAATAGTCCCTCCTTTAAGGGAATTTGGGAACACAGGATACAAATAACCTTAAACTCCATGAATGTAGTGAACAGCATCTAAAATACTGTGTGTGGAACCTAGTCTGTGTTCAGTAACTATTTTTGGAACAAATAAGATATAAAATGCCAAGTGCTGAAAGCATGGTCTGAACAAAGTTCAGTGGCTATTCAGAGAACAAAGACAGCATACTAGATTGGAGGAGGCAGGGGGAGTTTCACCAAGGCAGAACATTGTGACATGCATGGGGAAGTGTAGACGGAATTTAGGAAAGTGGAAAGGAGATGGAGGGTGTTTCAGAAGAAGGGATGGTACAGGCAATGGAGAGAAGCTTGGGACAGGAGTCAAAGGGAAGAGGAAGGTGCAGAGTAAAGAATAGATTGGACCATGCTGTGGAGGGTCTCCAGTGCCAGATGAGAAAGACATCCAGATTGAGGTGAAGATGACAGGTGATGGCTTGCCTTTCCTTCGGCCTCCCCTCATTGTACTTTAATATTGACAATGCTGGATAAAATCACAAAAGTCATAATCTTAGCGAATCATTTGGTATTAGTACCAGGACTTTCCTTCTTGACTTCTAGACCAAACTTCTTATTTTTTTCTAGTCTCTCTCTCACATCCCTTTTTCTATTCTTTATGTCATTTGACACCCTTCTGTGTTTCTCTCTCCAGCCCTCCAGCTCTCCCTGAATTACAGTTTGGTGGAGTATAAAATAGTAAGGTGACATGGTCTGGGAAGGAGGGTGTGCATCTCTGTTGCATAATACTCCAGTGGAAAGAAATGTTAAAAGATTTTGGCCCATTTTCAGTCAGATTTTTCTTATATGCTTCAGAGGAAGAATAGAGAATGTCATGCAAATGCTGCCTCAGTGAAAAATCAGCACAAAGCCCCATTGTGCATTTCCTGGGAGCCAAGCTACTCATTTTTATACCACAGGAGAAATCCCAGTGTTTTGAATCTTTAGAATGAATATTTTTGTACCAAATCTCAAGGGGAGAGGGAAAGCAAATAAAAAAACAAAAAGATTTGTAAGATGTGGTAGCCACATCTGGGATAAACTGGGCCATTGCAGCCCAGCTATACATGAAGTTTCAGGAGTTTCTCTTAATAACCTTCCAGGCATTCTGCTATTCCTGAGCCTTCCCATATCACTTACTGAAATGTGGGAAGGCACAAGCCATTCTCTGGTCATCACTGTTTTTAAGGTCCTAGCTTTCTACATCTGCAGTCCTTTCATTCTGGTTCTTTCTCTGTTTCAGGTTTCCAGAACCAAGACTCTTGACCTCTGGTTCTGTTCCTTCTTAATAAAACGTACTTGTGTGTTCTTTGGCACTCTAAAGTGAACATGATCTGTGTCAATTTAGAGTACTACATCCTAGGGAAACATGGATTTTAACCTAAACCAAACCCTTAAATTAAAGAAAATCTCCCTGAATTATTTAAGGCCATGCTTTCTAGGTCCCTTCTAATGCCCTGAGGGTTGAGAAGAATTATCTCTGAATTTGTTTTGACAAAGTTATTGGTTTTTATTCCTTTGTTCTTTCTTTAGAATTGCTAACAGTACATGAAGAAAGAATACAGAAGCTAAAATTGTAACTTTGGAATATCTATAGCAGAATAAGAAAGGCCAGTTGTTGGATGTCACATCAGACAAATGACCGAACACTTTGATTTTTGCATTTTCCTAAAAGCTATTCTTCTTGGATCTACAGAAAGTCCAGCCATGAATTGGTATCCAGATGGGCTCTAATTCAAGAGATAACAAGAGGGAGGCCCAAGGACCCCAAAGCGTTGGAATTACACCTTGTCTTGAACAGATGGCAGAGCCAGAGACCTGGGATTTCTTAAAATGCAACCAAAAGGAACATTTTGTTTTAGTGCAAATGTGTTAAATATCAACATTATTATACAGAATACTCTTTAAAAGCTAGCTCAACATTGACATGGTATGGGAACTATTAGAACTCTTTGTATTGCCTGATGCTGAGGTGAAAAAAGTGTACAAAGTGGTCCTTGGAGGGGGTGGTACTGAGCCTACGACAGGTAAAAAAATATGAGTAAACCAACATAATCACACCCTGGCTGCTCCAGGATCATTGGTCAAGGCCAAATGCAAGCATATGCCCTGAGAAAAATGTTGGGCTTATATGGCCCATAACCCCCTATCCCACTTCCTTCTGATGTTCAGGTGAGCTACTGAGAGTAGAGAGCAGTAGAAGGTGAGAAAAGGTAAGGTCCAGGTTAAGGTCAGTCAGCCCTCTCACTGGTTTGCACAAGGTGTAATTTAGGTCTGCCTCTTAGGCAACCACTGATATGTGATCCAGTAACCTACAAAGAAGTGTTCACACACTCACCTCTACACCTTTTCTCATGCTGATCCTCCCTTTCCCACAGGGTTCCCATGTACTCCATTGAATCAAATTCTCACTATCTTTATAACATCTCCTCCAAGAGACCTTTAGAAAACACATGAAACTATCATAGTCTACTATGAATTCTTGTTTCATTTACTATCCATCCCACTGACAGGAAACTTTTCTTTGAGCTTTATTATTACATACACTTTGTATGTATATTTCATCTACCTAAATCAATTTCTGGGCTCATGAAGTCAGATAAACATATTCTTTGTTTTGGATCCTTCCTTAAATCACTTAGCATATAGATTATTGGCATGTGTGTATATATAACATAGATGATAGAAAGATAGAGAGAGATAGAGATATAACATATTTTCAATAACCAGTATATGTGCTTTACAGGGAAGTCAATTATGAAGAAGTATAAAGTATGAAACTTTAGCAATTACAAAGTTTAATAATGAAATGTAATTCTCCTTTCCAGGTTTTGGTGCTCTCCATTCATCCATCCATCATTAGACTGTGCTTCTCCAGAGATGACAAGATGTGATTGCCTGAAACAAATGCATATTATTTCTTCCTGAGTAGACCTTTCCCTCTTTCCAAGGTGAGTTGTGCAGGTACTGGGAAAAGAAACTTCAAAATTCCTTTTCACTACTCTGTAAAGTCTAGAGCCTAGAACAAGTGGTAAGTTGCCTGTTCCTTGTTTCATTTTCTCTGTCTTTTCC
This sequence comes from Lynx rufus, assembly GCF_022079265.1. Classification (NCBI taxonomy): domain Eukaryota; kingdom Metazoa; phylum Chordata; class Mammalia; order Carnivora; family Felidae; genus Lynx; species Lynx rufus. The sequence continues at coordinate 4,573,250 of NW_025814837.1, read as the reverse complement.
CACAGCCCTTTTACTTCTCTAAATCCTCTAGATCTCAAGCAAAAGGTGCACATGGACTTGTCCTCTGAGCCTTGTCGTATCTAGCGCCATTCTATGTGGGAAACAATAAGTTAATACAATGCCCTCCAAAGAGACACCATTAGCTCTTATAAACCGTTAATTTCTCTCAGGAAATCTCCCTTCTCTCCTTGGTTCTTGTATGTCCACACAAAGAGAAGAAAGGGAGAGGTCTTCCATGCGCCACTTCTTGCCAGGTTCTCCAAGATTTTAGTAGCTATAAAGTCTGTTGTCATTCTTTTCACTGACTACCTGTTAAGGTTCTAGGGAATCAGTAAGCTGAAGATTTGGAAGAGGAGTAGAACTTATTTGGAATAAGGGAACTGATGCACTAGAAGTGTTCAAGCATAGGCTGATATGGTGTGTGTGTGTGTGTGTGTGTGTGTGTGTGTGTGTGTAGGAGGGTAATTGACACATTGGTGGCAAAGTTGGAAAGAATGCATATTTCCAGTTCCAGGCGAAATTGTGTGTGTGTGTGTGTGTGTGTGTGTGTGTGTGGTCACTCTATTGCTCCTGATTCATATTTATATGAAATTTACATCACTATTTCCTATTGCATAGACATATGTATCTCATTTGACAGTTAGTTTAACTTAAATTCATGCTTCATTAGTCACCCATACTCATAAGTTTTGGCATAATCACAGAAAAACTTTCTAGTGGACAAGATTGCATTCATTTAGCTGGACATTTGGATATTTCAATCGATTCAGCCATTCAATGAAAAGGTCCAGCAAATGCCCCTAATTTGACATTGTTAGTTGTGGGCTATTTTTTTCTCCTGTATCAACCACTGTGGCTAATTAGGCAGCAGATTCGAATCTTCATGAATTTTTCAGGCTGATACGTGTTCTTTCCCAGGGCTAATTTGCTATTATCAGAGGGATGACTCTGGTATACATTGTTGGTGGTGTCTGACCTTATTCCCCTATTCAGATTGAAATTAGTTGAGGGATTGTGGCCAAGGAGGTCATTTGGTAAATCATCTGACAGAAAACAGGTCTGCTTTAGAGAATGTCCTTTTCTTGCTCCCCTTCATAGCCCATCCTAGCTTCTGCTGCTGCAAGGCTCTATCAAGAAGAAATAAGATTCAATAAAACTTTTACCCAGGATTTCAGAAACTTAAAAAATTCAGTAGAGAACCTAGTTATAAAACTTGTGTAGAGGACTAGAATAATTCCATTCTATGAGCTTCCTGTGTTAACAATGAGGAGGATTTGGCATACAACAGTAAGGGGCAGGATTTTGTATAACTGAATGAGAATAAGGAAAACTGCTTTATTATGTGATTTGCCCTATTAGGGATGTTGAAGAGTCCAGGTTTCCTGGGATGGCAAAGTAAGGTCATCCCACTTAACTTTCTTCTCTGGACACCGAGGGGAAGAGCAGAGTACTAACATACCCCACCTCTGTAAGTTGTTGTTTTCCAATTACAACTGACTAGTGGTTAGGATTATTAATAAGAATCACACAACCATTTATATCTTTTGAAAAAGTCATCACTACCAATTTCCAATAAGAAAATACCAATTAATTCATTCACTAAGAATTGTAATGAGTTAGGCCGAAGGAGGGCAACATAGTGGTAAGAGCAGAGAAAGTATTCAGGACTTCAAGGGTATAGATTACTTTTGGCAGTCCTCAGTACTTTGGATTTTCACCTTACCACCTTTTTTTTTTTTTTTAAAGATAATGTTCCTTACAAGACGTGAAGAGAATATCTCAGATATGACTGTTTCATTCCCTGCCCTCCCCCCCCCCCACTTTATCCCTTTAGCAATTTTCTTTCCTAATTTTTCACTGGGAAAAGACAATATGGTATTTAGCCCCTTTTCTCCTTCATGATTTATATATAATTAGGGGCTCGGAAATGTTATTCTTCAGTTCTAAAAGAAGCTGCTATATTGGAATACAAAGGGTCATTTTAGTTATGGGTATACATACTTTTTAATTAAAAATTATTTTATTGCTTTTGTTAAGTAATTAAAATTTACAAAGTGATTTCTCACAAATATTTATTAACATTAAGTTGTTTTTGGCATACACCAGTAAATTGCAAGCTATTGCTTTACTCTGTGTGTGTAATTAAAATGACTAAGTAATTATATTTTTTCCTTGAGTATAGTTGACACTATCACATTTTTCTAAGTTTTGGTTCATTTTTATTTCCATTAGTGAATGCTTCATAGAAGCCAAGATAAGGAATGTCAGTTAGCTAGGAGGAAAGCTGCTTCTCTTACTGAGCTTTTGAGAAATACAAGCAGATATTATGTGCCATGTTTATATTCTCACATGCTTTGTTTTCCTAATGTCTTTCTTTTTCCTTTATCTAGCTGCCTTGATGTTGCCATTATTATCTGGATGTTTATTTAAACATTTCTAGAATGCATATCTTAACTTCAAATTCTCAATTTTATATATTTAGACTTTTATTCAAATTGGCACAAATAGGCGGTATGTCTATTCAACTATACCTTTTGCTCTGCCGAGTCTTTATCGTTTCCCTCTCTCTTGCTCTTCCTCAGATATTATCAACTTCCTTACATTCCTCTTTATCATCAGCAAATGACCCTTAAAAGTCCCCAGTGTGAAGGCTCCATGTCATGTGCAGGGACTTCTATGTATATCAACTTACAGTCCTTACCTCCTGAGGAGCTCAGCATCAGATGGAGGGAAGGATGAATCAACATGATGGCTTCTTCCCAAAATAAGGGAGAATGAAAAGCAAATGTGAGACAACACACCTAGAAACATCATTATTCTTAACCACATTATAAGGTGAAGGGCTGCCAATGCAGTGAAGGTTAGATAGTGGTACCTGATCACGCTGAGAGAGGATCCTTGGTGAATATCTCAGACAATGAAGGCAGAGCCCAGGACTCCATCCTGAGTGGTGCATTCAGAGGAAGGAGCAAAATGATTCTCCTGGAACAACAGAAATGGGGGGAGCTCTCCTTTATACTGTTTGGAAGAAGTCTCTCATAGTAAGAAAATAAAGGCTAAATGAGGAATTACTATCACCCACTCCCTGTGGCCAGGTAGAGTAACAGGACAAGATGTATCCTTTCACCTGCAACAACACACTGACAAAAGGATAAAATTTATAAAACAATGGTTTCCAAGAACCTGAACGTCAGACAGCAGAAAGATGGGAAACAAATGAAATAAGTCCTGTAGCTTCCCAAACTTACTGCCTTCAGAGAGTTTCAGGCTCTGGAGAAGGAAGGGGTAACTCAGAGCCCAGTGGGTACCCTGAACTGAGGAAATGGAGTTGGGAATCTCAGGAAGTCGAGGTGGCTAGAGTTTGCAGGGCAGATTGACAGAGAGGAGAGAGCCGCCCAGAAAGAGAAGCCTGGACATCTCAGCCTGGACTCAGAGGCTGACTCTGAGTATTCAGCAGAGCACTGATGAGCAAGTGCCATGAGGAAACTGCTCCTCATGGGGGGAAGAACCACCCAAAAGGACTGTAGGAGAGAGAAACTGGTGCTCATACCAGGTCAGAATAGCTCCTGTTCCCACCAGCCAGACTGGACCTCAACATATATGATGCATTGGTGGAGCACTCAGAGGAGTCTTGCCCTGGGGTTGAGAGATAAGTAGCACTGGGGTAAATGCTGCTGTGCTCTTGCCTAAAGATTCTTGAAAGTTAGCCTCAAAAGAAGCAAGCTGTTTCAGGAAACATCACAACTCAGATTTGCAGGAAACTGGTCTTTGGTGAAGCAAGTAGAAGAGAAGCCTGTGTTACGGAAGGCCCTGTAGGGCTTGCCTTGATTGCTGGTGAGAAATTGGCTACAAATGGCTGTAAGAACTCACATACCTCAGGCACCATTAGCCATGATGAGAACCCCTACAAACTCCAGCCTTCCACCGGCAGCTGATCTGGAGAACCTCCACATTCAGAGATGAGTAATAAACAAAAAAGCACAGAGAATCTATCTTGAAAAGAGATCAAAGGAACAGGTAAAGCAAAAATGAGATACTACTAGAGAAAGATACTTTAACAAGAGCACATGTTCCAGAAGTTATTATAGATCAGCTGGAAAATATGACTGAAGAGATCCCCAAGATTATTTTTTTAGGGGGAGGTTGTAGAAAACAAATGCTTTTATCAAACAAAAATATAAGGTTCAAACAATGTAGAGGCGCAAGAGGTCCTGAAAGATAAAGCATGAGAGCACAAAGAAATGGAATTAACAAAATTAAAAACAATGGAAATGGTGGATATGAAAGAGAAACAAGGGGGCTTGAGCATAAGCATGAATAGTATCCATAAAGGATAGAAAGAAAATACTAGATTAGAAAACTATACTTAAATATTAATAAGACTTTTCACAAGGGCCACCTGGGTGGCTCAGTTGGTTGAGTGTCTGACTCTTGATTTCAGCTCAGGTCATGATCGGAGGGTGGTGGGATCAAGCCCAATGTCAGGCTATGTGCTGAGTGTGGACTCCGCTTGGAATTTTCTCTCTCTCTCTCTCTACTCCTCTCCCCCACTCACATGATCCCTCTCTCTCTCTCTCTCTCTCAATCTCAAATTAAAGAAAAAAGAAGACTTTTCACAAATCAAGGAAGACTTGAATCTTTTTCAGTAGTTCTTTTACTTCTTTCAACATCCAACCCAAGATTGTTGTTCTCCAGAAAGCCTTTTAAACCAACTGCACACACTGAACTTATTCTATTCTGGCAGCACAAATTGGTAGATGTTCTAATGTTTCTTTCCCCCAGTTATTATACTGGCTTTTGCTGTTGTTTTTAATTTGGAGAATTAGGAACTTTTTTGAGGATTGGGGCTGCATCTTTCTCTTTTTATGGCCTCCTTTGTATTTTGTACAGACTATATGCAGAGTCAGTACTGTGTAAACAAATGGAGCAAATACATAAAACATAAATTTTCTTCATGCCTTAATACAAGGGTCTCTGAGAACTGATCTGGTGGTTCAGTTCTATAACTGAGGTTGCTAGTTAGCCCTATGTTACTGAATTTCTGTTGCTCTCTTAGAGGTAAGTGAATAACTGGAAAAGGGCAAATATTTGATCAGGACGTTGGAAGTCAAAATGTACATTTTTTTCTCTTTGTCTCTCTTGGCAAATATTCCGATTCAGTTAAAGGTGCAGGTACAGTCAATGCTGGATAGGGAGTGAGGGCACTGGAGTTCTCGTGCAGGGCTTATCACTGACTAGCCAAATGCCCTCAGATTAGGCATTTGATCTTCATTATGTTGTATCTTGGGGCTAGAATAGTTCTTCCCTCATTATAGACACTTAATAATTATGTTTTGAATGAAAGAATAATTAGTCTCAGTTTCCTCCTATGTAAAATGAGAAATGTATACTAACATGGTCTCTAAACATTGTTTTTACCATAAAAATCTAAAAACTACCTGCTTTCCTCTGACTTATATGCATTTGTGCTGTGTATTTCAACTGCAGTAACTCAGCAGATGCCTGTTGTTTTTATGGGAGATGTGTTTGTCCTCACATGTGCTGTTTACATGTTTTGTATAGATTCAGTGTCCATCCTAACTTGCACAACTTTTGAGAACAGCCAGACAAAAAATCCAGAGGGCACACTGAAGGATTCTTACAGGAAGCTTATAGCCTGTCTCCTTTGGCTAATTTGCAAAAGCATTTTTTGATTTAAAACAGAAGGAGGGCGAATCCCTGGGAGAAAACTCACATCCACTAATGTTCCTTCTGGAGTGAGTTATGAAAGAAAGCCCCAGATGGATTATAGACGAAGGTTAAACTTTGAGACACTAATTTATTGAAAAGGTAAAGATAATAAAAGAACAAAAGTGCCCTGAATGCTATGTCCATGTGTCCTTTCTGCCCCATGCCCCATGTATTCCAGTAATTGAAGGATCTCTAAAAGGAATATGTGTTTCCACAGAGGTGATTTCACCTACATTCTTAAAGAAAATCTTCTTTGGAAACAACTGAAATGATCATTCTATTTAGTTAGATTCTCCAATTAGACAAAAAAGGGCAAACTTTAAAGAAGATATTTCATTTTACAAACAGCAAGCCTAGCAGAACTGTTTGGGGGAAACGATATCAAAGCCTAGGGTGGTATTCTGGAAAAATATTTTTGCGTACAGTGAATTCAGTGATGTTTAATACCATATTTCATCAATTTGAAGGTACACATTATTTTCACATTTCTGAAATCATTTTATAGCCAACAGAGTCTTACAATTGCTATGGGTCAGGTGAGAATTGGGTCCAGTTGTCACTGAATACACACATGCAGACCTGGTTATTAATCCTGGTGGTGCAGCCTGGCAGCCATAACTTCTCAATATTTCAGTCAATGCACCTTGTAAGGCCCGTTTGAGAAAAAGATATGCATACTGATTCTTTTCTGAAAAATTTCTGTTGACACCATCTGGTAATATTTAAAAAAGCACCTTCATTTAAACTTGCAGAATAGGTGGCAGTGGGTTGGGAGAAAGTTCTGGACACAATAATGGCTTTTAAGAAATGCTGCATCACCAACATGCTTGAGGAAGAGGAGATAGAGGATAATAAATGTAAATCTTTATATATTTTCTAAATACCAGTAATTTAATATCTACCTTTGTTTTTCATCTTTTCTCCCCAAATTCCAGGTAATAATCATGCATTCACACAGCTCTCATTTGGTACTGTTGTCCGAGTGGCTGAGGAAGGCGTGGTAATCAAGTGAACTTTGGAGACAAAAAAAAAATCCTTATGGGAATCTTCAAAAAGTGTTTCTTTAAAAATGAGGTATAGTAGATGAATACATTAGTAGCTCCACTTAATGGTTTCTATATCCATACCCTTTGCATTGTGATTGCATCAAGAATTGGGAATCTGTGTCTCCATCCCTGGAAGCTGGGCCGGCCTTATGATTGACTTTGACCAAAGAAATAAGGTGGCATGTGGTAGTGTGCCACTTCTGAGACTAGGCTTGCAGAGAAGTTGAGCACTTATGCCTTCTCTCAGAATGTTGCCATCACCATGTAGACAAGCCTGGGATAGCCTGATGGAGGATGATAGACCACGTGGAGAAGAGGCCAGTTGTCCTATCAGAGGCTAGACTGCCCTATAGCCAGCCAGCCTTCAAGCATATGAGACAACTTAGCCAAGACCAGCAGAGTAGCTTACCTTACATATAGCTAACTGAAGACTTATAATAGAGCCCAACCAAGAATAGAATTGCCCAACTGACCTACAGACTCATAAGGCATTAAAAATGCTTCTTGTTTTAAGTCACTGAGATATGGGGTGATTTGTTACACAGCAATAGCTCACTGATACATGAGGGGCAACATATGTTTCTCACATAAAATCAGGTCACTGTGAAGTTCACATCAAGATGCTTTTTCTGAAGGTGTTTTGAAGCTTTTGAATCCCACATATCCATCTATTTCTGCATTTCCCAGGAGTAGAAGCACTGAAATTCTGTAAGACAGGCTGCTCTTGAGATATTTTCAACTTAGCTGGAATCAGGATTTGCCAGAAATGTCGTGAGACAGCTTGTTTAAGTGAGATTTCCTGCTCAGTTTCTTTTTTTAAAAGAAAGAGAGAAAAAGAAAGCAAAAAATAATGATTTTTGGATGGAGTTCATCTGTTCTGGACACATTTGGACATGTAGTGGAGGGGAACCAATATATAAGGATCTTTGAGTTCTTTAGAAACTTTGGCAAAGTCCTAAACCACCTGGGAATTCATAAGATTAAATGTTTGAAGTGTGATTTTAAATTAATAACACTGACATCACAAATTGTTCGCACAGATCAGTCCCTCACTACTCAAAAATGTTCTGTTTACAGATTGCTCTGTCTTCCGATGGCTGTTTTTTATTTAGGCTGGATATGTTCTTTTACTATCTTGCTTGTAAATTACTGGAAGATTGTCTTCATTTCTTTTCAGGCTTCACACTGAAAGGTGAGTTTTAGATACCTTACTGTTTGGTTAATATTTTACATTTCAATTTTTCAGTTCAAACCAGGGAACCTGAGAAGGGTATGAATAAAACGTAAGCTATAGGTGAACATTTAGAAAAAAGAAAGAGCAAAGGATGAATATGTATGAAACTTATTTAAAATGCCATATTTATGAGGAGAGGAAAAATATTGGAGCCTCACTTTCCCTTTACATATTTTCAAAACACCACATGGGATTGAGTGGGACCAAGTGAAAAGTATAAAATTTGTTGAGTATGGCGGGTGTTTTAGTGTGGCAGTGCAGTAAAAAGTTGGCAGTGCGAATCATCTGGGGCTGTGGATAGGAAGATACACTGAGGCCTTGGGATTAAGGAAGGACAGCGGTTCTTTAGCGCCTTATTTTCAGTGGGACATTCAGCAAGATGCTTGTCCTCTTTCTATGTCAATTCGTTTCACTCTAGAGGCCAAGAGTACTGAGGCCACCAGTTTCTCCTCCATGGATGGGCCAGGGCATGGGCTTGCGCCATTCATATTCCCTCTGTGCCTGCTCTGGACCTGTACCAAGTCCAAGTGGTGGTGACAACAATACCACCTTGAAGTAGATCATGAAAGGAAAGAAGAGGAAAGGGTTAACACAAGGGATTTTAATTCAACTGGCAATTATGTCACCCATTCTGTTATCAGGCCTGTATTAGGCCTTGAGTGATTGAAACGAGAAATTAAAGGGCCACAGGCTGCACTCTCCAACCCAGTGATTCCACATATTTTTGTCCAAACAATGAAAAATCACACAGGCACAGGAGACATAGAGTTGTTAGTTTCCACAAAGAAGATTCTGGTTAAATAAGGTATGGATAACTGTTCTTTGAGAGTCCATGCAGCAGTAAATATGAATAATGAAGATCCATGTACTAACATAGAGAAGTCTCTAATACATACAGTTGAGTTAAAAAAAAACTTCATGTTGTGGTCTACAATGTAATACCACTTGGTGTTCTTATAAATCAACTAAACAAAACTACATATTTCTACCTTGTAAGTATAAAAATTCATAGAAAAGGATTGGAGTGGCATATAGAAAATAGTCACCTCTGTGAAGGCACTGATATTGGCAAGAAGTATTTTCATATCTCATGACTGCAACACATTTATGCACTAACATTTTTAATTACGAATTAAAAATAATTCTAGTAAGTAAATTATTGGCATAAATAATCATTCCCCTCTCCTCACCATATACATAAAAACAAAGGCAATCACCTTCAGGCTCTTTATACTCTGTTTGTAAAAATAAGACTCACAGGTGTCTTCATATTGTCACAAAACAAAATAAGCTCTTTTTTTGATTTTCATAAAATTTTTCTTTTGAGGTGCCCCAGCTCTCCTTCTGTTTCATGATAAGTCTTCTTCCTTCTCACTTTTGTTATTATGCATGTTTTCTAAGGTCTTTCCTTAGCCTCCTCTCCCTTTTTCTGGGAACTTTTACCCACTTTCACAGTATCAGAGATAACCTCTAACAGCATGACTTTCTGCATCTCTGTTTCCAGCTTCGCTTTTCCTACTCTGCTAAGCATCCCTCCGCTGTTGCATTTTCTACCACCATTTTTATTTTTATTTTTTTGACATTATATGATATTATGATATGTGATATGATAAAATGATAAAATTGTATATGTATTTGGTAAATACATTTTAAAGGTTTTTATCTTAATTCCAAGTAGTTAACATACAATGTTATATTAGTTTCAGGTGTATGCTATAGTAAATTAATACTCTCATACATCACCCTGTGCCAAAACCCACATTTAATATCATCCTCAATGGGGAAAATTGAGAGCATTGCCTCTACAGTCAGAAACAAGACAGGAGGCATGTCCACTCTCAACACTATTATTGAACATGGCACTGGAAGTCCTAGGCTCAGCAATCAGACAACAAAAGGAAATAAAAGACATCCAAATAAGCAAGGAAGGGGTCAAACTTTCACTATTTGCAGATGACATGATACTCTATGTAGAAAACCCAAAAGACTCCACCAAAAAACTGTTAGAACTGAAACACAGATTCAGTAAAGTTGCAGGGTACAAAATCAAGGTACGGAAATCTACCACCATTTTTAGCTCAGTTTTTTTCTAAACCTATATTCATCTCTCTTCATATCCCCAGTGGGTTGTTTATCCCATCATCCTAATTTCAACTAAAGACTTTGCCATTGTCCAATCTCCCAGACTTAGGAGCCTAGTTTACTCTAATTCTCCCTTTTCTATCTTCCTTACCATTCACTGTCCCATCCAGTCTTCCTTTCCAATGTCCTCTGCATCTATGGTTTCATCTCCCTCTGTACATTTCCTTATTTGACCCTGTCAACCAAAAGCACAATCAAAAGCTAAGTGGAAACTTAAGCAGCTTCTTTCAGCAACTGATGGCCTCGAAATATTTATTTATGTAGGTAAATAAATTCTGGTCTATAATGGTTACTTTGGTTGTAATTGCATGGTTACCAGTTTTTCACTCTCAATTCTTAGTCAATCACTAAGAATTTACCAAGAACCAGTTTCATAGCCAGACATGGGAGATATTATAAACACAGAAGACATGGGCTCTTCTTTTGAGGAACTAATAGGTGAAAGAAATCATCAATACATAAAAGAAGTAGCTTGAAACAAATTCCACAGTAGCATAGAATATGTACAAAACACAGTGGAAATGAAATCTATGAAGCTTCCTTCCTCTTTTCTTTACTTCCACAAACATTAATTAAGTATCTACTATGTGCCAGACACTAACTTGGGAACTAAGGATATGGCATAAGTCAGATAAGTCCTTGCCCTTGTGGGACTTTGATTCAAGTGCAGGTACACAGGTAAGCAGATAATTAAGGTGCTTTCCAAGAGTAATAAATGCTATAAGAAAAACAATATTACAAGGTTATATGACAAAAGGGACCTGGGATGAAATTTAGCTGGAAAGATCAGGGGAGCCCTTGTGAAGAGCTGATATTTAATTTGAGACCTGAATGGCAAAAGGAGCCAGTAATTGGGAAATCTAGATGTAGAGAGTCAAAGCTGGACTTACTCTATGAGCAAAGATATAAGATCAATGTGAAACTGAATACCATAGGCCACAGATCAGTTGACAGTTGGGGATTTAGTGCAGAGCCTGTTTGGAGCGAGTAAGGTATTCTAAGAGGGAAATTTCATAAATGCTCTCTGTGACACTACCTTGAAGAGCAAGTGGCCCTTTCTGACCACATAGACTATAAAAAGTCACATCTGGTACCCTTCATCTGCCCCCACCACTCACTCACATTTCTATGGAGTAGCACTAAGTCAGATGGATAAACAGGGAAAAGAAGAAGGAATTTTCCAGGGAAGGGGAAAGCTAAGTGAATCAACATTTTCCTAATCAGTTTCTAGAGGCATTTATCTATGTGAGAATGAGATGTTTGATATTCTGGTTGAGTAAGTTCTTGATTCCAGGTCATCAATTATGATAATAGAACAAATCAAAAAGTTTCCAGCAAACAGAAATTCTTCATTTCCTGGCTCCTACTCAAGTTTATTGATTGGACTATTGGGTAAGACAATAAATTTCATGTAGAACTGTTAGAAAAGCTTTTGGCTGGCCCTTTCCTCTTTGCAATCTCAAAAATGGTTTGAGGTACCTGTAACAATTTGGAATATTCATCCCTCTCTCCTCTGCCCATAGACACAGGCAGGTGCTTTATGGATAAAATTGTCTTCACTCTTGTCATGGGAAGAATGGCTGGCCATATAAATTACATAGTGAGTTAAAGGTATCTAAAACTTTTATTTTCTTCCAAAATATTCTCTCCACTTGTCTTTTAAAAATGCTAAAATTGCTAATCATTAGAATTATAAAATATGAGTTCCTTCTTAAATTAATATATGTTCCCAGAGAGGAGGGAGGGCCCTGGTTGTATGATTTATCCTTCTAAATAGGTTCATGTTAATATTCATGTTTATACACATAGGGAGTTTGTACCAAGTGGTGAAAATTACATAGCATTTGGAGTCCAAAGACCTAAGTTCAAGGCCCACCTCCTTCTCTCAGTAGCTCTGTGACTTGGCAAATCACTTAATTTCTATAAAACCAGTTCCATCCTCTCCCAAACTTAAACTTCATCTGAGGTTTAAATGAATTTGTGTTATAGTTTTGCAAGTGTTAAAACACCAAATAAATATAAATGATTATGTATGATATTTATAGATTAGTAGAGATTTATTTTTAAGATTGACTTTATCCATCAGGGGCTCCTGGGTGGCTCAGTTGGTTAAGCATCTGACTCTTGATTTTGGCTGAGGTCATAATCTCATGGTCATGCAATTGAGCCCCAGGTGGGCAGTCTCAACGCAGTTTGGAACCTGCTTGGAATTCTGTCTCTCTCTGCCCCTCCCCAACTTGTGTTTATTTTTTCCCTCTCTCTTCCTGTCTCTCTAAAAATAAATACATAAACTTAAAAAAAAAAAAAAAAGACTGACCTTATCATCATTCTGAAAGGTACTAGAATCCTAAGAGGATTTTTAAAGATAAATCCTGTGGACTTTGGATAAATTTGAAACATAATGAAAAGAATAATGTTTAATGCTTACTAACCATGTATTGGAAAAGATGCTAAGTACCTTACAAATATTCTCATTTCATCCCCACCACAACCAAATGAGGTAGTTACACCCAAAATACAATGAGAAATACAAATTATGTAAGCTAATGTACTTCCTTAAGGTCACATGTTAGTAACTAGTAGAGGTCTTCAGAACTCAAGTGATTAGGAATCCGGTAGCCCCGACTTACCCTCACCACAGTGCACCAGTGCTGGGTTTTAGAGAGAAGCCAGAGTTGCAAAATTTGAGCAATTGCAACTCAAGGCAAGTATTGAAGGTGACGGGAGGTAGAAAAAGAGAGCTGACTTGGAGAGAAAATTGGAAAATATGCTCATATTCTTCCCAAATTTGCTTGCAGGTATCACTTTGTAAATAAATACATTTTTTTCCAGTTACAGTATCCTTCTTGTATTGTGCATTTGGTAGCAAGATAAAATGATACCTCCAAATCCCCATTCTTTCCAGCGTAATTCCCTATTAGACTCTATTCTGTGACTTGTACCCAAAGGAATAGCATTGTGACCTTTGTCACCTTTCCTACCCCTCATCTCTCACACAATTACATGGTTTTATCTTTGAGCCATTTGCATTAAACTCCTAACACTTTACCTTCTACTTATATGACAGTAATTTTCTTAAGAGCCATAAACAGTCTTTTTTCTAAAATTTCATTGTTGGTACTAGCTCAAGACTGAGAATATAGTAACTAATAGATAAATACTCATAGATAGATTCTATTAAAGAGATTGGTACTGAGACTAAGCATAAATTACACTCTTCTTATAGCAAATATTTAATTTAATTTGGCACATTGGCTGAATTCTTTTCAACCATTCAGTCTGAGAATTTTATACATTGTTGAGTGACATGGGGAGAGAATGTAGTAAGAATAGAGGGTTTCTCTGACACCCAAGATCTAGTGTTCAGACATGTTGAGTGGTCTATTCATGCTTGGATGATTGAGTGGAGCCACCTTCAATAAAAGCTTCTTGAACAGATGCCCTCTTAAAAGTGCCTCCTCCTTGAACTCTAAGTGTTGATATCTTTCCTAGAAATCCTTCTTTGATACCTTTAACTGACACAACTGACACTGTCTCATTAACTGAAATTCACCCCAGTATGGGATGTGTCTCCACCCTCTGAAATTTGAAAGAAAGTCACAACCTTCCCACTAATTAGAATACCTCCTTGTGGAGACTGCTTCTTTAAATATGAAAATCCTATTACCTCAACTGTTTGGACTGTAAATTCTTGGAGAACAGAGATCATGCCTTCTTTTGGTCACCTCTCCAGAAAGGTTTCCAAGTCTTGCATAATAGGGCTGAAGTCCAAGTTCCTTTAGGAAGGAAACTTATTCTTAAAGCTTCTGCCCAAAGATAAACACCTTCCACATCTAAATCCCTCTCATAGTTTTAACTAGTACTATTTGCTTCATGGTCTTAATTATTTGATATGACTGTTTTATTTTCCAAATAATAATTTCAAATCCTTCATGAATAAAGGCCATAAATTCACTTTCTAAGCATTTCTTTCAAGGACTGGCCATGGTTTGGGGAAAAAGTGTTCATTTATCAGGATGTTATGATGAATGAATTGAATGCATGCATGCATGAATGAGTGAGTTTCTCTTATTGTGACTGAACAGTAACATGGCATTTTAGTTGGCTTAGTGACTTTTTATTGGATAATTACTGTACAAATGATTTCTACATCTCTCAGCCACCATTAAAAAAATTTAGAGAGCAGAATGACTGTCTGTTTGCAAAAACATCTTTCCTTTTCTCAAGAAAACCCAGCCTCTTACCTTCTTCCACCTGTGCTTGAGAATCTGCCCTCTCTCACTAGTAAAAATGATTGAAAAGCACCTTGAAAATACAAAGTGCCATATAAATGCTAACTGAGGCAATAATAAAACAGTAATAATAACTGTTTGCTGATAAACGTCACTTTCAAACCCAAGGGAGACATTTCGCTGGGGGAAAGCAGAATGGGTCCTGTGCTTGTCCCTGGGCTGTGCCTTGCTCTGAATCACACTGTTCTCCCTCCATTTGGACACCATCATTTGCAATGGTCATGAAATAGTACTGGTATGTAAAATTATTGTCATCACCCACATTGTAGAAAGCAATGTGTAGCCAAGTAATCCATTCCCTTACAATTGCCAGGGTTACCTCACTCAAGCAGATCATTTAGAAAATAAATGGGCATAGGAGGGAGTGCACAAGGACTGCTCAGTTCTTGTTGGCCACAGTTCAGCCCCCGATGTAGCTGCAGCATCCACTCCAGTTTTTCTCAGCCCTGAACCAAGTTGTATCAAGGAATTGACTCCGTGTAGATCCAGAGGAGTTATCAGCCAATATGGTGGGATTTGAGAGGATTTGGGGAGTCTCTTGCCATGATATTCCTCTGTGTGTCTATACCTCTTTCTCTGATGAGAAATATGACAGCAGGGACACAGAGGAGGGAGTCAGGGCAGAGTTTAAAAGCAGATTGGCAGAAGAAAGGAATCCAGAACATAAAATGCAGATTTAAGATTGCATACCTGTAAGAGATGAAGAGGGTGTTCTAAGCAGTACCCCCAAAGCCTTGCAAGTGAGAAAGGAGGTGTGGGACATTCTGAAACTGGGATTTAGCAACAGAAGGACAGGAAGGATATGTGAGGAAGGGAGGTCCAAGCATGATGAAGACAGTGTTGTGCCTACCGATGGTCGTCTTATCTTGTCTCTGCAGAGTCCAGTTGAATTTGTCCTTTTCTCTCTGTCTCCACGGCTACCACTATGATTCACCTGGATGTCCCATATGCAACTCACTCGATTTATCCGAAAGGACTCAGTATGTACAACTTTTTAGAACTAGTTCCATTTCCTTCCTATAGTGACTTGTGTTCCATTCCCTGTCACATTATCAGAATCTGGCTGTCACTCTTAATACCTTCTCCCTTTCCCTGCTTCCTGCTTCCCATATCCTGTCAGCAGCCAAGACCTCTGATTTATTTTCAGCATTCATACCCCCCTCCCCACTTTCAGTGTTACTCCCAGAGATTAACACATTGAGGTAAAAGAACATGAAATGTTCTGAGCTGAGTCTACATCTAGGTTTATAGACTGGGGAGAGGGGCTTCTGTGAAGTTGGAGTTTTCTTTTTGGGCAGGGGAGGGGTTTCAAAAATAAGCTGAGTTTAAGCAAAGTCTCTTTTAAGGACAAATAACAGGCTTTTATTTATTATCATGTATACCTTTCAGGCCCAAGAGCAAAGACTTAAAGATTTTTAATATATGATAAAATTTATGGCTTTCAGTTGTTTACAGTTTTGATGTTTCCCCTGAATTATTAGCAATATGATTTTCATAAGGAAAGGTCCTGAGTACTTATCTTCAGTGAGCTGCTGGCTATAATATGGAAGATACATGCCAGTCTTGGGGAGAAGAGCCCTAAATGATAGTGTGAGTTGGGGCAGCTACCAAGTACAGAAAAGACTAGAAGCAGCCTGTGTTTCTGCCTTCCCCACTCTTCTGGCCCCGGCAAGAAACACACAGAGCGAAGACAAGGCCAGATACTTTATATATGCTATCTCTAGTGTGCACAGACTTTTCATTTAGACATACTTATGTTCTTATTACAGACAAGGAAACTGAGGATAAATGGTTTAGTGGACACCTATTATTTTTCCATGACCAGTGTCCCTTCCCCCTTCTCTATTCCCACTAGTCTTGCATCTGGTGAGACTATCAATCACCTAGCTCTGCTTCTCCTGCCCCAAATCTAGATGTGTGATCCAGACTGACCAATAAAAATGCTGAATTCCTCTGCTGAGAGGTCCAGAATGGTTTTGTGACCCAGATGCCAAAGTCCTTTCTCAGGAATTGATGGAGATACTTTTAATAGGAGGACTTCTCTCCTTCTAAGAGATGAGCTGGCGGGGCTATGTAGGTCTAGAATCTTTGCTGCAATCTGTTGAGCTCAAAGCCAGAAAAAGAATAGAGCCAAGAGACATGATAGAAATGATGACAAAGAATAAGGCAATTGCAGAGCTCCTAAAAGGTTTCCTGCAGGTCTCTACTCAAACACCACTTTCTCAGACTGCCTGGTAAAAACAACAAACAAACAAACAAAAACAGCCACTCCTATCATGTCCAACCTCATGACATTCTCCTCTTTAGCACTTATCACCATCTGTCATGTTATGTACTTAGAGATTTGCCTGGTTTTCTCACTGTTGGTCCTCAGCACCTAAAACAGTTCTTGACCTAAAGTGGGCCTTTGGCTAAAATTTGTGGAATGAATACATAAATGAGTCATTTGAACTAATGGATCTAGCTCTGACTAAACAAGTCCCCAGACCATGGATCTCCCAGTCACAAAAGCCAATACAGTCCCTTTTCTGCACAAACAAACTTGGCTTGAATTTTTGTCACTTGGAAATAAGAGACCCAGTAAGAAGGTGGAGTACAGCATCATGCTCCCAAAAATGGTACATGGTAGAACCAGAGGTGAACTCATGTCTCAAGACCCTGAACCACTGCTCTTCCAGATGCCAGTGTCCCGCTGAGGCATGATCCATTTACTCCTTCACATTTCAGCCCGACAGACGTTGAGAGAATTTTCTCCCAGCAGCTGACACGTTGGGCAGCTGGAGAGGGAAAGGCTCAAAAGATGGAAGTAGGATCCTGAAAATAACTGTACTTTGGAAAGGGTAAGGGTGTGATGATTTCCTACAATTTCTCTTTGTTCAAACTGGACTAATCAATTCGCTCTTCGGGGCCAATCATCTTGATAAGGACATTTTATGATTTATTTAGATATTTCTAAGCTTTAGCTGGGGTTAAGAATGTGAAAAACAAAAACAAAAACAAAAATCCACAGATCCCTGGGGCCAGGCAGGCCTATGATGACCAAGTGAAAACTGTACAGAACTTTTGTGTGGGTGGGGGAGGATGCAGGCCTGGTCTCTCCTTGCTGAGGCTGAGATTATATGGTAATAGATAGATTATTCCATATACATTTGAAATAAAATATATGACTAAACTAAATTTTAGTTATGGATATTGATTTTATTGACCCAAACCTCCTCCTTACAAACTCCTTGGTTTGTCTAACAGAAATGTTACCATTTGACCAGAGTAAACAGAAATGAGGCCTAAACGTTCATGTGCTGAATGAGCAAAGAAGGCTGCAGACTTTTCTCCTGAGAAGGGGTGTGCTGAATTAAGACATCATTACAGTCTGTCTTCCATGTCCCCAGGATTACTCCCCTTCCAGTTTCTCTTCCCCCAGGCTCCTTGTTCCCTTCTCAGTGCCTGTTCTCAGATCTTTCATTTACAATAAGCTATAAATGACCAAAATCAGTCTAAACCACAGCTCTTTCAAGGGAGATTTACACTTTGATCACAAAGAAGAACTCCATTTAAGCTAAAACTATGCATTTCAATGGGAGAATTGCAGGCACAGTGACCAGCTGGGGAGTACTGGGAGTCCCCAGAGTGTTCATATCATCCTTGAAGCCTTCTTATGCAAGCAGATGTCAATCAACTCATTGCACCAGGCATGGAAGTTTGGGTATTTCTTAATTCAAGTGGGACTAGAGATAGTACCTCAGCCACTTTGATAGACATTAGCATTTAGGCTTCAAGGTGCTTTTAGTACAACTTGAAGCTGTGCAAGGGCATTGCTAATGTGTGTGCTCTGAGTGGAGCAGGCCAGCCCAGTGGGCTGAGAAGGCAGGGCTTTCAGGACAAGGCACAGAGTGCTGGGATGCTGGATGTCAAGGGTAGGAAATCTGGACTTATCCACCACTGGGAGGATCAGTTTGTTTTCCTGTTGGAGAACTTCTCCCAGCATATAGATGACTTAGGATTTAACAACTCTCCTCTTGTTTTGATTCTTCATCTCCAGTGGCTTTTCTCTTGATCTATTTTAACAGGACTCCCTCCAGAACTACACCCTCAATCATGTCACACGCCCAGACACACTCTCTGGCCAATATAGTTGCTTAGGGCCTCTCCCTCTGCTCCTGCTGCATTGACTGGCATTTCCCCCTGAACTAGAAAACCCCTTTGATCTCCACATCTGTCCCACATTCAGCCCTGCCTTTTAACCTCTACAATCTTTAATCATTTCACCTAAACAACAACAACAAGAAAAAACAAGTACTAACTGGTAGAGCCCAGTATGTAGATATTTTGTGAGGGCTGAATGACATAATGTAGTAGATGAGGTAAGACTTCCTGTAGTGTCTTGGCTTCATTTGGAGTGAGCACTCAACAAGGGGTGGCTCCTAGTGATAGGGATGGTGACGTGGTGACAGTGATAGCAGTAGCAGTTGAGACACAGGGAAATTCCGTCCATCTTTTCACACTCACTATACACAACCTTCTAAATCATCCTGTCGTTGCCCATTAGGTCAGAGCCTAGAGCATGCATGATGTAAGGTTTTCTTAGAAACAGGTTAATGAACCACATTTAATTTTTTTCCCTGTTATTTCACTTTTCATTCTGAGGAAAAGTCTTGTCCCTTGAGGAAAGCAAGTCATGACTCCATTTCTCTTCCATCTTCTGCAAGCAAAGAGTTGAGTAGATAATTTAGGCCCGGTTTTTCTCTGTAAAGCTGGAAATTTGTTTTTCTTTCTCTCTCTCTGCAAGCATACCTGAACCTACCTTTCCCAGGCTTTGGGACTGGGCAAAGGCACAGGAGGAGTTACCACTGAACTCTATGACCAAACAGCATGCTTTCATTAGACTTATGCAAAGGCTGAGGTGCTTCCTCAGCTCTTAATAAATTGAAAATTTTACACGTATTGTGAAATTTTTCCTTGTATATCTAGCTTCCTTGACAGCTCAGCAAGAGGCTGAACCTCATCCAAGGTACAATTCTGATTGGCTTTTTTTTCTGTTATGCCACCCAAACCTGACACTTAACCTCTCCTATTCCTACTACCTTCACCTTTATCCTTTCTACCATTACTATTCCAGCCAAACCATACCTTATCCTGTCCAAGGAAATAAAGATCCATGATTTACATTTCAAATTGATCATTCTGGAGATAGCAAGAAGTTAAGTAGGGAAGCAATAATCCAAACAATAAATGATGAGAATATGGAGATTGTAAGGAAAAAACAGAATGAAGAGATAGTAGGGGGATGGAATGGAGAGGAAGGGCTGCATGAGAAGGAGAATTCTAGGCACTGGGAATAGATGGTGGTAGTATTCATCAAGCAGGAAATCCAGAAAGCAAGCACATTTGGGGAGAAGATAACATGCCACTTAAGAGTACTAGACATATAAAGATTGTACTCTGTAGATCAAGTCTGGGTGAAAATATTAAAATAAGTACCTCTCTGCATCACCATAATGCCCTGGGCACCATGTTAGGCCACCTTATCCATGTTAAATGTGCATATTTTACAACTTGTAAATTCTGTTGTTTGCATAAAAATTCCCATGTACCTGATCTAAATCATATACCTAAAATTCCAATATATCATTCCTAGCGGTCATTATTTAGATAAATGAATTCACATATTAGTAAACAATAATAACGAGTATTAGTTTTCCTCTACCAGCAGTGTTTTAGACACATGGGTTCAACTCAGAAAATTGAATTCCAGTGGTAGAATTTTCTGAGTACCTATTAAAGCAGTGGTGGGCTTTTTAAATGTTCATCCCTAAATGTGTGTGTGTTTATATATGTGTGTGCATATGTACGTGTAGATATACAGTCTTTCATAATATCCCACCATTATACCCTGAAAGTGTTGCCTACATTTTTAACTGTAGAGTATGCAGTGTTGTGCTATCTCATATGCCTCTTTGCCTTTGCACCTGCTGAGTTGGGAAGCAAATCCGTTTTCTTCTCCCTCTTTCCTTTCCTATTATGTATTTATTTATTTGTGAAACATAGGTCCTGAATAATGGTCACATTGATAATATATTTCCTTTTTTAAAGTTTATTTATTTATTTTAGGGAGTGAGTGAGAGTGAGCAGGACAGGGGCAGAGAGAGGGGGAGAGAGAGAGAGTCCTGGGCAGGCTCCCCATTGCCAGTGCAGAGTCTGATGCAGGGTTTTGACCTAAGGAACTGTGAGATCATGACCTGAGCTTAAATCAAGAATCAGATGCTCAACTGACTGAACCACCCAGGTGACCCACGATAATACACTTCTAATTAAACATTCAGTGTTCTTTACTTTCTTGGCAAATACCACGCTTTGGAAGTAGTTGAAATGTAATATGTAATTTGATAAAATAAGTCTGATATATTTATATTTTCTTTTAATTTATGAAGCAGCTATTGATTTCTTGGTTGGTCAATATCAGCATTTCTTAAGTTGAAGTTACTGTTCATCAGTCAATTACGACCTTCCATATTAAGATATTAAAAAAATATTAACTCTAGATGTGTCCACATATTGAGTTTCATTTTTTTAGCCACGTGTTGAAGCAGAATTCATGTTTAGTCTCACGAACCAGAAACATTTATTTGATGTGTTTCCTAAACTCATAGTTTACCTTACTCAATATTAACTATCTCTGCTTGTAAATAATGTTTCATAGTATGGCCCTAGTACACTTTGCAAAAGTTGCATGTTGGAGACCTGTGCTTGGTTGTAGTCTCCTGTGGATCTGTGACAGGCAGCCTCCCATTCCCTGTTGTTTGACAAATTTGCACAGACTTCTCCAGCCAAAAATATCTTCCCCTTGGCTGATAGTCATGTTGTCTGAAATTGCCAGAGATTCATAGATGTCATCAGATTTTATCCTTCCCCATTTCTGCCAACATTTTACCCTTATTTTACATCCAAATCAGAACCCATACCCTCTTTGAACTTCTCCCTAATAGTCTCAACACATGGGCTTCCCTTTCTCCTCTCAATTTTGTTTGTGTCTGTTTCTACTATGCATAATATACTTCCAAGGATATTAGATTGCATTTGTTGTGTCCTTCATCAAAGATGATCCTTTTGAAGTTCCCATTCAGTGCTGGAATCCTTTCTACAACATTCGCCCCGACCCCCAAGATCTTTATAAGAAAGTTCTTATGTGTATTGGGCCTGAATTTGTTACCTATAACTTCTGTCCAGGAGTGGTGCTTGTACCTTCCAGAACATGCTCTTTTCTGATATTTAAATTTTTTTATTACGTTTCTTTATTTTTGAGAGGCAGAGAGAGACAGAGCATGAGTGGGAGAAGGGCAGAGAGAGAGGGAGACACAGAGTCTGAAGCAGGCTCCAGGCTCTGAGCTGTCAGCCCAGAGCCTGATGCGGGGCTCGAACCCACGAACTGTGAGATCATGACCTGAGCTGAAGTCGGACATTCAACCGACTGAGCCCCCAGGCGCTCCTTTTCTCTGATATTTTAAACAATTATGTTACTGGCACATAATTTCACCACTGGAGCTCCATTTTTTGGAATTTCTTGCTTTTAGATTCTCTTGCAAAAAGCAAACAGATGTATGAGATTCATTGCATCATCTTTCCATGAAAAGTGTAATTCCAGAAATTGAGAAATAGTTTTCTGGAGAGAGATGTCTGTCCTAATTCTGAACAACAGTAGCATAGAAGGAATAGTGGCAGGAGGATATGACGATGTTCTTCCAGCCTGGTTATAATAATTCACCAACCACCCCTGTTCTCACAAAATGACAGCAGCTGGGGAGTAGAGGTGATATAACTACCTAAACTGTGATAAGACATGAAACACGGAGTCCATGAAACTAACTACAAAAATGATGAAAAAAGTTACACTTTTGATTATTTTCTAACAGTGAAATGTTATGTTTTATCAATATAAAAACTAAAAATAAAGATAAAATATGAGTGTCTTATTATGAAGGGACATACCATTTCTATCTCAAATCATGCTTCACCAGTCAGGTTTTCTGCTTATTTCGGTAGGGGTAGAGTCTCATACCATGGGATGACATTGTTATGTTACCCATCTCTATGCTTTGCTACCACTATATCACTATGCTGCGAATGTGGCCTATGAATAATAATGAGAACAAAAAGGGAAGTATAGACAGTTCAGGGTAGAAAAAAATCCTGTAATGGGATCTGATATTTTACTCCCGGTAGATAAGGATAAAAGACAGCAGTGTTTCAGCATCATCACCACCACCAGAGTGCTTTTCATCCTTGCCTCTGGCCCACCTTCTTCTACAATATCCCTTCACATTGCCTTCTGCTCTAGAGAAACTTTGCATCAACCTCTAATGTCATCAAGTTTGTCCTTCCCCATTTCTGCTAACATTTTATCCCTCTTTTACATCCAGATCAGAACCCGTCCTCTTTTTGAACTTCTCCCTAATAGTCTCAACACATGGGGTTCCCTTTCTCCCCTCAATTTTCTCCTTTTCTCCCTCATGTTATTTTTATACTATGCATAATATACTTCCAAGGATATTAGATCCCATTTATTGTGTTAATAACTCATTTCCCCCTTTGGAAAGTGAGCATGTCTGGGGACATTGCTGCTGGACAAGGCAATAGCTGAAGAGGTACCATAGTCTCTTTTGGGGGGTGTCACAGATAGAATCCAAGTGGGATTCAGTGAGGTCTGGGCATGTCTTCTCATATCTGGGAATCTCTCGGGAGAGAAATCACCATCAGTATGAAGTCAAAAGGAGTTAGGCACAGAAAAATGAACTCTGAAAACCACTTTTTATGTGTGGATGCTGATGGAACAGGGCAGGAGTAGAATGGCCGGTATAGAATTAATTACAGCATGGTATTTATTCACGCTCAATGATCAGCACGTGTGGCAATGTTAGAGGAATTGTGTCAGCAGAGAGGGCTCTGTTGGGGTCCAGAGCTTCTATAAGATAGATGGTAAAAAGACCTAGCAGAAACTGAGTTATTTTATTCTTGACCAATTTGTACCATAGACTGGTGAAGACTATGAACATTATTATACAACCATTTATTTACACCATTATGGACTATAGACTGCAAAAGCATTTGTTTTATGACATTACCAAAAAAGAAAGGCCCCCAAGATAGGATTATTATCTTCATTTTACAGACAAAGAAACTACCAAGGCTCAAAGAAATTAAGCAATATAAGTGAGGGCACACAACTCTTAAGGATGTGTGGTTATGTCTTGACCTGAGGCCTAAGTCTCCTCCTATCCTCACCATTCTGCCCCACTCTGGGGGCATTAAATTGAAGTTTGTTGTATGAATAAAAAATTGAAGATTAAGCTAAGGGTTTGAAGTAGGGCATTGACTATGGTTTATATGCATCTCTTTAGGATAGGAAACAACTTTGCAGTAATAACGTTCATTTGATTTTCATGAGATTTTTGGTTTTATAAAGTCTACAAACCCTATTGATGATGGACATATTTCATGAATAAAATGGCTTTTTAAATACGAATTTAATATTTTAAAATGAGAGTACGATCACTCTTATTTATTAACAAGATTAGACCAAGCACCCTGCTATTCCTCTCTTTTTGCAACAGGGAGAAAACTTATTCAAGGCCACATGATTCAGAATGCATCATGGGGGCAATATTCTTATTACTCAATATTTAAAAGCAATAATTTCAGGAGACTTAACCTCATGGATTTTCTAATACAGTAAAATTAAATAAAAAACACCCTAAATGCAGCTGATATAACCCCTTCATGTGCAATTAACAAATATTAAATAGAAATTTTAATATTAGCATTATTCTTTATGCCCCAGTGAGTGGGATATTATTTAAATTGATATGACATAAGAGGATATAAATAATTCCTAAGTGTAGATTTAAACTGGAATTTCAGTCAGAGTTTGAAATCAGTAAGTATTATCAATTCCCTATTTCCCAGTGTATCATTTATTACCAGCTTGAAGATTTTTTTCAAAGAGATTAAATTAGCATTAGGGGCAATGATAAACATTATAAATAAATACAAAAATTGCTATTCTGAAAATCCGGTTGAAAAGAAAAATGACTTGGTGTGGTACCAAATTCCATCTTCCCTAGAAGAGCTCAAACACAGTTCCAAGCATAAGTAATTCTCTATAACTTCTTCTGCAATCAAAACTGAAATATATTAAAACCTGAAAGTATAATTTCATTATCTACTATTCTAGATACACAAACTAAGATTCAGAAATACGTATGGCATGAGGAGAATTCTGATTCACTTCTCACCACTAGTTGGTCAATGCAAGGGAGGAGTCCGCTCTATGGAAATATCAGGTTGTTTTCCTGGTATGAGGGTTTCCTTTGGCTTGTCTGAGGGGGCAGAGCTGAAGGTAACAATGGTGAACCCCCTTCTTCCCAGACAATCTTCTTCCCAGGTATGTATGAATTTCTCAGCATGCAGCTTAAGTTTTTAGGATGTACTGGCAAAATTGGGCTTTTTGTAGTCTTAGTTGTATCTTGGAGTGGTTTCTGCAAAGGCAAACAGCCCATATATCTCTACCCGCTTTTTACATTGAAGATATGGTGCAGAGCAGTGACAGGGTGAGGCTCCACTTAGTAATATGTATATGGAAAATTAACACTTCTTGCACTACGCTGGGGCCAGGTTGATTTCATACCTAGGCATAATGGAGAGCCACTCATGTGACGTTATTTGAGGGATGTCCAGAAAAAAAAAAAAAACTAAAATACCTATGAGGGGCTATAATGTTCCATGTGTCCGCTGCTAGCATATCACCCCATTCTTTATAGTGTTATCCTTTCAAGGCCTGTGTCCTAGGGCTGAGTCTAGTCACCTAACAACATTGAGAAGCCAATCACTGAGTTCCCTACTACTGTGTCTTCCTCTATAATCAGATCATATTCCTCAGCTTCTCTCTTATCCCATCTTGAGTTGCTTTCTCTCTTCAACCAGTTGATTAATGTTGAGGCATCCATAATGCCTCCAAATGGAACGTAATTGAGAAATGATAAACACCAGTACGACATATTACTTCATTGTGCTTCTTTCCTCCTTAAACTATAGATATTCCTGAGAAGATAAACAGGTAATCACTTATATTTTCAGTATAGAGCAAATAGTTCCGTGATATATGAGGCTGTGGACAACAGGTAACCAATGGACAGCTGGTCTGAAAAAAATGACAGAAAGTTCTACTGTTTTCAATAATTTTACTGTTTTCACTGTGCTGCCTGATAACTCTGGAACTGTATTTCTTTTTTCTTCATTATTTTTTAAATTTTCCACCAGCACATATGGTAGAATTCTACTAGAGGCTCCAGGCCTCCCATTTAACCTCAAAAATGAAGAGAAAGCAATTCAGTAGGTGGTTAAGAATATGTCATAGGCACAAACTCAGCTTAAGGCATTATGAATTTTCTGTGGAGAAAATGCATTTATTCATTCTGCTCTAAGTCAAGATGGCTGAAACCCATTATCTCAAACTTTGAAAAAAATCCCCTTTGGGATGTGAATAGCCTATGAAATATTTCAGTCAAAAATGAAATTTTTGGAGAGAGTGAGGGTCCAGTTGAAACTGATAGAGTAGAGTTTAGGCTTGCAATCATCAAAGCTTTCTCTGAGCTTTTTAGATATAAAGGGGCATAGGAGTTAATGGGTGATATTATCCTAATTATTATTGTATAGCATAAGAGGGCCAATCTATTTCTGTAGAATAATAGAGCTAGGATGAGATTCGACAGCATCTGTCACAATAAATGCAAATATATAGAGAATTGACAATGAGCCATGATCTCATAAGTGATTCTATTTTCCATCTGAATAATGACAATGCTGCATTTCAAGCTCACATGACAGATACCTTCAGAGCCTCTCTGGGGTCAGCACTGGAGACCCTTTCTAAATGCATTTGCAAGGGTGAATGTATTCTGACTTGGAGTTTTCTAAAGCTCTTTATGTCCCTAAAGAATTTTCTGGGCACACTTTTTTAGCTTAGGTCTTAAAGCATTCCTTTTAATGGGCATTTATTAATTAGTTTTCATATACTCACTTCTATGCTAACAGCTTAAGGAAATGCAGAAGAAGACATGGTTTCTGCCCTAAAGGAGCTTACAATCTTATTGGAGGAGACATGAGTAAATCTGATCATACACTCTCAATGCAAGACAGGTATTAAGTGCTAACCTGTGCCCTCTGTAGTAAATGCTGTCCATAGAAGACCAGATCATGGACTGAGGGACTCAGTGAAGGAATCATATAAGAGTGGGACTTGAACCGTGTCATATGAGATAGAAACAGCTCCAATAGAGAGAGGTGAGAATAAAGCCATGGGAGGGCTTGAACAAGCACCCACACAGATGATACTGAGCAGTGCCAAGGCGTGTGTGGAGGGAGCACACCTAGTGCCACCGCTGAGCTGGCTAGGACACTTGAACCAGTCTATCTTGAATGTTCATCAGTTTTGCAAGACCCTCAGCCCTGTCCTCTTGCCTCCACTATGATTTGTACAGAATGTGATCAGGGCCTTCCTTGTAAATTGGTGGATTAAGCAGCAGCAGACTCTTCCTATAACATTGCAGATTAACAGAGAGGGGAGGCAGGAGACTGAGCAGAAATATCCACATGCCATGTATTCTCTACTTGTATTTCTACAGGAGAGAGCATTTGGGGACAAAGGGACACTTAGTAGTATCTAATAACACATTGACGTTATTTGTTGGATCAAGCACAGGTGTATATTCCTTTCCTGGGCCAGTGAAATGTTAGTCAAATATTAATTAAACCCTTCCCTTCTTTGACCCCATTAGGTCACAAATGTTTGCTCAGCTTACCTCTTTTCTACTGTGTACTGTATTCTGTCTCTTCTGCTTGGAAACATTTCAAGCAGATTTCTACAGCACCTCCTAAAACAACCATTCCTTTCTATACCTAAATAAACATGTCTTTGTTTGTTTGTGTTTACAGTTACTTATAATAGCAACAGTAATGGAAATAGCTCTCATTTTGCAGATCTGCCACTTGCTAAGCACTAAGAAAAGCACATATGCATTAGTTCATTTAATCCTGTACAAAACCTGTGGGAGGATGTTGTTCTACCTGGACACAGAAGGCGAGTGCCTCCCTAAGGTGCAATAGTTAGTAAGTGGTAGATTGCAGACCCATGAACTTCTAAATGGTTGTTCTTTCAATCACACTGCATATTCACAGGGTAAACAAATATGGCAACACTGAATAAGTTAAAATAGTTTAAGGGATTACCCCAAATATTCAAAGCAGTTAGGTATTCCTTAAAATCAGTAAATGGGGTGAAGTACATTTACTCAGTTTTGGTAGGATTTGAAGAACCGCACACAGCTCAGAATGTGAGTTACTTCTGTGTGAAGTAGGTCAAGGGTAACTCAGATTTACTCCCCAGTCAGCTCTTATTCATTAGTGCTCCCTTGCAATTCAGTTCCAGAAAATCTGGCTCAGCTGAGATGAATGACTGATGTGGCCATTTTGGGGGGTCTATGGTAGGGGTATGATTGACTAAAATATAAACCAATTACTTCAGTCAAAATTGTTGGGGCTAAGGGACATGGAATGGAGTTCCAGCTTATGGAAATCATCGTGAGCTCAGGGGACTTCCCAAGGTGATGACAATAGAACCAAGTCTCTCACAAGAACCCTATCTACATTGGAGACAAGATCAAGCCTTAGAAGATTCATATGTGGATTGCTGCTAGTTCTCAGGTCTGTGGTCTGTTTTTTACTACCAGAACCTTTCCCTTTTTTCTTAGGATGAACCCTGAAGTATTCTCTCTGGCCCTAGATTAGCCTCTTGAGTCCTACCCTTGGCTGACGCCATAGTGAAGAAAGGAAATTTTACATCTGGCTTATAGAAGTCATCTTTAAGACTCTGGACTGTCCGGTGGAGATCTCACATTGTAGCTTTTTTTTTCCCCAGGAATTATTGTTCATTCTGGCCCCAAATTCACTTCTCTCTTTCCTGACCTATTTCTCTAAGCCTGAAGCATATTCACCAGCTTTTCTTCCCCTTTTTTAAAAGACATATGGGAATCTTAAATCGGTGTTCCAAAATTATATACTTACTTCAGATCTTCCATGGTTGGTTAATAGATGTTACATAAGAAGTTTCTGTGAGTAAACATGTTTGGTAAATGCTAGACTAACCCAAGTTAAAACATGAACATGGGAAACAACAACTTCAATGTGGTCATTACATCTAAAGGGGGGGAAAGAAGAATAGTTTGAAAATTCAGCTGCATCTAGTACAGCAATAAAAAAAATACAGTGAACACTGTATTTACTCTGAGTGGTGGGTATATGGGTGTTTGTTTTATTGTTATATATGTTTGAAACATTTCATAGTTAAAAATAACTAAACTTGTTTGAGTTTTATTTTTATTTTTAGCAAGACATTTAATTCTTATGTTATTTTGCATTTTGAGTCTTTAGGAGGGGGCTATAGCATCTGGTATTTAGCAATTATTTGACCAAGAAAAAATTAGGAAGGGGTGCCCCTCAGGTCTCTTGTCACTGGGACATGCTTTGAAAAGTGCCATTTTAGGAGACACCATTTCTTTCTCACCTATTATCCTGCTGCCCATTCTTGGTATCCCCACTGGCCCCAGGACCCCAAAGCTGGGCACTGTCACCTCAGGAGTCGCTGTACTACCTGTTAGTTAGGTTCCTACCAAGGTTAGTACATGATATTCACGATTTCCTATTTCAAAGGCTTTTCTCTCTCTCCCTCTCTTCCACTCAGAATATGATTACTTTCTGAGAATCCCTAGTTTTGGTTTATTTTCAGAGCTCAGATGATTTGCATGTCCAAAATTCAATGAATAATTTATCCCTCCCCAACTTTTCCCTTTTCTCCAGATACTCTTTGAATCCTTCCTTAGGTTGAAGACCTTCACGCCCATCCCCTTTCCTTCGAGGGAAGATGTTTTATAATCACAAAATATTTTAAGTATGTAGAATCTATAATAAATTCAATCTTTTAAAATGGAAGTAGAGAATTATGTTCTTACAGAGAAAGTTCCCTTTCTGTTTCCTGTCTATATTGAAATTATATTAGTCATCAGTAAATGGGTTTGAAAGGCATAGTTTGGCTCCCTCAAGAAAAAAAAATGTGCTGATTAGGTAATAGAGACCAGTAAAGTGTAGGAAATAAATTAAGTGACTACCACACAAGGTTACAATAACAGACCAGTAAAGAGGAGAGGTGCAAGATACTGGGAATATCATGAGTTTAGGAGGCAAGGACTTGGAATGTAGATTAGACTCTGCTAGTAACTTACTGCGTGCTTTTGATAATTCACTTTGTTTCTTTACACTTGAATTTATTGTTTAACAAAGAACTACCATAAAATCTACCCTGCATACTTCATGCTATTGATAGAATGAGAGAAGATGTTAAATGACATTAATGGTCTGAAATGTTGTGGCACAAAAATGGGACAGATGCTAACTAGTAAAATTTCTTAAGGATATTAAATTGGGTAGCTGTTGACCAAAGTCAGTAGACTGAATATTTCCATAATAAAATACAGGGTAATAAAGCTTTGATCAAAGGTCTTTCGTTGGTCCACCCTTTATTCAAACTCTCAACTGGGGTAAGACATGGTTGAAAGACCAGTGACAGAAGGAACATCAATGTACTGTTTATTAAAGAGCTTGTGAGGTCAGATCTTGAACCATATGTGAAATGTGGATTCTAGGCAAAGACCTTTCAAATAAGTTACCAAGTCAATTAAATCCTGCTTTTGTGCATCTCTATGAGTATGTACAATAGTCTGACCAAAATTATCCTTGTCTCTATTTTGGGTGCCTAATTGATCTGCCTGGTCAGGGATGAATGGAGTCAGCTTCTGTGTGGGAAACTACAGAAGCGTGTTGAGGATGAGACAGATACTGGGAGGTGAAGATGTTCTCCACAGCTCCTTCTCTCCATTGCATTTGATTTCCTCCATTTGTGAGCTATGGCTGACAAATCAATATGATAGTGGTTGTAGCTCACAAACAGAGAAAATAAGGGCATTTGTATCTTGACAAACAAAGTGCAAAATAAAAAAAGAATGAAGATAAAGAGAGAGAAGAAAGGTAAAAAAATTAAGAGGTTATAGGAAAAAAAAAAAGGTAGAATGAATCCTAGAGGGACTAATGCCAAAGATAAACCTTAGGAAGAATGACAGAGTAATGGATCAAGAACAAACAGAGATGAGGGCGTGTGCCGATGCATAGCTCCACATCGAGTTAAGAAGTCAGTTCTGGGCTCTTCATGAGTCTGGAATTCCTTTTTAGCATACCTGTCCCTGTGGACATAACATGGCAACAAACCCAAAGGGGAGCCCTAGAACTTGGGCCACTGCAGACTTCCTAATTTCTCAAGTGTCATGTCTCAAAAACTATTTGATACAGTTTTGCCTATCTCAAACTTTTTTCTTACTGTATGCCCACAACTAATGAGGAAGACTATTTTGACCAGTTCTATCTGTCCCATGATAAGGAATTATCTTGGTGGCCTAAATTGGCTTGGGGCTTATGTTAGATGGAGTCATGTAGCTCCTTTATTTAATTTCTATGTCCTCTAACCCAGCATCACGTTCATGGTTTTCTATCCCTGTCCCAATCTCACCTCAAGTTTGCCTTCCATTTTCCCCTTCCAGAAAGTTTGTGCCTCACACCCAGGCTGTAATCCTCAGTGTGCCCTTCACACAGAACTAGTCCTTAGTCATTCATTAAACCGGGTTCAATGGTATTTCTATCAGCAACAGTGCTTTAATTTTGTTTGGATTACTGCATGTATGTTTAAAGGTAATAAAAATGTTTGTTATTGACAATCTTGTAGTTCAAAAGCTTTTCTATACAAACTGCATTCCCTTAAATCATTCTGAATCAGTGAGATTTCACAGTATTACCTTGAGTGCCTGTTCTGCCAGGATACTCACCAATATTTAAATTCCATTTAGGGAAGCAATTCAGAATCTTTTGAGTGTGAGAAGTATAATAAAAATAAATAAATTCCATTCTTTCTATGGTTTACCTTATGGCCTATATGTTAATCACCCCCAAAATGTCCACAAGCATATAGAAAACAAGTACTTATTTAAAATCAAAGCTGCTTGAATTCCAGATGGTTCAAAGTATATCTTAATCTATCTTGAGCAAGTCCCCTAATTCTGCAGGAACAAATGGTGGAATGTTATTAAAATGTTAATTAGTTAAATTTAGTCCCCAAAGTATAAAGAAAACAAAATTGCACCTACATGATTTTATTTTTACTAATGGGGGAAAGAAATTCTGATATATAAAGAAATGAGGTTATTTTAGAGGAAGAAGAAATGCATGATGTGAGTTTTAGATTAAAATATCCAGGGGTGTAAAGCAAGTCTGAACAAAATTATTGGGGTATGTTTCCAACCTATTATATGAAGCTATTTTCAAAATAAGCTATTTTTATCTTGTATCACAAGTTCTTTCTTTATTCAAATGGAAATTGGAGAAATAGCGATGCCAGTCAATGACAGAGCTATTGGGTTTGCACGATTTGATTTTTTTCTATTTTTTGAGCTATTGGAATTAGAAAGGCCTTCAGAGGTTCCTGGAACCCTCAGATTATTCCTGAAGCCCTGCCTGTATCAGGGAAACATCTGTTTGATACTCTCCAAAGAAAAGGCAGAACCATCTTCCTAATTTAAGCATCTTGGGTATAAATCTTTAGATTTAGATTATATAACTTCAAAATAGTCAATAAAAAAAGACAAACATGAAGATAAAACAAAATGCATTATGAGAATCTTGAGGGTACATAGTTTGTTTCTACCAGTCATTGTGTTGCTATTGAGTATTTATATTTATGATTGGTTTAACTGCTTCATTTTAATGATTATGTTTGTACCTGGTTTAGTTAAAAGGAAAAACAAAAAGTACTAAACCATTTATTGGGTTCAATCATGCAGCTTTTAAAAACTTTGTAATGGAGAGTCAGGAAAGGTTTCTGAGCAGGCATTTGATGTTATTGGACTTTAGGAAAAGTAATATAGGTCATTTACCTAATGCATAGCATGACTGTATTAACTAGCCCACAGTTGCAGTGGCAATAGGGCTTTTAGAATTACTGCTTTTGATCAGGGAGTAGCTTCTAGAGCTACTCAAGTTATCCTGTTTATTACATAGTGCTGATTGTGATTCCATATAGAATCATCCTCTTGGACATCTGAGTGTCTTCATGACCCAATACTGAATTCAACTCATAAATGAGAGAGAGAGAGAGAGAGAGAGAGAGAGAGAACCAAAAAAATCCCAAGCCAATGGGTCTCATTGGCAGAGTTCATATAGCTTCTCTCTTAAAATGAAAGACTGGTCACTGAAAGACTCAGGTGAGTTGGAGGCAGCAACTGGTGAGACTTAAGCATTGTTCACCCGTTAGTGATAGCTCTCAAAGTATAGGTGTGTAAACACATTTCGTTGTTATGAGTTTTATGAGCTCCAGAATGAAACACATTCAACTCCCTATCATTGGGCATTGAATAGGCAAGGTGAATGCAATGCAGTGTTTTGTTTTATCCTTTATATTATATTCAAAACCATTAAGCTACACTTAGGGCACATTTGAAAAACAAATTCTGGGATTTGAACATCACATAGAAAAGCCAGTGTCTGTTCCACAGGGTGGTGAGATTTGGGAAAGAAAGGAGAGGAAGGAGGAAGGGAATAGTCTACACATACTTCTCCCCCCACATGCCATCCAACATATACAAATTTTTTTCCCCAAATATTTTAAGTGATTGAAATATATCCCTGACTATCCTACTGAGCAGTGGTTTCTGGCATCCACATACAGAAAATAAGATCCATTTATTATCTGCTGAGCAATAGGCTGACTTGAATTGTTTTTATTATTCATTTGAAGAGACTAAGAAAGGGCTACCCTCACTAATGGAACAAGGACACAGGTCTCTGCTTGCTAGGCATGATGGTACTTAGTCAAACACAGGCATGCAGAATGTGAGCTAACCAGGGAAACAGAGATAATGGCTGGATACATCAGAGACAGGAAATCTTGGAAAGGTGGACAGAAGAAGCAAATTCAGAGAAAGTATTTAAAGAAGGAAGACAGATTTGTCCCTATTTGTAGACAGACTAAGTGAAGCAGATGGTTGCTTCTATAGTGTGAATTTAGGCAGGCCTCACTGCCCCAAAGTATCTTTAATTCTGGCCAATCATTGTATCAGACACTCTTATCAGTAGAAACTTCTAACTGATCACCATCATTACATACAAAGGCTAACTGGAAAGGGAGATGATTATACCTATCGTATAGATACTGTTTGCTCATACATAGGCCATTTCCCTCTTTGCTGCTGATAATACTTCAGTTTTCTTCGGGTACAAGGTGAATATTATTGGATTTCTGGGCAGGTGGGTCCAACAGCTTGTTCAATGAGTGGGCAGGTTACTGAGTTCTGGCCAGAGAAGACTCTGTTGGAGGGAAGTCCTTGGAAAGATTCTTCCTCTGATAAGGGGGAGATAGCTAAGGTGACAAACTTGCTCAATTTCTGACTTTAATGAGGTCTTGAGAAGACATGATTCTTTCAACTGCTATATCTGTCTTGTGGCCATGAAAGGAAGGGCAAGGGACGAGCTGAGAACCTGTCTAAAAGCTCTGACATTCACATAACGATCATCAGCTTCGGGATCTTCCACTGGGTGAGAAAATAAATCTGCATTTGTTAAAGCTGCTGATAGTACACTATTTGATGAGACATCTTAATTGATAAACGCACTATTAAAACTGACTTCTAATATCTTAAAAATTACTACTCCTTGAATCTATCTCCAACTGAAAGCAGGAGTGAGTGAGTTTGAAAGATTCCTCTCTCCTTTGATGGCCCTCACATTTGTGGTCTCCCTTAGTTGGCAATACCTTATCATTCTTTGTATTATTAATTATCTTTTCCTATGTGTAAATAATTAAGATATAAATATACAAGGCATGTTCAAGGATTTTTTTCCCAAATGGAAGTTCTTTGGACTTAGATGAATTTGGTAGATAAGTAGGCAGAGAGATAGCTATCTATAGATGAATATTCCCCTTAGAAAATGTTGCACAAAATAGAATTTTAAGATTTGGACCTCAGTTAATCTTAGTTTTGCCATAATGAATACCTAAAATACAGCCATGGTCTCCAAATCCATAGCTCTGCGGTCTAAACAAGTCTTAGAACTCCAGTCCTTTCCCCTCCAGAGTCTTTCACATCTCTTTTTTCTGATGCTTCTTATATTTTCAGAAATATGAGGTCATACCTCAAATTGGCTAAGGGGATTTCCAGTTTCCTAAGTGGCCCCGGATTATGTCCCTCTCTGTGGCTTTGTTATTTTGGCCCAGTCCATCACATCAGGATTCTACTTAGATGCACCACTCACAGTCATACTCCTTGGTCTGCCTAGATCCCTAGACACTGTATAGATAGGAGCCCAGAGTTAGGGGATTTGGAACCCAGTCTGGTTTGTGGAAAATTAACTTTCTCAGGTCTGGATATTCGTCAGTATACCTCAGGTCACTGTTATAAAACTTGTCATGCATAGGTAAGTCTTGTCCCACTGAACACTTATATTGGATAACCACTTGTGCCCCTGGTTGTACCATCCTGGTCCCACCCACATGATTGCATTAGCTCAGCTTGAGCTTACATGCCCTTTGAACATTGTGCATTGACCCACCTCTTGCCCTTGTTGGAGCCAGCACCTGCTACTTGGAGGTTCCCCTAATCCTACAGGTTTTTTTCCTCCAGACTCTGTGTTGCCAGAGTCCCCATAATCTTTCTTGTGTCCATCCCCATTATGAAAGAAAGTTGTCAACAATAAAATATGGAGTAAGAATCTTTTTGATACACTGCTTTATCTTGTGTTTATAGGTTAACTTTTCTTAAGATCTTCTTTTCTTAGGAAGACCTTATTAGCAGATATCTTTCTGGCTATATATCCAAGACTTAAATACCATTAAGAAAAAAAAATTACAGGAGTAATGAAGGAGCACAGAATATAAGATGTAGAGACCACTGGTACTACTTCATCTGTTTCACATTATTTTGAAGTCCAATATAGGGAAATAGAAGAAAGTCTCAAGTATCATGAGAAAACAACTTGAGCCATTGATGAACATCCCTGTTCCTGAGGATTTACTTGCACAAACTG
Organism: Lynx rufus; assembly: GCF_022079265.1. NCBI lineage: Eukaryota > Metazoa > Chordata > Mammalia > Carnivora > Felidae > Lynx > Lynx rufus. The sequence continues at coordinate 4,537,581 of NW_025814837.1, read as the reverse complement.
AATACTTCACATATTGCATTTTGCCACAAATGGACTTAGTGTACACAGCTACTGAAGCTGAGGCTTTAGGGCCCTAACTTGCAGAAGAGTCTTCCAAGTTACTTTACCTAATTTGTATTTGGAATTTTGCATTCTTTACAATTTAAAGCAATTTCGTACACTTTAGGCCCCACAAAACTTAATTCATTTCTATATTTGTCATAGCATAGGGATAAAAATATGACAGTCATGGTCCTTTTCCTAAAAATCTACAGTGGTTGGAAATGACAGGTGCATATTCAACTATGCACACATAACCCAGTCTGCTCATTGCTATGGGAAGGTCAAAGGCAGTGGCAAATTAACATAGTGAGGCTACTTTCATTGGGGTGCTATCTTGACTTCAAGGGGGAAACAACTTTGGAGTTTGAAGAATGAAAATATTTTATTAGGTAGAGTAATCAACTTTGGAACATTGGACATCCCAGGCAAAGGAAATAGTAAATAATATTCAATGATAAATGAGCAGTAGGATATAAAGTTGAAAAGTAGGTTAGGGAGTATTCATAGAATGTTTTTGTTTTGTTTTTGTTTTTAATTTATATAATGTAGAAAATTTCAATTATGCAAAGGTAGAAAGAATAGTATCAGGTAGCTTCTCAATTGCCTCTTTTAACATCAGTAGACAATCATAAGGAAAAAAGCAGAGCCAAATGCTGGTGTATCCTATCCAGATAATTCTATTTTCCCATATTTGGCCCATACATTTCCACTTCATTATAACTGTCGGATATCTCTAGGCAGAAAATTTTTTGTCCAGCTTTTCTAATTGCTCTACTCTAAGGGTTGCTTTGAATTACTAAAAGCAGAAGTTAGGAGTCTTAAATTTATGTGAAAACATCAAATTCCATATACACTTTACCTGGGATCATATCTCAGAAAACAATCAAAGCAGATGGGACAGTATGGTAACTGATTTAGTAATTGGAAATGACATGGTTTTAAGCCCATCACAAATTTTTAATAACTGTGAGTCCTTGTGGAGATGACTTTATTTCTCCAAGTATGAAAATATAATGATGAAAGTGATGTCCACTCTTGCACATTGCGGTAACCTGTTAACAGGAACTTACCATGTTTTGAACATTTACCATAGGTTAGATATCATTAAACACTTGCATGCATTATCTTATTTACTTTTGGCAAACTTTCTAAGATAAGTAATATTTTTTAAAAGTTTATATATTCTGAGAGAAAGAGGTGTGCACACTAATAGGGGACAGGCAGACAGAAAGGGAGAGAGAGAGAGAGAATCCCAAGCAGACTCAGCACTGGCAGCTCAGAGTCTGGAACTCACAAACTGTGAGATCATGACCTGAGCCAAAACCAAGAGTCAGACGCTTAACTGACTGAGCCACCCAGGTGCCCCAAGATAAGTAATATTTTAAAGGTAACATTTCAGATGAAGTATCTGGCATAAAGATGCTTAGTGATGAACAGAACTAGCAAAAGCAAAGCCAAAGTTTAAATCCAAGTTTAAAAGTGTTCAGCTAGAACTCTTTACCTCTGTGCTAGACTGCCTTGCCATACCAGTTTTCACACAGCATAATTTTCTCTCTTTCACTCCAAGTCATACATTTATAGCTAGTTTGCTTTGTTTTGTTGCCCCATATGCTTTACAAAGTAGTATACTGTGAGTATAATTATTATACTCTTCACTCAACCTTAAGGATTAACCTCTAGACTTACTTTTTGACAATTCTTGTGGAATTGTCACATGATCTAATCAACCCCCCAAGAAATTCTGAAAGCCACAGAAATGGTCAATTTACAATATCTTAAAATTTTAAGTTGCTAAGGGATAGATTCACAGTGCTTTTCTTTCCTATTTTATCATTTTGAGTCCATTTTCATACCAAGCCAAATATCCTTACAATGAAACTCAGGTCTTAAGGGGGTTCCTTACTTTCCTCAATATAAGCTAGTGCTTTTTTATTTTTATTTTTTTAATTTTTTAACCTTAAAACTGACATTAGCTGGGACTGACTCAGTTTTGTATTTTTACTGACAAATCCATATTAATAACAACATCAATACTGTATTAAACCTGAACTATGGGAATAATTTGTAATCACGCCAAAATTAATAACATTGTGTATCACCCAGAGCCTCTCGGGGAGGAGAGTGAAATGGTTATTAACTTGGGTTATTATTGTAGCATTATGGACATTTAAATAGGCTATAACTCTAGAAATTTAAAGGTCAGTTTGATTTATTCAATTTAGTTTGTCATATGTTTGGAAAACTAATTAAAATCACAAACAACATGGTTATAACATTCTTGATGGCAAGTCAGAAGCCTGTATTTTAAGATACAATGTGTAATCATTTTGCTGGGTATGCTCGATTTTGTGGGTGAAAGGGACAGTTTCTTCCATTCCTATGACTGGGTCTGAGAAGACAGGTTCTGTGGGAGCTTCTTTTTCTGGATGCACAGGTTTCCTTCTTATGGATTTCTTGCCTCAAAACACTATTCCTTAAATCCTACTGTGACCAGGGTTCTGGTGTTCGGATCATATTTAAACATCTAACATACTCTCTCAGACCAAAAGTTTTCCCTCTTCCACTGTTTCAGAGCTGCACATCTCTTCTACTGGAAATAGATCCTTTTGTCTTAAGTAATTTCAGTTTGTTGGAGGCTGATATAGCAAATGTCCCTGGAAAGGGAACACAACATTCTGAGTTGTGTTTATTTTATAACAAAGTTTTATAGGAAAAGGAAATAGTATGGGGCAATGAAGCCTGAAAATATAGAGAATGAAAGATGGATGCAAGACGTTGGAAGTGGGAAGATGACAAAAAAAATATAGTTAATGGCTCATGCTGTGGAGTAAATCAGGGAAGAAAAAGGAGAGTATCCTTTTTTTCCAATGAGGAACATTATATGGGCCTCCTTTTTCATGTAGTATCTACCTACAGTTTTAGAAAGAACAATTCAGACATGGCTATTAGTATCAATAGTAAAAAGAAATATGGGAGATGAAATACCAGTATAATTAAAGGGCAATACATAAAGAAAATGTGAGCCAGGTCTTGGGAGCATCCTAATGGATATGACTGGAAGGAAATGAAATAATAGATTTGAGACCAACTTTCAAGGTACCCTCAACATTTAGCTGCCTTAGACGACTATAATTATCAAGCTATATCTTATAGCCAAATAGCTTCTAAGAAGTCCTTAAATTATTTGGATGACAACTTTACGATCCCCAAAGCAGAAACTTCAGCCATAGGCATATCTACTTTATGTTGACTGTCTAATGACAAGAAAGGGCTGATGGAGAGTAGGAAAGACAAAAGAGATGAAGACAGAAAAGTAGACTATTGAGTTACTAACCACTGGGCCAGATTGGTAACTGTGATAACTGTAAACATGGTACCTTCAGAATTTATCCTGGACTAAAAATAAACCCAGAATTCCTCCTTAGAACTATTCTGCATCTCACTTGATGTGACTAAATGTTTTCCATGTATTTACAAAAAGTATCTTTTAACTCACCAGTATATTTAAGCATGTAGTATGTAAGTAGGAGAAGGGGCAATATAAAAGATGGCCCAGTTCTTAAATTTAGAGCTCATAATATAAGGGTAGAGAAAAATTAATTACACAGAAATATTAGAGAGTAGAATTAAGTATTTTTAATAATATTTTGTTTCCCATATATTCAGAAGTGAAAATATGTGGTAGAAATTGTATTACTATGAGCAAGAGATGGTGCAATTTATCTGAGTTCAACTGGAAAGCATAAAGTAGGAGACAGAATGAGAGTTTACACTTTTTCAAAACATCTTCCCAGATATGAACTAAGGAAGATCAAATTCATAACTGGCAATTAAGTGGTAGGTATTGTAGGTATTGTGTTGCCGGTATGTAAAAATAAATGTAAACTTGTTTTATGAGAATATTTTGGAGAAAATGACATAATGTCCAAGAAAATGTGAATTGCAGCTGTTGTCTATTATAAATAGAAAGGTGGGAGAGGCAAATAGTTAATCAGTTTTGTTTTAACACACCTTCGTGTGTGTGCAATGTACACATTATCATGTCAGGAAAAATGGTAGAATTTTATAAAGCTAGCATACCAAATGAGTGAAACTAACAGAAAAGTTGGGCACCAGGAGAAGGACAAGATGATTGCTGTGCACCTTGTTTTCCAGAGAGGAATTCATGATGAAAAAGAGTTTTGAGTTGAGTCTTGAAGGATAGTTAGTATTAGGGCAACTCAAGGGCATGTGCTCACTGGGAAGGTACTTTGCATTGGCCACTTGAGAGATTCCATAGCACAGGAATTCAGCTCTGCATTTCTCTTATACTAAATATTACTAAGTATCACAATATGAAGTTTTCTATTGCAATACAGAGTTATTTGAAGCTATTCAGAAAATATGATTCCTACTGATGTGATATTCTCAAATGCCTGTTATAACACCTACATTTGGGTCACTTTACTGAGCTAATGTAGACATGTTAGAACTTAGATATGTCATAACTAGTGGTATGAATATAGGGAGTACTCTCTCACCCAAAAATGGACCATTGGTATTGCAGATTGGAAGTGAATAAATGTGTTTTCAAGCTGTATTGGCAAGCATATTACCCTAAACATAGGGTAAAGGGGTTACCCTAACCTTGCTTGATTTTTCAGGCTATAAAATAATTTGTCTTCCAAGTGGTCTGATTAGAAAAAATTAAATACTATCACCTTTTCACTCTAGAGTTTTTGGGGTACAACAATCAACTTTTTGAATTCAATCAGCACAGAACCTTACAAAATAGTGGCCAAACAAATATGCATCTACATTTTGAACCAATGCTTTTCTTCTAAATTGATGCATTCCCCCATATGCATGGGTTTAATACATTAGCACATGAGTGAAGACAATGGGGAAGTTGAACAGTTTAGTTCTCTCCATCATCTTTATTCTTATTTTCTAATCAAGGGTTTTTTATTTATGGCAAGTTATTAAGTTAGTAGTAGAATTGAGAACATCTTTGTCTAAGAGGCAGATTGAAAATCCACTGAAGAATGTCTGTTAAATAATGACTTCCTAGAAATGACAGAAAAGATATAAATGAATAAGTGAATATTTATCCATGGAGGAAAAGTCAGAAGGAAAGGCTCTCTGTGGAAGAGACAATATATACTGGCGAAAGAGAGTCATGAGATCACATTTTTGGATGGAAACCAGAGCAAAGGACATTCATAGGAAATGCTGCCATAAAGGTTAGGAGTTGCATATAAGATATCTTCTACCCAGGGGTGGTAATGGCACCCCTGGGTAGGGTGGTGCCCTACCACCCTACCAGGGGTGGTAATGGCCTTCTACCCAGGGGTGGGAAGGCAGATTGAGGCACCTGACAGGTTGATCAATTGGAATATCTCAGTGAAGCAACCTGACTGGTTGAATTCTAAGTATTTACCTCACCTGGGGCAAGGAAGCCTCAAGGTGGAACCAGCAAGTACAAGACCTTGAGTGGAAGAGAAAACAATTCCCTGAGTGACTGGTGATGCCTGGGTGGGGTGGAAAGCATCCATGCTTGAAATACCCACTGATGAAGGACCTTACTGGTCAGACTATTTCACTACTACAACTGGTATACCACTGTGTCTAATATTTATTCACCATCCTATTTTCTCATATAGCAGTGTCAACAGCAACCAACTTCTACCAAGCAGATTGCACACTTCCACCCAGATCTATTTTATGCCTTTCTCTATCCTCCCCAATGTTCCTAGAAGCTGACCAAAATAGACTGTATCACCCAGGCTTCCTTGTCCTCTGGATTTTTGTTGGGTTAAGCCATTGGAAGAAATTAGCAAAGGAACAGAGGGTTGGAAGAGTGAGAAGTTTGGGTATTTATTTCTCCCTACTGCCTCCTACTTTGATGAGATTCAGGGGCTATACTTCTCTGAGGCTATATATAGCTCCTGTGGATGGTGCCTTTATATTTCACAAGCATCTAGTAACTCCAGTTTCTCTCCTTGATCATTCAGACCTAGATAACAGATTTCTACTCTCTGCTACTTAATTGTCACATCATCACTTGGTGGTACCTGATGTTGCCCACACTTCTGTAAATTGTCCTTTTAAAATATAACATCTCTTGGGGGCACCTGGGTGGCTTACTTGGTTAAGCATCCAGCTCTTGGTTTTGGCTCAGGTCATGATCTCACGGTTTATCAATTTGAGTCCCACATCGGGCTCTACGCTGCCAGTGTGGAATCTGCTTGGGATTCTCTCTCTCTACCTCTTTCTCTGCCCCTTCCTCCCTTTTAAAATAAAATAAAGAGTAAAATAAAATAAAATAGTAAAATAAAATAAAATAAAATACATCATCTTTTTTTCTGAAGGGAGCCTAGTTCATAGAATTATTGGTACTGAGAATATCATTCCCCTATACCTTAAAAGATGGAATTCTGGAATAGAATTGCTCATATTTTTGAATAGCACATACATAATCTCTGTGAAGACACTGATAATCCATGATTATAGTTATTAAAATTATCTCCAGTAATGATATAGAGTGAATTACAGGTGGAGGACAAAGTAAAAGGAGATCAAGTGGTTGAGGTACTTAATTGCTATGGTGATAATGGTGATTACATAGGATGTGATGGAGGGGCAACTGCTTCTAACTGTAGTAAAGAGCTTACAAAAGAAAAAAAAAAAGAAGCTTATGTATTTAACCTCTTAACTCAAGCCATGGACAAAGAATCAGAGAGCTTCTAAGGTGGCCTTAAGGGAAACCCTTCCTTTTTAGTTACAGAGAAAGCTAGGAAAAAAGTCAGATTCAAGGTCTGAATGTATGCATTTCTGGGTTGCAACAGACACAATGAGCTCATATGCCAAATTAAGAGTGTTGGCTGGGGAAAAAATATAATTTGGAATGTTGGATGAAGACATTGGGCACACAAAAATGAATCTGAGAATTTTGAATCCTTGTATCCCTCCAGAAGCAGGTCTTCTCATAATCTGAGTGATCTAGACTTCCTTTGAGAAAAAAAGAAAATTAAAAAAAAAATGGCGAGAGCACTTACAGCACTTAACTCATACATGAATGCCTTCTCGCAGCTCTCTGGCACCACCGTCCATAACCTGTAGTACTATAGGAAGGCAAATTTCAAACAAAGAAGCAAAAGAATGCTCTGGGAAGAGATAACATATGCACTAGAAGAGCTTAAGGATCTTGTCCAATCAGATCACAAAGGCATGGCTCACAGCAAACATACACGGATGGGGGCATATCCTTAAGATTCCATCTTTGCTATATCATCTGAAGTACCTGGGAGTGGCGTTAACTGCTACTTAGTTGGTTACTTAAAGTCTGCATGCAATAGTATATATATGTGATAAACTTTAAATGCTGGTAAAAATTTAACAATACCAGTAATAATGAACTTGAAATTATAAGTATAAGGCAAAATACGATTCACATCAGCAACAAAAGCTATAATGTCTGCAAGAATTAACTTAATAAAAATAATAAGACCTCTTATAAGAAAAGTTTGGAATGTGAAGAAAGTACACAGAAGATAATTTGAATAAATGAAAAGCCCATGTTCTTGGATAGGATGATTAAATATTATTTGTATGTAAATTATCTCTCAATTTAGTCTGTAATTACAATGTGATGCCACTAAAATATCCAGTTAGATTTATTGTTTAACTCAGTAAACTTAATATAAAATTTATATCAAAGAATAAAAGTCCAGGAAGAACTGAGTAAATTTATAAAAGAAAATTAAAGTTTGTGGGAGGATGTGCATAATCATAAGAGAAAGTAAGATGTGATACAAAGCTGGCATAAAATAATGAAACAAAATAGTATGGTTTTCTTAGAAGATCTGAAAAGCAGATCAATGAAACATCATCAGTAGCAGAGACACTGACTTACATATTTGGAAGCATAACATATAATAAGGTGGTAGCAGAAATCGACGGGAGAAGAACCACAAAATCTTAAACAGTTTTGGAAATCTGGTTACTATATGGAGAATAATGACACTGGATCACTACCTAATACCACATACAGAGATGGATTCCAGATTAAATTTCTAAAATTAGAATTCTATAAAAGTAAAAGTTTTAAGGCATTACAAATGTGTAAGAGTACAATGTCTCTGTGATGTACGGTTGATACAGACTTCAAATATAAAAATTTAAAAGCAGAAGCCATAAGGGATAGAAAGATACAGCAATATAGATAAAGGATAATGCATTTGACAAAGTGAAGTTTACTCTAGGAATACAGTGTTGGTTTAACATTCAAAAATCAAACAACATAATTCAACATTAATGGAACAAAAGAGATAAAAATATATGATCTTTTTAATAGACACAGAAAAACATTTGACAAACTTCCAACACATATTCATATGAAAAACTCTCAGTCAACTAGGATTACAAGGGACTTCCTCGATCTGAAAAATCTACAGGTAACATATTCTGTGGTGAAAATGAATGGTTCACTTCCTAAAATTAGGGAACAGAGCAAAGTTGTCTCCTCTCACCACTTGAATTTTCCATTGTACAGAAAGTGCTAATCAGTGCAACAAGCATGCCAAAGATATAAAAGGCATGCAGATTAGAAATGAGAAAGTAAAGCTGTCTTTATTTGTAGATGATTTGACAGTTTATGCAGAAAATCCTAGGGGATATGCCAAAATCTAATAAAAAAAATTTAGCCAAGTCTCTGGATATAAAGTCAAAATAAAAACCAGTTGGATTTCTATGTTATTCCAATGAACAAATAGAAAATAAAATTAATAAACATGATTTACCATAGCATTAAAATTAACAAGTAATTAAGGATAAATTTAATAAAATATGTGCAAAACCAGTACACTGAGAATGGTCTGACATTGCAAAAAGATATTAAAGAAGACTAAAAAATGGAGAGATATTCATGTTCTTAAATCAGAAGATTTAATATTGTTAAGAGGTAAATTTCCTCCAGATTTGTGTATATATTCAACACAATTCTAATCAAAATCTCAGCAAGATTTTGTATAAACTGACAAGCTGATTCTATAATTTATGTGCACACCAAATGGCCTCTAATAGCCAAAACAACATAAAAAAAAATAGAACAAAATCAGAAGACTTACACTACTTGATTTCAAGTTTGTTATAGAGCTACCTTAATCAAGGGTTTGCTTTTTGCTTAAGGACTAACATATAGAGTCAGGAAAAAAATGAGTATATGATAGATATTCCCAATGTTGAGAAGTGAAGCTGTTGAACAAATGGTCCTGAGATGCCTGGATATCCCTCTGGGGAAAAAAATAAACCTTTACTTCACACTATTTATAAGAATTTGATTGAACTGTTTTTCATCAATTGAAATCTGAAAGCTAAAATTATAGAACTCCAAGAAGAAAACATAAGGAAAGTATTTATGAAGTTATAGTAGGGCAATAATTTCATAGAACTATAAAATAAAAGAAAATGATAAATTTGACAATCAAAAATTTAAAATCTGTTTTCTAAAGGTAGCATTAAAATATTTAAAGGCAACCTGTAGATTGGGAAACAATATTTGCAAAACATATCTGTCAAAGAACTTTTGTGTAGAATATATAAAGAACTCTAATGATTCAATAGTAAAAAGTCAAACAATCCAGCAAAAGAAGGATTGATTGATTTGTATAAATATCGCACAAAAGAAGATAGACAGATAGTCATAAATACATGGAAAGATGCTCAGAATCATTAGTCTTCAGGGTAATTAAAATTAAAATCACCATGAGATGCCAGTATATATATACCTACTATATGTAATGAAATTTAAAAATCTAATCAAACCAAGTCTTGGCAAGGATATAGGGAATCTAATACGCTATTTGTCAGCAAGAGTATAAAATAGTACAACCACATTGGAAAACATCTTGGTAGTTTTTTATAACGGTAAACATCCATTTTTCATGTAATAAAGGTCTTTATGAAAAGAGAAATTAAAAGTTTTTTTCACATAAAGACTTGTACAAACATGTTTAAGGTCCTTTTCATAATGATAACTGAAAACTGGAGACAACCTAAATATCCACCATCAGGTGGATGGATAAATAAATTATGGTATACTCATGAAAAAGAAACAAACCACTGATTATTAAAACAACATAGTTGAACCTCTTATGCTAAATGAAGTAAGTCTAGGACAGGCAGAAATATTTGAGGTGATAAAACTCACATCGGTAGGTCACCTGGAACTGGGAATGGTGAGGAGTGACTGAAAATGAGTATGAGGGGACCTTTTGAGTTTATGGACATAGTCTATGTGTTGATGTGTACATTTTTGTCAAAACTCATCACTCTATGCAACAGAGTGGATGTGTTTTATTGTATACAAGTTATACCTGAGTAACTTAGTTATAAAATAAAAAAAGTCATGAACAAACCATAAAGAATAAATGAGTAATTTGATGAAATTAAAATTGTTTTCCCATTCAGTGAAGAACACAATAGACAAAACGTAGAGGGCAAGTAACACAATGGGGTGATATTTACAATATATGAAATTGGCCATAGGTTAGGATCATGTATCTAGAACATACAAGTAGCTCCTACAAATCAATTAGAAAAAGTTAGCAACTAAAAACAAAAACAAAAACAAAAATACAAAACAAAAAATAACCCCCAAAAACAAAGAAAAAAAGATCAAAGAATATGAACAGGAGATTTAGATGAAGTAATCAAAAAAACTGAAATACATATGCAAACATACTCAAATTCATTAGAAAACAGTGAAGTGTATAATAACACACAGACTATGAGATATCATTTTGCACCTACTAGAGCCAGCAGAAATTAGAGATACTGAGTAATCCTAAGTATTAGTGATGGCACGCAGGATCCTTTCTGTACATTTGGTGAGAAAGTGGAAGTAGAATAGCGCAACCAAGCTGGAGAGGAATTGCTGGTCTGTATGGCAATTTATAGACCAAGAGAGGTAAATAACAGTATCCTGCTAAGAATATGATTTCCCATATATTCCCAAGTATATTATCAGGGTTTTTGGTCTGTGTCAAGCATGAGGAAATTAAAAACCATTAAAGTTTCTGTACATTTTCACTCTATCATTCAGTAATTTAACAAGGGCCTTTTTGGTTCCCCTTAAAGCTTTTGCCTTGAATTCAAACCTGTCTAATGTTAGGAACATTATACCTACTCTCTTTTTCTTTTTAAACTTTTATTTTATTTTATTTTATTTTGTTTTATTTTATTTTATTTTAAGAACAAAAGAGAGAGAGGACACAGATACCCATGAGTGGGGGAGGGGCAGGAAAAAAGGGAGAGAGAGAATCTTAAGCAGGCTCCAAGCTCAGCATGAAGCCCAATGAGGGACTCCATCTCATGACAGTGACATCATGACCTGAGCTGAAATCAAGAGGCAGATGCTAAACTGACTGAGTCACCCAGGTGCCCCCTTGTTGTCTCTTTCTTTGTATTGGTCTGGTTTGCCTTGGCTAATATTTTGTTATCAGTTTCAAACCACTTTGTTGTAGGTGTTTCTTTTTCATTCAGTAGTGGTTTATGTTGTATTCTATGACCCAAACCAACAGTTTCTATCAATCAATATATTTAACCCCCTTAGCTGTTTACTTTTAGTGAGGATGACTGATCTGTTTGACCATCGATCTGTCACTTACGAAATCTATTTCAACATTTTTAATTCTGTTTTCATTTATTCTTTGGTGTGTGTGCCCTCATGGAAATGGCAATGTTCTTCTGAGGGAAACAAAGGGTGACTTGAAAAGAAACAAAGGCACTACTGGGTAGAATTTCTCATGGTCATAAGCATGGAAATTCTTTGAAGTTCAATTAAAAACTAACAGAATCCTAATAAAAATAAAAGGTGATTTTTTTTAATAAAATAGAGTTTTAGTTCATATGGAAACATGAAAAAAAACACGGAAATATCTGAAAAGATCTCCCATGAAATAAGAGTAATACTTGAAAGGCATGTATTTTGCCCTAGACCATCTTTTTCAATCCCCTAGTTCTGCTCTCCAGAGGCAACCAATTTAAGGTGTGTGTGTGTGTATGTGTGTGTGTGTGTGTGTGTGTGTGTGTGTGTTATATTTCTAATAAGCTTCCAGTCTCAAAGAACATTTACTGGGGCGCCTGGGTGGCTCAGTTGGTCAAGTGTCTGACTCTTGATTTCAGCTCAGGTCATGATCTCATGGTTGTGAGATTGAGCCCTGCTTTGAGCTCCATGCTGAGCATGGACACTTCTTAAGATTTCCCCCCCAGCCCTCTCTCTCTCTCTTTCTCTTTCCCATTGCCCCTCTCCCCTGCTCATGTGCTCTGTATCTCAAAAGTGATATTTATTTATAATTTTTAGTTTATCATCTTTAACCATTATTAAATAATTTCCTGCTCTTACAAGTATGAATTTAGTTATCTTATACTACCTTTCTCTAGTATCGCCATCCTCCTAAGAAAAAGACAGCCATCTGTGAACTGGGAGGTGGGCTCTAACAAGACATTGAATCCTACAGTGACTTGATCTTGTATTTTCTAGCCTGCATAACTGTGAGAAATAAATTTTTATTGTTTATAAGCCACCCATTCTATGGTGTTTTGTTGTAGTAGCCCCAATAGACTGAGACACCACTACATCAGTTATTCTATCAATTACCATTTTTCCCAATTGCTTTTGCTTCTGAAGACCCTTGTCCTCTTGTGCTGTCCTGACCTGGATCTTTTCTAGGCCTGCCGGTGAGGCTGTCAGCCTAGGATATGTTTTGAAAGGTCTCCTGGTGGAGTCCACAATTTCCTGCTTTGTGCCATCATTTTACTGGAGTGAAGATTTTGCTTTAGGGTTTTTGTTATGTTAGCCAGATTTCACATACCAGTATTAGATGTTTTGTCTCTTGTACTATTCAATTTCTCCTGGTAACATCCTTCTAATTTTCCTGAATGAGATCATACTGATCGTGAGGTTGAGAGTCCCCCAGATGCCAGAATAAGAAAGGACTTGATCTAAGGTTCCAACATCATCATTCTATTTATTTTATTTTTTAAAGTTTATTTATTTATTTTGAGAGAGAGAGAGAGAGAGAGGCAGAGAGAGAGCGGGGGGGGGGGGAGAAAGAGAATCCCAAGCAGGCTCTGCACTGAGCTGAAACCAAGAATAGGACGCTTAGTGACTGAGCTACCCAGACGCCTCCTGACATCATCATTCTTAACATCTTCCCTGATTCACTTCATTTCTGTTGAGAACAATGTTCTGTTGTTGTGCCTGGGGATAAATGTTGGGCTGCCTTTAACTCAAGGAAGGAGAACAGGTTAGAGTAGATGGTGATGGGGTGGAGGTGTCACTTGGTTCAGTTGCTTTATTCACAGAACTTTCATCAGTCCCTTTGTTGGAACCCCATGTCATACCCGCTGCCTAGCATCTGTGCCTCCGCTGAGCCCAAAGGCCCTCCATGCAGGATTCCGAAAGGCCCACCATGTGCCGTGTATGCCCCAACTCCGTGTGTATTCTGCCAGTTCACGTAAACTTCATATCGCTCTGATACTATTTGCTCACATGTTTCTATCCGCTTTTATCTTCCCCAAATCCCTGTATTCTTTAGTGTTTGATGCTGCCCTTTCTCATCACTATTATTGGTTTACTCCTTGTCATACGTACCTCAAAGCTTACATTTCAGTATTTCAGTGGAGATTTTAGAGAACATTAAGTAAGACTTGCTGGGTATGCAATCTTGTACTGGAAATCTATAATGTTTTATTATATGGTGAGGCAATTCCCCTCAAAATACTCTTCCTTTTCTAATTTGTCTTGGCTATTATTTCCTATTATTCATCCACATGGAGTTTAGAATCATTTTGTCAAGTTCAAAGAAAAAAAATCCAATTGGAATTTTAATTGGAAATGTATTAAATTGATTAACTTGGGAATGATTGCTTTTTATTTTTAATTAAATTTCCAAGCACTGTTTTTTAGCTTTGCTAATTATAAATTTCTAAATTTATCGCATTTTTGTCAGAACCTGGTCTCTGCAATTTCTTCTTTTGCAAAGCAGTGTAGTAGTAAATGTATTGTCCTTGGCAATACCTGGCCTAATGCTTCTCAACATACAGGGTCCTGGACCAACAGCATCAGCATAAAGTGGGAACCATTGGAAATACAAATTAAAGGTTAACAACCCAGACCTACCGAATCAGAAAATCTGGGTGTGGGGCTCAGAAAATCCAAACCCAAATAGACTCTGGTGCATGCTGAAGTTTGAGAACCACTGAGCTTAACATCTGACTCGTTATGCAACCTTGAGAGAAATACTTAGCTTAAGTCAAAATACCTTCGTGTGTAAAGTCAAGATATAACTGCATTAACTTTATAGCACAGTGACTAGGAATAAATGAACTAATACATATGAAACATTGAACATATGTCCTGGCATGTTGTGAAAGCAGAATTGATTAATAGTGATCATCATTTACTATATTATCGTAATCATATTTCTATGCAATACAAATCTGAAATTTTCTCTGTCATGAACACTTTTGGCAAACATTCAACGTTAGCTATAAAAGTGATTATGTTTTCCTTTGTTTATGAAATCTTTGCTGTCTTCATCAAAACAGATGTTATAATTTTTAGATCTTTTGTACACTGATTTCTATTTATCAGTTATTTTGCCCATTGGGTCTATACATTTTGTTAAACTTTCCTCAAACTGTTGCATTTGTATAAAATATTTCTTGCAGTTTGAAGATTTGATTGATCCGTATTAATGCCCTATGATACTGCACATAAATGCCTCTTAGTGTATCTTTATTGTGAATTGAATTTGTATTATTATGAAATAATCCTTTGGTTTTGGGGTTTCATTTAATATCATTGCCCTTGTGTTAACTCTGTTTTAATTTACTTAATGTATGTTCACCTGTTCGTTTAATTTCAAGTATTTTCTTATATTTTTAACACTGAAGTGTATTTTATAAGCATCATATAGTTGTTTATGTTTACCAGGTGATCTGTCTATTATCATCACCTGCCCTTGTATTTTTTTTAACTTTTGCTATAGTCATTATGCTTTCTCTTTTCATATGTGCATATTTTGGTTGGTTTTATTCATGACTAGTGGTTACTTTTACACTTTTCAAAACTATTAGTTTTTCAGCATTATTAAAGAAATTACCTTTATGATGACCTCCCATTTAGAGGTTATGAATATATATATTCATATAAATATATATGAATATAAATACATATTCATTTATGTATTCATATGAATATATATTTATATAATATATATGGATATATATATATATATTATATATGGATATCCATATATATATTTAAATGTTTATTTTTGAGACTGTGAGCGGGCAAGGGGCAGGGAGAGAGGGAGACACAGAATTGGAAGCCAGCTCCAGGCTCTGAGCCCTCAGAACAGAGCCTAATGTGGGGCTGGAACACACACACCCCGAGATCATGACCTGAGCAGAAGACAGACACTTAATCGATTGAGCCACCCAGGCACCCCTGAAAAAATATTTTTAATGTTCTCATGCCGTCATATTTAGTATATAATTTTTACACTGCTATTGGATAAATCTTGTACTCCCTCAATTTATATATTAAGGCCCTAACCCTTAATGTGACTATATTTGGAGATAAGACATTTAAGAAATAATTAAGGTTAGGGAAGTCTTGGTGGCCCAGTCAGTTAAGCTTCCAACTCTTGGTTTCATCTCAGGTCATGATCTCATGGTTTGTAAGTTCAAAACTCACATTGGGCTCTGCACTGATGGTGTGGAGCCTGCTTAGGATTCTCTCTCTCCCTCTCTCTCTGCCCCTCCCCTGCTTGTGCTCTCTCTCTTTCTCTCAAAATAAATAAATAAACTTTAAACAATTAAAAAAAAACACAATTAAGGTTCAGTGAGGTCATAGGACAGGGTCCCAATCCAATAGGATTGGTGGCCTTATAAGAGGAAGAGAAAGAGAGATCCCTGTCTCCATGTGCATGCACCAAAGGAAAGCCATGGGAGCACACAGTGAGAGTGCAGCCAGCTGCAAGCCAGAAGAGAGCCATCACGAGAAAAGACCTGGCTGGCACCCTCATCTCAGACTTTCAACTTCCAGATCTGTGAGAAGACACATATCTGTTGTTTAAGCCACCAAATCTATGGTATTTCGTTATGGCAGCCTCAGAAGATGAATAGATACACCAATCATTATTAATTATCTTTTGTGTATTGTGTACCTTGTTTCTAGGGAAGTTGTTGATATTTGGACTCTGTTTTATAATTGTTTATTATCCTTGACTTAATTTCATTTCAATGGCTTTATCATTAGTATTAGGGTTCTGTAGAGAAATACAACCAATAGGGTAGTCTACAGATGCAGATATACACATTAACATAGATATGTAGAAATATAAAAACAGATTTAATATGAGGGGTTGGCTCATGTGGTTATGGGGGCTGAGAAGTCCCATGATCTGTTGTCTGCAAGCTACAGTCCCAAGAAAGCCAGTGGTGTTGTTCCAATCAAACCTGAAAGCCTGAGAACGAATAGCACCAACGTCTAAGGGCAGGAGAAGATAAATGTTCCAGCTCAAGCAGAGAGAAAATCCACCTTCCTGCCTTTTTATTCTATTAAGGCCTTCAATGGAGTGGATGTTGTGCACTTACATGGATGACAGTGACCTTCACTCAGTCTGCAGATTCAAATGTTAATCTTTTCTGGAAACAACCTCACAGACACACCCAGAAATAATATCTGGAAATCCTTCAGCCCAGTCAAGCTGACACATAAAATTAACCATCACAGCATTATTTCCTCTTTTTTTTTCCTTTCTCTTTTTTCAATTATCATTGTAAGTTGTATTATATCTCCAAGTTATTTTTTTCTCCTTTAGGAGGGTATATGAATATCTGAGAAGATCCTCATAAGTGAAAGACAACTTGGGCAAGTATAAAATTCTTGTTTTTCAAATTTTCTCATCAAACCTACATTGCACATTTATACCCCTGACCCCTCAGCATTCTGCTTTGCAGATGTGAGTTTGGGAGGCAACATAAATTTCATTCCTTTGAAAATTGCCTGATTACTTTTTCAGTTTCATACTTTCAGTTTTGTAATTCCCGTTAAAATTGTCAGATGTGGATCTAAATGTGGTTTCCCTTTCATTGATTTTGCCCGAAAACCTGTGGATCTTTCAGTTTGTACATACTTTCTGGAACTAAAGAAAGACATCTTCCAGTACGTCTTTGATATTTTCCTCTGCTTTCATTGTTCTTTTCTCTTCTTTAGGAACACTTTTTACCTGCATATTTCTCACCCATTTTGGATTCTCTAGAGTTATAATCTATTTTAGGACTTTGGTCTTTGATATCTGTGATAGTTTCTCAAGTTTTTCTTCCAAGTCAATGATTGGATTTCTTGTCATTTAAGATAAATTATTTTATTTACATGATCCACCAAGCTTTTGAATTTTATTGTTTTCCTTATGTGTCTTAATTATCTTATCAATGTTTCTTTCATTTTGTTTTGTAGAATTTGTACCTTAGCCTGGCAGGCTTCCCCTGATGAACCTCTGCCTAAGACGCATTTTTACATCTGATTGAGAAAGCCAATATCTGGATTCCATAAGAGATCATTTCCAGAGGTTTTGCGTCTACGTCCCTTTCCCTTTTTCTATTTTTTTTTCCCTGTTTGCTCATCTTTGAACAGTTGGGGCGTAGCCACATATTTTAGAGGTAGCTATAAATATACATTGTTTCAGATTTCTCTTGGCTTACTCTGAACATTTCCTACCCCAGTTTCTACTTTCGATCAGGCACTTTACTGAAGATTTCTGCTACAGAATCTGAATGTGCTCCCACCCATGATGGTTTAGTGATATTCCAAATTGGAAGGCTGATTTAAAAAAATGGGATTGGAAATGTACGCATTAATCCAGGTTCTTCTGACATTTCCCCTGACTCAGTCCCCTGTGACATGTGATTTTCTACTTATGGAGAACATTATTCCTCATGCTAAAATGTGCACACATAAATGCTTAAATGTGATCTAAGAATTTCTGACTGCCAAGTGGAAATAAAAATTGAGGGGTGGGAGGCAGTGTCCTGAATGCCTGAAAAATCAGGACCTGTGCTGAAAAGCAACAATTATGCAGTTCTCTCTCTTTTCATCAGAGTCTTGGCCCTATAAAGGCTGAAGGATGAGGTGACTTCCTGTCTTTATACAGGTGATTTTTCTTTCACAATTTAAAGCTTGCCATGCCCTGAGGTGAAGTCTGGGCAGGTTTTCCCTGATGTCAACATTTTAAAAGGGAAAAGTGGGGTCCAGAGAGGTCACCTAACATCATCAAGGTCACACAGCTAACGGTAGAATTGAGGGAGAACATCAGGTCTTTAGTCTCAGCACACTCTTCCTTAGCAGAACACCATGCTGTCTTTCTTCGGACAAGTTTGTTCACTGATAGTTCTAAGGAAATCTGATGATCTGAGGATTTCCCAACAGCACTGAAGAGCATTTACTTTGGAAGAAAATAACATATAACATTCCCGTCCTGAATCTTATATAAAATAGCAGCATGATTCAATTAATGATTTCCCACATGTCATTTATCAACTGAAACTTCATTGCAGTGGATGTTTACCTCCTCCTAATGCCTTCCTTAATTATACTGCCTCATGTAAGTTTCTCCTATTCTGACCTCTTTTTATCCATATTGTTTTTACTCTTCATTACACTCCACTGTTTGCTTTGGGTTCTTTCTTGGACCTTGTCTCCCAAATGGCACCCAACATTCTTGTTGGCAAAGACCGTGTTTTATCCACTTCTTCTCCCATGCCATTTAGCATAAAACTAGGTTCACAGGAAGTGTTTATAAGTAGCCTAGTCTAGGTACAATGCTAAAATAGCACATTTCTCAGGAGACTACTTACAGGAAAATTAAAATTTAATTAATTATCTAATAGTATCTGCATTTCTTTTAAGCAGGCACAAAATAGCTTTCGTTTACCTTTTTTGTTTCCTCCCTTACATAGGCAGTTCTTCATGGATATTAAGATGTCTTGTTCAGCAAACATTTCATGAGGGTTTCCTATATGCTGGGCACTATGCCACCCCTTTGGGAAAAATAAACGAAGAAAATACAGTCTCTGTTGCAAACACTCACTGTCTGATGAGCAAAACAGACATGTATGTAAATTATCTCAGTCAAAGGTGGGAAATGCTCCAATAAAGTTATTCACTAGAGGAGAAGGCGTCAACTAATTTACCTTGAGGGAGTGTCAAGCTCTCTAGCTCCTTCTTTTCAGAATAAAATCCAGCAGGAGAGCCCAATTCCAAAGTACCAATAAAACCATAGTTCTCTAGGGACCTGAATATATTGAACAAACCTCACCTAATCCTGTCAATGGTGCTATTTGGGATTCTGAGGGCACTGGGATCTCAAAAGGACACCAGTAGACCATGACCAACAATAAGAAATAATGAACATTTTTACAATGATGAAAAAATAAATCCCTTTCCTGTGTCCTTCTAAATTTACTTTGACTAGCTATTGAACAGGCATTTCATAGATTCAATACATCACAACATATTAAGTGCTGCTCAGCTCCTGCCATTTCTGCTGCCCTGCTGTGGACCGTCTCTTTCTGTTTGCATCTTGCCCATCCTCTGTGCATATAAACTAAGCATCTCCATTTCTGCTCTCAAAGTGTACCATGCCATACAACCGAGATTTCAAGAACAAATATCAACAGTGGCAAAGCCAAACATATCTTGTCAAGAGAGTGCCACTGCAGTGTAAAGATTGATTTGTCGAGGGAGGTCTTGCATATAAGTAGATGTGAAGGCAAGGACTGAGGTTAACAAGTTTCCACTGAGGGAGTTTATTTATAACAAAATAACAAAAGGACAGTTCTGCCTCTGCCAATTCCTTTCCATCCCTTCCTGTATCCATCGCCACAGCGGTTTTATTCATACCACCCATCAGCCTCTTCCGCACAAATCCAGGTAAAGCTCTGGACAAAAAGTTTGCTCTCAGGACTTATATATGATCACTTCAAGCCAGTCATCACTATTTGGAGATGCTCTCTGTGCCCAGCTCAGTGCTTAGATGCACAGAAGGAATAAAAGAATGAGTAGACTGAATTTGACATGTGAGGTGTTCACAGAGATCAGAACCACAGACATCACACAAAAGAAAGTGAGTGATCAAAAGTTAGTTGCATAAATTCTAAAAAGATTTTTTATGTTTATTTATTTTAGAGACAGAGAGATAGAGCACAAGCAGCAGAGAGGCAGAGAGAGCCGGAGACAGAATTTGAAGCAGGCTGCAGGGTCTGAGTTGTCAGCACAGAGCCCGATGCGGGTCGCAAACCCACAAACCATGAGATCATGACCTGAACCGAAGTTAGACACTCAACTGACAGAACCACCCAGGCGTCCCAGTTGCATAAATTCTAAACACTGAGTGTTGGAGGTCAGAGAACGGAGACATTATTTTAGCCTAAAGCATTCTGGCACAGCTCAATAGAAGAGGTGATGACTGAGTTGGTACTTGAGGAAGGGGTAAATTGGGAGCAGATTGTGGTCAGTCACATGGTTACACATGGATGGTAACTGTGTCATCATCTTCCATTTCAGTAGACTGACAGAATCAGTGCCAGGGCCAGATGGCTGGAGGCATAGAGAGAGTAGACAAACATGGAAATTTGGGTACCCACACACTCAGCAAATATTTATTTCATAACCTGGGAACTAGGGACCCAATATTGTAAAGAATCTAGTTTCTATCCAAAAGAAGCTGACATCTTAGAGGAGAATACAGATAGTGATAATCACATAGGCAATTATAAGAGATCATGAAAACTATAATGTCATGGGGGCACAAAGGAGGGACATCTAACTTGGACTTGGACAATAGGGAAGGATTTCCTCAGGAGTTAATGTCTGAGCTGAGAGTGTGGGGAATAGGAAGAAAAGCTACACTGATTCAATACTTCTGGCTTCTAGAGGCCAAAACCCCCAATTCTGCAATTACACACTTTGTCTTGCATACACTGTTCTTAGGAAGCTCCTCTTCTAAAATTACTCTCTTCAAAATGGCAGCAGGTCATGACCAGGTCTAGAATCAGTCAAACCAAAAAGAGCAGTTGACCTATTGTATTCAAGAGCAGGATGCTATTGTCATACAACAATAGATTTTCAAGTCATTAGAGAAAAAAATCCTCAACCAGCTCAGGGACAACTAACTCAGAATATCAAAATCATTGTTTGGATAGAATTATGGCTGGACACTTTTACACTGTTCCCCAGGGGGGAAAAAGAAAGAGAGAAAGAGAGAGGGTGGAGGTTCTTAACCCTAAGAAAAGATTGCCCTCTAAGCCTGGTCCCCCTCTATTTTTCTTCACCTGAAGATTGATGTCAGTTATGGCCAATTAACTCAAAAATCTGTCCTTGGACATAAGCGGAATGAGGGAAATATGTGGACAGCATATTTCCCAGTCATGGATTTTATTTTATTTTTATTTTAAAGTTTATTTATTTTGAGAGAGAGGGAGAAAGAGAGAGAGAGAGGAGGGGCAGAGAGAAGGGGAGAGAGGATCCCAAGCAGGCTCTGCACTGTCAGAGGGGAGCCTGACATGGGCTCAAACTCCATGACCTGAGCCCAAACCAAGAGTCAGACACTTAACTGACTGAGGCACCCAGGTGACCCTATTTCCCAGTCATGGATTTTAAGATAGCATAGTGGAAGAGAACAAACTAAGGTATAAACTGTTGCAGAATGGCCCTTTGGGCATTGCCCTAAGACATGCTCCCACCCTCCTCCTCATCTCCAGCTCAGTTTTCCCCAATCTGGGAGGTACCAGCATTGCCATTTATTTATTTATTTATTTATTTATTTATTTATTCTTTTTTTTTTTTTTAAACCCTCTCCCCCGCCCCCATCAACCCTCAGTTTGTTCTCTGTATTTAAGAGTCTCTTCTGGTTTGACTCCCTCCCTCTCTGTGGGTAACTATATTTTCTGCTTCCCTCCCCTCATGGTCTTCTGTTAAGTTTCTCAAGTTCCACATAATGGTGAAAACATATGATACCTGTCTTTGATTTATTTCACTTAGCATAATACCCTCCAATCCCAGCATTGCCTTTTAAATTCTGCTTCCTCGGGGCGCCTGGGTGGCGCAGTCGGTTAAGCGTCCGACTTCAGCCAGGTCACGATCTCGCGGTCCGTGAGTTCGAGCCCCGCGTCGGGCTCTGGGCTGATGGCTCAGAGCCTGGAGCCTGTTTCTGATTCTGTGTCTCCCTCTCTCTCTGCCCCTCCCCCGTTCATGCTCTGTCTCTCTCTGTCCCAAAAATAAATAAAAAACGTTGGAAAAAAAAATTTAAATTCTGCTTCCTCTAAAGAACCAACTCATGGCCCTTATCCTTCCTCCAGCTCCAACCTCCTCCAGCTCTACTCTGCACCAACATGTCTGGCTTCCCCAAGGCTAGGCCTTGTTTCTTCTACTGACTTACTTAAGCACCCAAAACTCGGTTCTGACCAAAGTTTGCCCACCTGGAATCTTATGCTGTCTTCTGGACTAGCAATGCCATCCTGCAGTGCTTTCTTCATATCTGATAACTTCCGGTGTTTGGAATGGCCATCATTAATGACTCGAAAAGTGAAGAATTAATTGGTGAAGCAGCATGTTTTAGAGGGTTTTTTTTTTCTTAAGGTTTTTAGTATTTACTGACACCCAAAGAGATTAAACCACACTGGATGATAGGAAGCTCATGATGAAGAAAAGAATGGATCTATGGAAAGCATTCAAGTGAAATTTAGCCAAAAATTTGGAGAAGAGAATGGTAATTTTTTAAAAACTGTGTGCATATATATGTATATATATACATGATATATTACAAATCATATATTAAGTCCTGTTGACCAGTCGCCATTGTGGAAATATCTATCATACATAAAGAACATTTCCCCGAAATGTGTTAAAAATAAATACTTAAACATATTTTCAAAAATAGTTTAATGATTTTGATGATTCTGTTAAAACATGTTTTGTTTCTTTTTTTTCAATTTTTTATTTTTATTAATTTTTTTTTTTGAGAGAGAGAGAGACAGAGTGTGAGTGGGGGAGGGGCAGAGAGACAGAGACAGAATCTGAAGCAGGCTCCAGACTCTGAGCTGTCAGCACAGAGCCCAATGTGGAACTCCAACCCATGAACCGTGAAATCATGACCTAAGCCGAAGTCAGAGGCTTAGCCGACTGAGCCACCCAGGTGCCCCTAAAACATGTTTTATTTCTTTGATTTCTTAAACAGAATATACAAAATATTTATCAAAGCAATGAATGTGCTCTATTTCATACAGTTTGCAATTGGCTTCTAAAATTAATGACCCAAGAGCTGTGCCTTTGGAGTTCTTGTGCAAATTTTTAATTTTTCTTTTTTTTTTTACTCTGAGGTTATTGGCAGCACCTTCTGCTTTGGGTGTGATTTCACTGAGCTGTCTTTTCCCTTCAGTACGATGATCTTAATCTGCTTTGGACTTGGAGAGTTAAATGTTGCCCTTTGTAAGTGTCTGTGGGTCATGATGACCATGCTTAGGAGCTAAGATTTGATACCTGATTCCAGAAATTTCTATTTAAGCCAATAAGCCACCTTTCTGTTTAATAATGGATTTTTATTTCTGTTTTAAAGTTCTAGGGTGCCAGAAGATTGACATCAGAACAATGGGCCATTACTATTTTCAATGTTATAACATGAAGATTTATGGATTTACAAGAGATACAAAGTTATAAAATCTGGAGCCAAAAGGGACCTAAATCTTTTTTTTTTAAATTCTTCAATGTTTCATTTATTTTTGAGAGCAAGAGAGAGATGGAGTGTGAGTGGGGGAGGTGCAGAGAGAGGGAGACACAGAATCTGAAGCAGGCTGCAGTCTCTGAGCTGTCAGCACAGAGCCCGACACGGGGCTCGAACCCACGAACTGTGAGATCATGACTTGAGCCGAAGTCTGACGCTCAACCAACTGAGCCAACCAGTCACCACCAAAAGGGATGTAAATCTTAAAGGAGTCACCCATCTTCTTAGAGTTCAATTATCCCCAGCATATAAAATGAAAACGAAACAGAAGCCAACAGTGATTTAGTGACAGGGTTGTGTGAAATGTATAGAGAATAAAACTCTAAGTTGCCTTAAAAAAAAATCTATTTATTTTTGAGAGTGATAGAGGCAGTGTGAGCAGGAGAGGGGCAGAGAGAGAGGGAGAGAGAGAGAATCCCAAGCAGGCTCCACTCTGTCAGCACAGCACTTGACGTGGGGCTCAAATTCATAAACCGTGAGATCATGACCTGAGCCAAAATCAACAGTTGGTTGCTTAACTGACTGAGCCACCCAGGTACCCCTTAAGTTGCTTTTTCAAATAACTATCCATTTTCCATTCTGAGCCTTGTGGACTGATGAGCAAATTTAGTTTTGACAGTGGGGCCATTTGGGCTGTGTTTATCTTTTCCAAGGTTCTGAAAATGATTGTTTCAACAGAAGGAATGCCAAGCAAGAGAAGGTGATCTAAATCTGTATTTGGTTGTAAAGGTATTGGAGTATAATTCATTTCGGGCAAATCTGGAGCTAGTTTGAGCTCAACATAAGCGGGTACAGAAACATCTTGTTCTCCCATTAATGAACTTTTGGAGTACAAGATTACTATACTTGAGTTCACTAGTACATAGAGACTTTAGTCCATGAGAAAGTTCAGCTTTTGAGTTAGAGCTAATTCTGGATAATATCTCACTTACTCTTGCTGATAACCACCCATACTCCACAAGTCATCACAAATTTTCAAAAAGAAAGGGTGGGGAGGGAGAAAAAGAGAGGAAGACATGGATTTTGATGTTTGAAACCACTTCCTTTGTTTCATATTGGACTGAGATCTCTTCCTTCCTACCTACCTTTCATCTTTAAAAACCATCCAATGAACACAGAACACTGTTAGATACTAAGATTATTGCCCTGGACAAAACACACATCATCCTGCCCTCATAGAGCTTACCGTTGAGTTCACTTCCTTCTCATTCCACCACTGAAATTCTGCCTATGGCTTACTGGCACCTTGCTGAGAAATTTTCACAGGAAATTCCAAAATATCAGTAAAGCAGAAATATAAGTAGATTATTGCCACTGAATTTGATGCCTTTTTTTAACTTTTAACTTTTTTTTTTTTTTTCACAATCTCCTGATCACCTGCATTTACTGACAAGCTACTTTTGGGGGAAAGGGCATAGGAACAGATGAATTCATATTATTTCCCTTAGACAGTTCCAAATCTCCCAAGGGTGAAGAGATTCTTCCACATGATATAGATCATAAACCAAAGGCAGAATTTCCATATGACTTTATTACCTTGGTAGGCCCCATATTACCTTATTAGGCCCCAGTTCTTTGCTTTTTATTATTCATGCATGCATTCATTCATGCAATCACTCAAAGAACATGAATTAAACACCCATTAAAGACAAAGTACTTATATGCATAAAATGTTTTGAATGATAGGAACCAAGTCAAAGGCAGCACTGAAGAGACCCTACAGTCTTCATAAACTACTTTCAGGCATTTTACAACAAAAGGCCTGGCCTATGTCACTTGCCCAGGAGGCCCTAACTTCCATCAGGCCAGGTTTTACTTAAATTTTAACTTGAGTTAGCGATTTTCTTTATCTCCTCCTTTACCACATACCACGTCCTCCCCTCCACCCCTGAAATAAAACATATATAGAATCTCTCAGGTCAAGTACAGACACCAAGAAGTGCACATTTGGGTAATTCCTGATCCTGTTCTTGGGTCTGGTAGTCATGAATAGTTTTTCAGGAACCAATGGGAACCTGTATTTTCATCATTTTCATCTCCTATCATCATAAATAGTTCCAGAAATGCTTAAGAGAGACATAGCAAGGTTTAAGTTTTGTGATTTTTTTTCTTAGCTTGCTAATTTTTACAACTAAAATAAAACGAAGTCTGAGCAAAGTTTATACTGATTTTTTCAAACAGTATTATCACCCTTATACATCCTAATTTTTCAATTCTAATTGGACACAAATAAGTCAACAATTAAGCTTTCATTTTTAACTTTTTAAATGTTTATTTATTTTTTGAGATGGGGGGGAAGGGCAGAGAAAGATGGAGACACAGAATCCAAAGCAGGCTCCAGGTTCTGAGCTGTCAGCATAGAGCCTGATGTCAGGCTCGAACCCACGAGCCATGTGATCATGACCTGAGCTGAAGTTGGATGGTTAATCGACTGAGCCACCCAGGCACCCCAACAATGAAGCTTTCCGACAACTTTTCTACCTTCTTACGAGACTGGAAAAATAACTACTGCCCTTCTCTTTTTCTTCTCACAGACCCCTCTCCATGGAAAGACTTGCAACCAGTTATATGCTTCAGGCCTCCTGACTTTGTCTGGGACCTGCCGGTCTCTTGGATTGGTCGTCAGGGCAATGGGCTTCCATCTGATTTCTTTTCCCCTATAAGATGTTCTTTTCCCTATAGAGGGAAGAACCCCGCTTTGGCCTCTCCATTCATAATAGATGGCTAATGAGGTCTAGGCATGCCTATGGACACAGCTGACTCCAATTAATAGTGATTGGAATACTAATTTCCATTTGGGTCCTCAAGCTATTGCCATTTCTTTCAACACAGTTTACCAGAAACTGTTTATTAATCACTGTTTCCAAATGACTAATGATGCTGATGATTTTAGTCTTGTTTTGGCTAATGATTCTTGTGTTTATTCTCCAGTAGATTAAAACTTGAGGGAGGGTGGTGTAATTGTTACCTCTAAGTTCTCTCAGATACAGTCAAATCTAAAATAACCATTACCTTAAGTTAATGCCTTTTTTTTTGTACTTGGCTTTTAAAGGGACATAATTTACCCCAGAAAAACTGAAAGGCAGATTTGTTAAAATAAAAAAAATTACTCTGTATTTAGTTTAATTTCTTATCTCTCTGAGCTGAGATCAAGGAGGGGTGTCAGTGGTTTGATGGTAAAACAAAATAAAGAAAATTCTGTATTCACCTTAAAAATTGGGAGAGTAAATTGACTAATGAAATGCAATAGGGTGTCTGGGTAGTGTTGAAGGCCTATCAGAAGTGTGTATCTTATATTTAAAGGGAAGCCAGTTATTAAGAAGTTGATATGAATCTTGCTAGTAATTACAATGCACTTTCCTCTGTTCCCTTTCTCTTTCTTGAGGCTATAACCAGTCTTCTGAATTCTACTTTTAACTTCTACCTGTGGGGTATGCATGTGTTTTGTGTATATATGTTGTCACTACATACATATGTAGCCCTAAACTAAATATTGCTTAATTTGCTCGGCTTTGAGTTTTAAAACATATTGAATGAGTTCTTCTGTGACTTAATTTTGTTCTATATTATATTTATTAGCTACATCCATGGTATTGTTTAGAGATGTAATGCATTTATTTCCACTTACTGTATAGCTTTTGGTTTTGCTATTACAAAAATGCTGTATGGCCATTCTCATGCATATCTCTTGGTATGTGTGTAATTTCTCTGAGTTACTCACCTAAGAAGGAAATTGTTTGCTCATAGAGTAGACACAACTTTAAAGATAATGCCAAGTTGTTTCCCAAATTGGTAGTAGAAATTTATACTCCCTCTAGCAATAGTTTTCTAGAACAATTTCAGTTGCTTAGATATAGGCACTAAAAAAGGCAGAAGTATAGGTTTAGCCAGATTGAGCATTTGCCCAATGAATATGATAACAGGGGAAAGGGAATTAAGATTTTATTAAAGGAGTGATCACAATAAAGTTCCATGGAAGCTAAGCTGGATAGAGTATAAAGTAAAGATCTGAGTGCAAGATGTGTAAGATAGGAGCGATATGGAATCCATGAATTACAGGTCTCTTAGCTGCACTAGAGAAGTAGGTGGTCTAGGGTACTTCTACCCTTGCACAGAGAGCCAAATACAAATCATAAAAGCCTTCAGACAAAGGGAGAACAGGGTTTGTGGATAGCATTGGGAAGAGGGAGAAAAAAACTCCTTGGACCTGTTCAGATACATATTTTTACTCTTTCATCAAAAACTGCTTTGAAGAAGTACAAAAACAGTGAAATCTAATGAATTAAACTTTGGCATTCAAGTGTATTTGAATGGTTCTAGACCACAGTGTGTGTATGTGTAGGGGGGAGGGGTGTCATTATGAGTATAAACCCATTAAGAATACATAACTATGTACGTGAAACAAGAACAACAACAACAACATCAAAACAAAAACAAAAACAGAGAGTGTTTAAGTAGATTGAGGAAAGTCAGTCAACTCACAGACTGATAAATCAAAATGCAAAATCGGGCCCATCAGCTCTACTACAAAGGGTCGTATGAAGTTGTATGCCTGGAGTTGTGACTCAAGCATTTTTGGATAGGCTTTTGGGGGGAAGTTTCAGAATTTCATTGTTTTGTGTTCCTCTGCAGTCTGTCTCTTGAGAACAAGCACAATCTTCCATAAATTCTCCAATTTACATGTCATTTCAGGAAGCCCCAGAGTCTCAGAAGCTCCATCTTGGCATCTCATCTGGGCTCAGGGCAGAGGCACCACATAGGGAGCTATGTAAGTTCTGTACTGTAGGGAGGACCCAGGCTG
The DNA here is from genome assembly GCF_022079265.1 of Lynx rufus. Taxonomy (NCBI): domain Eukaryota; kingdom Metazoa; phylum Chordata; class Mammalia; order Carnivora; family Felidae; genus Lynx; species Lynx rufus. The sequence goes on along the minus strand of NW_025814837.1, from coordinate 4,508,907 downwards.
GGGAGAAAGGAGAAACAGAAGTCTTGTTGACTCTCCCACTCACCAAGCTGCGTGCTGATGAGCAACTGTGTTCAAAGATGGAGAAAGGAGCCTGAAGAAGATACTTGTTTTGTAATTCTCAAAAATATGTGCTTGGGGGCAAACCCAGGTTATATATCTTATTATAGATAGTCTCAGTAGTTAACTGAATCATTCCACATTAGCTTCTTTTTCAATAAGTTCCTCATTACAAAATGAACAGATACAGGGGTGCCTGGGTGGCTCAGTCGGTTAAGTGCCAACTCTTGATTTTGGCTCAGGTAGTGATCTCAAGGTTGTGAGATCGAACTCCTCCCTCTCCCACTGCCTCTTCCCTGCCTGGGGGTGAGCACTCTGTCTCAAAAATAAATTTTAAAAAAGTTAACAAATACAAGCCCCACTTTAAAAAATGTTTATTTATTTTGAGAGAGAGAGAGAGAGAGAGAGAGAGAGAGAGCATGAACAGGGGGAGGGGCAGAATGAGAGGGAAACACAGAATCTGAAGCAGGATCCAGGCTCTGAGCTGTCAGCACAGAGCCCGACTCTGGGTTCAAACTCACAAATCATGAGATCATGTCCTGAGCCGAAATGAAGAGTCAGATGCTTAACCAGCTGAGCCACCCAGGTGCTCCCAATACAAGTCCCCTTTGTCAACTATATTGTCCTCCTTGGCTGTGTTTGCTAGTGCCTGGAGGGCATGAATACTTGTATCTTCCCTAGCACACTGCAGTGTTGTTCTACAGTAAGATAATCAATATTTGATGTTTGATTGATTACTGATGGGTAAAAGAATTTAAAAATATAAGCGATTGTTTAACAGAATGTAGAGGTACCAATGTTCTGTATTTTATTTAAGCTTTTCCTCTGGAGAAGAGGTAGTTACAGCCCCAGGCTGAAACGAATGAGCTGCACCCAGCTACTACATTGCATCTCTAAGGTTCCTTGCTAGGATTGAGTTTCAGGGGTTGGAAAACAGTAATTTGGAAACTAAAGAGGGCTATGACCAGCAAGTGAGGCAGACAGAATCATGCCATTGAAGAGAACCAGAAAGGTTTAATCCAGTTTCCTCCAGACACTAAAGTGCACTCTACAAGGGTTTTCTAGAGATTAAGAGTGACGGAAACAGAATCGGAGATATTCAGGGAGATAAATTAGTGGGAGAGATTTATTGATGAAGCATGTGTAGAACTAAATCTGGAAGTTAAAACAGCAGAAAATGAGGTCCAGGAGAGGAAATTGAGGGAAGAGACAGCATGTGTCAGGGGAGGGGGAGCACGTGGGGAACATGAAAAGGAGGCAGAGCTGTGGTAAGAGTCACAGTATGGAAGTGAGTTAAAACCAGAGTGATTTGAAAAACCACTCCTCTGGGACCTGGAGACATACACCTGGGTCTTGACATCAGGAATGAGATATAGATCTCATAAATAATCCTGGGGGGAATATACACCTATATATGCCTTTATCTCATTCTCTCAAGTTGAATTTCTAACATTGTAGGTGCCCAATGAATGTCCAAAGGAATGAGTAGTCACAAGACGGTCTGTTTGTAGGTCACGTGGATGTGGAAGTCAGGGTGCAGGGTTAACTCTAAGACTCTCTGCATGCTTATTCTCAAAAACTTGATGCAATGTTTAGATTATAACAGTAATGAGAAAAGAAGATCAATTATATTAGAATATACCATGTTCCTATTTCATTTTATCATTTAGTTTTTATTCAAAGCATTTTCAGCTCTTTTCGATCCGTGGAACTGACATCTTAGTGAGAGAAGTGAGGCCTGGGGTCCTGGAGAAGAGAAAAAAATGTGGACCAAACTGTGTGTCAGATGGGTGCATGACTGACTCTGCTGTGGAATTTTTGTTTCAATTATCTATTTCTGCATAAGAAGTTACTCCAAAACTTCATGGCTTAAAAAGTGTGGAGTCACTCCTGCGGTTGCAATTAGATGGCTGCTGGGACAGTAGAAAGATCCAAGATGACCTCTCTCACATTTGTGGGACCTTGGCACTAGGATTTTATCTCCATGCGTGGGTCTAATCTCTCAGTGACCCAGGTCTGCCCTCACTACAAGATGACAACACCATTCCAAGAGTGGAAGCTGTAGCTGCTTACATTCCAGATTCCACAACTCACATAAACTCATTCCATCCCATTTGACTGGACAAAACAAGTTACAGGGCGAGGCCAGGATGATGGCTGGGTAAACAGACTCTACATCTAATGGCAACAGTTACAAAACACTATGGTCAGGATTTCCAATCTACCGCAATTGTCACCTAAACACCTAAACTGTTATATTTTTAAAATACAAATATTGAAACTGATGATGCCTAATGTGTCTTCTATTTCCAAAATAAAAAAAAATTGAAGGTTAATTCTTTATTTATTTCTGAGGCAATAGAGATTGAGGATCTCAAACTCACTCAGGACCACATGACAGGTGAATGGTCCACGAAGCACAAGCACTCTCTTTCTCGAGAGTCTGTGGCTTTGCCCCATTCTTTTCCAGCTTTATTGAGGTATATGACAAATAAAATTATCACATCCATCACCTCATGCAGTAACTTTCTTTTTTTTTTTTTTTTTCTGTGAGAACACTTAAGTTCTACTCAGCACATTTCAATTATGTAATACAGGATTGTGATTTCTGGTCACCATGTTATACATTAGGCCCTCAGACCTTATTCATCTTCAAATGGAAAGTTTGTGCCCTTTTACTAACCTCTCTCCATTTTCCCCACTCCCCAGCTACCAGGCAACCACCATTCTACTTTCTATTCTCGGTTTCTACAAGTCTGATTTTTTAAAAAATTTTTCACATAAGTGATACCATGCAATATTTGTCTTTCTTTGTCTTTCTTCATACCATGCAATATTTGTTAGGTGTAAGACAAAGATGTCTTACAATCTTGACATCACCAACACAAATGTTTTTTTTTTAATTAATATTTATTTATTTTTGAGAAAGAGAGAGAGAGTGCAAGGGAGGGGCAGAGAGAGAGGAAGACACAGATTCTGAAGCAGGCTCCAGGCTCTGAGCTGTCAGCACAGAGCTCCATGTGGGGCCCGAACCCACCAACCTTGACATCATGACCTGAGCTGAAGTCGGATGCCTAACCTACTGAGCCACGCAGGAGCCCCAACACAAATGCTTTTTGATCAAAACATTGAGATCCATTAACATTCGTGTCTCCTCTTAGCTTCACTCTAGACCAACTAAAAGAGAATCTTGAAGGGTACAGCTCAAACTTTGGCATTTTCAGCAAGGACCACAGCTGACTGATATGGCTATTATTGTTTCAGAACTATCACAATAGTATTTGTTATCACAGACATAGTAAGGTGTGACCTTAGAAAAGTGATTTGCTCACACTAAGTCTCAAATTCATCTATAAAATTCATCTATAAAATCATAATAGTAATCATTTGTTAGGGTTTTGGTGACACACATGTGAACAGAAGCTTAAAAATATATGTGGCATTCAATAAATCTAGTTATTTATTATTCTTTTATGGCATTATGACTATTAATAGAAGAATAATGTGAGTTCCATAAGGTAAGAATTGTCTCTGGTTTAAAACTACTTAGAGGGGCGCCTGGGTGGCTCAGTCGGTTAAGCGTCCGACTTCAGCTCAGGTCACGATCTCGCAGTCCGCGAGTTCGAGCCCCGTGTCGGGCTCTGGGCTGATGGCTCAGAGCCTGGAGCCTGCTTCCGATTCTGTGTCTCCCTCTCTCTCTGACCCTCCCCCGTTCATGCTGTGTCTCTCTCTGTCTCAAAAATAAATAATGTTAAAAAAAAAACTACTTAGATATATCTGGCAAACAGTAGATGCTCAATAGTTATTTGTGGAGAGGATAAGTGATTGAATTAATTACTTATAAAACCACTTGACAGTGTCTATCATTTAGTAAGTGTTCAATACATGTTAGTCACTTATTTTTTAACAGAAAATGCTGTCCATGATATTTGTCTCAATTTTCTTTTCCTCCCTCTTTTACACATGCTGTTTTATATGACTCTTACAGTTTACCATACTTCTCATATATAGTGCAAAACTGATATGCTATCCCTGACCTCAGGGAGTGTAAATGGCACAGAAGTGACAATAAATATGTACTTGAAAAGATAAGAAGTGTTTGCTTCTTGTGAAATCATTGGATTCAATGGACAGCTCTGCGTATAACCTAATAACTGGTCCAGTTTTGAATGATGGTAGAAAGTTCATTCACAGAGGACGTGGACCCTATAATGTCCTGGAAAGATTCAGAAAGTGAAGATAGGGAACTTGGAGGCAGCATGAGTGAAGGTTTATCTGTGTGAATGAACATGGACTTTTGGGGGAAAATGAGATGCTATAAGGGATAGAGGCATTGGAGAAGCCAAAAGTAAGAGATGGAAGAGTAAGATGGGAGACAGCAGCTGAGCCTTACTTGTGGGGATGACATACCAGAAGTTTCTGGGGGATTTTAAGGAAGAGTGTCATCATGAAATGTGTTGGTTGTTGTAAGGCCATTTGAAATGTTTTCCCTGAAGGCAGGAGCCAGGCCGACTGTATCAGGCAACAGATTTCTGATTGCTCTGAGAAAATCGAGTCCAGTCTGAGGAAGTGATGTGGGCACAAGACTATAAATAGGTATCTCCTCCCTCAGGGCCCTCTCTATTCACATACCCAGATAACAGCTACAGCTTTGCTCTTCCCATTTCTGCCATGAAGAAGGCTTCAGTTTTTGAATCCCATTCCTATCTACTTTTTGTTGAAGTTCCCAATTAGGGCTGGCGTTAGAGAACTAGTGTCCCAGCCAGGTGTGAAACACTATGAAATTTGTAGTAATTAATGATGACTATGATAGCTATGAGCTATTAATGACATTAGAAAGAACGAGATAATGTCATCAGTACATCTTTGTAACAGTGTGAGGGGGCATGAAAAAAATAGCAATTGTCACAATGATAGCTTCTGTAATGGGGAGATGGAAGGCATTTCCGATAATAGATCAGCCAAGAAAGAAAAACTTAAAAGTGTCTGAGAAGATGTATGAATGTGGGAAGTTGTTAGCTATCTGGGCAAGTAAAAGTTAAAAAAAAGAAGAAGAAGAAGTAGAGAGAGAGAGAGCTCCACTCAAACATCGCATCCTCTGAAAATATCAGGACTCTGAAAACTGCCAGGACTCCAAGGGGCAAGAGATGCGGTGGAGGTGGGGGCTTCCCTCTTGGTCAGGATGGGGTGGGGAGCAATCAGAATTGCAGTGAACAGGACTTCCATACATCCTTACCCACCTTCACCCCAGGGAAGGATTATGTTTGAAACCCCAATTGTGAAAACATAAAACAACGAAAGAAATAACTAATTCTGTTTAAGCAATTATAAAACGCACACGACAAATATTATAAATATTCACTGAAGGACTTTTAAAAATCCAAATAGTCATTTTGTGTTCTGGGATGAAAAGATATAGTACAGTATAAATATCTATTTTCCCAAAGTAATTTATGGATTTGATACTTCCAAACAAACCAACATTTTTAATGTTTATTAATATTTTTACTGAATTTGACAAGTAAACTCTCAAGTACATATGATAGAGAAAATGTGAAAGTATATATAACACATTTCTAAAAAAGTGTAACATGAGCAGTAAAGTACCCTTCTGAATATTTAACATACCAGAAAGCTATGACTTAAAAAATTGATAGTAATGTAAGATAGATGAATGGAAGAAAAAAAAAAAAGAAAGAAGCCTACCTATAGGACTGTGGGAATTTATCTAGCTATAGCTAATATTTCAAGTAAGTATAGAACTTAATAGACTGTTGAAGGAATTGTTTGGGGATGTTTAGATAGTCATTTGGGGGAAAAATAAAATTGAGCCCCACACTTACACCATCTATGCATAGCTTATACATAATAAGCCAAAATGTAAAAAATAACTCTATTACAGGAACATTTATAATTGTTTAATCATGTAGTAGAAAAAAAGTTTTTAAACATTGAAGGGGGAAAGCTATCTTAAGCATGTGGAAAATCCAGATGTCAAAATATATTGAGGTATTTGACACATCAAAATCTTTACAGGAGTAAAAACATAATTAATAAAATTAAGAATAAAATGAGGAATGACAAAATTATTTGTATTATATATAAAAAAGAATATTCAAAATATATGAAGAGAAGAAAAAAGGAAAATTTGGAGAGAAAAAACAGGGGTGTTTATTTATTTATTCATTTATTTTGAGAGAGAGAGAGAGAGACAGTGAGTGCACGAAAGCAGGGGAGAGGGGCAGAGGGAGAGAGAGAGAGACAGAGAGAGAGACAGAGAGAGAGAGAGAAAATCTTAAGCAGGCTCCATTCTCAGCATGAAGCCCTATGCAGGGCTCAATCCCACGACACTGGGATCATGACCTAAGCCAAAATCAAGAGCTCAACTGAGCCACCCAGGAGCCCCAGGGGCCAATTATTTAAACAGCAAGTTCACAAAGAAGAAGTACAAATAAAAAGGAAATATGTAAAATTCTTGATTTTACATTGAATACAAAAACAAAAATTAAAAAATAAATAATCATTGAACAGGTAACATTGCAAAGCATGATAATAATCTCATGAGTGAGAATTTTAGGAAATAAACAATTTACCTTTGCTGACAGTCGAATATGGTAAAATATTTTTGTGAGAATTTTAATTACTTTTAAAAATTAACTCAGCATAATTGACTTCTTTTTTTCTAGTGTGCATTTCAATGACTTTTAACACAAATAGATTTTTTCTATTCTATTGCTGTGTACTATAACATTGTATGGACGTACAGATTGGCTAATACTCTCGGTCAAGGACATCTCTAATGATTTCCCCCATTCTTTCCTAATGTTGTCAATTTCTTTCTTCTCCCTTTACTCGATCTTGCTTGAGGGTCATTAATTTTATTGATCTCTCTAAAGAACCAGCTTTTAGTTTCATTGATTTTCTGTATTGTTTTTCTGTTTTCCATGTAATTGTTCTACTGTTTATCTTTACTTCTGTTAGTTTTGGGTTTATTTTGCTCCTTCCCCCCCCCCCCAATTCATTGTATTTATTTATTTTTTTTAATGTTTCAAGGTTTTATTTAAATTCTAATTAGCTAACATATAGTGTAGTATTAGTTTCAGGAGTAGAATTTAGTGATTAATCACCTACATATAACAACTAGTGCTCATCACAAGTGACCTCCTTAATACTCATCACGCCCCCTTCCCCACCTACCTTCCCTCCAGCAACCCTCAATTTGTTTTCTATAGAGTCTCTCTTACGTTTGCCTCCCTTTGTTTTCTTTCCTCTATGTTCATCTGCTTTGTTTCTTAAATTCTACATATGAGTGAAATCATATGGTATTTGTCTTTTTGACTGACTTACATCACTTAGCATAATACGCTTTAGCTTCATCCACATCATTGCAAATGACAAGATTTCATTCTTTTTTATGGCTGAGTAGTATTCCATTATATGTATATACCACACATTTTTTATCCATTTGTCAGCGGATGGACATTTGGGCTCTTCCCATAATTTGGCTATTATTGATAATGCTGTCATAAGCATCAGGGTGCATGTATCTCTTTGAATCAGTGTTTTTGAATCCTTGGGGTAAATACATAGTAGTGCAATTGCTAGGACATAGAATAGTTCTATTTTTAATTTTTGGAGGAACCTCTGTACTGTTTTCCAGAGTGGCTGCACCAATTTGCATTCCTACTAATAGTGTAGGAGAGTTCCCCTTTCTCTGCATCCTCCCCAACATTTATCATTTCCTGTGTTGCTAATTTTAGCCATTCTGACAGGTGTGAGGTAGTATCTCATTGTGGTTTTGATTTGTATTTCTGTAATGATGAGAGATGCTATTTTACTCTTCTTTTTATGCTTTACATAGACATTTGGATGGTTGATTAGAGGCATTTCTTCTTTTCTAAGTATTTGATGTTATAAAATTTCCGCTAAGCCCTGCTTAAGCTGCATCACACTCATGCTGATATGTTGTATTTTCAGTGTTGGTCAAAAGATTTTGTAGTTTTCCTTGACACCTAGATTATTTATAATTATGTTGTTTAATTTCCAATTCTTTGGAAACTTTCATGCTTTCTGTCACCGACTTCTAATTTCATTCCATTGTAGTTGGAAAATATACTTACGTATGATTTTAATTTGTTTAAACTTGTTAAGGTTTGTTTTATTACACAAAGTACAGTCAGTCGTGATGAATGTTCCACTCTTGTAATATTGTTTGGTGGAGTGGTCTGTACATGTCAATCAGTCGGTTGATGGTGTTGTTCAGCTATCCCACATCCTTGCTAAATGTTGTCTACTGGTTCTGTCTATTGCTGGGAGAGGAGTGATGACTTTAATTCTCCAATAATCAGTTAACAGTCATTTTTGCTGTTTCCATTTTTTGGCTACATTCTGGCTATAATGAATACTGCTGCTATGAATATTTGTGTTTCTGTTTTTGTGTAGGTGTATATTTTTGTTTCTTTCAGGTATGTACCTAGGAGAAGAATTGCTGGATTATATATATAAACTCCCTCTATATAAATTTATATAGAAATTCTATGTTTAGCATTTTAAGAAAACGTCAAACTTTTTCAAAAGTGATTGCACCATTTTACATTCTCAGTATCTAAGCATTCCATTTCCCCCACATTCTCACCAACACTTGTTATTGTCTGTTTTTTTTTAATAGCTATAATTGTGAATATGAAATGGGACATGTTGTGTTTCATCATGATATCCATTTCCCAGTTGGCTAATGATATTGAGATCTCTCCATGAGATAGGTGCATATACATTTAGGGTTGTTATGTATTCTTGGGGAATTAACTTTTCCATTCTTAAGTAATATCTGTTTTGTCTCTGATAATTTCTTTTGCTCTCATGTATACTTTACCTGATATTACACAATCACTCCAGCTTTGTGTACGAGTATGCAGTGTGTGCATGGCATTTACATTTTTTCCCATCATATTATTTATTTTTAAAAAATTTTTAATGTTTATTTATTTTTGAGGGAGAGAGACAGACAGAGCCTGAGTGGGGGAGGGGCAGAGAGGGAGACACAGAATCTGAAGTGGGCTCCAGGCTCCATGCCATCAGCACAGAGTCTGACTTGGGGCTCAAATTCATGTACCGTGAGATCATGACCTGAGCCAAAGCTGACAGAGCCACCCATATGCCCCTCTGTTATTTTATTTTTAGTGTACCTGTGCCATTATATTTTGAGTGAGTTTCTTGCAGTTTTCCTGGCACAGCATGTAGTTGGATAGTGTGTGTGTGTGTGTGTGTGTGTCCGTGCATTACTAATCCATTCTGACAATTGCTGTCTTTCAAAAAAAATGTTTGGTGTGTTTAGATCACTTGTATTTAATGTAATTACTGAAATGTTTGGATTTAGATCTACCATTTTATTATTTATTTTGTTCTTTTGTTTGTTACCTTTTTTTTTTTAAGGAGACTTCATGCCCAGTATGGAGCCCACTATGGGGCTTGAACTGACAACCCTGAGACCAAGGCCCAAGCTGAGCTCAAGAGTCAGACAGCCAACTGACTGAGCCACTCAGACGCCCCTCATTTGTTATCTTTGCGTTCTGTTCCTCTACAGACATGACCCTTCTTTCTTTGAGATTATTTGAACATTAGTTAAAATTCTACCCTAATTTATCTGTTGTGTCTCTCATTTTATCTCTGGGCAGAGATATTCAGTGAATGCTCTAGATGTTACAATATACATACTTAATTCTAACAGAGTTAATATTTTACCAATTCAAATGCAATATAGAAATCTCAGCCAATCATACCAATGTAGACGTCCCTTTGCATTACACCCACTGTGTTATAGGTGCCTGCTTGGAGGTGTCTAAACTACATGAATCTATAGTTTTATGTCTTTTGACAAGTTTTGTAACTTTCAACCATAATTACTTCAAATATATTTTACATTATTATTTTATTTCTTCTCATTTTGGAACTTCAGTTACACAAATCTTAGACCTTAATTTTCTCATCTTTTTTTTTTTCCCTGAAAAAGTCTTCATTTTGCCTTGGTATTCAAAGAATTTTAGCTTGATAGTTTTCAACACTTTGAACACATTGTTCCCTTGGCTTTTGACTTGCCTGATTTCTTATGTGAACTCTCCGATTATGTATTCTTTGCTCTTCTCTTTGTATATAATGTGACTTTTTTTTTTTTTTTTGCTTGGGATACTTTTATTTTTGTTCTTCATTTTCAGAGATTTAATTATAATGTGCCTTGGTGTGTTCTCCATTGTGTTTATCCTGATTAGATATTGATGAGGTTATTGGGTGAATTTATAATTTTTATGTTTTTTTATAAAATTTTGAAAAAAATTGGCCACTATTTCTTCACATAAGTTCCATTTTTTCTCATTCCTCCTCAAATTCCAATTACTACTATACTAGAACTATTCATGTCACAGAAGCCAAAGATTGCTTATGTTTATTTTTTCAATTATCTTCTGTGCATTGCATTTTGGTTAATTTTTACTGCCATGCCTTCAAGTTCACTGTTCTTTCTTCTGCATATGTACATCCTGCCTAGTGAAACTTTCATTTCAGATAGTTTATTTTACATCTCCTCATGTACCATCTTTATTATTTTTGCGTATTTCATCCTATTTTTTTCTTATTTCTTTAAATGTTTATTTATTTATTTTGAGAGATAGAGAAAGAGAGAGAGAGAGAGAGAGAGAGAGAGAGAGAGAATGAGTGGGGGAGGGGCAGAGAGAGAAGGAGACACAGAATTTGAAGCAGGCTCCAGGCTCTGAGCTGTCAGCCCAGAGCCCAATGCAGGGCTTGAACCCATGAACTGTGAGATCATGACCTGAGCTGAAGTACAAGGTTTAACCCACTGAGCCACCAGGCAGCCTTCCTTTTTTTTTCCTTCCCTAATCCATTCAGATTTTCTTTGAAATACTTGAACACAGATATCATACTGTTTTAAAGTCCTTAGACATTAATTCCAGCTTAAAAAATATTTATGAAATTTCCTGCTTCTGTAGTTTTTTTCTTCCTGGTAATATGTCACATATATCTTTGGCATGCCTAATAATTTCGTTTGAATATTTCCATTATGATTTTTAGATTGTTAAAAATGTTAGATTGTTAACTGTATGGAATTTGTTCCCTTTCTATAAAGAACTTGGCTTTTTATTTTCATTTTAGTAGATAGTTAAGGAACTAATATTTCAGTTTGCCTTTTTTTTTTTTTTTGAATCCTGATTTGTTAGGCTAGGTCTAGAGTAGCCTTTAACTGAATTCCACCCCACTACTGAGGTATGGCCCTCTACTAAATGCAACAAGTGATGGTTGTCTTCTCTGGTTGAATAATTTGTGGGGCAACTCACTTCCTGGTCTGTGTGACTTCCAGGATCCAGTTAACTTACCTGACTTGCTGCTCACAATATGCAGCATATCTTATTACTCAGCAGTAGCTTATGAAAAAACATGTGGATTTCTGAAGTTATTTTTCTCCATAGTTCCCTCCTTTTAGGAATCCTGCCTGCAACTTTTGGTGACCTCAGACTTCTTGAACTTCAGTTTTTGCCCCTCAACTCAGTGACACAGCCGTGTTCTGCTTAGAAGTTATCCCCCATACCAGTGTGGAATGTTCCTCCCAGAAAAGAGTCAGAAACAAAAGCACCAATGGAGATTCATTTGTCAAAATATTTAAAAGTTATAAGTCAAGCTGACAAAATGTTAAATAAGATATATTCTACGTACTTAGCAAAAGTAGCTAAATAGAAGTCTGAAAGGTCAGTTTCAAACTTGGAATTTCAGATGCCTTGAATTTCCATCCGATCTTGCTCCTTCTTCCTTTCCTTTCACACACCTTGAGCAACCTCTTGTGTAGGCCTGAGCTCTGCAAACAAGCCTGTGGTGTGTATACCACCAGCCTAACCCGCGCACAAGGATGGAAACGGAGTGGGAGTAATGCGGTTATAAATAAAAGTGAGGCTTTCACATTTTTGTTTTCACTGTGTACTAAGTATGGTTTGCACATTTTACAAAAAGTGTTTTCATTTATTTCTTATAGAATTATATGCATACATACACCTATGTACATATATAATAAAACTTGTCCACACATCTTTTTATGAGCTAGTCTATTGAGTCTATAACTGAAACTGCTTCATTTTTTCCCTTCATTAGAAGCCTGATTAAAAACTTAACAATCCAAACTGATGCAAATTGTTTGCATACATATGAATGTATGTGTATGTATGTGTGTGTGTGTGTGTGTGTGTGTGTGAAAGAGAGAGAGAGAGAGAGAGAGAGAGAGAATTCATATAAGAGTATAAATGGGCCTTTGTGACTCTTTTACAAAACTTGACTTATGGACATACTGCTTGGTGGAAAAAAGTTAAGTTTGATGTAGACCTCTTCTTGAACCAATTTAAATAAATGCAAATATATAAATACCCAATCTTTGACTGTAATAGCCACTCAATAATATTAGGTTTCTATTTTTCCCACCCTCTTTATTTTTCAGAAATCATATATATTAATGGTATTCTCCTGGAGTAATCTCTCAGTCTTTGTAGTCTAGCTTGTCAGTGACTCAAAAAGAAGATATTTCAAGCCTTTTAGGAATAAGGATGAAGACAAAGAAATCTAACCTTGGTAGTAGATGGAGCCTCGAATAAAATTGTGTGTATGGACTTTCCTTCCTTCTGTTCTGGGCTAGTGTCATGCAGGATGGGTAGCATGAAAACCAGATCATTAAAATCAAAGAGTGGCCTGTGTGATGAAAACCTAAAACAGGAAACTTAGCTAAAGACAAGTTCTCATAGAAATAACTAAATTTTAATTGTTTAGCTTCCACCTGATGTCTATAGAAACAGGAATTGGGTGAGAACGGAAGGATTTGATATAGTCTCAGAATGCCCACTCCACCTTCGTCCTGGTTGACCTGGCCTGATATTTTAACATACTGTAGGTCTCCAGATAAATTTCAAGAGATTATCTCGGGTAGTAACAAAACAGCGGTGTACATTTTTCTAAGGAACTCCCCGCAGATGTGCTCCTTTCTGGGTTGGATTGAACACTGGCCTTTTCCAAGGTACAAGATGAGCAACTTTGCTTTTTTTGCCATTCTGTATAGCTTGATGACTCTCAATCTCTGACCCTCCACCCTCTCTGTGCTGATCAATGTCTGTGCTCCTTGAAGGTCAGGGCTTCTGCAGACTGCCTGGATGAAGGTCTCCATGTCAGAGCCTGTTATCTGCTGCAGGGCCCCTAATGCCATTAGCAAGAAAATGAAAGAAGCTTCCAAACAACCTTCAGATCGATGCTAACGTTATAACTTCTAACAGCTGCTGCTCAGCTCCTTTATTTGTTAAGACCTCCTCCTGTGTGGAACTTTCTTGACTCAAGTTTAATTCTGTCAATTTGACAAAGATGTTTTGAGCAGATGTTTTGTATCCAGGCCTGGGCAAAATCTTGGAAAAGTGAAACATAGGATAGGGTGGGTCCTTTCCCTCAAGGTAATAAGCATCCCATTGGAAAGAGAAATTGCCAAGCATTGTTGTACGGTCAAGGTGATTTGGAAAACAAAATGTAAATTTGGAAGGTGGTTTGAAGAGGGATATTTACGCTGGTGCTGCTGGGAGAAAGGATTTAAGGAAGTGGAGAGGAGAGGTAGTGTCTTCTATGTTGAAGTAATAGCCTGTGGATCACAGGGTTATTATTACGTGGGCCTATGATACAAATTACAGCACTGTTCATTGCATTGAATTTCCAGCTCCTTTCTATCAAGACTCAGCACAGGAACAACATAAAAACTCTTCTGGAGCAACTCTATATCTACTTGAGGGTGCTTCAATTCCTTGTAGTGAAGGGAGAAAGGAGAAAGTCGTAAAAAATATCTCTTATAGATGTTTCCTTCTCTTACGAAAAACAGAGTAAAAGAAATGTGCTCCTCTTCCACCTGGCTGATGATGTTCTAAAATGGAATCTCTCCTGCATTGATGTAAAGAATCAAAGGGCAGAGATTTTAGCAGTCTAGCTGCTCTTCTTCACCCTCCTAGGAAAACAGTTCTAGAATCGTGACTGCCAAACCTCCTTTTGAGAGTCAGGACTGATGCCTTCAAGTTCTGAGACCCTGAGAAGATGTCTGAGACAATAACAAAATAGTTGCTCATTGAAAACTCTCAACAATCTGGGCCATACTCTTATTTCTCCAATATTATCTTCTTTCCCTTTTCTATTCACATCTTCTACTACTGACATACTCATGGTCAAAATATCTTTTGTGTATACCAGAGGCTTTATTTGCTCACCGTTTCCCTACCTTGAACACTCTTTCTAAATGTGTGTGTGTGTGTGTGTGTGTGTGTGTGTTCCATTGTTATACCTACCCTTTTTATCATAGCCCGGTTTAACCTAACCTTGCTCTACCAGGACTTTGCTGGCAACTCCCATACACAGTGAACTCTAATTTCTCTGAAATTCTGCATTCCAGACTTTCTGAACCATTTCTTTTGTACTTATCTAGTACCTTCTGGAATTTCTCATTTTGTGGCTTGCACTCAGATTTAATTGTCTGTGTATGAATATTCTTCTACTTGTGTTAACCTAGTTTCTCTTATTAGAACATAAATTTTTATGTATGGAGCATTTATTTTTATCCTATGTAAACATATTACTTTGCTCCATCAGTCTCTATTGAATTAATAATAGTCTAAGAAACTCACAGGCAAGCAAATCTTTTGCTAAAGTAAAGGATTTCCTTGGTAAACAAAAATGAATTTTATATTTCCTGCTTCTTTTAGATAAGCCTAGACTACTATGGATGTGATTTTTCTGGAATCTATGCAAGTTTTTTTGTCTTACAGGATTGTATACTCACCTGATTTCCTTCCTACTCTTTGACTACTGTGTTTCAAACTTTTTTTTTCTCCTTATTTCTTTATCTTGGACCTCCATTATTCTCTACCTCTACTAATTCCCAAGGTAATTTAAATGAGCCTCATATCTTTAAATACAATCCATTCAATACTTGTTTTCAGCTGTATATCTCAAAAACAGATTTCACCTGTGAAATTTAAGAACTATACATCTGCAAATGGATACTGAGTAAACACATACAATTTAGCACATTCAAAATTGATTCTAATTCAACCACTTGCATAACCTGCTTCTTTTTACCCTTCCCAGTCTCAGACTTATTGCTTTGATACGAAAAGCACTAAAGTCATTTAAAAAATAAATGTTTTATTATGAGAGATTTCAAACATATGTAAAGTAAAAAGAATAACACAGTGAAGCCCCTTACAATCATCACCCAGTTTCAAAGACTATCAAAGTTCTGTCCTTCTTATTTCATATATGACTTTTCCTCACCTGATTGTTTTTATAGTATTATTTTCTAGGTAAAATTGATGTACATTGGAAGGCAAATATTATAAGTATATACTTTTCAATGAATAGATGTCAGTGTAAACAACAATCCAATTAAGATTAATAACATTTTGGGGTACCTGGGTGGCTCAGTCTGTTGAGCATCCGACTTCTGCTCAGGTCATGATCTCCTGGTTCAGAAGTTCTAGCCCCACAACGGGCTCACTGCTGTCAGACTGTCAGAGCAGAGCCCATTGCAGATCCTGTGTTCCCCTCTCTGCCCTTCCCCTGGTTGTGCTCTACACCCCCCCCCAAAAATTAATAACAGTTTATCAACACAGACATTTCCCTCATGTCCTTTCACAATAAATTCCACTCTAAAAGAAGTTTCTCTTGGGGCACCTGGGTAGCTCAGTCGGTTGAATATCCGACTTCGACTCAGGTCATAATCTCATGGTTCGTGAGTTCAAGCCCTGCGTCAAGCTCTGTGCTGACAGCTGGGAGTCTGGAGCTTGCTTTGGATTCTGTGTCTCCCTCTCTGTGCCCCCCCTGCCCCCCCACTCTGTCTCTTTCTTTCAAAAATAAATAATAATAAAAGCAAAACAATTTTTTAAAAAATAAAAGAAGGTTCTCTTAAAATGAATGTTTGGTAGAATTCTCTAGTGAAATGATAGGACTTGGATGTGTACTGTGTGTGTGTGTGTGTGTGTAAATTTTTTGTTAAAAATTCGTTTTCTTTGATAAATAAGGGAAATTCAAATTGTCTATCTTATGTCAGTTTGGTAGGTTGTTTTTAGTGTTTTTTTTTTAATGTCATCCAAACCATCAAATATTTTGCTATTTTCACTATCGCTAAGAATTTTTAGTGATAACTTCTGATACTAGCAAGTTATATTTGTTTTTTTCCCCCTAATCTTTTTTTCCAGGAGTTTATTGATTTTATTGATCCTTTCAAATAAATAGCTTTATTTTTGCTAATTTTATCTATTTTTGTTGGTGTTTTACTCTTTAGATTCCTATTTTTTCTTCTTATTTTCTTTCTTATATTGACTTCGAAATTAAGCTAGTTTTTGTTTACTTCTTTTTCATATACTCGTTTATTAAGTTTTAAATTTAGATAATTGATTTTAACTATTTCTCATTTCTCCAACAGGAAAGCAGTTGCATCCTATAAATTTTGATATATTGTATTTTCACTGCAGTTCGTCTTGAAAAATTTTCCAATATTCCTTCTTATTTCTCTTTTTTTCTCATAGATTATTTTGAAGTGATTAAATTTTGAAGTGACATATGTGTAGCTTTTTATTTATATTCTTTTTGATTTCTAAATTCTATTTCTTTCAAAGAACATATTCTGTACTATTTCAGCATTTTCCACTTATTGGAACCTGTTTTATTGCTCAATATGTGATGTAACTTGTTGAATATTTTCTATGACCTTGAAAAGAATGTTTATTCTTTACTTGTCTGGCTTAGTGCTTTATAAATATCTATGGTATTAAGATCCTTCATAATATTTGGATCCTATGAACCTTCCCCGTTACCTTCTCTAGTTCTATTATTTACTAAGTCGTGGATATTAAAAATTTCAGCTACAATTATGGATCTTTAAATTTCTTCCTATAATTTTTAGTCTTTCATTTAATTCTTCTATAGGCCTTTTATGTATAACATTTTGCACTGATTTTTACGTGTATCACTTGGGATTACGCTATGATGGCATTGTTCTTCACACTCTTTCTTTCCTAACTCAACATGTTTTCTTGACTCTTCACCAAATCCATTGTCTTCTATGGACCTTAACACAAACAAGTTATATTGAAAATACATGTTTACAATGATCCCTTTCCACTACCTAGTCCCTTCATTCAGATCCTGATGTGGCCCATTAATATATAAATTGAGGGAGTACAAGATTTATCCAATTTCAAAGTAAACACAGATTTTTACTTCATCAAACCATCTCTACTGCAGCCACCTCAATTTATGTCATCATGTTACTTCACCTTAGTTATTATAAGAACCCTCAAGATAATTCATTTGTCTCCAGTCTTAATCCTTTTTCGTCTTCCAAACACAACAGCCGGAGCCAGATGTTGCACAACTGCAAGTGGGGTCACATCACTTCTCTGTCTCCCCTTCTACTTGGCATAAAAGCCAACATCCATCAAGGTGTCCAAAGCTGGAGATGGTCTGCTCCATCTTCATCCAGTTACCCCTTTGGTGCTCATCTTCATCACCTCCTTCTTATTCATTTTCATAGGAATAAAGGGATCCTTGCTTCCTCTTTAACATATCAGTTATGCTCTTACTTCAGGGTTTGTTGTTTATTATTTCCTCTGCCTAGAACACACCTGGATTCTTGTAGATACATTGGCTTCTTCAGATTTGTACTAAAATCTCATCTTTGTGAGTTTTTCTCTGATAACTCTCTCTAAACTTGCCGCTTCTCTTAATCATCTCCCATTCTTCCTTCTGTCTTTAGTTTTCTCCTCAGCACTTACAACTATTTAACATGATACTTATTTTACTTATTTATTTGTTTATTGTGCACCTCGTTCCCTTTCTCTACCCCCACTAGATTGCAGGCTTTGTGAGAGCAGAGGTTGGTGTTGGTTTGCTTAATGTTCTATCCCCAGTGCCTAAACTATAATGCTTGACATTTTGCTAATGACACAACTTGAGGGCCAGATAATAATCTTCCTAGGCCAGGATATTTCTTTCACACTTCTCAGTGGTCCTGATTTAATAATCTTTTAATCTTCCTTGATAAATGATGAGCTAATCTTACCTTGAGTACCTTTAAGTGAAGGTGATTTTGCTTCCTCCCAGGGTACCTTGTTTCCAGAGCCCTAACTGTTCTAATAGTTATAAAGTTTTTCCTAATAATTAACCTAAATTCTCCCTCTGTTGAAACAGAAGCCCCATTAGCTCCTACTCTGTCCTTGTTGACTAATGAGAATAATTGGTCTCTGTCCTTTTTATAGACTCGCCCTTCTGTATTTGTGGATATCCGCTGTGCTTTCCCTCAGCCGTTGGTCAAGGAAGTGTGTCAGCAGGATGGCCACAAGGGGACCAGCCAGGCCCAGAGCAGGCATCAGCAGCTCATCTCCCCACAACAGAAATGAATGAAAATTGTTTTAAATAGACAGTGAGATTATGTGTGAAAAGGGTCTCCTAACTAGGGCCGGATTCAGGACTTGTATTGACAAATAGGTAGTTTTAAAGGAACTTAAGACTTGCGAGCAACTACAGAGATCATTTGAAGCTTCATTCTTATAGACAATTAAGATTATAACAAAGCCTTTTCTGGACACCCCTCTCCTTTCTTCAAAAAGTTACTTTCTAGGTTTCAATCTTTATAGATGCTTTTGAAATACTTCGCACTGTATATAGTCTCCCGGCCCTAAGGAAATTTTCTAAAGTGTCCTGTGTTTACCAGAGTTTTGTGGAATGTTCTGTGTTTCAGTTAACCATTTTGCATTTTCTTAAACTTATTATTTACTTTTTGGGTCTATATAAGAATATAATTTTTTGAATCTAATTGCTTATAATTGTTCATCAAATTGTATCCTCATTTTCACCATAAAGTCACCCATTTATTTATAAGTGTAGCCAAAGATAATACAAAGAAAACAATTTCACTTAATTATCTGAATCATCATAAAAAGGAAGGATAGTGTGATGAATGGAAAGAACCCTGACTCACAGTTGGAAGACTGGACTTAAAATTCCACATCTTTCGTATGTGGAATTTAAGAAACAAAACAGATGAACATAGGGGGAGGAAAGGAAAAATAAGATAAAAACAGAGAGGGAGGCAAACCATAAGAGACTCTTGAACACATAGAACAAACTGAGGTTTGCTGGAGGGATGCTGGGTGGGGGATGGGTTAAATGGGTGATGGGCATTAAGGAGGACACTTGCTGGGATGAGCACTGGGTATTTTATGTAAGTGATGAGTTATTAAATTCTACTCCTGAAACCATTATTACACTATACGTTAACTAACTTGGATTTAAATTTTAAAAAAAATTTCCACCTTTTTCACTTATAACAATGTGGCCATTGAGAAAATTCTTATAAGTTACTGAGCTTCAGTTGCCTCATGTTTAAATAAGGTTTTAGGCTAGATTAACTCTAAGCTTCCTTTTAGTCCTTCTGTAAGAGAGAACAAGTCAAAAATCTTATTACCGTAATGTTTAAGTTTATTAGCCATGTATTTAATGTTAATTAACAAGATCAGTAGAGAGCTATTGTGTGCTACAGCTCTCAGTAGTTCAGACTAGAAAGTATGCCATCAAAAACAAAAAAACAAAAAAACAAAAAACAACTGTGAGGAAAAAGTAATTCATAGTAACCTTTTGTCCGTTCCAAGATGACAAGTAGACAATTTTTATTATGTGCTAATGGGATATGTATTGAGAAACTTTTGATATTTCTTTGGTCTTCCACATTGCAAGGTTTTGTCTTAAAGTAGCCAGTGAACAGGCAGCTCATGTTTTACCACAGGTCAAGATTTCTGGCCCTGTCAAATGTGTGATGGGGAAACTTCAGAGTTACAGCTGCTTATCATTCATGACTTGTCACCCAAGATTAACACCATTGACTAAGACTAAGCTGGTGACATGTTATAAAAACTTATGATGGTGCTCACAGTAAATCAAAAGTCACAGCTGGTCCACCTGTTTGAGACCTGTTTTCTGTTGCTTCAACACTTGTCTACATCATTTTAGAAAAGGCCAAGCTGCCAGACGTGTCATCTCACTGCATGACACAGAGTGAGGAAGTTAGGGATCACACGTGAAGATGGGTGAAAGTCTTCATACTTCGCAAGGTGAAAGTCTACCCTTTAGCAACTGAGAGGGGGGAGGATTTGGAAAGAGCAAGTGTGGGTAAGGAAGATGAAAAATTTCCTTTTGGATATTTTGAATTTGAGATGCCTTTTAGACATCCATGTGGAAATGCCTGGAGGACAGTTAAATATTTGACATGAGAGTTTAGAAGGGAGATCTGTAATGTGATACTTTCCAAGTGCTGTCTTCACCCAGTTTTTAAAGTCCTGGATAAAAATTCTCAAATCCCCTTGGGAGGCAGTTTATTAAGCCTCCACCCGACTACTTCTCTTATCAAATTGTAGCACTTCTGGGAGACAACACACACATTTCCAACTTGAGGATGTCCCCAGGCATGAAATAACTTTGGACAGTCCCCTCTTTCTTAGGCCCATAGCATCATTCAAAATACCCAGTCACCAGGAAGCTGGGGAAACCTAACTAATCCCATCATACTTGACATAAATTAGCCTCCTACAGTTTCAGTTTGGTGTTACTCTGTCCTCAGTTGCAAGGCCCTGTGTGGCTCCACATGGCAACCTTTTCTCATTTGGATCTAAATAACAAAGAATTACGCCTTTCATCTATCCAAGTGTTTTTGTTTGGTTTTCCACCGTCAAAAGAATCTTGAAATCTTATAAAACAAGGCTGAAACTAGAAATAAAAATGTGGAAACCTCTCATACCAAAAACTGTATCTGGTCCACTGTAGAAGATAATTGGAAAGCATTAACAGCTTCATCTTTGTATGGCAATGTTGCTGTGATTCAGCTCTGGATAGCTGGACGGTTAATATCACTCGAATCTTCCACTTAAGAAGCATATCCCGGCCTCATGAAATGCACACCAGCTTTTGGGGACCTCAAGGTGACTACTGACATCACTGCTGTTTCATCCCTGCTGGTTCTCCTGCCACAGGGGACATCATGATGGGAAAATCATAGGATTTGCTAACATGACTGATAAGGATCAGAAGATCAAGCTGTAGATCTCAGTGTATTTAAAGAAATACCAACCAGGCTCTAGCAAAGGAAATCAATTCCAAAACATGTAGCAGATGGACTGATAACCGCAGGTAGAGCCCCTTGGTAAAATATTAACTGACTTGACTTGGCTATATATAAAGATCCGGTGCCTTTGAAAGAGGGTGATCAAAAGGAAAGTTTGGAAACAGCAAAGTTCCAGTAGCATATCCCGCAAAAGGCTTAGACAAGGAGAAATGAGTTATGTCTACCTCCCAGCCACCACACCCTGCTACACATACACACACACACACACACACACATTCTCTCTCTCTCTCTCTCTCTCTCTCTCTCTTTGTCTTTACTCTCATACACATTATACTTATACCAGCATCATCTCTGTCTTTTACTTTCTTTCCCTAATGGAGAGATACAGAAAAACCTTCCAAAAGTTATCCCTCTTGGGGCGCCTGGGTGGCTCAGTTGGTTAAGCATCCGACTTCAGTTCACGTCATGATCTTGTGGTTCCTGAGTTCCAGCCCAGCATCAGGATCTGGGCTGACAGCTCTGAGCCTGGAGCCTACTTCAGGTTCTGTGTCTCCCTCTCTGTCTCTCTGCCCCTCCCCAACTCTCTCTCTCTCTCTCTCTCCCAATAATTAAATAAACATTAAAGAAAAAAAAAGCCCCTTTCAGCCCAGTGAGCTGTTGACAACATAAGCTCCATAGGAATTGCATTAAGGTGGCCTACTTGTCTTCATCATATGCCCAAAATTGAATACATTAAAGCTTCTATTTAGATTAATATTATTCTCTGTTATTGATTAATTTTGTTGATTTTTTTGTTCACTTATTTTTTTCTATGCTATATGTGGAAAATTCGTACTATCAGCTCATTGAAGGGCATGTCCTCCCATCAGTAAACCCTCCTCTTTCTTCCGTGCTTATTCACATATTGCCAATTATTTTCAACAAACTCATCATACTTCTTCCATGGTGTTTCTTTGTCTGTACTGGGAAGATCTGTCTTTCATTGACTTTGAATGTAAATAGCAGAAAGATATTTCCTATCCTTATGCAAGGAGAGAACATAAGGGAAAGGCAAGATAATATAGTCTTTGTCCATCGGGCATTCACAGTATAGGTGGGAAGTTAAGAATAGGAACTAAAATGGATTATGAAAGTCTAGGTGACTTAAAGGGACTCCTAGACAATATATATTTGGGTTTCATCATCTTCCAATTTTTAGAATTGATTCTGGCTTTCCAGAAGTGGATGTGTCCAGCCTTTGGTCAGTATGTGATAAAAAATGATCATGTGCTGTAATTTCATTTAGATATTGAACCTCAGTGGAATCTCATATCACAAAATAGCTTCTTGGCAGGGAGTCTTCCCATACACTCTCCCCTATCTCTGGGGTCTCTCAAGATGAGAAGCCCATGCAGAATGGCATTTCCATTCTTGCTCATGCCCTTCTGGGGCCTTCTATGTTTTCTCCTATTTCTCTGCCTTTTCTTCACTTTGCCTTTCTTTTCTCTTTGTCTATTTTGCCTTTGTTCTCTTTCTCTGAGGACCCTTCTGCCTGACTCTGATTTCCTTTGACTTTCTGAGTTTAATTTTCATTTTCTGAAACTCATTCATCCCCTAATAATTCATATATGAATATTGGGGCTGGGGCAGAAAAAAATCCCATCTAATTGTGCTAAAATAAAGAAATTGTGCTGCCTCCCAATGTCCCCACTTACCTCAGAAAGTTGCATCCTTTGGCAGTCTTGTGACTCAGGGGAGATAACATGTAAGAGGGAAAATGAGCCATTTCCCATCAATACCACTCCTTCCCACCTGCATTGGGATATGACTGAGACAAGGGGATTGAAGAGACTCATTCGACATTTCAGATGTTGCTTCCGTAGGTGCACAGCATTTGGACAGGGAAACCCACAACACTTCTTTTTAAATTCTGCCTCTACATTTCTGGTTTAATTTTTAGTTGAAGTATCAGTTTATTCTTAGGATTTTAGGGATGCTATGATAAAGCTATCCTCAATGTATCACTTTGTTCTCTATTTAATCCTCAATGGCTGGAACTTTTTAGGATAGGACAGACTTTAATTCCCCAATTAGAGAGGAGATTTCAGCAACTATGCCTGGAGGAGCAAAGACATTGTCCTAAAACCATAGTATTAAACCAATGTCTTGCATTTAAATTCTCTCTAAGAAAATTTTGAAAGATTAGGGATAAAAATTGTAGAGAATGGTACCTTAAGGAAAAAAGAGGGAGAATGGATTTGGTGAAAGAAAAAAAATGCCTCAAATTTTGTAAGAGAAAATTTTGTTCTACTTCACAGATTTGCTAAGCACAGGTCTTGAAAACCACAGTGTTCTTACACATAATGAAACTGAAATATACTTTAGAGAAAATTCAGTCAAAAATATTCTTGTGGGCAACTACACACATACACAAGCCCCACATATAATTTTTCATACATACACACACAAAAACATACAATACATATACAGAGACATATGCACACACAGGAAAACAGACGCTCAGATTTAGGATGAACTGTCAGAGGACTGGGCAGTGCTCATTAATCTTTGGCAAGATTCGTGACAGGACTGTATTTCATCATAAGCAATTACTTTTTATTTTGTGGGAAAAAGAAATTGTTATAACACCCTCCAATTCTTTAATCTCTTTCTTTATGACTTCTACTAATTATTTCCAGTTGACATAAAAAACACTTGGTTCTTCCTCTCATTGGATGTTCCTATTTAATTTTTTTGAAAAACAACCATCATGTTTCCCCTAACTTTTTTCTGTTTGTTCTAATACATTTTATTCTTTTAGCTGTAAATATTAATTACAGATCTCTTGGATGAGGCAAAATTCAGCATATAGACAAAAAGCAATATAACAATGAGGTAAGATCTTATTTGTAAT
Organism: Lynx rufus; assembly: GCF_022079265.1. Classification (NCBI taxonomy): domain Eukaryota; kingdom Metazoa; phylum Chordata; class Mammalia; order Carnivora; family Felidae; genus Lynx; species Lynx rufus. The sequence continues at coordinate 4,484,773 of NW_025814837.1, read as the reverse complement.
AAAAATAAATTTTCTATTTTATGGCATATGCAATATTCTTTAAGAATTTTTTTGTTCATGACTTATCTTTTTATATTTCTGCCCTCTGATCAGAGTTTTATGGGGGTGTCAGATATTTAGCTAAGATCTCTGTCTCATTTTGTGCTTGACATTACTATAACTTTCTATCTGGTTCTCTCTACTGGGTGAATAGATACATCTAACACCTACCACAGTACTCATGGAATCCCTCATGTGTCTCTAGTGTATCTATTCTGACTCTTCTGGCTCCCCTTCATCAAACCTGTTAAGAGCTTAGTCAAAGTCTCACAATAAAACTACTGGATATTAAAACATATTCCACCATAGGGGCGCCTGGGTGGCTCAGCTGGTTGAGCGACCAACTTCAGCTCAGGTCATGATCTCACGGTCTGTGAGTTTGAGCCCCACGTCGGGCTCTGTGCTGATAGCTCAGAGCCTGGAGCCTGCTTCAGATTCTGTGTCTCCCTCTCTCTCTGCCCCTCCCCCGCTCATGCTCTGTCTCCCTCTCTCTGACAAAAATAAATAAACATTAAAAAATTTTTTTAAATATATTCCACCGTTAAACAAATCAAATAGAAAGTAAGTGAGTTAAGAATCCAGCTCAAGAAGCCAAGGAAGGGAAAAGGCATAGTTGAAATAAATACAAAAAAACCCAAAGATCAAAAAATCAATTAAAGGAAAAAAAATCATTCAAAAATGAAATACAAGAAAATAGTAACAATAAGCAAAACTGAAAATTCTGTCTTGACAAGCAGTCATATGAAAGAAAGATGCTCAACATCATATGTCATCAGGGAATTCAAATCAAAACAATGAGATATGATTACACATCTACTAGAATGGCTAAAATCCGTAACACTGACAACACCAAATTCTCGCTAGGACCTCTTATAATTACTGGTGGGAATGCAAGATGGAGCACCTACTTTGAAATACAATTTGGTGATTTCTTACAAAGATAAGTATAGTCTTACTATAGGACCCAGCAGGTGCGCTTCTTTATATTTACCTAAATCAGTTGAAAATATGTCCACAGAAAAATCTGGACACGAATTTTTATAGTAGCTTTATCCATAATTGGGAAAAATTGAAAATAATCAAGTTACACTAAAAGGTCATTCTGTGCTTTAAAAAATGAACTATCAAGCTGAAAAAAAATGAAAAACCTTAACCATATATTACTAAGTTTAAAAAGTCAGTTGGAAAAGGCTACATACTGCATGATTCCAGCTCTTGACATTGAGGAAAAAAAATCTACAGACAGTAAAAAAGATTATTGCTGCCCATGATTTGAGGGACGGAAGGAGGGATGAACAGGTAGAGGACAAGGGATTTGGGGGTTAGTGAAATTTTTCTCTTTAATACTGTGATGATGGAAATGACATTATATTATCATGTGTATTGACTTAGTACATATTCATTGTCATATATATAATGTTAAACATTGGTTAAAACCCATAATATTGTACAGCAAAACAGTGAACCTATGGTCTTTAGGTAATAATAATATATATCAATATCTTTTTATCAGTTATAACAAATGTACCATATTAGTACAAAATGCTAATAACAGGGGAGATTGTGTGGTGGTAGAGGGAGAGCACTTTGTACTTTCTGCTTAATTGTTCTGTAAACCTAAAATTGATCTAAAATACAAAGTCTGTCAATTTAAAAAATTCTGTTGTGAAAAAATAATACATAAAAATACCTCTCCAGACTAAGAAAAATTATGCAAAAATCATGAATGTAATTTTAAATGTTAAAATGAGACACAACTGAAGATATGCAGATGATAAATTTTTAAACATTTTGTGTAACAACTTAGATGAAATGAATGCTTTCCCCCCAAATAAAAACAACTAAAAGATGTATAAAATTGAATAAAATGAAAACTTTCAGAGATATTTTGCATACAATCTAAATACTTTTTCTTCAAGACAAAAACCTTAGATAATTTTTTTTTTATTTTAAAGTAATTTTTTTTTAATTTTTTTTCAACGTTTATTTATTTTTGGGACAGGGAGAGACAGAGCATGAATGGGGGAGGGGCAGAGAGAGAGGGAGACACAGAATCGGAAGCAGGCTCCAGGCTCTGAGCCATCTGCCCAGAGCCCGACGCGGGGCTCGAACTCACGGACCGCGAGATCGTGACCTGGCTGAAGTCGGACGCTTAACCGACTGGGCCACCCAGGCGCCCCCCTTAGATAATTTTAAAAGCAAATTTTACCAGCCTTGAAGGAACAAATTATTGCTATCTTATACATAATAGTTCAGAGATTTATAATTAGGAAAATCTACACTGTTTACTTTGAACTTTAATAATACTGTTATCAGAAATGGAAAGGCAAACAATCCAGTAAAACAAATTAAAAAATTTATTTAATAAAAAGGCTCAGTAAAGTAGAAATAGAATAGATCTTTCAAATCAGGTACACAGTATTTCTCTGAAATAAAACAGAATATTATAAATTTTAAAGTTTTACTTATGTAAGACTTTAAAAGTGTTCTTATTAAATTCAGGAACAAGGCAAGAAATACTTTTATTCGACATTATACTTGATGTCAACAAATTTATAAAAGCATTAGAAAAACAAAAAATATATAAAGTTGGAAAGAGTGTATCAAAAATTACACAACTATTAATTTATATGATTGCTTCAGGAAAAGAAAATTACTAGTCTAGGTAATCATTGAGTTAGGTAGTAGTTTTTAAGAGAATTATTAACCAACATCTAATCTTTATGCAAGTTTTCAGTCAAAATGCAAAGCACCTTTGTATCTGTAAAATAACAAATAAAAACTCAGGCTGAGAATATAAAGAGGTTCTGTTTTGATAGAGACTCCAGGTTTCTTACAGAATAAAAAATATTCCTATCTAGAGGAACAAAATAGCAACTAAGATCTTAAAGAATTCCCACAGAGAAAGCTCAAATTAATATGGAATGGCAATAGAGGGGTGTCTGGGTGGTGCAATTGGTTAAGCATCTAACTCTTGATTTCAGCTCAGGTCATGATCTCATGGTTCAGTTCTTGAGATCAAGCCCCACATGGTGCTCCACACCGTCAGCATGGAGTCTGCTTGGGATCCTCTTTCTCTCTCTCCCTCTCTTTCTGCCCCTCTCCTGTGCTCTCTCTCTCTCTCTCTCAAAATAAATAAATGAACACTTTTTAAAAAAAATATGGAACTCTCTGGTGAATTGTGGGTAACCATAGTAACAGCTAACATAAACCTTAGCCTAATCCCTGATTATATTAACACAAATAGGTCTAGTAGAAGAAAAGAAGAGTTCATATCAAAGCATTAAAAATCAGTTCAGCATCCACTGTCCTATACAATAGGTCTATTTATCAACAAAAAATTAAAAGACATGTAAAAAATAAACACAGGCTGAAGAGACAAAGCAGTCACTAGAACAAGATTCAGATATGATACAGATTTTGGAGTGACCAGACAGGAAATTTAAAATAGCAAATATTTTTGTGTTAAAGGATCTGGTTAAAAAAATATAAAATCTACCAATTCAGAGACATGATTTCAGCAAAAGAAATGGAAACTATAATAAATATATAAAAATGACAAATGTTAAAGAAATAGTAAAAAGTGAAGGACACCACTGATGAGCTTGTTGGCACATTAAATAAAGTTGAAAAAGATTCAGTGAACTTGAAAATAGATCAACAGATATTATAAATATTTAGTTGTAATAAAAATTGTAAGTGATTTTTGTTTTTTATTTTTTATTAATTTTTTTAAAGAATCTTTATTCTGTTGGCTTTTGTCACTTTTTTTGCTCACCAATTTGCAGCCTACTCATCATTTTTTTTAAATCTTTATTTTTGAGAGAGAGAGACAAAGTGCGAGTGGGAGAGGAGCAGAGAGAGAGGGAGACACAGAATCTGAAGCAGGCTCCAGGCTCCGAGCTGTCAGCACAGAGCCTGACACTGGGCTTGAACTCACAAACTGTGAGATCGTGACCTGAGCTGAAGTCGGTTGCTCAACCGACTGAGCCACTCAGGTGCCCCTAAGTGAATTTTAGAAAGAACAGAGCATCCAAGAGCTGTGGGACAATACTAACCAATCTAAATTATACATAACTGGAATCCATTCAAAGAACAGGAAAAGAGAGCAGAAGAAATATTTGAAGAAACTATGGCTGAAAATTGTGAAAAATTAATGGTAAGTACAAAATTACAGATACAAGAACCTCAGAAGATATCAAGCAGGGTAAATGCCAGAAAAGAAAAAACTCCCATTTTCCTAGGTATATTATATTCAAACTGTGGGAAAGTAAAAAGAGAGAATCTTGATGGCTCTTGATTGAAAAACAAAAAGCAAACAAGAAAACAAATTACCTAGAGAGAAACAAGGGGGCAAATAATAGATTTCTCAGCAGAAACCACGTAAGCAAGAAGGCAAGCAAAAATAAATAAATAAATAAATAAATAAATAAATAAATATTTCTGTACCCCAAATGCTGTACCTAATGAAAATGTCCCTCAAAAGTAAAAAAGAAATAAATGTTCCTTGAAGAGAGGGCACTGTGGGAATCTACAGCCATTAGGCCTACCCTATGAAAAAATATTAACTGATGTTCTTTAGTGAGAAGAAATGTGTCATGTGTTAGAAACTTGTATCCAAATAAAGAAATGAAGATGTCAACATGGAATCAAAGAAGATAAAGTAAACCATTTTGTTATTTTTATTGCTTGGAATGAGGACTGAACACTTAATTAAAGAATATTAAGTTTATTGTGTGTTCACAGCATACTTCAAAGTCATGTGAGTGACATAAGGGTTGGGAAGGAGGAACTGGGAATATAAGATTATACGTTCTTTTACAAGACATGTGAAACATCTTATTACTGATTGAAAGTCGACTCAGATAATTACAAAAATTAAGTTTATTTATTCATTTTGATGAGAGAGAGAACATGAGTGGGATAGGGACAGAGAGAGAGGGAGAGAGAATTCTAAACAGGTTCTGTGCTAACAGTGCAACGCTCAACACAGGGCTTGAATTTAGAAACCGTGAGATTATGATCTGAGCCAAGATCAAGAGTGAAATGCTTAACTGACTGAGCCATCCAGGCGCCGACAGATGCAGATAATTTTAAAATGTATATTTTAAAACCTAGTGTGACCACTAAAAGTCTTTAAAATAAGATAAGAAAATAATATTCCAATAGAGGAGATAAAATGGAACGATTGTTTTAAAATTTTTAATTAAGCCCAGAGGAAACATAATAATTATTAAGAAAAACAAATTATACCCTTTAAAAGAGATAGCAAGAAAAATGACAAATGGTAATCCAACCATATCAATAACACTTCAAATATTTTAAACACACTTGTCAAAATCAGAATTTCAGATTAGATAAAAAAGAAATCTTTATTAATATGCTGTACATAAGATGTCAACTTTAAATATAAATACATTTAGGGGCGCCTGGGTGGCTCAGCCAGTTAAGCGGCCGACTTTGGCTCAGGTCACGATCTCGCGGTCTGTGAGTTCGAGCCCCGCGTCGGGCTCTGTGCTGACAGCACAGAGCCTGGAGCCTGTTTCAGATTCTGTGTCTCCCTCTCTCTCTGTCCCTCCCCTGTTCATGCTCTGTCTCTCTCTGTCTCAAAAATAAATAAACGTTAAAAAAATTTTTTAAAAAATAAAATAAATATAAATACATTTATAGTTTAAAATATGGAGATTACCATAAAAACACTAAAATTTTTTTATTGATTTCACACAATGTAAACTTCAGAACAAAGAATATTATCAGAGATAAAGTATGATATTCTGTAATAAAAGTGAGGTAAATTTCTCCAAAGACATATAATAAACCTATACTCAGTTGCTTGAAACTAAATGAAACAAAAAAAGATCTGAAAAGAGACATAAAGATATCCACAATTTTAGTTTGAGGCTCTTGGTAATTCATAGAACAGTAGGTAGAAAATCAGTAAGGACATAGTAGACTAGAACAAAACTATACACCTAATTAATCTAATTGACATTTATAGAATACTCACAGAACAAAGTAACATACACATTCTTCTAGACTTCAAATGGAACATTGACCAGGAAAGACCATAGTTTGCACCATAAAACAAACCTTAACAGATTTAAACGAATAGAAAGCAATCAGGGGGTGCTTGGCTGGTTCAGACAGACGTCCCACTTTGGCTCAGGTCATGATCTCACAGTTTGTGGGTTCAAACCTTGCATTGGGCTCTGTGCTGACAGCTCAGAGCCTGGAGCCTGCTTCCGATTCTACATCTCCCTCTCTCTCTGCCTCTCCCTCCCTTGTTCTCTCTGTCTCTCTCTGTCTCTCTCTCTCTCACAAAAATAAATAAACATAAGGAAATAGAAAACAATCAAAATGAAAAAAAAAGAAATAATTAAAAATATGTTAGTGTACCCAATAGAATTAAACTAATAAAATATAAATGTGAGTAAATTTAGATAATTTCCAAATATTTGGAAATTAACAGCAGTTTTGTAAGTAATCTATGGGTCAAAGACTGGAAGGAATTAAAAAAATATTTCTAATGAAATCAAAATAAAAATACAACATATCAAAATGTGTGGGATCCAGTAAAGTAGTGCACATAGGGATAATTACACAACTAAATGCTTATATTAGAAAAGATTAAAGATCTCAAATCAGTAATCAAAGAAGGAAGAAAATAATAATGAATGGAGTGAGGATAAATAAAATAGAGAAAAACAATAGAGAAGAGCAAAGTGACCAAGACATTTTTTAAGATATTATCAACATATTTTAAGATAGATAACTAGGAAAAGAAAGACAAGACACAAATTTCCAATATCAAGAATGAAAGAGGAGACATCACTACTGATCCCACAAACATTAAAATAAGAAGAAAATATGAGTGACACTATGCCCATGATATTGAACACTTAAGTAGATGAGTTCCTTGAGTGGCATAAACTATCACTATAAAAGAATTAAGGGATCTGAGTACTGTATTTATGAAAGAAATTTAATTCATAGTTAAAACTTTCCAGAAAAAATAACTCCAAGCCAAGATAATTTTAATGGTAAATTCTTCTAGATATTTAAACAGGTAATAAAATCTATTTAGCACATAGTCTTCCAGATAATACAAAGTGAGAGAACAATTCCCAACTTATATTTTCAGGCTATTATTAGCCTATCCTTAAAATTAAACGAGGAAATTCCAAAAAAAGGAACACAGAACAGTGTTCATGGTAAACAGTGGCACAAAATTGTTAACAAAATATTTGCAAATAAAATCTATCATAACATGGATAATATAGAATGATCTAGCAAGTTTCATCCCAGAATGCACAGTTGGTTCAACATTTGAAAAGCAATCAATTTGGTTTGTCACATAAATAGACTAAGAAAGAACAAATACGATCCCAGTAGATGCTGAAAAAAAAAATTCAATAAAATTCAGTATCCATTTATATTTAAAACATCAGCAAATTAGAAATGGATTGGAACTTTCTGTACCTTATAAAGGGAATCTACAAAAGCCTTTAGCTAACATCATACTTAATGATGAGAGACAGACTGCTTTCATCTAAGACCAAAAATAAAGGACAGTAAATGGGGTACCTAGGTGGCTCAGTTGGTTAAGCGTCAGACCTCTGGTTTTGGCTTAGGTCATGATTTCATGGTTTGTGGGTTCGAGCACTGCGTGGGGTTCCAAGCTGACAGTGTGCAGCCTGCTTGAGATTTCTCTCTCTCTCCGCCCCTCGTCCACTCATGTGTGCTGTCTCTCAAAATAAACTTAAGAAAAAAGGATTATAAGTAAAAGAGCAAAATAAGTGAAAGTCATAAAGTTGGAAAGAAAGAAAAAAATGTTTCATATTCACAGATGGTACAGTTTTCTAGAATACAAAATCCTAAAGGATTTACATGTTATAATAATGACAACCACATAACTAAATGATATTAGTAAGTTTGCCTAATACAAGGTCCATATCCAAAAGTCAATCATCTTCCTATATGCCAATAATGAATATTTGGAATTTGAAATTTAAAACATTGCAATAGGGTATCATTCCCCAAAATGAAGCAGTAATATATAAGCCTAACAAAATACATGCAGGCTATAAATATGTTGAAAACTACAAATTCTGTTGAAAAGAAAAGTTTAAAATGATCTAAAAAGTGGAGAGGTATATCAATCATGTTGATTAATTGGAAGATAATTGTGAAGATGTTAGTTGTCTTCAATTTTCTCTAAATAGTATCAAGATTCTTTTGTGTATTTATGTGGAAAGACAAAGAAATAGCTAAAATAGTCAAAAATAATTTAGAAAAAGAGAACAAAGTTGGAGGACCCACATTATATGATTTCAAGACACAATTATTAAGACATTCTGGTTTTGTTAAAAAGACAAAAATCAATGGAAAACCACAAGAGACCATTTTTGGAAAGATGTTCAAAGACATTTTAATGAAGAAAATACAGTCCTTTCAATAAATGGTGTTAACAATTGAACATTGACAGAAAAAAAGGAACCTTGCCACATATCTTACACAAAAATTCCAACATATCAGAGACATAAATATAAATTGTATAGCACTAATAATTCCAGATGAAACAGAAGAATTTATGTAATGTTGGGTTTCATGGTGAGTTTATAGATATAATGACACCAAGACATCTAAACTAAAGATGTTGCTTTAGAAAGACATTGTTAAACAGGGAAGAAAAAGTAAGCCAAAGACTGGGAGATTATATTTTTAAAGCACATATATGAAAAAGCACTTATATCAAGAACATATAAAGAACTGTTGAAACTCAAGAATGAGAATATAAATAATCCAATAAAAAATTGGGCAAAAGATCTGACCAGACATTTCACCAAAGAACAGACACGTATGGCAAAGACACTTATTAAAAAGTGCTCAACATCATTAGTCATCAAGGAAACAAAATGTGCAAACACAAGGAGATAATACTCCACACCTTTAGAATGATTGTAATGATTCTGAAAGATAATTCTAAAAAATAAATTAAAAAATAATTCTAAAGAATAATTCTAAAGAAAATACAGATACACCCAAATGCTTGGCAATAGCACTCTTAATTGCTGGGGACAGTTGGGTAGTTAAAAGTACACTTATCATGTGACCCAATAATCAAATTTGGAGGTATTTACTGAAGTGAATTGAAAGCTTACATTCATACAAAGCCCTGTATGTTAATGTGTGTAACAACTTTATTCATAATTAGCCCAAACTGGAAACAATCCAGATGTCCTTCAACAGATTAAGATTTAAACAAACGTGTTACATCTATAAAATTGAATACAAGTCAGCAATTAAATAGGGCCAACTATTGATTTTTGTAACAACATGGATGAATCTTAAATGTGTTTTGTTAGGTGAAATAGGACAAATGCATAGAATCCATATTTCATAATTCAATTTATATGACATTCTGAAACAATGCAAAACTTTAGGACCAGAAAATGATAAGTTGTCGCCAGTGGTTGGCAGAGGGGAGACTGATTTTTTTTTTTTTTTAAAAAGGACTGTATAAGACATTTTAAGGTGATGGAATGTTTCTAAAAAATATATCCACCACTGTGGTGGCAGATATATGACTCTGAACATTTGTCAAAATCCATAGAACTGTACATATCAAAGGTTGAACTTCATGAAAATTGAAAAAAAAATTATCTAGGTTATCCAGTGATCCTGGGGTGAAATGTAGACTGTGACAGATGGGTCTAGCTATATTATAAGTGTATAGCATAACAGAACTGAAAGGGGTCGCTGGAGAACTGACCTAAGTAACTTTGAAAAAACAATGATTTGATAAATATTATAAGGCTAGAAAGAAAAACTCTTCATAAACTTTGTATCTTAGTTGCTAACTTCATTTCTCACGGGAGTATGGGAGCAGAGCTTAGCAATTCTTAAACTACTTTACATGGGTACCACCAACTAAAGTGTAGCTAATGAGGGCCAACTTTCTCACTGCTAGAGTTAGGAGCTACAAATAAGCAAGGAAGAATACTAGCCTGAGCTCTGATCTGCTCAATCAGTTGGAGATATTAGGTGTGTGTGTGTGTGTGTGTGTGTGTGTGTGTGTATTTCCACACACACCCCCACCCCCGGAAACAGTGACACAGCAACAGCAAGTACACTTAGCACTCCTTTTAAATAACTTCCTCTATAAAAAAAAATCTAGGATTTCTTGGAGAAATAACTGCTTCTAGGTCTAGACTATGGGAAGTTATGGATGTGCCTGAAGGAACTTCTAATGACAGAAAGTAAGAAAATAAGAGGCGGGGGTGGGGGGCGGTGGAGGCATATCAAAAGGACACAGGTGTTAACCTGAAAGAGCTGTCAAAGGCCAAAGCAGAGGGGCGCCTGGGTGGCGCAGTCGGTTAAGCGTCCGACTTCAGCCAGGTCACGATCTCGCGGTCCGTGAGTTCGAGCCCCGCGTCAGGCTCTGGGCTGATGGCTCAGAGCCTGGAGCCTGTTTCCGATTCTGTGTCTCCCTCTCTCTCTGCCCCTCCCCCGTTCATGCTGTGTCTCTCTCTGTCCCAAAAATAAATAAACGTTGAAAAAAAAAAATTAAAAAAAAAAAAAAGGCCAAAGCAGAAAAATCATTTGAGAAACAATGACAGTAGCATTATATGCAACCTGCAGTATGAATTAAACAATTATATATATGATTTTACATGCACACGCACACACACACACACACACACATACACACACACACAATAGGATGCAGACATGTAGGGAGTAGAATGGACAAATCATTCTTGGAGAACTCCTTACAAGAGTGAGGACACTAAAACATCACCATTTCAGTACCACGGTAACAAGTGCTGCAGGCAAAATCCACTGGTAAAATTAAGGAGTGAAATTTTAAGGAAGAACAGGAGAACTGTATAGCCTTAAAAATCTCCCCCCCCCATATTTTTTTTTTTTACTGATTGGCTTAAACAAATGTCCACAGATTATTTGATACTCCTCCCTCTAGGAGTAGAGTTTAATTTTCCTCTGCTTTGTGTTGGCTGGACTAAGTGACTTGTTTTAAATGAATGGTGTTTGGAAGGAGAAAAACTGTAACTTTACAGTGGAAAATTTCACAGCGCCAGACATCACCTTAGTCAAGAGATCAAGTTTAACGTCATGAATGATATCACGTCCCCTTGATGAGATGGGGAGGGCATTTCACCTCCATTGTGTTCTTCCTAAATATCCACAACCTACGAAAAACATCATACAATCTTAATGTGAGAGATGCTCCAAGTGTGTAAAGATCATGAAAACCAAGGAAAACTGAGAAACTGTCAAACAAGAGGTTATTAAAGTGACAGTCACTAAATGCAATGTGGTATCTTATATTGGATTGTAGACTAGAAAACAGATATTACTATATAAACTGATGCAATCTGAATAAAGTCTGTGATTTAGTTAATACAACTTCACAAATGTCAATTTCTTAGATTTAATAAATATACTGCGGTTACATAAACTATTAACATTTGTGCGAGTTGGGTAAGGGACATATAGGAATTTCCTGGACTATCTTTATAAAACTTCTGTAAATCTAAAATTATTTCAAAATAAAAATTATAAATTTGTATTCTTTCCCTGTTTCTTCCTACTCTGAAATATTTTTTATTAGTAAGCAATCTTGGTGTAATTTTTCTTTGTAGGAAAATTTTTATCTACTGATTTATTTTCAGTGGTTGTAGGATGGTAGTTTCCTATTTTTTAATGTTTATTTCTTTTTGAGAGAGACAGAGACAGAGAGAGAGAGAGAGAGAGAGAGAGAGAGAGAGAATGAACTGGATAGGGGCAGAGAGGGAGAGAGAATCCCAAGCAGGTTCTGTGCTGTCAGTGCAGAGGCCCATGCAGGGCTAGAACTCATGAACCGTGAGATCATGACCTGAGTGGAAATCAAGAATTAGCTGCTTAACTGACTGAGCCATCCAGGTGCCCCTCCATTTTTTTTTGGTCAGTTTTGATGTTTTATTTTTCTGAAAATTTGTCCATCTTCAAGTTTATAAACATAAAACTATTCATTATATTCTCTTATTTACTTTTTCATCTTATCAGCACATTCAAACCATTTAAAAGATGGAATATTATTTATTATATTTATTATTTATAATAATATTGCTACTGTGTTTTTGCTCTTTTTTCTTGATCGGTGCCATGAGACGTGTCTGTTCTGTTGTCTTCTAAAACACACAAATACACACACACATATCCATACACAGTTAAATAGCTCTTTGAGTCCTCCCTACTGCATCATGGTTTTCCATTTAATTGGCCTCTTTTTATTTATTTTTAAGTTTTTTTTAAGTTTGTTTATTTCGAGGGAGACAGAGTGAGTGGGGGAGGGGTAGAGAGAGTGTGAGAGATATTCCAAGCAGGTTCTGCACGCACTGTCAGTGCTAAGACCTATACAGAGCTTGAACTCACCAACTGTGAGATCATGACCTGAGCTGAAACCAAGAGCTGAACACTTGACTGACTGAGCCCCCCAGGAGCCCCTATTTTTAAAAATTACATCTCTTTACTCTCTTTAGAATTTTTCCTTTTAACACGCATGCTTGTCTTCTTGTTTTGATCCTTCTTCCTTTCAAAATAACCATTTAAGGCTGCACATTTCCGTACAAGTCCTAATTTGTTTTAGTAATTGTATCCCACGATTTTAGGATAAGGATAAGCTATAAACATTTTCCAGTCTCCATTATTATTCCTTTTTTGAACTCTGCATTATCTCAGGTATGTTTCTTAATTTCTAAATATATGTGATTTTTCTGTTTAGTTTTTTGTTATTGATTTCCAAGTCAATTGCTTTTGGCAACAAAAGCAATTTTTATTATATCAATCATTCTAAATTTGGTGCAACTTGCTTCACAGCCAAGTATGTGGTTAATGTTTATAAATGTTCCATAGATGCTTGAGAAGTATGTGTTTGTGTTTTCTGTGGTTGCTGGGTGTGCTGATCTATATATACCCATTAGACAAATTTTGCCAAGGCCTAGTTCAAATACTCTATATCCTTCCTGATTGAGCTATTAATTACTGAGAATGTTGTGTTAAAATTTCCTATCATAATGGAAGACTTTCAAAATTTCTTCTCAGTCTTCTATTAGTATGTTTTTACTCTTAATTCTGACATTCAAAGATGTTTAGAAAATTTTTCTTCCCTAGCGAATTGGTGATATTTCCATTATGTGATTATGTATGAATCATTTTACCTCTTTGCCTATACATGGATATTGTCTGATACTGTTATTGACACACTGTATTTTCCTCCTTTAACTTTCTCTCTTTTTCCCCTTATAATTTGTGAATATCTGTTTTGCATAAAAATACATTTTCATCTCATTTGCATAAATGCAAATAGACTAAATACAAATAGACAAATAGACTTTTATTTTCTATTTATCCTAAAATTTCTATATTAGTCTCTCTCATTTGTTAGCATGCATTTTTCAAGGTTGATTATTTTGCTCCAAGGGTTTGGAAATTATGTTCTATAATTATATTCTTTAAGCATTCTGATGGAAAAATGAGAAGTTCTTTAGGTCAGAGTCTAAAACTTACAAATAATATCATCTTTCTTAAAAATACAAGAACTTCAGCACCTTTTATCTGTATGATCTAAGTACTATAGTTAAATGTAATGGATTTTAATATATAGCATTATAATTATTTTTGGACTGGCCAATATTTGTTTATATTACCCATATATTTACATTTGTACTTCATTTATTGTCTTTATTTTGCTGTTTAAAACCCCTGAAAAGATAATTGCCGGTTTAAAGCAAAAATAATAACAATGCACCATGGGTTTATAACTTATGTAAATATAAAAGACATAGCAGCACTACAATAAAGGCCAGAAGAGAAGAAATAGAAGTATACTTCTATAAGGTTTTGACAGTGTAAGTGAAGTGGAATAATATCCCTTAAAGGTAAATTTTAATAAATTAAAATTGTAATCGGGGCGCCTGGGTGGCGCAGTCGGTTAAGCGTCCGACTTCAGCCAGGTCACGATCTCGCGGTCCGTGAGTTCGAGCCCCGCGTCAGGCTCTGGGCTGATGGCCAGATTCTGTGTCTCCCTCTCTCTCTGCCCCTCCCCCGTTCATGCTCTGTCTCTCTCTGTCCCAAAAATAAATAAAAACGTTGAAAAAAAAATTTAAAAAAATAAAAATAAAAAAAAAATAAAATTGTAATCTATACTTCCAAAAGGAAATATTTAAAAAACACAAAAAGTTATACCTAACAAGCAAAGAGAGGAGGTAAGATGGAATCATAAATAATACTCATGTAATTCAAAATAATGCATACAGAGGAGAAATACTGAACACAAGACAGATGAGACAAATAGAAAACCAATAGCAAAATTATAGATTTGAACTTAACTACATAATAATACCATTAAATATAAATGGTCTAAACACCCTAATAAAAACATAGTTGATCAGATTGGATTAAAAACAAGACACAACTATATGCTGTTTGCAAGAAACCTATTTTAATGGAAAAACAAAAATAAAAACAAAACACAAAGAGATTACAAGTAAAAAGATGGGAAAGGATATATCATGCTAATGTGTTTTTAAATATGAGAGTACTATAGTAATGGTAGGTAAACTTGATATCTGGGTAAAATTTTCACCTGGAATGCAGAGATTCATTTCACAATAATAAATGATCAGTTCAATAAGAAAACACAATAATCATAAATAAACATTTACGAGCCTCATGAAAGAGCCTTAAAATATGTGTAACAAAGATGAATAGAACTGCAAGGACATAAATTAGCAAATTCACAACTATCATAAAAAATTTTGGCACCCATGTTTCAATAACTGAATGAACACTAGATAGAAAACTAGTATTTTCTAAAAATACTATCAATTTAAACAATACTATCGATTGATTCAATATAATTGATTATATGACATTCATCTAACAAGAGCAGAATGGACATCCTTTCCAAGAACTCACAGAACATTTATCAAAAGAGAGCATAAAAGAAGTTTCAATAAATTTAAAGATGGAGTAAATTCAAAAGGACACAAATCATTCAAATTATGTTGTATGAACAAAATGGATTTAAATTTCAAGTTAATAAAAGAAATGTCTAGAAAATATATAAATATTTAGAAAATAAGTATTCCAAAATTATGACGTATTTTAAACTGAGTGAAAACATATCAATTTTTTAAATGCAGCTGAAGCAGTACCTAGAGGAAAGTATAGATCACCAAATACATTTGTTAAAAAATGCATAAATGAGTTCTTAAATGCTAAAAATAAATAAATTCTTAAATCAATGACCACAACTTCCGCTTGAAGAATTTGAAACATAATAGTAAACTAGAGCCAAAAAAAGATAAGGGATAATAATACATATCAGAACTAAAACCAATGAAACGGAAAGCAAAACAAAACAAAAGAGAGAAAATGTAATCAAAAGCTGGTTCTTATGAAAAATCAAGAAAGTGATGTATTTAGTCATATCAGTCATTTAAAAAGAAGAAATGGGGCACCTGGGTGTCTCAGTTGGTTAAGCTTCTGAATTTTGATTTTGGCTCAGGTCATGATCTCAGGTGGTGAGATGCAGCCCTTGCTTCTGGCTCTGTGCTGGGTGTGAAGCCTGCTTAAGATTCTCTCTCTCTCTCTCTCTCTCTCTCTCTCTCCGTCCCTCCCTTCCTCCCTCCCTCTCTTTCTGCACCTCCCTTGCTCATGCATTCTCTCTCTCAAAAAAAAAAATTAAAAAGAGGAGGCAAATTATTAATATCAGAAATGAGAAGAGGAATACTAACAATTTTATGTCAATAAACTCTCCAATTTATGAGAAATGGACAAATTCCTTGTAAAACATGAACCACAAATACTTACTAACGAAGAAATATATAATATGAATATATTCAGGCCCAGATGACATTAGTGTGAATTATACCAAACTCTTAATTAAGCAATAAAACAAACTCTACACAATTTCTTACAAATGAGGACAAGAGAGTCTCCTCAACCTGAGAGATGGCATCTATGAAAATTCTACAGCTAATTTCATACCTGATGAAAGACTGATTGCGTTCCACTTAACAAAAGCAACAAGGCTAGGATGTCCACTTTTACTACTTTTATTTGGTATAACACCTAAGATTTTAGCCAGCATAATTGGCCATTGAAATCCAAATTGAAAAAGAAGAAAACCTTGACTTGCAGATGTCACGATCACCTATTTAGAAAATGTCATGGAATCTACAAAAAGCTAGTAAGAAGTGAGTTTGGGAAATTTGTAGTACACAAGATCACTCTACAAAAATCAACAGTGTTTCTGCATGCTAGCAATGCACAATCAGAAATTGAAATAAAAAGCACCATTTACAAAAGCATTACATGTGAAATAATGATAAATACAACAGAAGTTTCCTGGACCTACACAATGAAAACTACAAAACATTTCTGAGGGAAGCTTAAAAAGACCCACGCAAATGGAAAGTTACACTATTTTTGGGGGGGTCAGAGGACTCAAGAGGACTTAAGATGTCAATTCTTCCCAAACGAATCTGTTTATTCAATGAAATTCTAATCAAAGTCTCTTAAAGTCTTGGGTCTCCCACCCTTGGAATGGGGGCAAAGCCAGGTGAATTCCCCAAACAACAGAAAAGAAGGTGAAAAGAAGCCAGTCTATAAAGCAACACACAGATTGAGACAGGACAGTGTTGTAAAAGGCCTCTAGGTGCATATACAGGATTTATCCTGAACAGGGAAAACTTATCAAGTGGTCTCAGGTATAAATATTGAAAAGCTTCCTAAAAGGTTAACCCCTTTGCTAGATGTCAAGATGTTCTTTTCAAGATTCAGTTCAAAGTAAATTGCCTATGAATGGGAACATGCGGAGTGCAGTCTGACAGAAAACCTTCAAGCAATTTTTCTTCTTGTCTTTTCAGTGCTGCATATACTTAAGTAGAAACACTTATAGGACTCTGTAAAGCCGTGCTTATATCACGCCCACTTCTGCCTTTAGATGTGATTTACTCTGAATCCTGCCTCACTTGCTGTAAAATGCTCTGTCAGTAACACCTCAGTGAGATCTCTTTGAAGTAAAGCATTCTTGCACCTAGGCTGTTGCTCTGAAAGCTGGCATCTGGTCTAATTCAACTCCGTTTTGAGCTTTTGAATCACATGACTTAAATCCACATAAGTGTTGATTGTACATGATTGCCTTTATTGATTCCTGCTTGAAATAAACTTATTTCAGAGTCTCCATCCAACTTTAGCAAGAATTCTCCATTTTTTTGCTCATTCTCTTCCTCTTGGGTTTCATACTGCACCTTTGCCTCTTCTTTTCTAATTCTATGTCTACAAAGATATTGAGGAGTTGAGTCATGTGATGATTACCCTGGAAACTTAGTTTCTTCAAACTCTAACATATCAGAGTACATCTCTCATTGCCCCACCCCTCTGAGATCAGCTCCACTTCTTAACTGCCTAATAGCTGCCTCATTGTTACCCTATATCTCAGGATCTGTATTAACGACATTGACATTTTTTGGATTTCTATCAGACATCCAGCCTATCCATTTTTCCTTCATGCTTTTCTTATGTCTGCCCTCTTTTTGCCATTCATTTTCCTGCCTTCCACTCAGTATAGGTTACTTTTCTACTGTAGCTGGATATTTCTAGAACCAGCCTTCTAACTGGACTCTGGATCAATCCCAGCAACACTGAGTTAGAAACTCCTGGGTGAGCCCCAGGTACCTAATTTTATGAACAAGCCTCCAATGATTGTGAATTATAACCAGTAAAACCATTATTCCTATCTTGTATTTTAAAACTTTGAATAATTATTTATTTTGTGATCTCCTTATTAAGGGAGATAGATTCTTAAAGACCGAAATTGGCCTTATTCTTTTATTCTTCAGTACCTTGCATATGGGAGATGTTCAATCAAGGTAACAGAAACAGGTCAAGATAATTTAGGGTCACCTTACCTCAGCACGATTGTCCCTGTCCCTTCATCTTTCATCTATTGAATTGTTCATTCAAGGTTTCCTTCAGGGCCTACTTTCTCATTGTCGTATCTCTTATTCACACTGTTCCTTAGCCATGTCCCTGTAGTGCACATCGTCTATGTCAAGCACTCCAGAACTCAACTTAAAACAATTCTTCATAAATTAGTCATTGTTTTGAACTAATTGGAAGGGTTATAATGTTTTCTTCTTCAGTTTTTACAAAGGTCTCTAAAATCGGCCTGAACATTCAAATGGTACGTAATAAAGATCTGTTGCTTCCTTTCTCAATTCATATGGCTAGGACTTGCATTTAATTCAATATAATGATCATTTTACCGAATACCAGATATATGCAAAATATTGCTTCAGGTGTTGTGTTAGTATGAGCATGCCCTTTGAAATGTTTAGAGAGGATTCCAGTGCCAAAAGCAGATGATGTATAAATTAGCCCCCAAAGGGTTTTATCATTAAGAAAATTGTATCTACCACTGGGAGTTAATCTGTCTGTCTGCTGAGAATGTTGCCTTGTCCAACACTTGCAAATAAAGAACACTTGTGAGAACAAATTCTACTGTGCCAGAGTCTAGGGAGACAATATACTATTTAGGTTGATTTCCAACCTCCCAGCTCAGAAGGAATCTCCTAACCAATTACTTACGATGGTCCTCGAAGTAATCATCCATGCTTCCCAAAGAGTTGGCTATTCTTTTGAAAACAATGGGATGTACCAAACTTTTTGAATAAGGGGACTTTCTAAAACTTTTAGTAAAGTATTAGTGTTAAGAAATACTGATGTGAGACTGAAGAGAAAGGAACTTAGTCATGACTTCGCTACTCACTGTGTGACACTTTGCTGAATGACATTGGTTTTCAGTTGTCTCATTTGAAATGGGAGGGGAAAGTGTGAAGTATATGACCAGGCATAGATGATAGTTCTCTAGGCCTCCTTCTTCTCTTCTTCAGGTTACACCTCTGTTATTCCTATGGACATGTCAACTAGGCTGGAGAAAATACATCCTTTGGCTGTTTCCATGAACCACTAAGAATCTCCTTTTGGGGAGATTTTGGGGGCACAGGAATGGTGATGAAAGGTCAGAGGTCTTGGTGCCCATGGTTTTACCTTCATGGAAGAATTGGCAGAGTGACAATGGTAAACTGAGGTAGATGGAGGTAAAGGTAAGGTTTTGTTTTTCTTTAAATCTTTATTTACATTTTCTTTAAATCTTTATTGTGCAAAAGAAGCAAGACCAAACAGTGTCCATTAGATATGATTCCATTTATATAAAGTTATAAAACAGGAACATTTAAGCTGCGTGTTGGAGATGTATAAAAGCTATCAGAAACATCCAGTAAATGATGTCCTAAAACATACAGTGTTGGGGTCTCTCTTGTGTCTCTGGAAGCCACACAAGATGCAGATGGTGCTGCGTGACATCCTTCTGGTCATTCAGGATCAGAATGGTACGTGTGCCTCTGTTCTCGTGAGAAGGTCTGGGGAAAGGCTGTTGCTGTGCATATGTTGGACTCCCTGCTTGGGTCTGAACAGGACAAGGACCTTGAAGCCAGTCTCAATTTCCCAGGAAAATGGGAATCATGATATCTGGAAGTATTAGTATCTAGGGTCATTGTAAAGTTGAAAGAGGACCATAAAATTGCTTTGACTTGTGCATGCTTTGAAAGTTGAGGTGTCCCTACAGTTTACCTATGGGTAGAAAAATGAATGAATAATTAGATAGATATCTAAGTAAGGTAGTGCCGGCGTTTAAGAGTTTGGAAATGTGTCATTCAGTGATATTTGAGATTTTCCTGTTACCCCACATGCTAGCTGTGTGCTCTTGCTATCACTTCCTATTTATGATCTTCAGTTTCCTGTATTCTCTAATGCTAGTATTTCAAGGGGAAAATGTAATGATCAACTGAAAAGTGTGAGTATAAATTGGAAAGCACTAAGCATTTAGAAATAAAGTTCAAAATATAAATACCACAAAGATAGCAGAAACTAAATTTCATATTAAAGTACAAAGTACTTATATTGCAATATCTTTCCTAAGAACAGATTTTTATAAACAAATATTACACAATTTTACCTTAACCGTATTAATGTGTGTGTGTGTGTGTGTGCATGACATAGATGGTGGGGTATCAAACTATAATAATGTCAGAGGAGAATCTCTCCCTAATCCCTGTAATGTGTCTATAAGACTTTTTTCAAAGTATGTGTACATACATGTGTGCATACATACATATGCTCACATACATCTGTCATTCTTATTTAAAACATGCTTAATGGACAATATTTATGTAGTTAATTCCAATTTTCTCTTTAAATTCAATATTATATCATGAAATTTATCTATGGTGATGTCTGTAGCTAGAGGTCATTCTTTTTCAGTGCTACACCAGTATTGCATAGTATATAGTATAGTATTGATATAGTATTGTATTGTATGAAAATACCACACTTTTCTATGGATACACTTTTAGATTTTCTGGTTTTCCTATTATGAAATCTTTTGCTAAGAATTTCATCAATATGTCTTTTGAGGAGATGTGTTTTTAAATAGTATATCCAAGAAGTAAAATTGCAAGCTTGTAGGATAAAATCTTCTTAAACTAGGTAGATATTTCTGGTAATTTTATAGAGTGATGTTAGGAATTTATAAAACCAATAGTAGGAGATATGATATCCCAGAGTCTCTTCAGTTTAAGCTGAATACTTTGATTCAATTGCTATATATACTTAAAAATGCTTGATATTTTCAGGTTTTTAAATTTTTTGCCAAGGTGATAGGCCTGATATGATATCTCGCGGTATTAATTTGGAATTCACTAGTAACTAATACGATTAACTTTATATATTTACTGTGTTTCTCTTTTATATAGAGCTTTCTTTTTTCCAATTTTATTGTTTTTTGTTTATGACTATCTTATTTGTCCTAGATCATAACTTTTTTAGTTTACATATGTTGTAAATGAGTTCTTCCAACACTTGAATTGTTTTCTCATTGTCTTTAAGACACATTTTGGCTAATGGAAATTCTTACTTATAACTGAATATATTAATATTTTCCCTTTTGGTTAATACTTTTGTGTCTTGCATGAGAAATCATTTCCTGTTCTATGATATGAAAGGCATTCTCTTATATTCTGATTCATTTATAGTTTTGAATTTCATTATTAGAACTCTGTTCTACAGAAAATGGATTTTGAGGATTGGTGCTAGGAAATTTCATTATTTTCTATAGGGATAATTTATGATTTATTGACTATTTCTTCTTTTCACACTATTTTGAATTTCCACTTTTCTCAAAGTTTTATTGAAATATTTGTCTGTCTCTATTACTGTCTAACAGTCTTAATTACCATATCTTTGTCTTGATATTTAGAAAAACAAATTTTTCTACCTTCTATTCTTCCAGTGTGATTTAGCTATTCTTTCTATCATTGCTTTTTCATGTAAATTTTAGAACTAGCATATCAAGCTCCATACAGGATACTTTGATGGGGATTACATTGTCTCTATACATCTATACATCAATGTGGGTGAACTATTTGAAATATTAAATATTCCAATCCATGAATATTAGCCATATCTCTCCATTTGTTTCACTTTTTAAAGAAAAAACATTGGATAATTATCAGTCACTTGCATGTTTTTGTCTGATTATGTATTCCTTCTCCTTGGACTAAATATATTATTGCTAAATTGATAGATTTTAGAAATCAGTTTTCCAGGTAAGAGTGATTGCAATCCTAATCTAGTTTCTCTGTTTTAGATGCAAATATAAATCACATTTATTCCTATTCAGTTTGTTTTTGATGTCTTTCCATAATGCTAAAAAAGAAAAAAATCTATGATGATCTTTCATGTAGTTTGTTAAACTTTATTTATAATTTATTAAATAACAAATTTATTTAACAAATGACATTTTTTTTATTTTTTTTTTAAATTTATTTTTTTTTTTTCAACGTTTATTTATTTTTGGGACAGAGAGAGACAGAGCATGAACGGGGGAGGGGCAGAGAGAGAGGGAGACACAGAATCGGAAACAGGCTCCAGGCTCTGAGCCATCAGCCCAGAGCCTGACGCGGGGCTCGAACTTCGGACCGCGAGATCATGACCTGGCTGAAGTCGGACGCTTAACCGACTGCGCCACCCAGGCGCCCCTTAACAAATGACATTTTAACTACATTTTTTCTAAGTGCTTGCTGCTGTCATGTAGAAGGGCAACCAACTACAGAGTATTAATTTTCATCCTAGCAATGCTTATAAACTTTCTTATGAACTCAATAATTTATTGAAGATTTTTTGTTTTAGTTTTCTAGGTATTCAGTTATATTTTCTTCAAACAATTTTAGGTGTGTTTTCTCCTTTGAAAACTTCATATATGTTTTTCTTGCATATTTGTGCTAATTAGTCCTTCTAGGATAATATCAGATAGAGGTAGTTAGAGCAGACAAATTTATTTTTTTTCTTGATTTTAAAGGAAATGGTTTAATCAAATCTTCACTTAGTACAAAGTGTGTGTGTGTGTGTGTGTGTGTGGGTGTGTGTGTATTGTCTCAGGTCTTTGAATGGCAACTTGTCTGCGGGCCCCTGTGTGACATAATTTTTACTGTAGTCAGGCCATATGATAATACTTTTCTCCATTTCTATCATGTGTTCACCTTACTCTTAACTTTACATTTACACATTTAACTAAAAGTTCTGCATTTTTCCTCAGTTTATACTTCCTCAAATTACTATCCACTTTATATGAAGTGGGAATGATCCAGTGGAAAGTAGAAGTACTAAGATGTAAGTGTACAAAGCCATGTAGAAGTGAATGCCATGTCAGTGTGACACGGCATAAAATTGTGCTACCTCACAGGCCGCTGTCAGATAACCACAGCTGAGGTTTTGCCAAATGATGAGCATAATTTGCCCTCGAATGAAAAGTCAGAGTCTCAAATAAAATAAAACTAGTGACAAGTCAATCATTAATTAAAGTTCCAGAAGCTTGATTTTAACAAGCAGCTAAATGCTTGTTAAACTCACTAGGGTTCAGTCTACACAGGCCAAGTGATGTGGGAAGGTGGCACAGCATAATTCAGTCAGTAAATTAACATATCCTAGAATGGATTACATAGATTCCAGGAATGGTCATTAAGACCTGGAAAATACCTCAGAGGTCATGCGGTCCAACCTTTCATCTAATGGAAGAAGCTATCTTTTGTAGTCATCACTCCCGTAATGATCTTTTCCTCTATTCTCTTCTAACCTGGTGGATGTAACCAAAGTTACAGCTTTGGTTCCAGCTTCTGGAAACTTAATTTTCAGTTGCAAGGGAAACAGACCAAGTGTAGTCCTTATACTTCAAGAAATTAACTTCCAAGTCTGTATAAGAAGTGTACACAGAACAGTAAGCTCCGGTGAGAATAAAGAAACGGAAAAGAAAGCATAAAAAAGTAAAAGTGAGAATACAAGAGTTTGGATTGGTGGCTGGAGCCAAGAGGACAGCTATAGAGTGTGCATGGGGCAGGGGAGTTTATTATTCCCAAATCAATGCCCAGTTTACTCATCCTGAATGATTGCTCTGGTGTGCATCAGAAAAGAGCATTACACAGAGCTGGGGGAATCATATATCCACGTAAGGTGACATGTGGATTGAACTCAAGCTAAAGACACCAGGTTATGAGAGATAGCCCCTATAAGAGAATACATAAAGAAGATGATTTCACGGACTTCTGAGCTCCAGTTTTTTCATCATTCACTTTCTCATAGGTATGTGTCAACAGTGGATAACCTGCGGGATGGTTTTCTTTATAGACTCCAGTTTTCATCAGCATGAAAAATGTTAACTTTTTGACTTTTGGGGCTCTTTCTGTGGTGTACTCTATGGTAAATCAATATCCAATATGTTAAAGTCACATTTTCATCCTAGAGAATTCTGTAAATATGGTAATAATTTATGGGTCAAATTAAAACGTGAGAAACCGCCAGATTGTTTCCAGAGTAGCTATATCATTTTGTTAGGGGTATGAAGAGATGGGGGGTGACTACAAAAATTCAGCAAGAGGGACTTCTGGAGGATGTTTGAACTATTCTGTACCCTGTTTGTGGTGGTGGTTATAAGAATCTATGCATATGTTAAAACTCATAGAACAGCATACAAAGAAGTCAGTACCGTTTACTATATGTAAACTTATACAAATAAATAAAAAACGTACTGAGTTTTAGATTAAATAGCCGGCCAACATGCTTCGGGAAGAATCATACTCAAGATTCTCCAATATGTTAAGAGTTTTCATTTAAAATGGAGGAAAGCAAAACAAATCACTGTCTGGGAAGCCATTGACTTTATTTTGTTGTTCCTCATCTCTTGTACTTATCTAGTTTGAAGATTACATTTTCATTTCTTTTGTACCCCTTTTAATTCTAGTTCTGCATTTAAACTGTTTGTTTGTTTTTTAATTGTCATTTCTATCGCTTCTGAGAGGTACAGAATTGTTCTACAATTGTCGACCGTGCTCATTTGGTCATTCAAAGACAGGTATGGCAGTTTTTTCATGAAATAGTTTCCACATATGGGCCACATCAGGATCTGAATGAAGGGACTAGGTAGTGGAAAGGGATCATTGTAAAAATGTATTTTCAATATAACTTGTTTGTGTTAAGGTCCACAGAAGACAATGCACATATACATTTAGGCCCTTTTTATGGCAAGGATCCTTGTTGCCACATTGTCAGTGTACTATAAAAACAGCAAGCCACATCTACTCTGTTCCTTTAGTAATGATTCTAATGCAGTGTGATAAAAACACATGCTGTGTCATATGTTATATGTGATGTATTCCTAATTGGACATTTGTAAGATGTTTAATAATGACTGAAGCTCCACTGTGTCTAATATATTATGGAATAAATGTGTCAAAAACCAGTGGTATGCTCTAAAACTTTATTTTAAAAGAGACAGATCATACAGCTCAGATGCTGTTGTTTGTGCCTGATTTGGGCAGCAACAGCATTCACGCAGCAGATGATACAAAATCATGCAATTGGGACATCTCCCTTTAGAAAAAGAGGCTGAATAAAAAAATGTTAATCTGATTCTCTGCCATTTTTGTAGCTCACTCTGCTTAAACTGACTTCAAATGGAGTTACACTGATCGAATAGGTTGGTGCCACCATTTGCTGGTCAGAGAGCAGGAAGCAGATTTTCTTTAAAAATCTAACCTGTGACTAAAAATTGTTGCCACATAAATAATGTCAAGGAAGAACCTGCCCTGTTGATACAGCCATGCACGTGAACTCTTGGGCAGGATGGGCAGACCACCCCATAAGGAAGCCATGGGGGAAGCTCATTAAACCAAGGGATGATATGTGTACTGTCAGTGGCTTCATTAAATTCTTCTTAAGATGTAGAAACATAATGGATATTTTAGGAATAAATCTGTAATAAAAGATGAAATTAAATACACTTGTATGATGATATTTATCTTCTGTCTGATTTCTAGACAAATGCATTTTTATCTTTTGATTTGAAACAACTCTCAAAATGTCATTTCTTCATTCATTCACCAAATATATATGCAGTGGGCCCTCTCTGTCTTCAGCATGGTACAAGGCCCTGGAAAGACTCCAGTGAATTAGTTGTACTTTGAACCAAAATGCTTCATTCCTGGGAAAACTCTTAGTTCTTAGAATTTGGCTATCAAGACTGAGGCATTTCTTTCATATGAATATATGAATCTATTTGTGCTTTCATACATTCAAATATTGTTTTCAACTCATGGTTACTGATTTTTTTTTTTTTATCAAGCCCTTCTAGGACTTCCTATAGATTGTATTCTAGTCTCTACATTAATTCCTTGATACTGACCCTTAAGTTTAAGTGACTACTTGTGCTCTTTGTCCTTTTTGTTTGTTTGTTTGAGAGGGAGAAGGTAATTACATTCTTCCTTGCTGCTGCCAACCCATTTATGTTATGAAAGTTTCTATTTGCACATCTTTTTCCTGAAATTCCTGGGTTCAAATCTTGCACATGGTCAAGACCAAATCTTTACTAAAACTTGACTAACTTTAAGTTAAATCAAACAACTGTACTGGTAAATCAATGGAGCTCAGTTGCTACAGTGATAATCAACCTAGGAGTTTAGTTAGGTTTCCAATTGAAATTATACTTCTCATCTTCCTTCTGTCCTCTCAACTATAAGTAGATTATTATCACTAAATATGAGGGAAAGTTCTGGGAATGAATGCTGTCAAGTTATCACTTATTTAACTTTATCTTTGTCCTAACACACACAGATACAATACTGGTTTTTAGATGTTTTCATTTAAAAATATAGTCAAGGGGTGCCTGGGCGGCTCAGTCAGTTAAGCATCCGACTTCAGCTCAGGTCATGATCTCACAGTCCATGAGTCTGAGACCTGTGTCAGGCTCTGTGTTGACAGCTCAGAGTCTGAAGCCTGCTTCTGATTCTGTGTCTATCTCTCTCTCTCTCTCTGTCCCTCTCTCACTCAAAAAAAAAAAAAATAAATAAATAAATAAACAAACAAACATTAAAAAATTAAAATAAAAAAAATAAAAATACAGTAAAAAATGTTTCAGACATAATAGAATATATATTACCTAATGAAATAAACATATCTCTCAATGTTTTACTCATTAAAGTTTTTTATAAGACTTTGTGTTTAAAAGTTTATATTATTTTGAGTAATTTTCCGTATTTTATTCTAAGAATAAATATGGTTACGCTTTCTTATTTTTCTTACAGTTCAGCATTTTGGCTAGAAAGTTCTGGGGTGGATTTCCTTTATTTCAAGATGAAATATATCATTACTCTTAATTGTTCACATCTTTATATCTTAGTGCTAAACATGTCTTTTAATTTTTTTTAATAAAGGGACAACTGTTCTCCAGAGGTTACCCATCAAATACTCCTCTCTGTATGCTATTTCAGGCTCACAGGATAAGAAAGCAAAACAATGAGTGTTTAGGGTTTAATTTTTAATAAAAAAGTTCCCCAAACTCAATTAAATTCTTACTGAGTGAAAATAGCAAATTTCATTTGAGTGAAAATGAAATATATTAACCCCCTAGAAGCAGCCACAAATGTCTAATACATTGGATAACAAGGATTAGAACACTGGTTTGGGATTGTATGCCTTCATTTGGTTATTAGACGTTAAGAATGGGATTTTAGGAAGCTCTCTGAGATGCATTAGTCCCAGTAAAGTACTTACCAGATAATTCATTATGTCTTTTTTTTTAAGGGGGGGAGGGGTTGTAATTTAGAAGAACGCAATTAAAACTGAACTTGATAATTAATTCTGAACTTGTGAGAACTAGTTCCAGAGATTATGACTATAATGCTGTGTAGTCATTGATATAAATATTCATGAGGTTTCATTGTTTTATGGTTTTCTCAAGCACACAGCTTATCTGAAGAAGTAAAATTAAAGTACCATTATTTAACATTACAATGCAAATAAGAATCAATGAAGAAAGAATAGTTAATTCACTAGGGAATGTGAATGCATGTAGGCACACATAGAGGCTGTATCATATATGTACAAACAAAATGTCTTTTGAACATATGAATTAAAAGACTGGGAAGAAAGAAGAGAAAAAGTGATATGGGTAAACAATTTTGGATCTTAATCTGGTCAAACCTGGGTGAGTGAAATTCATTGAAATCGACTTAACCTACCACCAAAAATCAATCAACATATAAAACTAATCGTGTGCAGCAGAAGAGAGAATGAGAAAATGGTCTTTCTTATTCTATTTCCATCTTTTACTGAGCCATAATGCCATCATATCTGACCTTGAAGCAGATTCATCTATAACATGAAATTTTCAAGTAATCTGATAGAATAAACAGGGTATGATGAATGGATGAATGGATGGAAACTACAAAGGGAAAAGTAGCCAGAAAGCAGCCAGCTAAGAACATTGAAATAGGATGGGAGGTGGGAGAAAGGAGTGCAATTCAGAGCATAGTCATCAATGTGATTTACTTTAATTTTAAAAACTCAGTCTTAATGGGATCCTTATAATCGCTATTTGTTTATATCCTCAAACTTGATGAAGAAGGAATCAGCACAAACAGTATATTCATTGAAAACTTTATACAAATTTGAGGAAGATTTAAGCCTTCTGTACTAGTATGCTCTCAGTTCATTTATTGTTAAGCACCACAAAGTCAAATTCAGTATTATGTGATTAAGCTGCATCTGTCTCTGTGCAAGCACTCACCATATTTCTTTAAGTTCAGCAGGTGTTTTGCAAAGAATCTAAAGGATTTTGCACAAAATTAGTGCCTATAATAAAGCAATGCTGATGAAGAGACAGCTTTTTATATCACTGATATATTATAGTTTCTCTCTAATAAATGTCATTGCTAGATATTTCAAAACCTGAAACAGATTTGCTGACTGCACTGTTTTGAAGCATATTTGCTGTGCCTTATTTCTAAGATGTTCTTTTATAGACATACAGTTTAGAAATTTTATTTGACACTGTTGACTACTAAATTAGCAGCTTTTCAACTTTGCAAGAGGACTGTCACACAATTGAGATAAAAGGTAGAACGCACCACTTTTGCATTAATCTTTTTTGGCACTGTCCTGAGGCAATTTGAGATGTATTAATTGAGGCCCTAATTTGAGAAACAAATAAAAAAAAGGTTATTTGCTGTGTTATTTTTTTCAGGTTTTCTCTTCGCTGCCCCGTTTTTCTCTTTCTCTTTTATATACACACACAAAACTGGTGAAGAGTCAAACTATAAATACATACGTAATTTCACTTTAATCACCTGGATTTGATGGTTTAAGCTAAAGGCATTCTTCAACTGGAAGGTTTACTTGGAGAGCCCATTTGGTCTCCAACTGTTCGTGTGCTGCTATGTTCTCTGAGTTGACACATTGGTGGTGATCTGGTGATCTATTTGGGAAACTATTCTTTTGGTTAGAGCTCTGGGTTAGTGAATTTCACACACAAAAAGGTCAATTTAGCTAATAATCTGAATTTGCTCTTTTCAGTGGGCACCAAAAAAGTGTCATGTCTCGACTCCAGCCACAGATCACAGCGCTGACCCAGGTATCCTTACAGTAAAGACAATAATCCTATCAACAGACAAAAATTGACTTCAGGCCAAGTTACTAGTGGAGCCCTACTCTGTGCCATCTCCACTAGCATGGAGACAGACTAGCCCTCTGCTCCTAACTATAGCCCAAATCTCGCACCCAGAACGTGGGAAATAGTAAAAATACCCCAAGTGTTATTCGGTCACCTTTAAAATTTAATTCTGTGAGAAAGTCTGATAGTAGCGAAGAGAAAGAAAGCAAAATATTAGCCACAATGCCTATTCTGATGAGCTTTGTCCAAAAATCTACATCAATTCAAAACAGTTTCTATATGCTGTGAGCCTACTCTTATTTAAAGTGGCCTGGGGAGGGCTATTATAAATAAAAATGAGTTCTATTATCAAAGAATATGTAGTCTACATCAGTGTCACCAATGAAGAAATGACACACATGTATGGGTGGTAAATGCTAACTGACAAATAATAAGTACGGGCAACATTCAATTTCAGGGAGAAGAAAAAGTCAAATATTCATGAGTGCAGAGTCTGTATACATGGAAAGGTGAAAAGGGATAGGAGGTACATTTTGAGCAGAAACAATTTTAACATCATTCTCAAAACCTGCTTTTATATTATGTATATATTTTATAGTCATGTTCAGTGAGAAAAAGAGAATAGAATTTTCTAATTCTCTCTGACCCAGAATTGGAACTCTAGAAAATATTTTTATTGGTTATAAGTCAAATCACAATGTACAAAAATGCATTGAGTGTGGCTAAAATGGGATAATTTATACTAGTAAATATTTATATTAAATGCAATAAAGGTCTCAAATCAATGTTTTAGGCATCAACTTAAACAAACAAAAGAACAAATTAAACAAAAGTAAGCAGAGGAGGTAAATAAACAGAAGATTCAAAATTACTAAACACCAAAACAAGAAAGAAAAAGAAAATGAGGGAAAGAAAGAAATGAAACCAAAATCTGGTTTTCAAAACAAAATCAATTAAATTGATAGTTATATAAAAAATAATCAGGAAGAAAAGGCCCAGATGACCAGTATCAGCAACAAACAAGGAGTCATTAGTCTTAAATATTTAAAAGGAAACATTTTAGGCCAATACATTTAAACTTGACTGAAATAAACTTCCTTGAAATAAACAAAATACTAAGTTTCAATCAAGAAGAAATAAAGTTTACATTCCTATATCTATTTTAAACTTTGAATTTATAATAAAACATCTAACCACAAAGAAAAATCCAAGCTCATGCAGATTTACCTAAAAATTTTATAAAACATTTAAGGAAAAAGAAACCAATTCTATACACATTCTTCCAGAAATACAAAAAAAGGGAACTTCTCAACTCACTTTTATGAGGTCTGCCTTCTTCTAATGTCAAAGATATTACAAGAAAAGAAAACTCATAAATGTAACTCCAAAATCACTAACAAGACATTAGCAAACAGAATCCAGTAATACGTGAAAATAATACTATAGCATAATTAATGGTTTTTTAACATGGAAATACAATATTAGACCAAAGTTAATCAATGCAATTTTCCATATCATCAATATAATAACAAGAAAACATATAGTTATCTCAGAGGCAGAAAAAACATTTCACAAATACAACATTTATGATAAAACAATAGCAAATATTAGAAATTAGTAAAGAAGTTTTTCAAGGCATCTCCAAAAAACCTGTTGCTAGCCTCATACTTAATGTTGAAAAACTGTTTCTTTCTTCTTCATATGAGGAACAAAACAAAATGTCTGTTCACATCATTCTAATTCAAAGTGTGGAGGTTCTAGTCAGTGAAAAAAGGCAAGAAAAAGAAATAAAAGGTATATTGATTGGACAAAATAAATAAAATGATCTTTATTTGCAGACATGATTGTCTACATAGATAATCCTCAAGTATCTACCAAAAAAAAAAAAACCCTACTAGATCTAATAAGCAGGTTTAGCAAGGTTACAGACAAGAAGGGATGTGTTTGTGTGTATGTATATGCATTAATATATATATATATGTTTTATAATATATATAATTTTTTCTTCTACATACTGTCAAAAAACAATTTTTAAAAAATTTAGAAAGTACTATTGTTAATAGCCTCAAAGACATGACCTAGTTAAGGATGAATTTAGCAAAATATGTGCAGTATT
The DNA here is from genome assembly GCF_022079265.1 of Lynx rufus. NCBI lineage: Eukaryota > Metazoa > Chordata > Mammalia > Carnivora > Felidae > Lynx > Lynx rufus. The sequence goes on along the minus strand of NW_025814837.1, from coordinate 4,453,493 downwards.
TCTATAATGAAAAGTATAAAACACTGATAAGAAAAACTAAAACCTAAATAAACACAATGATAACTGTGATTATGGTGTGGAGGTTTCCAATGGCAAATATGTCAATTCTTCCAAAATTGATCTCTATGCTTAATGCAATCCCAATTGTAATCTCAGCAGTCTTTGTTGGAGAAATTCACAAATTTATATTAAAATTTTTATTAATAGCAAAGGAACTAGAATGGCTGAAATAGATTTGAAAGCAAGTTGCTATTATTATCCTAAAACAAAACAAACTAAAATTTTTTCTCTCCTGAACTGTCGCCTCATATTTTGGCTGATATGTCAAAAAAATGAAAAACAAAAAACAAAAGCCCACATAAACATTATTTTCAGTTGCTGAATTACAATCCATTTGAATTCATATTCTTGTCAGGTTTCCTACATGAAAGCTAAGAAATGGAGTATAAAAGAAGTATAAATCTAAATACTGGAAGAGGACTGTTTGGAAGGATTTATATTATCTTTATTACTAAGCCCCCAAACCCCACAGAGTTTCCACTACAGCAGAATCAGTATCAGTCTTCTGTCCTTTCTCATACAACAGACCCTGTAACTACCTTGTCTGTTAGTTACTTCCCATGGGGCTGCCAACTTCCTTTAGGTCCCCCATCACCCTCCAGTGAAGAAGACACATAACTAGGGAACAGGCCCTGCATGGCCTAGGCTGCCAATTATAAAGTCAAATTTGAGAGGAGACAGCTTAATCACAAAATAAATGCTGGTTTTGCTACTTGTTATTAATCAAGAAAGGTTTGGGAAAAAAAGCCGAGGGTAGTATACATCTAGAAGGAAGGGTATGGTCAGGACAAATTTACCAATGTAAGTATTTTTAGCAGAAATGCTGAGGAATATGTGAGTGCAAACAGCTGCATGAGGTCTCCCCCACATTTTTTTCTCAGTTCTGTTGATTTGAAATTTGGTGGCCTCAACTAAATTAATATGCTACACATGTATTTCTTCATTGATTACAGAGAAAGAAATCTGAAGATTTGGCAAGACAGGATTTGTAATGTGTGACCACCCTTCTGATTGCTTCTCCAAGAGAGCCCAGAGTATGTTCTCTTGACTATGGTATTGGGGAAAACCTCAGAAGGAAGCTTCAGAATCCGTGAAATGGCTGGGCTGGTGTTGGAAGAGGTCACTGAGATGATGTGACTACCGGTTGACCCAAGCTGGACCTGAGGACTCAGAAGTTCCTCATTCACTCTCCTGTCCTTGGAATGTACGTTCTTCCCACCACACCCACAGTAGTAAGAAGCAGTTTTAAGAACACAACCTTGAGGGCACCGGGGTGGCTCAGTCGCTTGAGCATCTGACTCTTGATTTCAGCTCACGTTATGATCCTGAGTTGTATGATTGAGCCCTGCATCGGGCTTTGCACTGAGTGTAGAGCTTGTTAAGGATTCTCTTTCTTTTTCTCCATCTCTCTTTGCCCCTCTCCCCCACTCGTGCTCTTTCTCTTTCTCTAAAACAAAAACAAAACAAACAAACAAAAAAAAAAAAACAAAAGCAAAAACAAAACAAAAGCAAAAGCAAAACATAACTTTGAGAGATCAATGTGTTGAGACCAACCGGATTGTATATGTGACTGAACACAGTTAAGCCCATTATATAATCTTTTAAGATTCTAGTGGATGGGTGCAGAGATCTACTCTTCTTCAAGCCACTTAACATAAACCTTGTGTGTAAGTTAACTCGCTTATTAAACCTACCGCCTGCCAATCTAAAGTGATCTGGCTCTTTCTCTAGTCTCTCCTCACCCTCATATATGGGGGCCAACTTCAGATTTTACCTGGAAATACCTCAGGTTGGAGAATGGGAGTGAATGTGATAAATACAGCCATTGACTTGAGCTCAGTTACTTCAGTGAATCTGAGGGAACCCTGGATGGCTGAGATCAAGTGCCAGCACTAGGTGGACATGGTTAATAAAAAAAGTCACTGGTTGGAAGAGGTTATCAGAGTAGATTGATCTTTTCACAATGGCTTATTGATGAAGTCCCAAAGCAAAAACAAATGGACGTGTCACTTAGTGCCTAGATGGACTGAATGTTTGCCTCTACCCAAAATTCATATGTTGAAACCCTACCCCTCGATGCAATGATATTAGGAGGTGAGGCCTTTGGAAGGTGATTAGGATTAGATGGGGTCATGAAGATAGAGCCCTCATGAATGGGATTAATGCCCTTATAAGAGACATAAGAGAGCTTGCTTCTGTTCTTTACTCTCTGCCACATGAGGACACAATGAAATCATATTCAATGAATTAAGAAGCAGGCTCTCACCAGACGCCACATCTGCTAGAACCTTGATTTGGGACTTCCGGCCTCCAGAATTGTGAGAAATAAATGTTTGTTGTTTTAGCCATTCAGTTTATGATATTTTGTTACAGCAGCCAGAACCAAGAAAATTTGTGTCAACAAAAACTTCTATGTCTGGTGAACAGAATCCTTAATTGAGCTCACATGATTGAGAATAATGGCCCTTTATCTTATATTCAGTCCCGAGTCAGTTTACAGACCCAGAGCTTCTTGAATTAAAATAGGAACAAGTTCCTCTGAGGAAGTGTCACACTTGAATCTTCTTCTTAACTTTCCACAAGATAACCTTTAACAAATAGACATTGATTGGGAAAAGGGAAACCCCCAGACGTTTTGGGTGTTTAGAGGCACTTGTTCTGAACCAACTAAAGTCTCCAGGGACCTAGTAAACCACTGAAATCCATCTGTCAGATGTGACTGAGTGATGAATTAGATGTTGCCCTGAATTCATTTCATACTGGATGTAGTCAAAAAAGCAATTCTACGGTTATTTCACCACTTCTTGAGACAATTCTTCTATAAAGACTAAAGCAAACCAAACTCTGCAAAATCTGTGTGGATCAAGAAATTCAAGCACTAGCAATGCTATTCAGGAATATGGATATAGATACAGATACAGATAGACGTGTATACATTTAAAGCTGAGTTTTCATCGTGAAATAGGGATGTAAATTGGAGACAAAGTAGAACTTCCTGATTTCTATTTGGTTTTGCTGTTAAAGAGAATTATCATCCGTGTCATCTCACTGGAGGGGGAGCAAAGTTAGGGTTTTCAAGCATTAGATGTGTGATTGGCAGGAATGACCTTTGGGGTTCCTGCCAAACCTGAGATTTGATGACTCTATGACTGCAAAATTATCATAAAACTTCACCTCCATTTTTTATTCATTCATTCTGCCCTCTGTTCCCCTTGTCACTGTTTTCTTTCTATTTTGTTTTCAGCAAGCCTTCTGAGAAATCTGTTTTGATTCATTTATTCTAGACATTCAAATTTAAGATTTGACCTCTCAGTCAGTGGTTACCAGCTTATAGTAGCACCAAATTATTTCATTTCTGATTTGATTTCATCTTGTATTTCCCAAGATGCACCCAAGGAACTTTGTTTTCATTAACTCACTAACTTACTTAAAAACACATGTGTTTATTGTGTGTCTAGGGCCAACAAAGCATTATAGGAAGAGGAGGGACTTGGAGAAATAATGCATTGCCTCCTGCCCTCAATCCAGTTTGCCTGTGTCTCATTATGTCTCTGATGGGCTTCTGATTATTTCTTGAACATTATTCTGAAATTCTACTAAATGCCATTCCTAAATATAGTGTATCATGCTTTATAAAGTCATTTAAATCTGAAGCTGTAATATTACAGCTAATCTAATACAACTCATATTTTTCATAAGAAAATAAGAGTCCAAGTACATAAAACCTTCAGAGTCAATCTCTCCGAACTCTTTTTTATTGTGTTCTGTGAAGTTTCACCTAATGCAATTGGCATGAAGGCAGAGAAGTGTCTTTTCATCCAATGGTCTAGAGTTGCTCTAGAAAATGTGGGCAACAGGAGTCAGGGTACTGATATGCAGCTTGCTGCTTATTTCTAGTTTCAGGAAGAGTCCTCGAAATGAGTGGTTCCCCAAAGTCTACCTGCTGATTAGTCTCTTGAGAATCACCAGGCAAACTTAACAAAAGCTCAGATTCCTGCATCTTTTTGCAAGAAGTTTGTTGCAATATGTGTGTGGTTGATTTTGGAATTTCTGTTTGCACGTTTTTTGCACACCATCACCATGAAAGAGACATTCAAAATGTGTTTGGGCGTTTCAAGCCTCTCTTACAATATTGTTGTTTTAATGATTTAGACTTTTTAGTTTCACACTATTCTTGAGTCACTTCATTAATCCTTCCTTAAAACTTTTAGTACAATTGCCTTTCATATTATCAATATTCACTTAGATTTATTATGCATTGCTCAACATTCATTCTTACATTGAGAATTTTATTCTGATTTATTTTTATTTAGTCACAGTTTTTTGTAAGCATTTTCTTCATTCATGATACCATGTGGATGGTATTGAATCTGAGTCCAAAATGCCTTTATTTTGTCCAGAATTCTGGAATCTGAATTTCTTCAAAGCTCCCCTATTGATTTTAATTTGCAGCTACATTTGGGAACCAGTTGTAAATCCTCTGACCCATAGCACAGTTACAAATCTCAGGTGCGAGTATCCTACCTAAGAATAATTACCTACTCTCCTCTTTCTTTCTCATGTAGGCTGCTATTGGTAGTTCATTAAGGGCTGAAAATTGAAGTCCAATGAACATCTATACCTATCTTAGGCATGTGTTGAATGTTGCTTGAACTCCAAATTATATCTGACAATGTGTTAATCTTGTCACTGTAACTATATTGTGCTCTCCCACTGCGGCTAGTACTGTGGTTTATTAAGACTGAATTCCTGGGAATTCAGAAAATTTGTGTGGAAGTGTACTGAGTAAATTTTCTCCCCATATCACATTGCTATAGATAAAAGAGATATCTGCTATCTCCTAGTAGTGGCCAGTTGGAGTATTCCAATTATTCTAGTCTCCTTCTTATTCTATTTTCTAAAACAATATTTGTACCAATGGCTGAGCCAGGCGTCAGCAGTTTCTTCATAATGACCATATGCCTGTTCAATAGTCACCCTAAGGGAGATATTACAAGGAAGGTCCTTCCAAGGTCAGAGTTAGGTTAAAAATGTTGCCAGCACCATCTTGGAGAGAGCAAAGGGGACTTGGATTGAGCTAGTGATTGTATGGTATTCAATGATATCTGGAGTTCAACAAGCTGGATTCACTCTTTGTTTTAATAATTACTTTTCTAAAGCTATCTACACATTCAATGCAATCCCAATCAAAATTGCACCAGCATTCTTCTCGAAACTAGAACAAGCAATCCTAAAATTCATATGGAACCACAAAAGGCCCCGAATAGCCAAAGGAATTTTGAAGAAGAAGACCAAAGCAGGAGGCATCACAATCCCAGACTTCAGCCTCTACTACAAAGCTGTCATCATCAAGACAGCATGGTATTGGCACAAAAACAGACACACAGACCAATGGAATAGAATAGAAACCCCAGAACTAGACCCACAAACATATGGCCAACTCATCTTTGACAAAGCAGGAAAGAACATCCAATGGAAAAAAGACAGCCTCTTTAACAAATGGTGCTGGGAGAACTGGACAGCAACATGCAGAAGGTTGAAACTAGACCACTTTCTCACACCATTTACAAAAATAAACTCAAAATGGATAAAGGACCTAAATGTGAGACAGGAAACCATCAGAACCTTAGAGGAGAAAGCAGGAAAAGACCTCTCTGACCTCAGCCGTAGCAATCTCTTACTCGACACATCCCCAAAGGCAAGGGAATTAAAAGCAAAAGTGAATTACTGGGACCTTATGAAGATAAAAAGCTTCTGCACTGCCAAGGAAACAACCAACAAAACTAAAAGGCAACCAACGGAATGGGAAAAGATATTTGCAAATGACAAATCGGACAAAGGGCTAGTAGCCAAAATCTATAAAGAGCTCGCCAAACTCCACACCCAAAAAACAAATAACCCAGTGAAGAAATGGGCAGAAAACATGAATAGACACTTCTCTAAAGAAGACATCCGGATGGCCAACAGGCACATGAAAAGATGTTCAGCATCGCTCCTTATCAGGGAAATACAAATCAAAACCACACTCAGGTATCACCTCACGCCAGTCAGAGTGGCCAAAATGAACAAATCAGGAGACTATAGATGCTGGAGAGGATGTGGAGAAACGGGAACCCTCTTGCACTGTTGGTGGGAATGCAAATTGGTGCAGCCGCTCTGGAAAGCAGTGTGGAGGTTCCTCAGAAAATTAAAAATAGACCTACCCTATGACCCAGCAATAGCACTGCTAGGAATCTACCCAAGGGATACAGGAGTACTGATGCATAGGGGCACTTGTACCCCAATGTTCATAGCAGCACTCTCAACAATAGCCAAATTATGGAAAGAGCCTAAATGTCCATCAACTGATGAATGGATAAAGAAATTGTGGTTTATATACACAATGGAATACTACGTGGCAATGAGAAAAAATGAAATATGGCCTTTTGTAGCAACGTGGATGGAACTGGAGAGTGTGATGCTAAGTGAAATAAGCCATACAGAGAAAGACAGATACCATATGGTTTCACTCTTATGTGGATCCTGAGAAACTTAACAGAAACCCATGGGGGAGGGGAAGAAAAAAAAAAAAGAGGTTAGAGTGGGAGAGACCAAAGTATAAGAGACTCTTAAAAACTGAGAACAAACTGAGGGTTGATGCCGGGTTTGAGGGTGGGTGATGGGTATTGAGGAGGGCACCTTTTGGGATGAGCACTGGGTGTTGTATGGAAACCAATTTGTCAATAAACTTAATATAAAAAAAAATAATTACTTTTCTGATTATGTTGTTTTAAATAATTATTTTTAATGTTACAATTATATAAGTAATAACTAAAGAAGATCATCTTGAAAAGATTCTAAACCTTATGGGCATGACTATCATCCATCAAGTTTGCCATCTTCCTTCAATATAACTAGTGTTGTCAGTTCGTGTCCTTCCTACCTCTAAGACTTTGGGCAGGTTACTTAGCATCCCCAAAGTTAAATTCCTACAGGAAAAATGCAGACACTCTGTTCTGACCTGTGTCCAAGACTTCTGAGAGATGTAAACGAGGTAACTAACATATACAAATGCTTTGAAAAGTTCACAAACATATAAATGTATTGTAATATGGGTTAATATTAATAATAACAATTACAAATATGAAATAAAGTTAAATGCACATGAAATTATTTAAACAATTATTAAATTATTAAAAATTCATAAAATAAAATCAACCCTGATGTAAAAGTCTTGAGGATAAAGACCTTATAGCAAAAGTTTTTGGAATCTAACGTCACAGAAAATATATGACTGTTCAAAACATAGGTACTCTCAGTGATTAATTATCTTCTTAATTTCCTTTTTATAAAAAATCTTAATACATTTATATAATATCCAGCTCCTGATTTTTGGGAGAGGACTAAGACTGGACCTAAGACAAAAGCATGAATTTAGCATATATATTTTGTATTAGCTTACTAGGGATGTGTATTCGTCTGCTCAGGCTGCCATTACAAAATACAATGGACTGGTTGGCTTAAACAACAGACATTTATTTCTCACATTTCTGTAGGTTGGGAAGTCCAAGACCAAGGTACTGGCAAAGTAGGTTTCATTCTGAGGACTCTTCTTTTGGCTTGGAGGTGGCCACCATCTTGCTGTGTGCCAACATGGCCTCTTCTTTGTGTGTGTTCAGAGAGACAAAGCAAGAGAGAGCTCTCTGATGTCTATTCTTATAAGGACACTAATACTATCAGATCAGAGCTCCATCATTATGATATCTTAATTACTAATTACTCTAATTACTTTCTCAGAGGACCCACCACCAAATACAGCCACACTGGGGAGTAAGGCTAAAATGTATATATGTTGGGGAAGACATAAATATTCAGTCCATAGCAGGCTACTATTACAAAGTACCAGAGACTGGGTGTCTTCACAGAAATAATTATTTCTCACAATTCTTCAAGCTAGAATTCTGAGGTCAAGATATTAATAGGATTGGCTTCTTCTAAGGCATCTCTCTCCTTGGCTTGCAGATGGCTGTCTTCTCCCAGTGTCTTCACATGGGGTCTCCCTTTTGGGTGTGTCTGTGTTTACTTTTCTTTTTTTATAATGACACAATTTACATTGGTTTAGTCATAGGATTAGGGTCAGCCCTACTGACCTCATTTTCACTTAATTAGTTCTTTAAAGATCCTATTTCCAAATACAGTCGCATTCTGATATACCGGGAGTTAGGACTTCAACATGTGAATGGGGGTGGGGTACAATTAAGCACACATCATGTACACAATACTCAAGATTTGGTAAGTACTTTTTATGTCTAGAGGAGCTTATGATTTATGCCAATCAACAAATACCCAGTTGATACATTCCCAGAAAATGACTATTATCTATTAATTTAAAAACTAGGTCTCCAAAGGACAGTCATTTGGTCAGTGAGTTCACGCTCCAGTATTTACTTTCATGTAATAAAACACATTCTTTAAAAAATATCCATAGTGAGTCCATGAACCTGCTTTATAAAAGAGCATGTCTTTTGTGCCCATCTAACCCTTAGTGTGTATAGACATTCTGGAATAAAATTTTCAAAAGATTGTTCAATAATTTACACTAATCACTAATTCACATGACTGTCCCTCTTCTGTTAGTTTAAATAAGTGAAGATGTTTTAAATTCCATCTTCCAGTCCCAACAAAGAAGCTTTGCCTGCCCTGGTGTGCGTTCCTTCAGTCAGACAGAAGTCAACCTGACTGGCAGCTTTCTAGCCTCTTTTTGTATGCAGAGCTGCCTGCATGAGGCCAGTATTATTAAGGTTGAGTTTTGACATTTCAAAGAAACATTGGAAGATTTTGACCTCTTCTTCTGAAATTTGAAAGAGAAAGATACTGATGAGTCTCTATTCACCTTAGATAGTATTATTCTACTCCCCTACTAACCAGAGGAAATTTTTTTGGTTATGTGCCTTTAAAGCAAGATTTACTTCCTGTTCTAATTACCTGTCAAGAATAAACAAAAATAGTCTCTTCGATTTTTACTCTCACACATAGGTTTTCTAGCCGGAGGAGGAACGACTTTACAAGCAAGGTCTCTGCTACTCACCTCTCACCGTCATCACCCAAATTAAGACTCATTAAGATTTTCCTCACTTCCATCTTCCAAGGACAAAAATAATGCAGGCTGTTACCATTTGTCTTATTCCAATAGGGAAACCCATGGGGGGTTTTATACTGAGAATATCAGAATTTTCTTTTAAAATCACAGGGTTGAGAAATAATGAGCTCCTAGCTTAATTTTCCTTATCTTTGTGTGTAGGTGTATAATGTTTATTCTGCTAACATTTTATATCTTTTTAGGCAAAGTTCACTTACTTTCCGATGTGGGCTGGTATAGTTTTATTCTAGTATTGGGCAAATGTGTTGCTACATCTCAGAAATCTCCAAATCACCAGCCTTGTGTTTAGGTATCTGAGTGCAACTGTATGTTTGGGTAGGTAGGTACATATAATGCGTATGTAAATTTATATATTCAAACACCCTAAGGTCATTATGAGCTAAATTTTCAAAAGCCAGCAGCTAAAATTAAGGAGTAGAAAAGGTGCTTGAAGACATTGTGTCAGCTCCCCCATAATCTATGAAATCTTATGATGATTTGATATCATAATTAACTCAATCTTATCTCATTTGAAAGGCAATAAAACTTTCCAAATTATCCTATTTGCTTCAAGTGAATTATCTTGTTAACCTGGGAGGATGAAACTCCATGCAGAGTATCCACTTCAGACATCTTTTTAAATATAAATCACAAAGACATGCAAACATGCAAATACCTACAGTCATACACACAATTTCTACATACAAAGACTATAGAATTCCCCCCTGCCCGCTCTCAGGTAAGTTCTATTAAGTTATTTTTTCATTATTATTCCCCTACTCAACAAGCCTGAATAACTCTTCAATGCTTATAGAAGGGGTCTCGAAGTCTTTACAACAAGGAGCTAATTTTTATATCACTGAATCACTGAAATATCTCCATGCGTATGGATAGGATTTCTGAAAGTGATGTCTATAAGTTACGAATGCACCCATTATCCATATGGAGCCCATCTCCTCAGAAATATGTGGCAAAACACAGAAACATAATTAAGAGGAAGAAGATGTAGTATAAGGCGTTCTGTAGGGATGAAACAAGATCATGCCTTGAGGTCTGTTGGTCTATTTGTCAGGGATTCCCAAATTGCAGGATTTTTAAGCATAACATTTACAGCCCTCCACAATGTAACTCTTCCGTAGGTCTCCATGTTATTTACCCCCACGGCTCCCAATACATACTCTGTCACCTCACAGCTTCCAGAGGGGCAGGACCCCCCCCCCAATGTCACCCACACTGGGTTTTCCCCTGCTATCTCTTTTTGCATCTACCCAAACTCTCTCACCTTTCTTCTTTTTACCCCCCAATCCAATCCTTCTCAATCTATCAGTGGAACCCGGGCCTTTTGAGAGGTGCCTCAGAGTCTCATGTAGGATTGCTGGTAACAGGAAGAAGTATTTGGGAGGAGGAAGTGAAGCCCTGGGCTCTGGGCCTTTTCCTCTACTTCAACAAGAGATGATCTGTTTAGGTTGGAAAACAGGAATGTAGTCTAAATAAAATTTGAAGAACCACTGCTTTAAAACTCATTTTAAATCCAGCCCACGATGACACTTTCTTCCCCCAGGTTCTTATACCACTTTCTACAATTATGTGGCTCCTGTATTTTTATGTATATGTCTACATTTCCATAGGTTTTCTCTCCAATTAAAATGAAGGCTTTTTTTTAATGCCACTTGTATTATTTGCTAATGGCACATTACAGTGGATTTTAAAGACCTGCACTTAGTGCAACAGTTTGGATAGCTACAGCATACAGCCTCCTTAGGTATCACACAAGAAATCTGTGCTTTCACATTTTCTGCTCCATCCTTGCCTTTGTTGTGAAGTCAATCAGTCTGTTAGCAAGTCAAATGGTCTTACTTTAATTACTGAACCTGTTAGATGTCCCTCTTGTCCGGAAAACTGTGTTTATGTGAGTGAAACAATTGGATAGCAAGGCAAGATCTTATTTTTAAAAAGTGGAAGAGAGGATTAGGCAATAAGCTATAAACAAGCACAAAGAAGGAAATCACACATGTTTAGTGCTATGGCGTTTGCAAAATGTTTTCATGTTATATCATGAATCAACTCCACAACTATTTCAGTGAGATATTATTATCTCCATGCAAAGTAAAGAAAATTATTTTATCAGAGAGGTGAAGACTCTTGTCCAAGACCATACAAGGGTAAGTAATGATCTGGACATAATTCATAATTTTAAAATCTCCAAATCCTCACTACAAACAGGCTGAGCTATTTAGAGCAAAAATACCATAGTAGGAGTAGATCCTGAGTTGAAATAGATGATAGACTATTAAAATAAATGAAATCAATTGAGGAAAATCTTTAAAAAATTCTTAGTTCTAATATTCTGCAAGTTTATTCGCAAGAGCTTTTCTGTGAAGGTGTTTACGTAATGATAACACACGCACACGCAGCTCTTTTTTTCACTAAGTTAGGATGTTCTTAGACACGAACTCCTCCTTCAACATCTCTCCACTTGTCCACTCCTTCTTTGCTATTGTTCTCTTATTTTGGAAGAAGGCATCATTTTTTGCTGATTCTCCTTTTACCTATATTCTTATTCCTATTATCTTAGTGCTTCTCCAGAACTTCACTTTGCTAATTATTCCTTTCTCATACTTAACACCTTTCTCTCTTATTCTCTCCATCTCTTCCTTCTCTAGATTACGCAAATCTTTATACAAAAAAAAAAAAAATTCAACCTTTTTTACTTCTCAAAATACTATTTGATCTCTATTTCACTTTATAATCTAAATTCTAAAACTATTCTTCTTTCTCAGCATCTACTCCTTCATCAAAACTACTCACTGGCTCCCTTGAAATCTAATGCTTGCTTCCTCACTTTACAGAATTACCTAGCTAAGCATACACTTATGATCAACAACAATACATTTCTCAATATTCTTAACGTCTACAATAGTCCTCATTTTTCACCATTCTGCCAATTTTTCAGATTTTGACTCAGGTTATAGCTCCAAATTGAGGGACAAATAAGTTCTAGCAGTATAAAAAAAGTGATTTCAATATAATTATTTGAATATAAGTTCAACGAAAGGATTAACTACATAGAAAATGTTGATAGTACCTATCAAAATTAAGGATGTGCATAACCTGTTATGCCCGAATTTCATTCTAGGTTTCTACTCTAGAAAAATGCAACCAGGGTTATACATAAGAATGCTCAGAGTAGCCTTGTTTTAAGAGCCCAAATATCTCCAGCAGTAAAATGGATAAATTATATACACAAAAGAGAATATACAACATGGAATATACAACATGATTGCTATTACAATCAGCAATTATTTAGTGCTTGCCATTCTGTAACCAAGTCCTAGTCATTTTGTAACCAACTCGTTTTATCCATAGTTTCTCTTTCATTAACAGTTTTATTAAGATATAGTTCATATATCATATAAGTCACTCATTTAAAGTATACACTTCAATGATTTTTAGTATATTCAAAGAGTCGTGTAACCATCACAATAAATTTTAGATTATTTTTATCACCCTCAAAAGACATGCTGTACCCTTTAGCAATCATGCTTCCTTCCATTTCTCCTCAACACTGCAACAGTACTAGGTAATCAATAATCTATTTCCTGTCTAGATAGATTTGCTTTTTCTGGATATTTCATATAAAGGCAATCATACAATAGGTAGTCTTTTGTGGCTGGCTTCTTTCATTTATCATAAAAGAAGATTTGTCTGTGTTGTAGCATGTATCAGTTATCCAAATAATATTCAATTGTATTGATATACCACATTTTATTTATCAATGCATAACTTGGTGAACATCTGAGTTATTTACACCTTAAGGCTGCTATAAATAATGCTTCTGTAAATGTGTAAAAATTTTTATGTGGATGAGTTTTCATTTTTATTTCATTTCTCATATGTATCTAGGAGTATAAGTGGTGGGTCAGAGTCAAATGACAATTTTATATTTGTCTTTCATGGAATTGTTGGACTGTTTTCCAAAGTGACTGTACCATTTTACATTTCAACCTGCAGTATATGAGGTTCCAAATTTTCTACATCCATGATGACACTTGTTATCTTTTTGAGAGAAGAAGAGAAAAGTGGAGAGAGTTGGGGTGGGGATAGAGGGAGAAATTGAGAGAGGGTGTTCTCAACGACTTGAAAACTGAGGACTCTGGGAAAAGTTACCTTCAACACAACTTCCTTCTCCTCCATCCCAACTCCAAACTGTTTCTCTCGAGCCACCAATCACTGGAAATTTTTGCAACCTGGGATTAAGATCTTGGACTGTGTTGGGGTCCCAGCTGAGGGAACTGATGCAGGGCTATCCCTACTTGGAGAACACCTGGAACTGAAATCTAAAAGCAACATATCTTGAGAAGAAATAGATCTCCTGAGATCTGTGGACCTTGGTGGACCGGTCTCCAACAGGAATCTCTCAGTATAAGAGGACTGAGCCTTTGAAGTAGGAAAACACAAAGATGGGGGTCCTGGATGGCTTAGTTGGTTAAGCATCAGACTCTTGATTTAGGCTCAGGTCATGATCTCACAGTTGTGAGATCAAACCCCACCTCCTCCTCCACCCTGCGTGTGGAACCTGCCCTTCCCCTACTTGTACACACTCTTTCAAAAGAAAAAGAAAAAGAAAAAGAGAAAAGAAAAGAAAAGAAAAGGAAAAAAAAAAACGAAAAAACGAAAAAAACGAAAAAACCCACAAGGAGATCTGACAGCACAAATGTCCTCCCAGTATCTTAACAGAAGATGGACAGATTTCTGACTACACAGCACACCTAAGGTGATAACAATGTATGTACCCTTCAGAATTTTCAGGATTTGAGAGAGTTAGAGAACTAAAAGTAGCAGCTATAAACCTCAGTATACAAACCAAGTAAAAAAATCTGCATCTCATCCCAGAGGGAATGCAGGATACAGAAAGAGAAAGTTAAGGCAGAAATTCAGAATAAATACCAATGGGAATAAACTTATCATATGAGTCAAATAAAATGCAAATTAAATTTTTTTAATGTTTTTTTTTTAATTTATTTTTGAGACAGAGAGAGACAGAGCATGAGTAGGGGAGGGGCAGAGAGAGAGGGAGACACAGAATCTGAAGCAGGATCCAGGCTCTGAGCTGTCTGCACAGAGCCTGATGTGGGGCTCGAACCCACAGACTGTGAGATCATGACCTGAGCTGAAGTCGGACGCTTAACCGATTGAACCACCCAGGTGCCCCTAAAATGCAAATTAAAAAATGAGGTTCATAAAGCTTCCAAGTGAAGCACAAAAATATGTTTCCAGAACTAAAATATGATTTTTCAACTAAATAATTCATTATGTGAATTGAAAGAAAGAATGGTTGTCATTAATACCAAAATTAATGACCTACATGACTATAAGAAATGCATCAAAACTCAGAGAAAAAAGGAGTCAACTATTATGAGAGAACAGATAGAGACATGAGGCATGTTCAAATAGTAGTTTTAAAGAGAGAAACAATGAGTTTAGGGAAGTATCAATAACAAAAGAAATAATAGAAGAAAAATTTCCTGACTGAAGAAACTTAAGCATTAAACAGGCTCATAAAGTTTCAGTCTAAAATAATGAGAAAAAAGAAACAAACTAAAAATAATAAAACACTGAGATATGTCCTATGAAATTCTTCAACTATTTTAATCTTATAAGCTCATAGGCAAAATAACATGTTATTTACAAAAGAAAAATAAATCAGATTACCATTGGATTTCTCATCTGCAACAGTGAGACATGGAACATAGTGCAATATCATCTACAGATGAAATTAAAAACTCAGTAGGCAGGTTAAAATGCAGATTAATTAATTAATTAATTAATTAATGTGTTAATAGAGGGAATTTGTAAACTAAAAGTTGAAACCGAGGAAACTACTCAGAATGCAGCATAGATAAAGACATAAAGAGCAATGTAGAAACTTTAAAGCAAAAATCATAATTAATTTTATCAGATATGAATAAAAGAAATAACTTATCAGGAAACCTAAAAATAAACTTCAAATTATGTAAGGCAAAAAGAGCAACAGTTGATAAAATTTTAAAGAAAACATTACAAAATCATAACCAGACTTAGTTTAAAATATACTTCTCAGAAACAAGAACAATTAGAAAAAAATACAAATATATTAAGGATGTGAAATGATTAAATAATGTATAATTTTACGTATACCACAACCAAACAAAACTATTCCTCTATCTCCATATCTAAGTAGCTACGTATTCATCTATCCATGTATCTATCTACATATACATATATAGATATACATACAAAAATATATGTGTGTTTATGTTATATAATATATATCATATATTAATACTTTAATATATATATATATTATACATATGTGTTTATACCTATTTGGTTTTATACATGTATATGTATTTATATTTCAAGCATGTTTATACCTATTTGGTTTTATACATGTATATGTATTTATATTTCAAGCATGTATAGAACATTTATAAAAATAGAAATAGGCTTTCAATAAATGCCTAATCACTAACATACAAACTATATTTTCTGGTCCATAATGAATTCAAATTGTGAGTCAACAAAATGAAGAGCTAAAAATTCCATTTAGAATTTTAAGCATCACTGTAAATATAAACCATAAATCAAAAAATCATACTGATAATTAGAAAATAACCTCAATGGAATGACAAAAAACAATAATACATAGTAAAACTTTGGGATTCATCTGAAGAGGTGTCAGAATAAATATTTATAGCCTGAAAGATAAAACTGGAAAATTAATGGTGGTTGCTTTCAACGACAGAATTGGAAAAAATAGGAAACTCAAAGAAAGAATAGAGTGAATAATGGAGATAAGAGTAGAAGGTAATACAGCGTAAAACAAAGATAAAATATAAAGTATCAAAAGAACAACAACAACAGATTTATAAGCAAACAAAGAAATAAGCCTTATAGAGCTTAATAAATTAGCAAAAAACCTGGCAATATTAATTAAACAAAAATTAAGTAATTTTAGAAATAAAAAGAGAACATGAACTGTAGATCTGCTACAGATCCCCTTCTCCCCCCAAAAAGACAATGTTATAAATAATTTTGTAACAGTAAGTTGAAAACTTAGATGAAAGGGTCAGTTTTCCCTAAAGAGTATAAATTACCAAAGCTGACTCTTAAAAATAGAAAACCTGAAATTGTTAGAGGCATTATAGTAGGACTTCACATTATGTTCTCAAAACCACCAGTCCCAGATAGTTTTCCTGGTACATTTTTATAATCCTCCAAAGAATACTCTCTGTTGTATACACCTTTTTCCCCAAGTGATGGAAAGATATGGATCATTGCCACCTCCATTTCTGATCTGGGATAACCTTGATAACGCATCCAAACTAAATCAGAACACAAAATAAAATTTTAAAACAGTCTCAAATTTTTAAATTAAGTATTCACAAACAGTATCCAGAAACGTAAAAACAATTTATGACCAGGTTGAGTTTATTTTAGAAATAATACGATGGTTGAACATTAGAAATTGTATTCAAATAACCCATAGCATTAACAAATTAAAAGTGAAAATACTATGCTCATATTAATTCACCTTAATAGATGGAAAAAAAGCATCAATAAAATTCAACACTCACTCAGCAAAACCTCTAAGCAAACTAGGACCATAAGGAGACTTCTTTTGCTAGGCAAAGGTCACTGTAAGAAACCACAGCAACTATCACCTATAATAGTGAAATATCAAAGAAATTATCTTAAAAATTTGGAACATTGAAAATATATTGTTTAATATTGCTTTTTTTCCTACTTTTTTTGAAGTTTCTACGAAATGTAATTAAATAAGAAATAGAACAATTCATAAGGAAGAAACAAATTATCATAGAGCATATATAAAGAAGGCAGTATCAATCTTTGGTTTTCTAGTTTTTTACTATGCTGTGCTATTTTTAAGTATTAACTAACAGGAAATTTCGGTTTAATATTGTTAAGTATTTCATGAAATTCAGAGTATGAATTCTTTACATATTGAAATATACTCAATTATTTTTGGAAGATTGAAATTTGGAATCAAACAAAGAAATACTGAAAGGCTTCTGACTAAAACTCATCTTATAAAGCAATTTAAAGCTTTAAAAATATTTCATATATCATTACTGCACATGGTCGTTCATCTGCATGGCCCCTCAGATCCGACTACCCTCTGCCTTGAATCTTGTAGAGAAACCTTATAGAGGCCCCTGCTCTCTGGGTACCTCTGTTCCTCTCTAGGACACGTGCAATATATGTACTTGTGTCCCTCTGTTCTTGGGTTCTATAGACTTCTTTCTCATTTCTGCCTTTCTCGGTCACTGACCCTACAGTCTTTTCCTTGCTTCTTGCTGAGACTATTTGTTTTTGCCTTTAAAGCACAAAAAGCTTAGGTATTGGGATACACAGTCTAGAAAGGCTTATAATTTTCCATTCACGTATATTTCCTTCCTGAAAGAAAATGGCAGACCTGACAGATGGATTGAATCACTTGAATAGCATGGGGGTAGGGGCTAAATAAGGGTGGGTATAGATTAATAGATCAAAATACAGTCAAGGAATAGCAGACCTTGTTGGAGTCCATCATACCCCATGGTCTCCACAATTTCAAAGTATGCTGGCCAACTTCCAATTGCTTATCTGATATTTGTATCTCTTCCTGAGGGCTTCTCCAGAACCTAGGAAGGTCATAATTACTCTGCCTGAAGTCCAGAAATGATGGCAAATTAACCCCATCCCAACTAGGAGCCTTCAATGACTCTTAAGAAGTATTATCAAATTTCCCTCGACACAAAACATCAACATTTCCCCAAAGGATTTAAATGAGACTGAGAGTCTCATAACGTGATATTCAAGATGTCCAGGACAAATCCAAAACGACTTGGCATATGTAGAACTATGAAAATCTTAACTCCTCTGGGAAAAGATGTCGAACAGACGCCCATGTGAGAGTGATATCAGCAATATAGCAGAATAGGAAGTTGCATCCCTAGTACCTCCCCACCCCACACAGAAATATTGATTTGACAATTATCTGTGGACAGACATACCTTCCCAAGAGCTCGAATCCAGGTGAAAAATTATGGCATCTGGATGAAGCAATGGAACAAGAGAGGACACACTGAAGAGGGTGAAAGCACAATTTCAATTTATCCAAATTACCCCTCCCCCAACACCATGAAGCAGGGTGCTCAGAGAGATGTCCTTGGGCCAGAAATTCTCCTGTGGGGGGAAGGGAGTTAAACTGAATCTAAATAAACTGAGTGTCCACGTTCAAGCAGAAGCCCTAGTAAATTTTGTTTCAGCCATTCTAGTAAATACATGGCAGTATCTCCTCATGGGTTTAATGTGTATTTCTCTAATGACTAATAATATTGAACACCTTTTTAAGTGTTTATTTTACATTTATATACATTTTTGGTGATTTGCCTTCTTATGTCTTTAGCCCATTTATTAATTGTGTTATTTGTTTTCTTATTTTATGAGTTGGAGAGTTATTTACATACTCTGGATACGTGATTATCCAATATTTTCTCAGAGTTGGTAGCAAGTCTTTTTTTTTAAACATCTTTATTGAGGTATCCTTGACATACCATAAAACTCACCAATTTGAAGTTTGCAATTTAATAATTTTTAACAAATTTCCAGAGTTGTGCAACCATGGGCTGCTCGTCCTTTTTTAATCTTATGCATGGATATTGGCACTCAGTATTGGTCCTGTTTCCTATAACTAAGCTTGCATTTTGGACTGTAATTTCAGTACCCAGGCTTCTGTTTTAACTGTTCAATGGCATAATTCTTCCATACTTGGTGTGATGGTTATAGTTGCTATCACTGATGTGACTGAACATACAGCATCTGCTATCTCCTTGAGCCTTGCTTGAATGACCGGACGCTTTCCACCCACTATCAGGATATGAGCTCCTTATCCTTGTGATTGGCTTCTCCAGTTTCCTGTAGCTCAGAGCTTGCCTGTCCCCCTCACTGTTCCTCTGTCTTTCTGGTCTAGGGAATTCCATTGCTCCCTCAGTCTAGCAGGTCACAAAAGTCCTAATTTGACCTTCCTTTTGTGTCTTCCACAGCTCTGAGAAGACTAGATGTAAGGCAGCCCTGAGAATAACACTTGTTGTTGGGTAATTACTATTTTTAAACTCTTGGCATTCCTTTTATCTTTTCTCTTATGTGCTTAAAAGAATTCAAAAAGACGTGCAAAATTCAGAGAGCCCATCCTCTTCATTAGGCAGTCCTGTGTTTTTGAGTCATTCCCAGGGTGTATGAATCCTAAAAACTAGAAGTATGAATGCCAAAAGTGCATGATGGCAAGATGTTTTATGAAAGCTAGGGCGAGGGCTTTGCAGCTCAAAATGATGTCTTCAAATCCTGCTGAAAAAAAAACAAAACAAAAAAAAAAAAAAAAAACAACACTACTCTGACCCTGAAGCAACAATTTTCTCTCCAACATAAAGAGTTCTGTGATTAGAACTGTCCTGATTTGCTGCAAATACCTTTTGCAAAGGCTTTTGGTGTGCCTCATATTTAAGCATTATTCATGTTCGCAGAGAAATTAAATTCCTCAAATCCTATTTAAGGCTGGGATGGGGGGAAGGAGAGCAGGGGGATTTACCCACTGATGCTAAAGTAGAAAACAGACAGCGTGACTTGCAGCTGTTCAGCTCTGTCTTAAACAAGAAAACAAACCTCCTAACCAGCCACCACCAAACACCTTTCACTTGGTTCCCATGGCAACACCTCTATCCTCTGGTGCCCACGAAGTCTCTAATGCCTCCGACTAGTTGGATTCATTGGCACCTGCTCCCCTTGCCAGCTCTTGTCAAAACTTATTAGAATGAGAATCTTTTCCGATAGCACTAGTGGGAGAAGAAAGCAAACACATTTAGTTCACCGGAGGTCTCTTTCAACTCCCAGTCAAACTAGCATCTTCCTAAGGCTTCCTAAGGAGGACAGTACTTGCCTGGGCTCATTGTGTCCTGCCTGCAGACATGCACACACTGACCTGCATGGTGAAGCAGTGACCCAGCAGGGTGTGCCCTTCTGAAAGGATGTCCTTGTTCAGGGCCTTTGTTCTAGTCTATGATACCCACATTTCTGATGCTTTGCAAGGGAAGGAAAGAGTTAGTCCAAGGAGCAGGTATTCTGATCCTTCAGGTACCATCAACCAATGGAAGCAGTCACTGGTGATGTAATGCTCTTAACTCCTCCAGCTTGAGGATTTATGGGTGGGGATTTGTGGGGGTTTGGATTTTCTCTGGCCTATATTGAACTAGATTTTTCTCTCCAGCTATTTATGTCCTGTCACTTAAGTTCAGGTTTTCTTGAGAATGCAAGGATGCTGCTTTTAAGACAGGATTCAGAGCAAAGCCAGGCAAGCCGGATAAAACAGCAAGTGTGACAGCAAACTTTTTGCCTATAATCCGGTGTTGTGGTTTTATGTAGCTTCCTGAGAGAGAGTTTCAAGTGATCCAATCCCTCCCTCAACTTAAGCTAACCTCAAAGTTGAAGCAGCATAGAGTCCTTGACACTTCTTCATCCCTTCATCTCTTCAATCCAGTCCAAGATTCTCTATTAAAATTCTCCAGTGCTGATGTGGAGCCACGTGATCCTAGAGTTCTAGGGTGACCAACGTTCCCAGTTTGCTCCCAAGTGATGGGTTTCTCAGAAGCGGCACTTCCAATGCTAAAATCAGGAAAGTTCCAGACAAACCAGTTTAATTAGTTCCCCAGAGCAAAGCATATAATAAATATTTGGAGGAGGGTTGGGGGGAGGGGGGATGAAGACATTAGAATAAACTTTGTTGAAGAGAAAAATTCAGGGTCAAACAGATACATGCAGTATCACTTGAGTCTAATACTTTAGTTCCTCCGAAAACCCATGATTTTAAATATATGCTCAATATTGTTTCAGTGGAGATGGAAACAAATCCATCTTCTATTCATTAAAAAATGTATATACACCTCTTTTCAATGAATATACCTCAAAGGTTTGTAGCTCTTATACTTACTACTCTCATATCTTTTTATATGTGTTCCCTAAAGTAAATTCTCATTTTCAAAATAAAATTAATATATGTTAGGGAATTTACTGAACATTTTATTGGGAGAATACTGGAAAGCATTTACATTGCATTTCACTGAAAAATAAAATTACATGTTATTTTCCCCAAGTTTCTTTTCTTGCTCACGAAGCAAGTAGGTCTGCGTATTCCACTTTCCATAGATTTTTCAGGACCAGTACCTTCCCAAGATTGCCACCTCATTTCTCCCTTATTTGTGTGAAATAATAAGCATTTTCATTACTTCTTTTTCCACACTTAGGTAACCTTACCCACTAAGTATATTTAAGAATGTGGAAAATATTATTTCCAGGATATAGATTTTGTTTATGATCAGCAAACATAGGATCTGACAATAGCTAGGACTCAACCTTTTTAGAAAAAAGTCAGGATTACAAGAATTTTTTTTTTTAATTAAGGAAAAGGTAACAGTATTTTGCTTGACTGAGTACTAGTTTGTACACACACAAATACAAACACACAGAACTCTGGGTAATAAAACCTGAGTTACTAGCAAAATAGTTCAGATTTGTCCCAGTCGTTATCTTATCATTTTTTCATTATCTTATCATTTAAAAAATCTTTTTATTAAGGTATAATTGACATACAACATTATATAACTTGCTACACAATTTGATACTTGAAAAAAATTTTTAAGTTTACTTATTTATTCTGAGAGAAAGAGAGAGAGAAAGCATGAGTCTGGGAGGAGCAGAAAGAGAGGAAGAGAGAGAATCCCACGCAGTCTCCACACTAAGCATAGAGCCAATGCAGGGCTAAAACTCACAAACTGTGAGGTCATGACGAGAACTGAAATCAAGAGTCAGACTCTTAACTGACCAAGCCACCCAGACGTCCCTCGATATTTTTATATATTGCAAAATGATCACCACAGTAAGTCTAGTTAACATCTGTCACCATATATATATAGTTACTGATTTTTTTCTTGTGACAAGAACTTTTAAAATTTATTCTTTTAGAAACTTTCAAATATGCAATAATACAGTGTTATTAGCTATAGTTGCTATGCTGTACATTACATCCCCATGACTTACTTTATAACTGGAAGTTTGCACCCTTGACCTCCTTCACCCATTTTGCCCAACCTTCACCCTCTTCCTCTGACAACCACCAATCCATCCTCTGTATCTTTGAGTTTGGTTTGTTTGTTTGTCTGTTTTTTTAAGATTCTACATATAAGTGAGATCATACAGTATTTGTCTTTCTCTGTCTGACTTAGTTCACTTAGCATAATACCCTCAAAGACGATCTATGTTGTTGCAAATGACAAGATTTCATTTTTTTTTTGTGGCGTAATAATATTCCACATATATACCATAGTTTCTCTATCCATGATCTACCCATGGACACTTAGGTTACTTTCATATCTTTGCTATTGCAAATAATTCTGCAATAAACATAGGGGTGTATATATCTTTTCTAGTTAGTATTTTTATTTTCTTCAGATAAATATCCAAAAGTGGAACTGCTGGATAATGTGGTAGTTGTATCTTCTTATTTATTGAGGATCCTTCTTATTGTTTTACATAATGACTGCACTAATTTACATTCCCATCAACGGTGTATAAGGATTCCACTTTCTCCATATCCTAGCCAGTGGTTGTTATTTCTTCTCTGTTTGATACATATAACAGATGTAAGCTGACATCTCATTGTGGGTTTAACTTGAATTTTCCTGATTATTAGTGATGTTGACCAACTTGTCATGTGTCAGTTGGCCATGTGTATTCTTTATGTCTACTTAGATCCTCTGCTCAATTTTCAATTGAATTGTTTGCTTTTCTACTGAGCTAGATGAGTTCTTTATATATTTTGGAAATTAATCCTTTATCAGATATGTTATTTGCAAATATTTTCTCCCATTCAGTAGGTTTCCTTTTTATTTTGTTGTTGGTTTCCTCTGCTGTGCAAGGGAAACTTGTAGAATCTTAAAAAAACAGACAAACAAACAAACCAAACTCAAAGATACAGAGGATGGATTGGTGGTTGTCAGAGGAAGAGGGTGAAGGTTGGACAAAATGGGTGGAGGAGGTCAAAGGTGCAAACTTAAAGTATGATGTAGTCCCACTTGTTTATTTTTGGTTTTTCTGCCTTTGTTCTTGGTGTCAAATCCAAAACTCATCACCAAGACTGATGCCAAGGAACTTATTGCCTGTGCTTTCACCTAGGAGTTTTATGGTTTCAGGTCTTACATTCAAGTCTTTAATTCATTTTGAGTCAATTTTTGTGTATGGTATAAGATATTGGTCAAGTTTCATTTTTTTGCATGTGGCTATCCAGTTTTTCCAACATCATTTTTTGAAGAGACTGTCCTCTCCCCATTGTCTATTTTTGGGTTTTTGTTGTCAGTTAATTGGCCATATATATGTGGGTTTATTTCTGAGCTTTCTATTCTGTTCCATTGATCTGTGTCCTTTTTATGTCAACATCATTGTTTAGATTACTATAACTTTGTAATATAGTTTGAAATCAGGGAGCATGATACTTCTAGTTTTGTTCTTCCTTCTCAGGATTGCTTTGGCTATTTGGGATTGCCATTCCTTTATGACTTGCAAAGTTTCTGCTAAAACAAACAAACAAACAAACAAACAAACAAACAAACAACACTGCTGATAATCTTATGTTTCCCTAGTTTAAAACAAGTTGTTTTTCTATTGCTGCTTTTAAGATTCTTTCCTTGTCTCTTTATTTGTAACTCTCCAAGCTTCTTGGGTCTGGAGATCTGTTTCATTCTCCGGGTTAGAAAAATTTTCAGTCATTATTTCCTCAAATAAGTTTTCTGCCTCTTTGCTCTCTTTTCTCCTTCCAGGACTCATAATGTAAACGTTAATCTGCTTCATGTTGTCCTGTAAGTCCCTTAAGCTATCTTCACTTTTTAAAAATTCTTTTTTTCCTTTTCAGTGCTCTGATTGGGTGCATTCCTCTGCCCTGTCTTCTAGTTCACTGATTCTTTCTTTTGCTTTATCCAGTCTGCTGTTGAAACCCTCTAGAACACTTTTCCATTTGGTTATTATTCTGCTCTATGTCTTCTGTTTGGAACTTTCTCACATTTTCTATCTCTTAGTTGAAGTACTGTGTTCGTACACTCTTCTCCCAAGTTCTATGAGCATCTCTATGACTGTTACTTTGAACTCTTTATCAAGTACATTACTTATCTCTATTTCATTAAGGCTTTTTTTCTGAAGCTTTATCTTTTTCTTTCGTTTGGAACATATTATTCTGTTTCTTCATTTGCTTGACTCTGTGTTAGTTCCTATGCACTGGATGAAACAGCCTTCTTTCCCAGTTATAAAGGGTTGGCCTTGTGTAGAAGATGAACTTTATCATTCACCCTGCCCTAGCATTTACTTGTCTCTTAAACCTTAACCTTTGTGATTGTTCCAGCTATGTTTCAATCTGTCTAGTGTCCTAGGCATGGTAGTCTGCCAAGAACTGTCTCTCTAATTGTTACAATCTTAGGGGACCAAAGAACACAAGCCTCCCTGGCCACCAGAGCCAGGTGACCAGGGAATATTCCTTGGGCAGCAGCTACAAAAACCAGGGCACCAGACATAAAAACTGGGGTACCAAATGAATATAAGAGCTCCCCTCTGGGAGATGTGGGAGCCCAGTGAGAAAGAGACATCTCCAGGTTGGCAACTGCAAAATCTGGGTCACCAGATATAAAACCAAGGCAACGGACATATGTAGAAGCTCACCCCTGGGAGGTACCGATGATTTGGAGTGTGGCAGAGTTAGAACACAAAGTTGGCCCCCACCAGATGAAGCATAAAGATGGCACTCATGGAAAATAAAAAATAAAAAAAAAGTATTTACCAGCTTTAGCCAGATGCAGATAGAGCAGGAAGTTGGTTCCCATCAGCCTCCTTTCCTGGTGGGTGTCATTGCAAGCCCTTGCCCCTTAGACCTATGCTTTAAAATTAGGAAATGAGTCTCTTTCACACAGAGTCTAAGCATTTTTCAAAGGGCTGCTTCTTTTGCTGGGCCCTGGGGCAGGTGAGTCTGTGTGCAAATCCTTATTAGAGATTTTCTTCAATTTACCACTACCATGTGGGCCTTGCAGGCATAAGCCCTGTTGGTCTTCAAAGCCAGATGCTTTGGGGGCATATCTGTCAGGTGTCAGTCATAAAAGTTGTGATGCCCCATGGTGAATATGAACTTTTCACTCCTTAAGGAGAAGCTTCAGGTTTTGACTTCTCTTCCTCCTGGCTGTTGATTATCCTTCTGGGTGTAGGAGTTTTGGTAAGATTGTGTCTCAGCCTTTCCTTCTTGCTTTGATGAGGTTTCCCTCTCATTTGCCTGATGTAAAGGGGTCATTCTGTCAATTTTTAGTGTTTTTTCCCCAGAGGAAATTGTTCCATATATAGCTTTAGGTTTTGTATGTCTATGGGAGGAAGTGAGTTCAGGATCTTCCTGTGTCACCATCTTGAATCAAAACCTCTATCCCAGTCATTACCGAACATATTGCATAAGTGACTGAGGCAGTTGGCTGTCTGGTCCATTTCAACAACTGGTTCTCATTCATACTATATGAGATAATACTATATTATCATATTATAACCCATTCATACTATATGAGTGTAATTCATACTATATGAGATATATATCCTCAGAGGACTTAAAATTTTTTTCTGTAAGTAATGCACATTGTGTAGTGGTTGAAAGGTCATACAAGTCAGTATTTGGACTTAAATGAGCAGTAGCAATTATGATGCCTAACATAAATGGTGAAACTATTAGGGCTCTAGAGGTAAGAAGATTCATGGAAGGTATCAGACATTATCTAGGCTTTGAAAATTGGGAAGGTATTGTTTCATTATGTGAAAAATATACACTAGAAATATATATTCTTCTATCCATATGCTACACTTTCATAAATATTTAAGAAATATTGCAAGTATATGGTAAAAAATTTATAAGATATACATACGATAATATAACTATTACAATAAACAGCAGTCTCTTGCTCCATGCAACCCCCCCCCCCAGATTTGCTTTTATTGATTTTAGGTGTTTCTTCAGCTATTTAACACTATGTTTTTACAGTACAGCCTTTATATCCTGATTTTTAAAAATTCCATTCTCTTGACTTCCTACTCTGCCACAAAAAGGTTTAGCACTTATGCTACCACCACTACACATGGGTGTGCAGGTGCAGGAGCACACACACACACACACACACACACAAATTGCATTTCTTTTGTAGCATATTTTCTTCCACAAATATACAGTTATGGCCTTTTTTTTTCTTTTTTTCTTTTGTTTTAATTATTAATATCTCCCCGAGCTCTCTGTCAGAGATGTAAAACATCTTTAATTTCAGTCTCGTCAAGATTAACTTGTCATCTAAAATAAAATAGCAGTGCAAGTTTTTTGGAGATTTCCCTTCTGGAACACTGTGTTTAACTGCTACTATCTGAAATGACTGCACTCAGGACCAGCTTCACAGTTGTCTTCCTGGAATCTCTAGCACTATTACCCTATGAATGTCCTCCATATTTCTTTGTGTTGCAATGATCCCAGGTATTCCTTCCTTTGATGATTGACTCCATTTGTAGAAACATTTTCATTTGTTTCCAAATGTATTTTAGAGTCATCTTGTAAATTTCTACAAAAAAAACCTTCTACTGGGAATTTGATTATGATTTCTTTTAACATATAGATTAATTGGGAAGAAACTGACTTGTTGATAAAGTCAGGTCTTCTAATTTCTAAACATGGTATATCTCAACAATTATTTAGGTCTTAGATTTACCATCAATGTTTCAGTTTCCAGTATACAGATCTTTTAATATCTCATAATATCTATACATAATATTTTATAGCCCATGATTTTTGGAGCTATAATAAATGGTATAATTTAGTTAATTTTAATTTTCTATTGGTCATTGTAAGTCTGTAAAAGTAAAATGGACTTTTGTATGTTGACTTTGTATCCTGTGATCTCACTAAACTCATTGCTTAGTTCATCAGCTTTCTTTTACATCTTTGGGATTGTGTAGGTCTCTAAATAGAAATGTTTTATTTTACTCTCTGCAATCTATATGCCTATTATTCCCTCTTCTGCCTTAATACACTGGCTAGAATCCCAAGTATGATATTGAGTAAGAGTAGTAAGAGTAAACTTAGCAATGTAAAAGTGAACATTTTGTCTTCTTCCAATCATAGATGACAAGAATTTGGTCTTTCACCTTTGTTTTTATTATTTTTTAATATAATTTATTGTCAAATTGGTTTCCATACAGCACCCAGTACTCATCCCAACAGTCTTTCACCTTTAAGTATGGTCTCAGGTGTAGATTTTGATTTATTTATTTAGATTGGATTTGTTACCTTATCTTTCAATTTGGGGAAATCATTTAAAATTGTTCCTTTGTTAATTTTTCCTTTGCATATTTTCATTTTCTCATTTTAAAACTTAAATAGCTAAATATTGAAAATCTAGTATTGATTGACTACTTATTTCTTCTTTTTATCTCTCTTTTTAACAGTTTTATTGTGATATGACTTAAAAATCATAAAAGTCACCCATTTTAAGTTCAATGCTACTTAGTATATTTACAGAATTGTACAACCAACATCACAATTCAATTGTAGAACATTCTCATCACCGAAAAAGAACCTTCATACTCCATGGCAGTCAATACCCACCTCTGGACTCAGGCAACTATTAAATGGATATCCAAATGCTGTAGCACAAATTATCTAGGAAAATAATCTTTTATTTCATTGAATTGCCTTATCATCTTTGCCAAAAATCACTTGACCATACATAAAAGTGTTTATTCGTGTACTCTTAACTCTGTTCCATTCATCTATATGTTTATTCTTATGCCAATTATACTCATGATTATTATTGTTTATATTGTTTTAGTCACTAAAATCCTCTCATTTATCTTTTTTGCAATAATTTTTGCATTTACATACAGCTTTTATCATCAGCTTCAAGTTTGTCAATTTCCCTAAAAAACAAAATCTGCATATATTTTGATAGAGGTTGTGTTGGATCTATAAATCTGCAGTTACTTATGTAATTGTTCCTTTATGGTTAATGCAATGTTTCTCTCTAGCTGCTTTCAAGGCATTATTTTTTATCTATAGTTTTCAGAAATTTTACTTGTTTGTGTTTGGCATGATTTTTAAATTAATAATACTAGTATATTTTATAATGACAATGATAACTATAATAATAATAATTAATTTATAATCTTTTTAAGTCACTGAGCTTCTTAGACTGTATGTTTATGTGTTTTTCAAAATTTGGGGGAAGGTTTTAGGTTATAGTTCTTCAAATATTTTATCAGCCCCTAACTCTTTCTTCTCTCCTGAGATGTCAATTACCTGAATGTTAAACCTTTTATTAATGTTCCAGGTTCTTAGGTTGCTTTTCTTTTCTTTTTTGCCAAATTCATTTTATCTCTGATGTTCAAATTGGATAATTTCTGCTTTTTACCTTCAAGTTCACTGATTCTTTCTTCTATCAATTCCATTCTTATACTGAACCAGTTGAGTATTTTATGTCAATAACTATATTTTTTTATTCTAAAATTTACTGTTGTTCTTTTTTTTGTATCTTCTAATTCTTGGCTAAGATGCTTTTTTCCATTTTTAAGCATATTTGTAATCATATGGAATATTGTGGTAGCTGCTTTACAATGTTTATAAATAATTCAAACATCTGTTTCATCTCTGTCTTGGCATCTGTTGATTGTCTTTTCTCATTTGAGTTGAAATTTTACTGGCTCTTGATATGGCAAATAAACTTGGCTTTTATTCTGGATATTTTTGGCATTATGTATGAAAGTGTAGGTTCAATTTTAATATTGTACCCAACCAGGCAATCAGCCTATTTAAGTCTCGAATGCATAATTCGAGATTTGTATACAAGTCTAACATGTTTAACATGTATAACATGTTGTGTAACATGTTTATAGAATGTGGTTCAATTGTTAATTGAATTTTCAAAA
This sequence comes from Lynx rufus, assembly GCF_022079265.1. NCBI lineage: Eukaryota > Metazoa > Chordata > Mammalia > Carnivora > Felidae > Lynx > Lynx rufus. The sequence continues at coordinate 4,424,251 of NW_025814837.1, read as the reverse complement.
TCTTGTACAGTTTCTAGTCTGTCCCATTTGCATGATATCCTGATGCTAATTTGAAACCTGGGCAGCATTTCATACTATAGTTCATTTCTCAAAACTTTTGCTGTATTGATTCTGGTTTTTTTCACCATGGGAAGTTCAGTGTTTTGCTTAGAATTGTATGCACAGGTTTAAAGAATTCTTTTCACTAGATTCTCCTTTCCATAATGCACTCAGATACTCTAGTAATGACAGTAGGTAAAGGTCCTCATCTAGTTTACCATTTGCTTACTTAAGCAAGTATAGACAATGTGGTTTTACGTCCTCATTTAGAGAGGGGAAAGGATGCTGTCTCTGCCTCCCCTTAGTGTAGGGGGAATGATGGATAGGGCTCTAACAAGGTCTCTGAAGCACCAGGTGAGATAGGATGTAGCTATACCTCTTTCTCATCCTTTGATTAGTGACAACAGGCTTTTCCAGAAACTCTTTGTTCTCATGGGCATTTCTGGGTTCTGGACTTCTCTGTCATTCTCACTGGGATATGTAGGTTGGCAAGCTACAAGCTGTGGGCCAAATCCAACCCACTCTCTGGTTCTGCAAATAAAATTTTATTGGAATGCAGTTGTTGTATAACCATTTGTTGGAATGTCTTTGCTATAAAGGCAGAACTGAGTAGTTTTAACAGAGACCACATGGACCACAAATAGGGAAATGCATACTATCTGACCCTTGATGATAAACATTGCTGATCTCTGACACAGAAAAAGAAAGAAAAAGCAAAGAAAGAAAGAATGGAAAGGAAAATTATATGTATATATTTTTCAATGTTTATTTATTTTTGAGAGAAAGAGAGAGAGACAGACAGAGAGAGAGGGAGACACAGAATCTGAAGCAGGCTCCAGGCTCTGAGCTGTCACCACAGAGCCTGAAACAGGGCTTGAACTCATGAACTATAAGATTCTGACCTGAGTCAAAGTAGGACGCTTAACCAACTGAGCCACCCAGGTGCCCCAGGAAAATTATACTTGATGGAATTCATCACTGTGTTGTCCTTGAATCTTGATTTCTTTAAACAGACTGCCTTTTTTTCTTCACCTTACATAGTCTTTTGATCAATGCTTTATATTTTTTCCAGGGTTATAATTTTAATTAGTGGAAGAAATAGGGTAGAATATGTTTAGTCCATTTTGTCTGGAATTGGAAACCCATGGGTTTATTTTTAACGTTTTTTAACAGATAACATCAGTAATGTACATTCATGCTAGGCTTCAAAGAATTTCCACAGTTTATCAAGAAAATGACTAGCTCATAGTAAAACGTAAGGAACCAGAGAAATCTGGGAAGTTAACATTAACATGGCAGTATCATCTAAATTTTCCTTTATCTCACTTAAGAACAGAGGAACAAGCCAGCAAAAGAAAAATGCGTGAATGAAATTTATATGAAAGCCACACAACGAGGTTTCCTATGTAGTCCAAATTACAGGCCTGTAGAGGCAAACAACCGACAACTACAAGATCCGCACAGTACCAGAATCTGTGATGAAAGAAAAGGAATTGATAGAATATCTGACCAACCTAAGAACAAAAGAACCCCCAAAGGTAAAAGGCATTCACTGGAAAGATTGGCAGGCCAGTTTGAGAACAGCAGCTAAAAATGAAAAGAGTTCTGTATACTCTAGTAGTAACTAAGTGCAAGCGTTCTGAGATAAGGCCAAAAGGGCTGAGAGAGTTCTGGTCCTTATTAGCTTTTTAAAATAAGCAGCCAGGGCTTTCTTCCATATAGGACATAAGACTGAGGAGAAAACTACTGGAGTAAAATAAAAATTGGGCATGATAGGAACAGAGATAAAGAGGAGATGTAAGGGGCAGGGAAACAGAGCCAGGATATCTTAGAAAGCAAACCACCATATTTCTGTTCACAGTACACTACGACAACAGAGAATTTAACTCTTTAAAGTAGCAAAGGTATCTGAATCAAGTTTCCACTTGCAAGTTCAGGGAAATTAATTTTACAGATGATTGTGCAACAAGAAAACATTGAGGCAAAATCCCATATAAAGCTACTCTGAAGAAAGAGAAATGAAGGAGGATAGCACCTCTGCCATGAGTAAAACAATACCAGCAACAATATATAGATAATACAGACATAAAAATTATAATGTGCTGTTGTATAATTATCTAAAATATACTGACAAAATTAAATAAGACATGAAAAAAATAACATAAATCAGCATGAAAAAATTCAGAACTTAGTGACAGAATTCAAGAATTTAGAAGAAAATGCTAGTTTAGATATTATTACTAAACTAGAAGGAATATAGAAGTAAGTAAAAGGAACAAATTGTATTTCTAGGAAAAAAAATTAAAGAAATTAAAAATGAGATTAAAAAAATTCAAGAAAGTGAGAGATTGAAGACAGACAAAAGAGATCCAAAGTGTATAATGGGAGACCCTGAAAAGCAAACCAAAGCAAGAAAGGAGGAAAAAAAAAGTATCAGAATCTATTGTTCAAGAAAAATCTCTGAAATTAAAAAAAGTTAAATACATATTGAAATTAAATAACATGAACTTGATAATACAAACACAGGGTTACTAGCAGCAAGATGTTTTCTAGTTACAATATCAGTCTTTAAAGAAAAATAAAAATAACTTTGAACATCCAGGCAAAAAGGGCTTACAAATCATAAAGGAAACAAAAATTAGATTCCTATTACACTTTTTAATAGCAATGTTTTGAGCCAGATAAAAAGGTAGTAACATATTTAGAATATTTAAGGGAAGAAAATGTGAGTGAAAGGTTTTATATCCAGTAAAAGTCACTTACGATTTATTATCACCATGCAAAAACTCAGAGAATATTGTTATCTTGATCCTTTCCTAAGGAATTGCCTAGACCTCATGCTTCAGACAACCTAAATGGTTAAAAAGTCATTGGTATGGAAAAAAAAGAATACATAATGTTATATAAGCAGAAATACTAGTATTATTTTAAATGGTATTTATAGGCCAGTACCTAACATTTTTGGAATTCAGATTGTGGTCTTGAAATATTATCTCCCATTGAAAGAAATCAGAACTTCATGGAGAAACAGCTGAATCTGATTTGTCTAGTCTGGAATATCTTGTCATTCAGATAACAAGAAAGTTACCAAAGCCTTCTAGAATTATGCCCAAAAGACTCAAGAAAAAACATTTTTATATATACACAGGCCAAAAATGGGAAACTTTGAACTTCAACAAAGATAACAATTTCAATAGATTTAAACTAGTATAATATATTGAAGTCTGTGTTATTAATGATGAATATTTTGTAAAATACAATTTGTCATCTTCTGAAGATAAAAGGGAATCATTATACTATTAAAACTGGATAGATGAGAGGGACAAATTAAGCATTAATTTGTATTTTTTTTTCAACGTTTATTTATTTTTGGGACAGAGAGAGACAGAGCATGAACGGGGGAGGGGCAGAGAGAGAGGGAGACACAGAATCGGAAGCAGGCTCCAGGCTCTGAGCCATCAGCCCAGAGCCCGACGCGGGGCTCGAACTCCCGGACCGCGAGATCGTGACCTGGCTGAAGTCGGACGCTTAACCGACTGCGCCACCCAGGCACCCCGCCTTGTATTTTTTTATATTAACTGTACAACTGGATAGCTAAGTAGTATATGAGGAAAGTATCTGTAATTAATTCAAGGTAATATATTCTAATATATTATTATTTTATTATAATTTCACTTCCAATTAACTTGTACAGTTAGGCACTGAGTACTAAGACCTGCCAAAACAAGAAAAATAAAATAAAAGGTATAATCAAGACATTATATGCCAAGCCTCTGGATTCAGTTGCCAGTAATGAGGGATATAGAAGACAGTGAAAGATACATGTAGACCCATACCAAGAAAGAGCAATCAGCCAAGTCAAAAGTTTTCTACAGGTCAAATACCTAGAAATACTCAGATAGATTACCTTAAAAAGAAAGAGATGGAGGAGGAATGTGTAAATTTTAAAATATATATATAACAGATATTTTAGAAAATGGTGACGATGTAAAAATGGTCAGGATTAAACTGTAGTGTTTAGGAATGCAAATTAGATTATAAAATCATAAGGAAACAAAAGGAAGCAATTACTATAAAAGTCAAGTTAGCGGTTATATTTTGGAAGAGTACTAGGGTCTGTGATTGATATGGGACGCATGGAGGGCATCCTGGTCTGGCTTATATCATTGTTTCTTAATTTATGTGGTGGTTAAAAGGCCTTACAATTATTCATTAAACAAACAAATTAGCGATGACAAAATTACTCATGGGTTTTCCATCTAATAAACTGGTTTAAATTAACAAAAAATAAAAATACACACACACACACACACACACACAAAACAAGAAAACTTTGTGCTGGGAAGAAAAGGCAGTAGTAACAGATAACAAAACAAAACAAAGCAAAACAAGACTTTTGACATTTTAATTATAAGTTTACTTTATAAATTTAAATTCTAATTTAAACACTATACTTACTGTATTTAAATAATGAAACAGGGGAGCCTGGGTGGCTCAGTGGGTTAAGTGCAGGACTTCAGCTCAAGCCATGATCTCATGGTTTGTGTGTTTGAGCCTCTCATTGGGCTATATGCTGACAGAGCCTGGAGCCTGCTTTGGATTCTGTATTTCGGTCTCTTTCTCTGCCCTCCCCCACTCACACTCTGTCTCTTTCTCTCTCTCTCTCTTAAAAAAAATAAACATTAAATTTTTTTTTAAAATAAGGAAACAAAGTTTTAAAAGAAATCACACATAGGTACTCAGGTTTGAAAAAACAGAACTCATAAATATTAAAAATAAAATAATTGAAATAAAAAACTAGAAGTTAAGGTTTAATAGCAGATTAGACATAGCTGACTACAAAATTAGTAAAATATAAAATGTTTTAGTAAAACCTTTTGTAGAAAATTTAGTAAAAGATTTTTAGTAAACTAAAATATATGGTCTGAAGGAATTATATAGCTGTAGAGTAGAGACAGGACTAAAAAGATGAAAGGTTGAAAAACCAAGAGCATAGAATAAACACAGAGAAAAGAGAAAATGTAGCGATCAATTTTGGAATTTACTTGAGATAATAATTTTTAAGGTATGATTAAAGACACCAACTTGAGAAGATCTATGATATGAATGAAGATAAATAAAAAGAAATCTACATCCATGCAAATTACAGTGAAACTACACAATACAAAAGACATGAATGAAATATTAGTTTTTAAAAAAAAACATTAAAAGTTCAACTGATTTCTTAATAGTGACAAAATAAATCAGAAAACAATGTACTAATAACTTTAGACATTGATAAACTAAAAGTGCCAGTTTTAGGTTTTAGAGCAACCACTAAGAAAATAGAAGGTGAAATTTCCAAACTTTTAAAGTGGACTGAGAAGGAATAGTAGTTAATACAGAAGAAAGAGAGTGAGAGGATGTAAAGAAATAAAACACAAGAAAAATTGTAAACTAAGATGATAGATATAAACATATTAGGTCAGAATTACATTAGATAAAAATTTACATTAAGGTTAAATAAACCAATTAAAAGATAGAATATGTCAACTTAGATAAAATATTAGTAAGCCAGCAATATATTTTTGATAAGAAACACATTTAACAGGATATGTAAAGTGAAGGAATTATATATTATATATTTTATATAATGTATAATATAATAATAAATACATAAATTGTATATAATATAAAATAAAAGATAACGTGTGTCATATACAAAATATTATAATATTAAAATCAAAGAGGCTTTAAAAAATAACAAAAGGTGAAAGAATTATTTCATAATTATGAGATTTAATTCACCAGAAAAATGTGACAATGTTAAAAATATATGTTCCTACATTGACTGAAAATATATAAAGAAATTTGATAGATGTACAAAGAGACAGAGATATATCTACAAATATATGGTAGATTTTAAACTTCTCTCAATAATTGTTAGAACTTGTGGGCAAAAATTCCTCAATGATAGGGGAGACTTGAACACGTTCTCTACAAATTTGACTTAATGAACAAACATGACCCAATGGATCTCTTAACAACAGGAGAACACACATTATTTTCAGACTTTCATGAAATCATTGCTAAAATTTACTAGACATTCGGTCATCAATCAATTTTTAACAAATTTCAAAAGCTGAGCATGTTTGACTGTAATTAAAATTAAGCTGTAATATCCAAAAACTAACCCTAAAACTCTCTTTTTTAAAAATATTTTTGAGAAGATTATTTATTTTGAGAGAGAGAGAGAGATAGAGGGAGGAAGAGAGAGAGAGAGACAGAGAGCGCACAGGTCGGAGAGGGGCAGAGAGAGAGAGAATCCCAAGCAGGCTCCTCACTGTCGGCATGGAGCCTGATGCGGTGCTCAAACTCATGAACTGGGAGATCATGACCTGAGCCAAAATCAAAAGTTGGATGCTTAACCAACTGAGCCACCCAGGTACCCCACAAAATAAAATAATACATCTCTAAATAACCTATAGTTCAAAGAAGTTATAATGGAACACATAAATATGTTAAAATTGAAAGATAAAAATACTACTTTATACCAAACTTGTGACATACAACTCAAGTAATGCCTTTGGTGTTTTATCTAAAAAGTCATCATCACTGCCAGAATCATCTAGATTTACTCCTATGTGGTCTTTTAGAAGTTTTACAGTTTTATGTATTATATTTAGGTCTAAGATTCATTTTTCATTTTGAATTAATTTTTGTGAAAAGTCTATGTCTAGAATTTTTTTTTTTTTTTTTGGTATATGGATTCCCACTTGTTTCAGTATCATGTGTTGGAAAATATTATTCTTTCCCTTCAAATGACCTTTATTCCTTTGTCAAAGATCAGTTGACTGTATTAGCATGTATCTATTCTTGGCTCTCTAATCTGTTGCACTCATCTATTTGTGCATTCTTTCACCAGTGTCACGCTGCCTTTATTACTACAGCTTACAGCAAATTTTGACTTTGGGTACAGTCCTCCTGTCTTTGTTCTTCTCTTTCAATATTATGGTGGTTTCTCTGGATCTTTTTGTCTTTCCATATGAACTTTAGAATCAGTTGTTAGTATCCACAAAATAACTTACTGGGATTTGGGTTGGGAAAATACACATTTTCAAAGTCATAACATGCTCCTTAAGCACTCAGACTCCAGACACTCTGGAACTAGGAAAGTCTTTGTAGAATCCTTTCTCTTCAGTCTTACCTAGACTGATGCATTCTATCAAGTTGTGGGAACAATCACATGTTGCACTGGATGTCCTAAAATTCTACCAGCAAAGTAGTATGAGAACTCTGTTCACATAAAAGCAGGTGAAGTACTTTTACAGCATCATTTGGGAAAAAAACCTGTTCTGCACAAGTCAATATTTCAGATGGCTTAAGATTACTTTTAAGAGGTCCACAGACTTCAAGGAACTCCAGAGTCCGATATCAAAAAGCAAATCTTAGCTTGTCTCCATCCCTCTTTTCACCACTCCCTCTTTCTAGCTTCTTTGTATAGAATTAATACGACTCTTTAAAGTAGAGAAATAAAAATGGAATGTATGTTGCTGAGGTAAAGGAGAACACCTAACCTTGGGTAGAAGAGAAAGTAGAAAATGTCTTGCAAGGGAATACAAAGAGTTGAAGAAAAGACCGAATTGTTAGAAAGAAAACAAAACAAAACAAAACAAAACAAAACAAAAGAAAACAAAACATTTCATGAGGTGCTGATATGGCTGAACAGGGATCTCCGTGCCTGAGCTGAGATGAGGGAGAGGGTGGGCCAGAGAGAAGACGGTGAGACTGAGTTGTGAGGTACCCAAATATGTCAGGGGAAGGTCACTTGGAGAATTTAGAAGGTATGGATTCAACATTAGCCACTCTAGCAGTTGTGGAATGATATGAAAAATGAAAAAAAAAGCAGATCCTAACAGGTCCAGTCGTCAGATTGTTAAACTATTAGTGTTCTGGGTGGGAGGCTCTGTTACTGGAATGGTTTACAGAGTGGGGAATCCCTGCAAGTTGGAAGCTTTCCACACCAGCTATGTTGTTTTAAAACCACCAAATTCTTGTTGTTTATATTTGGAATAAATATTTTTCTTGAGAATAATTCTACAATAGTCTGTACATTATTTAAATGCAACACTTTTAGTAAAGGAGTTGTTCAATAATTTGCTGAATTGCTTTAAATATGTTATGAGGAGCATCAATTAAAGTTTTCTTGGTGACTTGGGGTTATCATTATCAACATCCTTGTTGACTGGAGCTATAATGCAGCTGTCTCCTCAGGCTTTCTGGTGAAGTATGAGGAACTATTTTTCTAGCACTAAATGGTCCCCATTTGAGCACTTTGGGAGTTGTTTTTGTTCTTTCACATCCCTTGCTGGAAGTCTTCACTTCTTTGCTTTCATTCCTATTTCTATCAATCTTGCTTAACCCTGTGCAATTGGCTGTTTTTGGTTTCTGTATGTTGGGATTAATCATTAAAGTTATTAATTATTTGTGAAATATAAATTCACAGAGTGTGAGTTTTTGAGACAGGGCATTTCAGCTGTGGGTCATGATCCATTAATAAATTGGGAAATCAATTTGGTGGTCAGGATTCACTTTTGTTATTTAAATAAATAGAATAGAATAGAAAATATACTTGAAAATATTTTGTTCAACACATGTGGCAAGTGTAAGTGTTTTGTGAAATCCAGTGCTTGTATAATGGTAGAAAATGTAAACTATGAGCTATTATTTGAATGTAATTCATAGCAAGAAATAGTTGAATAAATTTTAAGGCATGGATTTTTGACATGTATCATTTTCCCCCCAGCTTATTCCTTATAATTTCTTGATTTCTTTTCAGGTAACTGAGGGATAAGGATAAGTTATCTCCATGTAAAATCTCTTCCTTCTAACCTTAACTTCATTAGGGGAGGGACCTTAGAGACCTCTAGTACCTGTAATGGAGTCATTTTTCAGTCATTACTGAAAAGTTTGAGAATCCATACAAACCTGATATCTTGAGATGATGGTTATGACATAGACCTTCCCATCAACAGTCTCAGAAATAAGAGCAAATAGTAAGGAGAAAGAATGGGAAGCAATAAGCCCCTCACTCATCCATGCAGCATTTTGGGTAGAAATGTGGGTGTGGACATGTTTTCATTTTGGAGAAGGCTTTACTTTGATATCGTAGGAGTGGTAAGTTAGCCTCAGAAAAAGAGTGGAGGCTTCCTGAGATAGGGCAGAAATCACACTTTCAAATAAAGGTATAAGTGGAATCTTTGAGATTACTTTTGTGCCCATTTCAGCTCACTGTGAAGGGGAATCTGATGGGGAGTTTGGCAGGGACCCTAAACAGAAATGATTAGAGAATCTTACTGCATTTATGTGAAACGTAAGCATGGGGGTAGAAGGCAGATGGGGCACAGGTTAAAGATAGAAAGTACCAACTCAACTGAAAAGCTAGATATTTAAATATCTCTCAAATAAAAATATGATGATGATGATGATGATTGACATTTTACTGGGTTTACTCCTTTCTAGAAGGTCTCAGAGGAAATATAGACACTCTTATACCTCCTGATATTTTTTCCACACCCCTTCACTTTTTCTTCTCTACATTTGCCTCCTATTGTTTCTTGCATTCAGAAAGAAAGAAAGAAAGTCCTATGTCATTAGTTATTGATTTATTAATGTATTAAGAAAATCTTTTGATGCCAGTATTATAAGAGTCACTGGGATAGGTACTTTGAAGGACAAGGCTAGATACAAGTCTGTTGCTCCAGAAGTGTGTAATGTATGACAGTGAGGGCATTAGGAATATAGGAGAAGGGAGTTCAGCTTTCCATTCCCCACCCCCATGGTCCAAATATATGCAAACACTATCCACAAATATATTTCTTTTTCAGAAGATGAAACAGACCAGGAATTTTATTTTTCTTACTTCAATTTATCTGATAGATCTCTACCTTTATACTCTTAAAACCTAGGTAAATCTACTTAGTATAAAAAAATACCTAGCTTGATTGCAAAAGGCCATATTGTTACCATATTTCTTACACCAACCTCACTGTGAGTTTACTTGGAATAAATCTAGGTGTTCAATAAATTGGGAGGCATGGTTCCTTCTATGAATAATACAAAACCTCAAGAAGATTTTCCCAGAAACTCAGCCATCATTAGAATTATTCAAAGAATGAAAACTTCTCCTGAAAGGAATTCCCAATAGCTCATTTGCTATGTAAACAAATTGTGTGTCCTGAAGGTATGGTTGGAGTACATAAAATATTAAAATGTTGATACCTGATAGATTCTAGGAAGAAATTTGAATTTATAGGCAAGCATTTCCTCGAGCAGAGGGGACCCTTATGGTTCAATGAGTCTTACATTAAAAATAAGACAAGGTAAGATAAATTAGCCCAGAGGATACTATAGGCATGAGTTTTATGCCCAGTATCACCATGAATGTGGTTATGGATGCCCTTTTGCTCTTTGGGAATTGTAGGGATTGAGGATTGTATCTACCAAAGAATCCATGCAGATGCAGCTACAGCTACTTTGTATCACTGAATGGATGGTCGAAAGAGGTAAGGAAGAGGATGAATGGAAAGTGGAAGTGATGAGAACACATGCTTATTGAAGGAGTTATAATTCACTGAATCTTTTCAGTAAAATTACTGTGCTAAAAGTTTCATGTGCCTTTTCTCATGTAACCTTTAAAATAAACCTCTGATGTAGATTTTAGTTTTATTCCTAAAAAGCAACAACTACCAGGTGAGGACAGGCTTGTTCAGTGTCAATGATCAAAGTGGTTCTGTTTGGTAGGCATGGAGGCAGGCAGCAGTAGAGACTAGGCATGCCCCCTATTAGAATTCCAGGCAGTGAGTGCATTCAAGATGGATCTTTACACAGAAACTGAAGTAGAAGGATTCTGTTTCCTACGTGAACAAATTGGTCCCAACCAAGTGAGGCCCCATTCATAGAGGAACATTTACACAGACATCCAGAATAGTACACAGAAAACTGAGACATGAGGCTTAGCAGAGGAAAACCTCATCGTGATGAGGGTCATGAGCTATGTGCAGTTTCCCAGGCACATGAGACTCAGGAAATCAAAAGATTAATTCCAGATCTTACCCATAACTATGCTGAGACCTCTGATATCCTAATATTATTACACCCTGTCTTGAATGTGTGACAACAAACCTATAAGAAAGGCATTATTTTATAATCATCATCATGACCATCACTATCGCCATCACCATCTTCATCTTTACAAATAAGGCAATTGTGGTTTAGAGAAGTTAGGTAACTTTCCCACTGTCATTTATAAGAGGACAGAATCATGGCTTAAACTCAGGCTATCTGACTTCAGGGAGAGTTATCTTAACAAACCACCACCTTATCCAAGTGAAAGCTTTAGGCTCATCCATTCATTCAGTAGAATAATATCTACAGAACAGCTACTATGTGCCAGCCACAGTGATTGGATGTAGGTATTAGAAGATCAATAAATTTTGGTTTGATGATTGAATGGATGGAGGGATGAATGAATGAACGAATGAATGAATGCATCCATATATTGCTATATTTGTGAACACACAGCTCAGAACACACCAATTTGAAGCTAAGACATTTGGATTAAACTGTTCTGCTGGAGACCATAGTATAAGATTATTCCCTTGTGTGTGGGAGTAGGCTTCCTCAGATTGAAAGGCTCTGTCCTTCCTGCCAATTACCCTAACATAAAACCTACTTTGGATCAGGGAATGAGAGGTGGTGAAGCAGGCATTAAACCAGAGGGAAGAAACAATTCCTTCTTTTCTTTAGTCTGTTGGCAGTTAGGTCTGGACTCTGGAGCAGAGGTGCTCAGAGTGCTCTAAGCATTGTATGCAGCTGTTTCTGATACATGGAGTGGACCCTGTGGATATCCCTAAACCTATGGACTCCATGATCCTTGGCATTTAGTTGTCTTTCATAACCTATCTTTAGGTCTAGATTTCAACATTCAGGAAACTCTTATTTTTTTTTTTATTTTTTATGTTTATTTACTTTTGAGAGAGACAGAGACAGAATGAAAGTGGGTTAGGGGCAGAGAGAGGGAGACACAGAATCCTAAAGGGCACTTGAGGCTGTTTCACTTCTCTTAAGCTCATAACCCAGAGCAGACTCCCCGGGGTGGCGCATCTCAAACTGAATTCATGCTTTCCGGTGGGGTCAGGAGATTTTCGCTGGGTAAGTGTGACTTTCACTTCTGACAAGAAACGACATCACTCGATCAGCACGTAATTCTTAGGAAAGAAACATTTGGCTGAGCTAAAAGGAAAAGCATCAGGCACAGACAGATTAGATTTTCCTTTAAATAAACATGGCCTTTCAGAAAGGCAAGAAAAACGTTTGGAGCAAAACATGCTGGGCATGAGAATTTCAGATGAAATAGCTACACACCCTGAGCAAGAACAAGAACAAGAATCTGAGTAGTCAGAACCACTCCTTTGTTAAACCAGTGAGAATAAAGGTGTGTGTTCCTACAGATAGAGTGTGTTTCTCCAACACCACATTCTACACCCCTCTGGTCGCACAGGGTATTAGCTTAGTGGGTAATAATTGTTCAGTTGACAATTATTTAGTTAAATGACTCATAGTGGTGGAATACTTGAAGTTTTCCCAGCCTTCAACCTGATCCCAGAGATGACAAGGAAATCCCTCTTCCTAAAGAAACCAGTAGGTTCTTTATATCACACGGAATGGCTATGTTATCATAGCCACCGAATCATAAAAATAGTGTTTGATATCCATTTTCTTCTTAAATTTCATAAAGCTCTTTACAAGGGTTTCTTACATGTGTCATCTTTGTCCATTATGTCCTTCTGTTTCCATTATGTGCCTTATATTTTCTGTCCAGATCCCACTCCATCCTCTACTTTTTATCTCAGTGACCAAAATTAAAACGCCAAAAACCTTTCACGTTTCATTTGCATTGCCAATCACAGTTAATCATCAAGTCCAAGTGATTTAAAATTTTCCTCAAATGCATACATGGATTCAATACATACCTGTTAAACAATTTGATATGTATCAGCCGCATGTCTGTGCATTAAAGATACAGAGAGAAAAGGGTGAGGCTTCTTAGTAGGAGAAGCAAATGATACATAAACAAGATAACTTCTATATAGACACCTCACAAAGATGACAAAATGAGGTATTATGATTGAAAGGGAATTGCTTGTCCTCCTCTCTAACTTGGTGGCATTTAAGCTGAGACCTAGATGATGTGAAGAGCCAGCTACACAAACACCTAGAGGAGGAGCAGTCCAAGCTGAAGGAACAGAAGGAGCAAAGGCCCAGTGTGATGAAGAGTCTACTTATTTAAGACAGAACAAAGTACCTTTGGCTGGAGCATAGTGGGATTGTGGTTTCACAAACTAACATTACAGCTGAATGATAAGCAGAGGAAAGGCCTAGTGAGCTGTGATAAAGAGTTTTGATCCATTACAAAGGCAATGAGAAGTCCTAGAAGGGTCTGGGAAGGATAATAATATAAACCTAAATTATATTTTAAAAGATATGAAGAATGAACAATAGAGATGATGGTGGCTTGGGCTAGGTGATAGCTGTGGAGAGAAGTTACATATTCTCTAGATATTTGGGAGTTATAGTTGATACACCTTGCTGATGGATTGGATATGGGATGTGAAAGAAATCAGAGTTGAGACTTTGGTTTCTGATCTGAATGACAGATGGGCAGTGGTACCATTCATTCTCAAGCCCATGTCATCATCTTTCACTTAGATCTCTGCCATAGTCCAATATCTTTTCCACAAAACTTCAGGCCCACTAAAATCTGTCATCCACATCACTGACAGCATGATTTCATAGAGGAAACAATGCTCTCATTATCCCAGTTCTCATAACCTTTCAATGACTCCCCATTAATTAGGAGAGATTACAAGCCCCTTTATCTAATGTTCAGTGATATGGTAGGTAGAATTCTGAGGTGGATCCCAAGTTTCTATGCCCTGGTGTAATCAGGCTGCTAATCTCCTCCCCTTGAATGTGCCTGGGGCCTATGAGTATGATAGATGTCACTCCCATGATTACGTTATGCTGGATGAAATATTGTACTGGATGGGCTTATCTTAATCAGGTAAAAGCTTTTAAAAAAAAAATACTGCCCCTTCCTGATGAGACTCTTCTTCTGGCCTTAAAGAAGTAAGCCACTGTAAGTTTTACAGCTGGTGGGAAGTGAATTTTGCCAACAACTACATATGCTTGGAAGAGAGCCTCAAGACCGAGATGGGACCCTAGCCCCAGTCACACCTTGACTGAAACCTTGTGAGACCTTGAGTACAGGTATACAGGTATCAACTTACTTATGCTTAGATTGTTTACCCATAGAAACTATGAGAGAAAACATGTGTATTGTTTTAAACTTTAAGTTTACGGTAATATGTTACAGGCACCAGAGAAAACTAATGCAAAGGCCTTTCATGTCTTATTTCTATTGATTTCCCACCTTATCAGTCATCTTAACTGGACTCAGTCTTTATATTTCAATAGCACCAAGTGGTTTGTAGATTCTGGCCTTTACCTAGGTGTTTTATACTACCATGCTCTTGATGGTACCGGCTCCTCTTTCTAAAATTTACTCCATATCTCCATTATCTAATTTCTACCTGGAAACACTCACTTAGGAAGACTCACTTCATAGTCCATTTCCATCTATTAATTCCCTCTTGCAACATGATTTATTGAGCATCTACTTTATACCAGTGGAGAGATATAGAACGATAAACAGAAATTCTGCCATTATTTCCATTACATTCCAATGAGAGAGAGAGAGAGAGAGAGACAGAGACAGAGAGAGAGAGAGAGAGAGATCCTCAAAACAAATAAATAATCAAATAAATGTTTAAGTTCCAACTGAGATAATATCTATGATAGATAGAAAGCTGGACAAAAGAATAACAATGGCTTCTCCATAAAGACTCTCCAGTCCATCTTGACTTGTCCCACCATTTTGCATCTGCTCTCCATATATTTTAAGTATACTGAAGATAGAGATGGTATTTTACTCCTTTCTATGCACAGTAGCTTTGTTGAATGAATTAATATAAGATCTGCCCCTTCCTGTTGACTCTTCTGAAAGCCAGAGCAAAAAATTACAAAGCAAAAGCAAAACCAAAAAATACAAAACAAAACAACAGCAAAAAACCCCACAGACCCACTCTGCCCCTAAATCAAGAAGAGCCCGGCATAGGGATTTAATATCCAATAGAATGGGACATTAATTAGCTAGCTGCTCCTAGTTTCCCAGCATGTTTCCCAGCATCCCTGGACACTTGTTTTAACATAACCCAGAAGTCTCCTTGATCCCCAAAATGAGTCATCAATCTGTCTTACTTGATTTCTGTTCATAGTCCCTGGTGCCCTTCTAGTTCCCTATTAGTTCATTTCACCTCTCTGGGGTTTACTTGTCATCTAGTTCCTTTTAATCCCATTCTCTGCTTGCCATTTGCCTTGCACAGATTCCTATTACAACAGATATTTGTCAATTTTGAGGCCTTCCAGCAACTCTGAACACCCTCTTTAAGTTGAGGTCATTTATTTCCTATATTTTGACTCTTGGTGAGAACCATGTATTCAATTCCCCAGCATCCTTTGCACTTGGGGCACACTTATATGACCCACACTCTCTCAATCAGACTCAATGGATGGATGATTACTTGGAAGATAATAATTTAAAGAGGTAGATTCCACATGGAATCCTTTTGGGAGATGGTAGTGGTAGCTACATCCAGTTTCCACGGGCAGTGCTCGCTAAGGTTCTTGCAGAAGCATCCAGGACTGGCTTCCATAACATCTATACCTGGCAGAGGTACCAGACTGTCTCCACTGGGGCCAGTTCTGTGGTATGGCTTTGGACATTCTTTTGTGCTGCATAGTCAGAGACTCTGTGAGCTATCCAATATTCTTTAATACAGGTCTTAAGTTATTGAAGCTAGTTTATATTTGTTATAACTAAGAACCATGCTTGTTATATCTCTAATTACCCTCCCTCCCCAACAACTTGGCATCCACCTAAAAGAGCTTTCCAAATGATGTGCTTGTTCTCTCCTGCCATTCCATTATCTACCTGGCCATTGTCCCTATTCCCTTCCATGCACACATACATGCAGAGAGTAGAAGCCTGGGTGTGGGTAAAGGTAGAGTATTAGTGTTTAGCAAACCCCTTTGAGTTTGAGATGTTCCACTGATCTTGTCTATTCCTCAGCTGGTCTCCGAAACCCTCACTCAGTTACTTCCAATATCTTTTCTCTACCAACTATGATCCTCCCCCAAGATGCTTAACAGAGAACAGTATCACTCTACAGATATCTAAAGTGGAGAGCTAAGAGGACAGGACAGATTTGGGCAACGGCTTCACTTGAAGAGCAATGCAAGACTTGCTCATTCCCACACATCTCCTCAGTAAGAAAACTCACTGTGGTAGCCTCATTAGCAACTGCTATACAGACCTGCTGCCAAGGAAACTACGTCGTTTTTGATACCCAAAGCCAGAGCTTAATCAAAAATGGAAACAGAAAGGAAGTTCTAAAACAAACAGCCCAATTTTTTCCTGTGCCATAATCTCAGCAGGCCCATTATATTGACAGGTCAGCTTATTCATGCAATTATGTACACAATGAGCAGGAAGCAGCAAGCAGGGCAGAATCAGGATGGGGTGGAGTCTGCTAAGGCAACAACTCACCATTTTTAAAAGAGAGGTGAGCCCCTCGTCAGCAGGGGTAACGGAGTGTCCATCAGATGCAGAGATCCATGGAGGCCAGGAGGATGCCCTGTGCATCCCTCAGGGTGCCAGCATGCACTTAGCACAACCCACGCTGCTGTGCTAAACAACCTTCTCAACATTTCCATGCTTTTGTTTTTGTTTTTTTATCACCTGCCTTTGAATTTTGAACAAAAAAAATGTAAATTAATTCAAGCTTCCAAGGGTAATGATGGACCATGCTACTTAGCCTAGTTTAGTTATGAAACAAGCTTCCTTGCCTGGCCTCCTACCAAGGCACTTTCATGACCAAGGGAAATGGTGGAATGTGAAAAGTATCTAGGCATGGAGTGAGCCTGACCCAGTATTAGTTCTGCCACTTTCTGGCTCTGGGTCTTGGGTCAAGTCGCTCCCAGGCCTGAACACTTTTCTTGTAAAATATCAGTACCCACTCCACAAATGTGGAAATGTACCTGGCACATCACGTGTCTGTCATGGGCTGCCAATCATATATTGCAGAATCTGTGGCCAGCCCTATTCCAAAGCTGAAAGTCATAGAAACCAACTGCAGGGGAGTGGGAAGGGAAAGCTTTAGGAATTTATTAGCTGGATGGCTCCCTTTCTTACCTCTTTCTTTAGCAATGGCAAGGAAGATACTGTCAGCAGCTGGGTCCGCACATAAACAGCTGTCTACATGAAACAAGGCAGGAGGCCCATATTAAATAATGAAGATAGAATACATTAATTATACCATGGTAAGTAACTATCATATAAAATATGACCATTATATGATTGTTATTACTTTTACTACATTATTCATGCTGACATAAATATAACAGCCCACTAGTCATCAGTGTCATACTGTTTTTATAGAGAAGGAAAATGGAGCTCAAAGCATTTAATGACCTAATGGCCAACCTCTAAAACACCAGAGTAATGGTTGGCAATGCATGAAAAGAGGCCTGCAGTTTTGCCAATAGGACAGTTTAATGACTGAGCTGTGTTTTAATTTTGACATCATTCCACTGATGCCTTCCTAGTCTGTCAGCCTCATAACCAGGCAGAACAGGTTGCAACATATGGGAATACAAATAGAAGAACATCATAGGTTACCCTGGCCTAGAATATCAAACACGGTATTCCAATTTTACCATGTGAGCTTCATTTATTTGACTCTTGAAAACACCTTTTTAGATGTACACCAGCTCCACGTGTATGAGTGTTAACTCATATCATTTTAGAGTAATTGTAGCAATATTTCATGTGAAGTGGGCAAGGCATATTAGGAAAAGAAAACCCAGAGACACTTTCCCAAGGACAAAATTGTTAGCATCAATATTAAGTTGAATGAATTAAGATTCTTGTTCTTTTCAGCATATCATACTCTCTCTTATTATCTCTAAGTATCCATAGGAAGAGAGGTCTGGAAAGTGAAAGGAGAAGAAGGGTAAACTGGTAGAAAATGTGTAAGGAAAAACAAATTTTCGAATTCATAATTCTCAAAGACTCTTTCTGGACCTACCAAGCTTATGAGCTTATTGCCTGGCCCATTTCTCAGCTTCTTCCTCATACAAGTCTGACATGGATAAGACAAGATAAAAACAAGCAAAAGCAAAACAAACTCATAACCTTTTTGAAATTATCAGCAAGAAATTAAAATTTATCCCTTGATAGGCATTTGGAAAAAATATAAAACTCATATGCGAACATATCTAGAGGGGACTGAATTTTAGACCCTGTAGGTGGCTATTTTAACCATATATGGAAATGGAAACGGATCATTCCCTCATCAGCAAGTATTTGCTGAAGGACTTCTGTGTACCAAATAGAGACTGGGATCATTATCTCCAGAATTTTGCTGGTGTGCTTGGGTCTTTGCACCTCCTCTAACACCAATGACAATTACCATTATTTTAACACTCCTATGTAGCTCTGCTACGTTTTCAACTGCTATGAAAAATTCAGAAGAGTAAGATATTTAAGTCTCCACCAGAAGTGTCTCACTAGATGCGTTAGTAGGACAAATTTACACTGGTAGCCCGGTTACTCAGGATTCCTATGAAGATCACATGAAATTACACATGTGAAATACTTTGTAGAAAAAGATTATATGTATGCAAGGTCTTGTTATCAGATTTACCTCTCTAAGTAAATAATATAATGGGAAAGGACTTGAGAGCTGATCCTAATACTAATTTCACTTTTTTTTTTTTATTTTTTTTTTCCAACGTTTATTTATTTTTGGGACAGAGAGAGACAGAGCATGAACGGGGGAGGGCCAGAGAGAGAGGGAGACACAGAATCAGAAACAGGCTCCAGGCTCTGAGCCATCAGCCCAGAGCCCGACGCGGGGCTCGAACTCACGGACCGCGAGATCGTGACCTGGCTGAAGTCGGACGCTTAACCGACTGCGCCACCCAGGCGCCCCATTCACTTTTTTTTTAGAAAAATGTGTTGATATTTTATTTTATAGTAACTATTAAAAATTCACAGGTTGCTTTATTATTTCCTATTTTATTTTATAATCACCATTTAAAGCAGTACTTGAATTGCTAATGATTCTTATTTAACTTATTATTATGGAAATTTTTAAAAATATATAAAAGTGGGAGTATCATGAACAGTATCATGAACCTCCATGTACCCATGGACCAGAGTTTTAGAAATTTCACTCCTGCCTCCTTTTCCTCAACACACACAGTGGATTTTTTTTAAAGCAAACACTAAAACTCGTGCCATTTCATCCTTAAATATTTCAATATACGTCTCCAAAATATAAGGGCTTTTTTCCTGTGTTTATTTTTAACACAACCACAATAGATGACCACATTTAAAAGAAGCCTTCAGGAGACAGTTTCCTATTAGGAAAGAATATTGTGCCATGTATCTTACTCAAGAATATTCTGTGACTCCCCAGTGCCCTCAGGATGAAATCTTAACCCTAAGATCATCCTCTAATCAAAATCTTCCCATTGTCCCTCCCATCGTCTGGGTGCATTTGTTCACACTATTTAATCCATCATAATGCTAGGCCTCCTGTTGCCTTCACATCTTGACCCTACCCATTTTGCAAGGACCTCTTGGTTTCCACACATCATGTGAAGCCTCTAGTGACTTTTTTTTTCTTTAAACCTTCGTTGCATTTACTGTACTATTAGAAGGTAGTATTACAAGGATCAAAAGCATGTGCTCTGGAGTCTGACAAAGCTTGGTTTGGGAATTTCTCTGTGACTTACTTACTAGCTAAATGCCTTTGGGAAAGTCCTCCCTAGTCCTCGTGTCCTTAGGTGCTAATAGGAACAATTTATATTGTAGTTAAGGAGATTAATTAAATATATCTATATTACACATACATATACATATGTACGTAAATATTTGCGTGCAAATCATATGCATACTCACATATACACACATATACATACAACCCACTCACATGCATACTTACATTGTTTAGCAGGGAACAATCAAGGGAGAATTATTCCTGCTGTTGTTACCATCTGTATTCAATATCATGTGCTGTCTTTCAACATGGAGTTTATTGTTATGTCTCACTACCTGACTCTTGGACTGTTAGTTTCCTTTCTTTGTATTTACTTAGAGACATCTTTGACTGTCCCATCACAGCTGGCTTCACAGAGGAGATTCTTCAAGATATTTCTGGAAGACAGCCAGCCAGTGTGCAGAGAAACAGAGGCACCCAGGGTTCTTCCTCCTCCCCAAACTCCCAAGATGCTGTGTTAAATAGAATTCTCCCTTCTTTTCAGGCTCCTGCCAGGCTTGCTACGTGTGTGTGTGTGTGTGTGTGTGTGTGTGTGTGTGTGATATGAGGTACTTTAAAGTGAACCTGTAGATTTCTCCAAAAAGGAAAAACCTTTTATTCAGAACAGCAGGTGATGGGACAACTGGAAAAACAGCCGTTTCTAACCAAAGTGAGTTTCCTGATAGCTGATCCTACCAGAGGGCTGCTGTCTTTATCCTGGAAATGCCATCCCTTTTCAGTCTGTAAATATCATGCTATAGAGAACGTCTCAGCGCTGGCATGGACAGGACATGGAGTCAACGTTGTATGGCAGTTTACTGTCAGCCAAGGGACAATGCTTCTTTCTTGGATTTAATAAAATGGGAAGGGAGCTGGGCAGGCCGCTCCAGAGAAAGGGCATGCAATACCTCTCCTGCCATCACATTGTGGCTTTTTAATAAAATGATGAAAGAGTGTCTTTGTCCTCCAAACACCAGTCTTACTTGGGCATTTCGCTTTTTCACTTTCAAATGTGTGGATTCTTGGAATGTGGCTGTGGTCTACCTTTTAAGCCTGTGCCCACAGTTCTGTCAAGGACTCTTAGGGTCCTTTTACCTAGCAATATCTCCCCAGTCCAGGCCAGATCCTCTATTTCACCTTTTCACAGTGTAACACTCCACTAAGTAAAGATGTAGTTCAGTTAACCAACGCTTTTTGGAAAATAAATTCCCACAGAAATGTAAAGATTACCTTTCTTGCTGCAAATATTCTTCGCTGTGAATTACATAGTCAGATTTCTCTGCATTCATTACCTGGCTGAGAACAGAAAACGACAATTTCATTGTGAAGGGGGAAGTGATTTTTGGCATGTGGATCAATTCTAGTAAGGGCTGGTCTGAGACGGGGGTCGATATGATAGAATTTGTGTAGCTAAAAGATAGTATTAAAGACTGCTGGTGAGTGTGGGTGAAGAAAGGCATTCAGAAGGGAATAAAAAGCACAGGAGATAATGACAGGAAATCAGAGAAAGAAATGGAAAGTGGGAAAGATAAACTTCTTCCATTTGGAAATTTTGCTGATACTACACATACAGCAGCAGTGAGAGTAGTGAAGACACAGGGTCTGGACACAAATGACCTGTGAACTAATCCTGGCCACCCTACTTACAAGCTCTGTGACTTTGGACGATTTACTTCGCTTCTCTAAGCTTCTGTTTCCTTACCTGTAAAATGAGAATGAAAATGTGTCCACAAGTCATGGGGCTATGTTGAGGACCAAAGATAATTCATGTTAGACATTTAACACAGTGTTTGCCACGCACAGGTATCCAATATACAAAATTTCATTAAATATATTTTTCCTAAAAGTAGAGATAGCGATTACTCTCAGAACTTCTGATTTACAAACTCCCTATCATATGTGATCTTACTGTTTAAGGTTTTAAGAGTCAGTGTTAAATGAAAATTTTGTGCTCATCTGATTAACTTCCCTAAGTTAGCACTTAATGGAAGATTCAGTACTTTATAAAAACTGTACTGGGTCTGCACATAGATACGCACATACACACACCCGCACACACCCACACGCACCCGCACGCACACACTACATACATTCACACATCTAATTTTCATAATAACCTTCTCCAGGTGAGGATGCCAAGTCACTGAGAAATTAATTAACTTGTTGATAATCCCTCAGCTTTTATGGTACAACCAGTGTTGGACCAAGGATGGTGTGACCCCAGAGCCTATGCTTTTAACACTATAAGGCCTAGAAAGATGTAGCAAGTGGGAAGAAGGTCTGGAGTCCAATCCAGTGTTCTTTATTTCTTCTCAATAGGATTCTTTCCTTAATACCTTACATCGTTCCTCCATGAAGGCTGCATAAATTAGTGTTGAAAGAAGGACTAGGCTAAGTATTCAGAGGCCTGGGCTCCAGATCAACTCTGCCACTTGCTACTTATGTGACTTAGGGTAGGGCCAAATAGGGATTTAATATTAAAGCTTCATCATATGCTACTTGAGTATGGCAACTGGTCCATAGAACAAAGTTTTGAGTTATTGCAAAGGTCAAATTAAATAGTTAGTGGAACATTACTTTGAAAACTTGAGAATATTAAATAGCAATAATATATTATCCTTGTTATTACTAACATTAGTATCCTTTCTTTGATTATGTATTCTGCCAAAAGTCTATGGTCACAAATCTGATTGATGATAATTGTCTAAAGGTTTTTATGTTTTTGTTCTTTATACTACCAAAGCCTAGACCCTAACCTTTAAGTATCTGGTACAGTTGGTCTGGAATGGGGTTATGAAATGTATTTATTTATTGAGAGTGGGGGAGAAGCAGAGAGAGAGGGAGAGACAGAGAATCCTAAGCAGCCTCCCTGCTGTCAGCACAGAGCTGGACACGGGTCTCAAACCCAGGAACTATGAGATCAAGACCTGAGCCAAAATCGAGAGTCAGACGCTCAACTGACTGAGACACCCAGGTGTTCCTGCAATGTAATTTTTATACAGGTATTTCCGATTACACGGGTTTACAAATCTTTAGTCTGTGTCACAGAATGTCACTCTGGATGATAGACTATCTTGAGTGTTTCCCATTACTATTTTCTTGAGCCTGATATATATCTTCTGTAAGACTGAGTTCCTTAACAAAAGTTATATATTCTTTTTTTTTAAGTAAAACTTGTGGAACTTAAATCAGAACTGGGTAGCATAGTTGACTGAATTATATTTATTGACTTTATTGAAGTCTATTGTAAGTGGATCTCCTGCATACTTGTGTACGTGTAAAACAATTTTGAAAAGAAATAGTTAAAGTTGCACAGAGAACTCTTTACTGACACTGAGGAATTGCCTTCCTGAATGGCACCCCCAAGGCATGGGTATAGATTAAATAACATTTTAAGGTAATGACCCTTTAGAAAGGTTAATCTTGATTCAAAGGCCAAATCTAGACAAGCAAATAATTTTGGAGAAAATAAAATAGCTGAACCCAGCCAGTGAACAGAATATTTAGTGAACTACTCTTTATTTTAGTTTTTTAAAGTTTATTTATTTATTATGAGAGAGAGAGAGAGAGAGAGATTGTGCACATGAGCAGAGGCAGGGCAGAGAGAGAAGGAGAGAGAGAATCCCAAGCTGGCTCCATGTTGTCAGCACAGAACCTGATGTGGGGCTTGATCCCACAAACAGTGAGATCATGACCCAAACCAAAATCAAAGGTCTGTCACTCAACCAACCGAGCCACCCAGGCAGCCTATAGTAAATTATCCTTTAAATGCAGTGGTATTCTTACGGTTTCACTAGGGTTTAAAATGTGACCTAGTGAAATGTGGTACTGTGGAGCACAGACTGTGACCAAACCTGGGATTTAATCCCAGCATCATGACTGAACAACTGTATACACATAGGCATAGGTGTTCTTTTCTCAGAGTCTATGTTTTCTCATCTGTGACTGAGATAGCATAGAATTAAATGAGGTAACAAACACATGCAAAGCACATATGCTGACACAGAGTGATCATGGGACAAGTGGCAGCTACTATTCTTTTTAGACATAACTAATCCACCCAGAACTGTCTGTTTTCCTCTGATGGTCGGAAGAAATTAATGTAGTTGCTGAAGCAGTGGAGGAGTGCATAAAGCATTGGGAAAGGCTGACTTAATACATGTGATTTAATTCCAGAATGTGTTTCCGAAAATCCCCTGACTTCTTTGTGAGTATCCGTTGTCTCTCTGCTTTAAAAAAATAAAACAAAAAACAAACAACAACAACAAGGTGCACAACACTTCTTGTAGCTTTTTGGCTGCTTGTTTTAGAAGGAGACATTGATAAGTTGGAGAGGATCCAAAAATGATAAAAGGATTAGAGGATATGACCTACAGAGAAAGATTATGAAAAGAACTTCATACATCCAGCCTGGAGTCATGATGGCAGTGGGTAGGGATATGATAACTGAACTTAAATACTAGGAATAGGTAAGGAGTGAGGAAAGGAATTATTTCAGGTGATTAGACCATGGACAAACAAGGATCGATGGCCTTAAACCAGAAAAGCAAGCATTTCTTGTGGTATTCTTAGAAGAAAAAATTCAACAGAGAGGTCAATTAAGACCTTGATTATTTCATCTGAGAAGTGATTCTATGCAACTCTTTAGATGACACCTCCATAGGCTGATTCTTCCGAAGAGTCAAATCTGAGGGCTGAGAAAGGAAGTTGAGTCCTGGCTGCCTGTGTTTCCCAACCCTCCCCCCCCCCCCACCCCGCCCGGCCACTACCTTGCTCTTTTTGGAGGGTGGAGGAGGGTAGCACTAAGCCTTAAGCCAATGCGCAAATCTCCGATGGTGTTGATCTATGTTCATTTCTTTATTTTTTTTTCCTTTCTCTAGTATAGTAAGTGGATTGGTGGCAGACAACATAATATATCTGCTTCCTGAATCCCAGAACCTATGAATGTGACCTTGTTTGGAAATAGGGTCTTTGTTGAGACAAATAAGCTAAGGATATTAAGATGAGAAGATCATCCCATTTCATCTGGATGTGCTCTAAATCCAATAACAAGTGCCCTTAGAAGATACAGAAAAGAAGACAGACAAATGAAGAGGAGGAAGCAATGTGACCATGGAGACAGAGATGAGAGTGAGGTAGCTAAGGAAGTGAAGGGTTGTCTGGAGAAACTAAAAGCTAGAAGAGACCAGAAAGTATTCCTTCTAGCAACTTCAGAGGGATTATGGCTCGCCAACACCTGGGCTTCAGACTTTTGGCCTCCAGAAGAGTGAGAGAATAAACTTGTTGTTTTTTTATTAAAAATTTTTTTAATGTTTATTTATTTTTGAGAGAGACAGAGACAGAGTGTGAGCGGGGGAGGGGCAGAGAGAGAGGAAGACACAGAATCTGAAGCAGGCTCCAGGCTCTGAGCTACCAGCACAGGGCCCAATGCAGGGCTCGAACTCACGAACCGCGAGATCATGACCTGAGCTGAAGTCAGACACTCAACTGACAGAGCCACCCAGGCGCCCCATAAATTTATGTTGTTTTAAGCCACAAAGCTCATGGAAATTTGTTATGGAAGCCCTGGGAAACTAATAGAATCAGTATATATATATATACATATATATATATATATATATATATATATATATTCCCAGAACTTCTCAACATCAGCCACCAACTTAACGCATGGAAAAGAGTCTTGCATGGCTACCTGTGGTTCAAATATTGGGATTAGGTGAGGTATGCCTTCAAGTTACTAGCTCACTGGGAGAGGTGGAGCTAGAAAAGTGTTGGGGGCATGTGGAGGTCTAAGATGCTGGCCTAGTCAGGGGCTGGTCATGGAAGCCCACTAAAGCAGCAATCACAGTGCCCAGAATTAGGGCTGAAGCCCCAGGGTTAAGAAAATATTCAAATATGCTTTAAAAAGGGGGATGAAGAAGGGCATCTGGGTGGCTCAGTCTGTTAAGCCTCCAACTTCAGCTCAGGTCACGATCTTGCAATCTGAGTTCCAGCCTGCGTCGGGCTCCGTGCTGACAGCTCAGAGCCTGGAGTCTGCTTCAGACCCTGTGTTTCCCTCTCTCTGCCCCTCCCCTGCTCTCTCTCTCTCCCTCTTTCTCAAAATTAAATAAACATTAAAAAAAGAATGGGGATGAGAAATGAAGTGGATGGAGTATCCGTTAAGTGTTGGACTCTGGGTTAGGTGCTTTATGTAAATTATAACAGTAAAAGCTGTCATTTATCAAACACTTAGATACATGCTACCTACTCTCTTACAAACTATGTGTACAGTATTTTACGTGGTCCTATGGTATAATGAATACAGTTACCATTATGCCCATTTGCAGGTGGGGAAAATATGTTTTAGAGAGGTAAGTTATTTCCCAAGTTTCCACAGCAAATAAATAAAAGATCTCAGATTTGGACCAGATCTCTCTGATTCCATAACTTAGGCAATTCTGCCTGAGTTCACACAGGTAGTGAGAGTCAGGAAAGGGTTCACCCATATTCCTGCCATATGCGAAGGCTGTATACTCTGCTGTCAGCAACTTGACTTCAAATAACAAAACAGTGGTGAGAGACAACAGAAACGCCATGGTGGAGGATACAAATTTATACACTCTCATCAAAACCAGGATGCAGCCTAGAGGAGGAAAGAGCAAGCCCTGTACCGGAGGCAGTAGCTACAGACACAAGAACACCCAGGTGTGGAAAATAAAGAAAGGAACTTTGCTGAGGGTTTTCCGAATGCAGACAGGCAGAGTTAGAGAAAAATCTTAGGGTGTCACTGAGTTTAGGGCCTTCGGTTCCCTGTTCAGGCAATCTCGCAGAGTGCACAATTGTCTCCAACACACCGTGAAACTCTTCAGCTAACTGATTTGCACTTGTATGGCCTTTGGGGGTTATAGTCCTCATCATGTGTCTCTTTTGTCATAGGATGCTGCTAAGCCAGCACCCGCCATGCCCCTGATTACCATACAAAGTGCTTTTAGGATCATCCCAGAATGAAACACAAGCATCATGGTAAATCTACTGATGTCAGAAAGAAAAGGGACAATTCACGCCAACAAAATATTGTTTTGTGATTGTCTTTTCACTTTTGGGAAGAGCCAAGCAATAGAGATGTAACACTGCATACTTGCCCCTCTGAATAGAAATCGTAGTCTATGTGACTATACGGTAATTGGCAGACAGTTGCCAAACGAGTGAATTCCCCTAATCCGTGTTTTGGTGGCTCCAAGAAGGACTGGTGTGGACAGTGAGATTAGATCATCAGGATTCAGTCTTGGTTCTGTCACCTCCAACATGCTATGTGACCTTAGGCAAGTCATTACTTTTTGTTTTATTTATGTATGTATGTATGTATGTTTATTTTTGAGAGAGAGAGAGAGAGAGAGCGAGCAGGGGAGGGATAGAGAGAGAGGGAGACACAGCATCCGAAGCAGGCTCCGGGCTCTGATCTGTCAGCACACAGCCTGGCGCGGGACTGGAACCCACAAGCCATGACATCATGACCTCAGTCGAAGTCGGACGCTTAATGGACTGAGCCACCCAGGCGTCCCTAATTTTTCTGTTTCTAAAATTTCTCATCTGCTAAATGTAAACTGTAGGAAAGTCACTGATCTAATAGAAGTTTGTAAAGACTGAGATACTGTATAGAGTCAAAGCAGATGGCAGCCACACAGCTGAGAGTGGTAGTAGACAGAGCTGTTATACCATGCGTGTCACTTCTGTGAAGCCTGTCCTCCTTCCACTACTATTGCGGAGGTCTCAAAGAAGACTAGTGCCTCAAAGAAGACCCCTGCCTCGGGTCGTTATCACAAATCACCAGTCCCCAACCTCACGTTTGTTCTGAAGTCTGTATCATCGAAACAGTCAAACACCATTTTGTATTTGTTTTTACAAAGGATTGGATCTTGGATCGATCATTAGAGGATCAAAAATGTCTAATTATTTGCAGATCATATGAGGAGGGCATGATGGCATTTATAAGCTTCCCTTCCTGTGGTCAATAGTTTGGTTCACAGAGTGGCTCATGAGGTTTGGGAGAAACAATCTGCGGCCATGATGTATAATAACGTGGGAGTGAGAGTCCTGCTTTTGTGTCATTTTCAAAGGTCTCTGACCTACAAAAGGGAAAGGGCAGCAGGTACAGGCACCTGCTCAGAAGTATACCTTGTTAGGCTTGAGTGGGACCTTGAGGCTCCTCTGGTTCTGATCCTTGAACAGTTTCTTCTCAGGAAGTTTCCAGGCCTGCTCGTGAAAACCTCAGGATGGGGAAATGCATGGAAGGACATGGGATCCCATTCCTGCTTTTGGCAGTTCTGACAGAAACTTAAAGAGACACAGGTCCTCTCCCCTCACAATGCCACCACACAGCTGAAAGCCTGCCACCTTTCTTGTCTGCACACATTTGAAGCCATCCATTTATGTCTCTCCTGAAGTTCCCTTTCTTCAGATTGTTACTTCCTGGTTCGTTCTTTGGATCTTCACATTAAAATCTGCTTAGTTTCTCTGTCACCTTGGACTCTCCAATCAACATATTTGTCTTTTAGACTGTAGCATGAAGAAGTAAGTTCCACACATCCAAGTGCATTCTGGCCAAGGCATGAGTATTACTCTCCTTTCTAAATGTGCCATTTCTGTTAATGTGTGCATACTAAAAAATTAAAATAAAAAGATATTTGAGTTTCACAGTTTCAGAATTTATTATTTGCTTATATTCTAGGAACAATGAACTACTTCTTATCTTGCCTCATTCATACTCCACATGTAGCTTTCAGCTGATAGTCCGACAAATTCAAAACCAAATTGTTTGGCACAAGCTTACAGTATTAGTTGTCTCTACTACTAGGTTCTAAGCCTCTTGAGTTGAGGTGATCAGATCAGATTCAGAAACGTCACTGAACATGTATCATGCATGTGCTAGGCACATTCATATATACCCTCATTTTGTCTTCACAACAAAAATGAAAAACAGCCTCAGGATCTGTCTCTTACTCACAGACACAGATCCACAAACTGAATGTATGCCTTCTACTCTAATTATAGGGTCCTTTTTAAATTTGCTTTTAACTTTCTTTTACGTTGAAATATTTCAAACAGAAAAGTACAGAGAACAGCACAATGCAAACTTGTGTCCCATACCAAATTTTATCCAATTGTTCATATCCTGCCAAATTTGCTTCATTTGCAAAATATCTGGGACTATTAACTTTTGGTGAGAAAACCTATTGCTACACTCACTTTCAATAATTGTTAGTGATTTATCAAGGCTTTCTATTTATTTTTGAGTAATTTTGGCTTATTCATATATTTTCAGGAAAATTTTCATTTTATTTAAGTTTTTAAATTCAGGTGCATAATATTTTTCATACTATTCTCTTAATATTTAAAAAGTTTCTATGTCCATGTAATTATGTCCCATTTATTTATATCAATATTGTATATTTATGCCTTTGTTTTCCTTTTCTCCCACTTCATCATTCCTGTAAAAGGTTTGAATATTTTAAAATTATTTTTTTCAAAGGAAGAGCATTAGAGTTTATTGACACACTCTATTGTTTGTTAGACCCCTTTTTAATTATTTCTTCTCACTAACTCACTTAGGTTTGTCCTCTTAGTATTCTCAGTTAAATGAGTTGAATGCTTAAGTGATTTATTTACACTTGCTCATTTTGGAAAATTTGTTGTGCTTACATTGTCATTCATTTCTAAGTATTTTGTAATTTTAATTTCCTTTTTTATCCCATAAGTTATTTAGGAATTCATTTCTTTTCTTTTAGATTTTTTTTTAAATCTTTATTTATTTTAAAGAGAGAGACAGAGTGTGAGCAGGGAAGGAACAGAGACAGAGGGAGACACAGAATCTGAAGCAGGCTCCAGGCTGTCAGCACAGAACCTGACCCGGGGCTGAACTCATGAACTGTGAGATCATGACCTGAGCCGAAGTCAGACACACCACCCAGGCGCCCAGGAATTCATTTGTAAGTATCCAAATACACGCTTTGTCCAAAGCGCACTTTCTGTTTATTCATAGGTAAGTTACCTTTTGGACAAAGGACGTAACTTGCATAATATTGATTCTTTGAAACATTTTGAGACTTTTTTTTTCACTTTAACTTTTTGTTTTGTTTGGTTTTGTTTTAGAGAGAGAGAGTGCAATTGGGGGAGAGGGACAGAGGGGGAGAGAGAGAGAATCTTAAGTAGGCTTCATGCTCACCACGGAGCCGGACATGTGGCTCAATTCCACAGCAAATAATGAATGACCTGAGCCGAAATCAAGGGTCGGATGCTCAGCCACCCAGGCGCCCCTGAGCCTTTTTTAAAATTGAAGTGTAGCTGATGTACAATATTATATTAGTTTCAGGTGTAAAACATAGTGATTCAAAATTTATATGCATTACAAAGGGATCACCATGAAAAATCTAGTTACCGTATGAAATTCACCATGCCCATATGAAGTTACGTATTATTAACTATAATCCCTTTGCTGTACATTGTATTCCATGTCTTATTTATTTATGGAATAAATAAACTGGAATCTCTTTCCCTACTTGAGCATTTTTTTTTTAATTTTTTTTTCAATGTTTTTATTTATTTTTGGGACAGAGAGAGACAGAGCATGAACGGGGGAGGGGCAGAGAGAGAGGGAGACACAGAATCAGAAACAGGCTCCAGGCTCTGAGCCATCAGCCCAGAGCCTGACGCGGGGCTCGCACTCACGGACCGCGAGATCGTGACCTGGCTGAAGTCGGACGCTTAACCGACTGTGCCACCCAGGCGCCCCCTTTTTTTTTTTTTTTGGTGACTGAATGGTTGGTCAGTGGTTTCTATGCATACAATTTATCTACCATTTGCACATACATACACATATACATACCCATCTCATTAACTTTGCTCATATTTTAGCTTCCTTTTTCAAAATAACATACTATAAATTTGACTTCTTTTGGTGTTCTATGATTTTAAGCAATGTGTAGATTCATGTAGCCACCACCACAATCAGAATACAGAATACTTATATCACTTCAAAAAGTCCCCTCATGTTATCCCTTTGTTATCATGTCTTCTCCAAGTCTATAACGCCTGTAGTCATTGCTCTGTTCTCTGTTATCTAATGTCTTTTCTATTTGAGAATGTCATATAAATGAAATTATATAGTATGAACCTTTCGAGATTGTCTTATTTTGTAACTTTGAGATGTGTCCAAGCTGTTAAATATATCAATAGTTTTATCTTTTTTAATGATGATACCACATTTGGCTTATCCATTAACTTCCTGAAGGACATTTGAGTGGTAGGGTGATTATGAATGATGTTGCTCTAAACATTCATGTACTGTTTTTATTTCTCTAGGTTAAATACTGTAGCATAGATAGTGGGAACACATGGTAAGTTTATGTTTAATGTTTTTGATATCAGGATAATATTGGCTTCAGAGAATTATTCTGAATATGCTCCCTTTCTTCCATATTTATAAGATTTTGATAAAGATTGTCATTACTTTTTTTTAAATGTCTGGTGGAATTCACCAATGAAACTATGCAGTCCTGGGCTTTTCTATGCTGGGGATTTTTGATTCTTAATTCAACTTTCATTTTTGCTATTGGTCTAAGAAGATTTCCTATTTCTTGGATTCAAGATTCATGATTCAATCTTGGTAACTTGTACATTTTAGGAATTATGGTTTTTTTTCTAAGTTATATGATTTGTTAGTATATAGTTGTTCATAGTAATCTGTTATCACACTATGTATTCTATGGTATCTGTTGTATTGTTGTCTCTTCCATTTCTCATTTTGGTTTTGAGTCTTCTTTCTTTTTTTCTTAGTTAATATAGTTAAAGTATTGCTAATTTTGTTTATTTTTTTGGAAACACACTATTACTTTCAATGTTACATTATTGTTTATTCTGGTCTCTGTTTTACTTATTTATGATTTTCTCTGTTATATCTTTCCTCTACTAAATTTCAGCTAAGTTTATTCTTTTTCTAGTTCTTTGTGGTATAACGTCATGTTTATTTGAACTTTTTTTCTTAATGCAAGAATTTATAGTATAAATTTCACTCCAACATCTGCTTTTGCTGCATCCCATTAAAAGAAAAAGATTTAGGTTCCAAAACTCAGGGTTCCTCTTCCATAATGCAACACTCTGTATGTAACCATCTAGGTCCATTCACATTTCCAAGTGGGACTTGGGCAAGACAGGAACTGATACTAACATGCAGATGTTCATGGTACTAGAATCATAAAGATGTTCATGAGCCTAGAATAATAAAATTCTTTACTTTTGAAAACAAAGTTTGCTATCAAATTGTAATCTTATACTGTGAATATAATTTCTACAGTGCATTGCAATTTTAAACATGAAAAAAATATGTTTAATTTTAAAGAAACTTCCAAATGGTTTCCAGAGTCCTGTACTATTTTGCATTCCCACCAGCTGTATATGACAGTTGCCAGTTTCTTTACATCCTTTCCAGCTTTTGCAATTATCAGTACTTTTTACTGAAGCCATTCTAATAGATATGCCGTGGTATTTACATTTCTCTAACAGCTGTTGATGTTGATAACTTTTCATGTGGTCACTTGCCTATATACTCCTTGGTGAAAGTTCTGTCCAAACCTAGTTTTTATTGGAGTTGTTTGTTTTCTTACTGTCAAAGTTTGAGAGCTCTTTATATATTCTGAGTTCTCTTTGCACATGAGAATTGCAAGTATCTTCTCTTCGTCTTTGTTTTGTCATTCTCTTATCATTGTTTTTATCAAAACAAAAGTTTGAAATGTAAGAAAATCCACTTTCTAACTTTTTCTTTAATGGAATATGCATTTGGTGTCATGTTTAAGAATCTTGCCTATCCCCACAAAGATTTCCTCCTAACTCCTCTTTCATATAATTTATCATATCCTTTTCTCTTATCCTGCATGCTGAATGTTGTCCTCAGTGCCATTTTCCAAACTACTGATTTTCTCTTCTACTATGTCTAGTAGAAGACAGTTATTACATCAGTTACATTTTTATTTAAATGACTAAAGCTTTCATTTCCCATCTTATGGATTGGTTCTTTTCCTGATATCTTTGATCTTATTTTCTTCCTATTTGTGACTTCCATAATTTTTGCAAATAAATGTCATCATTACCTTTTGATTATCATCATACTAAAGGTAGACTAATAAGACTAAAAAACATAAGTTTTTATCAAACAGTAAAATTTAATCTGGAATAAATATTTTTGTAATATTAATTGTGCTGGCTGACATTCCTACTGTTCAAATTTTTAATGTTTTTGAAACTTTGATTTGTATATTCATTTTGAGTGGAAATTTTGGTTTGTTTAAGATCTATTTTGCGTTGTACAATCTTTCCCTGACAAGAAGTTTGTGGTTATTTGGGTGAATTTACACCTTAATCCCCTAACTCTAAAGTAGGTATTTAATAGGTATTTCAGTGGTTTTGCTCTGCAGAAGTGTTGGCTATATGACAATTCTACTCACAGAGCTAAAGGTCAGTTCAATTCAGTTCAGCATCACGAGGCTGTTTCTTTCTCCCACCTTCTTAGTCCTATAACTTTTAGTAAAAGAATAATTCCTGAAGCAATTTGGGAATCATTTTTCTTTCATCTCTCTGTAAGGAAGGCAATATCAACATAGTCCTAGCTTCCAGCACTAAGAATGGATGCAGAGCCAATCCTGAGTGGAACATTTTGGTCCCTTTTACCCTGTGGTGGCTGAACTCCTGGATACCATAGTTTGCTTCTGTCATCAGAACCAGCGGGCCTGAAGGGACATTTGACTAATAACTTTTCTTTTGTTTTTCCTCATGGATTCTTTCTTTTTGTAATTTCATTAACTGCCTGTGTAAGGAGTTGAGGATGACTGACTGAGAGTGAACTTGAGGAACCGTCATGAATGGAAATACTTTTTTTTTCCCCCTCCACATACCCCTAATAGGGTTCAGAATGAACACCTGATTTGAGGAAATGTTTCACCAGTGACTGGTCACTGGGCCATCTAATTCAGACATTCCAGAACAATGTCTTCCGACCACCACACAGAATATTGAACCATCTTGAGTATTGCTGTTATCAGTTCCTTCATCACTTCTTTTGTTGGAAAACAAAGCTTCTTGCTTTTCTTCCTTAGACCCCCTGTTCCTGAATCACTCAAATATTTTAATTGTCTCACATTTGGAGAGAACAACATTCTCATGCAACATTCCATTGCTGACAGAAAGGCTGACAAGACAGCTGACACAGTGGCTATTACTTTGAGCAGTTTCTAAACAATATCATTTTGCTGCCCTTCCGCTTTCAGTGAAATTATAGGGTGCTTTCTTCTTTGTAGAACAATGGAGCTCAGCTCCCACACCAGGGGTCCTGAACCGATTCCATACCAACCTCCTGAGCCTCAGCATTAATGCAATTATCATTGAAGTTGTCAATTCAGGCACTCACAGCTTCACTATATTGGTTCATTTTGGCATGCCAGAAAAATTAGGAATGGAGGTACAAGCCCTTCTCTAGATATATAATGTATTTGTGTGTATAAAATATATATATATGTATATATATGTGCATAAAATATGTGTGTGTATAATCTCCTGCTAATTTGAAATGCATCCTGAGTAAATAAGAGCAGTATTTATAGAAATGCATGGTGACAGATCAGCTGTGAATCTGAACTGGGGGCTGATAAATTCTCATTACCTTCATCTACCTGACAAATGAAATGACCTGCTAAGCAGCTGCTGAAAATTCAATGAGATACCTGCAAATAGCAAGCATTCCATGTGAAAAATGGACAAGTTTGGTGAACATCCTGGACTGGAATCACAAAGAATGGAGAATAAAGAAGTTCCCCTAGCCCCTGAATCTGCAGGCTATTGCAAATTGTGGCATTTTTAGTTGCTGTTACCACTCTATGCCAATTTAAACCACTCCAATTTTCTTTCCACTCCCAGGCCACAGAGAAAGCAATCCCTGATTTTTCCTTATCCCGAGATTCACATTAAAGTCTCTCATAAGTCCCTAACTAATGCACAGGATTGAGGTATGTCTGCCTATAGAGCAGCAGTCTCCAACGTAGAACATACACATCCATGGTGGAGTTACTCTGATGATCTACTAGGAGTGGGAGTCAACTATGAAAACTGCCCTCCCTATTTTTGCTTTATTCTTGTTAGCCTCTATATTTGCAATTTTTAAAATGCTTAGGACACATTAGTGTCATTGTATAAAATACCATTATAAATAGTAGATATTATGTCTATTTTATATATTATCACATACAAGTGGTAAATAGATAATAATAAATGCTATGTTATTATATATATTATAAATAGTATTGGTGCATGCTCATTTTTTTAAATAATAAGACTATGTAATTAAAAACATTTAAAGAACACTATTCTAGAGAAGGTCTCCTGAAAAGTTAATATGCACATAAACCATCTGAGGATTTTGTAAAATGCATGTTGAGATTTAGTAAGTCTGGGACGTGGTTGGAAAGTTTGCATTTCTAACAAACTCCCACGTAATGCTCATGCTGCTAGTTCTTGCATTACACTTGGAATAACAAAGCATAAGGATGATTTAATTTCCTTCTGAAAGTATTCATATTCCCCAAATATTTTTCTGTTAGGATATTAGAGATACCTGGAAAACTCTTCCTATGTTGGAACTTCCATTTGAGGGGCAAAGGTATTGCTTTCTGCTTGTTTTGTTTTGTTTTCATTGAAGTCTCCCTGGATAGATAGATATGTAACTTTGTTGAGGTTGGTATCTTCTAGAAAGAAACTCTGAGGCAAGGATTGGCATGCATCAAATTTACTGGGAAGTGTTCTCAGGAGACACAGTTGTGAGTATTGTACACGAACCCATCACTAGATATGTCTCCGAGCAGACCGTGTGCCTTTGCATGAGGTGGTTTTCTTCAGCAAAGAGAAATTCTAGGAGAGCAACTAAGTTAAGGACTGCAAAAAGCCTACAATTCCAGCAGCTGCAGAAATGAGTGCCTCTGTCTTAAAGGCTAAGGATCTGGGCAGCACACCACGGCATCCACTATAATTTACCCTAATTAACCCCTTGTTACACTCAGATGCACTTCATATAATAAGGTCCTCCAGGATTCTGATGGGCCTCTATTCCTGTGGAATTAGAAGATAAAGTTTAGTAGGATGAACTAGAGCTCCTATTATTGTAGTCTTAAGACTACAACTCAATCGACATTGAGTTAAGTGACACCAAGAAGTTCCCATGTGAATGACCTGGGTATTCAACACATTCTTAACCGCCTGCATAGTATAACAGTATCCTCTCTCTTCCTGATCACCCTGGCCTTGCCTTCCTGCTGGTCTCTTGGAACAATGAAATAGAAGTGATGGGAGGAAGCTACAGCTTAAAGTTTAATGGTATTCATTTATTTTCTCCAGTTGGAAGACTCCCCTTTCTGTAATCTTACAGAGCACCAAATTTGGGCTGTCACAAAGTTCTCAAGGGAGTCACTGAAACTGATAGTAACTGGGCCCTTCCTACTTCCACCTCTTGGATCCCAGACACATGATACCACCTACTGGGATCTTTGATGTGTCCTGGAAGATGGCACTTCTTCCTCACAGGGTATTATCACCAAGCTAGTGCTTCAGATGCAACTTGTTCCATTGGTGTGGCATCTTCTGGGTGGTATGGAAAATGATAAAACCAGCATATCCCACCCATGATCATGTGTATACTGCCGTACTTTCTCTATTGTAAAAAGACTCCCTTGGTCAAATACAGTGTTATGCAGGACACAGTCCCTTGTTGTTGTATGAAAACAATGTGGGAAGCAAATTCTGAAATATATGTGATGAATCGAGTCTGCCAGGCAAGAAAAGCAAACCCCATACTTGAATGCATTTTAATTGTAGTCTTTGAGGGACCACTCATATGAGAGATTAAAAGACGATAAACTGGGTAGAGGATAAAGTTAACTTTGATGCATACACAGCAAGGCATTAGGACAATTCTATGAGATCTCTTGACCCGGAATTGCCTTTCAGAATTCTCCCATAGTGAACAAGGGAACCAGGGTTATATACACTCACATGGACAGGTCATTGATGTGGGATGCTCTTGAACAGGGGTGTGGCCATGGTCAAGGTGACCCTCTTCGGGACAAGGTGATTTCCACAGAGGAATTAATCTGAGAGCTGTCAGCTACCAACATTCCCATGACCAGAAAGAAGGACTGCTTTACACCCTAAAGGAAATGAGAAAATCTGATCCATGTACCACAGTACCTCAGTACCCACTACAAAATATATGGATATTTTTGCTCCCTGCTCTTAAAAGTGAATTATGACCAGTTTCTTTTCAACGAGGAAAGGTATGTTTTCAGCAAAAGTTGTCATATATGTTGTCAACATAGGGTATAATGGTAGAAAGCCAAATAGCTTAAGATCTCTGGAGGTAGAAAACTCTAATACACAGAGAGTGCAATTGAGAGAAGAAAATGTGAAAGTACCAAACACTTCAGTAGCTATTTCCCAGTTTGACACCCACCTGGTGTACCTCTTCCAAATCCCTGGATCATGTTTATGTGTGGTCCTAGACTGGCTAGTGTGCATCCATCAGTAGGCAGAAGTATGCCAAACGATGGTGACAAGGAGTCTTATACCATCTAATGTCTATAAGCTAGTATTCCAGATTGGACCCTGGTTTAAAAAAAAAAAAGAATTAAGGAAAATATGTCCTCTCAGAGCGAAGGCTTTAGCATTATGTGGTGGTTAGGGACTCCACCTGCATTAGCACACAGTTCTCTGTCCAGTCTGGCCAATCTCCCACTGACTGTCAATTAATCCTAATTAAGGCGCTAATCACATCCTACATTGTACTCCCTTCCTAGTGATTTCTGCAAAATTAAGATCTTTTCTATTTACATTTCTAAAGTTTTTTATTATACATTCATGCATGATCTCAAAGCAGTTTCATGTGGTAGATACTATCCTTGTTTTTTCAGACACATAGAGTAAGGAGTTACATACACAGAAGGTACATTCTGTTTCTTCCTTTAACCTACTGTATGACCTTGTTTATATGATACAGCCTCTCATAAGCTTAGGTTTCTTGCCCATAATGTGGCCAAAAATAGGACTGAAATGATAAAGATTTAACAATAATAATGTCTCTCTATTTTCAGCTATTAGTTAAAACAATGTTTATCTGTCAGTTTTTTTTTTAATGTACTGGGAAGCAGAATATACAATACTGTATATGTGTGTCAACCAAGAATAAATAAACCAGCACAATTATGTGAATCAAGTGCATGAGTGTTTCCAAGCACATTTTATTATAATTATTTTGGCTGTTTATAAATATTATATTCAACTTTTACTTTTACTATATTCCAAGAAACTAAAGTTTTTAGAAAGCTGAATGCCAGATAAGTGGGTCCTTTCCCTGAATTATTCTCAGCGCTGTCACTGTGTAGAAGACATTTAACATTTCATGTTTCAATTTCTTTATCCACAAACTGGAGGCCATCATCCTGACCTGCATCATCAAAAAGCAATTTCTATTAGGAAATTAATGACTATTGAGGCAGCTATCAATGCTGAGTATCATTCATATTAGATTGGGCTTCAATTGCCAAACAGAAAGTGAACCATTCCAGGAAGCCCCTTCGGGAATGAGACTTTAAAGTTTTTTTCTCTCTCTGGCTGCTAAGGAAAAGTCCTGGTCAAAGAGAAGAGGGAAAGGCAAGGTGGTGGGGGGCGGTGGGGGGTGGGGAGAGAAGGGCAGGGAGGAGAGGAGATAAAACAGTTCAAGGTTGTGCTTCCCTGACTTCATTCCTGCAATGTCGGCCTCACCCTTTATGACAAGGTCTGGGGAAGATGTAGTTTATGATGTGCTTCAAGTGTGATAAAGAAGCTGAGAGGTGAGCCCGGGAAGGGTTAGGTGTCCTTGAGGACTGGATGGGCTTGAGTACTCTGTGAGGATGGATGTTATTAAATTGAATTATTATTATTAGCACTTAGACAACGTGAGAGGAAAAGGAGGAGAAAAGAAAGAGCTAAATTAAAACTGCATGTGGGACACATTGTGAGAGAATTCTGAGAGCTGCAGCGGATCTGTAAATATGACACAGACAATTCAGGGAGGGGCTCATTACTAAGTAGGCATTCTTTAACCCCACAAAAAATTAGATTTACCAGGAGTTTTGTTCTGAAGGTTTCAGGTAAGCTCGTGCCTCTTCTGTGGATTCACTAAGAAACGAAAGGTAGAACTAAATAGGATTTCTAAAGTCTGCTCTTTGAGTAACCTCTGTTCCAGTCAAAATGGATTCCTATCCTCTGATCCCCTTATATTTGCCCACATTATTCCACCTTCCATAATGCTTTTCTGCTCTGATTCCCATTCTCCGCCACCTTTATCAAGCCAGTTTTGAAATTGCAGTCATCATTTTTATTGGTGGTAGTGGACATTTATGAAGCACTTAACCATGTGCCAGGCACT
This sequence comes from Lynx rufus, assembly GCF_022079265.1. NCBI lineage: Eukaryota > Metazoa > Chordata > Mammalia > Carnivora > Felidae > Lynx > Lynx rufus. The sequence goes on along the minus strand of NW_025814837.1, from coordinate 4,384,750 downwards.
GTGCTAAGCACTTAGCCATTTATTACATCATTTTATCTTCACATGAGCCCTATGAGGTAGATTTTGTTGACCCTGTCTCACATTTGAGGATGTTATCTTTGAGAGGTTAGTAGTTTGACCCCAGGGCTCACAATAAGTGTCAGAAATGGGAGTTAATCCTGATTCGGTCTGACTCCAAATCTTGTGATCCTAATGCTATGTTTTCTATGAAGTAAAAGCAGAAAACAACCCTGTGTTGACTTGTCACTCCTACCAGCTTTTCTTCATTTTTGTTAACTTGCCTAGGAGTACAAAGTAAAGAAATGGGAGAACTTAGGAGGGATTATTACTACCCTGAGCTATATTGAGGAGTATTTTGTAGCTGATATTAATAAACAACAACAACAACAAAATAATTAATGAAAGCACCAATGGAAGAGATCTTGAGTCAAGGAAAAAAGGTACTTGGTATACAGATGAGGAAATGCTGAATAGTTTCCCCATAAACATACAAGACAAACTATTTAGAACATCATTAATGTCCCATGAGGTATGCGCTGATGCTTACACTTGTGTTTTTATGTTATTTGATCTATCAGCAGCAATCAACTATTGAAAGATAACTTTTCTTTGAAATACCATTTCTTCAGATTTCACAACAGAAACACATTGTCCTCCTACTGAGGATTTTCACTTACTTCGTTAGCCTCTTTCTCCCCAGGCTTCTGTGCCTCCTCTAGATATCTAAAGCCTTGGTGTGTTCTAGGATCTTCCTTGGTGCCTCCTTATTTCCACTCACTCTCTGCTAGATGACCCAGGTTACTGACTATATCTATTCTCAAAAACTTTATTTTGCATATCTATAATTTTCAAAACCATCATCTCTGTCCTAGACTTTTCCTACGCTTCAGACTGGTAGATTATCCAACTGTCATTTAAAAATTCTACGTGGATGTCTTAAGAGCCATCTCAAAATTTACTTGGCCCAAACCGCAAAAGACAACTCCTGCGACACCTGGGTGGCTCAGTCAGGTAAGCATCTAACTCCTGATCTTGGCCTAGGTCATGATCTCACAGATTGTGAGATCGACTCTTGAATGGGGCTTCACTCTGACAGCTCAGAGTCAGTTTGGGATTCTCTCTCTCCCTCTCTTGCTCCTCCTCCACTTGCATGCATTCTCTCTATGTCTCTCTAAATAAATAAATAAATATATAAACTTTAAGCAAATACACAAAAAACCTCAACTCCTAATTTTTCAAGAAAAAAATGTTTCCCAAAGCTAGCCTTCCACATCTTTACACAAAAAAAGAAAAAGAAAAAGAAAAATCTCCTCCATTGTACAAGCTGAGAATCTAGAGATTATCCTTCTTTCCTCTTTTACTCAACCTACCACGTTCCCTCTAATGAGTCTTATCAACTGTTCCTCTAAATATTTCTCAGATTGGCTTACTCCTTTTTTTTTTTTATTTTGACTCACTCTCTTAATCCCCACTATATTCTAATCCAAGACTTAATAACCTCTTACTTCTCTCCAAATTAAAATCTATTCCTCTCCACATGTCCATGCTCCAGTTATCTTCCAAAAGGCCAGCAAATGGATTTCATAAAAGAGTAAACCAGATTATGCCATTCATTTGCTCAAAGCCTTCTCATGATGTGCCATCCCAATTGGATAAATACTAAAACCCTTGACCCTAGCACACAAAGCTCTCTGTATGATGACCCTGGGTTAGAGATCAACCATCCCTCCCCTGCTTATTAGCATTCTGTTATATTGGTTCCTTTTCTCTTCTTTGTAAAATCTACGATCATCCTTGCCTTAGACCTTTCTCATATTTATCTCCTCTGCCTGGAATGCTCTCCCTTGTGACCCTCACAGGATTTTCTATGGTCTATTACTCTATTATCACCTTAAATATCACCTTCCAAGCAATCTAAAGTAGCTTCCAAGTCACTGTGATATCACTCTGTTTTATTTATCTGAATAGCACATATCTTCATGTACTCCATGTTTATTTTCTTTCAATCTCTTCTCTTCTGACTAGGATGCTGATTTATGCAAACAAGCTTTGTTCATTTTTATAATACTAGTGATTAGAAAATGTCTAGTACAAAGCAGACACTCAGTAGATTTTGTGGAAAGAAAGAAGAGAAAGAAATGAAAGAAAAAAAGGAACAGAAAAATAATGATCATCTATACCAATGCACTGAGTTCTTATTATCCAAAGAATGAATTTGAAATTTAACATAAGAATGTAAATGAGTGATGAAAGTGTCACTGAAATTTAGCGAAGCTAGGTAAATGATTATAAGATAACAAATGAAGATTGTGCCTTTAAAAAGAGGAAAAAGCTGTTTAAATAAAGGATGTGAAAAAAAATAGCACTGTAATCAAAGAGACTATTATAATCTTGTACAGAAATCTGATGTCGTACAGTGGAAAGCACTTTGGTGGTTAAGTAAAAAAGAAAAATAAAGTGATGTCACCGTGAGATGATACTGTACAGAAATGCACTGGACCAAATCTATGGTTATCAGTTTTCTAATATAGACCACAAAAATGGTATACAAAGAAGATAAAGTGTAGACAGTGAGAGGCAGGTAGAGAACTTATCAAATATTTTCATATTTTTCTCAACAAAAGATAGTACAGTTTTTGCAATTATTTAAGTAAAAAATCTGAGTATTGTCCTAGACCATCTTCTTTCCCTTGAAAATCATATTGAATCAAATGCTCGATCCTATGTATTACTGGATAAAAATGACTTGCCTAAACTTTCCAGTCCCAGTACAGGTTTTCATTAAAAACGTCAGTCAAGGGGTGCCTGGGTGGCGCAGTCGGTTAAGCGTCCGACTTCAGCCAGGTCACGATCTCGCGGTCCGTGAGTTCGAGCCCCGCGTCAGGCTCTGGGCTGATGGCTCAGAGCCTGGAGCCTGTTTTGGATTCTGTGTCTCCCTTTCTCTCTGCCCCTCCCCCGTTCATGCTCTGTCTCTCTCTGTCCCAAAAATAAAAAAAATAAAAATGTCAGTCAATTTAAGACTTGACTTAAACTTCTCAAAACCACATAAAAAATATGATAAAATATTAAAAAAAATCTTAATGAATTTTTTTGGCTTATCCTGTGTGTGTGCATATAAGAGAGGTGAGAGAGATTTGTGAGTGTGTGTGTGTGTGTGTGTGTGAGAGAGAGAGAGAGAGAGAGAAGGAGGGACACAGTACTTAATATCATTCTTTCATCCCTCTCTTTAAATTTTCTCAAACTTTTTCTTTTCTTTTTCCCAATCTATGTTAACTATTCTCTGGCCAACCATATTTTTGTTTTCTATTCTTCTTCTACCTGTAGCTCTTTAGCGTACTCAATGTAAGTAAAATTAAGCAGGTCTAGGATCTTCTCACTTCTCCTTCTTACTTACATTTCAATGACAGCTGTTTTCTCTATTACTGCTGCAACCTTACAGTCTAAATGGAAACAGTTGCCACTGTTAGCATCCTGTCTTCATCAGAACGTCATATCTCCTCTGGCCCTTACAGTTGCTTCTTGGTCTCTCCCACATCTTTCTTGGCACAGTAACCAATGCATATCTTTTTTCACATAAAGCCATTCAAGACAGCCTGGGTGGCTCAGTCAGTTAAGTGTCTGACTTCAACTCAGGTCATAGTCTCATGGTTTGTAGGTTTGAGCCCCGTGTCAGGCTCTGTGCTGACAGCTCGGAGCCTGGAGCCTGCTTCGGATTCTGTGTCTCCCTCTCTCTCTCTGCCCCTCCCCAGCTCTCTTTCTCTCTCACAAAAATAAATAAATTTTTTTAAAATCCATTCAAGATACTTTCTTGCTTAAAACTCTTAAATATCTTCCAATTAGGATTTGAGTAAATTCCAAATGCTTTCACACAGGCTGAAAAGCTTTGTATGATATGACACCTTCCTAATATTTGAGCCTTCTCTTTTCTTTCTTTTTTGATGATAAATTTTATTTTTTTTAAGACTTTTAAATTTTGAGTATAGTTAGCACACAATGTTACATTAATTTCAGGTATACAACATAGTGATTCAACACATCGCCATATGTTATACTATTTTTTTAATGTTTATTTTTGAGTGAGAGAGAGAGAGAGAGCAGAGGACAAGCAGAGAAAGAGGGAGACACTGAATTTGAAGCAGGCTTCAAGCTCTGAGCTGTCAGCACAGAGCCTGACGTGGGGCTCAAACTCATGAGCCATGAGATCATGACCTGAGCCGAAGTCAGATGCCCAATCGACTGAGCCTCCCAGGCACCTCTGTTATACTATTTTTTTTCTTAAATATGTTTTAATGTTTTATTTATTTTTGACAGAGAGAGAGAGACAAAGCATGAGCAGGAGAGGGGCAGAGAGAGAGGGAGACATAGAATCCGAAGCAGGCTCCAGGCTCTCAGCTGTCAGCACAGAGCCCGACGCGGGGCTTGAACTCAGAAACCACGAGATCATGACCTGAGCCAAAGTCGGACGCTCGACTGACTGAGCCACCCAGGCACCCCTGTTATACTATTTTTAAGCCTTTTCTCATGCCTTTCTCTACAACTCATCTTTATTATACAACTGCTGGGGACTTCCATCAATTCTTGAATATTCTATGCTCTCTCCTGCCTCTGGACTCTCTTATAACTACTCTTTCTTACTCTAGTGCTCTTTTCCCTTCTCTCAGCCAACTCTTCTCATCCATCAGCTGGGTCTACTAACATATCGCTCAGATAAGCTTAAAACCTCCTATCAGATGTAATCATACCATAATTATCTTTTCCTCAAAGCCGTTAGCACAACTGCAATTCATCACACAAGTGTTTATGCAATTTTTATACTCTTTCTTAGACTACAAGTTACATGAGGGCAGTGGTATTGTCATTCTGGCACACTGAAGGAATTTAAGAAACATATCACTTGTTGGATGACTGAGTTAATAAGTAAATTCATAAATTAAACTGTTTAAGGTCTACACCTTCAAAGGCCAGTGTATAGCATTTTGCTGACTTTCCTTGCTGTTAAATTTGCCTTTCATTAGGGTGAGGAATCAGGCTTCCATAACTGACTATGATAAACAGAAAGCCTGGCTAAGTAGGGTTACAGTGACAGGAATCTGAGAAAAAAATGACCATGCCATCTTGAAATTAATAACTTTGAGGAAGAAATATGGCCTCTTTAATGGTTAACCTAGTTCCCCTAATCTATCTGGTGAGGGTACCAATAAGCAAGTCATATGGACACTGGCTTTCCATGTAGTCTTTGTCTGCCTCCATCACTATTCACATTCCTGCCTCCTTCTCTGTTTCCTACCTCCTATTTGTTATCAGCTATGTTTCCAGACACCTTCCTAGAGGCAGCAATGATAACAAAATTTACTTTTATGCTCTTCAGTTTCATACTGATCTCTATAACAGTGGTCATATTGGCTAATTTGTACACATGTTTTCTTGATATTTAATATATGTCTTCATCTCTTGTAAGGGGAAAGCATTAGGTTGATTACGCATATTCTTCCTCTCTGCATTTTAAATATCTCCCTGCAGGTGCAGAGTAACTACAATGGGAATTATCCAATGAACTCATGTTCTGAATGACATGAAGCAAAGATAGAAAGGGGGACATGCAAACAAAGAGATATGTTCATGAGTCCCTTGCATCTTTATAAAGTTCACATGGAAAGTTAAAAACCAGAAAGAGGTGAAAAGCCAGAAAAAAATACTGGATTTGGGAAAATGATGACTTTTGCTTTGTACAGAGCAGGAAGAAGAACATGGCTTAGGGTAGATAAGGTACTGTTAAAAATGACAGCAAAGGCAGAATGATCATTCATCTCTTATTTTACTTCCATTTTATCTATCAGGAAGAATGATCTCCAAACTGTAAAGCATAAAACAATACATAAAGAACAGATCGTGAAGGAAGATAGATGCCAGGATCTTCAGATGGCATCTGACTGCTTTAAATAAGTTGAATGCTTAGAGTATTCACTGGATCCATACTGTCTCTTCCATCTGATACTTCCAACACTTGATAAGTCTGCTTCAGGGTCTTACACTGTTTCTGCAACTCTGACCTGGGATGGTGCACACAAATGCTCCGAGGGACATTTCTATGAGCCAAAACTTAAGGGGACTTTATCTCTGATCCAGTGAGTAGCCCCTGATTGCTCTTCTTGTTAATTTGAATCTTATACAACTTTTGTGTTCCATCCACTTGTGGAAATCCCTTTTACTTCAACCGCCACCGTATCCATTACTTGTTTAAGTTGTGACCAGAGATTGGAGCATACCATTCTCGGAGGCTGTATTTAGCCTGTTCTGTTGAATGACTGCAGTTGACCTCCCCTCCTCATCTAGTTAGCATGTGCCCCGCTATGGCTCTTCCCCTGTTTGTAACAATTAAGCTGCTTTGCTTCAACAGCCAATCTATATATAGACCTTAGATTGTGCTCATTCAAATGCCAAGGTCCAAGAACTGTCACCTTTGTTACTACTGCTCAATGACACCAACAAGAAACTTAATTTTTCCTAAGGGGTTCTCAAGATTCAGGGAACTCCTTTTTGTGGAAACAAAGCCTGGGTCTACTTTGAGGTTTGTCCATTTTATATTGACTTCAGAGATTTTGTGACAACATCCATCTTGCATGCTACCCTTCAGCATAGGTTTTCTCAAAAAAAAAAAAAAAAAAAAAAAGAAAGTCCTTGACAAACAAGATTGCTTCCCTCCATGTTTCCCTTCTGAAAACACAATCCTCTCATGCTTAGCCTGGTCACATCTGAGCATAAAGTCCAGCCTGCCTGGAAGCCAGGAAGGTATTTGCCAACATGTACCACTTGCAGAGAACAGAGAAAGGACTTCTTTATCATTCACTAAAGCATCACTCACTGTGGTTTAACATATATCATTGAAATCATATGTTTTGGGGAGCCTGGGTGGCTCAGTGGGTTAAGCGTCTCAGTTTCGGCTCAGGTCATGATCTTATGGTTAGTGGCATTGAGCTCTGTGTTGGGGGCTCCCCACCTGGAATGGAGCCTGCTTAAGATTCTCTCTCTTTCTCTCTCTCTGCCCCTCGCCCACTCACACTCTGTCTCAAAAATAAACATTCAAAAATTAAAAAAAAAGAAATAATGTTTTATTCATAGAATTAATCTTAAAACTATAAAACATAAAGAACTATCATCCTGTTTTTATTTTTTTTTTATTTATTTTTTTTTAAATTTTTTTTTTCAACGTTTATTTATTTTTGGGACAGAGAGAGACAGAGCATGAATGGGGGAGGGGCAGAGAGAGAGGGAGACACAGAATCGGAAACAGGCTCCAGGCTCTGAGCCATCAGCCCAGAGCCCGACGCGGGGCTCGAACTCACGGACCGCGAGATCGTGACCTGAGCTGAAGTCGGACGTTTAACCAACTGCGCCACCCAGGCGCCCCTCATCCTGTTTTTAGGAAAGAAGTAACACATTGCTTGTGGCAGAACTCAGATTAAAATCTCAGTTTTATCATTCCCAATGGGATTAAAAAGTTTGTTTTTATTAGATGACAGTATTTTCTTGGTGTACTAAGGCACTGTGTTTTTAAATAATACATATGTTCCTGGGGGACATGTAACAATATAGTATATACTTAAAAATGTGGGTCCTATGTCCAAAAATTTAGGAAAAAAGGTATTAAATTGATTTATGTGGCTTTGTTAGTGAAAAATTTTGCACAGCCTTTGATATCCTTGTACGAATTGTATACCTCTAAGAGTAAGATATATAGTATGAAATACTTCTCAAACTGAAAGGGGAGCACAGAGCCCCCTTTTTTGTCATAGATCATCTTCCTGCAGATCTCACTTTGGGAAAAATGCCCGAATTAGATCCCGACACTAAGATCGTTCTGTGACTTCATTCACACTTGCCAATAGAACAGTTGTCTACAAAAACAAAAAAAACAAAAAAACAAAAAACAAAAAACAAACAAACAAAAAAACATGAGGAAGGGAGATGAGGAAGAAACATCAGATAACTTAGCACTCTTTTCCAAGAGATAAGCACAAGAGAAATTTGGGCCAGTCAAGCAGAGTGTAAAGAGAAAGGCATTTGAAAACAAACTCGGGCTAAATTAAATGACTGCTTGGAATACTTTCTTGGTTGCATGTTATAAGTCACTTCAAGACTCAGTTTTAAAAGTCATCATAAGCTAAGCAAAGACAAATTTCCTTAAGTTACAAATAAATACGTTGTGTCTGCTTTCAGGTTAGTTGTCCTCTTTTCTCTAGTAGTTTTTAAGATTTTCCACTAAGTTTGGGTGTTTTGAAATTTTACTATAATGTAAAATCCTTCTTGGCACACAGAGCAAATTTTGATCAGAGACTTAACCATATTTTTTTAAAATTCTGCAAAACTTTGAGCCTTCGTCTGTTCTAATACAGGTCTTCTCCTATTTATTTCACTTCATTTTCTAAAACTCCAAGTGAAGTTAGTCCAGAGTCTTTCAGTTCTGTTTCCTGTATCTTTCAATTGCTTTTTATGAATTAATTCCTCAGTACTATTTTCCTATTCATTAATTCCTTCTTGGGCTTCATTTTTAAAATTTATCCCATTTATAGCATTTTGATTCAATTTTGTCACTTTCTATTTCCAAGATTTCTGAGCAATTTCTTGAAAAAACCTACCATTTTTTTTTACTGAGGTTTTATTTCATAGTATCTTGTGAGTGTGTTTTAATGGAGGAAGTTCCTCCCACTTTCTCTGAGCATTGCACTCATGTTTATTTATAAAGTTTGCCTTTATAGCAGTGATCTCATCTGGAGTGATTTCATCTGGACTTTGTTGATTTTTTTATCTTGTTGGCAGATTTAGGTTGATTTTATATTTCTGTATTTCTATTGTAGATTTATTTAGTTTTTTTCTCTCTCTCTTTCTCCCACTCCATTCAGTTATATTCCCCATTGTAGAGGTTCTGCAGGTGCATCCAACCCGTCCTAGAGCTCCAGTTAAATATTGTGTCTTACAATGGCAGCCTGGATCTCCTGTCCCATGGTGAATTCAGAGGTCTCACTACCTGCGCAGACACAACTAACATATTTGCTCAATTCCTGGTTAGGAGGCTAAGCTACAAACTTGGAAATATTTGACAGAGCTTCTCTAAGCTTCTTTTTCTCATGAGTGAGGGAGCCCACCTCACCTTTGGACTTAGGCATTACATTACACAGACATTTTCCTTTCCCCTTCATCCACAAGACCTGCCGCTTCCTGTAAGCACTCAGAAATCAGAACTTTAGGGGCACCTGGGTGGCTCAGTTGGTTGAGCGTCTGACTTGGGATCAGGTCATGATCTCACAGTTTGTGAGTTCGAGTACCATGTCGGGCTCTGTTCTGACAGCTCAGAGCCTGGAGCCTGCTTCAGATGCTGTGTCTCCCTCTCTGCCCCTCTCCACTCATGCTCTGTTTCTCTGTCTTAAAAATAAATAAAAAAAAACATTAAAAAGAAAGAATTTTAAAAAAGAAATCCGAACTTTAGCCGCACTTATTGTAGTATTTTTATCCCCTTCTGGTTCACCGAGATATTTATGTTGTTTTTAATACAGCTTTATTTTTCATTTTAAAGGTAATTTTATTAGTCATTCTATATGGTTGGGACAGAGGGAATTTACTGAAAAATGAAATTATGCCATAATTTCTATTGGAAGACCATAATTTTTCAGTTGGCACTCTTATTATGCCTCATTCCTAAAAGGTGTTAGAGACTGAAGAATCACCAAATACATTAGAAGAATTCAAAGGAAGAAGAAAATATCAGCCTGATGGAGATATATAATGTAGGGAACAAAAATAAATAAACAAACACCACCTCATTATTTATCTTCAGACCTACAAAGAACCAAATCCATAGATAAGACAAAAAATGCTATTTATAAATAGCATTGAATATTTACTATAACCAATAAGGGGTTAATATCCAAAATAGATAAAGAACTTAATACAACTCAATATAAAACAAACAAACAATCCAATTAAAAAATGAGCAGAGGATCTGAACAGACATTTCTCCAAAGAAGACATACAGATGGTCATCAAATACATGAGAAGACGCTCACCATCACAAATCATCAGGGAAATGCAAATCAAAACCACAATGAGATATCACTTCACATCTTTCAAAATGGCTATTACCAAAATGACAAGAAATAATAAGTGTTGGCGAGGATGCAGAGGAAACAGAACCTTCATGTACTATTTATGGGAATGCAAAATGGTGCAACCACTACTGGAAAACAGTATGGATGTTGCTCAAAAAATTAAAAATAGAACTACCATACAATCCAGCAATTCTACTTCTGGGTATTTATCTGAAGGAAATGAAAACACTAATTCAAAAGGGTATATGCACCCCTATGTTCAACTGTGGCATTATTTACAATAGCCAAGATAATGGTAGATTATGATGAAATTTTGCCATCTGTGGCAAAATGGATGGAGCTAGAGGGTATTATGCTAAGTGAAACACATTAGACAGAGGAAGACAAATACATTATAATTTCACTTATATGTGGTATCTAAAAAACAAACAAATGAATGAACAAAATACAACAGAAACAGACTCATAGATAATGGAGAACAATCTGGTAGCTGCCAGAAAGGAGGAGTGTGAATGAGCAAAATAAGGAAAGGGGGTTAAAAGATACAAACTTCCAGTTGTAAAATAACCACAGGGATGCAATTTACAACACAGGGGATATATCTAATAATATTGTAACAATTTTGTGTGCTGACAGACAGCAGCTACATTTAGGTTGGCGATCACTTTATAATGTATATAAACATTGAGTCGAGTTGCTATTGTTGTACGCCTGAAACTAATACAATATTGTATATCAACTGCACTTCAATGAAAATAGATACATTAAAGTTTAATATTAAAAATAATACATTTTTGCAAGAGTAAAATATTATTTTTGAGAAACAAAGTAAAGTTGGAAGATAAAGTCAAATCTTCCATGAAGTGTAATGCAAAAACAGTGGAAATGAAAACTATAAGAAAAAAGACAAAGGATTTACATTATCCATCTAGGGCCTAAGCAGCAGATATACTCCAGAGCATAAGAAAGTATAAGAATAACAAATAGCTGTATCCAAAAAATAACAACAGGTGATTTTTTTTCAAATATAAGGGTACGGAACTCTACATTGAAAGAGGAATGCTCATTTGGTGTTCAGCATAATGAAAAATAATATAATGACCCTAAGAAAAATCATCACGATGTTTCAGAACAGAAGCGTTGATAGAATTATTAGTTATACATAAAGTAATAATTTATATGGATTATCTTCTCAAAACGGCAGGAATGAATACTAGAAATTAATATCTTCGGAAGTCTGAGTAAATATTATTTTCAACCTGGAATTAAGGTAGACAGCCAAACTATTAATTAAATATGTGGACAAAATAAAAACAAACAAGGCTCAGAAAAATTCACCTACCAATCACCCTTTTGTGAGAAGCAGCATAAAGATGTTCTCTGGAGGAGCGCCTGGGTGGCTCAGTCGGTTGAGCGTCCAGCTTTGTCTCAGGTCATGATCTTGCGGTCTGTGAGCTCCACCCCTGTGTTGGGCTCTGTGTTGACAGCTCAGAGCCCGGAGCCTGCTTTGGATTCTGTGTCTCCTCTCTCTGCCCCTCCCCCGCTCATGCTCTGTCTCTCTCTCTCTCTGTCAAAAATAAATAAACATTAAAAAAAATTTTTTTTAAAGATGCGCTCTGGAAATATGCAGTTAGTCAACCAGGAAAAAATTTAAGACATCGTATCCAGGAACAAATGTAATCATAGTAGGAGAGAATTTAAAAGAATTCCTTAGACTATAATGAGAAACATTCTTAGAGATAGGGTTTAGGCCTAGATTATAGTCAGAGGATAGAGAGGTGTGGTACGGAAGTCTTCAAGGAATAAAGAGAGAAAAGTACATCCGATATGGTAGAATGTTTAGGAAAAATATAGGCTTTGTGTTTACTGGAGCAAGAAAGAAAAGGAAAGGCAAATAGAAAACCGATGGAAAGCAAATTGCTATGAAGAAAGAGGAGGCAATAACAACATTATTACCAGGCTCTGTAGTGAGCACTGTTAATATAATTACTACAATGTTAATATAACTATTGTTTTAACAAATCGACATGCAATTTTGGATACATGTGGGAGACGAGATGCAGATGATGTATGAGAAATTATGTATAACATTAATATAAGACATAGTACAATATGCATAATGTTTAGAAACATGGGGGTGATTACCAGAAGACACAGCCTGAGTGGCTATAGAGGAGATGTACTGGGGTATGAGACTGCCGTTCAGAACTATTTTTTCTTTTATTAAAAAAATTTTTTTAACATGTATTTATTTTTGAGACAGAGAGAGAGAGAGAGAGAGAGAGCATGAACAGGAGAGGGTCAGAGAAAGAGGGAGACACAGAATCTAAAACAGGCTCCAGGCTCCGAGCTGTCAGCACAGCCTGATGCGGGGCTCGAACCCACAGACCACGAGATCATGACCTGAGCCGAAGTCAGACGCTTAACCGACTGAGCCACCCGGGCACCCTTAGAACTATTTTTTTTAACTATGCATATGTATTATGTAGCTAAACATAAAAAAAATAAATAAATAAAATTGAAACTTCAGTTCTTCTTTCTTCCAGAAAACTTTTCATGATCCAGTCCACTAATTCTCTCCTGGACTCAACCAAAAAAACATAGAAAATGATGGGCAACCATTTTCTCACTTCTTCCAAGAATAACACAATAAGTAGCACCATTTTAGATGCATGGTAAAGAAGTTAATTTAGCACATTCATTGGATATCTTAAGTCATCAGGACTTGATTCTCTTGATGAATAGGTGGAGAAAGTCTGCACTTGGGATTTGTTAACATTGAACTGAACACTGAATTTTGATCATCTCTGTAGAGTGTCTCTTTCCATGATAACCATTTTTATCTTTATCACTCTGCTCACGCATTTTCTAATTCTCTGCTCCAAACCTTTTTCCTTCTTTAGATTCCTTCAGAGCAGGACTCTATCCTATTTACCACTATATTCCTAGTGCCAAAACTGTGTCTGATACTTAATATGCAATCAATAGATCTTGTTTTAAGTGTATTAATTAATCCATGCATATGTATCTTAAAAGACTGAACTGTCTTCAACCACATGGTGAACAATTTAAAAAGCTAAGTCATACCCATTCAGCAGCTCTTTGCACTTGGAAACGTTGTTTAAACTCTCTGAGGCTTTTTTTCCCCATTTACTCAGTGGTGATAATGTTAGCTAAACATCTCATGGGACTGTTGTTAATATCTAGGGAGAAGATGAAGGTGGTAATATTGAGTAGTAATCTATACAGGTAAAGGGATTGCATGTGTGATGTTAATAATGATTATTTATCCAGCACCTAGCAGGTGAAAGCTAAGGAAACCTTAGAAGTCTTACAGACCTTCCTGAATATCAAGACCGGTCTTTCAAACACAGTGAGGTGTTTAAGTTTGCAAAGATCGTCAGAGTTAACCAGAACTCCCAGCGTGGGAGGCTCAATAAAGTGAGTGGGGAAGGTAGAACAAATAAGGTAAGTCTGGGTACTGGAATCAGTTTAAAAGATGTCACCTCACAAAGAAATTCATAAGAGGGTTTTCGGTCCCTGGGTCCTGCATGTGCTGAATATACACTGCAGTCTTCAGATTTATTGACAAGATATCAGCAAAAGGTGAGCTGCCGACAGATCTAATAAAAGTTGGACAGCCCTGTGCACAAATAGCTCCCACTGCAGGCCAGCAAAATGAATAATATCTGTGTGTGTGTGTGTGTGTGTGTTGTGTAAACAAACTTTACCCAAAATAATTCTCTAAAATCTGTTCATCTACTGACTTTCCCCCCTCACCATCGGGAAATGAGAATTGAAAATATTTAAATACTGGCAGAGGGATGGGATCTGGGCGGCAAACCAATATTCTCCATTAAAGTCCGAGATTTAAAGATCCATTTATCAAAACCTTTGGTGTGTGCCCAAGTCTTCCTGAATTAATGCATGCATGCATATGAAAATCAATGTTTCCTGCCCATATAAACACTGCAGCTCTGAATCAATCTCTCAAAGCCGAAGAGGGTTAAATATTTAAACAAGCTATGTATTGAAATACATTTTTAATGCTGTGAAGTCATTCTGATGAAAGATTACTCAGGAGCCTTCATTACTGAGTGTAGAGAGTAATGTGGTATTATCGGAACAGATGGCCCAGCTGTCTGTGGGCTCTGGCCCCCCTCAGGGTAGATTCAAATACTACTCCTAGAGTCAGCTGTTGGTAGCCAGTGGCCTGAATGGATGGCTGCCTTCACACCACACATCCCTACATGACAGCCATGTTGGCTGCTGCCTCGGAGAACATTTCCTTAAGGAGTCAAATGCTGCTTTGATTTGATTTGATTTGATTTGATTTGATTTGATTTCTTTGTAAGCACTTCATGTTTCTGCTGTTTGTTTCAAGCGGAGCCTATTCTTCAGGAATCTAGAGCGGACAAGCTGACCATACCACTGCTTGTTGTCTGATTACTGCTGGGTTACTCTCAAAAGTCTGCATGGAGTGTGATTTAAGGCTACCCTAGCTTGTTACCTGTTTCTGATCAGGTGTTATAGTGACTAGAAAGGCCACATTATTGCACTTGAATTCAAAAGCCCTGAGGTATAGTACTTATTCCCTGGTTTACTAGCTGTTGGCTTTTTGAGAAACTGCTGTAACCCCAGTTATTTTATATGTGATCTCTGATGTTTCTCTCCTTCATAGCTTTCTCTGACCAGATTTTAAGTCATAGAATTATGGAAAAGAATCATAGAATATTAGTGATCGAAAGAGGACTGGACTCAGAGTCAGGTAGAGGGATCTGATCTCCAAAAGTCTTTTCAAACACCTTTGCCTCACTGCATCTCTAAAATAAGTTGAAAATTCCTGTTCTACCTACCTCTGTTGAGTATCTTGAGCAATCTGTTAAAACATTGAAAAACGTACATTAATTGTTAAAAATATATGTTCCCAATTGTGAGAACTAGAGATGGGAAAATGCGAGAGGCTCTGACAGTGAGGAGGAAGGGTCTGCGGTGTGGCCAGTGCGGTTGGTACATTTCAGAGCATTCCAGTAACTTATAATTTAAACACTGTGCTGTCCTATGTAAGGCAGATCAGTTAAGTGGCTGTTCATTCTAGCTCTCCAAGCCATGTTGTGGAAGGGAGTCTGTTGTAAAAAGCAACCATCTGAGACCAAATTTATTTCAGTACCAATCAGGTCAGAGCTAGAAGCCACATGGTGTACAATGAGACCATAAATGATGAGCACACAATGTGATTTTGCATTTGGATGGTGAACAAAATTTCAAGGTAAATGTGATACTTGACAAAAGACATTACATTCTTAAGTTAAATATTGACCCAACTAGACATTTTTGAAATTTCCTAATTGTAAGTTGATGCTGCTATTGGTAATAGTTATTCAGTAAAGAATAACATTCTTTTCAGGGAGAGGAAGTAAAACACACACACACACACACACACACTATTACAAGTAGACACAATTTTCTGTGGAAAATCATGAAAAGAAAAAGTTGGAGAGGATTTAAAAGGAACACTTGGCAGCTTTCACATGTAGCCTCCTTGTTACAACCCCACTAATTCGACAAGGATCAAATCATCAACTGTAAGAGGAATTGGAGCCAGACCTTTTGAGTCACAGACTGATAGCTGCCATTTTCATTAGGTAAAGCCTGTCATTCCCTCTGCTTGCTTATTAGCTGTGGAAGCTGACGGCTATATATGTACAGCAGGGGCAGGCAGGTGCCAAGCCCCACAGCCCTGCACTAGTTTGGCATGTTAAGGGTCCCCAGTTTCATTATTTCTTGTTTCTACAGACTAAGTAGTTTTTACCTCCTGCTTATTAATTTCACTTCTACCATGAGCACTACAGCTATACCACTGTATCCAACAATACGTCCCTACTGGCAATGTCACCAATTCATCCTGGCCCCCGGTGACTCAGATGGTTGAAACAATTGCTTCCAGGTCACGTCATATGATTCATTCCAAAATTATAAAAGTCAAAGGTCATGAATGAATCTGATCAATGGAGGTCAAGCCATGGAGCCAGTACATGAATCCTCTGGAACATTCCACACAATTTCCTACTTCTTTTGCTTTTTTTTTTCTTAATTCCTTCCAACTGGGATATCTATATGCCACTCCCTTGGGCTGTTTGAATTTTTCCCACCCCCTCTGTCCCTAAGTAAGTTTCATGGTATCTATGAAGCATTCCCTAACCAACTAGCCTAGTGAGTTATTTTACTCATCAGAACTATACCTCGTGCTTTTTGAAATACTCCTTTGTCACATAAAATACATATCACAGTGGTAGCTAGGGGCTGGAGATGCACCAGTGAATTATCCATAGTCCCTATCTTCTGCCACCTAACTAGTCTGTGTGACTTTGAGAAAATGATTAATCTCTCTCATCTGTAATGGGAATAATGCCTCTTCCACAAATTATTGTGAGGACAAAATAAGAATGTGTGTGAAATTCCTTTGTAAATTTTAAGTCACTACATAAACATAAGGCATTGTTTTTATTATGTCTACTTCCAATCATATTACCTCTCAATCATTTGTCTTAGTGTATAAAGATCAAGATATTTTTTGTTGGTTTTAGCAGAGTGATTTGCACATAAATATTGAATTGATTGATTCATTTTTGCCTTCAGATTCATGATCCAAGGTCTAATAATATTTCAAAATCTTGGCAGTCCATGACTGAGGTTTTGAGTTTCCTTTCTCCTTAGTCCTTGCAAGTTCAAATGGAGTTGGATGCCATCTATATGAGACTGTGGTCACTCAGACTTGGAAGCAAAGGGGGGCTGGGGTGAGGGTCTGTGTTCTCCACATAATCTCATTATACTTTCCTCATAACTTTCCAGTTTAGCAAAGGCACCTTGGCCAGCTGTTCTTCACCAAGTTTTTTTTTTTTATTTAACTGATTTTAAAGTTTAATGGTCTTATTTTGTTGTTAGCACTTTTAGCAAAATTATCTTCAGACATAAGAAAGCAAAATAATAAGAGTGAAGAGTAAGTTTTGAATGTGTATTTTTTATTTTTGAAAAGTATATTCTTTTTTAAAATCTATTTATTTTGAGAGAGAGAGCGTGAGAGAGCATGAGCAGGGGAGGGGCAGAAAGAAAGGGAGAGAGAGTATGTCAAGCAGTCTCTGCGCTGTTAGCATAGACTCCAACGTTGGGCTCAATCCCCCAAACCAGGAGACTATGACCTGAGCCAAAATCAAGAGTTGGATGCTTAACCGACTGAACCATCCAGGTGCCTCTATTTTTAAAAAGTATATTCATATGAATTATTCTACATAAACTTTTCAGGATGCCCACAAATCAAAACATTCTAAAACTCATCTTATTTTTTTATTAAAAAAATTTTTTAATGTTTATTTATTTTTGATAGAACACAACAGGGGCGAGGAGAAGAGAGGGAGGGAGACACAGAATCTGAAGCAGGCTCCAGGCTCTGAGCTGTCAGCAAAGAGCCAGATACAGCGCTCAATCCCACAGACCATGAGATCATGACCTGAGCTGAAGTCGGTCACCCAACCACCTGAGCCACCGAGGTGCCCCTCTAAAACTCATTTTAAAGATGAGAAATTCAAGAAAACTGACTCCAGAATAAGATTGTCTATGCTTTTTCTTCTTCATAGTAACAATTAAATGTAAATCTAATGTATTTGAAGAAGCAATTACAAAATCTGTTTTGCATACATTTTGTACAAATGATCTCACCCTGGGACAGAGGGCTGATCTAACTAGATATGTGCAAGGAAAAGTAGTGGAAAATGACTCTCTCACCCTAAGCTACAGAGAGCACTGCCATCACATTTGTAGGCAGAGTCAACACTTGAGAGTGTACTCAAGGCAGCTGCTGGAAGAAGTCTGAATGAATTGATAGTAGAAGAAACCAAACATCAGGTCATGTGGGAAGACCTCTGTTGTAAGATGTAAGAGAAACAAATATTTTATCAATGAAAAACAAACAAAAATTGCCAATTACACTCTGATACACTGTTTTCTTATGTTCAGGTTATTTTAATTGAAAAAGTTCTTTTAGACTTATTTAAATATAGATTTTTATGAAAATCTCTGTTTTGTATACACAGAAAAGAAAGCATTGGTAACGTATACTGGTTTGGGAGGGGATTGGTACTGTTCTAACTCCAACTGTTCTCAGTGCTTCTCTAATTGGATATTAATGCTCATGCATTTGGCAATATTGTCCTCTGTGCCATGAAAAGAACTGATGAGTCAGCCTTACTTAAAGGGTGCTCTAGTATTGCTGCCAAGATTTTTTTTTCAACTGCTTAGCTCATTCTATAAGTTATGATGGGTGTGCTCACCCAGTGACGATGTTGGTGATAGACACCTGACTAACAGTGGTTAGCGTCATCTCAGAAGTATAAAATGTGATAGGACAAATGCATTCCATTGTCTATGATAATATGGAAATAAGAAATGAATCTGTAGTCAGGGATGGTGTAAAACCAGGTGTAAGTGGTATAAATACCAGGGGTCTAGCAAATTCAGGATGCAAGTGGTGGTCATTCCTAAGATAGGTGTCGGATTGGAGATGAATTTTCTGTGCCTTCTGGGGCTGATGCAATGGTGGATATAAAATTTTAGCTTGAGAATGAATGGCTGCATTTAGTAATCCAGGACAGGGGCTGCCCCATTATTTAGACACTGGACCTCCACTATCCCAATGCGCCTGCTCACAAAGCCATGAGTATTATACAGTTTAAGAGGTGACAGCTCTAAACTAGGCATCAGGCATCCTGAGTGTCAATCATGCTTCTGCCATTAACTTTGAGACTTCATTTCACTGATCCTTATTTTTGTCACCTAAAAACGGAACAAATCCCACTTGCCTCCTTCTCCTTAGAGATTACTATTGGTTTCTATAGACAGTCATGTAATGGTGGCTACACACAAGTTATCCAGATGAGTTTACCCCATCGGTCTTTAACCATGATCCTTTAGCAGAGGACCCTCACAGTACATATGGGGAATCTAAGACTTGTCTGTTAAGTCACCAGACCAAGTTCAACTCACTAGTAAATGTCATAGATGGAATTAAAATCCAGACCTCCTGAATCAAGTCCAGTTTTCTTTTATTATATCACATAATAATTGGGAAGGGCTATAGAGGAATAATGAGTTAATAATATATCCACTTATGGGTAAAGTGGAAGACTTTCTATCTCTAATACTTTAATTAAAGTCTTATTTCTTTTCTAGATGATAAGATAAGCAAATCTTGCTTCAGTGAAGAGTCTTATTTGGTGTCCTTAGATTTTTTTTCTTTGTCTCCCTCACCTCCAGCACCACTGCTACCACTTCAAAACTCAGATGCTGAGTTTTTGTTTTTTGAGAAACTTGGAGTAAATAGGAATCAGATCACAAGCCAGTACAACAATACCATATTTAATAACACCTACAAGACAAAGGATACACACACAAGCAAGCCAACATGTACAAATGAACATTCATAGAGATTTTATCATGAACTTGGCACTGTGTTCTGTGAGTTTACATGTGTCAGCTCGCACAATGCTTGCCATCTAGCTGATGAGAAAACTGAAGCTTGGCAAGATTACCCAATTTATCCAAATTCACAGAGATAGGACTTTTAATCCACTGCTAATTCCATTCTTGCCATTTGATTCTTTACCAGAGGTGTGGAAATCAGAGACAGTCAAATTCAAACTCTTGTTCTCATACTATAAGTTACTATCTTTCTTTTGCCATGATATTTTCCTGAGAAAGGAATGCATAGGAATTTTAAGATGGCAGATGGGGAAGAAGGCTCTTTAAACTACTGACTACTTTTCTTGTAAGGAACACTAGCCATGGTTTTTCTGATTGTATGAATATCTACCCATGGAAAGAAACTTCCGAATAAAATTAAAAAAAAACAAAACTAACAACAATAGCAAACACATCTTCGGAGGCATGAACTCAGTTGTGAGGATTGTGAGGGAAGCATCTGAAGTACTGAGGATAGTCTCCTTTGAAACTGTTTTTGGATGACAGGCTAAACAGTCTTTATCCTATTTACTCAGAGCCCCTTTTCCATTGTGTGTGGTTTCCCAGTTCCCAGAAAAAGCTGTGCCTCACACCCAAAGCTTCTGTGTGCAGACCAGCCTCTTTGAAAAGTTGCTGGTAGGGGTACCTGGGTGGCTCAGTTGGTTAAGTGGCCGACTTCGGCTCAGGTCATGATTTTGTGGTCCGTGAGTTCGAGCCCCGCGTCGGGCTCTGTGCTGACAGCTCAGAGCCTGGAACCTGTTTCAGATTCTGTGTCTCCCTCTCTCTGACCCTCCCCCGTTCATGCTCTGTCTCTCTCTGCCTCAAAAATAAATAAACGTTAAAAAAAAAAAAGTTGTTGGTATCACTCATTAACTCTCTCAGGAGATACATGGATGCTTGACTGAAGAGCTAACACCATGCCTGGTTTATTAAACACTATATGTACAGCACCAGTCTAGGCCCTTTTTGGGGTACAACAAATATGTGGTCCTAGGGCTCAGATAGTTGTATATCTACACAGGGATTCTGGATAAGGCATATGAAACCTAATGCAACACAAGGCCCAGTTCTGGTGTCTGTTTGGAATCTGAAGGGTAAACCTTAAAAAAGTTCAGCAAAGACAAAACAGCTGTGAAAAGAAAGATAAAATATAGGTGTTCGAAAGAAGTGAGAATTGATTCAAAATTTCTTATTTTAGATTCTTATTTCCATCGTCATTTCCATTGTAAAAAAAATATTTCCAAGGAGAGACCTTGAAGTCAAATTACCAGTATCTCATAACCTCTCCAATCATACTAGGAACCCCAATCTTCTCTGGGTTTTCTACATTCTTCACATTTTCCCAGCCTTCCTAATGTCTTCATTCTTTCTCTCTCCTTCCATTAATCCCTGGCTTTTAATTCTTCTTTCCCCCACATTTCTCCTTACCTTCATGGCCTTTAGCATATTATATCCTACCATATCTTGTCTTTCTCATAATTGCTTTGTCTCCCTTCAGTCACATCTGTCTTTGCTGAAGCTGCATTGCCAGTTGTGAACTAATGAATGCACCTATTGAGACTCCTGGATTTGGGAGGAAGATTCTGGGAATCCAAAATTTGGATTATCAGGCATCAAAGAACTTCACAGATCCTCTGCCAAAACTATGTAAGGGGAAACTCCGTCATAGAAGGGCAATGCCTATAGAATTGAGGTGTAAAAAGCAGAGGTCCTAGCTCAAAGGAGTAAATTGGTATCAGCTAATCTCAACTTTCACCTTGGACTCATGCTCAGTTATTTTAAGAAAGGAAGAAAAGAATCCCCTGCATATTGATTACCTACTATGTGCCAAGACTTGTTCTGGACACTTTTAAACATTTAATTCTCCCAAGAGCCATCAAGGTGGATATTAGTATCTCCCAATTATAGATAGGGAAACTGAAGCTCAGAGTTTTAAGTCTATCACCCAAGGTCATGCAGCTGACAATAGCAGAGACTATATTCTGCCTTTCTGCCACTATTTCTAATGTCCTTTCTACCTCCTTTCCCACAAGGACCACTGCCACCAGACTATCGGCAAAGATAGCAACCCTAACAGTTGTCTCAGCCTTGTAGTAAAGCTTTGATGTCTCTTTGTTGTTTCAGGCAGGACCCTGGGTGGCATGCTGAGGAGAGGACAGCGACAGTTTCAGGCAGACCAGGAGGAGACAGGGCTGGGGGCTTGGTCACACAAGTGGGGGCTGGAAGGTACAGGAAGTTGGCAGGTCATAGGCCACATTCCAGGGAAGTCAGCTAGGCAGGTAGACATCAAAAGCCCAAACAGTCAGGGTCCAGAGACTCCATGATCACAGAGGCAGCGACAATGGTTCTATTGAACAGGAGACATGAAGGCAAACAAAGATTCTAGGACAGGTACCTCTTTTGTTGCCTGCTGAGTGTGAGCAGCTTTGGATCCTAGGTGTTAAAGAAAGTTATAAGGATCTCAGATACCCGCAGGAAAACCGTGCCCCTTATGGAACATAAAACAGAGATGTGGAAATTGTTTTATTGTGGTTAGTGCTGCAAAATGACTAACTTTATGTTGGATGATGCATCTGAGATTTGGAATTAAGATGTGAATAGATGCCCCATTTGCATTGCTTACACTTCATTGTGGTGTCTCAGAAATCTCTAGAGACAATGAAGTTTTTTGGCCTCCAGCCTCATGATTTTATACCCCTCCCTTCCACCTCTGACCTGGTGTTAAGTATTACCCCTTTATTCTCATGCCTGCTTCCAACCCCTGTCAAAACCTGCTCTCTGATTACACTTAGCAGAGTAGGGCACACTTCTTTCCTAAGGGAACTGATTTACTCAGATGGCAGCCATGGGAAGTTCAGTTAGAAAGACTCTTTGAACAAGGACTGAGATGAGGCAGGGCTCTCTGGATCCCCTAATCTTCCAAGAAGTGAGTGAGCAGGTGGCTCTTCCACCTACGCATAAGGTCAGTCCTGACAGCAGTCAGTTTTTTTGTGTGTCCTGGAAGCATTTTCTCAGAGTGACATTGACATATGTCCCCATAAATAAATTAGCAAACCCATCTCAGCTGACACGTTTGGCAGAAACAAGAAGTTCATGTGCCAGTGTGTGGGTTAATTCCCGTGCCCGTTCCACTGGGAGAGATCAAGTGTATCAATGTGTGTTCATATCACAGGCACCAGGATTGCAGAAAGCTTTTCTTTTCTTCTTTTTCCTTGGTTTTCACGGAAATACATTTTGACTTATCTATATAAAAGATGTATGTGAGAAATTATTAAACTAAGAGAGAAGTGCTAGAAAGACAGGAGGACAGATGAGGCAGAAATAGCACTTTAAAATTTACAAAAATAGAAATAGGGACTTCACACTGCTTACCCCCCAAATTCTCACTGTGCAAGGTAGATATTTATGTTCTTTCTATTGAAAAGTTACTTCTGCTAAACCTTCATAAGAAATTAAGCTATAAAAAAAGGGTAAACAATATCTAGCCCTTTCCACCTTGTTACTTCTTAAAGAGCTGTGACTGCTCAAAAATGCCTTTGCTTGCCCATATAATTCTATTGAAGTTTAGAGAACCTTTGTGTGCTAAGTTTCTGTGATAGGCATTCCAAGGGATAAGAAAAATGTAAGTGGACACATTTCCTGTTATAAATGGTTAACTGAGAGAAGCAATTACAGAAACAAACATAACAAGTTTATTCAATAAATATTGATTGAGCACTTGAGATGTGCCAGGCCCCATGCTAGATGCAGTCTGATTCATGCCCGTCCTGCAGGTGAGCGGTGATTCTCAACTAGATAAGGGAATTTTTCCCACAAATGCTAGCTCAATTCACCACCTCAAGATATTTAGAATAATACATGGAACGTTTTGTCCATGAATCTGCTTACTAATTCATGTATATATTTACTGTTCACTTATTATGTGCCATGTGTTCTGCTAAATGCTGGAGATATAGCAGTGAATAAGTTAGAGGAAGCCCCGGCCCTCATGAAATGTACAGTCTAGTGATCCTCAATTTTTTATAACGACAACACAAAGTTCATTTGAGAGCAACTGCGCCTATCCTATGTAGTGAGAATGGTGCTTTTCTTCCTGGTAAGACTGAATATAAGGTCGTGCATGGTCAAGATTTTCCTGGACTAGGAATTAGAATAGCCTCTAAATAATTTACCCTTCCTTGAATATAGCCAGCACAACAGGTCTGTGCCTATGTTTCCATGTGCTAGAGAAGGGATAGATATCCAAGAAATGCTTTGTATAATATGAAAGTCACTAGTCTTATGTGGCTATTAAAATTAAATTAATATTAAAATGTTAAATTCAGTTTCTCAGTAATAACACTAGCCCATTTCAAGTGCTCATGGCCATATGCAGCTAATGGTTATCATATTGGACAGTGCAGAACAGAACATGTTCATCATCACAGAAAGTTCTAGCACTTCTCTAGAAGATAACTCCTGGTAATAACATCTATGAAGGCTGTCTTTTGGGTGTTTCACTACAGAATTCAAGTTGTAGCTCCCTGCTTTGAAATTCTACCTCACCTTTTCCATGCAAAAATTTTGTGGCATTATTATGCAAACTATATAGATGTTTATGTTTCCTTGTATATGCCTTTGTCCCCTATTGGCCTGGAAGCAGTTGTGGGCAATGATCATGCCATATTCCTCTATATTCTAATTTTTTTTTCAACGTTTATTTATTTTTGGGACAGAGAGAGACAGAGCATGAATGGGGGAGGGGCAGAGAGAGAGGGAGACACAGAATCGGAAACAGGCTCCAGGCTCCGAGCCATCAGCCCAGAGCCCGACGCGGGGCTCGAACTCCCGGACCACGAGATCGTGACCTGGCTGAAGTCGGACGCTTAACCGACTGCGCCACCCAGGCGCCCCATCTTCTATATTCTAAATGCTAGTGCAGTGTTCTACAGATGGTAGGACCTCAATAAATGTTTGTGCTGTTGGTGAGGAGGATAATTTATGATATTCAACTGCACCCTAACAGACTGTGAGCTGTGCCTCTAAGCAACCGAGGGGACTTGTACTACAGAGAAGCCCTAAGGGACAGATCACGAGTTTGGACTTCACCACATTGAGTTTGATCCCAAAGGCTATTTCTGCACATCAAGCCATCTGGAGATAGCGTGGGTGCCAGGCATCATGCCTGTGCAGTGATGTATCTCATCTCTTGGTATTTAAATGCTGTCTTGGCATGGGACACTGGTGTCCACAGTCAGCCACAGGCATAGGAAAAAAGTTCTGACTCCAAGTCGTGGGTTGCAAACTTTATTTCCTTGGTTGAACTTAGTTGTCTCTGGGGCCAGCCACACATCCATTTCCACAGCTGCAAGGAGTCTTCATACTAGGTCTCTAAGGCTATGATCACAAAACAGCCTTATAATAATGAGAAGGGATTAGAGTTCCAGGGGATGGGTCATGTCCAAATTCAGTTCATAAAAAACTGAAAAATGATGTCTGCTCTGGAAGATCACATCCACTCTGGAGGATGAATTCTTTTAAGTTAAGTAGCCTTCAGCATTCCTCAGTTGCATCAAGACCCAGCTGCCAAGAGGAACAATATTGCAGCCACTTAAATGTTTCATATGATAAGATTGTCTTCTTGTCATTGCTCCCTCCCTTACTGAGGTCCATTTTCTCAGCTCCCTTGTCTGCTTGCATTTGCGTCAAAAGAAATTGTACTCTTTTGCCCACACTGTTGGCTTTGGAAATTGAGAGAGAGTCTAAAACAATGGGTCAGGATTTACAACACATCTTTTCTTCAAGCCTTCTTCCTTCAAATAAACTCAACAAAGTAACTCTTATTAACTCTTTGCAAACGCATACTCTGAAGACCCAAGAGCTTAGGTGAGTGGGGGAGGTTCCATAGTGACATAATGGTGGTAGAATCAGGACTAGAAACAAGTGTGGGAATTGAAACAGAGTCAGAAGAGAAATTATATAAGATTTCAGAAATGTTGAAAAGGATGTCTGCCTTCCATATGTCCCTTTGCTAATAAATGGATCACTATGACTATTGATTGAATGCTTAGAGTGTATAAGAATATATGGCCAAATATCGGGTGTAAACTTCTTTTAGAAGTTCACCTTCCTAAGGGTGTTTACAATTCCAATTTGGAGTGGTTTTGAAAAAGAAATTAAAATATCAATATAATGTATGCAAAAATAAAAATTAATATACAGGCAATAAATGGTAACTGAGTTCAGAGGAGGACAAGAACCCTTCATGTAAGTGCTAACACAGATAAATTATTGTGTTATAGAAATGAAATGGAAAGTAGAAATTAGTCTGTCATTCAAAGAGAACGGGAAATTTAAGTAAACCACATGGAGATTGGGAAGTCCAATACTGACTTAGTCATTAAGGAATAGGCAGAAACAAAACAAGTAAGTCAGGATGGATCCATATTTTGAAGGTATTTGAATTCTGGGCTTGAAAGTTTTGACTTTATTTTGTGCAATTAAGAGGTGTTTGCCAAGGCGCCTGGGTGGCTCAGTCAGTTAAGCGTCTGATTTTGGCTCAGGTCATGACCTCATGGCTCGTGAGTTTGAGCCCCACATTGGGCTCTGTGCTGACAGCTCAGAGCCTGGAGCCTACTTCAGTTTCTGTGTCTCCTCTCTGCCCCTCCCCTGCTCGTGCTCTCTCTCTCTCTCTCTCTCTCTCCTCTCAAAAATAAATAAAAACATTAAAATTTTTTAAAAAAGAGGTATTTGCCAAAGAATCCTTAAATTCCAACCTGCCCTCCTGATCTTATACAACCATGCTTATTTGCATTCCTATTTTTGGTTTTTATACTACTCATGCCCTCCTTTTAATGCTTCCACATTAGTTGTTACTGGATTTTTCAGGGTTCAATCCAAACTCTACCTCTTCCAGGAAAGCTTCCTCAACTTGTGCAGCAATTATACACAAATCGCATAATCTTCCATTTACATGTTTGCTTGGTATGTTTCTATAAGGTTATCTGTTATGTCTATATAAATAACATAACTGTGTACATTATAATCACCATTAAAACATAAACTCCTTAAGGTCAAAGAATAGAGTTTATGTTTCGGTTTTTTTCAAGGTACAGTCCAGAGCTCATGGTAGAGAGGATTATGTTGACTTGAATTGAAGAAATGCAGTTAGTGGGAAAGAAGTATTGTTTTTATGTGGTAAACTTACTGAAATATAACACTAGTAATTCTAAAAATACAAATGCTTAAAATTGCTGTATAATTTCCATCACTCAATTTCTGCTTTAGGACTGGTGGGGGCAATGGAATGCATGGTAAAATATAACATACTTTGTCTCTAAAACTCCCTTAAAAAATAAAGTTGAAATATCCTAAGAAATTTCAAAATCATTCTCTTAAGACACAGAATCTAGCTTTGTGAAATCAAAGAGTATGTGTAATAATTACCAGCTTTGGCAAAAAGTGCTCAGATTTTTAAAAACTTGTTCAATATGTATTGAAATCTTACTATGTGGGGATGCAGTCCTGACACATAAGAAGTGTGAACATGTACACAAAAACTTTAGAAAGTTCTTGAAACCTGCAGAGGCTATGCTTTTATTCCAAATTTCCCTTGTATATCATTCTGTTTTAGCTAGTTATTGTGAAGTTTCCTGCTTCTCCATTAAGACTACAGTCAGTGTCCTTTTCATCTTGTCTGGTGTCTGGCACATAAAAAAATGGTAACCAAAAAGTTTGTTGAGCTTGTCATTGGGCTTAAATGATAAAGATGGAAAGACCTCAGAACTAAAGAATCAAGTATTCACACAATATCCTTTCTATGCACTACAGACATAATTAGAGTTCACTACATTGAGAACTTCTCAAAGCATTACTGTTTGGAAGTGAGAGTCTGGACGACTTTTCTTATTGAAGAGGAAATGCCCTTTGGAACACCACTTTGTGAAAACAAAGAAACAGATGTCTCCTTTTCACACGATTGATCCCACATATCTGCTCACAGCACAATGTATAGATAGGAGTCTCGTATCCATATTTTTAATGTGAGAAATCAAGCCTCAGCGGACCCTCAGTAGGGTCTAAACCAAGCTAGGGATGTTGGAACTCAAAGACCAATGACAGTCAGTGTATGTCCTGTGTATTTAATCTTTAGCAAACCTCTTCCTCAGCTCATCCAAGCAGGAACTGCAGGTTTTATTACCCCTCCAACATTTGGTTCCATTCTCTGACATTTTTCTTGTTGCCTGTGATTTTACAAAGCATCCACTTTTCACAAGTGAAAACTGATTTTGTCCAAACAGATGCTTGTTTCTATATTTTGCATTCTGGAAAAAAAATATGGATATGATTTGGTTGGGGAGGGGGCTAGAGATAGATGGGGAATGAAATCGCTGGTGGTTGCACAGCTTGAGCTGAAATTAGAAGCCAAGTGAGAGCTGTAAGCAGGAGGAAGGAGGTCTCCAAAGAAAATTTGTTGTATAATAAAATGCTCATTGAAAATATTCTGACAAGGAGCCCTAACAAAATTCTTACATATTATAGGCTAGGAGAGAAAATGGTTTCTTTCCTAAGTTTCTCTGAGAATTTGTGGTAAGCTAGATTTGGACAAGTTATTCCAAATGAGTCAAACAATCAGATCTTCAATCAATTCCTCAATCAGCAATCATCCTGTAAGCACAATTTTCCCCCCTGATTGCTGTTAGGGTTGAATCAAGAGAATCAGGAGAAAAACAAACAAGCAAGCAAAACAAACAAACAAACCTCTTAGATAATGGCCAGGAAGTGCTGAGTATGGGTGGGGCACAGGGATAATAAACATGCAGAAGGGGTGAGCTGATGAGATGGGACAGAGAAGTCTCAGGAATTATTTCTCCAGGGCACAGCTGGCCTGTTGTTCCACAGCTCAATCCACCGCTGTAGCCCTCACTCTGAATTTCTTGACGTTACGCAGGGTTGGTAGAGGGCCTGATGCCTGATCTCCCACCTGCTCCGCTGGCACCACATGCACTAAGGCCAGGCCCATTCTCCTTAAGTGACTTTGCTGGCCTGTGTCTGAGATGTGCCTCATTGTCACTTGGCTGCCCCTGTCCAGAGCCTTCTGAGACAGGTTGTGGGAACTGTTTGTCGTCCATTGTCAGCACCCTGCATTTCTGAAGGGTAGCCGGTACAGATTTATAGGCGGGCAAGCTTCTAGAGACCACTAAATCAAGTACTGCAGGTGGCCCCTGTGAATGGGGTAAGAGCGTCTCCTGGACAGTATCTCATTTTATCCTACGCACCACCCCGCTCCCCAAGCTAGCATGTTAAAGAGATTCCAGCTTTCTGCCCAGATGCAGGTCACTCAGAGCAGTAAGTAACCATGTTACCCTCATTCTCCTGCAGCACATGAGGGGAATATCCTTGCACGTACAGAAGGCACTCCATCCCCGGTATACATTCAGTACCACTCACATGTAATTGGAATGGCTTCCTTCTAATCTGGTTTGGGCTCTGATGATAACTGCTTCCATTTATACAATCAGAGCTCACTGCTGAGTGACTTTGCGTTCTACATCAAAGGTAATTATTATTTTTATAGTTCAATTAGCAAACATTACATTTCTGTTTGCCTTGCTAAGATGGTACAACTGAATTTAACAATAACACACTTATTCCAAAGCTACCAAGGGACAAGATGCTATTATAATATCATAGCACTTATTTTCCTTCTGTGTTTCCCCCCCTAGTCCATTATGCAGACAGGCCATATTCAATTTGAAAATGAGAATGCTTCAAATTAAGAATGTTAGGCCTAAAAAGGCCTTGTAATCCTACAAAACTAACTTCTCAACTTAGAAATGAGGACACTGGAACCCAAATTCAGTGATTTGTTCCAAATTATACCAGTCTGTAAAAGAAACAGCTTTCTAACCAATATCTTCAGACTCCTAGTACAGTGCTCATTTTTTCCCTTCTCTCTTTAAGCTCTGGATGCAGAAAAGAGAAGAAAGCAGGATTAAACGAAAGAGGAAATGATCACCATGTGTGAAGTATATCCTGCATGCACAGCATATTGTAGAATTTAATGTCTTAAACTGGATACCTAGGCCCTAGTCTCTGATCTGACACCAGTTATCCGTGTGACCTTCTGACCTGATTCTCCCTGAGCTTCCATTTCCTCCTTCACATGAACAAGAGAGCTGGGACTAGAGTATTCCATGAATTCTTTCTTGCACTATCATTCTGGAACAAGTCTCAGCCATATCTCAGTTTAAGTGTCTAAGTACCCTTAAAAATTTTTTTTCAATGTTTATTTTATTTTTGAGAGAGAGAGACAGAATGTGAGAAGAGGAGCAGAGAAAGAGGGAGACACAGAATCTGAAGCAGGCTCCAGGCTCTGAGCTGTCAGCATAGAGCCCAGTGCGGGTCTCAAACCCACGAACCATGAGATCATGACCTGAGCCGAAGTCAGCTGCTTAAACGACTGAGCCACCCAGGTGTCCCTCTAAGTACCTTTTTAATATTCTTTCTAGTTTGTTGATGCAAGTGGAGAGTGGGTCTTTTTGCTCTATAGGAGTATTGCTATATGTTCCTGGATTTAACCACGATTTGAAGCCTTTTCAAATAGGTTATTTTTTCCTCTTTAGTCCTGAAACTGCTGGCATAGAGCCAGGGGGAAGAATATATACCATCCCAGACACAGAGCCCAGTGTAGGGGTGGGTGGTCAGAGCTGGGTCCAGCACAGAGGAGGCAGCTCTCTTCCTCTCCCACAGCCTGCTTGGGCTGTGTGGGCATAGGGCTCTCTAGCAATCTGACAGCCTGTTTCCATATTATCACTGTTTTCTCCTCTCCAGCTTTATTAAGCATGTTAAGTAAGATGTTTTGCCATGTTCTTACAGAGTCTGTTGCATTGATTATTCACAATGCCAGCCCCCCTCCTCCCATCCTGCTTGGTAGCCCCCCCACCCCTGCCTTGATTTATTACCCACTATATTGTTCCCAGCACAGACCTTTTCATCATTGTCACATATATGAGCCTGGTGATGAGATATACTCGGTAGTGGCTGGAGGGGCAGGAGGGAGCCTTAGGAGTCAAACTAGGAGGAAGTTTGCAACTGATTATATCTTTTTCTAAAACCCATCTCTGCTTATATTTTGGAGGATCCCAAACATAATTCTCTTTGTCTCTTTATAATATATAATTCAATGGCTTATTTGAAGAACAAAGTTTAGACTTTATAGGCAAGTTTTACCAGAAGTCCTGAAATAAGTAACAAAGATAAAGGCAACCAATTACTGAACATTTAGTAAATGTTAAGTGATGTTAAGTGCTTTATGTGGATGATCTCATATGATTCTATTTCAAAACAACAAACAAACAAAAAAACAAACAAACAAAAAACCTGCCTTGTTATATGGATCCTGTTTTAATCCCACCATTCTTTTTCCTGTGAAGAGATTAAAACATAAAAGGATCTAATCACATCATTACAAAGGCAGTAGGTCCAAGGTTGGGGCCCCAGCTCTCTCTGACATCAGAAAGGCACTCCTAATGATTACATGAATACTCTCTCTAGATTCAGAGACAATACGGAATTTTTTCTAATGGTCTGAGTGGGTTTTCTGTTTATGATTTTTAAAAATTTAGCTGAGGCAAAGAAAATAAAGTATCTCTTATGGAGGGCCAATGTGTTAAAAAAATAATAAAAAATTAAAAAAAGGAAGGTAAAAATAGGGGAAGAATCTCCAGAAAGAGATGAGAAACCATTGGAGGCTTTTGAGCAAGGAAGGACTTTATATGAATTGTTATTTTCTGTTTTTTAATCTGCTATGCTCATATTATGTGGTAGAGAGCAAGAGAAGAAGTAAAAAGAGCATTTAGGAGCTTAATTCCAATATTTCTCCTCCTATTCTCTCCTCACACCCTATGAGAGGCTTGAAACATTAAACATAAAACATAAAACAGAGAAAGAATTACACCTCTCGATGTCTACCACAAACACATCACTATACTTCATCATGCATCTATCCATTCATTCCATTTCTTTAATAAGACTCAAATCAAGGTGCAGGCATGGGCCTTCTTTGTGCTGATAATCCAGTACACATCCAATCAACCAGAGTTCAACTCTGGTCTGCCATTTTTTTTTCTTGTTCTTCTTTAGATACAAAAAAATAAAAATAAAAAATAAAATAAAAAAAAAATACCACCACACAATTCTTAAACGAACTTTCACTGAGTTTTGACAAAAGCATACATCCATGCAACATACACCCTTATCAAAATATAAAACATTGCAATCTCAGAAAGTTCTCTTATATCCCTTGTGAAAGTTTGTCCCTATCTTTCAGAGGAACTTGTTATCCTGATTTTATTCCATCATTGATTACTAATACTGTTCTAGAATTTCACACACATAAAGACATACAGTGTATATTCTTTTCTGAAAGTTTTCTATTACTCAGTATATTTTTGAGATTAATGTGTTTCCATGTATTAGTAATATGTTCGTCTTTGTTGTTAAGTACTATTTCATTAAATGAACATGTCACCTTTTCCTTACCCATTTTTCTGTTGGTGGACATTTGATATTTCCAATTTTTTATTATTGTGAATAAAGTTGTTATGAACATTTTCATACAAGAATTTTTGTGAACATTTGTTTTCACTTATTTCGAGTAAACACATAAGGGTAAATTACTAAGCGAGAGAGTAGAAAGATGTATATTTAGTTTCATGATCAACTACTGGAATATTCTCAACAATGTTTATAAATTCTAGTTGCTCTGCATCTTCACCAATACTTGGTATTTTAGTCATTTAAAATTTTTAGCTGTTCTGAGGAGTGTGTTAATGTATCTTGTGGTTAAATTCTGACGACTAATAATGTTAAGCACCTTTTCATTGGCCTAACAGATATTTCTACATCTTCTTTTATGAAGAGTTTGTTTTTTTTTCTTTTTTTTTTTTATTGGGTTTGGATTTTTATTATTGTAATATTTTGTATTTTTAATATTGTAATATATTATAATTATTGTATGAGTATTCCTGAGTGTTAAATTTTATGGTAAAAATCCTCAGAATGCTAAAATAAAATAGGAACAAAAATCTATGCATGTAAGCTGCTGTTGAAACCATTGGCAACTGTTCTACTACTTCATATTGACAAAAGATTTTATTTTAATGTATTAAGTTTTGTCTTTGTTACCTTAACTATACATTAATGTTCCCCCCAGAGTAAGCAGAAATAGAGCATAATAACTACTCAAGGAAAAATAAGTCAATAAAAGTAAATGTCAAGAAAATGGGAAAAAGAAACATAAAAAGTTGAAAGTATTACAAAGAAAATAAACCCAAATGTATCAGTTATTACAATAAATATAAATGGACAAAGCACTCAGGTTAAAGTCAAAGATTGCCTGGTTATATGAAAAATCAAGTATGCACTCTTTACAAGAGACTTATTTAGGATAGAAACCCTGAGGAAAGGAGACAAAAATTTAAAAAATATTTATTAGGAAAATACTAACCAAAAGGCAGCTAATTTGGCAATACCAATATCATGTAAAATATAATGTTATGGATAAAGTGTGCTACTACATAAAGATTTCAATTTGCCCAGATGCCTGGGTGGCTCAGTAGGCTAAGCATCTGACTTTAGCTCAGGTCATGATCTCACAGTCCGTGAGTTCAATCCCCATGTTGGGCTCTGTGCTGACAGTTTAGAGCCTGGAGCCTCATTTAGATTCTGTGTCTCCCTCTTTCTCTGCCCCTCCCCCACTCACACTCTGTCTCTCTCTCTCTCTCTCAAAAATAAATAAACATTAAAAAAAGATTTCAATTTTCCAGAGTGATATAAAAGTTCTAAATGTGTATGTACCTAATTCTATAGCTTTAAAATGTATGAAATAAAAAGCTAAAAAACTGTGAAGAGATATGAATAGATTGAAATCAAATTTTAAGAGTTAATACATCAGGAATCAGAACAAGCAGAAATAAAAAGCAATAATATAATATATATATATATATATATGAGCAACACTGTTCCAAACTTGACTGAATGGCCATGCAAACAACATTGAATTTAACAAGTGGAGAACACAGATTACTTTCTAGAAAAGGACATAACACTATATAAAGATATTAAAATAAACTTTTAGATAATGGATATTTCTAAGTAGAAAGCATAGTGTGTATTTAAGTTACTTAGGGAAAAAATAATAAAAAATCTACATACCAAAACTTGTGAAACAAATAACTAGGTAATTATGGAGGGGGGGAGTTTTAAATGTTTAATTTAAGAAAGGAGAATAGGCTAACCCTCAATAATACACTATACATAATAATAAAAAAAAAACTACACGGGGCGCCTGGGTGGCGCAGTCGGTTAAGCGTCCGACTTCAGCCAGGTCACGATCTCGCGGTCTGGGAGTTCGAGCCCCGCGTCAGGCTCTGGGCTGATGGCTCAGAGCCTGGAGCCTGTTTCCGATTCTGTGTCTCCCTCTCTCTCTGCCCCTCCCCCGTTCATGCTCTGTCTCTCTCTGTCCCAAAAATAAATAAACGTTGAAAAAAAAAATTAAAAAAAAAAAAAACAACTACAAAATAGACCCAAATAAAATAAAAAAAAAAAGAAATGTTTTCAAAATGAGAACAGAAATTAATAACATAACATAAACACAAATGAGAGAATTCATAAATAAAGCTAGAAGTGAATTCATTAAAAAGACTTATGAAATTGACAAATCTCTGATAATAGCAAAATAAGTGTGAAGTTTAACAGAAGAGCCATAAGAATTACAGCAGAGATTAAAAAGTGAATAAGAATGTTGGGCACTTGAAACTAATGTAACACTGTGTGTCAACTACATTCAAATTAAACAACCAAACAACAAATAAATACATTCTTTGGGTGTAGACCACCCCCTCCCTGCCAAAAAGAAAAGTGAAGAGAAGAATATTATGAGCAACTTTATTCCAATCCATTTGAAAACTTACATGAATTTGAAGAAAAGTCAAAAAATACAAATAACCAAATCTGACCCTATTATAAATAGAGAAATATTATGCTCATGTCATGTTGGGCCCTGAATTGAGTGTGGAGCCTGCTTAAGACTCTGTCTGTCTGTTTCTCTCTCCCCACCCTCTGCTGCCCTTCTTCCCCACTCATGCTCTCTCTTTCTCTCTAAACAAACAAACAAAGAATCCTTGTAAAAAGGAAATATATCTAGATAATTACATTACTCAGCAAAATTTAACATTTTTAAATTTTTTGTATTAGATTTCCCCAGGAATTAATGTTGAGACAAGGATTTGAATGAAACAGTGTCTTTAGGAGACGATCTCAAGAATCACTGAAAGGGGTGAGAAAGGAAGGCAGAAAGGAGAAGGAATACAATAAAAGATAAATTGGTGAATTGTTTGCCCATGGGCAACTGCATCTTGATCTCGGGAGAAACCTCTGAATAATTATGTAGTCAATGCCTTCAAATTTTCCCATCCAGAAGAAAGGAAACTGGGGTACATATAAACTAACATCTGTCTGTTATTGGTTGAGAGTTTCTCCCAAGGGCATTTACTCTTCCGCACTGCTGCCCTGTCTTAGAAATATACCTCCTTGCCTCCAATAGGCAGAGGAGGTCCCTAGGCAGAGTTACTAGTGCTTGCAGTAAAAAAACTGATCTATGGAGAGGGGTGGGAGGATGGGTGAATAGGTAGGTGAAAGGGATTAAGAAGTACAAACTTCCAGTTATAAAATAAATAAGCCATGTGGGTGAAAAGTAAAGCATAGGGAATATAGTCAGTAATGTTGTAATAATTTTGCATGGTGATGGATGATGACTATACATAACATGGTGAGCACTGTGTAATGTAGAGAATTGCCCAGTCATCATGATGTACACCTGAAACTAATATAACATTGTATATCAACTATCCTTCAATTAAAAAATAAAATAAAAATTAAGAAATGCTATCAGTGTATCTGGGACTAGTGAGTGCTGAGGATGGGGCACTGCCACCATCTGCTATAACTAACCAATACTTAGGAAGCAGATTATTCCAATTGCGCCAATATATATAGTACTAAATATAAGAGAAATTTCAAGCAAATACATTCTTACTAGAGGCGAAGAAACCCTAAATTAAATATTAGTAAATCAAATTTAGCGATTTATCAAGTTGGATTTATCAAAAAAATGCATGTTTGATTTAATAGTAAATAGTCTGTCTACTAAGGTAATTTATTACATAAACAGATTAAAAAGAAAATAGCCCTAAGAACACCTTGATAGATAAAAATATTTGGTAAGCTGTAATGTCAATATATGATAAAAAGTCATTAAAGAAGAAATAATAAGTAGTTCCTTAAATAAGTTCCTTATTTGTATGGTTCCTAAATAAGGAACTTCCTAATTGAATCATCAATTCTGACGCGTGGGTTTTTCCTCACATCAAGAAATTCTCAGAAGCTGGTTGTCCCACAGTTCAGCTCAGTTGTGATACTATCTACCTGTGATAGTGCCAGAGACCCTACAGCTCAAGGTGTCAGTCTTACAAGACTGCCCCCCATCCCTTCAGATGCCAGTCACAAGTCCAGGTTGTCACCTGTACTTCTGACTGACCAGCTGTAGACTGGAGGTTCCCATTACGCGTTCCTTGTGTTCAATTAATTTGCTAAAGTAGCTTACAGAACTCAGAAAAAAATTTTACTTACCAGATTACTAGTTTATTATAAAAGAATAGAATTGAGGAGTAGCTAGATGGAAAAGCTGCATAGGGCAAGATATGGGGAAAGGGCACAGAGCTTCCATTTCTTCTCTAAACCTGCCACTCTCCCCAAATCTCCACATGTTCACCAACCTGGAGGCTCACTAAAACCCCTCTTTTTTTTTTTTTATGGAGCCTTCATTAATAGGCATGATTGATTAATTCATTGACCATTGGTGATTGAACTTGACTTCTTGTGCTTCTCTCAGGGAGGTCAGGGAGATGGAATGGAAAATTTCAACCCTTTAATCCTGGCCACCAGCCTCTGTGCTTAGATGTCATCCAAAAGTCACTTAATCAACATAACCTTTAAAAGACACCTTTATTGTTCTTATCATAGGAAATTCCAAGAATTTTAGGAGCTTTGTGCCAGAAATGGGATAAAAATCAAATGTACATTTATTACTATAAATCATACTATCACAAACTTCCTTAACCTGATAAAGAGAAGCAACAAGGGTGACAAAAACCAGGGACAATACTCTTCCATATGAATAAATATTTTAAAGTATTTTCTTTAAAATCAGAAACAAAGCGATGAAGCCCATTATCATCATTTGCAGACATCATGCTAGATATCCTAGGCCAGCAAAGATGAGAAAAGAGATATTAAAGACAAAAGAATCAGAAAGATATAAACAAAACAAATTATTTTCAGATGTTATGATTGTTTATGTAGAAAACCAAAAAGCATTTACAGAAAAATTATTAGTAATAATAAGAAAGTTCAGCAATGTGGCTGTAAGCTGTAAGATCAATATACACAATCAATGGCATTTCTATATACCAGCATAATTCAGAAAATATAATTGAAGAAAGTATTTTCCTTTATAATAGCATCCAAAAATAAGGTGTCTGAGAATAAATATAACCAAAGATATGCCAGATTTCAAGAGCAAATTATACAAGAAAGCCAAGATGAAAAGAGAGCTATATAATAATTATCAATAGTCACTATAAAAATGTGACCATTCTCATTATATTGACCTGTTCACCAATGTAATTATAATCAAAACTCTAATAGAATTTAAATGGAATTGACAAGCTGATTCTAAAATTTATGGAAAAGCACATGACAAAAAATAGCAAGACTTTCCTAAAGAACAAGTTGAGACAACATTTTCTAGGTATCAAGACATAGTACATGACTGAACTAACTATGGCAGTGTAGCATTGGATTAAAGAATAGATTATTTAATAAACAGGGCTGTGTTGTAGACTGAATGTTTGTGTCTCCCCTCCCAAATTAATATGTTGAAGCCCTAACCCGCAATGTGATGATATTTGGGTGTGGGGCATTTGGAAGATAATTAGGTTTAGATGAGGTCATGAGATCGGAGCCCCCATGATGGTATTAGTGTCCTAATAAGACGAAAAAGAGATGACAGAGCTCTCTCCCTCTCTGTTCACCATGTGGAGATACAGTGAGAAAGTGACTATCTGCAAAAAGGAAAAGGGATCTCTCACCAGGACCCAAATCTGCTGGCACCATGATCTTGGAATTCCTAGCCTCCTGGACTGTGTGAAATAAATGCCTGTTGTTTAAGCACCCAGTCTATGGTATATTATTATAGAAACTGGCTGGAAGAATTGTTCACATTAAATGTATGTGTGTGTGTGTGTGTGTATATATATATATATATGCATGCATATATGTATACGTATATATATACGTATATATATATAACACATATATGTAATGATAAATATATGTGTTATAAATAACATATATGGTTATATACTTTATATAATATTATCTAACATAATGTCTTTATAATACATTATAAAAAATCAAATTCTAGGTGGAATAAACCCTTAAACATAAAAGGTGACATTTAAATTATTCAGAAGAAGATAAAAAACAGTATGTCTATGAGATAAAGTATGGAAATTATAGTAAAGAAAAAACCAAAGACTATCAATATAAAGACAGTTATTGATGAATTTGACTAAATTAAATGAAAAAGTGTTCATTCATTGGAAGACATTGTATTAGTCGGCTTGGGGTGTCATACAAGATACCACAAACTGGGCACTTGAACAACACACATTATTTATTTTCTCATAGTTCTGGAGGCTACAGGTACCAGCCAGTTTCTCATGAGACTTCTCTCCTTCACTTGAAGACAGCACCTTCTTGTTACATCCTTATGTAGTCTTTTCTCTGTGTGTGCAGGGAGAGAGCTAGTTCTCATGTCTCTTCCACTTATATGGACGCCAGTCCTATTGGATTAAGGTATTGGCCTTGTCACCTCATTTAACCTTAATTACCTCCTTAATGGTCCTATCTGCAAATACAGTCACACTGGGGATTAGGGATTCAATGTATGAATTTTGGTTAGACATAATTTAGTCCATAACAGACACCACAAAGACATTAGTTTTAAAAAAAATAAACAGAAGGTACAAAGTAGAAAAAGATTTGTAACACATATAATAGATGAAGGAACTGAATTTTGAACATATAAATAACATAAATCAGTGAGAAGAGACAACATAAAAGAAATCAGGTAAGAGACTTAAAAGGGCATCCACAAAATAGGAAATACAGATGGACAATTAATTTTTTAACATATACTCAACCCCCTTAGAACCCAGAGAAAGGCAAATGAAACCGAAAGGAGATATCATTTTATACCCACATGATTTACAAAGATGAAAATGCTTGATA
Organism: Lynx rufus; assembly: GCF_022079265.1. Classification (NCBI taxonomy): domain Eukaryota; kingdom Metazoa; phylum Chordata; class Mammalia; order Carnivora; family Felidae; genus Lynx; species Lynx rufus. The sequence continues at coordinate 4,345,739 of NW_025814837.1, read as the reverse complement.
GCCCTAAGTAATGGCAACGATGAGGGGCAGCAGTAAAAGCACTTCTGTAAACAATTGGGCATCATGCTTCACACATCTTTTGCCCCAGCAACTGTAGTCCTAGATAGATGCCTACAGAAAATGTCACACGAGGATCAGAAGAATCCATGCCCCAATATTTGTAACAACATAAAAAAGAAAATGACTTAAATATTCATCAATATAAAGGAAGTTATAGCATAATTTTATAAATGGATGATATATCGCAGTGAAAAAATGAGTTGCATCTGTGTACAGTAACTTGGATGAACTGAAAAACTGTCACGTTGGAAATACAAAAGAAGTCACATGAAATAATAATAGTATAATACTTATTTTTGAAACGTTTAAACAATAAATTAAATATTGATTTAATACTCTGTGTGTGTATGTGTGTCGTGTGTGTTTTTGTATTTTAAAATAAGGAAGTGCATTAAGAATGACAGTGTATATCTAAAGGATACAATAATTTGCTTGAAAGAGCTCTCCCTGGCTAAATATGGGAGGGTATATTAGTTTTCTATATCTGGGTAAAAAATTGCCACAGACTTAAAAACACCCATTTGTTAGTTTTGGAAGGCAGAAGTCAGGGATTGATTGGGTTCTCAGCTCAGGGTCCCACATTCACGTGTTGGCCAGTCTGCATTCATATCTGTAACTCTATGTAAGAATCCACTTCCAAGATCATTCAGGTTTTTGGCCAAATCCAGCTCCTTGAACTGTACTTCAAGGTCTCATCTCATTGCCAACTATTGGTGGGAGGTTGCTTTCAGCTCAAAGAGCTGAAATTTAGTCTTCTCCATGTTGAATGCCAACAGGGAGAATTTTCCACATCAAATTCCTCTCATGCTTTGAATGTTTCTCACTGGGAAGAGCTCTGTTCCTTTTAAGGTTAAGTCTACTGAGGATAATCGTCCTTTCTTAGTGAATTCTTCCATATAATATAACCTAATCATGACAATGATATTCTATCATAGTGTCTCCACATTCAACAGAAGAAGATTTAGGATAATTTTGGGGCCGTCTTAGAATTATGTCTACTATGTTGGGCATCAAAATAAAAAATATCATAAAAATAATCCATGGTTATATGACTAAATAAATACAGAATGGAGAAGAAAAGTCTACTCTTTAAAGTAGAATGCCAACAAATACATGTAGGAGAAAACATGGAGTTAGAAAATCACCATTTTTCAACCATCATGACAATAAGTGATTGAGGAAGAGTCATCAATGAATGATAATATAAGCAAGAAAATTTTTATTGATCAATAGTTTAGTCTTAAAGAGTCTCCTATCAAGTTGCTTATCAGCAACAAAGAAAAAATAGTAATTTTACACATGAGAAACTTGTTACACATCACTTTAACCAAGGGTAACACCAGTTGTGTGACAAATCTACATGTGCTTACTGATATAATGCGCTGGGAAAGACACTGTGAAAACACACTTCTTTCGTACTCCTTTTAACAATAAATAACCTGAGTCTTACCCTGAGCAATCTTCAGAGACAGTCAAACTGAGGGTATTTCCATAAAATAATTGGTCCAGCTCTTTAAAAATTTTGAGCATATGAAAGACAAAGTAAGAGTGAGAACTGAGTACATATTAAAAAACAATGAGGCAATGACAATTAAACGCAATGTGATTCCGTATTAGGTCCTGGGTTAAAGCAGTAGTTCATTCTATCTTTTCCCCAAGCCCACTCCTTTTCTGTGGCTTTTATTGGTTTTGTGACATTATTATACATTTCATCCTTTCTAAAAGATTCTTAACTCTTTCTCATTTCAAAGCCATTTCTCTTCTACTCCAGAATCTTCTTACTTGCTGTTCCCTTGCCTGGAACACTTTTCCTTCATATCATTATGGTCCTCACTCTTCATGATGGACATTCATGTATTTGTTCAAATATCTTCTCCAAGAGAATTTCCCTGGCCACACTAACTACAGTTCCTTTCACCCCTCCTGTCACTCCTACTGTCTATTCCCTCATTCCTCTAAATTATTCATAGCAGTAATCACTACCTGAAATTAAAAGATATCTTGGACTATTTACTTATTTTCCTTACAACTTCCATGACTACAGTTTTCACCATAAGATATGCTCCTACCATCCTACCCTTAAACTTTCATAATGCAATGGAACATCTTTGATAGTATTTGTCACTCTTAAAATGTTTACATGCATTTATAATTATTGGATAACTGTTTCATCAAGAACATGTAAGCTCTTGGGAAAGACTGTTATTTTTTTCTCATACAGACTAACATGTTACAAAATACATGGTAGATTCTCAGTAAATATTCTTTGAATGCATTCAATGATGAATACATGGACATCATTCAAGTTCTTGCTTTTGTCCTCCTTTATAGAGCTCAGGTCCAAAGACAACATCAAAGACTGGGCAATCTTTATTCTTCCTTTTTCTGTCCCCCTTTTAACAATGGTAGAACAACTCTGAAATAGAATGATTAATAAGTATATAAACTCTAGTGTCTGGGATTTAGATGATTTGCTAATTGAAAATCAGGACAAACATACCAAGAAGTAACATGATAAAAAGGAAAGCATAAAGAAGGTAATACATTTTGTAGCAAAAAACAAACCCCTCCCCAAAACCATGGTTCCTGGTAAATGCTACTAGGTTATTGCTAGATGTACCATGTTCAAAGTTTTTGAGGCTATCCCATCTTCTAAGTCTTTAGAAAGTTGTGATGGTTTTCCTCTGGCTTCAGGGCAGGAACTTGGTGGCATATATGCTATGTGGCAGGGTATGAGGTAGAGAATTGGGAATATGTAGCTGAGGAGGTGTAGGTCAAAAGAAAAGGCACATTGCTTGAGACTTAGAGCTGCCCTAGGCAGGGTTCACATGTTGGTCACCATCAACATTTGAAGAGGAGGCAAGTACCTCAGTATCTTATCTGAAAGGTGGATCTACAGAAGACAGAGTTCTAGAGGCCAGGGTTATAGCCACAGGCTTCTGACAAAGAAACTAGAAAAACTAAACGGTGTATGTGAACAGCTTTAGTAGGGAGCAAAAATATCTAGCTGGAATCTGGACGAAGGCAAAAATCTTAATTATTTGATTCATGGTATCCAGGGATATATACCTGGATATACCATCAATTGATATACCATCAATTCTTCATTGATATTTGAGTATTAGTCTTTCTCTATTAATAAATAGAATGGAGCAAAGAAAGCAATTAAAAAAAAAAACTAATCGGGATGGGGCCCTTATCACATCCAGGTGTTTTTATTAATTATCTCTCATAATCTTCAGAGCAATTCTTTAGGATGAGTAAGCATATAGTAAAGAAGTGGGATATTGATATAACCTGGGAAACACTTTACCAACAAAAAATCTTTCCAGATGTTCTGATCATCACCCCTCTCCTTCTCTTGAGAATCACTGGGATGCATTAATTCAGGAAGATATGACATAACCTCAGATGCTCATTTTACAAAAGAGAATGAGGTTCATAATAAAAAAAAATATTGCCCCAAAGTTATATAACTAGTGTGATAGGAAGAATAATGGCCTCTCCCCAAAATGCCTACTTCCTAATTCCTGGAACCTGGGAATATGCTATGATACACGGAAAAAGAGAATTAAGGTAGCAAATGGACTTAAGGTTGTGAATCAGCTGACTTTACAACAGAAAGAGTGTTGTGGATTACCCACGTGGGAACCTTAGGTTCCCACGTAATCACATGTAATCATAAGTGTCCTTAAGCGGAATTGAGGGAGGCAGAAAAGTCATGGTCAGAATGATTCAATGTGACAAAGACTTGATTGGTCATTGCTGCCTTTGAAGATGGAAGTCAGCTGTAAGTCAAATGTTGGCAGCCTATAGCAGTTGGAAAAGGCCAAGAAAACAGATTCTCCCCTGTAGCCTCCATGAAGAATCACAGCACTACTGACACCTTGACTGGAGCCCTGTGAGACCTCTTTGGAACTTCTGACCTCTGAAACTAAAAGATAATAATTATCTGTTGTTTTAAGCCACAAAGTTTGTGGCGATTTGCTACAGCAACAGTAGGAAATTAATATACCCAGCAAATTGCAGAATCTTAGTCCAGGTCTTTGACTCCAAAGCCAATGCCTTTATCACTTTACATGCTCCCTCACCATCATCCTGTAAAACTACAGAGTAGATGTAATTTAGGTCAACTACAAAAGTTCGGTTGTAAAACTTGTGAAGGGTCAAACCTGTAAGGATGGACACCGGCTTATTTATGAGTTGAGTTAGGCTACTATTTCTTAATTATACCATACTTCAAGATGAGTTGTAAGTGAGTAGTTCTTAACTTGGGGCTTAATATTGGAATAATATAGGGGCTGTTAAAAGTTCCAGGTTCCCAGGCCACATATCCTTTTAAATCCTCGTATCCCAGAATCAAGAGTATCAGCAATTAGCTAAACTGTGAAGTAGCAGAATTCGTCTTCAGTAACTCTTGGTTCCCCTTCCTGGTCCCACATATACACCTCTATCTTTTAGTCACCCACTCACTTTAATGTTTCCTTCTTCTGTAAAAACATTTGTTATTGTGACTCAAAATCCAGAAATAATAGAAGAATATTGATAAACATGACTACATATACAGAATACCAAAAAGTTAAGAGAAAACCTGTGATTTTGTTTGAATAAATATGTCTTTTAAAAATATATTTTATATTTCCATCTGTTTAAAAGTAACATAGCCAGACAAAATCAACAGATCCACCCCAACCTATTAGCTTTTCACCTGGTATTTTAACAGCCATTGTTGACTATTACCTAGATACATTATTTCATCTGGGACTATAAAATTTATTTTTTATTTATTAACTTGAATACCTTTACCAAGAAAAATATTCCCTAATCAACTATTTGGTTGCTATGATGTAGCATTTCGCAAGAGTCAGTTATATCCTCAGTTATTGTAACAAATAGCTTCAAAATCTCAGGGATATTCAATAATAATCATATATTTCTCACATGTTTGGGAATTTTATAATTAATGGGTATGACTGACAACAACTGAACCCCTGGTCAACTTTAACATCAAACAAAAAAAAAAAAGAAAAAAAAAAAGAAGGAAAAGCAAAGTTTAACTTAATGTAATTAATTTAACTTAAGTTAATTTAATTTAACTTAAGTGCCTTCTCATAGAAATACAGACAACTTTTGTGAAGAATTATTGTCAAAGTATCCTACCTGAATTTGATAAAGGTTTTACCTCAACTATCAGTTTATAGAAATACGGGGGAAATAGGAACGTGCTAACATGGTAAGGATGCAATTCTCAAAATCCAGAATATGGTAACTCTGTTGGACAAATAAATATCCTAGTTTCTTCAACAGATGATAGCTTCTAGGGAGGTGAAAAAGGGAGAAAAAAGTTGAGGTCAAAAACAGAGTCAAGGAATTTGAGAAACCTATTTTGGATGCTGATTCAAATAAATCAAATGCAAAGAAACACAAATAGAGAAAATTTAGCATTTGCTGGTATTTGATGTCATTAAAGAATGAAGATTTAAGGTGTAATGATGATTTTGTAGTTGCTTTTAAAAATGATTTCTATATATGCATGTGATTATAAATATATATTGAACTATTTGTGGGAGAACTTGTGTTAAAATGATACTGGGACGGGAAAATGGCGGTGGGTATCAGTAAAACAAAATTAGCCATGAGTTGATAATTGTTGAAGTTGGGTGATAGGTCTGTGGTTATTCATTATAATATTATCTCTGCTTTCATACATATTTGAATTTTTTTGTGATAAAAAGTCTTATGAATGAATAAATCAAAATGGTATATGCATATACTGGAAGAGTGTTTGACAATTAAAAGGAATGAAGTACTGCCAGATGCTATAACATAGATGAAACTTAAAAATTCTATGCTAAGTGAAAGAAGTCCGACACGGAAGACTACATAGAATACGATACTGTTTGTTTAAAATGTCCGGAACAGGCAAACCTTTGAGAAAGAAAGTAGATCAGTGGTTGCATAAGGCTGGGGATAAAAGGATTGTGGATTGTGGGTAAATGGTTAAAGGACATTAGATTTATTTTTCAGTGTGATGAAAAAGTTCTAAAATTGAATGTAATGATGGTTGCACGAGTCTAAATATACTAGAAGCCACTGACTTGTATACTTTAGATGGACAAATTGTAGGGTGTAATTGTATCTCAATAAAACTTTTAAAAGCATATTTAAACTTTTTTTTTTTTTAACAATAGTCTTGTTTTTAGCCATGGTCAAATTAGTGTTCTGCTGTCATTGTGTTCTGCTTTCTAGAGGGATTTCTATTTTAAGCCTAATCTCTCAGTTGTAAAGGGAAATTGTTATGTGACAACAAGAATTTAGGCATTGGATATTCTGATAATCTGTGGACCCTTTGAAGATGAAATTATATTGTGTAAGTTCAGTCAGAATCAGACTTTGGGACCAATTCAGACCCTAGGCAGGGAATCTCTAAGCAAGACCAGTGTTCAGTTTGGTAACTCAACATTAAGTCTCTGACAAAGCTCTCCCATCCCTTATGCCTGCCTTGCCCTATAGCTTCAACCTCAGTACTGTTTTATTGGCTTTGATCCCCTCTTTGTCTCTGTTTACACTCTAACCAACTGTGTGTGTCTCTTGCCTGTCACCTTGTTTATTGTTACTATAACCAATATGCTTGTCTGAATCTGCAAAGGCTGATAGGCTATTTCTTGGCCTCCCGACCTACCCTAAGGTGGCTCTGTCTAGGCGTATTCTACCTGTTACCACACAACTCCTGATTATCAGTGATAATTATTACCTTAGGGTAGACACTGGTTGAGGTGGCAACATTTATCACTTGTCACACTATGTTATGCAGTGGATTAATATATATAATATAATATTATATTTATTTTATATTGCTGCATATTATCTTACCTCCATAATTCCCAGATACCTCAGGCCATTTTCTACTATTTTGTATTTCAGAAAATGGGATGCTTTGGCAGATCTGAAGGAAACAAAGTTTTATTTTTCTGGCATAGACATCAGTTAGAAAGGCCACTTGAAGGTCAAATGCCGTGTTTTTGAGGAAAAACCGAAACTAGTTAACATATTCAGTGAGAAAGTGCAATAACATGCCAGCCAGTGTTGCCTACTATAGAACTGATGATGAGTCCATTGACTTGGAAAAGAAAATACGAATTAGAGAGAAAACAAGAGGGTTAAACAAAGTGAATGTTTTTATTAATCAGATGATCTTTCTTGAGGTCCAGAGGTAAATGTACATGACGTGTTCCAGGATCTGAGAGTAGAGGGCACCCAGGATCTGCTTTCTACAGGAGTTCTGGGAGGCTGGAACTATACTCTAGTCTCCGTGCCACCATGATACTAAGCTGGGGGGGGCGGTTATCTGGGACAGAGAGGGCTCATGATGGCACCTAAGGTTCCCTGGATCCAAGTATTCCTAAGGTTTCCAAAAAAAAAAAAAAAAAAGGCTAAGGAAAGGAGTGCATCTTCCTCATTCTCTGAACATCATTCAGGGGGGGACACATGACAGAGGAAACCCACTGTAGAAAGTGCCATGGAAGTAGGTCTCATAACCAGATAAGAAGTGGAAGCCTCGAGGAATACCTACTGGAAGGTGGATGATCCCTAAGAGCCAGAGTGGTGATAGTTCATCCCAGTGGACCCCAACATAGATAAATGCTGAACAGTTTGGGGCAGATATGTGCTCCTGATGGTTAGGTGAAACCCCAGGGACTAAGCAAAAGAGAAGAAATCCCTAAACTGACTAAATTTAAACCAGGGAAGATTCTTTGAGCCATGCAATGAATATGATTATGTCTTTTGTGATCAAGTGGGCTAGGAGGCTCAAAGCAGAGATTAAGTTGTGTTGCAAAAATATAAAGTTTTAGTTGCTGCACACCTGGGAGAGTGAGCGAGAAACTGCCCGTCATACTTCAGCTTACAGACTATACACTCCGAAAGTTTTCAAATTTCCATTTAAAAAATACATGCATGATTATTTGGTTCTACGGCAACGTAGGAGTGGTGCTGCAGACACGACACTGTTTTCTCTTAGCGGTTTATTTTTTTCTTCTGTTTCTATTTGTTGTTGTTATTTGCTAACCACATAGCTTCTTGGGAAGCATATTAAAGGTTTTCAAGTTTAGATAAAATAAATCATTTTCTCCCTATAAACTACAATGTGTCTCACATTCTTTGGTTTCAGAAAGGGCTAAGTTTGCCCATATGCACTGCAAAAACATTCCGGGCAGCTTAGTTAGCATTAGCATTGTTTTCAAATGCCATTTTATAAGAAACTAAACTGCACTAACTAAATTTTTCTAACTGTAAAGTTAATTTTATAAACACTGAAGTAGAAGCCCAATGTAATTGGCACCATATTTCTGAATTAGCACAGTGATTTGTTTGATGATTCTTACAGGCTGGTGCCCCTGGCAAATGCCCACGGACATGTTTCATGATCCATCCCTGCCACAAGTGGAAAATCTTGGCCAACTTCGATTTCTACTTCACACAGCTGGATTCAATAACCTCCTCACTCCTAGTGGATGAGAAACACTTTTCATCTCCTTCTATGGGAGACAGTAGGCCTATCAATCACAGTTGCCATCAGATTCTTGACATCAGCTCAGTAGCTTGGCTCTCTGCCTTAGGTCCACAGGATATGTTCCACTGCATCATTCAGGTTTTCTCCCTCCACGATGATGGCCATGGGCATCTTTTTTTTTTTTTCCACCTCTTCCCTCCTGATCCACTTCCATCATAACAACTAACGTATTTCCACCTACCAGTGGCCATTGAAATTTAAACTCCATGAAAATATAATTAGTGGAAAAGGAAAGTATGGTTTACTGAGTTTCCTATCAGCTTTATGCTTTTTTCTCATTACTATTGCCTATATTGAAAGTACTGAACTAGATACCAAAGGTCCTGAAATTAATTCCCATCTAGTTCCTTTCTAGTTTTATAACGTTGGAAAACTAAAAACCTTGTCTGCACAATAGAATCATCTGGGAATCTTTTAGACATTCCAATGTCTAGGCGACACCCTTGACCAAGTAAATCATAAGTTCTGGGTGTGGAACATAGGCATTAGTTGATTTTGACCTGTCCCAGGTAATTCTAATGTACAGATTTGGGAACAACTGTGCTCATTTTAACCCTTAGAATAACAGCCAACCTAATTTTTATAACCTCAACTTAGATTCTCACCTTGTAGGATTTCATTGATATTATAGATATCAAAGCCCTTTGTAAATTGTAAATTAAGTAGTCATTAATATTTTCATAAGAGGAGAAGTAAAATAAAGAAAGTTCCTATTTTCTTCATTTGATAGGATTGCATGAATAGGTAAAAACAAAGGTTGCCAAATCTTACTCTGACTCTGCCTCCTTTTTCCCCTACTTTGGCCCTCCTTGATTTTAACCGAAATTGGGAAATAAGATACAGAATCTCAGAAACCAGTCTCAGGAAGCCTCATCTACTTTGAATTAAAAAAATAATAATAATATTTATTTATTTTTGTGAGAGAGAGAGAGAGAGAGAGAGACGGAGTGCGAGTAGGGGAGGGGCAGAGAGAGAAGGAGACACAGAATCCGAAGCAGGCTCCAGGCTCTGAGCTGTCAGCACAGAGTCCAATGCAGGGCTTGAACCCACAAGCTGTGAGATCATGACCTGAGCCGAAGTTGGATGCCCAACCGACTGAGCCACCCAGGTGCCCCAGGAAGCCTCATCTACTTTAAATAAGGAGTATGTATACTGGATGAACTTGGTATTTTGGAAATCCTATTTGTTCCCTACACCATCTGTTCTACCCCAGCACCCTTTACAGGATACCTGAAACCACAGAGGGACTTATTTTTAAATTATTTCTTATTTTATATATAAAAAAGGTGGGGTTTTTTTGCACAGTTTTTAAAGTTTGTTAGTAGCTAATACTCTAATATAAGCTAATCTGTATATTCCCTCTGATACTAAAATAGAATACTTTGTGACAGAAAAGGCACTCACTTAATATTAGCAGAATGAGAAAAAAGACTGAGGAATGAGGAGTAAGAGAGCAGGGCTGGAGCTGTCAGGGTGAGAGCAGGAGTACAGGGTAGTATCAGCTGTATTGATGGACCCAGCCCTGGGCACAATAGGACTTGTTGAGACAACACCAAAAGCCGATTTATAGGGAAAGGACAGCAAATGGTTTTAATCTGTACAAAGACAAATTTTATCTCTCTCTCTCTTATGGCATGGGAAATCACACAGGCAGGCTACACACACACTCCTAGGTGAAGCCTAAGAGATGAAGTTGAATTGGTACTAATTAGGTTCTTGGAAGGACCAGAGTCTCACATTTCCTTAGCCCTGAGAGGCAGAGTGCTTGGTCATTTGCCAGAGTTGCTGTGCTGACACACCTAGCAGGAACCCTGGACATTTCATTGCAATGAGATTACAGAGCTCCTACCTTACAAGCTACAAACTGTTACAGAGATACAAGGTGAACCTCTGATCCCTGACTTGGGTAGTTGGCAAACAATGGGAAGATATGCTTTTGCAAGAAAAGAACACATCAGTAACTTTCAAATTACAACTCAAGTACAGATATCCTTGAGCTCCCAACCTACTTACCAACTAATTTCTAATATTTCCAGCAAGAATTCTGACAGGCATTTTAACTCAGTACACAGACGAATTTATGATTCTTCCCTGTCAAGACTTCCACTTCCTCCCCTTTTTCCATTGTCTAGTCAACAGCACCACCATTCACCCAACTGTCCATTTTGGTTACCTGGGGACAGCTCTTTCCCTTTCCCCTCTGTAATCAACTGATTAGCAATTAGGTTAGCAAGGCCTAAAATTTCTAGACCCTAAATATCAATAAAATATTTTCTTTATGCTCCATACTCTCTAAAATAAGTATGTTTATAATATTAATAGCTAATACTTTTATAGGGCTTACTATTTAATATTCTTACTATTTTAATATTTATAACCACCTCCTGAGGTAGATATGATTCTTATCCTCATTTTGTAGAGAAGCTAAAAGAGGTATAGAGAAGCCCAAGGTTATTCCACAAGCAAGTGACACAGCCTGATTTTCACCCAGGTGTTGCTCTCCAACCTCATTTCCCAGCACTTACACCCTATATTGATTTGTCTATTTGTCTACTTATTTATTTAATAAATTTTTATTTTAAAATAGTTTCACACTTAGGGTGCCTGGGTGGCTCAGTTGGTTAAGCATCTGACCCTTGATTTCAGCTCAGGTCATGATCTCATGGTTCATGAGATCAAGCGCCATATTGGGCTCTGTGCTGGTAGCACAGAGCCTGCTTGGATTCTCTGTCCCTGTCTCTCTCTGTCCCTCCCCTGCTGTCTCTCTGTCTCTCTCAAAATAAATAGATACACTTAAAAAAATAAAAATAAATAATAAAATATTTTCAGACTTACTGAAAAGAATGGTAACTGCAAAAAAATACAATATGCCTTTCTGGCATAGTCCCAACATTAAAGTTTTTCCACACCCTCTATCATTTTCTTTCCATATATACATAGTCTTCTTCTTAACACTATCATTAATCATCATGACTTTTATTGAACCATTTGAAGGTAAGTTGTAGATATGGTACCCCTCAACTCCAAATGCTTCTGTCTATATTTCCTAAGAACAGTGATCTGGGGCGCCTGGGTGGCGCAGTCGGTTAAGCATCCGACTTCAGCCAGGTCACGATCTCGCGGTCCGGGAGTTCGAGCCCCGCGTCGGGCTCTGGGCTGATGGCTCAGAGCCTGGAGCCTGTTTCCGATTCTGTGTCTCCCTCTGTCTCTGCCCCTCCCCCGTTCATGCTCTGTCTCTCTCTGTCCCAAAAATAAATAAACGTTGAAAAAAAAATTAAAAAAAAAAAGAACAGTGATCCAAATTAGGAATTTAAGTTTGTTACAATACTATTACCTAATTTATAGACATTCACAATTTGCCATTTGTTCCAATAATGTTAATAGCAATCTTTTAAATTTAACCTGATATCTAATCAAGGATCACACATTGCATTTAGTTGTCATATCTTCCTTTTTTATTTTATTTCTATTTGAAAGAGAGAGAGAGAGAGGGAGAGAGAGAATCCCAAGCAGATTCCACACTCAGCTCGGTGCAAAGCCCAACTGGAGGCTTGATTCCATGACCCTGGAATCCTGACCTGAGCTGAAATCAAGACTCAGATGCTCAACCAACTGAGCCACCCAGGTTCCCCTCTTCTTCTTTTTTTTTAATATGGAAAAGTTCCTCAGTCTGTCTTTTGTTTTAGTTTTTTAAAAAGTAGGCAAGCTATGTTCTAGAATGTTCTTCAATTTGGAATTTCCTGACATTTCATGATTAGTTTTAGCATAGACAATTTTGGTTAGAACATACACACACACGATGTTGCGGTCTGTCTCCATGCATCATACCAGGAGGTACATGCCATTTTCTTCCTCATTCCTGGTGATGTTAAGTCTGATCACCGAACTAAGGCTGTATCTCCCAGGTTTACCCACTTCAGAATATTTTGATACTTTAAGACTATAAAACATAGTACACATTTAAATTACACCATCTGACTTGCAGTTTCTTTCATTTACCAAACTTGAGTTTGACAGAGTGGTTTTATAATTTTCATTAGAAGCTGGTTTCTAGGTGGAAAGTAGTTGTTACAGATAAACAATATAAAACATGTCTCCAGCAGTTACTAATTTAATATTTTTTAACTTTTTAATTTTAAAATTATACCAGACCCACAAAAAATGTAAAATTAGTACAAAGAATTCCTGTGTGCCCTGCACCTAGCTTTCCTAAACGTTAACATCTTCCACAACCATAGTTCAATTATCAACATCAGGAAATGGACGTTGATTTCATACTATTAGCTAATCTACAAACCTTATTCAAATTTTACCAATTGTCTCCCTACATGTTCTTTTTTATGTTTTGGGTTTCAATCCAAGATGACACATTGCATTTATCTGTCATAGCTCCTTAGTATCTTTCAATCTGGTTCCTCAGTCTTAGATCTTTTCAGATTTGTATTTTTCCCCAAAAATACATAGTTATTTTATAGTTATTTTGTAGAATGCCCTCTATGTCTGGATTTATCTGATGTTTCCTTATGCCTAAAATCAGGCTCTGCATTTGTAGCATGAATAATATAGAAGGGATCCTATGTCCTGCTCATGCATCACACCTTCAAGCACATTATCTCCATTTGTCCCATTTTGGGTGATGCTGATTTGATCACCTAGTTAAGATAATGGCCAGGTGTTTCCAAAATAGTGTTACCTATACTCCCTAAGAAGTGTTTCTTTAGGATATACATTGAAACTATGAAAATACGCTATTTTTCATCATACTTCGCTCACTGATTTTTTATGTCGGTTCCTATCAAAAATAAGGATGATTTGATGTTTGCTATATGGTAATTTTCTGTTGATATTATTCCTGCTACATTTATTAACTGTTGTTGTACTGCAAAGAACTGTTCTTAATCCCTCATTTTTATTTTTTTTATTTAAAAAATACTTTTTGACATTTATTCATTTTTGAAAGACAGAAAGAGACAGAGTGCGAATGGGGAAGGGGCAGAGAGGGAGACACAGAATTTGAAGCAGGCTCCAGGCTCCAAGCAGTCAGCAAGGAGCCCGACGCGGGGCTCGAACTCATAGACCGCAAGATCATGACCTGAGCCGAAGTCGGCCGCCCAACCGACTGAGCCACCCAGACGCCCCAATCCCTCATTTTTAAAAACTTATTCAATTATTTATTTACATCAGTATTGAGTCAAGAATATTTATTTTAGGGGTGCCCGTGTGGTTCAGTCAGTTAAGCATTTGACTCTTGATTTTGGCTCAGGTCATGATCTCACGGTCATGAGATCAAGCCCTGTATTGTGCTCCACACTGAGCGTAGAGCCTGCTTAAGATTCTCTGTCTCTCCTCCTACCCCTCTCTCCCGCATTTACTCTCTCTCTCTCTCCTCTCTCTCTCTGTGTCTCTCTCTCAAAAAAAGAAAAAAAAAATCATTCATTATCTGTTTTGGAGGGCTCACACTGTCTTATTTTTGGCCATTGAAAATTACTGTGAGTTGCTCCTGTGTCTTTTAAAAACATCCTCACCATTTTTTGAGCACTTCTTTACTTTTTGTGTCTCAGAATATTTCACTCTACTTCTAATCTCCTTCCCAGCCCTTGAATTAGCCACTTCTCCAAGGAACTCTGTTTTGTTTTAGTAGGGAATTGTAATTAGAAACCAAAGTATGGACATTAGCTGTGTTCATTGTACTTGAGTGTCATTAGTTCTAAGTTCTCTTAATGAACAGAGCTTGGTTATATATGCATTGCACACACACATACATACATATCTATATTTTTATAGCTATCTATTTGCATATGTATTGAAAATCATTATTTTTTACTTCATATATCCGATACCAGTCAAACACCAGAGGATTCATTCTATTTTTCTCCCTCTACTTATTTGTAATTCCTTTTCCAACAGTGAAAAAACTGGCTCTCAGTAGCCACATAAATGTATTTACATATGCTTCCAATCTTCTAATGCATATAAATTACTTTAAAAAAATTTAGCCAAAAAAAGAGAAAGAAAGTTTTAGCCATACCACTGTGAAAAACTAACTTACTAACTACAGGATAATGTTTGTGTACATTTATTTTAGTCTTAAGCATTACAGTATGTATCAAAATACTTTTTTCCCAAAATTATTTGCGTTCGTCCTTTTTATCTCTATCCCATTCATTATGGTCAGCTTATTTGGAATAAAGTTAGATTCCTTTCTTACAGTTTATGTTCCACTTTGAATTCCCCCAAACCCTGCTTGATCATTTAATTATTTTCTTGACTATATGAAACGTTAACATTGTTTTAAATAACAAAATGATACAAAATCTACCCAAGAGGAGTCACTAGCTTCTCATCCCTTCTGTATGAATCCAATTTATTCTTTATGCCAACCC
This sequence comes from Lynx rufus, assembly GCF_022079265.1. Classification (NCBI taxonomy): domain Eukaryota; kingdom Metazoa; phylum Chordata; class Mammalia; order Carnivora; family Felidae; genus Lynx; species Lynx rufus. The sequence continues at coordinate 4,330,724 of NW_025814837.1, read as the reverse complement.
TGTTCCTCCCACATATCCTAAAGGTAATGAATCTCTTTAATCTGGCTTACTTTTTTTATCTTTCACTTTTTGCATAAAGGATCAGGTACATGTAGATTTTCATACAGTTCATGTAACATAGCAGGCCATAGATACACCTTCCTTTCACTTTGCTTTTTTCACTTAAAAATATAGCCTAGATTCACTTCATGTCAGTTTATAAAGATCATCTTCTTCATTTTTTTATTGTTGTTTAATCCTCCATAGTATAGATGTCTCATAATTCATCCTTCCAGGCTTACTTTTCTTTTTTTTTTTAACAATTTTTTTAACATTTTATTTATTTGTTTTTTGAGAGAGAGAGAGAGAGAGACAGAGCACAAGTGGGGGAGAGGCAGAGGGAGAGGGAGACACAGAATCCAAAGCAGGGTCCAGGCTCTGAGTTGTCAGCACAGAGCCCGACGTGGGGCTCGAACTCACAAACTGTGAGATCATGACCTGAGCTGAAGTCGGACGCTTAACCGACTGAGCCACCCAGGCACCCCAGGCTTATTTTTCTATGTACCTGTGACATTCCTTCAGTATATAGATTCAGGTCTTCTTCTACTTAAGGAAAATTTTCCTGGATGATACATTTAAATATTAGTACTGTTACATTGTTTTGTTATCTCTAGGGACTCCAAACATGTGAACATTATCCATCTTGGATGTCCTTAATTTTTACCACTTTTCCTCTGGAATTTTTACTTCTTTTTTTTTTTTTTTTTTTCATTTCAATTACATTCTTTTGGGTGTTTCCTTGGTTTTTCAATGACTCATTAAATATTCTTTCAATCCTTGGTGCTTGGTCATCTTGTAAATTAGTCTTTATTTCTGGGTTAAATTTTTTTTCCTTCTATTTCTTTTCTGAGAGCAAACAACTTCTTTCATTTCGTTCTTCGCACTTTACTTTTTGGCCACTTTGTCTTCTTTAATTCAAATTTCTAATTCATAGTGGTTTTCCTATTATTTGAGTACATTTTAATGCGAATGCTTTCTTACAGTTTCTTCTAACATATGGTTGTTTGTTCATGGACAATCTCATCACCTGAGGTATATTTAACATCATTTTCTGATTTTTAAGATAACTCTGCATAGCCTTATCAATGTTTTCTGTTCACTCTTTGATATAAAAATAGTTCAGGGAATTTCTTATATGATGTTTGATGGTGACCTCTTTTCTTCACTGTAGCAAAGTCCATATTCTTTAATGGATTTCTGTGCACGTGTATGTGTGTGGGGGCAGGGGAGTGATATGTATTTCCACTGATTTTTTTGGCTGTCTTGGTCTTACGTGACTTTGAATTTCCTTTTTTTTTTTTTTTTTACATATTTTACCCTTTACCACTTACTTAAAAAAAAGCCCCTCTCCCTTCCATTTTATTTGATTTTTTGTGTCCTCCAGAAATTATGTATTTTGAAGACTGTTACTTCAAGTCATATGCATTTTTAAGTCCCTTTCTTATAGACTTAGACTGTGCTCTGATCTATCAAGACACTTTTTTAATGTTTAATACTTTTACACATAACATGGACTTAAGCTTTCTTGCAGGGCTTTTATGTCAACGTTATTCCCGTGAGTAACTCTCCTGTGTTTCCATTCCCACAGTTTTTCTTGGCTGACACTGGCTTGCCACAAACCTTGCAGAATGAAGTGAATGTGAGAGATTGCCTGCTGAGATTTGGTGCATTAAAAAAATTACAGTTATTTTGAAGTTAAGGTATTTCACATCTTCAAATTATTTTGAAGGTATAAGGGTTTCTCTCGCTCTCTCTCTTTTTTTTTTGTATATTATCTTCAGCTATCCAGAATGCACAAGCTATGAATTTGAAGGGAGTTTTGTCTTTGCACTCTCAAGGGTTGAGAAACTACATTCCTTTGAGGCCGACTTCTGTCTCTACTTTCTTTGTGACAGTCATGTCTCTATGCAGTCCTCTAACTGCCCCTGTTGCCTTTCATGGGTGCTAGAGCAATCAATTTATGATAGAAGAGAGGCCTCTGTCCCTAGAGATAGTATATGTGGCTTGATCTGCTCTTCCCTCTCCCCATGGCTTGTTTAAAAAGGTTTCATTGAATTTCTTGCATGTTGTGCTGCTTGGGTGTACAAAATATTGGCGATGTTTTATAATAAGTAGCAAATCATTATTATGTGCTTTGGTGTTCATCGTATTACCATTAATCATCGTAAATTCACTGAGTGTATTCACACAAATAAGGCAGGTAATTCCAAAGACAGTTTTATTCATGAAACTTTCAATTTATTAATGTGTTTTCACCTTTAAAGATACATGCAAGGAGTTAAATCATATTTTTCAATATCATCACCATCAAAAAGAACTTTATGGAGCCTCTGTCAGTGCACAGTTCTGCAAAGACTCATCTTTAGCAACTATAAAGAATGGGAAATTACCTTTGGCACTTTCTTACTCCTTTATTTTGGAATCACTGGTGTACCCTGAATTTCATGCTGAACTTCTGGGTATCCACGTTGAGTGCTCATCCTTGCCAGACTTTATGTTTAGGTGTGCACTCTATATTTCTCTTTCTCTTTTTTTTAAACTCTAATCTCAAATCAAAAAACAAAAACAATATTCAGAGCCTCTTGGGAACATTTGTATGCTATTAAGAAACATCTTGTCTTAACCTAAAAAAAAAAATTAAGTGCTAACAGTAGAAATGTGGGCACCACAGAAAAATAATTGGGGGACGTTTTTAAGCATACTTCAATTTATGTTACCTGGAAAACTCTCTATTTTAACCTTTGTTTTTAGAAAGAGGAAGCTTTCAAATCCTGTATGATCTGCCTGTCTTTGTCAAGGAAACTAACTTCTGAGTCTCATCCCCACTTCTATAAAATGAGAAAAATAGTGTCTTATTTTATTTGTTTGTTTATTTTGTTTATTTGTTTATTTATTTATATTTGAGATAGAGAGCACCAGCGGGACAGGGGCAGAGAGAAAGGGGGCAGAGGATCCAAAGCAAACTCTGTGCTGACAGCAGTGAGCCTGATGCTGGACTTGAGCTCATGAACCACGAGATCATGACCTGACCAAAGTAGGTCATTCAACCGACTGAGCTACTCAGGTGCCCCCAAAATAATATCTTCTTGACAGATCATTTGAGATTAAGGCAAAAAGGATTTGACATATTTGATTCTTATCCTCATCTTTAAAATTAAGATAAACAATTATTTGATGATAGAATGCAAATGTATATGTAAAGCACCTTAAATTAGTTGGCACATGAAAGTTACCCAGCAAATGTTCATTCTCTTTCCTGACTTACTGATAGTCCATTAAATCAAATATTTTGAAACAAAGAATGCAATCTTAATTGGAAATGCATAAGTTTGATGATTCAGTTATACCTACTCTATGGACACACTGGCATATAACTTTACTGAAAAGGGAGGGGAGAGACCAGGGCAGACAGTGGCTGCTCAAGAGGAACCTGCATGAGATCTCAGAGAGAAGACGGAATGCTGGGAATAGAACCACAAAACTGGACCATACCGCTTGGACAACACTATGGAGACTTGATGACATCTCTTACACGTGAAAAAGGAGAAACAGGGATGGGATTGTGCCACTCTCTCTAGACTTTCCTCTGTTGCTAAGATGACTGAAGATCAGTCTTCCTCCACCCTGTGGAATTCTTCCACTGATATCTCACCAAGTAGATAATTCTGATTTTTAGCATCTCTGTTTATAGTTAGCATTATATTGTGCTGATACCTGCTTGGCTTTTGAAGCCAAAATCTATGTATCTGTCTATCTATCTATCTATCTATCTATCTATCTTTATCATCTATCTATCTATCTATCTCTATCATCTATCTATCATCTATCTATCTATCTATCTAATCTATCATCTATCTACCTAATAGTATTGCTCAGATGCTTCAGAGCAGCCATGCTCAAGCTCTGGTACTCTACATTCTACAACCTGGATTCCTCCATCCTTTCCTCACATCAAACAATCATGCCATTCTGTCTCTCCCTCTGATCTGTCAGTTTCCATCCTGCCTATACATTGGAGATGTCAGTTGAGTATCATGCTCCAGATATGCTCTGCCCAATAGAATAAGCAGTGAGTGGACTAATCAAGTCCATTAATTCTTAATCAGATGCAACCTGAGAGTACTCCTGCTTTCTGGCATACAGAATAAACATCAATCAAGGAAGTCCACAAAACCCATTTCATGTAAATTGTTAAGTTTACTTAAACCTATGTTTGCTGTCCAGACTGCCATTTTTACTGGATAAATATCATCTTATTAATTTGCTCTTGTGTTTCCAATCTTCATTTCATCATCCATCAATTGACTATCCCTTCTTAGCTTCATATGAAATGCAAACATTTTTTAAAAGTGCAATTGATTTGTTAAAAATATTTATTGAACCTATAGGTATGATAGTTAACAAGATTAACTTAGATTCTATCTTCAAAAAGATTATATGCTAATGGTAGATACATATAGGTTCATAAGTTAGACTTTTTAAATCTCTTAGGTGCTGTACAAGGGGATTACATAGCTGTTATTCAAGCAGGAAAGAAAGACAAAAGAGAGGGGGTATAAAATGGTAGTCTTTTATGAATGTTAATTTCTTAATTAAGATGTTTGTAGTATAATTTGTAGGAAGGTGTCTTTTTGATAGGAAATACACACAAGTATTTAGTGAGTGATGGAGCATCATCTCTGCAACATATTGTCACTTGGTTGAAAAATTACAACTGTGTATACATACATGTACACATAAAAAATATTTTTTAAAAATTACCAGTTGGGAAACCTAGGTGAAGCATACTACTGTTGCAACTTCTCTGTATATTCTTTATAAGTTTGAAATTATTAAAAAAAAAAGAGTTTAGGGGCGCCTGGGTGGCGCAGTCGGTTAAGCGTCCGACTTCAACCAGGTCACGATCTCGCGGTCCGGGAGTTCGAGCCCCGCGTCAGGCTCTGGGCTGATGGCTCAGAGCCTGGAGCCTGTTTCCGATTCTGTGTCTCCCTCTGTCTCTGCCCCTCCCCCGTTCATGCTCTGTCTCTCTCTGTCCCAAAAATAAATAAACGTTGAAAAAAAAATAAAAAAAAAAAGAGTTTAAAAAAATAAAAGGACAGATAACTGCTGGTCCAAGGTAGAAAATAGGACAATAATAGTGTGTTGTGGCAGATTTAACAGAGCCAAATATTGACGGCCTTGTGACATTAGCCACCCTTTTCAATGGATGTTAATCTATAAAAAATATACCTTACATTGTTCAACCATAGGACATCCTATGCCTATGGGAATATAGAAGGATTACTCTTCTTGGCTTTTTTTTTTTTTTTTCAAGATAAAATGAGAAAGTGATAGGATAGTATTTGTGTAGATAGATTAGTAGAGAACTAAGGTCTGTATTTTGGAATTCAGCTTTGAGGAGAAGGTAGCCTTTCTTCTAACATTGCATAAAAAGCCATCTCTTCTCCTGCCACCCCTAACTTTAAACCCATTTCTGATGGAAGCCACGGAATGCTTAGTCATATCATTGGGTAAATTGACATGTTTCATTAAATGAAATAGTTTGCAGGACATTCTTACAAAATTGACATCTTAAAAAAATTAATGTTTATTTTTGAGAGACACAGAGAGAGAGAGAGAAACAGAGAGATAGAGAGAGAGAGAGTGAGCGGGAGAGAGGCAGAGAGAGAAGGGGACAGAGGATCTGAAGCCGGCTCTGCGCTGACAGCCCGATGCAGCCTCGAACTCACGAACCATGAGATCATGACCTGAGATGAAGTTGGACTCTTAACCGACTGAGCCACTCAGGTGCCCCCAAAATTGGAATCTTTAAAAGATATTTTTGCTCAGAGTAGAATTGTCTCTTTAGAACCTCTTGTCCTTTGAGGTTCTGATTCATTCAAACAAACAGACATCGGCACAGAGAATAAACTCAGAAGAGAATCAAGTGGTCTGTATCATTACTCTAGCTCCTTCCCCAACACTTGTGACCCCATGAAGCTGCAATGAATTTGGAGTCAGGTCACATGGAACCTAGGATTGATGCCATGAATGACTATTTGGACGACTGTGTAAATCATTTCTCCTCTCAAAAGCTTTAGGAGGGTAAAAGGAGGGTGCTGGACTTGATTTTCATCTCTGACATTCTATTGCTCCATGAGCATTTAGTGCTGTTGAATCTTTTTTGTTGTGACAGTAATTAGTGGTTCCTTTCCGAATTACTTGGAGCATTTCTGAAAGGTTTATAGCTTATTCCTGATGTAGATAAATGTTTTTAGAATATTTGGTATTGCCTTTCATGAATAAAAAGGTGACTGAACAAAGCATGCATTCATCATTCCATTTATTGCCCTGAAACAACAAGTGTAATTTATAAACCAATAATACTTTAGGGAGTGTTATACACATGTATGAAAAGAATGTCTTAAATTAATGGGAGGCCAAGAAGACACTAATCCAGCATCCCCTGGAGGAAGAGGTAGGAACTCAACCAGAGAGGAAACTTACTTTTTATTGGATAATATAGGTGGTACTATATTACTTTTACTGGAACACTAATAAAGGAAGAGAAAAGATCAATGACTCTGGGTTGGCCTCTTCCCTGTTTTCAAAGATGTGGGAGGATGGTCAGCGTATCACAACAGTTTCCAACTGGAACCAAAGCAAATGCTGAAACATATAATAAAGAACACATCCAGATGTACACACACAAAAAATCCACTCTTTATAAACTGTTCACAGAAACATGATTAAATTTTTGCTTGTTTAAATTTAAGAAAAATTCCTGGTAAAGCTATATGAATTAGCAAAAACAAGAGGAGGTCCACTTTAGAATGACCAAGACCCATTGAAAGGACATCCTTTTAGAACTAATGGATTTAATGAGAATTATTTCATAACTTTTGTCTATGATTATTCAGTGGTTTATTTTGCAAACTTGTTATTTAATATGTAGCATCATAAAAATGATTTCTTACAAAGAATGCCCTTCATTCTTGCATTGCACAAGCAAATCTCCAACACCTACTCGAGTGTGATTTATACTCCAACTTCCTTGCATTCTTTGTCTCAGTCACATAATTTCCTATGTTTATAGGCATAGCTTGAACTCTCTGAATATCTTACCTGTCTTACTTATCCAAAGTATAACTAAAAATCTAGAAGGACACAAAAGTTAAGTTTCTGAGAAAATAAAATAAATAAATGTCAGTAAGTTCAGGTTCTAAAGTTTATATACATGGTACAAAAGAGAGCCATGTATGATGTTCTGCAGGACCAACTTACTCTTAATTTACAAACATACTAATGAGTTTATAAATATTAAATGAGCTAAAATATATAAAACACTTAGACTTTGGCTGGTGCATAGTAAGCATTCAATAATAATAATTATTATTTATTTTCCAAATACTAACAATAACAAATTGAAAGGGAGAGAGGAATTGCCAGGAGTAGGTACACTCATGATAGAGATAGGTGACATTGTTAAGTAATGGAAAGAGCTAGCAAAGCAATCAAAATCAGACACAAGAACCCAAAACAAAGCTATCATTATTCATTTGGTACAGATCCAAGCACATCTAAGCAGAGTCAGAGGCATCGCCGTGATAGTACATTCCAGCAGTAATAGCTGTTAATAACAGTAACTTTGAGTCATCAAGAACTGTTGAAATAATATTCAATATCCTCTGTCTAAGAAAGCATGCAAATCTGTAATAAAAATTTATAGACTCCCATCCAAACCGGTTATGATTTTAATGTTAATGTTTCACCCATAAACTCTCTGTAATCTAGAAAACCTATTTTCTAGACTCTTTGAATAATATATATCTAGAGAGTAAAGGTGTCTGACAATTATGTTCATTAATCTTTGTAATTTCTGGACATAGTTTTAGCTGCCCAAGTGGATACCATATATCTCAAAGACAAAAAAATATCTTTGGACATATTATTCTTAAAGTGCATGACAGGAATGAGTATTTAATTGCTGTTTCTCTCATATATAACAAAAGGGTGCAATCCTTTTTACATGCTCAGTGCTTGAAGACTATAAGATCATCTAGGCTAGGAAAGAAAAGTATGGTCAGCATTCAATTCCTTAATTTGGGTTTGCTTCAATAAATGCATCTCTTACAGTCAGTTCACAAGAAGCGGTGCCCAAATGGGGATTCTATTGAAAGAAGTTTGTTGAGAATGGGATCTAACAAGAGGATTACAACACAAAGGATAGTTAAAAAGACAGTTAAGCAAAAGTGTTCTCTGTAGTGGAGACTGGCTTCAGCTTGACTCACATGGAACCCCAGAGGCTGACTGACACCACAGGATTGGGCCATGAAAGCTGGTTTTTTTTACTACTGTTCAGTCATTGCTTGCTGACTGTTACCTGGCAAAAGTGGAGATGGCAGGGGTCATATCCAAGATGACGCTCCCAGGTAAGAGATGGCTCCCATTCAGCAGAGGGGATCAAAAAATGGGGGGGGGGGAAGCTACACGAAGTTATGAGCAGATGTTACAGTTGCTGGGGGATGGAAATACTGGAAGATGGGTGCACTGTCAGGTAAAGGCAAGATTAGTAGGGTAAAAACAACAGACACTAGAGTCTACCTCTTGTACCACTCACATCCACTTAGCTCTCACATTAAGTTCACATTATCCAGACACAGCTAATCCAGGATTCTGATTAGTCATAATTTCTGGGAAAATCTAGAAGAGTGGAAAGGCCCCCTAAATGCTCATCATCTATCCTACCCATCTAGGATGGGTGACTTCCCACATCCTCAGCCAGCATTTTTACTGGGTTGGATGAGTTGGCTGGTAGTGTCTTCAGAACCTCACTGTGGAGGGATGTGGCTCCCTGATACCATGCCCTCTTCATGCTATGGTTATATACTATCCATTTGTATTTACAGGACACAAGAGTACTAACACATGCTCCAGTGGATCATCTGCATTCCAGACATACTTCTGTTGCTCCCACTATCCTACCTCCTCATGATGACTGGGGTCAAATATTCTTTTTTGTTCTTGCTGGTCTGCTGACAGGGGGAAACCAAAATAAACTTGAGACAACCACAGCTTAAATTAAACCACATTCTTATTGTATTCTCTGGTGGAAACATCTTGCCTCTGGGCCCAGGACCAATAGTGTGGTAGGGACTAGATGCCCAAATTTCCAAAGTGGGTCACTGAAGCTCATAATAAGCAGAGGCACCTTACTTTCACCTCTTGGTTTCCAGACCAATGCACTCCACTATCAGGGACATAGCATTGTATGCATAATGACTACTGATTTAAAGTGTATTCTGGAGAATGGCACCCCATCCTCACAGGGTGAGGCACAGATGAGCTGCACTTTTGAGAGGATATTCCAGTGTACTATTAGACTGGCACCTTCTGGATGGTGTGGTATGTGCTAGGAGAGATAGATCCAAAGATTGTGGCCCATTGCTATACTCCATTGCTATAAAGTGGGCCCTTGGTCTGAAGTATTAATATGCAGCATCTCATGTTCTTTCAGTCCTCAGATAGAGATGGCAGCTATCTCTACCTGATGGGGGCAGGAAAGGCAAACCCATAAGCAATTGTCCAACTTAGCTTGAAATGTGACCCTTTCCAAACCTGGTTTCTAAGGCTGGCTAGCCTCCTTAAGGGATGATGCCACATCAAAGGAATCCATTTGAGCCTACTTTCAGATGTACCATTTCCATTTTTTGATGGATTTCTGCTGGCCCCACCTGAACTTACCAATTTTGGAGTCTGACTATAGCCAGCACATGGTGAACAACTCTACTTGTATGGTCACTTGATGTTCTACCAGGGCCCAGTGGCATACTAAGACCTGTTTTCCTAAAAGTTTGTAGATCTCTGCTGCTGATGGCATGGCCTCTTTCCAGGACCTGAAGAGTCCATCCTGTGATTCTATTTTTGAAGTCTACCAGAGGCTTAATCTGGCATATATCTTGATTATATATATCTCTAGTCATTTGGGTTTTTCTGGCTTATGGGTCATATTGCTCAAGTGACAAATCTGCTTTGCAAAGTCTGGATCTACTGCAAAATTCTCTCTCACTCTTTGCTCAAAACTGGCAACCTTCCATGCAACTCAATAACAAGATCAGAGCAGGATTCCCACGTGTGAAATACGTTCTTCCAGAACTCAGAGAAGCCTGCCAAATATTGTGTGTCTTTCTTGGTAGTAAAAGGTACAAGCTGTAAGTTGCCAGTACTCTGGAAGGGATACCTCAACATGCCCAATATTACTTCACCCTTAAAAATGTCATTGACATATCAGGTACCTTGGTTGCATTTATGTCCCACCATCTGGAGTAATTGTGTCCTTTCAAAAACCTAGCATATTTCCTCCTTCATGCTTACGAGGTTTAATTGACATGGTGTCATTGATACAATGGGCTATTGTAATGTTCTCTGAAATGTCCAATCAAGTCCCTTCAGATTGTAAAAAGAGGGCAGGACAATTTATACAGCCCCGGGAAAGGAGACTGTTGTCTTTCCAATCTGATTACAAACTGCTCTGATCCTTTTCTGATGAGTATTAAAAAGAACAAAGTCATTATATTCTATTAACCATCTTTGTAGATCACTATGGGCTATGCTCCCTGTTGCCATTCTGCCCTCATTGCCTATTATAGTCATTATGACCACATTGCTTCTGCTGGTTAAGTGCTGCCACCTGGTCTCTGCTATTCTAGGCTCCTATGGTCTTATTACTACCATGGAGGACAGTCCTGAAACGTTATTCCTTTATTGATTCCAGCCTGACAGAGGACAACAATCATTGAATTCCTCAGCAAATCTAGTGCTCCCTCATCGCTGCATTTCTTAATCATGTAATCATGTTGGTATACAAAGGGTACTCTGGCCCTCCGGAGGGATAGTCAACTGCTAGGTCTTCCAATCTTATATACTAAAACCCTTTTAGTATGCCCACTTCTCTGAGAATTTGAGTCTTAGGAATTTGCCACCGCATTTCATGCATCTCTTCATAATTAGTAAGTACAATTCCTCTTCTTTTTTAAAAAAAAAGTTTATTTATTTATTTTGGGGGTAGGGTAGGAGTAGAGACAGAGGGAGAGAGAGAATCCCAGTCTACACACTCAGCACAGAGCCCAATGAGGGGCTGGATCTCACGACCGCAAGATCATGACCTGACCGATACCAAGAGTTGAAGGCTTAACTGAGTCACCCAGATGCCCCAGTAAGCACCATCTCTTTTCTGAACTTCTCTCAGGGCCCATGGAAAATGTTAAGCCCTGTGCAATGAGAGTGTACCGTATTATCTCCCTAATCCAGTTTGATAGTCCCCTAGATCCCTCAGGATCCACTCTTATATGTAGGACATATCCTGAAGCATTTTTTGTATAACATCCCTCCTCTCCTTTAGGAGACCCAGCATTTCCCCACGGAATTACACTAACATTTGATATTACTTCTGCATCTGATAGCTAAGAATAAAGGTAAAAATAAGCCTCAAGTATGGCAAGCATCCCCCTTGTAAGGCCTGCTTTATTTGAGGCTGCTGTATAGTTCTCAAGCAAGGAGGAGAAGGCTGTATGTTTTAAAAAGGAGGGCTGGTTCCAGGCCTAAGTGATCGGGGCAATCAGGAGATTTAAGGGTCTTAGGTGCATCTACTTGTATATTTCTACTATGAGTCTCAGGATTCCATTTCTTCCCTATCAGGGTCCTGATTTGAGCATAGTAGATCTTCTTAGACTGAAGATTCACCTTTCTCTGAAGTTTCACCACTTTTAAGTTGCCTGGTCTTTAGTTCTGTCTGCTCTTTAACTGCAGGAAAAAGTGTTTCATTAAATGCTTCAAGTTGTGGATTATTCATTCTTCCTCTGTTGTGATTCTCTCATCCATGAATAATAGCCCTAAGGCACCCATTTCTAGGCCTTATCATTACTATTTTCCCATAACTATCAAATGCCAGAGACTTTACACCAGCTAGTGCATCTTCTTCCACCTGTATCTCCTTCCAGACACTTCAGATGAAAATCTTAGCTATCATATTTCTAAATAACCCAGCAACTATCAATACTCCATCTACTACTCCCAATAGGCCTCCCATTGCCATCAGGCCATCATGCTGATGAGTGGTCAATCTCCAAGATCCCATATTTAGTCCTCTTTCTAAGACTATCATTTGTATCAACTGTGTTAGGTTGAGATTCCTAAAAGCAGAACTTGGAACATGTGAAATTCTAGTGAAAGTGATTTATCAAGAGTGCAGTCTTAGAGAAGAGAAAATGAACTAAGCAAGGATGTGATCTTTGCTGGAGTCTAGTTTTACTTTAATTACACTGGGAGCTCTGGAGTGTGAACTGTGCTGAGTTTGTCTCACACTGAGGCAAAGGCAGCCTTTTGTACCCCATTTAGTTAGTCATTGGCTGCTGCTGCCCAGAGAGGAGGGGATGTAACCTCTGGGGCAAGGTGGCTCTTGTTTAGACAAGGACAATTTCTCAGAGAAGGAGTAGCAGTGAGCCATTAACAGGGATGTGGCAGGGACACTAACAAGACCTACTACAAACCTACTACAATGTATAATAGACAAGTGGGAACTGGTGGTCTTCAACAGAGTTTTGGAGGCATTTCTCCAAAGTTGAGTCAGAATGTGCTCAAAGAAAGATTAACATAATAATATTGGAACCTGATAAAACTTATACTCATTTTAGTCTAACACAGTTAAATATGAGGTAGGTAAAAAATTTTTTTCAGTTTATTTATGTATTTTGAGAGAGAGCGTGAGTACAAGTTGCAGACGGGCAGAGAGAGAGGACTTGAGATAATCTGAGGCAGGCTCTGCACTGTTAGCATGGAGTTCGATGAGGGGCTCAATCCCATGAGCTATAAGATCACAACTTGAGCCAAAACCAAGAGTCAGACGCTCAACAAACTGAGCCACCCAGGCATCACAGCAAAAATAGTTTTTAAGGTATCTATTATTTGGATCAATCAGCATTACCAATTGATCTACTTGTGGTCTAGTTTCCATAAATAGTTTTGATTTTTCATATAGAAAGCACATACCAACACATGGATATTGTTCACTCAGCAAGAGTTTGTGGAGTACTTCCTCTGTGCCAATCACTAAAGAGCTGACTTGTTAATCAGTTTGACACTTAGGAAATACTTTGGCATTTGTATCTATTTCTATGCACCATAGAACTTAGCTTATTTTAACATTAATAAATATGTCATAATTTTCATATTTTTACCTTTTTTTGAACATTTTATCTTTCAGTATACATTGTCTCTTTTAGTTGATCAGAGTAAGGGTAGGTGCCAATCCAGCAGGTATTAGAGTATAGCAAATTCAACTCTCTTAAAGTACTTTACACTGAGTTTACCAAATATGAATTAAGTTCTTACTGTATGAAACTCATGTTTGCAGCATTATGAGCAAAGACTATGAATAATTCAGTCTTTCCCTCAAATGGGAGCTATAATCTAGGGATTTTATGGGAATTTTACATAATCTATGCAAATATGAATTAGAAAAAAAACGTTTTCTTGGAAAAGTGCATATGTGTATGTATGTAAAAATTCAAAATACACAATGGCATGAGTATGTATCTGCATGCCTTAGGCCATAAGAGATTTGTTGTTTAGGGATAGAGTACAGAAACATTTGATATAATATCGATTAGTTACTTGAAAGCTGTTAACTTTTAACTATTCTTTTTCTTTTCAATTGAGAAAAAAAGAAAAACCTCTCCATTTATTCTTTTTACCAGAAATTTGTGTGATGCTGTTCCATTTTCAAACAATGTAAATAGGTTAAGCTACAGATGAGGCAGCCCTCACTTGAAAGGGAAGGTGAATAAATAAGTAGCTATAGTTATACATTGTGACTAAAGCCAGGCTAAAAAATTACTGTATGATAAACACGTGTTTTAATTACATGAGCCAAATACACTAAATATACACCAAACCCCATATTTTTGGTATTAAGTATGTAGTGAAGAGGGTGTTCTATGATGTTCTATAATGTGGGGACAATGTGGGAGCATATCTGAGGAAAGCTGCTACAGAATGTCAAAGAAAAATGGGCTGTGAAGAAAATAAAAGTGCCTTTAATTAGGTATTAAGGTCTAAATGGCATCAGTGCTGACAGAATCCTGTCGGAGAAAGGTTTCAGTGGGCCTGACAACATGGTGAGAACTGACAGGCTTAAGCACATTTTGGTCTTTGGTAAAACTGCTATTAGGATGGGATTTTATTATTTTATTGGATGTTTGATCATCTCATTTCTATTATATATTTCTTCTTAACCAGATCATATATTTATCTATTCATGTATTATGCATGTTCTAATTCTTATATTTAAATATATGTTAGAGAGGACAAATAGTCAGAATTTATATAGTCATATTTCATATATAAATAGTCCATCATTGATGTGTATTTGCTGGAAAAAAATAAACCTCATCTATGTAATTCTAGCGTTCTAAGTTTTAGGCCACTTAGTACAATCTGCTAAGACTCTGGTAATTGGGATTACCACTGTGGCAGCAGAAATGACAAGGGACTGGTAACGTCATTGGCATCACCACATGGACCTTGTATGATATCATCCCAAGCAGGGCCTGGAATGAGATTTAGAAACAAAGAGTTTTGGAATTCAAAGTCTAAAGGTAGATTTATCCAATGAGGGCCACTGTCTAGAGCAAGTAGACTGTGAAATCCAGGCCATCAGTGAAGGTCATGGAAATGCTAGGCACCTGGGCAAGAAAGGGATAGATGATGAAAGCTTTGATCCCTCCACACTCATATGAGGACTGGCCCAGCCACAGAATTTGCTTCCTTGTAGAAGATTCTATCTTGGCTTTCACAGACATTTTACCCTTGGTACATTTTAGAATCCCCCATAAGTGGTTCTGTCTGAGGTCATTAAAAAAAATAATACCCCACTTTTTGTGTTCCCTATGTGAGTTCACTTTTTCACTAAGAAATACAGTGGCCTATTTTCATCTATAAAGTTTTCCTTGAACAGTATTCATAATAAACATAATCCTTTGTTCAGACAAATCCTGACTGCAGGAATTTGAGTTATAATAATATTATAAAATCATGTACAATCTCAGGCCTATGGATTCAGATAGGGACTTACACTGTCAGTGTCCCCTGGCTTTCAGGTCATTGGACTAGGGCTGAATTACGCTACCATTGGGTTTCCTAGTTCTACAGCTCACAGATGGAACGTCTTGGGACTTTTCAGCCTACATAATCATATGAGCTAATTCCTGTAATTAATATCTCTCTAGATAGACAAAGATCCGCCCCCCTCCATTGATACATACTTTTTCCCCTATAAGGAGCTCTGACTAAAAAAAGGTCCAACAAAGTTAAACATATACTTATTCTATGTCCTGACAATTTCTCTCCTAGGTATTCATCCTCTAGAATTGAGAACATGGTTCCATAAAAACATTTGTACAAGAATATTCATAACAGTGCTATTCATAATCCCCAAATGAAAATAACCTAAGTATCCACAATCAGGGAGCTGAATAAACAAAATGTGATATATCCTACTATGGAATATGACAGAGCAATAAACATGAACAAAATATATAACCATATGGATGGATCTTAAAAATATTATGTTGAAAAAAATAATGTAGATACAAAATGTGACATACTGTAGAATTAATTATTTAATGTGAAGGAACAATTAAAACCCTGTATAGTAATGGAACGTAGAACAGGGATGACCTTAGAGTAGGTACACAATGGGAACGGGGCATTCCTGGGGACCTGGCAATGTTCTATATCTTAATTTGGGTGGTGATTCTAATTAATTTATTTTGGCAATTCACTGTATGCAACAAATTATACCTTAATAAAAACAAATTCATACCTGCCCCTGTGTCAGAGAAATCCATAAATGTTCAGTTCTTAATAACCTCTCCCACCTCAGAGAAATTATAGTAGGATTACAGGGAGAGGACATGTGACATTTTAATACACTATAGACATGCTTCTTAATGTCTTTGCCATCTCACCTCTGCTACTTCGTGGTAGACTTCCCATTTTCCTCACAACCTCAGGGCCCCAGGGAAGTTGTTGGTCTTAGGGGAACCAATCCACCTAGCTCAAGTTAAGGGTTATAGCCCCAAGAGACACAAAGTAAGGCAGAATATCATTGCCTAGTTCATCCAGGACAAGAAAGTGAGATAGGTATTTCTGAGATACACCTTTGTGAAAGGCCAAGAGGTACACCCACATCTAGCACAATGAAGCAGGGAGAACACATACAAAGGCTGACTTGAGTGCATGAAAGATGGGTATCCAAGGCATTTAGTCATCAACAAACAAGGTCACTTCAAGAGATAACAATCAAAGGTTGTTTGCCTTGATGTTTGTTCAGGTAGGATTCTCGGTTTGGCGAAATGGAGGCACTGGGACAGGTTCCAGTGCTTTGAAATGGTCTAGTACAGGTATCCATTAGCCACATTTCTGTCTGTAGGTGAGATAGGAAGGGAGACAGCATTGTTTCCTCGCCCCCAACCAAACCGGAAGGAGGGATAACATTGCCTCCTTCCCCTTTTACTACAGGTCATGAGTGAACCCTTTGCCCCAACTTCCATTACTTTCCAGGATATATTCTATGCTCCAAAGACTAGAGAGTTTTTAGTTGATTGAAACTTATTGTATTTTAGATCTTCCTTTTCCCTAGGAACCTCTCACAAGCCCCTGGGCACAGCCAGAGTTGAAGAAAATTTGTCTCACTCTAACTTGCTCTAAAATGTCTCCCTTCTTATTTCTTCTAATCAGTTCCCCTAATCAGACATGCGTGGTTAATTCATTCTCTCCCTTATTCTCTCATTAATTTAACAAACACATTGAGTTCCATCCACATGTAAGGAATTCTGTTGGGGATGTAATAGGAACAAAATAGACTATACCTGCTCTCATGGAGCTCACAATAAAGTGGTGGGTAGACAGATAATTATAAATATTCACGTGCCAGGAAGTGTTTAGGACTGTGAAGAAAACTAAAGCGAAAGACAGCCAGGACCCAGTCTATTTTACATGGAGTGGTCATGGAAGTCTCTATGGACTGAAGAAATAAGCCATCTCAACATGCATTGGCAAATATAGCCTTCCAAGTACAGCTTTTACTCCCCCGAGGCTCCTCCAAGAGCAGGTCTGAGGTAACTGCACATCCCCAAGTTGGTGTGTTCAAACATCCTGCATCTTCCACTGTCCTGTTGCTGAGACTCCCATTCTGAGGCTTTCCCTGCATGGATTCTTTTCTTTTAAGTATAGCTTACACACAGTAAATGTACAACTCTTAAGTGCACAGCTAGAGGAGTTTTCACTTATGTATGTAACTGTATAACCACCAGGCAGATCAAGACACAGAACACTCTAAATCCCCAGAAAACTCTCTCATTCCCCTTTCCAATCAAAGCCATCCCTCCAAAGTAACCACTATTTTGACTTTTTTCAACATAGTTTCAACTGTTCTTGAATTTTTTATAAATGGTATTGTTCAGTTTGCGCTACTTTGCCTCTGGCTTCTTTCCTTCAACATAATATTTGTGTGTGTGTGTGATTTATCCATGTGGTAATGTGTATCAATAGTATGCTCATTTTTGTTGGTGTATAGCATTTCATTTTTTCAATACATCATAATTTGTTTCTCCAATACGCTATTGATAGATATGTAGGTTGTTTCTAGGTTTTGGCTATCATAAATAATGTTTCAATGAACCCTCCTGTGAGTATCTAATGTTGTTTTTTTCAGATGGATTGTTCCACTCCTTTTAATATTGCTTTTCCTTATCTTCTGATGATCTCTGCCCCACACATGCCACAAATTGCCTTATTTACTTTACTCTCTCATTCATTAATTCATCCATATCTTCCTCCATTTATTCATTTTATAAATGTTTATGAACACTTCTATATGTCTAGAACTCTGCTAGCCATGAAGGATTCAAAATGAACATGACACTGCACACAGAAATCTCAAAATCTAGCAGGAAAATCTACATGCAAATGTAATTTTCAAATATGTTACTGGAATAGTTGCCAGGCAAATACAAGCATAAAAAAATTGTACAGATGGGGAAGAAGAGGAATGAGTAGGGCCCGGGTCCCGACCATAAACCAAAGTTGATGACTAAATGCCTTGATGGAGAAGGGTTGAAGGAGGCAGGGACATTCCATCTAGAGTTTCCACGTTACGGTATGAAGACTGCTTAGCAATTAGCTTCCCAGGCCTCGCCCTAAGTGGTCCTCATCCTCTAGGTCAGAATCTACACTTTAAACGGAGATGCTGATGTAGGTGGTCTTAGTACTGCACCTTGAAGCCATTTTATGCCTTTATCTTCCATATCAACAGCAGTGTTTAATGTATAAAGTAAAGGTATCCAATAAAATCTTACAAAATCCTGTTTAAATTCTTCCTCAAAACTGTATTTTTAGCATAGACTTAGATTTGTAAGCAAAAATCTCCCTATCAGAATATATTTTGTGTTTGACCCAGGTGTATGTATGAGTTAGATCCATGGCTCAGGGAATCACTGTAATTAAGTTTTATTACACAGAAACATCTAATCACCTTCACTAAGGGATACAAAAAGAAAAGGACTATGTACTTTTCAACTTTTTCCCACATGGCCCAGAGATAAACTCAAGATTTTGATGAGAAAATAAAGTTTTGTTGTATCTCTCTGATGTGGAAGAAAACAGTCTGCATGTAATTGTCTTTTTCTGTTTTCCACATGTAGGAACAGCAGTGAAGATAAGACCAGGAAATAAAACCAATATAACTGTCTTTCCATTCCCCATGCCACCGCACTAATACGTTTTATTAAGCTGATGGGATAAGGGAGTTAATAACGGAGCCAAGAATCCAAACCTCATCTATAATTGGGAAGAGAAACCTGGGCCTCTATTTTCCAGAACAGAGGTTCTCAAAAAGTGATCCAGATCAGCAACACTGGCATTGCCTGGAATTTTATCAGAATTTTGGGTGGGCCCGGCAATCTGTGTTCAAC
Organism: Lynx rufus; assembly: GCF_022079265.1. Taxonomy (NCBI): domain Eukaryota; kingdom Metazoa; phylum Chordata; class Mammalia; order Carnivora; family Felidae; genus Lynx; species Lynx rufus. The sequence goes on along the minus strand of NW_025814837.1, from coordinate 4,311,675 downwards.
TCTGCTGAAGTTTGCAATCCAGTAAGTCTGAATGCTCTTAGCACTCATGGAGTATGAATCCTTAGAGGAGGCAGTGGGGGGTGTGAGTGTTTCAAACAAGGAAGCATGAGTGAAAATTAAAGATTTATTTTTGAAGTCATGAAATGGGAAGCACAAATAAATAAATAAATGAATATAACAGAAAACAAGATCAATAGAAAATTGCTATCTATATATTTTTCTTCAAAGTTTATTTTCAAAGAGCATCTAATCCAGTTTATGTTTATATTATGTTGCCGTTTTAATTAAAATAATGTAATTTTTATTAAAAATTCTAGAAAGTATGTCTTCTATCTCAAATTCATGACAGAAGACTATGGGTATTTTTGTTTTGTTTTGTTTGTAGTCTCTCATAGTTCCTTCTCTTTGCTTATTTTCGAAACTGGATTTATACTTATTTACCAAATTAGCATAATCAGAAATGAAATGGTCTCTATGGGTCTTGTTGAGGCAAGATACATGCATTGGCGTCTTTGCCCTTCTTCCTTTCAATCTCTCACTCACTCCCTTATCTCATAATTAGCATGCACTGTGATTTCTGCCACTAACTATTGCATAAAAATTACTGTTTTTCACTTATCTTTTCTCCATAGTTATAAAGGTTAAGTTTCACTATAGTTGCTGAGATTTAAATCCATGATTACATGGCTTCAATGCTCGCTGCTGGTCTCCTCACATACAACTTCTTCAATAGTTAGTTTTCCATGTTGAGTTACCTCTGGTGAATACAATTTTTTATTCAGTTTAATTTTGCCCCTGTTGGAGGTCCCTTCTGACAAGTTCCCTCAATTCTCAGTTGTTAAAAAGTGTGCATGTGTAATATGCTTCCAGATACCTTCTATATCTGAGCATATCTGTTACTCTCAAACTAAAACTAAATATTTTATTGAGTGAGATTTCTTCTCTCTCTCTCTCTCTCTCTCTCTCTCTCTCTCTGTGTGTGTATGTATCTACTTGTCATCTATCTATAATCTTTCTATCAACATAAATTTTATAATTATATGCTAACCTGTGTCTTTATTTGTTAAATTCTACCTTTCTCTTGCTAAACTGTGAAGGCCATGAAGTCAGGTAATGTGACAGTTTTCACAGAAAGTCTTTCAAAGATTCCATCAATAAAAAAGAACAAAGACATTAAAAAGACAGTAAAAAAGAACAAAGGACATGTGGCTCAGGAAGATGGCAGATATCACTTATGATTGTTCATCAATGGGAACAACAGAGCAAAAAATGAAAACTGTACAAAGAAGCAAAGAGAAAGGAGATGCAGGGTTAAAGGGATAGTTATAGATGCAAACACCCTGAGTAGTCAAGAGGGTTGGAGAAAAATAATGTAGGGATCTTCTGAGACAAGAGAGCAACCAGATTATCCACTGTCTCAGAAGAGATGGTGAGGCATATTGAGACAGGTGAAGTCAGAGAATGACAAATACTGTATGATCTATTTTTATGGAGAGTTTAAAAATAAGGTAAGCTCATAGATACAAAGAACAGATTGGTAGTTGTCAGAGGAAGGGTGTGAGATAAGGGAGAAATGGATATCTGGTATCTGGCATTGGAAGCCAGCCCCGAATACCTCAGAGGCATGACCACTTTGGCCCTTTGTCAGTGATCCTTTCTGGCAAGCGTCCCAAATCCTCAGTTAACTCCAGGATCATCCTCCAGGGGCATTCAAGAAGTTCTCAGTCGGGATCTGTCATTGCTCTAATTAATTTCAAATCATCTTTCTCCCTAAGCACTAAGCCATACTGAAGTCTCAAGATTGGCTGTGCTCTAGATGACATGTAGAGGAGGCCTGTCTATTCTGGGCATTCTCTCATTCCAACAGTTTCCCTAGAAGTCTCCAGGACCTGGGACTCTAAGCTTACTTCTTTATATGTTGAAGAAGAAAATGAATTTTGACAATCCTTTGGTTTTCCATAAAGCCTTACTTTCAAGTCTGTCTTCTATAAAAGAAGGTAAAAAAAGTCATCCTTGAAAGAAAGTTGATTATGGGATTTCCTTGTCCTCTGGACAACTCAATGCCCACATTCTCCTACTTCCACTAATTTTTGAAGCTAAGTCTTAGGGGTAAGAGGTAAATAGAAATTAAGGAATAAATTAAACTCATCTAGAGAATATTAGTAAATACCATCTGTGTTTTATTAATATTGAGACATCTTGGCATATTGGAAAGTGGACTCATGTCAAAATACGTGAATGTTAGCAGGACTCAGAAAGTGACTTTCTGTGTGACCTTGAGTAATTCACTTCATTTCTCCCAGGTGCAGGTTCCTCATCTGGAAAATGAGGGTGTTGGCCTAGCTGAACTCTGAGGGACCTTCCAGCTCCAGCAATCTAGACCCTTAAATAAGGCTCAAAGGCAAAGGCAATATCATGATCTATTGATAAGTCAGGTTTTAAAAATGTTTTCACTAATCTTGGCTTTTATGTTATTCAAGGTCATTGGACAAAGAACGCAGTGTGCATAAAGATTGATATTTCAGTTGCCCCATAGAAAAGAGATAGATACATGTGTCTATTGGGTACTACTGATTCTGAAATAATATAGTCAAAAGCATCATAGACCTTCAAAAGAATATAACTAGGATTATTCAGGGAAAGAGTGATAAATTGGCTTTTATTTATGCCTCCTCATTAATGAATAATGATTTATATGAATTGAAGAAATCTGACGGAAAAAGTAAAATGTTTAGAAACATCTTCTTTTAAATATTACTCTTAATATTTCTCCTTTTATTCCCATATGGTACCAAACGAGAAAATAATGGTTTATTTTTTAGTCTTTGCAAAACAATGAAATGAACTTCCCTCATACATCTGATTGTGTACTGATTCCTTTTATTGCATTAACAGAATTGTCAATTAGGGCACTTATCTCTATATCTGTATACTGTAGCACATGACCTTTCTACTGAGCAAAATGATGTAGAGGAAGAAACCGAGGTATTGAGGTTCTGTATCCAAGCTCCAACTGACCTCTGCCAACAGTAACTGTGTGTACCTAGGCAAGTCACTATTCATTCCAGGCCTTGGCTTCCTCATGTGACAGCAACAAAGATTTGACTGTGGTCCTTTCCTATGGTATTTGTACCAGCCCTAGCAGACTAATACAAATACCTAAATCCTATGTGGGTGCAGTTGATATGTCATTTCCAAGTTATCCCTATAGTTCTTTTTCCCCTTATTGTTTACCAGAGTTTGTTCTGCATTTTAACTTCAGGGAATGGGAGATGATAAAGGTAGCTCAGCTAACAGGAGAATACAACCTGGAAGGAAAAAGAAAGAGAGAGAGAGAGAGAGAGTCCAATCCTTTCATGACAATGTCTGAGTTAAGAAAGGAGGGACAGTTGGAGAGAATGTGGTAACTTATGAGCTCAACCTTCCTGTTTAAGGGGCTTTGAAATACAAAATGGGAGGAAATGTGTTACTCAGGTTAGGGGAGAATACTCAGGTTAAAACAGAAGGTTTTAACTAAATGCTTTTGGAACCACCATACAGGGATATCTGGAGCCAACATGGGACATCCCTAATGCAATTAGAATGAGATTTTGTGACTTAGGGAGAGAGTAGCTAGTTTGTATCCTTGCCCTGATCCAGCCCCTATGTGGCAGGGACAGTATTTTGCAAGCCAATGTGTAGGTCATGGAGCTTTTTGTAGAGGTGGATGGGGAGGAGGATATTCAAGGAGATAAGATAAGGAGAGGGGTTGAGGTGCCCCTACAGCTTTTGGGTGGTCTAGGCTTGACATGGAAAGATATTACAGAACTTCAGAAGGTCTCAGCACTAGCAAAAGCTAAGGAGAAGCTATGTTAGCTGGAAAGAATCACTGGTACCTACCAGAACAAGAAGGACAGAGCCAAAATTTATCATCTTTTAGTATCTGCTAAGTCACAGTCAAGGCCCAGAGAAGTTGGGCTTTTTCCCATTAAGGCCATGTGACTATGTACACTTCTTCCCAGACTCCACCAGGGAAAGGATTGGAGCAGAGCCCCAAAAGATGTATAATCCATCCAGAAGCTGCTTTATCTAAAGAGACTCGTAAAACTATGGAGTGGTGTTAAGACACTCAGATTCAAATAAACGTTGTCCCCTACCTCGCCTCACCCATTGACTGGGTTGGCTGAGGAAGAATACCACTGATATTTTAGAGAAATTAAAGTGATATATAGTCCTTTGCTCTTCACAGTTGTACTGTGGTTAAGTTTGCAGACTTGTGTCTATGTTAGTGCAGCACATCAAAATCTTCAGGGCGTTTCATGCTTTCCCCATAATAGCACTTGGTATCTGCTTTGTTTACACCTCTGTTACAGGTTAGGGAAAGACAAAAGAAAAGTGGGAGACTGGGGTATGATTTCCATTTTTCAGGAAGGGGCCCAGAGACTTGGTGAGTTCTTATAATATACTCATGGTAACACAGCTAGTAAGCAGTGAACTTGCAATGTGTGCCCATGTGACAGTATCCATGGCAGATTGAACACAGTGCCTGGGCCACAGCAAGCTTAGGGCACAAGACCTTCATCCAACTTCACCTGTATCATTTTTATAAAGCCACATGAGTGAAAATTTAATACAGTTGCAATAGGTGGAAGGCTTCCTAGGTTCTGACCGTGGACCCAGGTTAAGTTGTTGGCATCTGTGGGGTGCCTAGGTGGCTCAGTAAGTTGAGTGTCTGACTTTGGCTCAGGATATGATCTCACGGCTTATGAGTTCAAGCCCCGCACTGGGCTCTGTACTGACACCTCAAGGCCTGGAGCCTGCTTCAGATTCTCTGTCTCTGTCTCTCTCTGACCCTCTCCTGCTTGTGCTGTGCTTGTGTCTCTCAAAAATAAATATTCATTAAACAATATTAAAAAAACATTTTGGCATCTGTAAATGTTATTATCTGTAATAATACTCCACTTTTCATCTTATGAAGATGTTATGGAAACAAAAAAATAATATCCAAAATGTTAAAGTGTTTTAAATACAAACCACTATAGAAATTATTGCTAATTATCAAGCTTTAATCATTTTACTTTTAAACATCAGCTTTATTACATCATACATAAATATACACTTTTTGCTTATTATATATAATAATTGTTTTTGCTTATTATAGGGTACATTGGCAGTTTAGATAAGATTTTTCCTTTCATTTTGGTCAAAGTGAGTTATATATGTGCACATATCAAATAGTTGGCTACATGTGTCATGTGATTTTAGGGGCACTTAGAATGCTTTTTGCACCCCCAAATATTTTTTTACATCCACTGATCTACACCCATTGATCCTTTCCTACAATTTCAAAAATTTCTTTTGAGCGGGGTCAGGGTGGCTCAGTCAATTGAGCATCCAAATTTTGGTTTCCGCTCACGTCATGATCTCATGGTTCTTGAGTGTGAGCCCTGCATCCAGCTCTGCAATGACAGAGCAGAGCCTGCTTGGGATTCTCTGTCTCCCACTCTCTCTGACCCCCTCTCTCTCAAAATAAATAAATAAATAAATAAACAAACAAACATTTAAATCTTATTAAAAATTTTTCCTTTTGAGACATATACTGTATAACCATACTTATGTGAGATACTTAGAGTAATTCTATTCAGAGAGTAGATGATTTCTAGGACTAAAGAAAGGGGGATTTAATGTGTTATAGTTTAATAGGTACCAAAAGCAATCTGCAGATTCAGTGCAATCCATATCAAAATTCCAATGGCATTTTTCAAAGAAATAGAATAGTTCTAAAATTTGTAAGGAACCACCAAAAACCCTGAATAGCCAAAGCAATCTTGAGAAATAAGAACAGAATTAGAGGTATTGTACTCTCTGATTTCAAATTATATTATGAAGCTATAGTAATTAAGGCAGTACCATATTGACTAAAAATAAATGTGCAGATCAATGGAAGAGAATAGAAAGCCCCAAAATAAACCTATGTATATATAGTCAATTAATTTATACCAACAGAGCCCAGTATTCTGTATACAGTGGAGAATGGACAGTCTCTTCAGTAAATGTTGTTAGGAATACACATAAAGTAACTCAAAGTGGAAAAATGACTTAAACACAAGACCTGTAACCATAAAACCTCTACAAGAAAACATAGGTGTTAAGCTCTTGTCATAGATCTTGGTGATGACTTTTTTTAATCTGACACCAAAAGTGAGAGCAAAGAAAGCAAAAATAAATAAATGGGAGACTACAACATGCTAAAAAGCTTCTGCACAGCAAAGGAAACCATCAACAAGATGAAAAGGCAACATACAAACTGGGAGAAAATATTTGCAAATCATGTATCTGAGAAGGGGTTAATCATATATCTGATAAAATATATAAAGAACTCATACAACTGAATAGCAAACAAACAAACAAAAAACCCCCAAACAATCCAATTTAAAAATGAGCAGAAGATCTGAATAGATTTTTCCCAAAGACATATAGATGGTCAACGGGTGTCTGAAAAGATGCTCAAAATCATTAATCATCAGGGAAATGCGAATCAAAACTACAATGAGATATCACCTAATGCCTTTTAGAATAGCTATTATCAAAAAGACAAGAAATAACAAGTATTGGTGAGGATGTGGAGAAAAGGGAACCCTTGTGCACTGTTGGTGGGAATATAAATTGGTGCAGTATGGAGTTTCCCCAAAATATTAAAAATAAAACTACCATATGATCCAGCAATTTTAATTTTGGGTACTTATCTAAAGAAAATGAAAATGCTAACTCAAAAAGATGTATATACCCCCATGTTCACTGCAACATTACTAACAATAGCCAATATAAGGAAACAGTCTAAATGCCTATTAATGGATGAATGGATAAAGAAATTGGGGACACACACACACACACACACACACACACACACACAGAGGAATATTATTCAGCCATAAAAAAGAACGAAATCTTGCAATTTGTGACAACATAGATACACTAAAGGGCATTATACTAAGTGAAATAAGTCAGAGAAAGACAAATACTGTATTATCTCTCTTTACGGAGAATCTAAAAATAAGGTAAGCTCATAGATACAAAGAACAGATTGGTAGTTGTTAGAGGAAGGGTGTGAGATAAGGGAGAAATGGATAAAGAATATAAATGTATTAAAGATAAGCAGAAATAAAGTCCACAAATACCTGATTTTAGTGTGTTGTATTTTACTGATGCACTGATCCATGGGATTTTAACATAGTCCAAAATGTCTTAATTAAAATAAAAGTGCTTTGTTAATATTATGACAGTATTATAAAAGTAATTCTTGATCATTGTAAAAGAGTAGAAAACAAAAAGATGAACAAAAGTAATAAAATCAGTTAGTCAATACTAAATTCTATATTCTGAGAGGTGCTATACCAATATTTTAAAATAAATGTTATCTATTGAAGCATACTTTCTGTTAAGAAAAGGGAAATATGAATAATTTTATACATTAATATATCCATAGTCAAGAGATAGAACTTCCTTAATATATCCATGATCAAGAGATAAAAAAGTAGCTGATAGGGCAGGGGCAGGGTGGGGGAAATAAGAAGAGGTTGGTAAAAGGGTATAAACTCTCAGACATAAGATGAATGAGATCTGAAGATCTAATGTAAAACATGGTGTCTCTAATTGATAACACTATATTGCATAATTGAAATTTGATAAGAGAGTAGAACTTAAATGTTCTCACATAAAAATAATAAATAAGTAAGTAAATAAATAAATAAATAAATAAATAAATAAATGACAGGTAGCATTGTGGGATATTTAGAGTGTGTATCCTGGTGACTGGTGCATTGTGAAAGGATCTGTTAATTAACTAGATGGGAGGAATCCTTTCACAGTGTATGTGTATTGGGTCCTTACGATGTACACTTTGAATGTCTTATAGTTTTGTCAATGAAAAATATGCTTAAGTCAGTAAATTTTATATTATTTGTATTTTATCACAATTAAATATTAACAAATAGTTTATACTTGCCTTTTCCCCTTGTTTTCTGGGGTGATATTTAGGTCTTATCAATCACTCACAACCAACATGAATGAATCATTATAACCTTACATTAGGACAGAGGAACCCAGAAAGTGTCTATTATATTTTCAGAGTCAGTGGGCAGAAAAGGGGAAAGATAAGAAGGAGAAAGAAAATTGGAGAACGTCACGAAGAAGAGGAGGAAGACACAGGGCTGGAATATTCATGGCTGCTCTGATTTTGTTACATTCACTCAACAAATCATGACTGAATATTTAGCCTGTGTTAGGCATTCTTCTAGGCTCTACAAAAACAAGCATACATTCCTGCTCCTGAGAAGCTTAGGTTCTACTGAGAGGAGACTGACAAGAAGCATACAATGCTAGTTACTGTGTTGAGGGTGACAAGAGAAAAAAAAAGAGAGAGAAAGATAAGGAACATCGGGTAGATGGGTAGGGTGGTCAACGCAATCTGAAACAGAGCAATCAGAGTAAACCTCCCTGAGAAGGCAAAGCTGAGCAAAGAAAGGAGAATTTTTCTTATAGTAGGTAAATTACTAAAATCAGGAGAATTGTCTATGGGCTGAGACTGGCTGTTTTGTGTCAGAAACAATTCTGGTATTCATTTAAAACAACGCCAGTGTTGCCACTAGTCACTTGGCATGGGGAAACATGCTGGCTTTTCCACAAAAGGGTGTCAGTGTGTCAGGTGCGTTTCCTCAGAACCCGATGAGCAAGAGTGAGGCCCTGGACTTCCAGGTCTGGCCCTCAGGAGATAAAAAAAAAAAAAAAGAAATTAGCCAAAAGAAAAAGAATGACCAGCCACACCACTGCCTGCTTTAGGAGGCATTTTTGTCAGAATTAAAAATAATAAATAAATAAATAAATAAATAAACAAACAAACAAACAAACGGAAAAACAAAGACAAATAACTGGGTGTCTGGCTAGCCAGGAGTCTGACACCCTTTTCTTGGGCGGTGCTTTTCCCTGCAGACAGACACGACGTGCAGTTTCGTCTCAGCAGACACAGCCGCGTGAGCAGAGCTTGCTGTGAGCTACTGGGCTCCGTGCCTCTCCGAGTCTCAGCAGACAAAGGGCAGAATGGGTTTCAAGGGTGGCCGCAGATGTAGGAGAGCTCGGGCTGCAGACACCAGAGCCCAGCACAGTCTGTCATCAGCCCTGAGCCTGGCCTGGCAGTTTGAAGGAAGGGCACAGTATGGAGCAGTGGGGGGGCCCAGCTGTGACAGCCAGCCGACGGTGCCCACCCCCTGCCCAGCAGCTCACAGATGTGAACAGGTGCTCTCTCCACCAGTCTGTGCCCATTCTGGGCTCCACATTACTGACCACTAACAAACAAGAAATCAATATCCACATCAGCTTCATGCCTTTGGAGTTCTGGAAGGCAATTTAGTTCCAGGAAATCTGAATGGTTTTGTGGCTGTGAATGCCAGTTGCACAGTCACTCTATCTAAAAGACTAAAAGTGTGGGGGGCAGGTCCTGGTAAAGTCCAGTCCAAAAGAACGAGAGTACCCACTGAAGCAAATGTCAGCCTTGTGTCAGAGTGGAAATGTGAGCCCTTTTCCTGCCCAGCGATAATAACTTGAGGGGGTGCACTAAGTCGGTTGGCTACAGTGGAGGTATGCTAGGACCCTGCTCTGGAGTCTGAGCACTAGACAGTGAATCTTCCAGAGGACTGGGGAGGAGGGAGAAGGGGGAGGAGGAGAGGCAAGAAACAGAAGTGGGAGGGAGAGGTGGGATAGGGATTTTTGTACTTTCAGACTTGGAGGAAAAAATTAGAAATGGCACTCCCAAAATTGTTAATAATGGTTCATTTTCAGGGAGAGATTAGATGGACTGAAGGAAATTTTTTCATTTGTTATTTTGTACAGCTCAAAAAGTAGTAGGAATGTGGGTCATTTTTGTTTGGCATTTTTCAAAGAAAGCAATACATACATATATACACACACACGTATACAAACATACATATACACACACATTCCTGTATCTTTCTAATCATTAAGTGGTGTGTTAGTTACATTCCTAAATTTTAGGCCTATGCTTATAACTCAAAGTTCTGTTTCTATTTTTAAATCAAGCTTATCCCTCTCTCCAAATAAACACTAACAGAGGCATTTAACTGAAATACTTATATTGGAGTAGTAACAGTGTCAGAGGAGGCAACTGGGAACTCCTGCAAGAAAGGAAACAAGAGAAGCCATCCAGGAGGAGACACAGGGGGAGAGAGAGAAGGAGGGGGAAGGTTAGGAGAACCTCAGACCAACACTCTTATTATCTCTTCCACTCTTTTGAAGTCTAGGCATCCCTGCAAAACAATAGTAACCAAACCTGAAGATAGAAGGTGATGGCCTATCTGGTTCCTACAGACCTGCGTTCATCACTGAAAATGACTTCATGTGAGGGACAGAAGCAGCTGCCCAGTGGACATATTGCCTCCATCAATACGTCTTTATTGAGCATCTAGTGTGTGCTGTGCAAGGCACTGCATGGAAGTAAAGGTAATAAACAAGGAAATTCTTGTTCTTGTTGCTTATTTATAAAAGAAGTATCCTTGTAATATTACTGATACCATATTAGTAACTTGAAATCGGTTGCAGTGGAAATGTTTACAACCATAGAAATTGGCAAATGCTACAAGTCAGAGCTCGAACTATTTTGTTGATTGTTGAGACATTAGAAAGTTATGGAGGTGTTAAAAATACAGCTAAACTTAAAAGTATGGCCTGTATGTAGCCATCACATTGGGAACAGCACAAAAGAATTATGGAAACCTTCATCCAGTATTTGAAAATAATTATACAACTGAGCAAAAAAGCCACCCATCTTACTGACAAACAAATAAAGTTCTCACATGCATCTTAGTTGTTTCTCTATTGTCTAACGTAATTGTTACTATACAACGGGAGTGGCAAACAAAGGTCTCTAGGCCAAATCTAGACTTCTGCCATTTTTTTTTTTAATACAGCCTGAGAGCTAAGAATGGTTGGGGGGACTTGTTGGTTTTGTTTTTGTTTTGTTTTGTTTTGAAAATTAAGTTAAAAAAAAAAGAATATTTCTGGACACAAGAAATTACAAGGAATTTGAATTTCAGTATCCATACATAGAGTTTTCTTGGAACACCACCATGTTCATTCACTGATGTATTGTCTATGGCTCCTTTCGTGTTCCAATGGCAAAGTTGAATAGCTGTGACAGAGACTGTGTGCCTGACAAAGCCTAAGAGATTTACTGTCTGGCCCTTCACGGCAAACGTTTGCCAACCACTGCTATAAAATGAAAATATCAACAAATATTCATGTCAGAACCACATTGAGAGAGCCAGTTGTTAAAACAGTTACCAGGACACCACTGGGCCAAATGGTCAATAATGTAAAGAGGGTAAGACAAGTCTTCAGGGGAGCAGGGAGGAGAGAAGCATGCATGTGGATTGCGGGAATACGGGCCTCTGCTTCCATCTGGACCCAGATGATGGCTCCATCCAGTCTCACTACCCTGTACAGCCCCATTTGCCTTGTTCCCCCAGCAGTATGGAAATCTGCAAGGCTTGGAACCTGGGGTGTTCATCCATTTGCTCAGCGTCAGGGACAAAGAGGACCCAATCACAGACCCTAAGCTCTTCTACCGTAATGGGTAACATGTTTGGATGGAAAGATTTGCTCCCATTTTAGTTCCATCTTCCAAACAAAGGTGCTTTTTAGCTTGCAGAGGGCTTAACATCCTGTTTCCCAATGTAACAATTTTCATAACGTATGCTTCTATTGTTCTTGGATTAATACTGACCACATTTGAACAGGCAAATGGGTAACCAATTAGCTTGAATTCTTTACAGTCAGGATTTGCTGTGTGTCTTGATACGCCTTTCTTAATCTTCCCTTTGAAACATGTTTTCTCATTTAGGCCAGAAGTAAATAGCACAAGTAACAGGGTGGTTTTCTCCCCCTTCCTCTTTTCTCTCTCCTTGAAAAATAATGCTGAAGGAATTGTTTTGCAGTTGAAAATTAATGTAACCTATTATGTCCAGGAAATTTCTTCAATATATTACTTGCCAAGCCCCTCGGCCGTTGTGAAGAAAATAATTTTAATTTATCTCATTTTTCACCGCTGAGTCAATGATTGTTTAACCTAAAATGCCATTGTGACTAAGTGCTCAAACCCCATGGTCCTTGGCTATTTCGCGGGGACTCGGCTATTACATCCACGAGCCTGGGCCTTAGAAGCACCAAAATTGTCATATTAAAAGGGTCGCTGTCAACTTGCTTTTGTTTTTATTGTTTTTAATTTCTGCTTTTCCATTTTCTCGGCTATTTATAATGTTCTCTTTAAAAGTTCAAAACTAACATCTCTCTCCTTAGCCTCTTGGTTATTTTCCATTTAGTGAACGTTTCTGTTCCAGCTTCCAGTGCCTTTCCTAGGGCACAGAGCAATGTCATCAGCTTGGGTTAATTTGGCTGTTGTGACTATGATCCCCCTTGTGATCCCCGTGCAGTTTTACTGACTAAAATCAGACTAGCATCCCAAGGGAATGCAGAACCATGGTGATCACAAAGTCCTTTGAATCATCGTTAAGTTTTACCAGAAGCTTCCACATCAAATAAAGTCCAGTGAAGTTTTCAAATTCTCTTTAAGGTGATACTACCACACTCTTACCTTTTCCATATTTACCTTTCTAGGGAAAAACAAATTTGCAATCACTTTACTTTTTCTTTGTGCTTGCCTGCCCGTGTTGTAGCAACAGGGTTATATCTCAATCTAGATTCCCCAGAGATCAGAGCCTGAGGTGAAGGCTTGTGTGTAATTATGTTATTTGGGGTATATAGCCTCAGGAAAAAATAAGTAATGGATAAGGACTAATATAAGTAAGACATGAAAATAAAAAGCCAAATACAAGGATGCATTACCAGCTGGTCACTGATACAGACAACCACACGCTCAGTTCTACGAAGCTGTATTTCAGGACCACCTCTCTGGGGTCAGAGAGGAAAAGAAATTTTCTAATAGTGGACCTACATTGGTCATAGTTTACCCTGTGGGCTACCCTACCTGCTATATTAACTTCTGGCATATGCATGCTTAGACTGCAAGCTGAATGGGCTTCCGTGGCTTCCCACATCTTGCCAACAGAGACACTCTGGCACCTGAGGCACAGGCCTGAAATCAGGGGGTCAGATTGTACCAGTAGGAAGCTTCTTAGAGCCAGAAGAACGGGTCACCTGAGCAGTGGCCAGAAGAAAAGACAGGTGAGGCTGAGAGATTCTGAAGTGGTGGATAAGAGGCATCTGATATAAGTACTTAAGATTAGGGAAGGTATTCTTATCCGTAATTTACAGAAAAAAAACCAGAGTTTAGAGGATTGATGCTGTTTGTCCAGGGACAATTATTGAGAGCTTCCTGGCTCCAACCAGCTCACATTCCATTAGGCCACGCTGCAGCATCTGTGTTTGGTGGTGTCAGGTCCCAAGCTTTTCCTTCCAGCTTACATCTCATTCCAGAACCTGGAGGAAGATCTCTGTATCATTCTGAAAACCAGAGGAAGACTGACTCTAAGTCACGCAAAGACTACATGAACTGGCCACAGCCTATACGGAAATACATTTATGTCTTTATTATTCAAGATTCTTCCTAAACAGTAGGAAGTGAGGAAGTTTCTGTGTTTTGGAAAAGGTCATTTACTTATTCAAGCCACTGGGGGGACTATTGATAAATTGATACTTTATTTCTCTACAATGTTTCTATGTGGCTCAAGACTGCTTCTAAGGTTAAAAAGTCCTTTTATTGGAAGTGGATATTCAATCAGCCAATATTTAGTTAAGTACACACTTTATTCAAGGTATTAAGACAGGTGCTCTGGAAAATAACATGGTACTAAAACCACAATCTTTCCCTCGGAGGGTTTTTAATCTGATGAGAAAACAAGGAACATAAAACGGGACTGCTGTTGACTGTAGAAAGCATTCCAGATAGAAGTAGTAAGTGCTATGAGGACTTGAATAAAGTAATTGGCTCTAACAAAGAATAAAAGAAAGTTTAAGAAGAATGTGGCATTTACATTTGACCTTGAAGGATGAGCAGGTTTTCAATGGTAAGAGGGCACTGAGGGGTTAATACCATGCCGTGCAAGCAGCTCTATAATTGCATAAATATAACTAGACAAATTAGAGTATGGGTGGCTGCAGGGGTAAAGACAAGACTGATACAGGGGTGGACAAAGAGCAAAAAATGAGCACGTTGGAAATGTTTTTCTGGGCTCAGCTCAAGAAAAGCTTGAAGGCCTGTTTTAAAAAAAATAGGGGGAGGTTGATTGTTCTTTATTTTATTTTTCTTAAAATTTTTTTAATGTTTTAATTTATTTTTGAGACAGAGACAGATCATGAGCAGGGGAGGGGCAGAGAGAGAGGGAGACACAGAATCTGAAGCAGGCTCCAGGCTCCAAGCTGTAAGCACAGAGCCCAACGCGGGACTGAAACTCACGGAGTGTGAGATCATGACCTGAGCTGAAGTCTGACGTTTAACCGACTGAGCCACCCAGGCGCCCTTTGGTTGATTGTTTTTTAAAGCAAATCTTGGATTTCATTACAATGAAAATGGGCAGGAAATTTATTTATGGCATTTTAGAGCTAAAGGGAGGGAAATCAAAGATATTACCTAGATTCTTTTTGTCTGATGCCTTCTGATCAACACAGGTGGCTGGAGGCAAAACACCTAGGAATGTTCCTAACTACCTCCCAACTACCTGGGACCATCATACTCAGGGCTCACTGTCCCTAAGCCAGTTCAGGAGCTTCAGTTTCTGTCCGTAAAACTTGAGACTTCCTTCAGGGATGGCTGCACAAGTATCTTCTAGGTAGTAAGAATCCAAGCACCGGCCCTTCTTCTTAGCAATTTATAGAAAGAACCCAATTCAAATGAGGATTTCCAAGGCTACTGCAGGTCTTTCTGGTCCGCTGTAAGAACTTTTGACTTTCTTCACCTTTGCCAGCTGCTGAAATTCCATTCCAAGTTTGAGCAGCTGGGAAGCAAGTTGACCTTTCCTTGTTTGGAGAGCTCGCCTTGCAGGCATCAGAAGAAAAAAAAATCGCAAAATTGTATCCAATTACTGAGCAAATACTTCAATCTTTTAACCTCATGACAACTCTTACGCCTCAGGAACTTCAGCCAATACCAGTGTGCTATCCAGAGAAAAATCAATCCAATTCTTTTGCGTGTCACTAAGCTAGAGTTCAACACCCTCCACATTATTGCCACTGCCATACTTCTTTGGGTGTCTTTCAACCATTTCTTCCTTTCCATTTTCTCCACCCTTCCTCTTGAAATCTCCTTGCTCTGTAAGCAAGCATTCTTCCATGCTCAGCCTCATCACATACCATGCTTTGTCTTAGACTCTCCTTAACTGCAATGGGATTGTCACAATAGTAGTATTTCCCAGATGTTCCTGGGTGTTCTGATTCATTGGTCCAGGGTTTGGAAAATGGTGCTCTGGATTGGTCAGATCCCAAGCACAGACTCTTCATTTCCTCTTGCATCATAAGCTCATTCTTATGAAAACAAAAATTCCTCTTTTGAGACTCTAGCCATGTGACTATACCAACCTTTTCAATGTTCTCTGTAGAATGCTCAAATACTTATTCACATTTAGTGAAGATTTTGGAATCCAACTCCAGTCTTCCTCCAAACCCTATCTTCTGTTATAGTAAATGACCAAAACACCCAGGTAGTAGATCCAATGGAGGACTGTGCCTTCATAGGTCTTTTTCTGCCATAAACTCCAGGGACTACCACCTCAGACACATGTCTACCTAATGTCACCAAGATAAGCAAGTGTGGGCCATGGACTTTGAGTAGTAGTGAGATATTAGTGAGAATCAGAGACTCGGGAAGAGGTTGATCAAAAAGATTGATGATACATGTGGCTTTGAAGACCACAAATAATAGGATAAAGTAACAGAGAATCTCTCTACCCTGCAAGTGACTATTAGACAAAAAAAGAAAAACTGCTAGGTGAGAGAAGAGCAGGAAAGCAAAACCTAGAAGAATCACTGGAGCTAATTAGTGCAAGGACCTTGTTCTTATAGCCTTGGGCTGGACGTGCCCTGAAAGTGTTAGGAGTGAAGATTGGCAGGGCGCTTCAGAAATGTACTCCCACAGCTACACCTGGAACTTTTGCACTGGCTTGCATGGTACTGCCCCTGTGGTCTTACAGCCCCATACCTCGGGTCCTGGTCACAACCCCCCAACTTTCCCTTTCATCACTTACTCTCACTTTAATACTGCTTCACCTGAGTGAACCCAACAGTCTCTTACTCCTCCTATTTCCCCCCTTTACGTCATGGCTTCATTTTTCATTTCATTGCCTGCTGAGCCCAGAACAAATGAAGAGTAGCTTTAACCAATTTATTGCCAGCCTTTCAATTCCTTTTCCTTCTGCAAAAACCAAACCTGGGGTCAATTCAACCATCTGTCTACACAGGGACTATTGAGAGCTGCTGCAGGAAATTCTATTATTGTCCAAAAATTCTAGCACTATAACAATGGTCATTCGGGAGGGCGGGAGAGGACTATAAGCAAGTTAACTATAGGTTACTTAAAGCATTTTCTACCTCAAGAATCCAAGTTAGTCTCTCTGGGAATAAATACAGTGAAATCTAGAAGGCAGGAGGCAGGACCTGGAGAGTGGGAGGGAAGAGTTAAGAGTCAACAATCAACTACTCTGAGTCATAAAATCAGAAAGGCATTGAACATTTAGAAGGAGAACTGGCCCCATAAAGAAAACAATGCCTCTTAGTAAGCATATTATCTGCAACAAAGCAAAACAAATTTTCAAGCGTCTTATTGAAACTGCTGGGGAGGGAAATCATGAAAAGTTTCTATTAAGCAAGGGATAGAGAATGGAAATTAATAACACAGGGCCAGTTATTACTAATTTAGGATGTATAGAATGCCACTGATATGACCTTTATTTATGGCAATGTTATTTTTACTTTGTTTGGAGCAGCATGGCACAGTTGGGAAGCAGACAAGCATGGTGGCTGAAAGCCTGGGCTTTGCAGACAGACAGCCTGGGTTTAACTCTCAGCTCTGCAGCTCATTAACTGTATAAGCCCTGGGAAGTTCCTTAATTCCCCTAGACTTCAGTTTTCTCATTTAAGGCTAAGAACTCCTATTATGATTTCTCAGCATTTGTACCGAGTTTCCTATGAGTTTTCTATGTTCCAAGGACTTTAAACATTTTAACATCTTTAATTTTCATAGCAGCCCTATTAGTTCTATTAATAGAACAGTCCTACTATTTCACAGATGAAGAAACTGAGGAAAAGAGATAAAATAACTCACACAAGGTCACACAGCTGGAGAATGTCAGTGTCATATTTACGTTTCAAATCCAGATAGTGAGACTCCATTGCTCTTACCCACTCTTCCCCCTTCAGAGCCCACCTTCCTGTTCAAAGGGCTATTGGAGAGGAGGGTGTTAAATGAGTACACTACTCACCCCTGCCATCAGGCCATCACTGCACCCCTCCCTTGTCCTCTTTATATCTTCAGGCTGGCAGGCAGTGATTCTGAGGAACTATAATACTCATCTGAAAAGTTTTTTGGAAAATGACTGGGCAAGAGGAGGCAGGGGTGGTGGAAGGTGTGGTATTATTTCATTTGTGGTAAATCATGAATATAGTTTTATTGAGAGTACAGAGCAAGTGGAGACAAGAAGGACTTAACAACCAAGAGGCTCAGGGAGTAATTAATGGAGAAAGGTCCCAGAGGAAGCCGAAAATGTTGATTTAAGAATATACAAAAAGTAGGTAAGGCTCATCCTGTGGAGGTCTGAGAGCATCAAGGATGTGAAAAAAAATGTAGATAAGTTTGGAGAAGAATGGAAGGTAAATTGAATTATTTCACTTCTATTGACCTTTCATTACTCAGTAAATATTTGTTGAGCCAATGAATAGCTTGTATGCTCCTGAAAGGAAAGACTATGCCTTTTAACTTCTCAAGTATCCCGAACATAGATTTGACACTTAATTAGTACTTTTGGATAAAGCTGCTGCTGCTGCTTCTATAAATGGTCTCAGACTAAACAATGAATTCGGTTGATTCCTTTAAAAACCATACTGACCCACAATCTTTAAACACAAAATGATAGAGCCAGAAGGATCCTTGGAGGCCCTCTAATAAGGTAGGCACAAATAAGCGATTGTGTCTGCAGACTGCTTTCTTTGTTCTGTAGCCTCTTGTGTTACAAGGTTTTGAAATAGTTTCTACATTTAGAAAATGAGAGCTTTCCTATGAAAATCTCTACTTCCAGCCTCTGTTGAGAAATTAGATTTTTTTTTCCTGGCAAGATTGACCTGCATTCTTGCACGGCAGCAAGGACCTGAAGCTGAGGGACAACTACTCTTTTAGACAGAGTGATTTGCCAGTTTTCTGAGTCCCTTCTAAATCCTACCCTATTACTTGATCATTTTCATTTTTTCGTCCAAACCTTATAGGCACCTGAGTTTGTGCACCCGCAAGGAAACTGAGGCACAGACAAGTGATATAATACAGCTGAAACTTAGGTTTTCCTGTTCATTATTGTCATTCTCCCATATTTGATCCATTCTCTGACTTCTTCTGGAATTAATATTGTAGTGTGGTGATTCCATTGGGCCTGACTGTGACATGAGCAAGCTAACGAATGTAAAAGAATCATAATCTAAAAGGAAATCTTTGATTATACAATGCATTAGTCAGATCCACACTTAGATTACCATGATCAGTTCTGGTCAGCACATTATAAAATAAAATATTGAAACACTTGACAATGCAAAGAGAAAGAGATGAGCTTGATCTTCTGCTGTGATTATATTGTATTAATGACTTCCTATCATATTACTGGTTTTTGTACCCTATTAGAGAAAGTAAAATGTACTAATAGAATGGGAAAGGAGCTAAGAGAGGAGCCATGTTACTTTTCAAAATATTTTGAAAGCCAATAAAATGCTCTATTTTCCCCTTTAAAAGTAGGTACTGTTTTCCTAATCAGGGTGAAATGATTTATTAATCAATAAGATTGTAAATTAGGGAATTATTTATTCAATAGACCAGACAAAATTATATCATTCAAAAATTAATCTGAAGGCCAAAAAGAAAAAAAAAAGTAATAAAGGAGCTAGTATACTCTTCCAGTTGGACATTATGCCCATGATAACTTCACATAATAACAGTGTAGGGAGTAGCATAGTTACCAAAGACACTAATTCTCTTCAGAAGGAAGGAAATTATTGAAATATGACAAGGGTTCTTGGCATCACTCAAAATTTGCTGCTTTTACCAGCTCACTGACTGATGATTGGGATGGGGATGGTGAATTTAAAGTGAGATTCAGACTTTTAAATCTTAGGTCTTTTGGCACAAAATAACAAAAATGAAGAGGTTTAAGCCCTGGCCATTGGGCAACTCTAATATGATTATATCCAATTTATATTCTTTTCCAAATAACATTTTTAAGTTCAGGCCTTTGCAGATGCCAATTATATATACTATTCACCCCTCTTAAAGACAGATGGACATTATTTCACCTGCTTTTGTGTTTCACTCCTGTGCAATTCCCTCCCTAGATGTGAGAATATTGATAATTTCTAGTCCTTAGATTTGGTGGTGGCTTCATAAGTGTTTCTATTTTATATTTTAAAATGTACAAAATAAATAACTAAAACATACAAAAATTGCATATATACTTTTTGTATATAAATTTTATTTAATAAAACTTGGCTACTTCCAATTTTATCGCAGAGATGCAGATAAAGACCATCACTCACAAAGAGAAAGAAAGACCATCGCTCACAAAGAGAAAGAAAAGAGCTGGATGAACCACAAATTAATGACTTTTCCTAAAAGTACCAGAGAACTGAGTTCAGAGGTCAAACAATTAACCAAAATTATGAAGAGTGACAGAACTTGTAAGAAGAGACAGGGCCATCCTCAATGGGAAAAACCGAGAGCTTTTCCACTAAGGTCAGGAACAAGAAAGGGACGTCCCTTCTCACCACTATTATTTAACATACTACTGGAAGTTCTAGCCTCAGCAGTTAGACAACAAAAAGAAATAAAAGGCATCCAAAATGGTAAGGAAGAAATCCTTTCCCTATTTGCAGATGACATGATACATTATTTAGAAAACCTGAAAGACTCCACCCCAAAATTGCTAGAACTGACACATGAATTCAGTAAGGTCGCAGGATACAAAAATCAATGTACAGAAATATGCTGCAATTCTATACACAGATAATGAAGCAGCAGAAAGGAAATCAAGAAATCAATCCCATTTACAATTGCACCAAAACCCATAAGATACCTAGGAATAAACCTAACCAAAGAGGTAACAAGATCTGTACTCTGAAAACTATAGAACACTTATGAAAGAAATTGAAGATGACACAAAGAAATGGAAAAACATTCCATGCTCATGGATTAGAAGAACAAACATTGTTAATATGTCTATACTTACCCAAACAACCTACAAATTTAATGCAATCCCTATCGAAATACCACCACCATTTTTCACAGAGCTAGAACAAACAATCCTAAAATTTGTAAGGAACCACAAAAGACCCTGAATAGTCACAGAAATATTAAAAAAGAAAAGCAAAGCTGGAGGCATCACAAGTCTGGACTTCAAGGTATATTACAAAGCTGTAGTTATCAAGACAGGAGGATGCTGGCAAAAAAAACCAGACACATAGATCATGGAACACAATACAAAACTCAGAAATGGACCCACAACTATATGGTCAACTAAATTCTTCAACAAAGCAGCAAAGAATATCCAATGAAGAAAAAGACAGTCTCTTCAACAAATGGCGTTGGGAAAAATGGATAGCATCATGCATAAGAATGAAACTGGACTACTTTTGAACACCTTACACAAAAATAAATTCGAAATGGATGAAACACCTAAATGTGAGTTAGGAAACTATCAAAATCCTAGAGAAGATAGGCAGTAGCCTCTTTTATAGTAGCCTCTTTTATCAGTCATAGAAACTTCTTACTAGACATGTCTTTGGAGACAAGGGAAACAAAAGCAAAAATGAAATATTGGAACTTTCATCAAGATAAAAAGCTTCTGCAAAGCAACAAAACTAAATAAAATTAATAAAACTAAAACACAACCTTCAGAATGGAAGAAGATATTTGCAAATGACCTATCTGATAATGGGTTAGTGTCCAAAGTCTATAAAGAACTTATCAAACTCAATGCTCAAGAAACAATAGTCCAGTTAAGAAATGGGCAGAAGGCATGAATAGACATTTTTCCAAAGAAGATATACTGATGGCTAACAAACACATGAAAAGATGCTCAATATAATTCATCATCACGGAAATAAAAATAAAAACTACAATGAGATACCATCTCGCACCCAGTCCTAATGGCTAAAAATAACAACATGAGAAACAATAGGTGTTGGTGGGGATGTGGAGAGAAGGGAAAACTCTTTCACTGTTGGTGGGAATACAAACTGGTGCAGCCACTCTGGAAAATAGTATGGAGTTTTCTCAAAAAGTTAAAAATATAATTCCTCTATGACCTAGCAATTGCACTACTAGGTATTTACCCAAAGGATACAAAAATACTTATTTGAAGGGGCACATACACCCAGATATTTATAGCAGCATTATCAACAATAGGCAAATTATGGGAAAAGCCCAAATGTCCATCCATTGATGAATGGATAAAGAGAGTGTGGCATATAAACAATGGAATATTACTCAGCCATAAAAAAGAATGAAATCTTGCCATTTGCAGTGATGTGGGTAGAGATAGAGTGTATTATGCTAAGGAAAATAAGTCAGTCAGAGAAAGACACATACTATATGATTTCGCTCGTGTGTGGAATTTAAGAAACAAAACAGATGAACACAGGGGACAGAAAAAAGAGAGGGAGGCAAACCAAAAGAGAAACTCTTAACTATAGAGAACAAACTGAAGGTTGCTAGAGGGGAGGTGGGCAGGGAGATGGGTTAAATGGGTGATGGGTATTAAGGAGGGCACTTGTAATGATGAACGTTGGGTGTTTAATGTAAGTGATGAATCACTAAACTCTACTCCTGAAACTAATATTAAAATATATGTTAAGTAACTAGAATTTAAATAAAAACTTGAAATAAAACAAACAAACAAACAAACAAACAAACAAACGAAACAGGACCCAAACATTTGCTTGCTACAGTGGAAATCACCAAATGCCATATAAAGTGTTAAAAAGATTCAACTAGAAAATTTTAATAACTTGCTAAAGGCTGAGTGTGGGTTAGCTGAGAATGTAAAGTTCCTGATGGATGAACACATAGGAAGGTTATCCCTCTCTTCCATGCTTTTCTTCCAGGAATCCCACCTGCCATTTACAGGTAGGATGTGAAGAATCCAGAGAAAGCCTCCCTTACAGTGTTAGACAATAGAATGTAACAGCAATTATTAAGAAACACCACTGAGGCCCAACTGCTTTCCTTCCTCAAATGTCTCAGTCTGCATAAGAAGGATCATAAAACATGTATCCTAAAGTTGGCATTGGTAGGAACACAGCCTAGAGAGATAGGAAAGACAACTACCACTGAATTATGGGGGGAAAAAGCTTCAATCTGAAAGTAAGTGGTGGGCAAAAAAAACGGAGCCTTAGAAAAATCTACAGGAGCAGGAAAAGCAGAATAGGGAGAAAAAAAAAGTACTCTGGGTAGAGGCAGAAATACATGTTAGGCATAGCATTAGGATGGATGTATAAGGGAAAAAAAAACATACACATAAAAACTATTAAATCACAGTTCTCTACCTAGTGTGACAATACTTCAAAAGAAAAGGAAAAATGAAGATTTCTCAGACAAAAATATAGGGAATTGTGAGCAGAATTATTCTATAAGAAATGTTAAAGAAATTCTAGAGGCAGGTCAGAAACTGTTTCTATGTGGAGAGATGAAAAGCATCAGATATGGAATAAACAAAGATAAATCAGTTTTATTCTTATTTTAACTACTCTAAAAGGTAAAAGACATTGTAAAGCCAAAAGGAAGCAGCACTCTATTGTATATTTATAGCACATATAAAAGTAAAATCCAAGATAATAATAATGAGGATGAAAGAAGAATTAGAAATACTGTATACAGTTTTAAAGTCCTAATACTATGAGTGAAGGTATATTATATGACTTGAATAAGATTCAGATTATTTTAAAATTTTTTTTTCAACGTTTATTTATTTTTGGGACAGAGAGAGACAGAGCATGAACGGGGGAGGGGCAGAGAGAGAGGGAGACACAGAACCGGAAGCAGGCTCCAGGCTCCGAGCCATCAGCCCAGAGCCTGACGCGGGGCTCGAACTCACGGACCGCGAGATCGTGACCTGGCTGAAGTCGGACGCTTAACCGACTGCGCCACCCAGGCGCCCCGATTCAGATTATTTTAGAGTCTATTTTGTAAACCCATGTGCAACCACTGAAATTTTTTAAAAATAAAATTTAAATAATAAGTCAATAGAGATAAGGTATGATCAAAAAAATAGCTCAGTTAATTCTAGAAAAAAGAAAACAAAAAAAGGGTAAAAACACGTAGAAAGATGGTATCCTTTAATCTAACAATATTGACAATCATTTGAAATTTAATTGGTCTCAATACCTGTTGAAAGGCAGATATTATCAGATTAGGTCTTTTAAAAAAGCAATATCTAACTATATGCTTTCTATAAGAAACCCACTTAAAGACATATATAGAATAAAAGATAAAAGATGGAAAAATATATACAATGCAAAGCACAAATAAAACAAGAAGCATCATATATTGATAAAAGGTCAGTTTTCCAGAGCACTTGGGCGGCTCAGTTAAGCATCTGACTTCGGCTCAGGTCATGATCTCACGGTACATAAATTCAAGTCCCACACTGGGCTCTGTGCTGACAGATTAGAACCTGGAGACTGCTTCAGATTCTGTCTCTGTCTCTCTCTCTCTCTGACCCTCCCCTGCTTGTGCACTCTCTCTGAAATATAAGTAAAAATTAAATATTTTTTTAAAAAGTCAGTTTTCCAAGAAGAAAAAAATCTTAAATATATATGCACATTTAGCTTCAAAATGCATGAAGAAATACTGATGGATCTGGAAGGAAAAATTCCAGTTAGAGTTGGAGACTTCAGCACTCATATCTCAGTAATTGAAAGAAAAAGTGGGCAGAAAATCAGTGAAGATAAATATGACATAAACAGCATTATTGGAGCACTGGGGTGGCTCAGTTGGTTTAGTGCCATACTTTGATTTCATTTTGGCTGAGGTCATGATCTCAAAGTTTGTGAGTTCAAGCCCTGTGCACATGTACTCTCCCTCTCTCTCAAAATAAATAAATACACTTAAAAAAAACCCACTATCAACCATTTTGAGTAATTATAGAATATATCCCACCAATATCCCACCCAACAATAGCAGAATACGCTCTTTTCAAGTACACCTGAACATTCACCAAGATAAACCACACTGTGGACCATAAAAGACACCTTAAGATATTTAAAAGAGCAGAAATGATACAATGCATGTTCTTTTTTTTTTTTTTAATTTTTTTTTCAACGTTTATTTATTTTTGGGACAGAGAGAGACAGAGCATGAATGGGGGAGGGGCAGAGAGAGAGAGGGAGACACAGAATCGGAAACAGGCTCCAGGCTCTGAGCCATCAGCCCAGAGCCTGACGCGGGGCTCGAACTCACGGACTGTGAGATCGTGACCTGGCTGAAGTCGGACGCTTAACCGACTGCGCCACCCAGGCGCCCCCAGTGCATGTTCTTATACCACAATAAAATTAATCTAGAAATCAATACCAGAAGAAAATCAGGAAGATTCCCAAATATTTGGAAACCAAACAATACACATTTAACTGACTGGTAGATGAAGATAATGTCTCAAGAGAAATTTAAAACTGAAAATACTTTGAACTAAATGAAAATTTAAATACATATGAAAATGTGTCAGTTTCACCTAAAACAGTACTTGGGGAAATACATAGCATGCAATGCTTATATTAGAAAAGAAGATAGGCGCCTGGGTGGCTCAGTCAGTTAAGCGTCTGACTTTGGCCCAGGTCATGATCTCATGGTCCATGACTTGAAGCCCTGTGTCAGGCTCTGTGCTGAGAGCTTAGAGCCTGGAGCCTGCTTTGAATTCTGTGTCTCCCTCTCGCTTCCCTTCCCCTGTTCACACTCTGTCTCTCTGTCTCAAAAATAAGTAAACATTTTTAAAAAATTTTAAAAAGAAAAGAAGAAAGAAAGGTCAAGATATTCTACTTAAAGATATGAGTGAAAGTAGAGCAAATTAAACACAATACAATCAGAAGGAAGGAAATTATAAAATTGAAGTAGAAGCCCATGACATTTTACAGAAAAACAATAGAGAAAATCAATGAAACCAAGAGCAGTTTCTTTGAAAACATCACAAAAGTGATAAACTGGTTAGGTTGACCAAAAAAAAAAAAAAAAAAGAGAAATTACCAACATGAACTCATGGCTGTCCAAAAACATTAATACAATAACAAAGTGATACTATGAACAAGTATAGGCCCATAAATCTGACAACTTAGATCAAATGGACTAATTTCTTGAAAACAGAAACTACTAAAACTCATTCATGAGGAAATAGATAACTGGAATAGTCCTAAAATTCTATTTTAGAAACTGAGCTTTTATTAAAAACTTACAAAAAATAAAACTCCAGGGTCAGCTGGCTATACGGGTGAGTTCTACCAAACATTTAAGGGAGCAATAAGAGTTCTACATAATCTTTTCCTGAAAATGGAAGAGAAGAGCTCACTGTCTCATTTATGAAGCAAGCATCACCCTAATGCTACCACAAAATAAATGCATTACCAGAAAATTAAATTACAGACCAATAATATCCATGTACATATGGAAATCCTCAAAAATATTAACAGACCAAATCCAAAAATATATGAAAAGGACAATATATCATGACCAAGTACAGCTCATCTTAGTCACGCAAGGTTGCTTTAACACCTGAAAATCAATCAATGTGATTCACCATATTAACATACATAACATAACTAACATAAACTGAATGTTTTTCTTCTAAGATCAGGAAAAATTAAAGTATGCTTACCTTTTATTTGTCTTTGTTTTGGAGTTTCTACCAATTGGTATATGGCAAGACGAAGAAATAAAACACATTTAGATAGGAAAATAGGAAGTAAATTTATATTTAAGAAAGACATGATTATCTATCTTGAAAGTCCCCTTGACTTTCAATAAAAAGCTACTATAACTAATTTGTGAGTTTAGCAAAGTGGCAAATAGAAAGATGATATTCAAAGATGAATTATAATTCTATACAGTAGCAATGAACAGTCAGAAATGAAATAAAATATAATACCATAGAATTAAAACATACACAATGCTTAGGAATAAATCTTATTAAAATGTATGAGTTCTATGCATTTTATTTTTTAAATATGGCTGAAATTAAATATCAAATGGAGTTATATATCATATTTACGGTTCAGAAAACTCAACAATATTAAGATATCAATTCTTCCCAAATTGATCTTCTGATTCAGTGCAATCCCAATAAAATTTTCAGTCGGGGGGCGCCTGGGTGGCGCAGTCGGTTAAGCGTCCGACTTCAGCCAGGTCACGATCTCGCGGTCTGTGAGTTCGAGCCCCGCGTCAGGCTCTGGGCTGATGGCTCGGAGCCTGGAGCCTGTTTCCGATTCTGTGTCTCCCTCTCTCTTTGCCCCTCCCCCGTTCATGCTCTGTCTCTCTCTGTCCCAAAAATAAATAAATGTTGAAAAAAAATTAAAAAAAAATTTTCAGTCGGAATTTTTTAGAAATTGGCAAACTTATTGTTTTTTTTTAAGTTTGTTTATTTATTTTGAGAGAGAGAGAGAGTAAATGTGTGAGCGGGGGAGGGGCAGAGAGAGAACAGGCTCTGTCCTGTTAACACAGCACTAAAAGTGGGACTTGATCTCGGGAACCATGAGATCATGACCTGAGCGGAGATTGAGAGTCTGAAGCTTAACCCACTGAGCCATTCAGGTGCCCCAGCAAGCTGATTCTTAAATTCATATAGAAATACAAAGTACCTAGACCAGCTAAAAATATCTTTGAAAAGGAAAAATACTTGAAGATGAACTCTATCTGTTTCACAACTTATCCAAAGCTCTAAAAATCAAGGGAGTGTGGTATTCTGTCAATGGGACAGAATAGAGAATCCGTCAAGAAACCAAAACACACACACACACACACCACACACACACACACACACACACACACACACACACACACTCTTATTTTCAATAAGGGCACAAAAGAATTCATAAGAAGGAATAGCTTTTTTTTTTTAACAAATCAGTCTAGGACAGTTGAATATCCATATGCAAAGAAAAATGAATTTTGATTCATACCTCCAACCAGATATAAAACTTCTATACCTCCAACCAGATATAAGACTTCTAACAAAGATAGATCATTGATATCAATGTAGAACTTAAAATTATATAATCTCTAGAAGAAAATTTAGGGCAAAATTGTGACCCTGGGTAAGGCAAATATTTCTTTGATATGACAGCTAAAGGAAGGTCTTTTTCTTAAAAAGATAAAGTATAATTAAAAGAAATAAATCTTGTCTTCATGGGGTGCCGGGTGGGCTCGGTTAAATGTCCAACATTGGCTCAGGTCATGATCTCACAGTTATGAGTTTGAGCCCCTCGTCAGGCTCTGTGCTGAAAGCTCAAAGCCTGGAGCTTGCTTTGGATTCTGTGTCTCCCTCTCTCTCTGCACCTCCCCAACTCATGCTCTGTCCTTCTCTCCCTCAAAAATAAATAAACTTCAAAAAAATTTAAAAAAAGAAAAAGAAAAAGAAATCTTCTCTTCAAAAATACCAGGAAGAAAATGAAAAGATAAGCTACAGACTGGAAGAAAATATTTGCAAACTATTTATATGATAAATGATTTGTATCCAGATTAATGAAAACTAAAATCTCTATATATATCTTCAAAAGACTCAAAAAAACATTTATGACATATAGGTACCAAATAAGCTCATGAAAAAGTGCTCACTATCACTGAAATGTTGCAAGGACACGGAGAAATTAGAATTCACATGCACTGCTCCTGGGAATGTAAACTGGTACAACCACTTTGGAAAAAAGTTTGGCAATTTCTTTAAAGGTTAATCACACAGATATTATATGATCCAGCCATTCTATTCTTAGGTATTTATGAAAGAGAAATGACTACATGTGACCATGCAGAAACTTACGCCAAGAGTTTTCAAAATAGATTTTTTTGAAATAGCTCTAAAGTGGAAACAATTCAAATATCCACTAATAGTTGAATGCAAAAATTAATTGTAGTATGCCTATAAAATGGAATGGGATAATAAAGGAGTGAGCTATTGATATGTGCAACAAGAGTGATTTTTTTTCAAAATGATTATGCAAGAGTAAAAGCCAGACAAAAAAAGAGAACATATGATTCAATTTAAATAAATTACCTACATACCTTTAAATTAATCAATAATAACAGTGGTGTCCTGGGGATAAAGTTTCAGGTAAGGGAGGGATAGAAGGGACAGATTATAAAAGGTATTCGAAAATGGTCTTGAGAGTGATGATATGCTAATTATCTTAATCATGGTGGTTGTTTCATGAGTGTACATATACTTCAAAATATTAAATTCTATACTTTATGTATAGTTTACACTACATAAATTATGCCTCAATAATACATTTTTAAAACTCCTGCCACCTCTGTGGATGTCTCAGAAAATTGGACAAAATATGGAATGTACATATTTATGAACATAAATATATAATATATACATTATATATGTATATATAAAAAATAAAGAAAATGCACTCCCTTGTTGGTTCAGGGTTATTTTTCAATATGCTCAGTGAGTTGGAGATTATTATGAAGTTGATAAAGATGGCCTATAAGGATCATTTGACTTTTTTTTCTGTTTTCATCTTGGTTCAGCCCTAGTGGACCACAGCCTCTGCACTAATTTTCTTGAAAAAAATATATTTGTATTCTTTCATTTTGTAAAGTTTCTCTCAAACTGGATGATATTGGTGGTTCTACCAAATATAAGAACTACTTTCAAAATGTCTGGTAACAATATTATTCTAAAGGATTCTTTTCCCCAGGAATGCTGATGAAAATGTGGGGCAATAATTCTTACCGATAACACTGATCACCAATAATAATAAAGCTATCTAGGGCACTGCTGGTAATAATGTTAATCATGTTAGTAATGATAATAATAAGAGTTGCAATTTATTGGAAAGCCAGAGACTATTTCTAAGCACTTCAAATACGCCATGTGGTTTTTATCCACACAACAGGCTTATGAAGTAATCCCCATTTTCAGATGAAGAAACATGGTACCAAGAGATTAACATTTTGTCAAGGGGCACCCACAGGGTGGTTTGTATCCTTGATGCCCGGTATGTGGTAATTGTGTGTCAGGATATTGACAGGAAGGAGATAACATATTCAATGTGTTTCATTAAGGAGAAACTATTCACAGCATTGTGGTCAGGGTTAAAGAAATCAACTAAAGATGGTGAAACTCCCAGAGTCTAGAAAATATGGGAAACTATTCATCATCATAAACCCTGAAAGCGAAAGTCCTTCCAAAGTCTAGAGAATGCTTGGAGCCATAAGAGACGGAAGAGCTAGTAGGGGTGGTGACCCCTAAATAGCAGTGCAATCAAAACTGCAGTGAAGCAAGGAGGGAGGCCAGAAGAGGGTGTTGGGATAAATATCCAGGTCTTCCTTTCCTCTCATATTGTGCTCTGCATTTTGTTCCATTGTCAAAACCACCTAACAGCCAGAGGGCCAGGCAGCTCAGGTGATGAGATCCTTAGCCATCACTCTCAAGCACAAAACAGGGCAGAGAAAAATAGATCTGGCAGTATCTTCTCCACTTGCAATAAGAAGCTTGCCTCCTCAATCCAGGTGAATCTCAGAATCCTATGAGCCACCATTTTGTCACCATTGTGTCAATGAAATCATTGTCACATATGAAACCTAAATTATAACGTATACTTCTTAAAATGGCACCAAAATGGGGGAATTAATTGACTTCCAATAAAGTTGCTACAGCCTCCACCCCTGTAGATGATTATAGGCAAAAGGTAATAATGACTTCCATTCCACATCCTTTTTACTCTCAGACAGGCCCTCAGTTTCTTGATATTTTTTATCTGGTAGAATATCCTAAACTTTCCACATGATCCAAATGCCTTGCATTCCTGTTATTATTGGTTTATTAGTGTTTCCGCTTGCTACTGGACATAGAAATGTTATGAGTTTTTCTGGAGAATATCCTGGATTCTAGAAATAGCTTTTCTTGCCCAAGTTGCACAATAGTAAAATGGTAAAGAGGATCAATTGTGCTAGTAAAATGCATCCATATCTGTCTGTCTGTTCCACAGTATAGGAAGCCCAAGCATTGAGTAATGCATAGAATTGTTGAATCACTATGTTGTACACTGAAACTAACATAACATTGTATGTCGACTATACTTCAATAAAAAACAAGCCCAAAATGTCCAAAGTACTCTCAGATTCCAATTTAACAGAAACATGAAGACTTTCTATTTACTGGCAAAAGAATTTTTCCTTTGAGCAAAAGGACCCAAAAGCCACAAGACACCAGAATTTGCAAATAAAGAACCACGTTTCCTTTAGTAAATTAATAGATATAGTATGAATGGTGTAACTTCTCCACACCTCTATTCCCAGAGATGTATAATATAGCTATGCAAGAAAATGCTACATGCAGCTTTTTCATTTAAGTCATGTATCCTTTGGACAGCACTTGATTCTCAGTCTGGTTTTCCAAATGGTACAATAACTGAGCCTTCAGAAGTTCATTTCATAATTCTATCAAGCCAGATAATTCTGAGAAATGGGCATTTGTGGTAAGATAAACACATTTCATGGACATGAGCCTGCTGCCATATTTTCTTCCTCATAAACCTAGTTTCTTGGTCTGAATGATGTTATGTGGATACTATAATGAACAAGATATTCTATAAGTCCAAAAATAATATTGCTGACATAAGCATTGAAAACAAGAAAGACAAACCCATATCCAGAATATGAATCTATTCTTATGATGATCACTTTTTCCTTACTCCATGATTAAAAGTCCAATGTAATCAATCTGCCACTGGGTGGCTGGCTGGTCCTTTTGTGGGAATGGTGCCATGCCAGGAACTCAGCATCAGTCGCTGCTACTGACTCATTAACGGTCAGCAGTGGTGGCATTTGGATCACCCATAATAAGAGAAAATGCATATTTTGGGGCCTATGAATGGACACCATCCTTACTACAATTAATGCTTTATACTTTGAACTCCTGAATAAATGGAATAGTTATGGGAAAAACTGACTGACTTGCTCAGGATGGATCCTTACATTCATGATTATTGAGAAATCCCTCTGTAATGGAAGCACTCAGGAGGACATTTAAATGTATATAAATATCATCTTTCTTTCTTTCTAGTTTGCTGTGTACATCCACTTACCTCTCCTCTGAACTTTCTTTTTTTAATGTTTTATTTATTTTTAAGACAGAGAGAGACAGAGCATGAGTGGGGATGGGGCAGAGAGAGAGGGAGACACAGAATCTGAAGCAGGCTCCAGGCTCTGAGCTGTCAGCACAGAGCCTGACGCGGGGCTTGAACTCACAAACTGTGAGATCACGACCTAAGCCGAAGTCGGACGCTCAACTGACTGAGCCACCCAGAAGCCCCTGAACTTTCTAATCACTAATCTTTGAAGTTTGTTCTTTCTAATTCCTTGAAGAGCTGGTCAACTCCTTAGTCACTGCCCGTGAATGAGGATCTATACATCAACGGAGAATCAGATGTGTTGTTTGAAGAGGTGTTCAGAGGAAGAATTTTCCTCCATCACTGTCTTTCAGAGCCACCTTGTGAATGGACTTCAAGTACAACAGCGACTCACCTGTGCTGGTGACATTATACCACGAAGATCCATCTGTAAACTAGGCCTATGTTTTTTTCTTCTTTATTAACTGGTCTTAAAGAGCTCCCCAGTGTGGCCATTGGTGTGGTTGAAAAGGAGGAAGTAAAGCAAGCAGTGCTGTTCCCTCCTGTTTTTCTTGGTAATAGTTCTGATCTTTTATTATAAAATGTGGGTTGTTTGGTCACTATAAGAACAAGAAATCATAGGAGACTGTAGAAGACAATATAAAGTCTTATCTATGAAAGTCTTTATGAATTTTTTTTATGCTTCATGAGGGCAGCTAGGCTTCCTTTGTTACTAAGACTCACATTAGCCTTAGAATTCATTATATCCTCTCAATGTTTTATGAAGTTTAGAAATAGAACAGTGAGTCCCAGAAACATAACAGAGATCATAGCCCTGAAAGTATCAATGCTCTATTTTTATAGAAGATGATAAGAATAAAGCATAGGTAAGGATAATAGCACTGAGAGGACAGTAAGTCCAATGAGGTAACATTTTCCCCAATCAGGACACTAGAAACCCAGTATTCTGAAAAGCAAGTTTGTACTTCCCGTGGAGGTGTGGGTTAAGTAGACCTAATATTGATTAGTTCTTCATTGTCATGGACTTCCAATGATTTTTTAGAAATGCTCATGACTTCTATAGAGGCTCAACAAGGTCATTTTTATAACTGATATTTAAAATTATTTATGATCCTGAATAAAGCATTTTAATAAAAATTTAAACAAGGTTATTTGAATATAAAGAGTTTAACACAGAATCAAACTTATTCTGTGCATTGCAAAAAGTGGATGAGATACAACAGCGCTTCATTGTATTGTTAGGACATTTTCAAATGTACTTATTTAAATGTCCGCATGGAAAATATCATGTCAAGAATGCACTCCAACCCCCTTTACAGACTGGAAATGTAGTAATTAAAACTTCAACCATTATAAAAATCATATGACTCTTCATGAGCATTATAGTAAATTATTGCAATATTATAGAAAATATTTATATCTTCATCTGTAGGATAACTTTAGTAAGCTACAGATCTATTTGGCTCAAATGCTTTTTGGCGATATTTCTATCATTAGTTATGAGCTACCAGAGACGTAGAAGTATGTTGGTTCTCAACTTGCACTCTGCTTTTCTGGGGACAGACACCAGTAGCTTTGATCACAGTGATGTCCTCCTCAGTGACTTCACATCACTAGTGAGGCTAAATTGCTAATGAGACCAAGGTCAGAGCTTTACAATCATGTTATCTGCCCTTGGCATTTTGGTCATCTTTTTAGCTAAAAAGAACTCTTGGTAATAAAAAAGACAATGTGTGAGTATGTATGTATGTACCATTCACCAATTAGCTTGTTCAACAAGCATTTACTGAATGTCTATCATTTTCAAGAAGAATTATAACATAGGATATTCACATTGGTGACTGTGGAATTTTATTGGAGGAAATTATGGGTACTAACATGGATGAGGCAGCAGTGCATATCTTTCTGTAAGTTGACTTTTTATGGGAACAATAGAAATGATACTAATCTCTTGCACAACAACTTCCTATTTGTAATTTGCTGCACAAGTTATAGGAGTAACTATATTATATAGCATTGTCAATAGAGCTCAAGTTTCCCTGTAAGTTCCATTAACTACATCACATCCAGGAAATAGTATATATTGTATATTTATAATATGTTTTTGTAAACACAAATTCATCCCTGTGTGGAAAATTCCCCAGCACATGAGTTCAATTTCTAGTGCATTTGGAGTTCAAAACTTTTCTTCATGCAAATTTTGTTTGCAAGTTTTCTTTCTTGACTAAATTATATTGAAAAAACGTTAGCCATTTCTGGGTACCTCAATGTCATTATCATGAATATTAGTTATCCACGATCCAAAAGAATAATGCTCCCACTAATTACATGCTTCCCAAGGAAAAGCTCTGTATTATGGTTTTCCTGCCTCTGTTGTCTTCTCCATTACCATTAGTTCTAAGTTTTTTTTAAATCTCTATCTGTCCATTTTGCCTGCAACCTGTAGCTCTTAATACACTCAGAATTTTTGGTGAAATAGCAAAAGCATGAGTTTTGGCATTGAGCAGCATAACCATTAAGAGGATGGCCTTGAGCAATGTGCTCAAATTCTCTGAACTTCATTTTCCTCATTTTTTTCAAGTTTCTTAACCTTTTTTACAATCAGGTTATTCATCTGTTATATAGAATTATAAAACGAAATTTTATATCACAGGACATTTTTGAGGATAAAATGAGACAAAAAATAAACACATTTTGGATATGCTTGTGACTTCGTAAAAACTAAACAGTGTCTAACATCGATATTATCATATTGAAACAATGGATGTAAACTCCTTGGTATGGAGTCAGTGCTCAATAACTGTTAGTTTCCTTTCTTTTTTCTCAAAAAAGACTAAAAACAGTTTACCTGAGAATGGTTCCCCATTTGAGTATGTGGAAGAAAGTACATGAGCTTTGTAATTCTTTTCCTTACTGCTTTGGGGCCACCCTTACTTATTTTTGGTCTTAAAGTTATGCTTCTATAGTTTAGATGTCTGGACATCTTCCTGTAAGGCGATGTTGCTACTATATTTTATACCTAAGGAAACCAAAGAGTATAATTATCTGCCTCACTTTCCACTGCAGGTCAAGATTTAGTTAATTGACTCCAGTTCATTTTGCCCAGGGCACCTCCTCTGAGAGAGATACCATGGTCACTAGTATTAGCTGAAAGGAACTGTGGTTCTGTAGAGAGAAAAGAGGGATGAGGCTCTCTCTCCCAGTCATAGAATTCCCAGTGACCACGAAACAGCCACTGGCTGGTAATAACTTCCTTTCCCCTCTGACTTGGAATGGATTGCAGGCACTGACCTAGAGGGGAAAGGCTTCATCTCCCAACATCAGCCAATCTCATCTCATTGCAAGGGAAAGGCCCCTCGAGACGCGCTCCTATCCATCATGTGGACAGCTTTGGCCAAAGTGCCCACTACATCACTGGCTTTAATAAAAAGTTGCTGGAGGCTGCAGTACTAGTGACAGATGTAAACTGCAGCCTGGCCACAGCCTACGAATTCTCCCAAGGTGGAAGTACACTTGAGGAGGAAGAGGAAGAAAAGGAAAGAGAAGACAGAAAAAGGAGTGAAAAATGATGAGGCGACCACTTTGGAAGATCCATTGAAGTGAATTGAATAAGCTGAAGTACCCTTTAAAGAGGAATGCTTTAGTCTGATAAGACAAAACCTGAGAAGAGAAATGACAAAAGTATATGAAAGATACAATAAAGGAAGTAAATAAAAAATCATGAAACTTTTCCGTTAAATCTAAGAATGCCAGAATTAAGGGAGCTGTTGGTTACCCTAAAATTTGAAAGAAAAAAATCTAGAAAAAATTTTGAAAAAGTATTTAAACTTTATGGCAATTGCTATCACACAGTTTGACCAATTTGTAAAGGCAAATACTTCTTAATGCATTTACAGAACTATAATGTTGCGCACTTAGTAGCTTTTGAATAAAGTTTTCTTGAGTGAATGACTTACCAATTAGTCAAATGTCCATAAAAAGGACAATCATTACTATTGAAAGACTTGGTCAAGTCTCAAGGGATCAGTTTATAATGTTTTGAACCTGAATATTTCTTCAGATCTTTGTCCTATTGATTTGATGTCACTATTTGCAGTAGCATAAATAACCCAGACATTTTCTTATGAAGTATGTAAACTTGAACACTAAAAATTCCTCCTAAGAGACATCATGCATATGTACACACATGCACATAGACTCAGATAAATATAATACACCCAAACGAAACACAAGTACACATTGCATGTTATGATACATGGGTCAGAGTAGAGTCCAAGAATGTACAAAAATCCTTTCTTTCATGGCATATCCTAGGATGGGAGTGGATCAGTATGGGAATCACAGGAGACATGGCAAACCTTAAATCCTGGACACATGGAGATCTTATGCAGAATGTTTTCACTGATAGTGAAGGACATCCCCATATACCTCATTATTTTGCATGAAATTGTACATGGTCAATAGGGCCAGAATCGTTACCTTTGCTTCTTTTTGCAAATATTGAATATATGCCATACGCTAGGCAAAAGGAGTAGAAATATGGAATTGTTCACTATTGTATCCTCTGCACTAGAACAGTATCCAGCCTATTATAAGTGCTATAAGTGCTATAATACAATAAATATTTATTAAATAAGTTAATAAGACTCCCTAGCTTCAAAACTATAAAATAATGTGGAACCTGATTTAATTATAGTTGTACAACGATACAAATATATGTGGTTTCTTTCTTTTCTATAGCTTATCTAAACTTCCTGCTAAAACTCTACCTCCAGATAACCTGAAGAATAACTAAAACTTGTTAATTATTTCAGTTCCTTCTGCCCTAATCACTCTCTTTCAGATAAGGAAAGTCAATGAGATAGTGGACTCTTGTCTACATCCTAGTACAGGGAATGGTTCCTATTATGTTTTAGATGCTTGATACATGTTTCTTGAATGAATGAATGCATCAATGAATGAATCAATGAATGAGTAAATGAATACATAAAACTCAGCTTCATTTGGAACCATGCTCAATTTATATATATATATATACATATATAATTTATATATATTTATATATATAATATTTATATAATATATAATATATTATATAAATATAATATAATAAATATTATAAATAAGTATAATATATATATATTATATATATATTATATATATAATATATATATATTATATATACATATAATTCTTTTTTCTTTCTCTTTTCCCAGTCCTCCTCTAGATGTCATCCAGGTAGGTATATGGGACAGGGGCCCACGCTTGTGTCATAAGCTATGCAGTCTGTTGCCCAAACCTAAAGTCAATTACTTCAGTTAAGTGAGGGCCTCCTAATCTTATCTCTTTGCCTAGGTACAATCTCAGCTCTATCTTAGTTGCAAAGCACTCCGATTCCCGGATTTAACTTCCACTCATATCCTAACCTATGTACCTACCTCTCATTTATATGGTGGGTCCATTTTGCTTCTAGCCATGTTTTACCATCAGTATCTTTCTGTGTCCTCTGTAAGATGTTCAGGGAATTGGGGATCCCTTCTATATCACACAGTAGCCAAGAGAGTGTCAGGTCATTAGATATTCCTTTCTCAGACTAACCATATTCTACTGCTCGTTTTTATTTGTTGGGGCAGTCCTGTACTGGTAAGGCCCCTTGTGCCATGTTTGCACCCTGAATTTCAAGTAAGGAATAGGAAAATCCCTATAGGGTGTCTGGGTGGCTCAGTTGGTTAAGCATTGACTTTAGCTCAGGTCATGATCTCCCTATTTGTGGGTTTGAGCCCAGCATTGGGCTCTGTGCTGACAGCATGGATCCTGTAGCTTGCTTCAAGATTTGTGTGTCTCCCTCTCTCTCTGCTCCTCCCAGACTCATGCTCTGTCTCTCTCTCAAAAATAACTAAACATTCACATTTAAAAAAAAAAATTAAAAATAAAACCCTCCCTCCTTTTAGCTTTTCTTAATGATGCAAGATAATTGACAAAAACAAACAAACAAAAATAATCCTCTAAAAGGTTAGTCCATGAAAGCCAGTTCATGAAAAAGATGAATTTGCCAAACATACCAAATGGAAAAATTTATTTTTAACAAACTATTAGACACATGTTTTATAATCTTCAGGGAAGTTTTTAAATGGCATGTAGTATTTCTTCAAGTGTTAAGAATATTCTAAAATTTTTAATTGAATGGTGTTTAACTTTAAAATTTTCATTCAATTAGACTTAAGTTGATTTAAACATTTGATTTAAATATTTAAGATTAACATTTAAATTCAAAATTAAAAGAATCAGATGTTAAAATTAAGTCAAATTTAAAATGACTTTCTTGATTTAATAGTGGTTTAAATATATTTTTGTTACTAATAAATTGACAGAAGAGGTATTAAATATGATATAAACTCACACAAAGATGACAGAGGGGATGATAAGAGATGAGAGATATAAATATAAATTAGGAATCTGGGGTATGGAGACTGGGTTTGTAGTCAGTCAAGAGGCTAAAAAGTACAAATATTAAGTGAAAATCTACTCCTTGAATGATGAAATCTCCCTGTAAATCTAAAAAGCAAGTCCGGGATTTATATGTTGAAAACTACAAAATACTGATGTAAGAAATAACAATTTAAATAAATGTAGAAAAAAATAAATGTAGAGACATCCTGTGTTAATGAATTGGAAGACTCAACACAATAAAGATACCAGTTCTTCCCAAAATGACACAGAAGTTTAATATAATTAGTACCAAAATTAAAAAAAAAAAACAACCTTTATAGATACAGGTTAACACAACTCTAAAATTTATATGGAAAGACAAAGGAAATATAATGCTAAATCAATTTTGGAAAAGAAGATTAAGGCGGGAGGTATCAATCTACCCATTTTCAATTCTTAGTGTATAGTTATAGTCAAGACCATGTGGTATTGGTGGAAGGATTGACACTCTGATCAACGGAACAGAACAGAGAACCCAGAAAGTGACTTGCAGAAATATACTGAAGTGAGTTTTGAAAAAGGTGCACAAGCAATTCAATGGAGGAAGGCTAGTTTTTTCAACAAATGGGGTAGGAACAACTGGAGATCCATAAGCAGAAAAAAAAAAAAAGAACTTTGATATAAATTCCAGTCATATACAAAAATTAATTAAGACTGGATGACAGAAAATACAAAAAAGTAAAATGTTTATAAAATGCATAGTTAGAATCTAGGGCAAGCAAAGACGTTTCCAATTTGATACCGAAAGAAATATATGTATCAGAAAAATTAATAAATCAACTTAATTGAAATTAAAAGATTTTGCTCTATAAAGCATCCTAAGAGGATGAAAAAGCAAGCTACAGACTGGGAGAAAATATTTGCAAACCACTATCTGACAAAGGACTACTACAAAGACAGAGACTACTATTTTGCTGGTAGAAATACAAAATGGTCAAGGCACTCTGGAAAACAGTTTGACAGTTTCTAAAACAAAACAAAACTAAAAACTAAACATACAACAATCATACATTACCCAGCAATTGCATTCTTGGGAGATGAGTGAAAGTGCATGTTGACAAAAAAAAAAAAAATATGTGAATGTTTATAGTGGCTTTATTTGCAATAGTCAAAACTAGAAATAACTCAGATGTCCTTCACCAAGTGAATAGTTAAGCAATCTACAACTGCTGTAGCATGGAAAACTACTCGGAAATAAAAGGGAATGGGGTCTTGATACACTCAACAACCTGAATGAGTCTCCAAAGAATTATATTCATTGGCAAAAGTCAATCCCAAAAGGTGAAACAGTGCATGGTTTAATTTATATAGCATTTTTGAAATGACAAAATTTTGGAAATGAGAATAAGTTAGTGGTTGCCAGGGATAGACTTAGGAGGGGAAGTGGGTGTGGCTATATGAGGGCAATACCAGGGAACCGGTGGTGATGGCAATGTTCTGTGTCTTGATTGTATCCAACGTCAATGTCCTGGTTCTGATTCGTTACAATAGTTTTTGCAGGATGTTACCACTGAGGAAAACTGAGTAAGGGGAACACATGATCTTCCTGCAATTTTTATTAAAACTGCATGTGAATTTATGATTATCCTAAATTAAACT
The DNA here is from genome assembly GCF_022079265.1 of Lynx rufus. NCBI lineage: Eukaryota > Metazoa > Chordata > Mammalia > Carnivora > Felidae > Lynx > Lynx rufus. Next base: position 4,272,000 of record NW_025814837.1, on the reverse strand, counting down.
TTGTAATTAAAAAATGCACAGAACTACAATGACCTGTGGGGCAATATCTCAATATAGATTATGTAGGGAGACTCTTAGCAAAGGAAGAGAGGGAAAATCAGCAGAAATTAAAAAATAAAATATTTGAGGATAAATGAACTACCAGACCTAACATATTTTAAATGGAAAACTTGCATGCCACCCCATCTCCACACACATACAAGAACTCTTAGACACATCATAGTTAAACTGATTTAAACCAAACATGAAAAGATAGCCTTAAAACTAGTCAGGGGAAAATGGCATACTACCTATAGAACAGTGGTGATTATGATACTTTACTTCTCATAAAAATTAACGGAAAACAGTGAACAATAGAATGACATAATTAAAGTACTAAGAGGAAACAAAACTATCAACCCAGATTCCTATCCAGCAAAAAACACAAGTTCTGTCAAAATAAATGAAAAGCAAAATTTTCATATAAATGATAACAAAGTACCCATTACCACAGATTTTTAGTAAAATAAACTATAAAAGAAAGCTGATCACAAAATTAAAATAAAATAAAACAATATATTCTACTAAAAGAAAAGAAAGAAAGAAAGAAAGAAAGAAAGAAAGAAAGAAAGAAAGGAATAAAGAAAGAAAGAAAAAATAGTAGGTAGAGACCAAGAAAAAAAAAAGGAAAAGAAAGAAAGAAACAAATAAAAACAGAAGGGAGATGTAAAAAAGAAATAGCAAAAAGAATAGCAAAATAGATAAACCAAATAATATTAAGTGTGAGTGGATTAAATATTCCACTTAAAAGTCAGAAATTATCAGACTGGATTAAAAAGCTGAGTTCAACTGTGCAGTCTAAAAGAAATGAAGACTGGGGCGCCTGGGTGGATCAGTCAGTTAAGCATCTGACTTCATCTTAGGTCATGATCTCACAGTTCGTGGGTTCGATCCCCGTGTTGGGCTCTGTACTGACAGGTCAGAGCCTGGAGCTTGCTCTGTGTCTCCCTCTAGCTCTGCTCCTCCCCCACTCACACTCTATCTCTCTCCCTCAAAAATAAATAAACATTAAAAAAATTTTTAAAAATAAGTAAAAAAATAAAAGAAATGAAGATAGGTTGAAGATGAAATAAATATAGACAATGCAAATAGTAAGTATAAGAAGATGGAATGACCAAATAGAAGACAAAATAACTGTTGAATGCATATTATAGATAGAACGATATTCATAATGATGAGTGTAATTTAACTAGGAATACAACACAATTAATATGTTTATAACAAGTCAATACAGCCTCAAAATGCATGAATCAAAACATAATGGAGAAACAGACAAGCACATGATTGTATACAAGGATATTAATATACATTTTCTTGTTAACTGGAAGAAAAGGTAAATAAAATATCAGTACTATAACACATATAAAAACTGCAAAATAAGCATACTATACAAGTATACAGAAAAGTTTCATCAAAGTAAACCCTGTGATAGGTCAAGAAATGTCTTAATAACTTAAAAATATAAAAAATATTCACAGTATTTTTTCTGAACCCAATGAATTTATTTACTTTTTTTAAATTATTTTTAACGTTTATTTATTTTTGAGACAGAGAGAGAAACAGAGCATGAACGGGGGAGGGGCAAAGAGAGAGGGAGACCCAGAATCAGAAGCAGGCTCCAGGTTCTGAGCCATCAGCCCAGAGCCCGACGTGGGGCTCCACGCGGGGCTCGACGCGGGGCTCGACGCGGGGCTCGAACTCACAGACCTCGAGATCGTGACCTGAGCTGAAAGTCGGACGCTTAACCGACTGAGCCACCCAGGTGCCCCTGAACCCAATGAATTTAATTAGGTACTAGTAATCATGTAAAATATATATTTTAAAAAGTCCTAAAACTTTGGTAATTAAACAACACTTTAAAATAAACTGTATGTCAAAGAACAACAACAAGGGCATTTTTAAAGTACTTCATACTGAATTATATACAACACAGCATATCAATGTGTGTGGGTATTTGTTAAAAGCCAATACTTAGAAGTAAATTTTTAGCATTAAATGCATATATTTAAATAAAAAAGATTTTAAAATTAAAAACTAATTTTCAACTGTATGAAGCTGAAAAATGTAAACAAATTAAAACTAAATTAAGTAAAAAATTCAAAAAAGATAAAACTAAATTAAGTATAAGGAAGCACATAATAAAGCTAATAATTGAGCAGAAATTCATGAAACAGAAATCAGACAAACAATAGATATTAACAAAACTAAGTCAAAAGTTGAGTTTTTACACACATTACTAAGAAGAAATCATGAAAACATAAGTGACTAATTTCAAAAATTTAAAAAGAAAATACAATAACAGACCCATCTGAAATAAAACTGATAACAAAAAATATTATAAACAAATTTATGCCATAGATAAAACAAATATACTGCCTGAAAATACACAGTATTCCAGAAGTGACTCAGGTGGAAATAGAAAATTTGTCTGCACTAAATTTGTTATCAAACATTTACCACAAAGAAAACAACTAGCACAAATGGTGCTTTATATCAAACAAGAGAAATAGATATCAATATCACATAAGCCCTTTCAGAAAAGAGATGAAGGAAAGTCTTCACTTGGTTTCTGAGGCCAGCATAACCCTGACACAAAAGCGGAAAATGATATTACATGAAAGGAAATTACAGACAATACACATGAACATGGATGCAAACACATTAACAAGACATTAGCGATCTGAATCTAACAATTAAAAAAAAAAACAACCCATAGCCATATGACATATATTCCAGAAACTCAAGGTTTGTTTAATATTCAGAAAGCTATCAATACAGCTCACAGTGGTAACAGAAAAAATGATAAAGTACTTCCATTAAAACCCTTGTCTCAGGGTCTGAGTGAAAACTGAAAATATGGTAGAATTGAGCAGTAAGCACTATATACCAGAGAAATCCACCTTGGGAGATAAAGAGGCAGATCAGGTTTTCGAAGAGCTGGCCTGCCAGTATCTAGTCAACAGAAAGTTCACAGGAGTAAAGAATACCTATTGCCAATATTTTAAGACTGAAAAAACACTGGAAAACTTTTATTACTGCGATGTGCATATTATACAAGGTAGAATACGTATGTGAGTAAATAGTGGAAGTTTCCCCCCCCTTTATTGGCAATTCTTTCTAATCCAATGTAGCTTATGTACCAGTTGCCATCTGAGGAGTCAGGGCCAGTAGAGAAGTTTCCTCTGATGAAGATTAAAACCAGAAGAGAATGAAATGCCTGTAAAATAACCTAAGATTTTGTGCCATGGTTCTCTAAACTGGGTTTACTTCATAGAGCCTGAAGAAGTTAAACTACCTCATCAAACATCAGCACTTAAACAAGCAATACAAAATAGAAACAAGCGAACAAACCATAAAACCGGATGTAAAGTTATAGTGCTGTAGATTTTGTGAAGACCCAGTTTACCTCATGTCTTATAACTCATTCTCAGCTGTTTACAAAGTTGTCATGACAAAGGTCTCACAGTGTGTTAATTGGCACATATGTTAATTGGCATATATGCCTCCTACTTCAGAAAATTCAATAGTATTTCACTGCCTTCTTTCTAGATCCAAGCCCTAACATTCAATATATTTTTAAAAAAAAATGTTTATTGTTTTTTTAGAGAAAGTGTGTGAGCATGAGCAGGGTAGGGGCAGAGAGAAAGGGAGAGAATCCCAAGCAGGCTTCACGAAGTCAGCAGAGAGCCCAAAGGGGGGCTGGAAATCACAAAGTGGGAGATCATGATCTGAGCTGAAATCGAGAGTCGGACACTTAAAGGACTGAACCACCCAGGTGCCCCCAATATCTTTTTATTAAAAAAATACTCTAAGTCCATGTTTCCATTACATCTCAGATTTTTTTTTCATGGCTTACAACATCAAATGCTTAAATGGAATAGCCAGATAAAATAAGAACAAGTAGAGATAATTCTGCTTCTAGCCATAGTAGAGTAACTAGTACCACACACACCAGCCTTCCTGCTATGAACAAACATAAAAAATGAGCATAATATACGTCAACAGTTTTTAGGAATTGGACCACAGTTAGTAAAATCTCTGTTATCCCTGAGGGAAGGGAAACTTCCTAGGTAAGTTCCCTGATCACTCCAGCTTTCTACCTGGTGACAATATCCTGACAGCAATACAGGAACTTGTAAAAGGGGATCACTGAACTATAAAAGCAACGATGAGGGTTTAGGACTATTGCAGTGGCTAGACTTTAAAGGTCTGGCAAGAAAAAGAAGTGAGACAAGAGGAGGAGAGAAGTTTAGGTAGAGGTTCACCATAAATGTTAGACTTAGGGCCGGGTGTACCTGTGTGGGGCAAGACTATATGAGAAATACCAGAGGGAAGCTGCTGTGGGTTTTACAGTGGACACAGGTATCAGAAGTCAAGAAATGCTGTAAGACTTTGAAGGCTGGCTTTTCCAAAGACATATTTTAATATCCTAGGCATCCAGCTGTGGATTGAAAATCCACACCTTAGTAGTAAATTCCATATGTTAAAGTAAAGCCTATTCTAGAACTGCCCTAACAGCTTAAAACCAAACATTAACATGATCCACAGAGAGGACTATTTAAAAGTAATGATCCAGTAACTAAAATGCCTGACAGAAAAGAACAAACATTCTTTAGATAAAGAAAACAAAATCCAGACTCTCTAAATTGTATAAGCCATGATATCCAGTGTAAATGAAAAATTATGAAATATTTAAAGAAAGAGAAATATGTGAACTAGAGTTGAGGAAAAAATAAAGGCTGTCAATAGATCCCAATCCCAAGCAGTCAGCTGCCTTAAGTGTTGTATTTTGCAGACCCTGACAGTAAAGGATTATTAGAATGATTATCTAAGGACTTAAAGGGACATCTGGTCTTAATGAACACACAGGAAACCTTAGAAAAGAAATGAAAAGAATAAAAAGAACTATATGATAAAGGACAACACCTAAAATGAAGAATTCAGTTGATGGTATAATAGGTTGGAGATATCATAAGAATACAACAGCACACTTGAAGACAGATCAATAGAAATTATTCATTCTAAAGATGAAAAAAAATTAAAGGCAACAGAGATTCTCAAATGGTTGTTACAATACCAAACAATCTAATGTAAATTTGAAGCCCCAAAAGGAAAAGAGAGAGAATGGAAGTGAAAAATAAACACATTTAACAAAAGTATGGCTGAATTTTTTTTTTTTCTGAATTTGTTGAAACATATTGACTTCTACATCCAAGAGATGGAGAGAAAACCAAGCAGGATAAATGTAGAGAAAATCACACCTAGGCCCATCATGATCAAACTATTACAAACCAATAATAAAGAAAAATTTTTGACAGCAGTATAGGGAAGAAAAGACTAATTACCCACAGGGGCATATAATATGAATTATGGTTTATTTTTTATCAGAAAGATAAGATCAGAATTAAATAAAATTATATTTTAAGGAGTTAAAGTAAGAAAAGATAACTGTTCTCTCAGAAATCCTTATCCAGCAAAAAATGTTCTTTAAAAGCAAGAGTGAAACATTTTTTTTTCGAGTAAACAAAGCTAAAGAATGTGTTGCTAGCAGACATGCACTGAAGAAAAGGTAATAAATGTTCTTTAGGCTGAATAAAAATGATACAAAATGGAAGCTCTCACCTTTCTATAGGAAAAAAAAGAAAAGCACCAGAAATATGAAGCATGCAAATAAATATAAACTGTTTTTTATTTTATTTCTCACAATTTCCTAAAAAATATGTAGAGCAAGAATTATAACATTATAAGGTGGTGTTTATAACTTATGTATAAGTGAATAATATGACATCAAGAGCATAAAGGGCTACTTGTAAAGGGGAGCAGGTAAATGGAAACTAACTGTAGTAAGGTAATTGCACTCATGAAATGAGATGTTGCAAATGGCAAGTAGGAAGTGGAAGGTTTGACGTATGAAGTGGTATAATATCAACCATAAATAGCTTTTAAATTAATGATGCATATTTTTATCACTATAATTTGGGTGATACTTACTGCCTACAGTCCAAATCTGGCCTTCTACTTATTTTTGTATAGTCCATACGCTAAGAATGGCACTTTAAAATTTTTTAAATGGTCAGAAAATAAACTAGCAAACAAACAAAAGGAATGTGCAACAGAGACCATATGCAGCTTGTAGAAAACTAAAATATTTCCTACCTGGTCCTTTGAAGAAAAAGTTTGACAACCTATGACCTAGAGCTAAAAACCAGTTAAAAATTCAACAGAAAAAAAAAAATAATTGAATACTAATAGAACATCACTTAACCATAAAGTATTAACCAAAATTTAATTAGCCAAAAACAAATCAGTAAATTAGTTACAGATAATAACAACCACAAAAAAACCCAGAAGGAGCATATTGACATAAATTCAAATAAATTAATAATTATATTAAATTATAAATATAAATATAAATAAAATTATATTAAATGTAACTTTACTAAATACTGTAATGAAAAGGCAGAGACAGTCATAAAGGACTCAATTACATGCTATCTACAAGAAACTACTTTAAATGTAAAGACCCAAATGTATGTTAAAAGAGAACAAATGAAAAAAAAAATATATATATACCACATAAATAATGATCATAACAAAGTGGGCATGGCTAAATTAATATCAAAGTAAACTACAAAACAGATTCTTAGTAGAGATAAGGAGGGATATTTCATAATGATACATGGGACAAATCATCAGAAAGAAATAGCAGTCACAATGTATACATAATATACTGGGATTTGGATTTCGATGCAAAACTGTTATGGATGTTAAACAGACCAAAACCACACTTGTGGGTTCAATTCAGGCCACTAGTGACTTCCTGAAGTCTATTTACATTGGCATCATCATTCTTTCATTTTAGTCCATAGATCTCAGAGTTAGTTTTCTTTTCTTTTGGAAAACAATCCCTTTTGGATTTCCTGAAGGACCACTCTCATATAGGTGCCAGTCAAAATTCTCCACATGTCGCAAGGGAGTAAGTGATTTAGCTATGTGGCTTCTCCCCATTCCAAATTTTTTGGTGGAATATTTTCAAATAACATGGATAAGGGGAAAAATAGTATAATAAACAAACATATCTACCACTTAAATTATATAGTTATTTGTATTTGGCCATAACTGTGCTTTTCCTCTCTTAATAAATAATGTTAAAGTACATTTCAGAAATCCTAACACTCTACTAATAAATATTGCAGCATGCGTCTCCAAAAACTAAAGACACTCCCTTAAATAATCATAATATGACAATAACCTGACAAAATTAATGTCAATATCCTCATATATTTTAAAACTTAGTTCATATTCAGATTTCCCCTCTCACCTCCAAAATATCTTTTTTAAATAGTCTTCTCTCTCTTTTTTTTGTTTTCAAAATCACAACCAGTCAAGAACTATCTGATCAACCAGATTTTTAAAATAGATCACAACTTACATATTTTTAAACCATTTAACATACCTGTTACACATGATACATTACAATATAAAGAGAATAAAGAGACGTGAAGCAAAGTGAAAGCAGGATGTGGATAGATGGAAGGAGAGACAGGACATAAAAAGTGACCATGAAATGTAAGCCTCTACAGGAATATGTGCTACCAGAATCCCAGCATCCACAACTGGAAATAACGCAACCACAAAACTGGACTAAGAATAGACTCATTCATAGATATATATTCCATGAAAGTGGAACCAAGGTTACATGTGTAACGGTTTCTCACTTTATTGTCAAGCATTTGAATCTTTCTGAATGAGGAGAGACATTTTTATAGCACTTTCTGTTTAGCATTGGACATCTGAAGTGGCACGTAATACAAAAAAGGAGACTTTGGGCTATAAATTGTGTTTTGCAAAGCAAAAGCTGCATAATAATGAATATCAAGGTTTTTTTTTCTTTCCTATTTTCATTTTTCTTCTTTGCTCAAGAAAAAAACAAATCATTCTGGGAATGCATTAGAAGTCAATGACAAAGTAATAGAAAATGCTGACATGTGGAAATCCCTTCACAGCAAATGAATCTAATTTCTCGTGTTCTTAGCCGGTTTTAACCTTAGGCTAGGTCTGGACAGGAGAGCTTCCAAAAGCCCATTCCACCTGCAAGAACCTTTAGGGTAGAGAAGGTACATGGCTGTGAAAGAAGTTACCATAACAATTATCTTATTCAGTTTCCACACTTGGAAATCTTGTCTCAAAGATATAAAATGGCAAGGTCACATCAGCACTTGGGATAAAGTGTAAGCTTAAGAATTTGCTGACTTACTATGCAGTGCACCTTTTGGATTCCATTCCTGAAAGCCAGAATTGGGCTCCAGGGTTGGAGAAAGGAGTTGTTAAGGCAAGTTCAAACCCAAAGCCCTTTACATAAATGAACCCGTCAAAAACAAACCAACAAGCCAAAAAAGCCCGGAGTACTAATCTACATTTTGAAACCAGAATCACTATGATGCCACCTTGGCACTGGTGAGTACAGAAATAAAAAACAGATAAAAGAATTTGTTCTGGACTTCTCTGTAACCACAGAGACTCTAACACAAATATCTCTTAACAGACAAGGTCCTGTTGGAGACAAATAGAACTGGTTAAGCACCTTGACGCAGACAAATGCCTTGATGAAGATGAAAATAAATAAATATCCAGTCATATCTGATGGAGACTTTAGGACTTTCTCCTACTGAATTGAAGGGAGCTGTAAAATTAATGGATTTTACACACAAGAAAGTCATTCACACCCTGAAACTCTTTCACCTAAATTCCCCTGCTTAAGTTCCTGTTTCACAAATCAGAAACAACAAAGTAAGATACAGGACCCTGCCTTAATATCAGTAAAAAGTTACAAATGAGAGCAGACAGCATTGTATATTTGAGTAACTTTTGTGGCCATCACATTACTACAACACAATACATAATTTGTTCTTTATTTAAAAGTATTGTTTATGGATGTAAAATTTTTCTTACACTGCCAGATACTGGCTTTAAATGTAAACTTCAATGAATTGTGATAATTGTATAAATCTGTGCAACCACCATCAAAACCAAAATGATGGAACATTTACATAATGGGCAACCTGTGCTTTGATTCCTATCCGTTCAAATTAGTTTAGCTTGTTCTTGAACTTCACATGAATGGAATCACACGTGTCTATTGTGTTCCTACCTAGCTTCTATCATTCAACATAATTTGGTTGATATTCATCCATGTTGTTGCAGGTATCAGTAGTTTATTCTTTTTAATGCTGAGTAATACTCCATTGCGTGAATATACCAGGATATGCTTATTGTATCTCTTGTTTGTGGGCATTTTAATTGTTTTTGGGTTTTGGGTGTGATGAGACAGACTCAAATCCATTCATGTTAAGTGAATGAGCAAAGTGTTCATCTCAATACATTAGAAAAAACATGGCAACACAACCTAAATAAACTAACAAACTAAATAATAAAACTAATAGCAGTATATGAAATAGAGAGATATCATAATAAAAAATAGACTGAAGTACCCAAAGTTGGATCTCTGCAAAGGTATAATTGACAAATATCAAGGGGGTAAAAATGAAGTCATAAGAAATAGATTGTGAGGACTGAAAAAGTCATCACAAATGTTGTTGACTATTAGACAAAAGGGATATTGTGAAGAAAATGTCGAATTTTTGAAACAGTTAAAATGGACACATTTCTAGAAAAATAAATAGCATACTGGAACAAACAGTAGTTCTATGAACAATCCTATCACTATTAAAACAATTGACTCAGTAATTAAAAACAGTCTTCCAAAGAAAACTGTCTAGATAGCTTCACAAGTAGTTTCTAACAAATATTTTAGAAAGAATTCCAATCATACACACATTCTTCAGAATATAGAAAAAAGATGGGATACTTCCCAACCTATTATGTAAGTCTCATATAACCTTGATACCACAACTAGACAGGGAGAGTATAAAAGAAGAAAATTACATGAACAAATATATATATGCAAATATATATGCAAAAAATATCTATGCAAAAGTTTCAGGTGCACTTAGCAAACGGAGTGCAAGACAAAACTTGATACATATCATCACCAAAATAGGTTTAACAAGGAGGCCAAGTGTGGTTTAACATTGGGTAAGCAATCAGTGCTATTCCTTATATTAATGGGTTATATAAACTACCTCAGGTTAACAGCTACCTCAATAAATGAAGAAAATGTTTTATACTATTTTTTTAGTTTATTTATTTTGAGAAACAGAGACAGAGACAGAGAGAAAGAGGGAATGCACCTGAGCAGGGGAGGGGCAGAGAGAGAGGAAGAGAGAGAATCTCAAGCAGGCTCCTCACAGCCAGCACAGTGCCTGATGTGGGGCTCGACTCCAAGAACTGTAAGATCACAACTTGAGACAAAATCAAGAGTTAGTGCTTAACTGAATGAGCCACCCAAGTGTCCCCAAAATGTTTTAAATACAATTCAACATTCGGTCATGCTTAAAATACATAGGAAACTGGGAATAGAAGGGAAGAATGACAATTAACGTAGTCTGATAAAGGCTAGCTGAAAAAAAAAAACAACCAAGTCTATAATTCCTGATAAAATGTGGGAGATATTCCTCTTGAACTTGAAATTAAGAAAAATATGCCTACTTCCATCACTTTTGTTCAACACAAGTCTAGAGAGACCCTAGCCAATATATATGGCAATACATTAATATATAGATAGTAGATACATAAATGGATGATAGATAGATAGATAGATAGAGAGATAGAGATAGATAGATAGATAGATAGATAGATAGATAGATAGATAGACAGATATATGATAGATAGACAGATGTTATAAAATTGGATTTCGGGGGAAGAGAAAGTTGTCATTATTTAAAATGATATTCACACATGATATAATGTCACATGTAGAAAATCCAAAAGAATCTATTGATAAACTATTGAAATCAATACAATAATATGGCATAATTACTGGATATAAACTCAAAATACTTTTTAAATATCAAATAAAATACTTAGAACAATAAAATGAAATATCTACCTATCTGTACATACATGTCATTTTTATATATCAAAAATTCCATTACCTAGGAATAAGTCTAATGAAATATGTGCAAGACCATAATGAGGATACCTAAAAATGACAGACATTAGCAAAAACCTAGATAAATGTAGAAATATAATATGATCATACATTGGAAGACTAACTGTTGTCCATGTGCTAATTTTATTCAAATTCAATGTGATCTCCAGTCAAACTTCCAACATGACTTCATTTTTGGCACATGAAACATTGGTTTTGAAATTTGTGTAAAAAATGTAAAGGTAGTCAAGATAGTGTGGTATTGTTTTCTAGACAAATAATACAGCATGCCTGGTAAAAACCCATGCACATATGGACTTTTGATTTTTGACAAAGTGAAATGGTAGAGCAAGAAGAAGAATAAAATTTTCAATAAATATTGCTAGGAAAATTGAATATTTATATATGAAAAAATAAAACTCAGAAATTCTATTTGTATTTCATATCAATAAAAAAAACCACTTCCTTGTGTGTATCAGACCTAACCATACCAGCTAATACAATGAAGCTTTTAGAAAACAACATGAGATATTTTTAGAAAATAGTATCAGAGATCCTCATGACCTCAGGATGAAAAAATAGCATAAAACAAGATACCCCAAACCACTAAACATATAGAAAATTATTAATAAATTTGACAACATGAAAGTTAACAACTTTAGACACCTTTAAGAGAGTAAAATGTCAAGCCACATAAAGTGAAAGAATATTTGTAATACATATAACTTACAAAACTCTCACCCAAAATCTAGAAAAAATGTGTACAGATCAATAAAAAAGATACTGGCAGACAAATAGGAAAATGGGCAGAAGACTTGAACAGACAACCAACAAAAGATCTGAATGATCAATAAATATATGAAAGGCTATTCCAATTAAATAATAACAATGGAAATTTAATTTAAATCATGATGAGAGACCACTGTTTACCATCCATATTAGATAAAATGAAGAAATGTGAAAATACCCAAAGTTGATTGGAATATGTTACAATGGGAAGCTCATACACTGTTAGTAGGAGTGAAAATTGCTATACACTCTTTGGAAAACCATTTTTCAGTATCCAACCTGCAAACCAGCAATTCCAGCCATAGGTATACATACTGGAATAACATGTATGCATGCATACCAGGTACATAAACAAAAATGTTCATTAAAAACAGTGTTTTAGGTATGCCTGGGTGGCTCATTCAGTTAAATGTCCTACTCTTGATTTCAGCTCAGGTCATGATCTCATGGTTTATAGGTTCGAGCCCCACATCAGGCTCTGTGGTTGTCAGCATAGAGACAGCTTGGGATTCTCTCTCTCTCCCTTTTTCTCTGCCCCTCCCCAACTCATGCATGTACTCTGTCTCACTCGCTCTCTCTCAAAAATAAAAATAAAACTTAAAATATATAGAACTTTGAAACAATCAAAATGTTCACCAGTGGAATTATATATAAATAAATTGTGATGTGTTCATATGATGGAGCACAATACAGCAAAGGAAAAACATTAAGTACAGTTATAGATAAGAATAAGAAAAAAATTCAAAAATCAAAATAAAGGAAAAATAAGAAAAAATCATAGTTCAGAATGAAAAAAAACTGGTACAAATGAATCCTTAATCTCTGAATACTTTTGTAAAATATTAAAGACACAGACAAACAATAGCAGCGTCTTTTTTTTAAAAATGAATAACTAAATGGTTAAAATAAAACAATAACAGTAAGGAAGTGATTACCATACAATTCAGAGTAGTAATTTCTTTTAGGACATTTGCTGGCATTGTCTGTCCAGAATGTCAGGAAAAGGGGTTTGTTAGAGAAGACTATGTTTACAATATTTTATTGAACTGTATGTATTTTATGCATTCTATAAATGTTTCATTTCGCAACAAAAATAAATGACTAAAAATATAGGAAACATATAGTATGCTATAGTATTAGATATTCCCTTTCAAATAATTAACTGAGAAAGGCTATTTCCTTTTTCTAGAACCATTTGTCTCATAGCATTACCTTCCCTAATGATAGGAGATAAATGAGGCTCCTTTCTGTTCCATTTTCAGATACTCTATATATTCCTGTAGATATTGTGGAAAGAGAAGGGTTTTCATTATTTCTTGGCTTTTATTTGAAAGTTAAGTTGCACATAAAGTAGCCAAGAGACATTTGCAAACTGATCTCAAAAGGTAGGTCATGATTCAGACCCTTGCAGCCTTGATGGCGTGTCTTTAATTAACAAAGCAGAGGCTCTAATGGAGAGGCCTCTGAGTGCCACTGCAGTTAATGGTCTGTTAGCATTTCATTTTAAAGGCCTGGGGATAGAGGGCTTAACCCTGGAAAGGGGCCTTGGAAAACAAATTAGAAAACACCAAATGATTAGGTTCCTTAAAAATAGTTCCATGTAAACCAAAAAAAAAAAAAAGAAAAAAAAAAGAAAAAAAAGGCAAGAGAAGCTAAAGGTCTTCATTTACTTGTTTTGCACTTAGAATTATAACATCTTCTCTAATATCATGCTTCCCCATCTAATATGGTCAGTTCTTAAAAATAAAATCTCTAAAACAAATCAGTTTTTGGTGATGTGTAATCATTTCAACAGTGATAATAATAAACCCCTCTGTATGAATGATACTTCATTCCTTTTGAAGATTCTTATCTTTTTTTTTAAATGTTTATTTATTTTTGAGAGAGAGACAGAGTGCGAGCAGGGGAGGGACAGAGAAGAAGACAGAACCCTATCAGCACCCTATCAGCTATCAGCACAGAGCTCAACGTGGGGCTCAAACTCAGGAACCCCAAGATCATGACTCAAGCTGAAGTCCGACGCTTAACTGAGTGAGCTACCCAGGTGCTCCTATTCTTATCATCTTTTTGATCAAATACCATTTTATTACATTTGTATTTCAATTTATCTTTCTTTTTCAATTTTAGGGAATTATTTTTGTGGGTACAAAAAAATTAAAGACCCGAAAGCCACGATTCCAATGTGGAATAGCCAATAGCTAAGCCATTTCTTCAATGGAGTATAATCAATCATTAAAGACAAAGATTATTTTGTTTACTAAAGGAATGTTTCTTTCATAAATTTGCATGTATGTGTGTGTTTAAGGAGTAAGTAGCAACCCTACCAAGAAGTCATTTCTTTCTTTAAGATGAAAACAAGGAGGAGAGGTGGTTTCCAAGAAAAAGACAAGTCGCTAACCTGTAGCTACTACATATACACCTGAACATATCTTTACTGATGATACCACATACCCCTTGGACTTTTGTCTCTTCTTTAATCAACTGATATGAAGATGAGCAAAAAAGCCTGAAAAAGACTGCCTGACATGTATTTTGACTCTTCAGAGGCAGGGATTTCTCAGGCAGTATGTGTGTTGGACAGTATCTACAGCCACTGGGAGTAATCACTCTGTAGTAAGATCTGAATTCTTAACTTTGTCTCTCTGGATTTAGGCCACTCGTACTCCCCATGTTTATTTCCTTTATGGCATTCGTTAGTGGCCTTTTGAATGCCATAATTTGTCTCATTAGGCAAAGGTGATTCAAGAGAAATTTTGCTTCTTCACTCTGCCTTCCATAATTTGATGTGATGATTGTAACGCTACTTTAAGTGATATTCAGACATATAGTAAAAACTGCTTCACCCTATTACCTTTCCCTACATTCTCTCTAGTTCAAAACCAGCAGATTGTACATTTGGTTTTGATAAGAAACACAAATCTCTTTAAAGGGACTTCTTCTAGGCAAACATTTCATGCCTCACAATTGCACACACAGTGCCCTGAACACAGTGAACACCTGAGGTTTACTGGTTTGGTGTCATTAGATCCTTTTGATCCCAATCTTATCTAAATAATCTAAAATGCAAGGTTTTGTGTATGTGGTGGTGGTGAGGGGCGGGGGGTTGTTTTCTGTTTTTTAATGTAATTGGTGGTTTTTCCTCCTCCTCCCACTGGATTGGCTCTTTAGATATTCTTGAATCCAACATCTTCATTAATCAATGTTATAAGAGAAACTGGAGCCTCAAAAGTGAAGACTCTAGGACACAAAGACAGGAATAGAGAGCAAAACATTAACCTTTGAGGTTGCTCTTGAATTTGTACTGTGGCTAGCTGGGGCAAAGGCGACTATGTTGTAGGGAAAAGTGCTCTCTAGGGCCAATAGATAAATCTCTAGGCTGTGATTTGAAGTTTACGGTGAAACCTTTTATCACGGAGCACCATCGCAACAGTGGTGAAAAAAACATTAAGAAAAAAAAAAGCACAGCAAGGGATGCATATTTACATATTTTAATGAAAACAAATTATCTCTCCTGAAAGTAATTAATTGTGAAATTATTTAATTATGTGGCAGTAGTAAGGGGGAAACAGTGTTTGAGGTTTTCCAGTAAATTCTAGTTTATAAATAAATAGTTATTTCAGTCTGGATTCTTTATTAAGTAATTTTTTACTGAAATCTTAGGATGTCAAGCCATTTTTTTCCCACTAGTGCTACACCAAAATGCAGCAATTAGGCAATTAGAAAGAAATCGCTTTTGTGGATTTCTTTCAGTTTTGAAAGTGGTAGAGAAAGGAGATACAATAGAAAACCTGAGAAACATGGGCTTGACTTTGAAATATTTATTCAGGCAAAAACTCTCATTGATTGCCATGTCAATTTCTCAGCATGCCTGCATAAAAATAAACATAGAAATATAGAATCTAATATTTGAAAGGAAACCTACAGATTATCTAATCCAGCTTCCTACACAATACAGAAAATTTTCCCACTACAATTCTGTCAGTAGGTCACCAATTTTTACGAACATAAAATGTGTAGCTCAGAATTCACTGCCTTGTAATAGTTGTAGGAGAGCTCTACTGGTTACATTCTCCTTAAAATTTTGCCCATCATATTAATTTCTGCTTCTCATAGCACAGGATGTGTCTAATTGCTATTTTACCTTTAGTCTATCAAATATTTACACATGTTGTTTATTTTTGCCTTTGCATATCTTTTCTGATTCAGACCCAACATCCCTGTTATTTTCAAGAACCCCAGATATAGTATAATTTATTTACCAACCACTGCTCTAGATGCTCTCATTTGAAAGAGCTTTAGTTTGTGAATATCTCCCATGAAGTTTCATTTCTCAAACTTGAAAATATGTTCTAGAATGGAAGTGGCACCATCATCACCACAGATCTACTCCAAAAAGTCAACTATTTTCTTTCTTGTGCTCCTAAAATATATTTAAAAGCCAACAAAGGATAATGATTGACCACAAGCCACTACTCAAGTGATCTCATCATGGTATGACTGTAGACAAATTACTTGACTTGTCTGTGTCAGTTTCCTTATCAGTACTTTGAAGATAACTATAGTACCTACCTTATAAGACTGCACTGAAAATTTAATTTAGTAAGTTACAACGTGTTAAATGCTTAGAGCAATGCCTGACACATAGTAAATGTTTTGCAAGTGTCTGTTGGTTCACAAATTGTCCCCTGAACACAGAGGGCAAGGAGAGACCAAAGAAACCAGAAGACCAGATTGGTAAGTGGCAAGTGTAATAAACAAAGGAACTTACTTCCAAGGCTTATATTAGGTCACCACAAGGTGAGTGGTCCACAAGGTGAGTGGACGTCTGCATTGCCTGCCAGAATTTTAACCATTTATATAGAGGCCTTAACTGGATTCAGTCACAGTATCATCCAGATGGTTCCAGCAACATTGTTCTCTCAAGGCTGCATTCTTGAAAATGGCTTCCATGTGGGAATAGTGGGTGAAATGTATATTCTAGGACAGGGGAGGCAGCGAGGAGCCTCCAACAGCCCAGGGCCAGCTCATGGGTCAACTGGAGGTCACATTATCTGGAGAACCTCCTCTAACAGGTTCATTAAATAAATGGCTGAATCTAGGTCTTCACAGTTTTATTAAATTTCTTAAGTTTACTTTGGGTCAGTTGTTCTGTCCTTTAATTTTTCATACATACTTGTTTAGCAGAGTGAGGTCTTTTGTTAGAAGAAATACCATGCAGCACCGCTATATAGTTAATAGAAGAGCTGTTCCCTGTATGACTGGGATAAGAGCCCAGACACCTAGCTGTAACTAAAGTGAGCTTCACCCCGTATATGCCGTGGCAGCCCAGAAAGCATCTCTGGAGGTGTTGGGTTCCGAAAAAATGATGACGATATACTGTTTTAACCTGTAAATATATTTGGTCCTAAAATGTTTTCCAGTATATGTGGTAACTGTTCCATTCTCCATAAATTTCATAATCAGAAAGATATCAATCTACCTTAATCATATAAGTATAGTGAAGTGGATAAGATCAAAGTATAAGACTTTGGCATCCCTGAAGTTTCCTTTGTTGCTTGCTATTGAACAGTTAATTAACATTTTCATCCTTTGTGAATTACATAATGAATGCTACTATCATCCAATTCACCTTCCACATTTCACTAAACAGTATTGTGACTTTGCCAAATGCCTGCCAGAAATCAAGATATATCCTATCTAGAGCATCCCCCTTACCTAAATAGCTAGTAATCCTCTCAAGGAAGAAGTAAAGCTTGTAATTATTATTATTATTTTTTGAGAGAGCGAGAGCATGAGCAGGGAGAGTGGTGGAGGGAGAGAGAGAGACTGAGAGAATCTTAAGTAGGCTCCATACTCAGTTCAGAGTCTGACTTGGGGCTCAACTCCCAAGCCTGGGATCATGACCTGAGCCAAAATCAAGAGTTGGATGCTCAACTGACTGAGCCACCCAGGCACTCCTAGCTTATAAATTTTTTATTTGCACTTATGCTGACTGCTAGGAACCCTTTTTTGCCTTCTGTGGTGAGAATCCTTCTGGTCATTCACCCTTTTAAGATATTTATCAATGGTCTATGTTCAAATAGAAATAAAAATTAATAAATTTCACTTCATTAGCTGATAAAAATTAGCTTTATATTCTGGATATCAAAAAAAAATTTTTTTGCCTATTGGTTTAAACTGATATATTACCTGATCTTTAAAACTTATAAGAAATCAAAAGATTATGATGTTTTCAATTATTTCTATCCCCTAAGTTTTAGATATTGTGGCCTGCATTAGTTTTCTAAAGCTGCAATAACAAATTATCACAAACTTGGTGGTTTAAAATGACAGATATGTATCCTTACAGTTCTGGAGGTCAGAACTTAGAAATCCAGGTGTTGGCTGAGTGGCGGTTTTTCAGGCCCAAGAGAAGAATCTGTTCTTTGCCATTTCCAGCTCTGGTGGCTCCAGATTATTCTTGGTTTGTTGCTGTATCACTCTAATCTCTGCCTTCATCTTCATATACCTTCTCTTCTTTTGTGTGTATCTTAGAAGAACACTTATCATTGGATTTAGGACCCTACCAGGCCTAATCTGGGATGATATTCTTATCTCAAAATCTTTAAATTTTATTTCATAAGCAAAGACCTCATTTCCAAATAAGGTAAAATTCACATAATATGGGGATTAGAACGTCAGGTATCATTTTAGACCCAAAGATTTAATTCGTATACAATTGTTAATCCCCTTTATTTTTTTCTCCACTATACCAAGAAAGGTGTCTTGTACAGAAAACAAGATTGGAAGTTTAGAGGATGAAGAGGAGAGTGATGGTAAGGGCACTTGAAACCATGACATAGATGGTGAAGGACACAGAGCTGTTTTTTCTGGAGAAGAAAAGAATTTAAGACATGGCCAGGGGCAATAATAGTTCTCTATATATTTAGAAGGATGGTATGTGGAAGATAGAATTGACTTCTATGTAGTTCATGAGGGGTAGAATTAAAATTGATGGTTGGTGTTTACCAAAAGATAGATTACAGGCTCAATTCAAGACACAGGTTTCTAAAATAACTGTCCATAGCTCAGATGGATTGTCTTAAAAGGTAGGAAATTACCTTTTATTGTGGCTATTCATATACAGTCAGATATAGTAGTTATAAAGCTAATTAAACTCTCTAAATGGGGGGGGCATCTGGGTGGCTCTGAAAATTAAGTGTTTGACTCTTAATTTCAGCTCATGTCATGATCTCAAGGTCACGGGATTGAGCATGGAGCCTGCTTCAGACTCTTTCTCTCCCTCTGCCTCTCTCTCCCTCTCTCTCACTCCCTCTTAAAAAAAAATATTTAGGGGCGCCTGGGTGGCGCAGTCGGTTAAGCGTCCGACTTCAGCCAGGTCACGATCTCGCGGTCCGTGAGTTCGAACCCCGCGTCGGGCTCTGGGCTGATGGCTCAGAGCCTGGAGCCTGTTTCCGATTCTGTGTCTCCCTCTCTCTCTGCCCCTCCCCCGTTCATGCTCTGTCTCTCTCTGTCCCAAAAATAAATAAATGTTGAAAAAAAAAATTAAAAAAAAAATATTTAAATCGTTTCCTAACCTATTCTTCTGCAATTGTAAAATCAGAAAGCATATTAGAGTCAGTTGAGAATCATTTAAAACTTGACATGTTCTCTAAGAGTGAGGTCTGTGTATGTGTGTTTAATAAACTTCTCAGCTTAATTCCCTTGTTATCTATTGGTTTAGACTGATGAATTCCAAAGTGTGATCCCAAACCAGATTGAGAAGCACTGGTTTAGACAATCTTTAAAGTCCCTTCCAATCCTGAGATTTTTATTCCAAGAGATAGAAGTGAAGGGCAAAGTATTCAATCAACAATAAATCTACAATTGAATTGAAAATGTGAACAGAGATTCGTGGACAAGATTGCCAGCAAATTCCACAGAGGCCATATTGTTCTGTGTATTGTTCCTCTAAGCCTGGATAATCATGCTCAATGATGTATATTCACTTTAAGAGGATTCTTCAAGTGGAAAATGTTCCTGAAAGGTTTAAACAGCGTGAATGATCCCAAACTCATCATTGTGTCATGGGAGCAGGGGCCACTAGGAATGCAACTACAGAAGGAAAAAAGAGGCAAGAGCTTGGCAATTGGATTTAGATAAGATTGAGGTTATTGTTGTCATGCTAACTATGTAGGCTGGAGGGAAGAAGGACATTTTGTTAAGGGCCAATGTATGTTATCAACATTTGAGGAATAAAGTTTAAAAATTAAATTAAATAGATAAAGAAAGTGGAAAAGGAAGATTTAGGAGGGAGTTTCCAAAAAAATAGGTGCAATCATTACCCTTTCAGTGGACATTTGAATACAAATGTGGCATGTCTATCATGTAGAATAGCATGTGTTTTGCTATTATTCTAATGTAGAGTATCATGTGTGCTTTGGATGTAAAAAGTATTACAACTGGTAAACCGGCACATATTTACTAAATAGATCTTGGGTGGGCAACAATACCCTAAGGTTCTTTTGTTTGCAAGAGATGAGAACATTAACACCTCAAACTGATTTTAAAACAAAAGAAAACAAAACAATTTATTGATTGACATATTGAGAAGTGCAGTTTTCTAGGTTTCAAGAAAAAGTCATCTAGCAGCTAACTGATGATGTATCCAAGAAACAAGTTTTTGTTTTTTTGTGTGTGTTTTTGTCGTTTTGTTCTTGTGTGTGTGTGTGGTTTTTTGTTTTGTTTTGTTTTTGTTTTTGTTTTTGTTTTTTGTTTTTGTTTTTGGTTTGGTTTGGTTTGTCTTTGTTTTTTGCGGTCTTTCTGCTCTGATATCCAAGGTTCCGGCTTCAGCTCAGGGCCGGTTCTAGTTGTGGTTGCATCAGAATTTCTTCTACCAAACTAAGCCACTTTCTTTCATGTTTACATCAGTGGGAGAAAGGACTTCTTTTTTTCCTTATTCATACCAAATTATTTTAGGTCATGTGTCCATCCCTGAACTGACCACATGGCAAGGGTCATAGGATTGGCTTAGGCTAAGTAGGATCAATGTTTGGAGTGAAGGGATAATATTTATCCCTCTCTAACCACCAAAAAATTCCCCTCTGGAAGGAGA
Organism: Lynx rufus; assembly: GCF_022079265.1. Taxonomy (NCBI): domain Eukaryota; kingdom Metazoa; phylum Chordata; class Mammalia; order Carnivora; family Felidae; genus Lynx; species Lynx rufus. The sequence continues at coordinate 4,251,028 of NW_025814837.1, read as the reverse complement.
AAAAAGATGTAGATGTCAGGCAGGCAACAGGCAATGGAGAAGAGGTGGGTCAAATGAGGACTTGATAAAAGTTTATAATTTTTCCTAGTGATGTACTATTGATAAGTTTTTGTTTGATTCTTATAAATACAAAGTTGTACATGAACCTCTATCCACAAAATCTATTGGTAGTTATCATCTTCTCTTATTTTTATTTTTCACTTTCAAAATGAAAACTCAGTAGGCAAGCAGGAAAACCATTTTATACTTTACCAAAATGTGAACTCTCAGTGCCTATCTTTTAAACCCATACATCACAGTCCAAAGAGAATATAGTTTCTTTACAGGAAAAGAAGGAAAAAAAAGATGATTACCTCAAAGAACAGAGTGGAAGAAGGAGGAACAGGTAAGTTCAGACTCCCCACCTATGCAAATCTGAGCCAAACAGTCAGCCTTTCTGAATTTAAGAAATTTATGAATTTAAGAAAGTATAACCATTCTCTCTTCCTTCATCGTAGGTCAAAACCATTGATCTTTCTCTTAATTATACTGAAAAATGGTCTTGCTTTGGGAACTGAAACCTACTGGCAGGCACCTGAGAACCAGAAAAAATATATTGGAAGCCAGAGGGTTCCAAATAGCAAGAGACAATTGTTCTGTCAGCCTCAGGGCATGGACATTCAGTACAAGCGATTTTCTCTGCAGTATCACTTTTCTCTCCTTGGAAGCTAGAGTCTCAGAAAAGACAATTGGCTACTGTGTGGTTAGCCAGACAAACCAACACACTGGTCTTCTTTCAAGACATGGTCTCTACATACTGGCTTATCTTTCATTTGGAGTGGGAGTTGAGTAGCACAATAAGGCTTGGGCTCCACCAGCAAAACAAGCTCCTGGAAGGCAGTCTAGCCACCTGTAAGTATGGGAGCATGCTCCACAGGGTCTCCTCTTTGAGTATATACTCAGACTACTTATCAAAATATCTTTTGATATTTCATTCAAGCTTTTCCCTGATAAATATAATTTTCTCCATTGGTTACATTTACAGTGGTAATTTAGGGCCCTTCTGAATAGGCACTTGGGGTGAATGGCCTGATGGCCAGCTTCTTAATCATCTTCTGCAGCTAGCAGTTTTCACTGCACCTGCTTTGGCTTCCTGCCTTGGCTCTGAAATACAATCCTACTAATGTGAGCATGATTTATAGGTGATCTCTCTTTAATAGGAGGGAGAACATGGTATAATTGTGAGAACCCTGGACTGAGGGTCAGAGGAGATGGATTTGCTCTCAAACCTGCTACAAATTACCTTTGTGGGTGTTAGATCAGTTATGATAATTACTCTCAACCTCAGTTTCCTTATCTGTAAGGTGAGGAGTTTGGATGAGGGTTTAAGTCACCCATGAACTCTAATTTCCATCTTTCCATATATTTATGCCCCATCTGCTTATTCATCATAACCCCCCTCCCCCAACCCAAGCCATTATTTCTTACCTGTTAAAAAAGAGAAGGGAAGACTATGAATGCTCATCTCCTTACCTAATGCATAGATATTTTAAAATAACAAATGGAATATTTAAAAAATATTGTAATGTTTAAAAAAATGTAATGTTGCAACATAGAGAGAGAGGGAGACAGAGAATCCCAAGAAGGCCCTATCCTGTCAGTGCAGAGCCTGACATGGGGTTCGAACTCATGAACTGTGAGATCATGATGTGAGCTGAAATCAAGAGTCAGACACTTAACCAGCTGAGCCAACCAGGCACCCCATGGATATAAACTTGAGGGGAAAAGTTTTCTTTTCAGCAAATGGCCATTCTAGGCACTCACATCTTTGCACCTCTAGAGTTAAATTCTTTGGCAGCAGAAGCCAAATATTTTGTGTATAGTATTGGGCATGACAACACCAATATGATACCAATAACTACCTGTCAATCTCAGTTTTTTAGGGAAAGCATTTATATACAAGTGATTTTTAAACACTGTATTGTTTCTAGAAAGAATTGTGAGGTGTTATAAATTTGTCTTCATATGCATTATAATGAATATTCCATAAAGGCAGGAATTATCATCTGTTCTGTTGACTGTTGTATCCCCATCCCCTGGAACAGTGCCTGGCACATAAAAGGAGTTCTATAAATATTGCTGAAGGAAGGATATAATTCAGCCCAGTTTAGAGAAGAGAGAGGTAAATTGCCGGCAGTTTACCTATTCTTGACTCCATACTCCTTTCTTAGTTCAAGAGCAGCCAGGTTGAAGCTTTCCTAACTTAACCATCCCTAACACCCTAAATTACAGTACACTATGCTCTCCAGTCCCAACATTTGTCTCTTGCCCATCCACTTCCTCCCTGATGTGTTTTTCTCACCCTTTGCTGAATGATGTGTCCAGTTAATGCCAATAGAACAGAAATTTCCTCCATCACCAGGTGTCTACTTAGCTAAGGTGCCTTTAAATAAGGATTAGCAATTTGTGGACACATTAGATGGATAGTTGACTATTATAAACCATCAAACTGATAGGGAGTAGGAACGAAGTGGAATTGACTGGCAGGACATAAAGAAAAGTTGAGGGGAATAAGAGTTACTTCTACATTACTTTATGGTGACTCTTCCTGGAGACATACAGACTTAGTTAGAAGAACATTTGGATCTGGTATAAAGGATTAGGAACTCAATTAGATTATCAGAACTTGAGAGTCCCAACTTCTTTGTACTGCACAGGCACTGTTGAGATGTGTAATAGAGGCAAATATATGGTCTTCCTTTTTTACAAAAATGATCCAGATTTTTGGTTTTTTGTTTTAATTTTTTATATTGCTTTTCATAACCATAATGGATTCTATTAAAAATATTTAAAGATTATTTAGCTGTAAGTCTTCATCCTCAATTAAATTTCAATCTTCTAATTATGAACATAGTTTATAATAACCTGCATCAATATCACATGCATTTTTTTTCCAACACCTGCTCTTATGAGTGCCAGCCCTTATAACATTTGCTTTTCTATGTCTTATCTCATGATAATTCTGGTGGGATGTGTTTGTCTTAACAGACAAGAAGAGGAACAGAAGCCTATGATCCATTCTTGAGTCTGAAATGTCAGACAGGCTCCCCAGTCCCAGAAGCCTGAAGTGCACCCCAAGATGTAGTGCTCATCCATGATTTCTATCTCTTCAGAGTCCTTCACAGGCAGCAGGTCCAGGACTTGAGGTCAATTCTATATGCCACAGCTCCCATAAACTCCCACCAAAGTCATCTTTGCTGCCCACCAGACTCTGGTGATAGGACTAGTAGGCTATCTAGTTCATCATCAGAGATAGATTTGGGTACAATCCCATTTCTATTGTTTCTCTCCCTAGTGTCCCAGGCTTTCTCTAAGATTAGAGTCCTCCTCTGAACCCTAACCAAGAACTGAATTATTTAGAATGTCACCCTGTTCCAACCAACACTCCTTCAGTAGGTTAAGGAGTTATGCACTATAGTTATGAGCATGGGTCTTGGAGCAAAGTCAACAGGGATTGGACCATGATCACCTCTTTCCTTCTGTGGGAACTTGTTTAGTTCCATTTGTAAAATGGTAAAATCCCAGTCCCTCCTTCATAAGTTTGTTGTGAGGGCTAAATGAAAATACCTACCACATGTATGAAGTCTACAAATACTAGTAACAAAACATTTTTGAGAAGAGAGATCCACTTTATTTAGTGCTAGCTGCAGAAATGAGACTTGTATGATCCTTGAGGAATATAAGCTCGTTGAGGGATAATAAATGATGCATTATTTATTAGAGGTAAAAAATCCCCATAATGTATTCTCTCAATTACCATTTACTGAGATCAGAATTAACATTCTGCCAAATAGAAACTCTCTATAAGTAGATGAGAGAACTATTCTTTTAAAATGACATCTAAAAATAAATTTAAATAATTAAAATCTCTTGGGGACTATTTAAACCTTTGAGGTTTCAGCAGTCAGTATATGATGTCCAAGTTACTTTGGGGTCATTATTATGAACACTCCATCAAGCACCTTCTTTTACACATGACATATGCTCAATAAATATTTGTTGGTAGAATGGCTAAGATATGAATGGACATCAATAATCACTGCATTATTGTAGATGGATAAAGTGCTAGTAAAGAGAATGTCAGTTATTTCACTGCCTAGAATATCACCGTGAAAAGCTTTTTGATCCCAAAGAATAACTTTGTTTTAGAGAGGCTGGAAAGATTGCTTGGCAATCCAAAGCTGAGACATGGCAGAAAGAACAAAGATATGAACCCTCATGTGCTGCAAAGTAGGACTGTCAGATAAAATATAGATACCCAATTAAATTATAATTTCAGATGAACAATGAATATTTTTTAGAACAAGTATGTATCAAACATTGAATATTTTTAGGATAAGTATGTCCCAAATATTAACATATTTATCAAGTTTATCAGATTTATCATATGGGACACAATTATCCTAAAATGTTATTCACTGTTTATTTACAATTCAAATTTGACTGAGCATCGTATATTTTTATTTGCTAAATCTGGCAACCACTCTAAAGCCCAATTGCTACCCCACACACTATTTCTCTGTGGCCTCCCTCTGTGACCTGATATGGTCTGGGATGTTTTCAGACACACTGGGATGCTAATTCTCAAAGATTTTGTGCCTTCTTCTGCTTCCCAGGACTGGGAAAACCCAAATCTCTGCCACATTTGCCTCCTGTCTCACCCTTCTTCACCCAGGGCCTTTATGTCCTTGAAAATCTTTGACCCTTCTCCCAAATTCTAGTCCTGCAAATTTACTTGTCATCAGGATGAGTCACTGTCAAGTGAAATTGATATCATTTGTAAAGGAAACTCTTCTTTCCTACAACTCTTGTTCTTCCTCTGATTTCCTGATCTTTAAAATGCAATAAGCAATTTCCTAACAATCAGACTTGCCCAACCACAAAATAACTGCAATCTCACTCCACCCTTCCTCCCTGCAGCCACATCCAATCAATTCCTTGGTCCTGTTGCTCCTTTTTTCAAACAGTTCTCAGCCGATCCTTTACACGGCCAAGGACCCAAGTCTAAGGAAGGCTCATATCACTTCATTTTCTGAACAATGTGATTGTTTTTTGATGGTTCCATCTCTCCCTCCTCCAGGCAATTCTACCAAGCACATTCCCAGGTTAATGTCTCTAAAATACAAGATTTTCTGACAAGAGAAAGACAAATAGCCCGACAGAAAATGAACAATGTTTATGCACAAGAATTGGCAATAGAGAAATTATAAATGACTGAGAAACATATGAAAAGATGCTCAAATTCACTAATGGTTCAGGGAAATGCAAATTAAACTAATAATGAGACATCACTTTACGACTAGGAAAAAAATGAAAAGAACATTTTAAAAGCTAATGCTGAGAGGGATGAAGGAAAAAGTTTCCTTTCATATCTACAGCATGTAGAAATGTGGGTAGTTTTTGAAAACAATCTAGCATAATCCATAAAAATTGAAAATGCACATGTGTTCTGACCCAACAACACCACTCAGAGGAATCTATCTAATGAAATAAAATCCACTAGTACTTAAACACATATGCACAAAAGTATTTGGTATTAATAGCTTTGAAGCAGAAAAACAATCCAAGAAACAAATAAAAAATCCTTAGGTATAAAATGGATACCAAGACATAAGAAATGTTCTAATAACTTAAGGTCTATCCACACCATAGAATATTATGCAGCTATTAAAATAAATTAGTGCATTAGTGGGTAAGAGTTGATTAAGAGGGATTTCTATGAATGAAAAAAGATGCAGAAACATATATATACAATTCCATTTTTAATAGTGACCCAATCATTTATGTATTTGGATCTATAAAAAGTATAAATGCACATACACACTTATATTCATATGTTCATATGAACACGGAAAGGTATACCTCATAAAGTTGTTCACATGTGTTACCTTGGGTGGGGAATAAAGGGATCTGACATGAATTGGCAGGGGCAGATGCAAAACATTAGTTTTATATCTCCTGCCATAACTTTGAATGGTCTCCCACTGCCAAAAAAATAATAAATATTTAGCCTCCACCAGGTGACCTCAGTCTATTTTCCTGGCCTTTAATAGCACTGTTTCCTATAAGAACTTTCCATCCCAACCAAACTGATCTTTTTATTACTGATCTGGTTTTTTTTAAGTTTATTTATTTATTTTGAGTGAGAGAGAAAGAGAGAACATGCACAAGACGGGGAGGGACAGAGAGAAGGAGAGACAGAATCCTAAGCAGGCTCTGTGCCATAGAGCCCAGAGCCTGATGCAGGGCTCTAATTCACAAACAGTGAGATCATGACCTGAGCCAAGATCAAGAGTAAGACACTTAATCAACTGAGCCACCGAGGTGCCACTGATCTTTTCATTCATCTCAGGTTCTCTCTCACCCTTGCCCTGTACATAACCCCCACACTTACCAAGATAATTGATCCCCCCCCCATTTCTTTTGAGCAATTCTTTCAAGGGATTTCTCAAATTCCATTTTCTTTATAAAGAGTTTCCTATTCACTCTGACCACCTTTTTGTTATCCTTTCTGTAATAGTGATATTTCAGTTTTCAGTGACCATTCCTTCAAAATCTGCCTGATCATCCCACCAGCTTGCCTGTGCAGAGAACATTCAATTGACCACTGGGCCTAATGGACCTGCTCCAGGACATACCAGCAGGAGGCAGACAACATTATCATCCCTGTTCTTCTAACTCACATTTAAGTCCAGCCTTCTAAGCCCAAAGCTGTGTTCTTTTTATTAAACCATGCTTGCTATATGTTCTTCTTCTGTATGTGAAGGAATGACATCTACTCCCCAATCTTTCAGAGATTGGTATTACCCTATCCCTGGACCTCACTTTCTGTGTCTGGTTTTCTGGGCTCCTGACTTTGTCTTTCTTCAGCCATGTAGTGGAGGCAGTTTTCAATAGCTCCTATGAATTCTTATCTCAACAGGGGTTAGATACATGTCATTGCCATTAGTGAAGACCTGTCCCCTGTTAGCCACCATGCTCAGCATATTATGTACAATAATCGTACAAGTAGTGTTTCATGATTAGCCCTTTACAGATAATGTAGAACCGTTAGTTAAACGGTTTTGGATCTGGAAGGTTAGGGGCAAAGCCAGGATTCTCAGCTTCCAAAATCTGTGATTCCTTCCATGAGCCTCTGCAGGGCAGATCTAGTTTTAGATTCAGAGTCAGGACTTAGAAGATGGTACAAGAGCAGGCTGGCATGGAAGGAAGAGCCACATCAGAGCAGAATGAGCACAGGACTCTCGGCGAATACTGTTGTAGCTGGCAGCAGTCTACACAAGGGCATAGATGAGAGCCAGGAGCCTAAGTGTCATTATGGGAGGTCTTCCTTTTGCTTACAGGTGGTATACTCTGCAGTTGCTAAAGATCTGCTTGAAAATCCTTATATGTATTTAGCTCCTATCACTAACCTACATCTTGACACAAATCTCTTTTCGGATAGCCTATCTGGTTGTCTCTCAAGTCTACTTGCTGACCCTAGAGTGACAGTAAACTCATCCTGGGCACTATACATACGTGTCTGTCTGGGGCTTCAGATGCGTGCAAGACTGCTCATCAATCAGGCAAATGAATGAAAAGTAATGCCCTCAACCAGAAGGCGTACATCTCAACCTATTCAGAGTGCACCCCTGAATTTAAGTCCCCTGGGAATTTCACAGAGGAAAACTTGCAGCTGTTAGGCCCAGGCTTCCTTTCACTTTCCTGGTAGGTACAGTATCTATGAGCTGTGGTATTCACACATGCTCAGCGTGCTGCCAGCAGGGATCAAAGACAGATTCGGAAGAGGCAGAAATAGCAGAAATCCAATTCCTATGCCTTTGCAGCTTGCAGTCATTTAGTATTTCATCTCCATGAATGTCCCAGGGTGTAGTCCAGAGTTGTGTGTATTTAAGTTTTGACCCTTAGCTGCCCATTGTCCCATTCCCTTTCTGAGTATCCAGAAAATCACACTATTTGTTAAAGGGGATACACATGAGGTAAAGAGAGGAAAATCAACTCAGTAACCTGACCAAATTGTTTTAAATAATTTCTGACTCAGAATGACCATACCTCTGCCCTTTGTGCTGCCCACCCCACTGCACCTCCACCCCTCTGGCAACTTCTGCTTCCCTTCTGGCCTGTTGGGGTCCAAATATCATAAAATCATCCATTCTAACATGAGTCTTATCTGATTTTTTTTTTGAAATATCAAAGTAGTCAGTGTGTGCTCAGAAACACTGTATATCAAGAGACTGGGTTCTCTGGTTCTCATCTGAACTTTCTGAGGTTCCTGCAACACACGCTTAGTTCAGTCAGTTTGATGTTATGACTTTGAGTTTTGCGTTTAAGGAGCTATGAAATAAACATCAATACAATTCTGGCTCTTGTTTCATTTGAACTATTTAGCCCTCTAGGGCAGACTCGGGCAAATCTAGAAATTTGAGTTTCACCGATTACTGAACTTTAAAGAAGGACTGAAGTTATGGATTAAGGAAGTCTGACTTTCAAAAACTGCTTCTAACTTAAAGTAAACAGCTCAGGCTCCTCATCAGCATTTCCTGAGCCATCTCTGGTTAAAAGTTGGCCCCACTGGAAGTCAGTCTACAGCCTGTCTCTATTCTTCCAGAATTACAGGTTGCCATGGTTACAGTGTCTTCTGGAAATGAACTTCATAATTGCTGCATATTGCATATAAACAGCTGGATTCCCTCTTTCAATTTCACTCTGAAACAATGAAGGCCCAAGAAAATGTCCTTGTATTTGAATCATTGACATGCTAAAGATCATTATACCAGTAGTGAAGCATCATGGCATAGGGAAACTTGAAGAAATGATAAAGTCAAATTCCCCAGGCTCTATATATGTAGATGAATGTAAAATGCACATGTGTGATTCCAAATACAAGAATAAGAATACTTGAAAAGCTGAAAGACCCCTCCTTTCAAAGACCCATTAATCCAACTCCTACTTTACAGGGTGCAAAACAGAAACCCAGAGACTGAGCATTTTCCGTGCAAGGTCTCACAGCAAAGCAGGTACAGAATGGAATTTATAGAACAACATGGTGCTGTGGATATAGTTCTAGTCAGATTCAGAACTTGGACTTGAGTTCTGACTCTGTTACTGATCAGCTGTGTGGTCTCCAAGTGCCATTTAACTCGGCACTCAGTCTATATCTGTAAACTAAGAGGGTTGGTTATAAAGTTTTCAGGGCATGTACCTGCCAATGTGGTCTCTCTATCAATAATGGTTTCCAAGAAGTCAAGGTTAGTGGCTATATCTACCATAAATATCTGCTTTACTGGCTGTCCATGGGCTTCTAACATTTCCACATTGTATTCCCCTTTAAGAAACACACTGATGTGATTTTTTTTAAAAATAAAATTGCTATGAGGAAGGTTATATATTAATGATTGTTAATATCCTAGGAAAGATCAGTTGATAAAGTTGGTTAATCAAACAGTGCAGTTTTGAGGACATGAGGCCCAGATGGATAATGAGGAAGGAATTCTTTTTGGAGAGGAAGATTGCTTGAAATAGACAAGTGTCCTAGAGGTTTGTGCGGAACTCAGGTCAACAGAGAATTCACCTAGTTGACAGAGGAGAAGAAAGAGGATGCAGAGGGAGTTCAACAAAGAGATGATGCACCTATTTCACAAAAGAAGGATATTTTTCTGTCTCACTGTCCATTCATGTAGTTGTCTCTCTCTCTGAGAAAGTCTTAAAATGCTCCCAGGAAAGTTACATAGAGAATAACAATGCTGCTAAGGCAATAATTAAAAAAAAAAATAAGAGCAACTGATCACACACAGCTTTTAATGAAGATCTTCTCTGTCCTACCTACAGCTTGCACAGGTAACAATCAGGTTCTGAGTGTAAAATCTCAGCAGCCAGCCTTGTGGCTCTCCAACGCTGTGCAGCCTGCCCTCTCCCTGTGCCCCACTAAGGTCTGATCTTCCACAAGCTGAACCTACTGTGGTAACAGCCAATTAACAAGGAGAGGATTCCATCCACCTCCTTGGAACTGGACCTTCTTTTCAGGCAGGAACTGACTTCAGTTTTCTAGGAGTTTTGAAGCGAGGAATATGCAATTCCAGGCAGCGATTCCTCTGGGTGCTTTTGTCCCTTTTAGGGAGCCCAAAATATACTCATTTTAAGAAAACAACAACAAACAAGAACAAAAAAACATCACCTACTTAAAAATTCCCTCTAATTCCCTAGCTCACAACTGGGGCTTTTCGAAAGACCAGTGGGGGCCCCTCTACTTCTCCTCGGTTAGAAGCAATCCTCCTGGTAATCGGTAGACACATGGGCATAGCCCAATCCACCTTTTATCTCCTCTTAAATCTCACCTGGTTTCCTGTGCACAGAAGCCCTTTCTGAATCCATATTTGCTGTAGGTCTTGTCCCCTGACTTTTTTCCTCTTTCTTCAACTACCTGTATGCTGCCAGTGTTGTCACTGATAATATCTTTTCACCATCAAACCCTCCCCCTAAGAGAGGCATGCCTTTCCCTCAGGTGAGTGTTCCCACATGCTTCAGGGTTCAGCATGTTTCATAATTTTTTTGAATCATGTTTCCCCTAAAACACAAGATACTCTTTTAGGGGAGCATCACAATGAATTAGCACTCGATAACTGTTGATTTTTTTGATACGCTTTGGAATTTTGATACCCAGGCAGACTGAATACAAATTACTCATTCATCAATTTTGTTGAGTATCTACTATGTGTTAGGATTTTTCATAAACAATATCTTTTTTCTTCAAAAAACTTTTTCAGAAATAAAGATAAACTAAAAATGAAAAACAGACAATGGAAGATATTGTTGACAGATGGAGTTTGAATTTTGACCATTATAGTTTGAGACCCAAGCTTACCAATCTCTATATTTTACTTCTGTTTATAAGTGGGAAAAGTCAGAGGAAAGTTTCTGAGTTTTGGGGGGGAAATATGGAGGTGTTGAAGATGTTAAAAAAAAGTTTTTCTGGCCTCTACTTCCAAGGCTATCCTAAGGACCAGGAAGATCTATGGATATAGAGCCTCTGGCTAGAATTGTTTTGCACAGTTTATTTTAGAAAAATATAACTTGCCTTTGTCCAGAGATAAGCCAGAAGATTGTTGATTGGGGCTGGAGATGAAGAGTAGTGTTAGCAGACAGAACTTTCCATGGCAGAACTCTTCTTTGTTTTACATAATCCTTATCCACTCACCCAGGGCTGTCATTCCTGCCTTTGTGCCCTCAAGAGCAAATGCAGCTAGCACAGTGACATTTTCATAATAATACTTTGTACTTATACAGCACCTGTCAGCCAATGATCTCAAAGTGGTTCTCCTGTGATTAACTCATTAATCCTCACAAGGGTAAGTGACTTTCCCAAGGTCACAGAACAGTGAATGTCAGGGGCGGGCGTGAGCTTTGTGTTCTCTCGTTCCGGATCCAAGGACTGTCCACCTGCCTGCCTGCCACAAAGCCACCTCTGACAATCCAGGCTCACCAAGCCAACATGAGTTTATAATTGCATGCTTGGGTCTTCGATTAAATCATTTTGCTCAATTAGTCTAGGCATCAGACTATCTCTGTTTAGAAATCCTTCCATTGATGGCTGGCAATGCAAAAGTTCTTGGGTAGGGGTAGAGACACTGTGATATGCCACTCTGTGGAATGTGTCACCTCATGTCTTGGATTAGGTGGTTAGCAGCACACAGCTCACTCACCCTAACTGGGGAGTGGCACCTGTGACTAGATCTGCGTGGCAAACAGCGTTAGAGGCAGGCTGGTAAAGAGTGGGGTTTAGCACTCAAGGTGGTTACATCCTTTCTTTCCAGTGTAGATAATAGACAGCATGAAGGACTTAGTATGGCACAAAAGGGATATACACAAATGGTAAGATGCAGAAATAGGGGTTTCAAATAGCTGCTGATCTTTGAACACTGGGACAGTCTCTGGGAGAGATGTCTTCCTAGGCAGCACAGCCCAGATCTTCAAGCTGGGCTTCACAGGCTGGACTTTATTCCTGCACAACATCTGGCTTACCCGGTAGGTGCCCAGAACAAAGATTCATACATATGAACTTTGACTCAAGCATATTAGCAAGAACTGGGGGATACTGAATTTGAAAATTCAAGTTCAAATGGATTGAAAACAAGAACCTTTGAGAAAGGAAGAAATGAATTGGGGAGCATCTGGTGTCACCTGTGGTTTGACAAGGTAAGGTTATGGTTGCGGGAAGCTTATCTGAAAATACTAGGGACATCTGGGTCATATTAACAGGAAAAGCAATTACTGCATGGACAGTCAGAACATTTTAAGAATTTCCTGAATCACCTTGAACCTGAATCACTGGTTCAAGAACCAATGCAGTATAGCTCCCATAAGCAGGGTAGGAGGGAAGACAGAGGCAGGAGAAAGTCACTCTCAGCCCTGTTGGATATACAGACTGTATGCCCATGAAAAGGTAATTAATACAGAAAACTGCCCAGTAAGTGTTTTTTAAAATAGACTAAAAGATTTCAGAAAAAAAAAAAGCCAAAGAGAGTTAGCACTATCAGAGAGTTCCACGGAGTGAGTAAAATCTAAACAGGGCCCTCAAGAATTGGTTGGCTGTGTAAGAAGGAGCATAAAAGAGTGAAAGGAGAATTGTAAATACAACGTATGAAGCCCCTACTGTGTACCATATACTTTATATTAATTAGCTTCTGAATCCACACCAAAATCAAATAACAGAGGAATTATTACCCACTCTTAAAATTGAGGAAGCAGCCTGAGAAAAATATTAAATAATTAAGAAAATGTTACAGAGCAAGGAAGTAGCAGAAATAGTATTCAAATTCATCTTTCCAATACTGACCTAGTGGTTATTCTCCTATATCATATCTTCTCTCTCTTACTATGAAATGCTGCACAAAAGTAAAGGGAATACCAGGTGTACAGTATGAGGTGGGACCCCTTAGTGGTGCCTAATCAGGAACATATTAAGAGAATAAAGACAATAAAGTTGAGGCTATATGGCACATGGCCTTGAATGCCTAGCCCAGGAATTTGGACTTCATCTCCCTGGTGATCACACAGGGATCAGGTATGTGTGTTAAGGAAGGAAGTCTCTAGAGTGCTCTGGTAGGAACATTGATCTGGCAGCGATATGGACTGTGGTTAGAAGGTAGGGAATCAAATCCTGTGAAAAGTTATTGCGATTGTTCAGGTATAAGGCTGCACTGGTCAGACCCTCAAGCACCCTTGGTAAGAGGAGATGGATTTAAGAATAATTTTTTAAAAACACTAAAGAAAGCACTGTAACTATCAAAAGTCACCCTCTAGGACCAATGGAGGGACAGATTCATGAGGGAGGGCCTCAAGATGATGAAACCCTCAAGATGCCTGACTTGGGCCCTTATGGAGAAAAAAAAAACAAAAACAGCCTGCACACATGATGATCAGTTTTCCTCTTGAGGATGTCTGAAAGCAGGGACCTTATGCCTTACCTTGGTTGTCCTCCTCAGGATCTGATCCCCATCTGTGGTCAGGGACATCTACCTTATCCAACCACAATCTTCTCTGCTTTTATTTACACATTCTTTTCCTCTGGTTAGAAGTTGGTCGATTGGGGAGCATTAATATCATATTAAGTAGTGATTTGTAATCCAGCGGTCAGTGACTTCTCATAAAGAGGAGGCTGTTAAGACTACATGGCCTCAGGGATCTGTATGTGTCTGGGGAGAATGGATTCAGACCAGAATTGACTGTGGGACAGAAGGCAAGGCACTTGAAGTGGAATACAGTTATATCACATTTTATCACAAAGGGGCCTGCATATCAATTGTCTCAATCCTAGATGGGGTTGACAGTCCCTTTTTGTGGGCTATTAACCTGCTAATTTCTGTCCACTGCCTCTCTGGAGAGCAAACAATGGCAGTATCATATAGGGAGGAACTGCAACTTGCCCTCTGCTCTGTTTTCTCTGGGTTCTTGAAAAGTAGAGGCAATGAGAGCTGAGAGGGACAAGGGTTTGTATGTGTTGCATTCAGTTTCCCTCCTCCATACACTCTTTTATCACAAGTTTAAACAAAGAAGTAGTTAATCACCATTTGTCAAGCCTGGTGGCTGTGGTGTCTCCATACTAGTGAAGGCTGGAGTGGATGCAGCCATAGGTCCCCAGTGTTGGTGGAAGGGGCCCACCTGAGCTCATGGCCCAGATAGAGTTTACGTTTGTGTCCCAACATGGGTCCAGGAGTGAACTCTGGGTGTTGAAGTCCTCGCTTCAGCAAGCAATGCCAGGCGTTAGAACAACCCAGGGGGAACATTGGCAATGTATTGTACTATTACTTTGAAAAGCTGTTCTCATGGCAAAAGATGGAACCCTATTTTTCTTCTCCTATAACCTCAGTTCCCCATCTTCTCATAGAGAGTTGGCAAGGAGGTGGAGCACTGTAAGCGCATAATTAACTACCATCTATATTATTTATTTTTTATTATATTTTATTTTTAAGTTTATTTATGAGAGAGAGAGAGAGAGAGACAGCATGAGTGCAGGAGGGGCAGAGAGAGAGGGAGATACAGAATCCAAAGGAGGCTCCAGGCTCTGAGCTGTTAGCACAGAGCTTGACACAGAGCTCAGACCATGAGATCATGACCTGAGCCAAAGTGAAACGTTTAACCGACTGAGCCACCCAGGTGCCCCAACCACCCTCTATATTTTTAATGAGAAAGTGCTAGAAATAGTGTTCCCTACAATAAAAACTGCCTAACTTGTTATGGAGGCAAAAGTTAGGAATTTTAAGCAGTTCTTAGGTCAGTGGAAGAGAGATTAAGGAGGCTAGAGAAACCAGGAAGCCCATATCAGATCATAGGATACACCGTGCTGACCTTTCCCCTCTCCCTTCACTAAGACTACAGCTTCCACTGGGGCTGAGGAGCTGTCACCAAAGTGTGCAATTGCCTCATTACCAGAGAGAAGAGCTGCACCCTGGGAACCTTCCCAGCCCCCTGAGGCACAGAGACCCAGGATAACAGCATGGCAATGCACCCCCTGCTGGCTTTTATTGTATGCTAATGTAATGGGGCCATCAGTCTGAAGGCTGTCTGTGCATAGAAACAGGATTTCTTTTTGTCTAGTTGGAAGTCGCTTGAGATTCTAGCAAGTAGAAATGAGTGTGTGTTGCAGGAGGTAGGAAAAGAGGACACAAAGTAGAAAGGGAGGATGCATTGGGAGTGGGTAAAATAAAGACTCTATGAGGGGATATGAGAGAAACTCAGAGAGTTTTCTGCTTTAATGAAGTGTAAGTTCAAAGTATAACAAAATGCAGGGTAATGGACCAGCATATACTTCTCACTGCACATCCCCAAAACATATCCACCCAGCCAGGGTCACACACAGCAGGGAAGCCTAAGGTCACCCCAACTTCTGAAGAATGAGAAATTGAGCACAGGCACATCTCCAGAATGTGTTTGTCTTTAGGGAAGAGTTGCCATTTACTGCACTTCTTTCATTTTTTCCAGGAAGGATGTAAGTCTCCTAATGTAAAGAAAAAGGTTTCCATGCTGCCTTTGGAATACCTCTCTTTCATGGAGACATCTATTCCCAGGAGTGATGTCATACACACTATTGTCAAGTATGCAGAAATAAAGGAAAGAAGAGGGAGGGAAGGGGAGGAGAAGAAATGAAGTAGAAAGGAAAGGATGGAGGGGGAGGGAAGAAGGAAAGAAGAAGAAGGAAGGAAGGAAGGAAAGAAGGAAGGAAGGAAGGAAAGAAGGAAGGAAGGACGGAAGGAAGGAAGGAAAGAAAGAAAGGAGGGAGGGAAAAAGGGAAGGAGGGAGAAAGGAAGAGAGGAACAACATTGGCCTAACTGATCGCCACATGCCACATTCTAACTATGGTGCTAGTTTTATACTTGGCAGTTTTACATAGACTCTTACCTCATCCCCAGATCATCCCTAAGCAGAGGACTGCAGAGGGAGTTACATAAACCCATCCATGGGAGAGGTTCCATGCCGTTCTGTTCATCATTTCTTTCTCTCTGGTCTTTTCCAGCTCCCAGACCAGGAGGCACACAGCCAGACTCATCTGCTCCCCAGGAGTTGGGTCCTTCACCTCCTCCTCCAGCTGAGCACGGGGCCCTTAGAGCAGGATGCAGAGACCGCATTATCTCTTTCTTTTGTAACTTCATGAGTAGTGTGATGAAGGCTTTAGAACATACCAGGTTTTCAGTACACATCTGTGGAGTGAGTATTTCCTCTAATACAGATTTTTAAAAAGACAACACCATGTAATATCTAAGTTTTAGCTCCATCATAAAAAGTGGTGCCCCATTGCATAATCTTTGTAATGACTGAAAACTGTTCAACGGCATTGCCTCCTTTCACAGTAACCCCCCTGTTGTGTCAGAAAACATCAAAGTCATTTGATATCAGAGAAACAGAGCTGGGAGACAGGCCCACAATGCTGCAGGCGAGAAGAGCCACCAATCACCCTTTTTACACTCTTGAAAATCCAAGTACATTTCCTGTGAGTTCACATAACCATTTTGCTGTATTTATGATTCCAAACTCCATTTAAACAATCACTTGGATCATCTTCCATGAGACAGGGACCATAGGAAAGTGGAATATGAAGCAGTGAGACTGATTGGAAAGAGCTCTGAGACATAAGTTCTGCTATTAGTTTGGCTATGTGATAGTGAATAAGTGTTACCCCTTACCTGTGCCTCAGTTTCTATCTGCAAAACAAAAAAGACACACTAGGTAAAATCTAATAACTTTCAGCTTTCACACCCTAGGTTTAATCATCCAGCCCACAGCAGGAATTGGGGAGAAACTTCAAACCCTGGACACCTCCAGGGGTTTTATGCATTAGCACCCAAGGTTTCTCTGACTCTCTTAAAGCTACCTTGTTTTACAGAAGATTTTAATCCTAATGTCCAACAAGGTCAAAGAGAGTCAGCTTCTGAAATGAAAAGATTAATGTTGCCATGGATGGGAGAGAAACCAGAGGGAGATTTCTGCCGGAGCATGAGAATTCTATCTTGTAGGATTTTTTTTTCTTCACAGCAAATAAGGTTTATGGATTGCAATGAGGAGTCTGTCGCATTAAAATAAGTCTTTTTACAGTATTTTCCCATTTAAGCCTCACATGGGCAGCATGCCGGATTGGGCCCGGAAAGGCAGACTCACTAGTTTTTCAATTTAGTTTGTTAATAGCCTGCCTTTCATAAAAGCATCAGGCACAATCACACCAATCCCTAAATCAATAGGATGATGCAGCAATGCCTCACAGAAATGATATTTTTGAAATAAATATATACCATTCAGCCAGGCCCGTTTGACATCAAATTTATATACTCAATAAGAAAGCACAATTAATGGTCCCGAACTGTATTTTCCTTCACCTATTTCACATTTCAAGAAGCACAGGATTTCTTAAGGAAAAAAAAAAAATAAAAGAAGAAAGAAAAAGATCAAAAAAGCATTCCATTCATAAATGGAATGAAGGTATTAAAAAACAATGCTGGCTTGTTGGTGCCTCCCAACAACCCGTTTATCTTGCCACCAACCCCATTTCTCTCTTTATTCTGGCCCTTGCACAGAGACTCTGTTACTTCTTTAGAGAAAATTTCCCTGACACCTGTGTAAAACAGCAGCCCCTTCTCTCTGCGTCCATTTACCCTGCTTTTCACAGCATTTCATTACATTTTATCTGTTTATTGTCACACTTTCTCCCAACAAATGTAGGCTTCTTGGGGGCAGGATCTTTGTTCTTTTGTCCAGCACTATATCCCAGCGCCTAGAAAGTTTCTGGCTTCTGGTAAATGTCTAATGGAATTTCCTAAAGGATGAATGAATGAGTAAAAATAAATTGATGAATGAATAAATACCTCATTTACCCTCGTAGGTGTATTGATCATGCTGTGTGATCACATTCATACAGTAAAACAACCATAGAGGACTCGCCTTCCACTTGCTCCCTAAACCAATCAATCAGTAATGACTTACTAGTCTGGATGATATTCTCCTCTGGAGTGTGTGCAGCATGTGTACATGTTGGGGGAGTATTCTGTGAGTAATGCAAAGTAAAATGATAATGCTATACTAATTGGGGAATGTGACCAATATTGTCAGGTTTACCTCTAACCCGCCTCTGTGTCCCCACACAACAGGGAAAATTTTATATCTGCCTTTATAGGTTTTCTACCCCTCTAACTAACATTTATATCTATTTATGCCACTTTATCTTATAGCAAAATTAGAGCTGAAGGAGTTTTTAAAATATTGCCATGGATTGTTATTGGGAACCTCTTTTATGGTCTTTGAAAATTGTAATTAAAGACAGAAATCACATTATAATTACTCTTGGTTGTTGAGTTGTATTTCATTGAATCCAACACATGCTAAGACTGAACTTCATGGGATCACAGATTATACTCGGGTTTTGTTCGGTAACCTCTGTAAGAAACTCATTACGGTGCCATCTCCACCTATCCCTCAAATAGAATCATCTTCCCATGCTAGCACCAAGAATACATTTTTTAACCATGGGTGCATAGATCTATGGTACTTGAATTCTGAAGAAGTTTGAGTTTATCCAACAAAAACCATCACTGTTGGACTGCAGCAACTGGAGAAATTACAAAGACTTTCAGACTACAGTGATGACAGAATTCCAAATTTGGGGGGAAAACACATATGGTGCAGGAATAAATGTTTCAGGCAAGAACTAGCCTTAAGAGATTTCAGTAAATTGAAGAAGTCAAAATATTCCCTTAGCAATATTTGAACTGGTTATTAGACATTTTGTTCTAACTTTTACAGACATCCATTTTCTGAAGAAATCAGTCATTTTGAGGCAGAAAGAAGAAATAAGTGTCAAGACTGATCAGATCCATGGAGAATTTCACTGGCAAAAGCACAGACCCTGGGGACTCAGCTCTGTCCTGGGACTTAAGCCAGCTTTTGAACTTCAGGTTCAGGCTACCTGATTAAAAAAAAAAAAGGAAAAAGATTGAGGTATCTAAAGGAGCCTACCTTTCTTTCCCATGTGCCTTTTCCATGCCCCACTAAGAACTTACTGTGCCCGTAACTAAAGGGAAAGACTGTTAATCATGTTTAGAGCATGCCACTGAAACAGTAGCAGAATAAACAGCTATGGAGGAAGAAAATTGATGACATCCAAGGGAGAATTTAAAGGGCTAATATCTACCTACTTTGTTACAGGATATTCTGCCAAATTGTGGAGGTGGGGGGCGGGGAGTGTGTATGATGGTCTCTTCCTTCCAGGAGAGATAAACTATATGCAAACAAGTGCACCAGAAATTGGTGTGGAATATTCACAACCAGAATGAAGGGAAACCAGGGATGTTTGGTCAAGCAAGCTACAGAAAAGGATGCATTTGAGCTGGACTGAATGTGTCATTGCCACAGGTCTTTATGAGAATAACCACATAAGTGGAAGACAGCTTGCTGACTGCCCTAAGGACAAGAACTAGGTTCACTGTGCGACATTAGTCTAGATGTGACTACTCTTATTGTGTGTATATTCTGTGCTAGACACTGCACTAAGCAATGTAGAGTAATTATATCATTTAATCATCACAAATTCTCTGTAGAGGTGGTGAATATCATTATTACTGCTTTTTTTTACAGATGAGGAAACTGAGACATAGGAAGGATAATAACTTGTTCAGGGTACCATAGATGACAGAGTCAAGGCTCATGCCATAGTGTATCTGATGTCAAAACCACTGGACTTCAGTCTTTATTGATTAAAAAAAGCTAAGTCAAAGTATTTATCATCAGTTGGGTCACTGTTCTGAGCACTGGGCAAGTACAACTCATGTAACACAGCGCTGTCAGGAAAGAGCAATTATTTCCTATTTTGCATAAGAAGAAACAGAAACAAAAAAGAGATAAAAGCCTGCACAAGGTCATATAGCTAGGAAGTTACAGAGCTGAGATTACAACGCTGGTAGCTGGTGTGAAGAGCCAAGCTCATAAGCTTTACATTCTAACGCATCTCTAGTTTTACATTATGCAAAGTGCTCTCCACACATCTACTGCCCATTCTATCCCACAGTCTAGTTTTAAGATGTGGAGATGACACTGATATTTAAACCCAGATTAATTTTTCACCACTCACTTGACTAGTTATATTCATTTAAGGCCAGAATTGGCTTTTTTGACTATGAGAGAACATATAGAGAATGATCAGAGAGTCATAAAAGGTTCCATTGGCTCAAGAACTTCTCTATGGACTCCAGTCAAGGTTCTGAATATCCAATCTTTGGATTCAAACCTTTCTAACAAGTCAGAATTAAAGAAGAAATGTGTTGGTGGTGAACAGAGAGAACTTTATCCGAGACAAATCACCTGGTTGTGGTTAGCTTGAAGGACTTTCTTTGAAAGAATTTACAAGGGCATTGATCAATTAGGATGGAGAAAGGAGAATAAAAAAACACAAAAGGGAAAATATGAGGTGGGTAGCTAGGTACTTAGCAGGCAATAACCTGGGTCCTGGACACTGAGAAGAGAAAATGAATCTACTAAAAGAGAAGAGAGAATCTCTGATGGGGAAATACATGGAGAACAAAAATGCTCCCTGGCCTCTGTACCATTTCCTCTTAGTCTGAGCTTGGTGTCAGGAACCATGGCCTCGACCCAGAGAGGAAAAGGGGACTATCAGCCCTGATGCAGCCATATCTGTAGCAGGTAAAGACATAGAGAGAGGTTGGCATTATGTAAAGCATTATTTCTTTTCAAAGGTTTATTTCAAGCATTTCAATACAGACCTAGGTATTAAACGGTCCCTGGCATCTGCCAATTAAACAGATGAGAACAATTTCTAGTTCATGGTCCCATATGCCTGACTTTTCTCAAGACCTGAAACTTTGATTGTGTCTCCAATTTTATTTGCTGCTATTTCAAGTGTGGCTGCTTTCTGGACTGTAGACATGAGTGTGCGATGGTGGAGTGGGGGTAGGGAGGAATGTAATTTAATTTAAATTGAATTTTTGAGCAACACAGACACTTGGATATCATTCTTTATGTACTAGAATATGCCACTCAGCATATTCATCTGGGCATACTTAAACCTAAAATCCCCCACCTCCTGAGGCTGCACTTGCAGTAAATAGCATTAAAATTTGGCTGGAGAATGCAAATCTGAGATTTCTGAGTCCTGGGTGTTTATTAGAAGACAACGGGGCCGTAGATCAGCCCAACATGAATGGCATATCCTTTGCCCAGTGATGCCTGTGAGTCAGGGAAAATAGTCAAGAGGTCAGCTCATCTACTGACCACACAAGTCAACCTGCCAACACATTGTAGTAGACCCAAGAAATGGGGAAGAATCTATAACAACAACAACAAAAAAGATGTAAAGTGATGCTGGCTTTAATACTGAAAACGAATTCAAAAGCATGAATTAAAGTTGGCCATCATTTAATCATATAAGACATTTGTTTTGAGTCTATTTAGTGGACAAGATGCTGCATATTCAGAATAATGGTTAATTTTCAGCTGGATTTCTTGCCTCTACGGATACAATATCTACCACTAGCACAGGTCCTGACTCAAAATCAGCATCTGGAATGTCTTAAAACTAGGTTTCCTACCTCTTCACCCAATACAGTCACATTATGGAAGGAAAAGAGGAATCTTTTCAGTGATTATGGTTCCCTAATCATTTTTTTCAAGTCATGTATTCCAAACAGCAGTCACCTTGAAGCTGGAGTTTAGTGAAATCACCTTAAAGATTAGAATTGTCATTTATAAACACTTAGTACACAGGCAATGGGTGCCCAACGCTTCCAGGGGTTGAATATCATACTTCTGTTGCCCTGTACTGCTTTTCTGGGGGCTACCAATATGTGATTTGTGTGAGTTCATACCAGTATGGAAAATTTAATCCATAAACTGTCCAGCATCATTTCTCAAGTTACCTGCTGCTTCTCTCCCTAAGACTAAGACTATGTTAAAGTCTCGCAGCTTTGTCACCATATGAACACTCTCACTGGTCCTCATCATTCAATGACACCTTCAAATATCCGTAGAGTACTTCACTGTCCTCAAATGACTTCCCCACCCAGTATCTGATCTCATCCACACAATAATCTCCCCTCCCTCCAAATCATTACCTCTTTCTACCTTTAGAATTGAAGAAACAGAGCTTAAACCTAGCTTAAACCTAGGTTTCATGGCAGTGGGCTCTGTGCTCTGTCCTCCTTTACCCCTGCCTATGACCTATCAGTTTAGGTCTAAACATCTGGAACCTCCTTCATCTACATCACTCTTTACTGTGCCATCGTTTCCAAGATTCATCATGCAGGCCACTGTAGTTCTATAAGCCTTCCCTCTGAGGACTTGTTTAAAGATCTCAGTCAACTACATTTTTGTTGTTGCTTTTTACGCCTTGGTGGAGAAGTCTTTCAACTAACTTTCAGAACCAATAAACAATAAGCTCATTCACACCATAGCATAATTGATAATATCGAACATTTAGAATATTTGGATTTTGAGATACAATTAATGGGGGAGTCCAAGAACTTAATTTACAATAGTGAAATTTTAGACATTATGATAACTGTATTTGGGCAATTGGAGTCTATCAAACCAACCAAGTTCTTTTCAAGAACTTGTGTCTACCAAACCTTTTCTTTACCAAAACCTCTGCTTTTGACTTGAGGTCACTGCAGCTAAAATTGGGGATCAAAAACCAACCCCATGATTTGGTAGAATATGGAAGAAAAAAATGATTTGTAAAAGCATCTTGAGGTAAAAAGTTTTCTTGTATTAACTTTTACAAACCCTAAAATTCCACAGTTAGTCATTCATTCCTTTAGGTTACACATTTCTTCCCCCATATATCTCTTTTAAAGTGGAAAGAGGTCTGAGAGCAAGACTTCATGAAGCTATTTTCAATGGCTAATACTTCATGATAAATGAGATAATCAGATACTTTCCACCATCACAAGAAAAGCCGTAGCACATGCCTGACAAATGATAAGTACTCAGTGACTGCACCTACTGTCATTTTATTATCATGAGAATAGGGATCAAGTATCACATCTGCATTTTGGGCCACTATTAAGGTAGAAGCATTGGCATATGTTTCCTCAATTTTTCCTTTATTTTTGTGCAGTCTGGGACAAAATTTAAAAACACTGAGCCTCAATTTCCCCATTTAAAAATGGTATTAATAATTTCTACCTCGATGATATTAAAGATTAAGTATAATAAAAGTCAGTGCATATAATGAAATATATATTTATCTAAAATATAAGGTACTCACTAACAATAAAGCCATCCTCTATGGGCCCAACTGTACACCCAAGTGCCAGGAAAACCACACATCCAGGGCCAGTGCTGCTCCCTGAGTTTTCTGCTCTGGCTGAGCCCAAAGGCTCACCATGCCCACCAACCTGGCTTGGATGGAGACAGGGGACCAAATTATACCACAAGTTCTGTCAGGGACAGCTCACTTGTAGGGTCCTAGCTCTTTGATGTTTGAGATTCAATAAAAACAACTCTTTGGAAACATTTTTAGGAAGACCTCTGAGAGTTCTCTGTACATTGAAGCGACTGAGATTTTGGAGTTCTACAGAATTTACGTATTCTGCCTCACATTCATAGAATTGCTCAGAGTGGTTCTGTCTCCAGACTGGTGGATCAAAGACAATATGCACCATATTTTGTATTTGTCTACATCTCGGGCAAGTAGTTACCACTCCCAAACCAAGCCATGTGAGTCTGATAGATAGATCTATGCCTGCATCCCGGGTAACTTCACCTGGAGTCCCTGGATGAGCTCTCCGCAAACATGCAAGTTCTACCAGGGAGAGCAGCCCTTCAGAATCTCTACCTTCTTCATGACTTTCTTCTTAGTACAAAAGTCATTCATTTAATGATTACCTGCTTGGACTCAATACCATTTCTTTTTTGTTGTTGTTATTGATATTTTATATTCTTCAATAAAAACATATATATTTAAAGTATAAAACATGACGATTTGACATAAACATATATAGTGAAATGATAACTACAGCCAAGCTACTTAACATATCCATCTCTTCTCATAATTACCATTTTTTATGTATGTGGCAAGAATACCAGAAATCTACTCTTAGCAAACTCCAGAATTCAATACATTATTATTAACTGTAGTCAGCATGCTGTATATTAGCTCTCTAGACTTCTTTGTCCAATAAAACTGCAACTTGGTACCCCTTTCCCAACTTCCCCCCATTTCTCCCACCTCTCTGCTCTTTTCTACTCTTTGCTTCTGTGTATTCTTCTCTTTGGCACTGTATCCCTCAAGTGGGAGTGTTTGGATGATTCTAAGGCAAACATATAAGTCCATCTCAAAATGTCAACCTACCATATTATTAAATATATTTTATGCTCCCATGGACTTGCATGAAGATTCTGACTGCTTTTAAAATATAGACACTCCTGAGGTGCATGGGTGGCTCAATGGGTTGAGCATCCAACTTCAGCTCAGGTCATGATCTCACGGCTTATGAGTTCAAGCCCCGCATTGGGCTCTGTGCTGACAGCTCAGAGCCTGGAGCCTGCTTCAGATTCTGTGTCTCCCTCTCTCTCTCTGCCCCTCCTCTGCTTGCTCTGTCTGTCTGTCTCTCTCAAAAATAAATAAAAACCTCAAAAAATGTTAAAATATGCACACTCCTTGAAAAGGTAAGTTTTACAAATAATCAAACATGTGCACCACTATAGAAGTAAAATTGTTATATTTAAAAAGATATATATGGTAGGAGTATTGAGGTAAGGTAAAAGAATGAAAATCTCAACCTCTAGGTTTCAACTGAGATTAAAAAAAGAAAGAAAAAAAAGTGCCTCGGAGCAGGAAATGAAGCCTTAGCTCCCGAAGATGAAAAAGCCACCCTGCCGATACTGTGAAGAGCTGGCCCTGTGTAGCACTTTCCTTCGTGAACTACAACTGCCTGTCACAAAAGTTTTTGATAGGCACTCACCTCTATTTGGATCTGGGCTGTAAATAGTTGCCCAGACCCTAAAACTGATGCCCTAACTTTACAATGCACATATTGCATAAATATATGTTGATAAATAAACTTGCAAGCTGGTATATGCATTGCATGTAAACACTCTTTTTTTAAGCAAAGATTTGAATTTTATAGACTGTAAAATATGGATATTGCTCTATTTATCTTGATGTACCTCTATGAAAAGGTGACTGCTGTGATTGGAAAGTCATGCCATATAACTAAAATAAGGTACTTTATTTAGAATTTTAAGATATCCTCTGCCCAATATGTATAACCATAACTATCTTGAAAAATTAGTTGTTTATTGCATAAATATTTTCAAGTGCTCTGGCTATAACACTGAAGCAGTTTATAAGCACTGTGAGATGGGAGATGCTGGTCCTATAAACACAGGGTTCAAGGATTCAAGGATTCTAGCTGGCCAATGTAGGTGAAGAAAGCTAATAATGAGCCTAGGTGGGATGGAGGAATAATGCCATCAAATATCAACAACAACTGGATAAAATGTTAGAAAATTATTTTTATTTTTTAAGTACTTATGCTAGGAAAACTTACTCTTCAAATTACCAGATTGTAAGTGTTTAAGTTTTCCTGGTCCAGGCGTGGACTTTGTTGCATATAGTTCTTTCATTTTTCATTTACTGTTTTTGAAACTGTACTTTAAAAAAGATAAAAGCCATTCTTAGCTAATGGGCCACAGTTTGCTTATGCTACTCTAGAGCAAAGGTTTTAAGACACTTTTAAACTGCAGAAAACTTTTTTTTTTAAAAAGGATCTAATGATAACTACAGTAATCAAAATCAATCCAAGTGGAGTGACTAGGAAGCCTGTTGGTAGTCCTAGGACTCTGCCTACTCGGCTTTCTCTTATTGGTCCTAGATAGCTCAGAGGTAACTACACAGAGCAGGAGCACTCTTGGCGACAACAGCTTAGATATCAGATATCTGTACCGCAGATAATCCCAAGAACTTTCAGCAAAGTAACAAAAGTGTGCAATTATATCAACAAGGAAGGAAGCACTAAACATGTTGACAGGTACAGTCTGTACATTTTGTCTATGGAATTACCATGTTCAATCCCCAAGTAAAACCTCTTTCTTTATCTCTTACAACACCCCATGACACACCATGTCTTGCATAGAAATGCCTTTACAATTTACTCATTTCCTTTCTGTCCCAGTTCTACCAGAAAGAGTATACTTTTATCTCCTTACATCCAGAATATCTGTCTGAGTCTCTTAACTAGTTCCCCTGCAGGCTCTTTTTAGACTCTCCACTCTCTGCCCTACTCAGCCTACCTCAGAAAGGCTAAGTTTTGTAATTACATTGCTTTGATTTGGTCTCCTTATTCTTTCAATGACCTAAATTCAATTCAATTCATTTGGTCATTGATCAGATATTAATGATGCTTCCCATTTAATGTGCTAGAAACTGCAGGATTTCCAGATAGATATTAGAATCTCTAATGCCTTCTATTAGAAGACATAAGACAGCAACAAAATACCTGTGATAGAAGGTGGGATGCAATGAGATCCATTTGAGAAGTACAAGCAAAGTTCAATAAAATTGCTACAGAAAAATTTTTGGCCATTGAGATTGGGAAAGACTTGATAAAGCACTGAAGATTTACTAGGAAGTCACTACACGAAGATGGAAGTGATTGGATATTGTGGTGAAGAGGAAGCCATGAGCAAAGGCATGGAATTAGGAAAGCATAGAGATTTCTCTAGAAATTATGGCCAAATAATTATAGTAGTTGAACGATGGAACAAACTTGGGAAGGAATGAAGCCAAATTTGTAGAAAGCCCAGAATGCCAGGTCATGTTGTCTGAGCTGTATTCAGTAGAATTTGGAGAACGGCCCATGTTGTTTGAAGTCCATGTACCTTATGATTAGGTGCATGTTATGGTTGATTTGCACAGACATGACGTAGTGAAAGGGCTCCAAACTGAGAGTTAGGGAACCCATGGATTTGAATTTCTGTGATAGCTGCCTCTGCTTCATCTTTCTAGATTATTGATAAATCAAAGGCAAGTAAATGAAATAATCATTGACACATATTTTGAAATGCATATATGAACTGTGAAGTGACAATGATAGATGAAAATTGAGGAAAGGGTTTTAGAAAATGGCAAGAAGGATGGGCTGAGAAGTTTCCAAGAACAGATAAGATACAGTGGGGTTGTATTTGGTGAAACTGGAAACTAGGAAAACATTTGTCTCTAACCTTTTCAGCCTAATATTGTAGATCAAAGTTTCCTGCCAACCTCCCATTAGATCATGAAATCCTTAGGGAAGAAAGCATATTTGCTTTGATTCTTGTTTATATTCCCAGCACACAGCAGAGAGCCAGGCTCATAACAACCACTCAGTAAATGTTGCTTGAATGAATGATCTCTCCAAACTCCATCAAAACCTCTGCTCTAGAGGAAAATCTGTAACCAAATGCATGTTAACAAATGGATGATTATCCATATGTTAAAAGGAAATTTCTCTTGTAAGAAACGAATATGGAATAGCCCATTGCTAAATAAGTCCAATTTTAATGGCAGCACATCTACAAGAGGAGGAATATTTAGAAGAGCAACAGTGGTCCACACACCTGGGCTCCCAATTGACTACTTCCCATCTGGGGCCCCTTGATTCCCATCTAAAAACCTAGATATTTCAAGTACAACTGTCTTTAACTACACTTACTCTGTCTTACCCTGTCATACAGCAAGAAAAGAACCCCTGAGTCAGACCCTGTAGATAACACCAATTTTTTTCTAGATTGTGAAGAAAGCCCTATGGATGTTACCAGGCTCTAAGTAAAGTCTCCTGATTATTTTGTCTCCTATCTGCAAAAAAACAAAATAAAACAAAAAAAAAAAAACAAAAAACAAACGAAAAGCAAACAAAAAAATAAACAAAAAACCCCATCAAAACCCAAAAACCAAAAACTGAAAAAAGAAAAAACTCTACCCTTTCATACGGAAATTCTTCCACACTTAAAACACTCACCCTCCTATATTTGTGATAAATTCCCTTTCTTCAGCATTTAGGAGACTTGAATGTCTTGTGTTCATGTTTTCCAACCTGGCTTCTCTGATTAATGCCTACTGCATGCAGCTTAGACAAAATAATGCTGTTGGTCAAAGTGGCTACATATCTAGTCAGAGTAGGAAAAGGCTATAATGGTGCAATTTCAGGTATCTAAAATATCTGTGCCTAAATATATCTCCTGCCTTGATGTTAAATGTGGCATCATTACTTCCACTTGAGCATAGTACCCAGTCTGCACCCTATATTCTGAAACATTCTGAGCACTTTTGAAGAGAAAACAAAAATATAAAAATTGCAATAAATACAAATACTGATTGCTGATTTAATCCAACTGTATCAACTGTGTATAGAGACAAAATTTTACCACAACACTGTGAACTAATAGAAAGACCTGCTTATGTTTCATTTTTCACTTGCTACAAAAATATTAAGGAGGTATACTAACCCAGGTTTTCAGTTTCTAGAGAACAGAAATACAACTCAAACTAGCATAAGCCAGAATTTTGTGAAGAACGTGTTGCCTCACGTAATTGGCAAGTACAATAGGGTGTTGTTTCAGGACAAGCTGGCCAAGCAGCTTTAATAGTATCATCAGGGATCCATGTCTTTTTATCCAGTATTTTTCATAGTGTCTTTCCATGTCACAGACATGATGGTTTTCAGAACATCAAGATCCTAGCTGAGACAGAGAACCTTCCTGGACATATGTATATTTGCTATTGTTGCTATAACAAATTACAATGAACCTGATGACTTAAAACAACACAAATGTATTACCTTGTGTAGTTCTGGAGGTCAGACATGTGAAATAGATCTTGTGGGGCTAAAATCAAGGTGTTGACACAGCTGTATTCCTTTCTGAAGATTCTTGGGATTTTCTTGCTTTTCCTGCTTCTGGAGGCTGCCTGCATTTATTGGCTTGCAATTGTATCACTCTGTGCTGTTCCTGTCACATCTCCTCTAACTCTTCTGCCATTCTCTTTCGCTTATATGAATGCCTGTAATTACATTAGACCCATCCACCCCCCATAATCTTCCCATTTCAAGACTTTCAGCTTAATTCCACCTGCAAAGTTCCTTTTGTCATGTAAAGTAACATATTAACAGGTTGTGGAGATTGGAGTATGGATCTATTTGGGGGCTATTATTCTGCCCACCACAACAGGTTTAGAAAAAAAAAAAAGTCCTAGGAAGAACTTTGCATGGTCTGTCTTATTTGATGTGCTTACCTCCAACCAACTTTTGTGCCTATGAAGACTATATGCTCTGATTGGCTAGCTTGGGTCACATGAGGCCACATCGGATGGTAAGGGGGCAGGGTTGATGGCTTTTGATGATCTTCAATCATACCACATGGAATGGTTTCTCTGCAGGAAAAAAAAAATAAAGGAATGTCTTATTAGAGTAAGGCAGAGGGATGATGGAAAATGAAAACAGCCACCAACATCCATGGCACACCATAGGTAGATAAATGGGAATGTTTGTGTAGTTCCCCAACCTTGTAAGAAGGGAAGTGTGAGTTAAGAACTGGCCATTTAAAAATCCCCTTTTAAAATATAAATATTGGGACATCTGGATGGCTCAGTTGTTTAAGTGTTTGACTTTGGCTCAGGTCATGATTTCGCAGTCTGTGAGTTTGAGCCATGCATCGGGCTCTGTGCTGACACCATGGAGCCTGGAGCCTGCTTCAGATTCGTGTCTCTCTTGCTCTCTGCCCCTCCCCCACTCACACTCTGTCTCTGTCTCTCTCAAAAATACGTAAACAGTAAACAAATTTTTTAATAAATAAAATATAAATATTGAAGTTTGGACAGGAATAAATATTCACGTTTAATCACATATGAGCAGTGAAGTGTGTATTATTCACATTTTGTTCTTTATGCTGGAATTGGCAAAGGTTACTTTGGGGGAGAAGGTTAGAGGGGCTCAAAATGAGACAGTTCCAAAGAAGACCCAAGAAGAAGGTAAAAACATGAAGAGTGTAACTAGCCCCTCACAACCTCATCATGGGCTAGCTCTGACTCTTCTCATGTCAGCATGTATAGAGACCCTTGGTAAATAGATCTATTTCATAAATGGGGCCTTTCCTTCCCCATCCATCCACTCCTTCCCAGAGTGGGAAGTAGCTCTTGCCTTTTCTTCAGAACCCCCATCCCCTATGCGTGCAAGGTGGCAAGATGTGCTCTGTCCCAGAGGGGAGGCAATTGTTCATGGGCAGAGCTGTCCCTCCAAGGGCAGCAGCTCCTCTGCATTTGGGCATTAATTCATAATCAAACATTGATGAATCATGCTATTTTACTGAAAAGCACAGTCCTTAAGTCAACCACCTAATCTAAGGGAAGAAATTAAACTCTAAACCAACATAAACACATTACAAGTCATTAGTGTAATTAAAAAGGAATGTATAATTAAAACATTTGTGTATTTTAGCTCAAATTCATCTGCGGTCGGAAATTTTAATGAACTGTTCATCAAAGAAGTCTCTGGAGTCTGGGGATAAGTTTAGCATAACAAGAAACTGAATGTTTTCTTCCCTCTGCTTCAGGAGCCCCATTCCCTCTGGTTTCTAAAAAGCAACCTGTCATTGGTTCCACCAAACTAATAATGATTCTAAGTGGTTATGATTGCTTCTGTGTTTTAAACTGATGTTATCTTTTTATCCCTTAAGAATCATGTTTTTCATAATTACTTCTCTTTTGTCCTTTCCTTAAGACAAATGATTTTGTAATTAGCGATGAAGGAAGGAGTCGTCACTCCAAGACATCTGTCAAGTTGTCAGGAAGTATGTCTCCCTGTAGCTATATTTAAACTTTCTGTTTAATAGCCTCTTGCTTTATTTCACAAGAACATCTCTGCGGAATCATGCCTAGGATCCCCTAATGATCAGGTTCTATAAAACATAGAGCAATTAGACTGTAAGAAATATCGCTCCCCAGAATGTCCTTCTTATCCATAATGTGTACCTCTCCTTCCCAATGCTCCCTTTCTCGGGCCTCCCCACCCACATGAATGTTTCCCTCCCCACACTCTGGTGGGCCCCAGTTTTAGGCTCTAGCAGATGATACGGCGGAGTGTATCAACAATTAAAGCTAACATTTTCCCCAACTTCAGCATTCAGTTGTAACCATCCCTGTCTGTCTCCAAATGAATGGCAAGCTATTGTAAGAAACAAAATACTTCCCCCCTGGAGGGAGCAAAGCCTTAACAGTGCCATGTATTTCCCATGCACCCTACAGAGAAATGACATGCTTGCTCACATGTTTGCTGTTCTATGTCATCTGCAGCAAGAAAGAGCCTCCCAGTGACTCCTACAGCTTCCTTCCTTAGGAACAGAATCCAGACTGACAGAAACATCCTGCAGAGTGCTGAGAAAGTCCCTCTTACCACAGGATTCAAGATTGCTGCTGATCTACAATACCCCCGCCATTTTGTCAATAGCTAACACCCTAAATCTCACAGAAATCTCAAGCTGCTCTAATCACTCACTCTCTTTATTCTTCAATAGCCCATTTAACCCGTGACTCTTGTTATTCATAACAGAAAGCTAGGTATAGGAAGTGGAGTGATTTTCTGAGTCACACACAAGTATCAGACAGATCCAGAGACAGCAAAACTTAGTGAAGTTCAGATGGATTGTGACTTTTTCACCTGGCCTTGGCAGAGACAGACAGGACTGACCCATGTTGAATGAATGAACACATTAAGTTCCTTCCGTTTCTTTTTCTTTTTCTTTTTTTTCTTTTTTGTTACAGAAGCTTTCATTATTTTATTTATTGAGGCTAAACAAAAAAAATCCTTTGAACATAGAATTTGGTATAGATATGGAAACACTGGAATGAATACTTATCATATGCCATTTATCCTTTTATGTATATATACCTATATATAGCATTCATATATATTTTATATTTGTGTATATACACAAATACAAACATGTTTGTGTGTGTGTGTGTGTGTATATATATATATATATATATATATATGCAAGTGTCTCTAGAACTATTAAACCATGTGCTATTGTTCATTGACAATGGATTGTAAATTCATTCATCACACTTATGTATCTATTTTTAATTTTTTTAGTTTTTTGATGATTATATTTTATTTATTTTTATTATTATTATTTTTTAATTTGCATTCAAGTTAGCATACAGTGCAACAATGATTTCAGGAATAGATTCCTTAATGTCCCTTACCCACTTAGACCATCGCCCCTCCCAAAACCCCTCCAGTAACCCTCTGTTTGTTCTCCATATTTTATTAACCCTAACCCTAACCCACTTTTCCACTTTCTCTCCAGCTCCTTGTGGGGGCGTGCTTTTCCCGTACTCTCCCCCATCTCCATCCTCTCTCCACAAGAAAAAAACAGCTCCTTGTCCCTGATTTCTCTCTTCCCCAGTTCACCTCTCCGCACCATGTGCCTGCTGAATTCTGTAGTTCAGGTTGTGCAGATTGTTGTGTTAGTCCTAAAATCAGTTTTCTAGTTGTGCAGGATGGTTTAGTGTTGATCTGGCTGTATTTCATGGATGGGAGACACAAAAAAACTTCCATGCTGTTCCACCATCTTGGCTTCTCCAAAGTTCCTTCCATTTCTTAGGAGAAACTTGAAGTTGGTAAATTTCCCCTCCTTTCAAGTACTCTACCAAGTTTTCCCTCTTTCAAAACACCCATACCTTTGGCCTGGATTCCAGGGACCTGCTAAACCTTGAGTTTACCTGAAAATTATCAGGATTAAGTGGGAAAGCTACTGCTTAAGCTATTTTCCCTCACAAGGGTATTTTCATTTAATAGTAGACTCTTAAAGATCAAAAAGGCTCTATGAGAACAACAACAACAACAAAAGCCGCTATAAATTAAAAACATCGGAGGGATTAGGGCATTAAAATTTTGCTTTTCATGGGAGCTGGAAGACTGATCCTAGGTCCTCTCTCATTGCATCATGTGGTGCTGCTTATTCTTCCAGACTGAGTGTAGTCATGAGCTTAATGCAAGTTGTGGGCAGAGGTATGACAAACTCAGTAGCTTTAATGTTAAGGAAAATAATTAAATCAGAGTGTTTACTCTTCTGGTTAGTTTCCCTAGTTATTCCTTCATGGAGCTCATGGATCATGATTATATTGAAAATGAAATAAAATCACAAGATGCCTCTAAGCTTGCAGTTCTCTTTTTCTATTCCAAATGCCACTTTTTCCTTATGGTTATTTCAGTTTTCCTTACATTCTTTTCACTCTTACTTCATCTTTTAAAAACGTTTCTTCACATCAATGTCAAATCTAAAATACTAGTTGCAACACTACCTTGTCTTTCTGCTGTCAAGAGGATGAAAAGCCTCCCCAACACCTGTGGGTTAATGCATGGCTTCATATCAACTGTCCTCACCTCATCCATCCTTGTTGCTTATCATTTCTCAGCAGTGGATTTCCTGAGCTCATTAAATTGAGTCCTTCCCTTTGTTCTACCCACTTCATCTGAATTCCTATTGGCTCAAGCTTATTGGCAATATTGTAGAAAATAGAAATATTAAGAAGGTCTGAAAATACCATGTAGCAACAATGTCAGCCCTAGTCTCTCCACCTCTAGATTTTCACAAAAGAGAAATAAATGTCACCTATATAACCTGTTAGTTACTCATATTAAAGGATAGGTGATTCCTCTCCTTTGTTTGTTCTTTGGTTTGTTTATGCTTTTGTTTGAACTGATGTAGTGAATGCTCTGAAATTCTGAAACTCTTTAATTTAAATGACAAAGCCCCTCTTCAAGCTCTTATTTGAAAAGCACTACCTACCCATCATCTCTAATATTCATCCCTGGGCTCTCTTTCCTTTCCTTTGGCAGTGCTTTGCTTGACAAATGCCTAAAGGGGGAAAATATAAAAACATATAATCATATCTCCTTCCCATTATATCACTTACCTTTAGTCAGTAATTGATATGGTCCTGGGTGGTGGTTTCCAACCTTTATATGAACTTGTAAACAAACAGAGGCACAGCTTGAATGCACAGAGGGAACCCAAAAAACTTTTTCTTAAATGTTTTTCAGACTATAACAGTTCAAAAGTTGTGGGTGGAATAAATTAATAAACAAATGCATCATAAAGAGATAGTGAAAATCCTATGTTTAAAAAAGAGAACAAGGACAGATATGACGCTGTAAGAGAGTGAGCAAGCGTAAAGGCTTTACATAAGGAAGCTCCAAAACTTCACATATGTTTACATCATGTGAGCTGAGGAATATTTTTTAAATGTTATGAGATTTAAAAAAAATATTCTAGTGTCATCTTTGATACTTACCACTCCCATTCCTTGAAGGAATACTTATTAATGAATGGGGGTGGGGGGGGGCTGCTAGTGTTAATATTTGAAAAGCCAATGTCTTTATGGGAAAAGTAAAGAAAATGAACACAGGTAGAATTTGGGGGAGCAAAATTCTCCAAAATAGAGCAAGGAGCTTGGCCTCCAAGAGAGACAAATGATGAGAGTGGAGACATCATGGTTGCAGGAAGAGGAAAGTGGAACCTGCACCCTAGGGAGAAACCTGGAGAGTTAGAAAAATACCAATATAAGCAAATGAAATTTATAAGAAGTAAAGATTTATGCCCTGCTTTCTTGGTAGATTCTCAGACTGTGCCTAAGTAGAGAAGACTAGAGAGGAATAGCCATAGTCTGTTCACTGAGACATAGTAGTCAAGGAAAAGTCTTCATGACCCAAAAGTGTGATGTGAGTATTGCTTATATGTAGTGTGTCTGAAGAGAGAAATCACTGAACATAACAAGAGAGAGACAGGCCAATACAGAACACGGTCATCTCAGTGACAACCCATCTGAACCAATGATCAATGACTAGATGTAATGTCACCTCTAACACCTTGGCATCACCTAACCCCTCTTGAACTGCAAACATGGGGAAATGGGAAACTTTATCATCTCCATCTTACAAAGAGACAAAGAGGTCTAAATAACTTTCAAAATAAGGCCAGTCTCCTGTGTAGAAAAAGGAAGAGCATCGAGTAAAAGGATATGGAGGTCATGTGATGCATGCCAAAAAAAGATGTTTTCAAGTATTGCCTTTACCATTGATGTGCAAAAGCCTGTCCTGATTGATCTTTTAGGTTGGATATGATTCATTTATGGCTTTTCTTCAAAGTATGAACCCCTCTGGGAGAAGTGATACATTAAGTGCCCAATATTTTAACATGAAGATGTCTATGAGGTCACCTTTCTGAGAGGCTGGGAGGAGTTTAGAAAAATTAGAATTTGAGGGGGTCAAAAAAACTGAAATAGGTAAAGAGTCTGGGTCCTTGCTATAAGATGACAATGGAGTCCATCACAAGAGATGCTCCTTGTTTATAAGTTCAGAATCAATATTAAAACTGATTTTGCATATATTTTAATATCAATTTACACAGATCATATTTATGCCTTAGTTTTTCACAATTTTTTCTTTAACAAAATGAGAACAATGCACGGCATACTCCTCTCTCTCTCTCTCTCTCTCTCTCACACACACACACACACACACATTCATTGACACACACACTTATTCCCGTTCACACATGTACACATAAACTAAACTTTGTGGTCTTAACTGGGATGACTGAATGTTGAATAAAACCTCAATGAAATAAGTATCCTATAATTTAGATGCTAGGTCCATAGGACTTTCCTGATAATCTTGATATCTTTGATTTCTCTGAAAATGCCATCACAGATCTATTTGTGATACCTGTTTGTTCATAGCCAGATCAATGACTTTTTTTTAATGTCAGCATAAAAGGGAAAAGGGGAAAAGAAATAAAAAAAGAAAAGAAAAGAAATGCAAAAGTAATCAATAAGATCAGATTAAATACAAGAAATATATTTCTAACAATTATAGCTGTTCAGAAAAGGAAGATTTACCTCTCAAATGGATGGATGTCCTATCATTTTAAGAACACTGTCACCAGGAATGCTATGGAAAATGGGTCCTCTTAAAGTTTCTCAGTTGGGTATAAGGACCATGGACTTTTTAGGCCTAATTCCATGGATTGTACTATTCTATCATCCCATGTGAAGGATATTCCTGATGAAAAATTCTTGTACATATTGCCAGCTCTGTGGTCTCCATAGAATTCATGACTTTTCTGGATATGCATGCTCCCAGGTGTGCACACACATTCAAACGGAGGTTTTCAAAATTGTTGATGTCAGCAAGGTGGGTATTTAGGTGAACTGGATCTTTCAGAGAAAATATTTTCAAGATGTCTCTGGTGACTATGTTTTTCATTAAGGTTTCTAGTTACACTTGATATAATTAATGCTAAGATTGTAATCTTATTCAGAAAAATAGAGTATCAGAGGATGCTGATAAATAAATTTCCTGGCTATAAAGATACTACTCTAGAGACTAGGAAGCAAACATGATGGCTACTTTGTCTTTGCAATGACTCTTGAAATATGCTAATAAATATTGGGTTTCACAATCCCCAGGCAAATAAATATTTAATTGTAACAATGGGTATTTATCTAAAACTCCTGGGTGCAATCTCATGTATTATGATTTGGAATGCCATATATATAACGATTTAACCCTTACATATATCCCACAATACATTGTCTTGGGGCCCTGAATGCAACCATTAAAATCCTATCCTGATTTCCAGTTAGACATGGTCAATTAAACAGACACATCTATCTCCTATTGTCTCTTGAAACTCCTCTACACTGGGACATCAGAAGAGGGAAATAGAGAGAGAGAGAGAGAAAGAAAGAAAGAAAGAAAGAAAGAAAGAAAGAAAGACAGACAAGAATCAACAAAAAATGCCAACAAAGGAGGAATTGGAATGAGATAAGCAGGGGGTTACTGGCTGAACATCTCAGAGGAAGCTGAAATCTGTGTGTGCTAGAAAATGGACAAATATTAGCAAACCTATCCATGACAGAAGCCTGGAAATGTTTAGAACTTAGATATGCTGGCATCTTGGATGATGAAGTGCCAGTTAAGTTTAAAACTGGAGGATAAGTTGAAAGTCTCTATAGGAGCAATTAAAAGTCTAGATGTTAGTCCTCATCTTGTGTAGCCAAGAGACTCAATATGCCAATTGGGTCAGAAGACTGCAGGTTTGTTTTGTGGAACAATGAGACCATAGAAGCTCTGATTTTAGAAACAATGGCCTTAGCTAAAGGTTGAGGCAAAATGCTGCATCAAACCAGATTATTAATGAAAATCTACATAACAAACTAATCTGAACCTGGCCTACTCTTCACCATTTTCAAAAATGCTGGAAAATTGAGCTTTTTATCTCTCAGATCAGTATCTGACACTCTGGCCTAGGTGAAAAAGCTGTCACCCCCTGATAAAACTAGAGTGACATCCACCATTTGACAGTCCCTGCTCTTGAACACATAAATCAAGATCAGTGTTCAGTGCCTCACTTTTAATTATGAGTGTATCAAAAGTAATCACCAGGTGTTTGTGGAAGTCCTTAAAAATAAGAATGAAAGACAGATCAAAGCAAAGGGATAAAATAAGATCAGAAGAAACAGACAATGTAAGGAGTCCAAGAAAACTTCCAATAGTCTAATGTGGATTTCTCCAGAGAGAATATTGAAGACATTACATCTATGAAATGAAAATGGTTGCTTCACAAAAGGAGCGTCCAGAGAAAAAGAAAGGGCTGTTGGAAATTAAAAATTTGGAGCAGAGATGTAAAGTTCAACCCAAGGAATAGAAATTAAAAAAAAAAAAAACTTCTAAAAAGCAGAAGAATAAGACAAAGAGAAAAGAAAAGAGAAAAGAAAACTAGAACATCTGTCCAGGGTTACAGCAGAAGTGTAATAGGAGTTATGAAAATATACAAGATACAAAACTAAATCAATGTTATTATCTAAGAAACAATGCAAGGTATCTTCCCATATCTAAAGCACGTGTTTCCAGATTTTAAAAAATGGGACCACCAAATATCACATAAAATGAGCGAGAACAGAACCCTCAACAAAAAATATCATTGTGAAATTCCAGGACTGGGAGGGGGGGCTAAAGAGAAGATCCTCAATTTCTATAGACAAAAAAGGAGAGGGTTTGGAAGCAGACTCAGATTTCATCTCTAAAAAGGAGATATTTGAAGCTTAAAGAGAATGGAGAAAAGTTCTCAAATTTATGAAGAAGATAATCCACTGCTTAGAATTTAATATCCAGCCAAACAATCAAACATGAAGGGAAAATAAAGACATGTTCAGACATGTTGAGTTTCAAACTCAAAAAATGTATATCCCATTCATCCTTTCTCAGAAAACTGCTATAAAATATAGATTTCTGTCTAAGCAAGAAAGATGGAAACACATCACTCAGGACATGGAGCTTCAGCAGAGGAAGAAGCAATGGAATTTTCCAGATGATGATGAAGGGAGAATGTAACTTTACAGATATGTCTAGAGTATATCCAGCCTAGAATAAAGCAAGGGAAAGAGGCCTGCAGAATAGATGTCTCAGAATAGATGTGGAAAAAAGTTCAACTGGTGTTTTTTATATGACACTTGTAACTATATTTAGAGATTATTTACTCTCTTTGGGGTGAATTAGAAAACTAAACAACAACAAAAACACCAGAGACAATTATTAACTTCAGAGAAAAGAAAAAGTTGAACAAAAATGACAGTGTAATCATAGTTCATGATTACATAGTCCATTATAACGTTAACAGACTAGCAGCATATAGTGTGGCTGTAGGACCACATAGGACTGAAAACACTCTATTCAATCAGTTTGCATTTACTTTACTCTGTCATTACACATTGTAAGAGTGTGTGTGTGTGTGTGTGTGTGTGTGTGTGTGTGTGTGTCTGTGTGTGTGTGTGTTTCTTGTCTTTCCACTTAAACCAGAAGCTCTTTGGGAAAAAAAAAAAAAACAGCACCTTCTGTTTCTCTAAATGCCCACATCAGTGAGCCAATGTGTCAGCAAAAAAAGGCAAGGCAGTGAGCAAACTTTTAAATCAATAACATGTAGGTCTGAGGAAAAAACTAGACTAGAGTCAGTATATAACAAGACCAAATAATAATCCCCACAAACAAGATACTTGCAGTAATAATGTCAATATAATAATTGGCTCTTTCCTGGGTACTGAAAAGTGTGGGTTGCTGTTCTAAGTGTTTTATATGCCTTAACTCATTAAAACCTCAAGAGAAAATTGCAGGTAGAATACCATTATGATTTCCATTTTACAGGACAGAATATTGAGTTACAATGAGTTTAAATGTGACAGGACCAAATGGGACAGCATATAAGCTCATCCCTGCCGCCCTAGACTGTGTGTCTTGAAATTTGCTGGTGATGCTGTCCAGAATATTCTTATCTAGCTCCAAGTGTGATCCCTCTCCAGAAACTATACTCAGAGGACAGGCACCTTGTCTCATACATGCCTTTAACTCAACACATTTCTAAGCAGAACATCGTGCACAGAGTGAGCTCTCAGCACTTATGTATGAGCTGAACAAATGAGAAAGCTGTGATGGATGAGGAGGCCTGCTGCGTAATCTTCGACATAACACAGACAGACGGAGTCGTGGGAGACTGGGGCAGACGTGGCTCCATATACCATTTACCATTAAATGATCCTAAATAACCATTCCAAAATGCAAATTCTAGTCACAATGTTTTATGTGATGTAGATGAAGGCATATTTAGGACAATTTTAAAACTTTTTCCAAAAATGAAATCGAAACAGTATTTACAGATATCTTTTTGTGTTAATTCATATTGCTAATGGCTTATCTTTTGGGGATTTGAATCAGTGCAGGATGATTTTAATATGTACTTTCATATTAGGCACAACAAATCAAATGGTTTGGGCTCAGTCAAAAGACAAAGAAAACATTGAAGACAATATTGCTTTACTCAAACATTTCACATAATTTTTGTTAATTTCTCACTTTGCCACATATGTAAAAAGTTGAGGAAAGATATATCTTTTAACGAGATAGACTGGATAATGGTTTTCTTAATTCAAGCCAGCAGAGCGATGCTGCACAGCTGAAAACTCTGGTTTGTTATATTCTGATTAAATGGAGTTTCTGTTTTTGTTTTGTTTTGTTTTGTTTCGTTTTGTTTTGTTTTGTTTTGTTTTGTTTGTTTTTCTGTATCAGGACTTCACAAGTTTATCCAACAATCAATACATGCTTTTATTTTTGTCTTTACCAGGCTGTGGGACTTTCAAATTAATGTCTGGGTTTTAGTCCCTCAGGTGTGAGGCATTTCAGTCTGAAAAGACTTCTGAGCCCTTTGCTGTGTGTGTGTTAATTAGAGTTGGTTTCCTGATCTTTGCTGTCAGTTTCCTCTGCTCCACAATTTGAGAGACAGTGATGCTAAACCAATCCTCAAAGGTCTCTGGAGACCATTTCCAGTTGCATTACTGATTTATTTTTGTCTTGACCAGATGGCTCCAGGTTCCTATGACTGTACGGGAGTCCTTTTGATTACTCTATTTATCTCTCCCGGTGCTCAATTTAAGGGTCAAATCTCATGTAACACATTTGCCAGCAAGATAAACCATTCAAGCCCACTGCTGCTTGGACACCATACTTCTGACATATGCTCTGTGCCTCATTACACACCAAAGTTATTAGATTTAATACATGTTTTTATAAACTCTGTAACAAAAGCAGTCAGGTTTGTTTGCCGATCCTTCAGAACATGCAGCCAATGGAAGAGTATAAGCCAGGAGGACTTTGCAGAAAGGAGGGGACTCTGTGGGTCCCCCAAGGCTCTCTCACTGAGGCCTTCCTTGCCTTTATGGAGGTGGCCATGAAAAAGATGAGCAGAACATTTTTAATGAAACCAATAAAAATGCAAAGGAAGATTTAATGTTTAAAGAAACAATAAATCAAAACTGACAACTGAAATGCAATATTTCACCATGAGATTGAGGAAATCAATTCATCCAAAGGGCACACTTGGCTTCTGTTAAAAAAAAAAAAAATCCTCACATACTCACACAATAAAAGCTATCATATCAGGCGAAGCTAAATAAGCTCTAGTTAATGGATTTTGAAACCTTGAGAAACATGCATGAAGCCAGACAATACAGTCTCATGGCATTTGGACACACACACACACACACACACACACACCACAATATCTACAATCCAAGAATCATATATTACTGTGATTGGGACCGTAAGTGGGGGTTAGGATACCAAAAAATTGTCCATTGTTCAAGATGCTCTATGGGCTCAAGGTTGCCTAATTGTCAGGTTATTTATTTTGATTTCTAAATCATTTCCCTTTAAGATTTCTCATGCAGTGAAAAATACAAGTTGTTCCTAAAAACAGAAATAGTAACTTGGCTTCTATCCTCAGGAAGAAAACAAAGAGAATTAGATGCTTTGGGCCCATCTCATCAAGCTTATGTAGAGAGACCCTCAGGAAATTAAATTTAACAAAAAATATTTCTGCCTCATAAGGGCCCACGAGTCAATAAGAAATTGTCACCTGCACTAGAAATTATAATGCAATACAGTTTATAGTAACAGCTATAACAGAGGTTAAAAAATGTAATAAAATGTGACCAGACATCTTAGAATGGTTTAAGAGGAGATGTGACTTGATGTAGACCTTAAAGGATGAGATAGATGGAAGACAGCAAGCTGATATAATTTGAGGAACACAAAAGAAAGTTAAGGATAGAGAATGATTTCAGTAGTGCAATTAAGGGAGTTCCAGCTCAAGAAGGCAACACAGGTAGATCCTGGACTCATCTCCTCCCAAGTACACACGGAATCTATAGCTACACATGGAGCAATTTCCTCTGAAAAACAAACACCATAAAGACTGGCAAAGCAACCCCTCCACATCAGGCAAATGAGTGGGAAACCTCATCAAAGTGGGTCAGAAAGGCTGCGATACAATCTCGCTGCCATAAACCCCATCCCTGCCATGGCACTCCAATTTTGAACCCGGCACCTGGGCAACAAACCCTCAAAACATCTATCTTTGAAAACTAAAGACACTCCGCCCCCATGGACCCATAGCGCTGTGGCAAACTGAAAAATCGACTCCACCCCGCCCTTGCCTGGAGCCAGCACAGGAGCAGCCCTTTGAAAAGCACCCAGACTTCATGTGAAAGGGACTCATTTCCTAATTTTAAATCATTGGTCTGAGGGGCAGAAGCCTGCTGATACAGTTTCTGTCAACAAACGCTGCTGGACACCATCTTCCTCCTTTCATCTCCCTTGTCAGTGGGTCCGTCTCTTTTTTTCTTGTTTTATTTCTCTTTTTTCTTTTCTTTTTTTCTATTTTCTTCTCTTTCACCATTGTTCTCCTTTCAGTTTTTTTCTGGCCTTTCTTTGTTTTTTCTGTTTTGGCAATTGCCATCTTTCCACTTTCCCTCTGCTTCATTCCAGCTAGTAGGTGCCAGCTTCACACTCTCCCGTTGCCACAGTCAGTATTTCCAAGAAGAGATCTTCTATGGATGTCTGGTGCTCCAGTTTTTATGTCTGGTGACACGTTTTTTATGGCTCGCACCAGGGGCTACCCATTGATGACCTGTCCTTAGAGGTCAAGGGGGGGCCTGTGTTCCCGGGTCCTTTGAGACTATAACAATAAGATACTCAGTTCTTGGCAGATTACCACTCTGAGGGCACTGCACAGACAGCAGAATAAAACACACCCGTAGTCTTTTTAAAAAAAGAGGCCTATTTCCTTAGCTAAGAGCTTTGGGATGAGGGGTAACCTTCTGGTTTGGCAAACTTAAAGGGTCTATAGAACTACTCTAAGGGAGGCTGGTGGATACAGTGTTTGTGCCTTCCCTCTGCCTCTCTCCAATTTACCAGCATCTTCCAGAAAGAACTTACACTCTTCTCTGGCACCTTGGTAGTTGTAGCTGCTTCCAGGAGACACGGCTACATCTCTTGTGTCTGGTGGCCAGTGAGACTTATGCTTGTGGACCCCACAGGATTGTAACCAATGGAGAAAGAGTTCTTTCACCCCCAAGGGCACAGCAAGAGGCAACAGATCCAGGAGCTCTACCTTTCTGTGGAAAAAGGTTTGATCAGCTTATCATCAGAGCTTCAGTCTGAGGGGCAGTCTTCTGATTAAACACACTATAGGACCTGACTGTAAACCTTCCCTGAGACCTTGGAGGACAGGCACTATCTTTTTACTATCCCCCTGAAACACTCCAGAGTGTGAGCGTCTCTTTGAAGAGAGTTCTTACCTTACATGTGCCTGATGCTATAGTTTTCACATCTAATGAACTGTTTGTTTGCTTGTTTATTTGTTTTTGGCAGGTTCCTACAGGATACCATTTGATTGAATGGTTCTAGTGGTCAGAAGAGCTTGTGCTCCTGGGTCCCACAGGATGGCAACAACTGGAGAGACAGTTCTTGGCAGGCTATCATCCCAGAGCACTGCACAGACAGAAAACTCAAACAAACACCCAGTTTTCTATGAAAGAGGCTCACTTACTAGTCTTAGAGCCTTACCCTTATGGGCAATCTTCAGATTTAGCACACATCTAGAGGCTATGGAGGTGTTCTCAGGGAATAAAAGCCAGAGGATATCACCATCTTTGAGCTCTCCCCTGCCTTGCCACACTTGCCCATTATCTCCCAGAAAGGAGCCTATACTTGTTTGGATCCCTGATTATTGTGACTGCTGCCCAGGGGACACCTCCAGATTGTCTGGCTCTGGTTATGCTTGCAGTCCCACAGGAATGTATATATTGGCATTCTATAAAGGCTGCTGTCTGAGGGTCTGGCTTCTATCAGCCTGAATCTAGGTGCTGACTGAGATCCTCCTCTTTGAGACATTGACTGGTTTTGGCACACCATCAATGACTGGGAGCTATTAAAAAATAAAATAAGCTGCTGGACAAACATGAAGGTTTGAGAGAGAACCAAGAGCTAGGGCAGGATTGAATGATAAGGTTTATCTCCTATATACGGCCAATCTTTTAAGACTGAGAGAGGTGGATCTTTCATCTAATGCATAGAAACAAACACAGAGAATCAAGCAAAATGAAGAAACAGAGGAATATACTCAAAATAAAATAAGACACAAACTTAGAAAAAAAAATCCTTAAGGGAACAGAAATAAATAATTTACCTGATAAAGAATTCAAAGTAATGTTCATAAAGATGCTCAGTGAATTTGGGAGAAAAATAGATGGATAACAAAGATACAAAAAATATAAGAAAGTTCCAAACAGAAGTCATAGAGCAGAAGAATACAATAACTAAACTGAAAAATACACTAGAGGGGTTCAACAACAGACTAGATGAAGCAGAAGGAAGGATCAGATATCTAGAAGACAGGGCAGTGGATTAAATCAGAGCATTAAAAAGAAAAAAAGAAAGAAAAAAGAATGAAAAAAAGGTGCAAATGGTAACCAAAAGAAAGCTTGGGTGGCTATATTTATATCAGGCAAAAGAGACTTTAAAAGAAAAACTGGAATAAGAAACAAAAAAGAGCATTACACAATGATAAAGGGGTCAATCCAACAAGAGAATATAACGTTTGTCAATATTTATGCACCCCACATAGGATAACCTAAATATGTAAAGCGAATATTAACAGACTTAAAGGGAGACATAGAAAGCAACACAATAATAATAGGGAGCTTCAGTACTTACTTACATCAGTGGGTAGATTATCCAGACAGAAATTACAACTTACATTACACTATTTTTTTTAAATAGTTGCAATTAGATAAAGATAGGAATGAAGCAGTGCAACAAATATATGAGAGATAGGAGACATGTATTCAGAAGGTGAAGTGAAATACTAGAGAACAGAAGGGTAATATCCACAGTAGATAATAATGGAACAAATGGCAATGGTTG
Source organism: Lynx rufus (assembly GCF_022079265.1). NCBI lineage: Eukaryota > Metazoa > Chordata > Mammalia > Carnivora > Felidae > Lynx > Lynx rufus. The sequence goes on along the minus strand of NW_025814837.1, from coordinate 4,206,143 downwards.
TATATGGGCTGCTTAGTCTTGGTACTATGCCAGCTGGTTATCATGCATTTTAACATGTAATCCTCTCCACAGCTCTTCAAGGAAGGTCCTAACTTCATTTTACTGCTCAGGAAACTTAGGAACTGCAATAGTAAATCAGTTGTCCAATGTCCCAGGGATTGCAAGCGGCAAAGCCAAAATTCCAAACCACTGTGTGACTGTGTGCCATGAGGACACTGCAGATCTCTGTACTAGTGCCAGATAGGAACTGAGTAGAAGGCTTCTGCTCATCTATAGCTCATCTACTGTTGACTTTGCTCACTCCCACACCTACAATCCCCCCATTTGCCCTCCCCCAAAATGTCAATTACCACTATTGCCACAAAACCTCCCATGACATGTCCAATCCTCAAAGACTGAGTTATGTTAACTATGGTAATTCCAGTTCCAGCTCTATACTCCATTATCTTCTTGGATTATTCTCAACATGTTGGTTCATGTGTGTGTTTTATCTTCCTAAAGAAATGCACATTTATTTGAGGGAAGAAATATTTTTCTGCCTTTTATTATTATAATTTTTTATCTTCCACACAGTTAAGAAGTTAACTCCCCTATGCTGATCAATTGATTATGTTTTTCCTTAAGATTCTACTCAGCCCCACCCCAAGGGCTTGCCAAATGCCATATTGAATGCTTCCATCAATAACCAAGTCCTGGGACACAGGTTTTCCGCATGTGGTCTGATGTAGATCCTGGCATATATGAAAACCACTTATTTCTCACAGGTGTTGCCTAGAATGATCCAGCAATACTGGGGAATGTGACTAGAGTCACACAATGCCAGTGCAGAGAAGAGACAGTTAAGATGTGAACATGAGTTCATCTTCCAGAGCTAAGATCTCCTCCTGTATGGTCCTGTCTCCTCTCAGTATGTATTTCCGCTGGATCCCAATTCTATTGGGTTTTTCTTGAATTTTAAAACTTTTGTTATTATTTCTACAATGTTTAATTTAAACAAATGCATGGGTGTTACTTTCAATAGTCTTTAATGTAAATGCATAAATAGAAACTTATTTCAGGATAATATAAACTGAATATTCATATGGATGACACTCAATTCTATCTGAAATACCTGAAATGAGGGGGGATATATATACATACATATCCTAAATATCTGATGTTTTTTTGTTTCATAAAAAAAAATTTTAACCATTTTGTAGTATATTTTTCAAGAATATATATTTTGCATTTTCACAGCAGCTATTGAATACACTTTAAAATACATTTTTATAGTCATCAATTTTTGTGCTATGAAGCAATGTGCTTGTTCATTGTTTTTTGCTTTTTTGTTTGTTTGTTTCTTCCTTCAATTACATGTCAGCTGTCACATACCCTTCTGTTATCAGGAATATATCTAAGAGCCCACTTCTAGGTCACCGCTTTTAATTCCTGTGGGAAGAGATGCTAGAAAAGCAAGCTTGTTAATGAAATCACAATGCCTGAATGACGCCCAGGGGAATAAAATGTATAGGTTTAGTGCCTGGGCTTTGTCACGGCTGTTTTAGGAGCTGAAAGGCCTTTATAACATTTTCCTTATCCATGTCTTTGGTTGAGCTGGGTGAAGTCAGATTCCTTGGGCAGATATTATGGCAAATACAAATTCTGTGCAGAGTCTTCTGCAAGATCTTTTTTAGTGATATCAACAAAGAGATGCACAATTATTTTGATTCTTATATTCATTATCTAATTGTGGAGACTAAAAAGACATCATAGGTACATAACCAAAGGAGTGAATAAACATCAAAAAAGAATTTAAGGCCAGATAGTATGGAAGCAATGTACCTTTGAAGAAGTGAAAGGCACATCTGGAGCAGATACTCCTGGCTGGGCGAAACCGTGGAGGTTAAGAATATGGAGGTCACACAGGGGGTCGTTAATAACTTAGGTGGGCTTGATGTCTAACCAGCAGGAGATGCTATGATTTATTTCTGCGTGACGATAGAAATCTTCAGTGCCCAGAGTTCCCTCGTGTTTATGGGGACTCAGAATGTATTTGGGGTTCTTTTCACTGCTCCTAATTTAGACCTATGACTGTCAGCTGTTTTGCAGAGCCAGGGCCTCTGAAGTCATTCCTTATGAGGCTTTGTGAAAAATTTGGACGGCCCAGGACACACACATGTAGGGGAGGAAAAAAGAGAAGAGAGAGAGGAGAAAGTAGGTAGATTTTATTTTTTTTACAGTTGGCCTTTATTTTTTAAATAACCTTGTACTCCTTTTCAATTTCCCCTTAGAACTGTTTCTCCTCTGCTCGCTTCCTTTTTCTTCATTATTTTAATGGCTACATCTTTGCTCTGATGTGTCAATGGGAGTGGAAAATCCTGTGAAGCCAGGGCTTAATGAAATGCCAGCTGGAACAGAGGGATAAAGTTTCTTTGGAGCAGCTTCAAAGGGATGCGGGCTGGGCGAGCTCCGGGACAATGGCGCCCAGGCCCGAGGACAGGGACAGCCCGGCCAGCTGGCCCTGCCTGGCCCTAACAAGGCGTGAAGGGATGGGGCCCCACGTCATTGAGCACACTGAGCTGTCATGGGTACAGGATGGGGGATTTTAAACGCTCTCTCACACATACAGGATGTGTCCTTATATTTCACAACAAATGGTATTTTCATGATATGAGGGACCAAACTGTGACTTTTGCTGGCAGAAGCATGAGCTAATTTTGCTCAAATGCCCTGGCTTCCTGAAGCCTGCCAGGCACCTCCCCTCTCCACTTTTCCCCTTTTGGAATAAATATTACATTTCCTTTTATAGGAGAATTACCACAGAAACTTTAGTTTTGATAGGACGTGAAAAAGATTTATGAACACTCATTGGTCATTTTTGGTCAGGTGGCATTTCTCTTTTCCTTTTTTTGTGAATAAAGCAGGCAAAGTGACTTGGAAATAGGCTATAAATCTGGAAGGCTCAAATGCCACGTCTGGTTGTCGGCCCCATTTAGACCTCAGCTACGGAGTCCCTTGTACTTTGAATGACATCAAATGACAGCTGCAGTTTACATTTAGAAGGGATTTTTAGGAAATTACAAGATACTTACTTCAGCCTCTACATGGTTCATTTATGTATATTACTATGTCTTGTATAAAACCTGTTCTCTTACTCCTAGTACCTTGCTATGGAGGGCATTTGATCAATTACGTTGACTAACTTATTTTATTAACTTCCAAAATTCTTAAAACTGTGTTATGGGGGCTATGTCTTTGTAAACTGAGTCTTCCAGAAGCTGAGATACTTCAAGTCTAGAACAAGAATGGAAAAGATAATTTTCACCTATTTCCCTTGCTTATGAGAATTGACAAACAAGGGTTTGGGTTATGTTTTATGTTCCAAACAACAAATATTTATTGAGAAATCAAGACTGACATGGTCCCTGCTCCTCACGACTTAGAAAACTTAAAATATGGACCTTTGTTCAATTCAGCTCCATAAGCAGGTATAAATCACCAACCCATTTACAGCTATTTAGTTACCTGCCAAGAAATAAACCCAAATAGGAGATCGCCCTGCCTTCAGGAGACTCACCTATGGGCAGGAAAGTTAAGACTCTACATAGGAAGCTCCATTTTTGTTGGTCAGAAAGAGCAGAAAAGCAGAAACTTCATATGGTTTAATCTAATTTTATGGTAATTTCTAAAAATGCAATACGTATAGAATTATGTGGTTTTTGGTGAAGGATTCCTAAAGAAGATGACATTTGAATGTGACTGGTAAAGACAGAAAGATATTCCACAGGAAATTCCGGAAACAAAAACCCAAAGGAAAGAAGTGACATGGTATGTGAGGAGAACTACAAAACACCCAGGATAATGGTTTTAAATCATTCAAGAAGGCAAAGACATTCTGGGGATGATGCCAGTCAGGTCAGTAGGACAAGAACAAGGAGGACTTTGAGTGTCTGCCTCGGGCTTAATTCTGTAGGTTATCAGGAGGCAAGAGAGTGTTTCAATGACTAGAGTGATCCGGTCAAGTAGAGCATGTTGGATACATCATTTTGCCTCTCCTGTGGAAGATGGATTTGCAGGAGTGGTTATCCTCCACTTGACCCACCCCTCACACACCTGTTCTCTGTACTTCTTTTGTCTTGCAGGCTTATCACTATGGCTCCACTACTTAGGCCCCTTCCCATGTCAGTGTTGGTAGGGGTTTACCAATGGAAAGCACTGGCAGCAGTTTGAGTCAGTCATAAGGAAAGATAGTTTTTTGTGTTCATTCCCCTGGTCCCTCTATATCTCCCTACATGTTTAGTCATGGTTGTTTTCCTCCGTGGTCACAACACTGATCAGGCAGCCCCTCTTCTTTGGCACTGGCTCTGACCAGATTCTTTTTTGAAAAGTCACAACTTTCTGCTCTTACTAATTTGCATCTTTCACCATGTCCTTTTGGCTTCTTTACCACACCCCCACCCCGTGTTCATGACTGAGAATGGTCCCTTTATTAACACCTTTGAGCTTAGCATTTATTGCTAGGACTTTGGTAAGTGTAAAATATGGAGATAGAAAGTTTAATTGGGAGAATACTATGATGGCTCACCTGAGAGATATGAGGAGCTAGATTATATTCTAGAGGAATACAGTTATATTCTAGAGGAATTTAGGATATAAAAATTAGTGACTGAATAGACTAGGTACAATAAGACCAATCACTATGAGGTCAATTTTTTGAGGGGCAATCAGAAGACTAGGAAAAGTTCCTAAAGGGCAGAGGTCAATGCAAGTGAGGCCACGGGGAAGAGGCTAGAGATATTGCTGTGAATGTTGATCCTAACACAAAAAATTGTTCAGGTCCAGTATTGTCTATTTGAAAGACTTACAGTGCTATGAGTATTATAAACCACTCTACTAGGGTGAAGTTCTAATACATAATTGTAATAATTACTGCATTTTCTGTTGGGTATTTTTTAATGTTTATTTATTTATTTTGAGAGAGAAAGTACAGGGGAGGGGCAGAGAGAGAGAGAGAGAGACAGAGAGACAGAGAGACAGAGAGAGCAAATTCCAAGCAGGTTCTGAATTAGTGCAGAGCCCGATGCAGGGCTCGAATTCATGAACCTGACATCATGACCTGAGCTGATATTCAGAGTCAGGGGCTTAACCGACTGAGCCACCTAGATGCCCCATCCTTTGGATATTTTTATGATAAGATTGGTATGTTTTAGTCCTAAACATAAGTAAATCAGAGGTTTGCAAGTGGACAAGAGATGGTGTATGTCCCAATTCTTTAGTTTAGCTAGAGCCGCTCTTTCCTTTAAGAACTTGTTTCTCCTAAAATGTTGTCTTGTGTCTCTATCTACCCACTCTTGATACTTACTGTTATTTGCAGTTATGGAAGAGAAAATGACACCAACTGTACTACACTATTTTGTCTTTGTCTCTGAAGCAGATTTGACTTTAAGTGGCTCCTACAGGGTGGATGTTTCCCCCAAGTGATGATGATAAGGTCATTTGACAATGCACACAGGAGGAATTAAAGGTAAAAATCAGATAACCTACAAATAAATATTCCAGTATAACTCTCACACATCTCATCTTTAATCTAGTACATGTAATTTACAGAGCAAACAATTAATACCTGGATAATCAACCAAGCATTGACTTGACCTCACTACTCTTGGTGAAGCTACCACCATCTTGATGAAACAAAATCCAAACAATAATCAGATGCCTAAAAGTTCTCTACTTATCAAGGCTTTCTTTTCTTATTTCAGCTATGGGTGCTTTTGTAGGAGTTTATGTGCTACTGCTATGTGCTGGGGCCCTCCTATGTCTCTATCCAAGCCTGGGAGGCTTTGCTGAAGGTCAGAGGACCCAAGAGCAGTGTTCTTCAAACTGCCACTATAACAACAGTAGCTCACCCTTGGTCAAAGGTGCCATAAGCTGTCACGTCCTGCCAAGGTTAAAATACCTTATGGCCCACTTAAATTCGTATACTATGTCCAAAGTAATAAAAGCCAATTTTACAATTCTAAATTCTAACTGGCTTAATATGAGCTTTTTAAAACTTCAAGATCAGAATGCCCTGTCCACCCATTCAAAGCTGAGGCTCAAAGCTACAGTCGTGGCCTTACCAGAATCCTCAGCTACGACATGGTTATTCTACCAGATCCAATTTTTATTACTCAATATTACCAGACAATACACAATGATGTCGAGATTCTAAAATTCACTGGGAGTGCAGCAATCCCTGTCCCAGTGCTGGCTTAACCAGCTAGTAAAAAATGTCAGAGGTTTCATACTCTCTTTTTTGTATATTCCTACCACTGTAATTGGCATCATTTGTTTGATCATCGTGCTGTATTTTCATTCCTATAATAAAACAAGGTGACCACAGTAAGAACGTAGGAAATACCTAAGTTTCTGGTGTGAAGAGAAGGCTTTTTGAATTTCTATTTCTTTGGACACTGTTAGTGAGCTCTGCTGATAAAATTGCTAATGCAAGTAGGCCCTATATCTCAGAGGAGTTAAAGGTTCATCAGAAATCTCTAATATTGCTGTTTGCATCTTGATGAGATGTATTTATACAAAATCATTTTTGTAATTGCTAGCAGTAAAACACATTGAACTTCAGAACCAGTTTCCAGCCTTTATTTCTGGGTTAACGTTTACAGACAGAGATGCTTGTGACCATGATTTCTTCATAATTGATGGGATTTCATTCCTTCCTTACAGGTGGACCAACCACCTATAGTTCTCAGAGCATACTGCCAATACATATTCTCACAGTGTCCTTTAATTTTGATGGAAATGGATGCCTCTTCCTTGGAAAAATTCACACGGCACATTTTATTTTATTTTATTTATTTTATTCTTATTTATTTTATTTTTATTTTTTTTAATTTATATCTACATTAGTTAGCATATAGTGCAACAATGATTTCAGCAGTAGATTCCTTAGTGCCCCTTACACATTTAGCCCATCCCCCCTCCCACAGCCCCTCCCATAACCTCAATTTGTTCTCCATATTATGAGTCCCTTCTGTTTGTCCCCCTCCCTGTTTTTCTATTATTTTTGTTTCCCTTCCCTTATGTTCATCTGTTTTGTCTCTTAAGGTCCTCGTATGAGTGAAGTCATATGATTTTTGTCTTTCTCTGACTGACTAGTTTCACTTAGCATATACCCTTCAGTTCCATCCATGTAGTTGCAAATGGCAAGATTTGATTCTTTTGGATTGCCAAGTAATACTCCATTGTGTATATATACCACATCTTCTTTATCCGTTCATCCATCGATGGACATTTTGGCTCTTTCCATACTTTGGCTATTGTTGATAGTGCTGCTATAAACATGGGGTGCATGTGTCCCTTTGAAACAGCATACCTGTATCCCTTGGATAAATGCCTAGTAGTGCAATTGCTGGGTCGTAAGGTAGTTATATTTTTAGTTTTTTGAGCAACCTCCATACTGATTTCCAGAGTGGCTGCACCAGTTTGCATTCCCACCAGCAGTGCAAAAGAGATCTTCTTTCTCCGCATCCTCGCCAACATCTGTTGTTGCCTGAGTTGTTTAATGTTAGCCATTCTGACAGGTGTGAGGTGGTATGTCATTGTAGTTTTAATTTGTATTTCCCTGATGATTAGTGATGTTGAGCATTTTTTCATGTGTCAGTTGGCCATCTGGATGTCTTCTTTGGAGAAATGTCTCTTCATGTCTTTTTCCCATTTCTTCACTGGATTATTTGGTTTTTGGGTGTTGAGTTTGATAAGTTCTTTGTAGATTTTGGATACAAACCCTTTATCTGATATGTCATTTGCAAATATCTTCTCCCATTCTGTCGGTTTTCTTTTAGTTTTGCTGATTGTTTCCTTCGCTGTGCAGAAGCTTTTTATTTTGATGAGGTCCCAGTAGGTCATTTTTGCTTTTGTTTCCCTTGCCTCCAGAGACGTGTTCAGTAAGAAGTTGCTGCGACCAAGGTCAAATAGGTTTTTGCCTGCTTTCTCCTTGAGGATTTTGATGGCTTCCTGCCTTATGTTTAGGTCTTTCATCCATTTTGAGTTTATTTTTGTTTATGGTGTAAGAAAGTGGCCCAGGTTCATTCTTCTGCATGTCGCTGTCCAGTTTTCCCAGCAACAGTTGCTGAAGAGACTGTCTTTATTCCATTGGATAATCTATCCTGCTTTGTCAAAGATTAGTTGGTCATACATTTGTGGGTCCATTTCTGGGTTCTCTCTTTTGTTCCACTGATCTGAGTGTCTGTTCTTATACCAGTCCCATACTGTATTGATGATTACAGCTTTGTAGTATAGCTGGAAGTCTGGGATTGTGATGCCTCCTGCTTTGGTTTTCTTTTTCAAGACCGCTTTAGCTATTTAGGGTCTTTTCTGGTTCCATACAAATTTTAGGATTATTTTTTCTAGCTCTGTGAAGAATGCTGGTGTTATTTTGAGAGGGATTGCATTGAATATGTAGATTGCTTTGGGTAGTATCGACATTTTAACAATATTTGATCTCCCTATCCAGAAGCATGGAATCTTTTTCCATTTTTTTGTGTCTTCTTCAAATTCTTTCATAAGCTTTCTACAGTTTTCAGTGTATAGATTTTTCACCTCTTTCGTTAGATTTATTCCTAAGTATTTTATGTTTTTTGTGTGTGTGTGCAACTGTAAATGGGATCAATTCCTTGATTTCTCTTTCTGTAGCTTCATTGTTTGTGTATAGGAATGCAACCGATTTCTGTGCATTGATTTTATATCCTGCAACTTTGCTGAATTCATGAATCAGTTCTAGCAGTTCTTTGGTGGAATCGTTTGGGTTTTCCATATAGAGTATCATGTCATCTACAAAGAGTGAAAGTTTGGCCTCCTCCTGGCCAATTTGGATGCCTTTTATTTCTTTCTTGTTCCTGACCTTAGGGGAAAAGCTCTCAGTTTTTCCTCATTGAGGATGATATTAGTGTTGGGTCTTTCATATATGGCTTTTATGATCTCGAGGTATGCTCCTTTGATCCCTACTTTCTTGAGGGTTTTTTTTTATCAAGAAAGGATGCTGTATTTTGTCAAATGCTTTCTCTGCATCTATTAAGAGGATCATATGGTTCTTGTCCTTTCTTTTATTGATGTGATGAATCACGTTAATCGTTTTGTGGATATTGAACCAGCCCTGCATCCCAGGGATAAATCCCACTTGGTCGTGGTGAATAATTTCTTTTTAATGTATTGTTGGAGCCAGTTGGCTAATATCTTGTTGAGGATTTTTGCATCCATGTTCATCAAGGAAATTGGTCTATAGTTCTCCTTTTTACTGGGGTCTCTGTCTGGTTTTGGAATCAAGGTAATGCTGGCTTCATAGAAAGAGTTTGGAAGTTTTCTTCCATTTCTATTTTTTGGAACAGCTTCAAGAGAATAGGTGTTAACTCTTCCTTAAATGTTTGCTGGAATTCCCCTGGAAAGCCATCTGGCCCTGGACTCTTGTTTTTTTTTTGGCAGATTTTTGATTACTAATTCAATTTCCTTACTGGTTGTGGGTCTGTTCAAATTTTCTATTTCTTCCTGTTTCAGTATTGATAATGTATCTGATTCTATGAATTTGTCCATTTCTTCCAGATTGCCCATTTTATTGGCATATAATTGCTCATAATATTCTCTTACTATTGTTTTTATTTCTGTTGTGTTGGTTGTGATCTCTCCTCTTTCATTCTTGATTTTATTTATTTGTGTCCCTTCCTTTTTCTTTTTGATCAAACTGGCTAGTGGTTTATCAATTTTGTCAATTCTTTCAAAGAACCAGCTTCTGCTTTCATTGATGTGTTCTACCGTTTTTTTTTTGTTTTTTTTTTTTTTGGTGTCGATAGCATTAATTTTTGCTCTAATCTTTGTTATTTCCTGTCTTCTGCTGGTTTTGGGTTTTATTTGCTGTTCTTTTTCCAGCTCCTTAAGGCATAAGGTTAGGTTGTGTATCTGAGATCTTTCTTCCTTCTTTAGGAAGGCCTGGATTGCTATATACTTTCCCCTTATGACCGCCTTTGCTGCATCCCAGAGGTTTTGTGTTGTGGTGTTATCATTTTCATTGACTTCTATATACTTTTTAATTTCCTCATTAACTGCTTGGTTAGCCCATTCATTCTTTAGTAGGATGTTATTCAGTCTCCAAGCATTTGTTACCTTTCCATTTTTTTTCTTGTGGTTGATTTCGAGTTTCATAGCATTGTGGTCTGAAAATATGCACGGTATGATCTTGATCTTTTTGTACTTACTTAGGGCTGATTTGTGTCCCAGTATATGGTCTATTCTGGAGAACATTCTATGTACACTGGAGAAGAATGTGTATTCTGCTGCTTTAGGATGAAATGTTCTGAATATATCTGTTAAGTCCAACTGGTCCAGTATGTCATTCAAAGCCATTGTTTCCTTGTTGATTTTTTGATTAGACGATCTGTCCATTGCTGTGAGTGAGGTGTTGGAAGTCTCCTACTATTATGGTATTACTACTGATGAGTTTCTTTATGTTTGTGATTAATTGACTTATATATTTGGGTGCTTTCACATTTGGTGCATAAACGTTTACAATTGTTAGGTCTTCTTGGTGGATAGACCCCTTAATTATGATATAATGCCCTTCTGCATACCTTTTTACAGTCTTTATTTTAAAGTCTAGATTGTCTGATATATGTATGGCTACTCTGGCTTTCTTTTGTTGACCCTTAGCATGATATATGGTTCTCCATCCCCTACACTCAATCTGAAGGTGTCGTTAGGTGTAAAGTGGGTGTTTTGTAAATACCATATAGATGGTTCTTGTTTTCTTATCCATTCTGTTACTCTATGTATTTTGATTGCAGCATTGTGTCTATTGACATTTAGAGTGAGTACTGAAAGATAGAATTTATTGCCATTATGTTTCTTGCAGACTTGGAGTTTCTGGTGGTTTTCTCTGGTCCTTTCTAATATTTGTTGCTTTTGGTATTTATGTATGTATGTATGTATGTATGTATGTATTTTTTCATCTTTTCTCCCCTCAGAGAGTCCCCTTAAAACTTCTTGCCAGGGCTGGTTTAGTGGTCACAAAATCCTTTAATTTTTGTTTGTCTGGGAAACTTTTTATCTCTCATTCTATTTTGAATGACAGCCTTGCTGGATAAACAATTCTTGGCTGCATATTTTTCTGATTCAGCACACTGAATATATCCTGCTACTCCTTTCTGGCCTGCCAAGTTTCTGTAGATAGGTCTACTGCAAACCTGATCTGTCTTCCCTTGTAGGCTAGGGACTTTTATTCCCTTGCTGCTTTCACGATTCTCTCCTTGCTTGAGTATTTTGTGAATTTGACTATGATATGCCTTGATGGTAGATTTTTGTTGAATCTAATGGGGGGTCTTCTGTGCTTCCTGGATTTTGATGTCTTTGTCTTTCCGCAGGATAGGAAAGTTTTCTGCTATGATTTGGTCACATAACCCTTCTACCCTATCTCTTTCTCTTCCTCTTCTGAGACCCCTATGATTCTGATGTTGTTCCTTTCTTTAATTTTTTTTTTAATTTTTATGTTTATTTATTTCTGAGACAGAGACAGAACATGAGTGGGGGAGAGGCAGAGAGAGAGGGAGACACAGAATCTGAAGCAGGCTCCAGGCTCTGAACTATCAGCACAGAGCCCAATGTGGGGCTCAAATTCACAAACCGTGAGATCATGACCTGACCCAAAGTCAGTCCTTCAACCAACTGAGCCACCCAGGCACCCCAAGATGTGTTTCCTTTTTAATGAGGCACTGATTTCTCTAATTCTTAAATCGTTCTCTTTTTCCTTTCTCCCTCTTTTTTTCTGCCTCATTATTCTCTAGAATTTTGTCCTCTATATTGCTGATTCTCTGTTCTGCCTCATTTATCCTTGCCTCCATGGCATTTATTTGAGATTGTAGCTCAGTTATAACATTTTTTACTTCATCCTGACTACCTTTTACTTCTTTTATCTCTGCAAAAAGGGATTCTAGTCTATTTTTGACTCTAGCTATTATTATTGTGATTCTAAATTCTGGTTCAGACATCTTGCTTGTATCTATGTTGGTTAAATCCTTTGCTGTCATTTCTTCATGCTTTTTCTTTTCGGGTGAATTCCTTCATTTTTTCATTTTGAAGGGAGAAAAGGAATTAATGAGGTAGAAAAATTAAAATAAAAAAATTAAAATTAAAAAAATATTAAATTTAAAAAATTAAACACACACACACAAATCGAATAAATAATGCTAAATTCTAGGTGTGTTTTGTCTGGGTGTTAAAAATGGTTTGACATATTAGAGAAAAAAAGGGGTGGAGAAAAAAAAGAAAATTGTTTGAGAATTTGAAAAAATGAATACACTGAAGTAGACTAAAATGAGATGATGGGAATAAAATAGAATTTGAAAAAATATACACAAAAGTAAAGAATAAATTAGAAAAAAATTAAAGAAAATAAGAATTAAAAATAAATATGAATATTTTCTTTCTCTGTATTCAAGAAAAAGAAAAGGAATGAAAAAGAGAAAAAAGATTTTAAAAAAAGAAAGAAAAAAAGAAATTGTTTGAAAATTTGAAAAAGTGAATATACTGTAGTAGACTAAAATAAAATGATAGAAGTAAATAGAATTTGGAAAAATTTACATAAAAGCAAAAAATATGGTAAAAAAATTAAAGAAAAATATTTTAATAGAAATTGAAAGTAAAAATGAAGTTTTTCTCTTTCTGCATTCAAGAAAAAGAAAAGAAATGAAAAAAGAGAAAAAAGAAAAAGAAAGGGAAAAAAAGGAAATCGTTTGAAAATTTGAAAAGGTGAATACACAGAAGTAGACTAAAATAAATTGACGGAAGTAAAATAGAATTTGAAAAAATTTATACAAAAGTAAAAAATACAGTAATAAAAGTTAAGGAAAAATATTTTTAATAAAAATGAAAATAAAAGGAATTTTTTTCTTTCTGTATTCAAGAAAAAGAAATGAAGTATAAAAGAGAAAAGAAAGAAAATTGAATAGATGGAACTGCTAAGAGATTGAAGTAGGGTTGAAATCATTTCGTTTTCCCCTACAAGTCAGTCTATGTAGCACTTTATAATCCATAAACTAAGCTGGAGGTGAGACTTGTGTTTTTGAGAGCGAAGTTGGCCCAGTTGGGAGGGGCTCAGTGTACCGGCTCTGTTCTCCACTAGATGGCGCTGCTAGCCTACTGGGGTGGATGGTTGTAGCACTTGTAGGTGTGTATGCACATGCCCCAGAGCGATAAAAATGGCGCCACCCAGCTGCCCAGTCTGTTCTCCCAGATCAGCAATCGCGGACCTGTCTTCTGTCTGGAGCTCTCCTCCACTCCCCGCTTTTTCACTCTCTGTTACCAGGCCCCAGGCACACTCTCCCGAATTTTGTCTCAGATGCGGCTGTTTTCCCCAGCCCCTTACTTTTGACGGACTGCAGCTTTGACCCATTGCGCCCCTCTGTGGGAGGGTCCCACTGAGCAATGGCCGAGTCAGCAATGGCCGAATATCCGCTGCACCCAGGAACGCCCACCGGACTCTGCTGCTGCCGGTGCCGAGACTGCAGCCAGGTGCCAGCCCGCCCCAGAAAAAGTTCGCGAGACAGTGTAGCAGCAGCATTTCAGGGATTATGGAAAATCACAACACACATCTGGCACCCGGCTCTACCCTTAACGACCTTGTTCCAGCCCCAGCGAATGTGGCCGTTTTCTGGGGTCTGCCAGGACCAGGTAGCTTAAACAGTCTCTACCAATTGTCCTTCCAGCAGTGGAACCGCTTTTCCTCGTGTGGCCCAAGAACCTCCCAGACCCCACTCTGTTCCTGGTGATTCGCCCTTCCACCAGAGCACCGCCAGGTATGGAGCTGCGGAGTTGCAGCCTTTGCGCTTCCCTTGTTTACGGTCTTAATGGAATTTAAACCCTCTCCTTTCTCCTTTCTCCCTTTTTAGTTCAGTCCCTGAAGCTGTTTCCAATTTTCCACTTTTTCTCCAGCTGCTTTTGGGGAGGGGTGCTTTTCCCGTATTCTCCACCCCCCCCCAGGGTCTGTCCTCTCTCCGCTCACAAAAGCACCTCCCTTCCTGCACCTTCTCGCCCCCCGAGTTCACTTCTCCGCGCCATGTACCTACTGAATTCTGTGGTTCAGGTTGTGCAGATTGTTGCGTTAATCCTCCAGTTTTCTAGGTGGGTAGAATGGTTTAATGTTGGTCTGGCTGTATTTCATGGACGCGAGACACACAAAAATCTTCCATGCTGTTCTGCCATCTTGGCTCCTCCCTGGCACATTTTATTTTTATGACTTCTGGCTGTAGGGAAGGGATGCTCAAGGTGGGAGCCTTATATTTCTCCCTAGATGAAAAGGCATAGCGATGTTTTCTAGGACTGCCATCTTAGTAGCCTCAACTATTTTGGGAAGTCCTTAAGAAGGGTTTATTGAAACCGAATTCAGCACATATATCTGAGAGGCACTTGAGGATGTATTTGAATACCAAAGATGTTCAACCACATAGCAGAAGAGATCATTGCTATGAAATAATAAGCATCGTGCTTTCTTTCATAAGAAGAAAAAAAAACTGTTTCAGCTAGATGTGTTACTTGATGGATTCAGATCTATTTTTATTTGCACAGTCACTCTTAAGTGCCTACAATCTGGCTGGGACTGAGCTACACACACAAGAAAGGCAGAGGAACAGTCAACATCCTTAAAATATAGTAAACGCACATACACTTGGAGCATATGACACAAAACTAGATATAATTAATTATGAAGGTTCCCCAAATGCAATAATAACATAGGATAAAATGATTCCTCATGTAACAAAGTTAGTACATATGTGGGCTTTCAGGACTTCAGCCTCTTTGGCTATTTTATAGGATATACCACCTTAGGAATCTGACAGAAAACTATGCTTAACCATGAGAAACACACTCACATATACAATTGTGCAATCCATATTATGGGAGGGTGTTATGGATTCCCTGAACCATATCTATAAATCTTCCCCCTGCCTGGGAGTCAGTCTGTCAAGCCAGGATTAAGATATTTAACATTGCTAGGACTCTTTATAGCTCCAAATACAGGACGCTTTTGTTCCTTTAGTAAGTTTTGTTTTCAGCTTTAGCTGAAACTTTCTCTTTCAAACTTATCTTCTACTAAACTCCATCATGAACCTTATTCTGTTAGGAAGATAACCTAGTTTGCTCTGGTGACACTGTTTTTATATTTTTCACCTGCATGCCTTGCTCGTGCTGTCATGTCTCAGTGATGCATTCACACATATTTATGGTGCCTCAGTAAGGCATAATATGGTGCCCTGCACATATTTATAGTGCTCTGGGATGCATCAATGAACAAGATGGATCAAAAGCCCTGTCCTCATAAAGGTTACATTCTACTCTACAGAAATGACTGACTCCTTCTTGCCCTCCCTTGTCCTACCAGTTTGTCCAACCAAGATACAGTCCCCTCCCCTCTGTGAATGCAAAATTTCTTTCCTCTGATATTTTGTCAAATATAAACCGCCTGTTCATCTTCAGCAAGGTGTGAGCTTTCTTGTATCTAGTCATCACATCTACTTAGTTTGATACAGCCCTACATTCTCATCACACTGCCACATTTCTTTGCCTTCTCTGTGTGGTAGCTGTTAGGTACTCAGGACGTTTTGATTGACTGATGATCATATATGCTATCCTTTCCTGCAATAGCCTACCATAGTTAAGAAATCAGCTTAAGAGAAATCTTGCATTTGTATGGCATTTAACCTTTGTATTAACATATATTATTCTAGCACATTCTCAGTATAATCTCTCCATTTATAAGGTAAGTAGGAAAAGTGGTATTATTCCAACTTTAAATACAGGAGAGTTAAAGGAAATTCAGTCACTTGCTCAAAGTCACAGAGCAAATTAGTCCCCAACTAAGAGTAGATTCAAAGTCTCTTGGGTCTTATCTTATGCCTAGTTCCCTCCACATTCCATAGGGCTCCAGTATTATAAAACAACCTGCTAGGAAGCACAATCAATACTTTAGGCAGAGCAAAATGCAGTGTATAAGAACCTTCAATTACTTGTGAGGGGGTGGGAAACAGACAGCTGCAACTGAAATCTGCAGGTAATTCAAAGACTTTCATTTAGTTCAGCACCCTCCTCCACAAAATGGAGACAGGTGGCTTAATCTGACACACTCCTTTCTCTTCTCTCTAATCTTACATTTGTGTTTGTAGAGGGCAATTCCAATCCCAATGCCCATTGTTACAGATCCCGTCTCTATGGGGCAGCTTACTATATGATCTTGAATATGAGCATAAACTGGCTTCGATGGACTTCAAAATACCTAAAGGAAAGTAGAGCAATCAGAATGCCTAAAGGGAAAATAGAGCCAATAACTTGTTTCCTAATGCTTCATGAAATAATGGTGTTGTATTGAAAATGTTTGTCATCATATTTCTTAACATAAAGTTAAAAGCACAATATTGGGCAGCTAGAGTGGCTCAGTTGGTTAAGCATTAGACTTTTGATATCTCACATGTTGTGAGATCGAGCCCTGCATTGGGCTCTGCACTGACAGTGTGGAGGAGCCTGCTTGGGATTCTTTCTTTCCCTTTCTCTTTGTCCCTTTCACACTCACGCTCACACTCATGCTCGCTCTCTCTCTCTCTCTCAAAATAAATAAAGTTAAAAGCACCATGTAAATGAAAGCTCCAATCCAAATCTCAGTCCCAACAAAGGTTATTTCCAACTACCAAAGCAGATATGAATTTTCCCTTCTCTAGATTACAGAGTACATAACATTCATTCCAAAGAGCTGGTGTTTACATATAGGCTTATACCAAATACAGTCTTGCCTTCCCTCTTTAACAGAAAGACTATAGTGGTTCATTCGTAAGGTCCTTCAATATTTTCAGTTATTTATTTTTTTAATATTTATTCTTGAAAGAGAGAGAGAGTGTGTGAACAGGGTGGGTGGGAGGATGGGAGAGAGAGAGAGAGAGAGAGAGAGAGAGAGAGAGAGTCACAGAATCTGAAGCAGGCTCCAGGATTTGAGCTGTCAGCACAGAGCCCAATGAGGGGCTCAAACTCAGGAACCGTGAGATCATGACCTGAGCCGAAGTCAGATGCTTAACTGCCTGAGCCACCTAGGCTCCCCTCAGTCATTTCTTTTACGTGATCCCAGTAAGTAGGTTCTAAATAAAACTTACTAATGTTAGTCTAGCTAGATACAATGGTTTCCATTCTTCAGGGGCAGTGGTGACTTACCCAGTCAGTTGGTGCAGAGTCAGGTCAGGAACCTTAGTCCTTCACACTGTAGGTGTTGCTCTTTCTCCAGGGCTGCCCCTCACTCATTCTTGTGGAAAGTACTCCAATGAGAGCCTATCATGTGTGCTTTATCTATCTACAGCACAAACCATTAACATAAAAGGAGCTTCAAAACACTTAATTGAATAGATGAATTCATGACTCCCAATAGCATAATTTGCCATTTGATAAAGAAAAATAAGGACTTTAACCTCAATTGTTTGTTTTCCAAGCATCTATTGTTTGTTTTACCTAAGTGCAAAGTATGAGTATAAGACACAAACATAGGTAATGGGCATAATAAAAATTCTCTACATGTGATTACCTCATTATTATACCAGCCTCAGACTATGATTTTCTTCACCCCACATGGAAGAAATGTGTGATTGTAGAGGTTATTATTTCTATTTGAAGCACAGATGTGTTTAAACAGATGTAATGTTTTTTTTTTTTAATGTGTTGAGAGGAGGGTAGCTTGGAGACCTGGAGGCTGTCTCTCAGCTTCACTACTGAGGAGCTGTGTGACATTTGTCAAACCAATTAACCTCTCTGTGTTTGAGAGTTTCCATGTTTTGAGGAGGTTAAAATAATACTTGTTTTCTATAGCTGTCTACACCCACAAAGTGAAAGACATGTTTTAGAGGAGCTAAGGCAATTATTCAGATGATTCAGGCTAAAATCAATCCTGCTATGGAAGAAAAGGAAAAAAAAAGTGTGCATTTGGACCTCAGCTGTCGAGATTGCCTGTCGACATCAATCAAATTCAGAGAATAAATGGTTCAACCCTTTGCTTCCCTTTGCTTGTGTTGTGAAGTCACCTTTAGGGGCATATTAGCTTGTTAAGACCAATGAGTGAATCATTAATGGCTTCAGGTCACTTAACATACAACCAAGAATACTTGAAACACAAGAAGGCTCTGGATTGTGGGATTCCTGAGTTTTAAAGGATACTCATCTCCTCAGGTCACCTTCAAAATTAGCATCAAAGAGGAAGGGGAGGAAAAAATAAATCTAGACTTGGTTTTCTGTCCAGGATGTGCTTGACATTGTAGTGGGTGTCTCATTCATCTATTTGCTTCATTCAGCCCTCAAAACAACAGTATCAGGTAGGAGTTCCAGAAGAGGAAACTGAGGCTCAAAGAGAGTGAGGAGCCCCAAATCCCACAATCAACAGCTGACTGGAACTTCATTCCAGGTCCCTAAGTTACCCACCATATCATACCAGCCCCTACTGATGGTCTGATATGATTCAGTAAAATTCAGTAAACATGAGTGAATCCCTGAAAAGTGCCAAGCATGATGCCAGAAGTTGAGCACAGTAATGTAAATGAGGCATGGTCCTACTATCATGAACTCTTACCTGTAAAAGGAAAGAATGACATACATTAACTTGACAGTAATACAGCATGAGCCATCTACAACAAAGTACAGAGAAGGGGCTGAGACACGGGCTCCTACAAATACCTCTAAGGAACATTGTACAAAGATGTTGTCCCCTGGGCCCAGAATCTATTCTCTCCTAACATTAAATCAAAGGTCAGGAGAAGAGTCTAGCCTCGGTGGGTTCATTGTGCAGAGCAGATAGAACCTAATACTTAACCTCAACTTTACAGTTTGAATTCCAACTACATCTTTTACAATGCATTAAACGTGGCCCAGGTTGCTGAACTTCTCTGAGCCTCCAGAGCCTGCCTTGGTAAAAGGGTGAGGGAAATGGCTGCTTCATTGGGCTATTGTAATCAGACATAAATCATTAATGGAGAGTGCCTAGTATATTTCCTGGCGTGGTTAATACTAAAAAAGATGCCATCCTTATTAATCTAATTTTTCTTCTTCTTAAAAAGAAATATAGTGGGGGTGCCTGGGTGGGTTAGTTGGTTAAGCATCAGACTCCGATTTAGACTCAGGTCATGATCTCACAGTTCATGGGACTGAACGCCACATAGGGCTCTGCATTGACAGCAAGGAACCTGCTTGGGATTCTCTCTCTCCCTCTCTCCCTCCCCACCATGTGTATGCATGTGCACTCTCTCTTCCTTTCTTTCTTTCAAAATAAACAAACAAATATTAAAAAAAATAAATATGATGGAGCTAACAAATAGTCCATTAATGTCTATCAGGGATTAAAGAGTGAATTTTTAGTGTCTATGTTCTTGAGTTAAATCACTCATGGAAAAAACTATCTATCTATCTATCTATACACACATATATATTAATAATTATGAATAAACCACTCTACTTGGCACATTGATTATTCATTACCTACCAAGCAAATTCTGACATTCAAGACTATTTCTATTTTGGTCTTGATCTCTCCTAATTAAAAGTAAAATTTGTCTGGGGCACCTGGGTGGCTCAGTCAGTTAAGCGTCTGACTTTGGCTCAGGTCATGATCTCATGGTCCATGAGTTGAAGACCCACATCAGGCTCTGTGCTGACAGCTCGGAGCCTGGAGTCTGCTTAGGATTCTGTGTCTCCCTCTGTCTCTGCCCCTCCCTGCTCATGCTCTGTCTCTCTCTCTCTCTCTCAAAAATAAATAAGCATTTAAAAAAAAGAAATGTTGTAAAAGTAAAATTTGTCATGTCACCTCAGCTACCATCTGAATTCCTCCAGACTAAGGATCCTCCTTTTGTTATTCTGAAGTTTCTGTGCCCACAAACCCTACTTTGGCACATAAAGCAGCCTTAAATAATAGTGCCTACCAGTTCTCTTTTTTGATCCACTAATTGCTGTGCTTTCCACCCAAATAAGACTGAGTGGACTGTCAAGGTCAATAGGAACGTCTTCCTCATAGACCAGAGTCTCTTCAGGGTTTGGGAGCTGGGCCTTATCCACTAAAAATTCTGGTGAGTGCCTGAAACATAGTTAAGTGCTTCCATGTATTAATGGGATGGAATGTACATTGATGAAAGAAGGTGTGAATTCCAGTTAAAATAACCATCAAAAGCCTGTTTGAATAGGAACAAAGATCTACAAAATAGAGTTGTTAGAGGACAATCAGGATGATTCTCTCTGTGCTTTGAAGTTCTTGTTAGTGGCACAGTGTGTAAGTGGAGAAGATGTACATGGTTATCAGATTCTCTTAAGAATTATTAGCCAGGCACCAGTAAAGCCTAAGATGGCAGGTAATTATACCAACTGACCCAAATATATAATATTGGTATATATAAAAAAAGACACAGGGCTTCCTTAACTAACAAACTTGCCATTCAGATAACCTGGCCCTATGAGAACCCAATCAGAAGCAAGTAAGGCCGGATGTATCCTGAATCCTGAGTTTAAATGAGACCCCTGCACAGGAGGCACACTGGCTAAGCACTGTAAAATAAACAGGAAAAAGGGTCTACATCACGTCTTGGCCAGAATAAGTATAAAACCCTCATGATCTGATAGAGAACACAAACAGAAAGGATATTTTAGTGGGCAGTGATAAAACTTGGTTATAGATGAGGAGATACTGATTTGTGATATTCCTGTTGGATAGAGAGGCAAGAAGTGTTTGAAAAGTCCACCCCTGCAGCCATGTTGAAATTAGGGTGGTGACAAGGCCCTCAGATTAGAGGCATGTTCCCCAAAGGCCCTAAGCTTAGAATTGCAATCAGAGGAGACAGATGTTTAACATGCAGTGCTGCAGCCAGTAAAGAGGCTAATGAGATTCCAGGCTGCTTGTCCACAGGGCTAGCCATCACAGTGTCACTAGGCAGGGAGGCTGCTGTCCCTCTTACAACCACTCTTCTGAAACTGCATGTGTGACATGGCATCTGATTCTCAGCAGCTTAATAGTGACATTGTCTACTTAGACTAGCCAGACTGCAGCAGGGGAACAGGGTGCTGATTAACTGGCTGGAAGGAGATTTCTTCTTGGAAGGTGGCAGAGGATCTGAGTTGGATTAGGAAGCCACAGCCACAGGAAACATGGGGAGAAGACATATATGCAGGTCTCTGCAGCATGAACTGGACTACTGAATTTGGACTGAAGAGGGTGAGGTAGATACCAGAATTGTGCCATGCAGATGCTGTCTAAGCGTCTTGAGGTGACCCAGCCAAAAATAAGAGGAAAATGTAGAAGATATTTCCCCCTCCTCCTGGAAAAGTAGATTTGATTGGCATTTGGCTTAAGAATATAACAAAAAACAAACAAATGAATAAAGAACAACAACAGCAACAAAAAACCCCAAATGTACATAAGCCTATTTCTACCTGGCTGATGAAAAGAGTTTATGGTCTTGGCAGGGCCAAGAATAGTGTCAATGAAACAAAAACGCAGTTGATTGGGGCAGAGAAAATATGGGGCATCCTCCCGCCCTGGTACTACTCACTATGGAAATTGTGAGTAGTTTCTTTATCCTCTGGATTCCTGAGAATCCTGTGGATGCTCAGTCCCATAATCTGTCTTGTGAGCAACATTTACCCTTATGGGGACAGTCGAATGAAATAATGGATGTTGAACTGATCTTTAAAAGTACAAACATCATACACAAATGAGGCATCTGTGATTAAAACATTCACATTCATTGTTTTGCTAGTCAGTAAGTTTTCAAGAGAAGAGATTGATCAAGAACACTGGAGGAGAGGGGTGTCAGTGATAATAACAGCCTTGTTCTCATAGGCACAATTCTATTCTTGAAAGGATGATTTGAAAATTTCCATAATTATTAAAAATGAGACTAAAGTCCTAAAAATTTGGAGAGGGCCTGTTGATATACCCAGTGTTCACTTGCTATTTAGCAAATCTACTTAACTAACCATCTACAATGGTTAAAATAATTCTGTTTCAAAACTGCCAATGTGTGAGGGTCTGTCTCATTTATGCCCAGAGAGATCTGGATGGCACTTCCATGTACAGTTGCACAGGCTGTGCATTAAACAACTTTCCTGCAATGTTCACATAGACTTCAATGAAAAATAACATCTCCTAGGATTGTGTAATGTAGAGAATGTAGAGACTCATTCTGAGAATAATTCTAGAAGAATTTTTTCAGAAGTACATTAGCCTATATTCAACCCTAAATTGTATTAAAATCAGTTTCTTGCAGGTCAGATCATTTTTGGTTTCTTCTACAAGCAACAAATGTGAAAAGTAGTTTACCACAAATATTTTTGCTTTGAAGGAGAGCTACTTGCATCCTCCCATGGAATTACTTCTTTCTATGCTTGTCTTTTTAACATGGGGTTGGAAAAAGGGATTCTGGTGTGTAGAAATTCAAGCAGGTGGCAAATAGGCAAGATTTTACTTCCAGGGGTGGCTTACATGAACACCATGTTCTTCTTTCCACAGAGCTGCCCTCTAGTATAAAGAAAACCATTTTTAATTTTCAACTTAAAAAATGATTTCAACAGAAATATTTTACTTTCCTTCAGTGGCCTGACTTTCATCACTACCAGTAACTACTGATAGTATTATGCCACTGATATATTATGATGCCAAACTGAAGGCTGATGACACATGTTTTGGCATATAGAAATTATTCTTAGTGAACTAGGTACTTCCCCAAATGCAAACTTAAGAAAAATGCATTCATTTTTTTCCCTTTTATATCTATCTATATGTCTACGTCTACATCTATACGTCTACACCTGCCAGTATATGTTCTTAACTGAGCCTTATTAGAAAGTGCTCCACATGCTGGGATTTTCCTCCATCTCAATCCCTCTCCACCTTAAGTGTCCTCTACCTTCCATAATTTGGAAGGGGATGGCTGAATGTTATCTGATGTTTGCCACCTAATGCTACCCAAGTCTCACCTCTCTGCCCATTGCCATTCATTTATTTGTGGGAGAAGTCTTGGTTGTTTTGTTCTTACAGCTAGATTGGAGATTTGGGAAACAACGAGAGTGGCAGTGTTTATTTTTCTCTACCCAAAGGTACCTCCAAAGAAGACCGTTCCCCGTATCATAGTTTGCAGTGGGTTTATATTTATGATACTTAAAGATCTAACGATATCTTCAGAACTTCTTGGTCATATATATTAATATACCAGTTTATTCCCAAATATTTCATTTATTTTTTTGTGTTTCCTGTATTTTTTAATAATCATTAAATTATACTTCTTGTTCATTTATGTGTATTTGGAGTTGTTATTTTCTCCCTTTTTTCATCTCTCCTCTATTCCTCATCTCAGGTCACCCTGGCAGCTAATTTGTAAAATCTCTTAGTGTTCACACAGGACTAAGTAATAGGCTATAGGAAAACAGCAAGGGTTAATTCACTTCCTCTGCGGGCTATGGAGAACAGAAACTGCTAGAGGCCATAGAATCTTATGGAGTGCTCTGCTCACGAACTACATTTTTGCTCTTCACTATAGACTTCATTATGTCAAATGGGAAAATAACTAGCTTGAGTTCATCTTTTGAAACTTTGATTGATTATTGGTAATAAGAGCTTATAAAAAGTTTATTTTCTATTATATACCATTTTGAACAGATTTGTACATTTTTTTTCTGTGGCAGTAATAGCTTGGTGGAAGGGAAGATCAAATAAACATAAGACAAGAGCTATGGAACCAGAAGTTTAGTCATGAAATTGGGAGACAATATGGTAGGATATACAGAAGTTTATTTTGCAAACAATTTTTAGGAAACCAAAAATTCTGTCTAGAAAGTTCACTTTTCTACCTGTTTTTCCTTTCTCATCTCATCTTCCTCTGAGATTATTTCTCTCAGTCTATTGGCTGTACATCTATGGCAAGCCTTAATTGAGGATACTAAAGCAGGAACTGATGAGCCTCCTTCTTCATTGCTCATCTTCAACATCAGTGCTGCTGTCATTCCTCAGTGGGGGCCAATGACACACATATGTGTCAGTTATTTTGTTCAATATGGATATTATAGATTTTTCTCGTTTGCTGCCCAACCTACTCATTAATTATGTCCCTGTGGTCACCATGGGGATGAGCAAACAAGGAGATGGGTGTATCAGCACAGAAGTCTTACATTATATGTCTGCTTTTGAAATAAGTAAGCTTGATAGAATTGTGTACCAAAGGGGGGTGGATTTTACAGTATGCAAATTATAGCTCATTTTTTAGAAAAAGTAAGTAGGTGTTTCTTTTCAATAAATGTTATTAGAGGATCTCCTATTTGCTAATATCTGGGTTAGTTGTCAGGGGATGAGTTCAGCTTTGTTCTTTTTTGTTTTTACACTTTATCCCTAATAGCTAGGATTTTCTGAAAGCAATTGTTGATGCAGTGACAGAAATAGTATTACTTTCCAATACTCATCATTATGAACTTGAGACCATAATGCTTTAGGTTTACCTTAAATCTGACCTCTAACAATAAGCCTTCCCTGACCAAATTTTCCAAACAATTCATTAAAGAGGGGGAAATGGTTTATGTTTGGGCAACACTTCCTAGTTAGAAGAGTCAATTCTCACAAATTACTGTGAAGTTATTATCTCTACTTTTCAGATGACAAAAGTCAAGCTCAGAAAAGTTAAAGAATTTGTTCTACTGTACACAGCCCTCTAGTAAGCCCAAACACAGGGCTGCTGACTCCACTGTTCTATCACATCACATCACCTCCCAGATGTCCTATCCTTAATGTGACTTAGTCTGAGGCACTTGAAGACAGCAATGTGTCTTTTCCTCTCACAAGAGGACCTTTATGGTTGGGGAGCCTCAGAGTAGTCATTTCCTTCCCACCTACAGTGTGTGTGATCTGAATATGAAATGATGGCAGGGATCCAAAGAAGGGCAGCTTAATTATAAACATGAGTATCTCCACACACTAGATATATGAATATAAATGTCTCTACATGATTTCTCCATTTCTCTTGCATGCACACTTAGTTCCTGTTCAGCTTTTTTAAGTCAAGATATCTCTTTAACATCCTTACTTCTATTTTTTCTTCTTTTAAGATCATCTTCTGGAAGCCTTCCAGTCTACTCACTCATGTCCCTCATTAACAAAAATCTCTCCTCCCCTGAAAAATTATCTCTAATGAAATCAGCTGACTGTATCCTACCCTATCTTTGGATTCCATTTATCTTTACTTATTCATTGATTGCTGCTCATTTAATGCACAGATTTGTGATATCTTTAATGTTATGGTTATATATTTTCCTGCTCCATACACACAATTACAACTTACACTTAGGTACATTTTTTTTTAATGTATGAGATTTATTGTCAAATTGGTCTCCATACAACACCCAGTGCTCATCCCAAAAGATGCCCTCTTCAATACCCATTACCCCTCCTCCCCTCCCTCCCACCCCCCCATCAACCCTTAGTTTGTTCTCAGTTTTTAAGAGTCTCTTATGCTTTGGCTCTCTCCCACTCTAACCTCTTTTTTTTTCCTTCCCCTCCTCCATGGGTTTCTGTTAAGTTTCTCAGGATCCACACAAGAGTGAAAACATATGGTATCTGTCTTTCTCTGTATGGCTTATTTCACTTAGCATAACACTCTCCAGTTCCATCCACGTTGCTACAAAGGGCCCTATTTCATTCTTTCTCATTGCCACGTAGTACTCCATTGTGTATATAAACCACAATTTCTTTATCCATTCATCAGTTGATGGACATTTAGGCTCTTTCCATAATTTGGCTATTGTTGAGAGTGCTGCTATAAACATTGGGGACACTTAGGTACTTTTTGATAACTGGATTGATTATACCTCACTGAGATTCCCCTTTTGTATTAATATGAGAAACTTTAAGCTAAATATTTCTTTTTAAACACAATTTCTGCTGAAGCTATAAACAAGCAAATATCTGTTTTCTTGTTTATAAAACCTGAGTCCCACTGGATGGGTCATAAGGGCCATGCACTGAATGTTTGCCAACATATCTATAGAGTCAGATATTAATCCATTGATTCCACAAATCCATACTGAACTCCAAGTTTGTGAAGACCCTGTGCTTTTCCCTGCTGTTATGAAAGATTCAATCCTGTCAAAATACAAGATCTCACTTCTAAAGTATTGGGTTAAACTTTGACCAACTGATGTACAGTCTTCCTCACAGAAACTTCCACCTCCAGATGAAGTCTGCGTCTATACAAATACTAGTAAACATGCTATTTAAATGACCATATCAATTTCTATTTATTTTCTTAAATTCACACTTTAGCTTAAAGTGTGCTGGAGTAATGATGAAATCAAAGGCAAAAACACTTTTTTTTTTTCTCTTTCATTTTAAAAGAATGGGATGTCCTCTTCTCTTCTCCACCAACACTTGCATTCCAAACAACACATTCTAATTCTCTTTCAATATAAATGCTCACATTCCCAAGGAACAGGAGGAGCCAGAGAAGCAGCAGAAGGGGAGCTATGCTGAGAAAGGCACTGGTACCCTAAGGGACAGTTTTTATCTCAGGAGAACTGACCTTTTGGAGAAAGCAAATTGAATTATCTTCCTCATCCTTTCCTTTTGCTGTGACATCATTAAAATGCATGTTACATACCAACACTTGTTGTTTTGTATTCACTACCTTAAACTAAAATTAATCAGTTGTCACAACGATTTAACACGTTTGTTAATGGTTCCTAGCCAAAAATCTGTATTGTTATAAGAAAAGCAGCTTTATGTATACACCCTTGAGAAAAACACCAGAGGAGAATTAACTGGTGGACATTGAACATTCTTTTCTCCTGCTCAGAAAATAGCCATCTTCATTCTCTTTTTAGTCATTGAACTAGTGTTTCTGTTTTGATGCTTGACATGAAATTTGCTGCTTTGACAGGAAGAAACACTTTTTGTCTAAGTCTGATTAATACATATTAGATCCTACGAAGTTTAATAAATACATGAATTAGCAAATAAGCATTTGTTAAGGTCCAGTTTGGAGCCCAGACACTTACATTGGATTTGTTATTTAACACATATTTATTGAGAACTGATGGAACTGGTGAAGATCTATTTATAAAAGACACAAAGCCATTGTCTTTGAAAAACTCATATAGTCTTGTCAGACAAAAGTTGAGTAAACAGTTAATTCACATCACCATGTTTTAAGTGCTGTAAATGAGATAAGCATACTCCCGAAAGAAAAGGTTTGAGAGACAAAGAAAGGATGTCTCTTGGGAGTCATTGAGGCTGGATCTTGCAGAGTCCTATGAAGTTTATCTAGTATAAGTGGGAGCTAGCCTGGGGAAGATGATCTAAAATACCATGCCAGGCAGAGAGAAAAGCAGACCCAAAGCCCAGAGCAGTGGGCTGAGGTGAAGTGGCATTTAGGGACAGTTCAGATCCCTAGAGAGTTTTAGGAAAGAGCAGGACCTGATGTAATGCTTTATTTATTTATTTATTTATTTATTTATTTATTTATTTATGAGTGAAACCAACTCTTCTCCTTAATTTCTATTAATATTATGCCAACTATTAATGAGACAATAACTATTCCATGCATTAGTCAAAGTCCTTTCTGAGAGGATATTTCTTAAGTCCTTCATCACATTGTATAATCTCTTGGAAAGGTGAGATTTAGTTACTTGCCAACTCTGAACAGAAAATTCTGTCAACTGCGTAACACAAGTAAGTAATCTGAAATGCATGGCACAATGCTCACATTGATGGATGTAATTTGGCTTTATATTGACTTTACATTTTCACAGCGATTTTCTCCTTTTTTATTAAATTTATTTATTTATTTTACATCCAAGTTAGTTAGCTTATAGTGCAACAATGATTTCAGGAGTAGATTCCTTAATGCCCCTTACCCATTTAGACCATCCACCCCCTCCCACAACCCATCCAGTAACCCTCCGTTTGTTCTCCATATTTAAGAGTCTTTTATGTTTTGTCCCCCTCCATGTTTTTATATTATTTTTGTTTCCCTTCCCTTATGTTCATCTGTTTTGTCTCTTAAGGTCCTCATATAAGTGAAGTCATATGATATTTGTCTTTCTCTGACTAATTTCACTTAGCCTAATACCCTCTAGTTCCATCCATGTATTTGCAAATGGCAAGATTTCATTCTTTTTCATTGCTGAGTAATACTCTGTTGTATGTATATACCACATCTTCTTTATCCATTCATCCATCCATGGACATTTGGGCTCTTTCCATACATCGTGGATAGTGCTGCTGTAATCATTGGGGTGCATGTGCCCCATTGAAACAGCATACCTGTATCCCTTGGATAAATACCTAGTAGTAGGGAGGGTCTATTTTTAATTTTTTGCAGAACCTCCATACTGTTTCAGCTCCATTCCAGAACCTCCATACTGAGGTTTTGCAGAACCTCCATACTGAAATGCAGCTCCATTCCAGAGTAGCTGCACCAATTTGCGTTCCCACCAGCAGTGCAAAAGACATCCTCTTTCTCCGCATCCTCGCCAACATCTGTTGTTGCCTGAGTTGTTAATGTTAGCCATTCTGACAGGTGTGAGGTAGTATATCATTGTGGTTTTAATTTGTATTTCCCGATGATGAGTGATGTTGAGCGTTTTTTCATGTGTTGGTTGGCCATCTGGATGTCTTCTTTGGAAAAATGTCTACTCATGTCTTTTGTCCATTTCTTCACTGGATTATTTGTTTTTTGGGTGTTGAGTTTGATAAATTCTTTATCGATTTTGGATACTAATCCTTTATCTGATATGTCATTTGCAAATATCTTTTCCCATTCCATTGGTAGCCTTTTAGTTTTGCTGATTGTTTCCTTCGCTGTGCAGAAGCTTTTTATTTTGATGAGGTCCCAGTAGGTCATTTTTGCTTTTGTTTCCCTTGCCTCCAGAGATGTGTTGAGTAAGAAGTTACTGCAGCCAAGATCAAGAGGTTTTTGCCTGCTTTCTCCTCCAGGATTTTGATGGCTTCCTGTCTTATATTGAGGTCTTTCGTCCATTTTGAGTTTATTTTTGTGTATGGTGTAAGAAAGTGGTCCAGGTTCATTCTTCTGCATTTTGCTGTCCATTTTTCCCAGCACCACTTGCTGAAGAGACTATCTTTATTCCATTGGATAATCTATCCTGCTTTGTCAAAGATTAGTTGGTCATACATTTGTGAGTCCATTTCTGGGTTCTCTATTCTGTTCCATTGATCTGAGTGTCTGTTCTTGTGCCAGTACCATTCTGTCTTGATGATTACAGCTTTGTAATACAGCTTGAAGTCAGGGATTGTGATGCCTCCTGCTTTGGTTTTCTTTTTCAAGATTGCTTTGGCTATTTGGGATCTTTTTTGGTTCCATACAAATTTTAGGATGGTTTGTTATAGCTCTGTGAAGAATGCTGGTGTTATTTTGATAGGTATTATATTGAATATATAGATTGCTTTGGGTAGTATTGACATTTTAACAATATACTTATTATCCAGGAGCAAAGAATATTTTTCCATTTTTTTGTGTCTTCTTCCTTTTGTGTCTTTCACCTCATAACTAGATTCATTCCTAGTTATTTTATGGTTTTTGGTGCAATTGTAAATGGGATTAATTCTGATGATTTCTCTTTCTGTCGCTTCATTATTGGTTTATAGGAGTGCAACCGATTTCTGTGCATTGATTTTATATCCTGCAACTTTGCTGAATTCATGGATCAGTTCTAGCAATTTTTTGGTGGAATTGTTTGGGTTTTCCATATAGAGTATCATGTCATCTGCAAAGAGTGAAAGTTTGACCTCCTCCTGGCCGATTTGGATGCCTTTTATTTCTTTGTGTTGTCTGATTGCAGAGGCTAAGACTTCCCATACTATGTTGAATAACAGTGGCAAGAGTGGACATCCCTGTCTTGTTCCCGACCTTAGGGGGAAAGCTCTCAGTTTTCCCCAGGATGATATTAGCGTTGGGTCTTTCATATATGGCTTTTATGATCTCGAGGTATGCTCCTTCTATCCCTACTTTCTTGAGGGTTTTTATCAACAAAGGTTGCTGTATTTTGTCAAATGCTTTCTCTGCATTTATTGAAAGGATCATGTGGTTCTTGTCCTTTCTTTTATTAATGTGATGCATCACACTGATTGTTTTGCAGATGTTGAACCAGCCCTGCATACAAGGTTTAATCACACTTGGTTGTGGTGAATAATTTTTTTAATGTATTTCTGGTTCAGTTGGCTAATATCTTGTTGAGGATTTTTGCATCCATGTTCATCAGGGAAATTGGTCTATAGTTCTCCTTTTTAGTGGGGTCTTTGTCTGGTTTTAGAATCAAGGTAATGCTGGCTCATAGAAAGAGGTTGGAAGTTTTCCTTCCATTTCTATTTCTTAGAATAGCTTCAAGAGAATAGGTCTTAACTCTTCCTTAAATGTTTGTTAGAATTCCCCTGAAAAGCCATCTGGCCTTGGACTCTTGTTTCTGGGGAGATTTTTGATTGCTAATTCAACTTCTTTACTGGCTATGGGTCTGTTCAAATTTTCTATTTCTTTTCTGTTTCAGTTTTGGTAGTGTATATGTTACTAGGAAACATGTTTCTTCCAGATTGCCCATTTTATTGGTGTATAATTGTTCACAATATTCTCTTATTATTGTTTTTATTTCTGCTGTGTTGGTTGTGATCTCTTCTCTTTCATTCTTGATTTCATTTATTTGGGTCCTTTCCTTCTTCTTTTTGATCAATCTAGCTAGGGGTTTATCAATTTTGTTAATTATTTCAAAGAACAAGCTTCTGGTTTCATTGATCTATTCCACTGTTGTTGGTTTTTTTAACTTATTTTTAATTTATTTTTTTTTATTTTGATACCATTGATTTCTTCTCTAATCTTTATTTTTTCCTGTCTTCAGCTGGTTTTGGGTTTATCTGCTGTTCTTTTTCCAGCTCTTTGAGGTGTAAAGTTAAGTTGTGTATCTGACACCTTTTTTCCTTCCTTAGGAAGGCAGACCTGGATTGCTATATACTTCCCTCTTATGACTGCCTTTGCAGAGGTTTTGGGCTATGGTGTTATCATTTTCATTGGCTTCCATGTAGTTTTTAATTTCCTCTTTAACTTCTTGGTTAACCCATTCATTCTTTAGTACGATTTTCTTTTGCCTCCAAGTATTTGGTATATTTCCAAATATTCACATGAAAGATGTTGGTGATATGGCTTCTGTGAAGGTAGTGAAGTTGAGGGTGGGAAGAAATTGTTGAATTCGGCATATGTTAAGGAGGAAGAAGAATCAACATGATTAGCTGGATTATCAGATATATATGAAAGGCATTTAGGTGCAAGAAGCATGTAGCCTTCACTCTCCAGTACTTTATTCCGTTGGAGAAATCAAAAGTAGGAAATTTAAGCGTTGATATTTTTAAGCAATTTAGGGTTGTAGAAGTAGCTGAACTTTGTAGGTAGCTAATATCCTGCAATACCATTTATTAGTCATAGCTTAGCAGCAGTCACCTTCCATGTTATGACCACTAATGTATGGCAAATATGTGGTACTAAGAGATAGTCTACAAGTAGTAGTAAATATTGTATACTATTTTTTTTTTTAATTTTTTTCAACATTTATTCATTTTTGGGACAGAAAGAGACAAAGCATGAACGGGGGAGGGGCAGAGAGAGAGGGAGACACAGAATCGGAAACAGGCTCCAGGCTCCGAGCCATCAGCCCAGAGCCTGACGCGGGGCTCGAACTCACGGAGCGCGAGATCGTGACCTGGCTGAAGTCGGACGCTCAACCGACTGCGCCACCCAGGCGCCCCAAATATTGTATACTATTTGTATACTATTAGGAATATAACATAATTCTATGTTAAACAGTTAAAGCAAAATGGTCAACTAATTTAAGACTTTTTATATAAGTCTTCAAGGAAGAAAGGAATCATTCTATTATGCAATTAGGAAATGGAACAAATATATTTGTTTCAGAATATCTCTAGGCAATGGATCACTGACCTCCCTGATCAATATTTGATCTCTATAAGTCAATAAGTTTTTTCTTATGTCTGACCACGATCCATTCAATTCATTTAAGCCCTTTTGCTTTTAACAGATCAGCTCAGATTTATTTTTTGTCTACCAAATGTAGTTATATTCTTTGTAGTAAGTGGCTTATCACTATGATCCCATGCATCTTGTGTGTTGGAACTATGGTTAATTTCCTTTGTTTTCCTAGCTCTGCTTGAAGAACATGCTAGTGTATATCTTTAATACTTGTATATTTTCTAAATATACCTTAGCTAGTCACTGCTATAAACAGGGGAGGAAAACAAAACAATTTATCTTTATTTTTCTGAAGTTTTCATTTCTACTTCTAATTTAGAATTTCCTCTCAGAGAAGTAGATATAGATGTTTGTTCCATGCAACACATTCCACAAGTAAGAATGAGGCATTTCCAGTGAAGTTGCTAAGTATCCTTGGTACATAGGAAGGTTTTCTCTGTGTTCTAGACAGAAACCTGGGGCAAAGGGAAGGGCCTGATGTCTCTATATCACACAAAACTTAGCTGACCACATTTAGTTCATCAAATAGCCAATACATGCCTTGCCTAAGAAACCTGTAAGTTTATATATTTTTTTATTTTTAGTGCCCCAACCTTTTCCTTCAGGGGAGACCTTTAGGTGGCCCACATTTTTCTGAAGTTTTCTATTCTCTGATTAATTGTTCCCAGGAGGGATATTGTCTAATTTAAGTATGTATTCAGACTGGGTACTGCAACTCTCTGGGAGATTTTACTTTAGGCTTTCTCCATATTTGTGAAATAGAAGGTGTTGTTCCCTGTAAAGGAATATAGGCATTAACGAACAGGCAGTGTGGCTCATTGAGGGAGTAATAGGGGTCCTCCCCAGAGCCCTTTAAATGGTGTCATACAGCCACAGTCTATTTGGCCTCCATATAAAGCAACTGTACATCTGAATAATGACTCAGTTCTTCCCTCCAGCTGTTAATGTTAGTGACTCACAGAGTCTGAATTTAGAATCTAGTGCAAACTCTGAGGGTACATCCTTCAAGGTAGATAACATGAATGCAGCATCTGATGCTGTGTGGTCATATCTGGACTCAGAACCTGAATTTTGGCCTACTACAGTATGGGGAGTGTAGTCCCTATTTCATCGGGTTGCTTTAAGTTTCAAATGAGTGTATGCGTGAAGTTTCCTGTTTAGCATAGTGTTCAGCCTGTAAGGCCTTATTAAACATCTTTTCTACTCTGTTTCCTCTAAGTCAAAATCTGTGAGCTTTGGATAAGTTTTCATTCTAGTTCTTGTCTAGGGTCTTAGTCTCTGAAGCATGGAACAATGTGTGGGGGTATATGTGTGTGTGTGTAGGGGGCGGGGGAATATGTAAGAAAAAGTTACCATGAGTGGCTGCAATTTATAATGAATTCAATATGCCATAGCCTTTCTAGTAACTTGTAACTTATATAGCTGTGATCAATTGTTGGGATGCCCAAAGGAAAGCTATTCAGATACCTACAGTTATAAAACATACAGCATAAATGTTTACTAGTATGTTCACATCTGTGTCTTTCCAAATTTTTGGTGGCTTCCAGGGATCCCCCAAATTCATTTAGTCTACTTCTCTGTCTGTAGGCAGAGATTGCTCTGACCAATCTCCTGTCTAGACTGCATGTGGTAGAGAGATGGACTTCAATGTATCATATCTGTGAATCTATCTCGTCACACATATGTATATATAAACACAGCTCTATAAATATCCACTTAAAAAGGTCTGGCCCAAAAACAAAATTGGAAGTATAATGATAGCATTTGCTATAGTAATAGCATTTCTGAGCATTTTCTCAGAAACAAGATCAAAAAGTTATCACAATGCCAAGAAACAGCTGAGGACTTTCCTCTTAAGCCAGAAGATTCCTTGAAACTGCTTAGGATAAAATAATATCAATAATAACTTGTTTTCCACATATTATAACTATGAAGTTAAGTTATAATTTTAGTATGTTGTATTATAACTATAAAATTAACCATCATGAGGCATTCATTTCAATTCTATGCACTCAGGGATATATTTTTGTCCAGGATTCACAGATAAAAGGATGCATGAGTGAAAAGAAATGGTTGAAATATCAAGTATAAAGTACACAGGTATTGAAAGTGAAGACATAATAACAAGAACTGCTCTTTCACTTTGCTAGCTCTGTGTTTCTGTTTACAAGACTGTGTGTGTGTGTGTGTGTGTGTGTGTGTGTGTGTGTGCATGCGTGCACGTGCATGCACGTGCAGAGTGGGCAACTATTCACAGCCACCATCCTGTAAACATTTGCTTTCTTAAGTCCACCCACCTCACTGGAATAAAATTATTTAAATTATTCAGCATCTGAAAGCACTAAAATGCACATGGGCCCAGTTGGCAGTTATTTTATGCCTATTAGGCCCTGCAGCCTACAATAAAGAAGGAGGGAGCTGGGCTTCTTCCAGCATCACAATGACGCACTGTTCACACATCAAAAGCTATACAACAGAGGCAGTTGATGTTTATGGGTTCCTGTTTGCATGATGCCACTTTGGTAGCTCAGCTCTGAGGTTCCCTTTGAAGAGAGAGGGAATGGAATGTGTGGAAATGTTGATAGCAAATTCCACCCTCCCTCCTCAGCAGAACTAAAGGGTGTAATTTCCAAAATGGCCTCAATCTGAAATTTAGATAACATTTGACTCTTCCCATCCCTCTGTGAGACCTCTGTCCAGAGATAGAGGAATATTCACAGAGTTCCCTGCTTTATTTCTCACATAGGACTCTGAATAATACTCAACCTGAGTATGCTTATGCTTAATGCTTTTTTATGGAAGCAAATTTGCATTGGTAATAACCAGGATATGAATCTGTTATTATGTAGTTTGCTACTCGCCCTCACCCAAAGACAGATTTCCAAAGTCTCATTGAGAAATAAAGTTTAAAAGAAATGGATGCAGGAGATGGGCAATCCAGTTTTCTCTGCATTTCTCCTTGGGTAAAGTGAAGAATACTTGGATGCCTTTAAAGCTTATGCCCTTAGTTACTGAGTACATTAAGGTCCAGCATGTTTGTGTAGTGTGTGTGTACACACGGAGGATATGGTGAGTATTTACTACCATGTAGTCATTGATGCATTACAGTTTATAGAGTCAAACTCATCATTCATACAAGTAATATATTCGTACAAATTGGACAGAGTAAGGAGAAGAGCCACAAAAATGATTGAGGGGGTGAAGGCCCTAACATATGAGGTGAGATTAAAAGAATGTAGTGTGTGTAGCTCCGTGAAGCTGCTGCTAAGGAGCTATGGTATCACAGCCTCTGCCTCAGGGCTGTAAACCCCCAAAGAGGAATTTGCAGGCTAGTAAAAGGGGCATTACTGAGAAGGAAATGAGCAGAGAGGAGTTGTCTGCATATCAGGGAAAAAAGTTTGTTGGAGTAGAAGCTATTAAGCAGCAGAATTACGTCCCCAGGGAGACAGTGGAGTCTGTGACCCCATTACAGGAGTCATAAAAGCCTGGCGGGATGGTCCAGTTCCCCAATATGCTGTAGGGAGAGACTTCTCCCAGCCCCTTGGAGACCTCAAGGGGATGCGGGATGGAGTGCTACTCCTCCATTTCTTACCATTTATGGTTCCAGTTTGGTGCTGAGATGAATATTGAAGGCAGGATGCCCCACTGCCCGGATCTGATGCCAAGGCTAGATTTTATAATGTTCCGATAGATACTTAGGTATTATCATCAGACTCTTCTATTAAGCTTTTGATATATCTAGGTGAAATAAAACCCCTAGGTTGTTTTGGAAACAGCATCATTTGACGCACACTTTAATCTGGAGGCATTTCCCCCAATATTTTTTAAAATGTGCATGTATGTTCTGTGGGGAGTTGGGTAGGAAATGAACCTGTTTGAACTGCAGTTCATCTCAAAGTTAACTGTTTTTATGCAGCCTATGTTCTGTGTGTGTGTGCCAAATCTACAGCCACACTAATGGAATATTAATATATTCTTATGAGGCAGACAGATCGAGGTTTGAAAGGAAATAAAATTACATAAAATAAAATAAAATAAAATAAAATAAAAAGAACAAATGAAAGAAATTGGAGCCAGTTAGATTGTGGGGTCGCAGCCACAACCCCCCGGGGGAAGGACAGGGGGAAAGAGAGGCAGTGCTTTCTCTTTATCTTGCGAGCAATTACTGGCAATTTGTTCTGGCCAGTAAAACTTCTGATATTATCATGGTTGCTGAGTAATTTATCATCAAAGTTTAATGTGAAAACAGGTGACTGTGTAATCACCAATCTAGGAACAGAAATAGAATCGTTATTATTTCTGCCTGAAGAGAGAGATTTTTTTTTTCTGTCAATTGACTTAACGGCCAAAAGGCTGTTCATCATATCACCATGAATTATAAAACCTCTATTAAATATTCATAAAAGTTTTGAAATGAATGTGTGATAGAGATGAAAGCTGGGCTAATTTAAATACCTACCAGACCTGTCTTAATTACAGAGGTAAAATGAGATATAAAAATTATAGCAGCAAAGAAAAAAAACTTGAAACAGTTCATTCCATACATTATAGAAAATGCCTTTGCAAGCCACTGTACACAAAGACAGGAGCTCACTGGGCAGCATTGATTTCCATCTCCCTTAAAGCATTTCTGAAATGTAGTTGGCGATGTCTTTCTTCTACAGGAAATAGAAGGGAAGCGTCTATGAAACTTTAGGCCAAAGGATTTGTGCTGACTCTCTCCGAAATGTAAATAAAAATCCTAACTGTAGAAGCACATCCATTTGCACCTGTTCAAGTCCTTAGGGAAAAAAAAATCACGTGAAGCTGAATAGAAGTCAGGATGTGACCAAAAGAATGCAATAACAAGTTTCTCTAATTTTTCGTACTATGATTGTGTGCGTTTCATGGACCTGTTAAAACAACACATAATCTGTTTTGTTTTGTTTTGTTTTGTTTTGTTTTAAGCTTGGACTATTACAACCTCTTCTGCCATCTTAAGAGGGACATTCTCCAGAGGTGGTAGAACAATTCTAGGAGAATCAATCAGAAGCCAAGATATATTCATGTTCCCAAATAATCTCAATCATAATTTGCTAAGCAAAGGCATTCTCTGTTCCTCCACAGATCGGGATAATAGGAATGCAGTTATAATTCTGATCTTCTGTCTTCAGGCAAATATCAAACCTGACATTAAGGGCTACAGTATTTGTGAATTGATCATTAGTACCTAATTTATATATATCTCAAGGTGATCCTGTGTTCTCAAATATTTTTTTTAACTGAACACAGATGTTTTGATGGGCATAAAGAGGAAAAGAAAAAAAGGATACTTTCAGGGGGCATAGGTCTATGTTGTATCATGATGGACTCTCAGGCTAAAAGTCAGGTACCAGCTGGCTTGACCTTGAACAAGGTGCTTCACCTTGCTGAGTCCCAGCATTGACATCTGTAAAATGAGGGGATTAATTTGGTGGTGGCTAAAGACCCATCCAACTCTAAAATTCTGTGAGTCTACAATTATAAATAGGATGATAAGATGCTCTCCTGCTCTTA
This sequence comes from Lynx rufus, assembly GCF_022079265.1. Classification (NCBI taxonomy): domain Eukaryota; kingdom Metazoa; phylum Chordata; class Mammalia; order Carnivora; family Felidae; genus Lynx; species Lynx rufus. Next base: position 4,168,566 of record NW_025814837.1, on the reverse strand, counting down.
GGCTGCCACCCAGGAGAATGAATTCCAGTTTTAATTTCCTTTTTGGTGATAGGAAATCTGAAGACAGGCAAGGTTAAATGACCCACCCGGAGGCCCAGAGCAATCAGTGATGGAATCACAGCCTCAGCTCACAGCCCTGGTTCCTGGCTTCCAGTTTTATCAGCTTATTGAGACTGAGTCTTTTAGGATGTTTGTTAGCATCTTATTGGCTTATTCATATTGACATCCTGGATGGTACCATTGATTCAGGGGAGATGCTCTATTTTTTAAATATTTCATAAATAGATATTGCTTGTTCAATGAAATTTTAGGTTCCTTAGCAGGCATGCGCGCGCACGCACACACACACACACGCATTGCTTTGCCTTATTTAATTTTATTTAATGCCCCATTATCACAAATAATCTGGAAAAGTTTAAATTGAAAAACACAGGAACAATATCAGTAAAATCCAAGGAGGACATTATTTTGGGCTGTGAGTTTACTGAGAAGCATTATAAAAGAAACAGATGGTAAAAACACATATTTCTCTCTACCTTTCTTCCCTTCTTCTTCAAATATTTTTACTTTCACTTAATTTATTTAATTTCTTTCTTCTATTTTTGAAATGTCTTTCTCATTAGTCTGCCAATAGCCTTTCTGAGCATTGCTTAGCACCTCTGGTCATTTTCTTAACCAAACCACTCTATCTGTAGAAGCACCTCAGTATGCTAGGGGCTGGCTTCCAACAGCCAAGATGCCAAAAGTCAGCCCCTAATGACAGTTAACTTTTAATGGCTTGTAAAAATAAATATACCATTACCCAGATCAGTCCTGAGCCAGAGTCATGTATTTTTGTTTTTTATGGAAGACAGGTAAGTCCAGCTTCAGGTTAACATTTAATTCCTAGGTCAGAGTGTTTTAAGGAGGGGAAGAGGAAGGAAAAAGACCAAAGAAAAGAAGCAGAGAAAGGAGACAAAGGATGCCACTGAGACACACTGGGATGGGCTTTGTAATGACAGTGACTGCAAATGTGCACAGCGGGTGTCAACTGTGGACGTGGCACACCATCAATTCTCTAGTTTCATATTCATGTGCTCTATATGTGCACTCCTAATTATCAGAAAATTAATCCCATTTTTTTTAATTTCAGAAGAATCTTCATCTTACACACATTCTCATACCCAGATAAGATTCCAGGACCTCCATGGCCAAAGGTTGCTTGATGTATGGCCTTTGATATAATGGTTAAATTACCTATTGCATAACACACGCGCGTGGGCACACACACATGCACACACACACACAACCTCCAAAACTTAGCAGCTTAAAACAACACCCATTTCTTATTTCTTATGATTTGTGGCTTGATTGTGGCTATGATTTGGGAGCTGCACTCACTTGAGCAGCTCCCCTGATCTGCTCAAGGTGATGTTGTTTAATCTACAGTTACCTGGGGGGTTCAAGTGTAATGAATCTTACATGATAGTTCACTACATTATGCATGGCTGGCAATTAGTGCTGGTTGTCTGGACAAACAAACAAACAAAAACATGGTTCTCTTCCATACAGATTTTCCATGTACCATTGGCTTCTCACAGCATGGCAATGGGTTACTAAGAGCACGAAAGCCCAGAAGCTTCTGTCCCTTTTTAGGCTGAAGCCTTGAATTAGCACATTGCCACTTCTACCATATTCCACTGGTTAAAGCAAGTTACAAAGTAAGCCCAGGTTCAAGTGTGGGGACTAGACAGGGTGTGATGCACAGTTCACTACCTCTACAGTGGGCTCCCTGACAGAACTGGGAGGTGCCATGAACTCCTCTATCCCAAGTATACGATGGAATCTGGAGAATTCAACTCACTCAAGCAACTCTCTTCCAGGCAACATATACATTAGAATGCATGTCTCATTCTACTCTCTACAAACATGTTATATTAACCAAAACAGCTTTTAACTGGTGGCCAATTTCCAACATCTCTTTCTTTTGTGGAGATTAAAAAGTCTGGAAAAAAAAAAAAAGGTTAGAGAGGGAGGGAGCCAAAACATAAAAGACTCTTAAAAACTGAGAACAAACTGAGGGTTGATGGGGGGTGGCAGGGAGGGAAGGGTGGGTGATGGGTATTGAGGAGGTCACCTGTTGGGATAAGTACTGGGTGTTGTATGGAAACCAATTTGACAATAAATTTTATATTTAAAAAAAAAAGTCTGGATAATGACCTTCCTAAAATAGTTCTTCCTATACTTGGCAACATAGGTTGGGTCTATATGTATAATTTGGTTTAGAAAAATATAGTTGAAGACTACATTTAACAACAGGTTGCTAATTATTTTTGAAATAATGACAACTTCATTATTTTTTTTCAAAACTCAACTTTTGGGAAGGCAATTCCAAAAGATTTGTAAAGATTTGACTTGTTTAACTTCTTCTGAGTGTCTACTTAAGACTATTCAATAATGTTTGTCAACTCTGAGTCAATTTTTTCTTTTACCTACAAATTTCTAAGACATGTACAAGCAGCAGGCTGCCTTCTTACTGTAAAAAAACAAGTAGGCCCTCTTAGGGTCTACTTTGAAACACTGGCTGGGGTCACTTTATCACAGAAATGATACTTAGCTGAGGGCTCAGAACAAAAGGGTGTCTGAATTTACTGCCACTCATTTTTAACTACCTACTTCATCCACTGAGGTCTTTTATCAGCCTGCCTGAGGGTTGGGAGTCGAGTTTTATCTCAGATGGCACCCACAAGAGCCAGAAAATGAGGGAGCTGATGTTGAGGAAACTTGATGTGAATGGATACTATGCTATGTTCTTGGATATAATTACTTATTGATGCTGCAAACCACCATATTATTACACCACATACAAGCTGAGATCTCATTGTCATTGAACTTCAAGTCATTGAACTACAAATGATCTTTTTTAGATTCTTTTGACTATTGTTCTAACCCTGAGCCCAAACCACTCTTGCTATGATTTCCTCCTATTATTCTTAATTCTACCACTTAGGGAGATAATATTTCATTTTCTCACCTTCATACCTCTAATCTCTTATCTATTCTTACCTCATGATTTTGTCTTGTATTTAATAAAGAAATTAGAAAAATTCCAGATGGGAACTTCTTTAGCTGTCAGAGGCCAAAGCTCCCACCCAGGCACAGTTAAGTAAGCCCATAGTCACTGCCTGCTACACTGGGTGACTGGTAGTCCCTTGGGCCCATAGTCCAATCCAGATATTGCCTCTCTTATCTGCTCCCCTTATAGTAAAACAATTCAATTTTTCTATATCCATTGTACTAGATTCCTCACTTCTCAATCTGTCTTCAATCTATTCCATTTGAGCTCAATCTTTCACTGCACCCAAAGTCAACTATTCAATGTCAGTAACACACTCCATCACGACAAATCCAAGGACCACTTCTCTGTCCTTATTTAAAATTGTAACAGCCTTTTACTTAGTTTCCTTCCTTTGTTCTTGGGACATTTTTTATAGTAGTAGGGAAAGCTTTAGAGATACCATATTCTCCTGGACATTTTCCTATTCCACTGGCAACCACCGCTGGCATCCATTTGCTTGTTACTCATTTATTGCCTGATCTCCAAATGCCAGAGTGCTCCAAACATCAATCCCAGGTCCACTTCAGTTTTAAATTTTAATTTTAAATTCTGGTGAAACATGAATCTATAAAAAACTCACATTGTACTATAAAACATAACTAAAAGTAACATTTTCTATTCCATGTCTCCCCAACTCCCAACTCCACTCCCCAGAGCGATGGATCAACTTTCAACTTTTAATGGTTTCTTATGGCAGTTACCTCCATCTTTTTAAACATTCATCTTACAACTTTTAGATTTAACAATTTTAAATATATATTTACATTTCCTCATGGAAGATAGTTATTTCACCTTCTTACTCAATTTCCCTTTTTATTTCCTATCTTTCTCAAGAATTATATTTTAAAAGGTTACTTTATTTTTATCATTTAATTCATTGTCACTATTAAATAGTGCTGAACCAAGTAGTATACCAGCATACCAATGGTAGTTTCTGTACCATTGTTTTTTTCTGGTGCCATTTACCTGATCATTGTTCTTTCATTGTCTTAGTTTTCTATATTTTTTTCCTTTGTTGATTTCCCCCCAAATTTTCCAATGGAATGATTAAATAATTATTAAATTATTAATATATCCTTCTGTAGAAATTGCAGCTACACTTGCAGCCCTTCCCCTTGTTGATGGTGTCTGCCCCAGTAGGAAATACAGTAGCAGGGTTCCATACTTCATACAATTTTACCCCCACCTCATCATGATATTGTAATATTCTTCACAATAAGAGCTGTATTTTGGAACCCATTAATGACAATTTAAATAAGAGGGAAAAAAAAACTTGTTATAAGCAATCTAACTAAAGAGGATGGTATGGAATGGGCCACTGGGTCAATATGTCAAGAGAGTGTAAGATTCACACTATGAATATTTTCTTTATATGAAAGTGGTACTGGCTTTGTGTGGATAACTATATCTTTACAGTTCTCTTTGTAACAAATTCAATATAAAAACACACATGTTAAAGTATTCAGCAGTGACTTTTGGGTTGTGGTGGTGACAACAGTAATGGTATTGGACAAGATGAGGAACACTGGGAATTCAGGGTTACCACATGTGTAGGTGAAGGGTGCTTGCATGGCTTTGACTTTCTCAGTTTTCAGGTTAATATGTAGACTCAGGTAGTCTGGATAAAGAAAAAAGTTAAAATGTGAATATACGAACAGTTATGTGAGAAGAAATACTTTGAACACTAATGTCTTCCAGAGGAAAGAACAAGATCACTGTATAGAAGAGAATAAGTGTGCCATTCTTACACATGTATTTTGTTTGAGAAAAAAAAAAAAACACAACACAATAATAATCAGGACTATCACAGACCCTCCTCTTTACTTTGCTCCACAATCGTCATTCTTTCCACCAACCCAAAATGAAAAACTAACTTTTACCATGTTTAGTTGTGTTATAAAAAGGACCAGAAAAGTGAGATGGTGTTTCATAGGGTTTCACTGGTGCCATTATAACATGTTAATTTTTTCTGAATATCTTTAACATGCATATATTTCTGGGTTCACAGAAAATGAACTATAAGAACACTAGCTGTACTGTTACATATTTATATGTACTATAAATAACAGATCATTAACAAATATTATAAAGTATAAAAGTATATAAGCAATGTCCTTTACTTTGTAATCTATTGTGACCTCACTTAAGCAGCATCAGGGCAAAAATGCCAAATTGTGGAAAATTGGTCTTATCGGGAGCTAGGAATGCTCCAGGGCCACTGGAATTCATAATTTGAACCTCTTACAAGGCTGGAAAGAGGATGGACTAACTTTCCACCACCCCATGCTATGACCAGCTTTATTATTTCTCAGTTACACAAAGACCACTCCTTTCCTCTCTGGTGTGGCACCGAACAAAGAGTAGAGTTTCCTGTTGCTGCCCTAACATAGCACCCCAAACAAGAGATAAACAGATTGCTATGCACAGACATAACCAAAGCAGACTGAGATTCACTGCAATAACTTGAAATTCACCAAACATACATGACTACAGAAAAATTCTCTGTGCAGCATGGGGATTAGGGCAGGAGAGATGGTGAATATTATGGAAAGACTAAAGAGAAGTCAGACAATCCCAGGCCCTAGTCCACTCCAATTCTAGTGAGGAGAAATGGCAGACACACATAAAATAGTAGGGAAAGCCACACAGGTTCCAATATCAAATACCAAATGGATGGTATTCTCCAAAGAGAGAGATGGTGAGGACAGGATCAGCTGAGTTGGGGTCATCAAGAAGTTGAGGGAAGCATAACTTATAAGAGGAAGAATGGCTGAAGCTGGGTCTTACAGAGAGTGTGGGCTTAAATGGATAGAATGCAGGAGAAGGAACATTCCAGACAGAAAGATCTGGAAACAAAGATTTAAGTATGGAGTAGAGGCAATATCTGATGAAGAGATGGAACCAATTTAAACAGTGAAAGGGATATTGGGAAGTGAGGAATCATGCATCACATTCATTCCAACTAAATGCCATTTCAAAGTTTGTATTTGGTTTATAAGTGCTAGCAAAGGCACCAGAAGGTGAGCTGGAATCCATTCTCTAGCTGCTGACCCTGAGAGGAAGAAATTTTAGGTCCTACCTGGCTTGCGTCCATCAAGGATCAATAAGAAGTGATCTGTCTTTTGTGGTCACCATATCTATACCCCATCCTATACCACTCACCCGTGACCTGGAGTCCGTGGAACCATGAATGGAGGGAGTTTGGTGGAATGAGGACATTAAAAGACAAAATGAATGTAGAGTAAGCATGTCTGCTTTTCTGAGAGAATAGAGAAAGTCCTTATGTTGGAGGGAAGTGAATAGACAAAATTTTCATGCTAGTTTTGGGGCATCTAAAAGAACATGATCTTTTATTTCTGATATTCTGCTGACTCCCTAAACTTAACGTTTTCTCTGTTCATAGACTTTCTTCATGGCCATAGACTTGAGGAAAAGTTGGCAATGCTAATGGTCTCTTTATGAGGAAAAAAAATTCATTCAGTGAAAATTCCCTTTGTGCATTTGTTATTATGTTGTCACCCTTTCAGTCTTTAATAAGTGATGCAAGGTAAAAGGCTTCTTTTTGCACGGTCCACTTGGGCATCTATGGTAATCAGCTAACTATTGTTCATTGAGTACCCCTTAACTGCACTGCAATGGGTCAAGCACTTTGGAGGCACATATAAAACTCTATCTCTGCCCTCAAACACCTCACTAATTCTTAGGAAGCTGGGATCATTAATTTAGATAATTTTGTGGCATCATTTGAAAAATGTATATATTAGAGAGAAGTGTTTTCAGAGTTGATAGAAGATCAATTGATAAAGATCCTTTCCATTTGGAGAAGTCAGGAAAAGTATCATAGAAATTATTCTGAAGATGAATGATAAAGGATATGTGATGGAATAAGCTTGAGAAGATTCAGATTGCATGCAGCAGATGCACCAGGTGCAAGGGGAAGCTGCGCGACTGGGCAGTGAGGATGCTGGGTATGTTGGTTAGGAATCAGAACAAATTACATGGTACTGACCTCTATTTGTAAAACACTTACTTTTGCTAAGTCCTGTGATATATGCTTTTAATATACTGTCAATTTAATTTTCCCAATACATATATTAGTTAAAAAATGGTAATATTCTCTAACATTCATCACACCTTTAGATCCTCCAGTCTCAGTCCTCAGTAATTACTCATTTGTAGTGGACATGGATATAGACTCTTGCCCCAGATGATTCGCCCAAACCAATCGTGATACTCCCTTTTCACCCTTGCCAGTAATTGGTTTGGGGATGCAAGGGCCTAAGATAATTTGTACCAATAATTAGAAGGAGATCATATTTGGAAGCTTCTAGCAACCAAGTTTTTTGCTGTTAGGTAAAGCAAGGGAAGCTTGCCTCTCTTTTGTGGAGGACACAAACAAGAATGTGTGCTTTGCAGATGATGCTAAAAGCTCCTTGGGATGAGAGAGGAAGCCAGTGTATGGTCAGAGCTCACATATACTGGGGAGATGCAAAAGAACACAGAAAAAGGGAACTAAGCCCTAGTTGCAGCAGGCATGCTGCTTATGCTCAACTACCTGTCAGGGATCAAACAATGGTTTTCCAGACTTAAGGCATTGGAACCTTCTTGAAACCCGAAGCTAAAAGTATTCTAACACATAATTTAATTCTCATGGCAACTCAATGAAGCATATACTAACACAATCCCCCCTTTACAGATGAAGAAACCAAGACACAAAGAGATTGAAAAACTTGTCTAGAGGCATAAAATTGTTAAATATTGGAGCCAGGATTTTAAATAAGAACATGTGAATCCAGAGGACATATTCTTATTTCCTATACTATCCAGTTTCAGGAAGAATGTAAGTAATATCCTTCTACAGATGAGGAATTTCAGACCCAACACCATCTACCAGCTATAACCCCAGCTGTGTCAAAAACAATAATTTTAAGCTCGACTTCTAGACTGCCACTTCAGACAATGACCACCAGTATGATGTCAGTAATGGTGCTACTACCTGATGTTTTGCAGACTTTATGTGTCAGACATTGATCTAATCTCTTTATAAAGGTTGACTTACTTAGTCTTTCCACAAACCTTATATAGCATTCTCTATTATTCTCTCCACTTTAGAAATAAATACACTGCACTAAATAATAAATTAATTTAGAAATTAATTCTCACATTCATTGGCATCCAGAACAACCATGTCCTGAGCACTATATCCAGAGTTTTGCAGTCATTATCTTGAACTGTCTCCATAACCCAATGGCAATGAAAAAAATGTTATCACCATTTTATGAATAAGGAACCTGAAGCACTGAGTTCAGTAACTTGAAGAACACACAGCTTGTAAACACAAGAATTAAATTCAACCCAGTCTGTCTGTCTCCAAGTTTCCTCCATTATTGCCTCAAGCTTCCATGAAAATGGATCATGAAGTACAGGCATCTTGGGAGCCCGGGCTCTTGGCCTTCTGGACTCTGCTTTGGAAAAACCCCACTTCTCAGCTTTACCTGGGACAGTAGGCACTCTGAGCTGCAGAAAGTGTACTTGCTATAGCCCCACTGATCCTTACTTATCTGGAGATCCCTGGGGGCCTGGCTGTCAGAGGGAGAGCCCTGGACATGCACCTCAGTTTTAATGAAATTGGACATGTGAGGAGAGGAGCTTTCCTTGTGGTATTTCTGTATTTCTTCGTCTGGCCCTAGGTTACACACAGAATCACAATGGCGCAAGTCAACATTTCTACAGAGGGAAGAAAAAGAGGTCAGTAGAATTGCTTCTGCATTTCCAAAGGTCTGTGGCTTGGACAAGTTTTTATTCTGGTGCTCGTCTGATCCGTGTCAGCTCACCTTCTCTGTGGATGTGCACTGGCAGTTTGGTGGCCGATATTTACTTTGACAAGACTTGTTTCCTAGTGAGCGCAGAGATTTAGTGCAGCAAAAGAAATTTGTGCTGCCGACCACATGCTGACACTGTTTCTCATCTATACAACTTTTCAGCCTGTCAGAATATAAGGGATGAACCTCAAAAATTATCTGCTATGACTAATAAAGCTGGAATGTGCATCATTCTGTGATCTTAATTATTCTTTGATGGTTTTGGAGAATTTCGTGTAAAAGGGAAGATCATATCTCAAAGAGTAGAATCCTAGAATATTAGCGCTGGAAGGGACCTTAGAGATGATTCAGCCTTTCACTCTAGATACAGACAAAATGGATTTCAGAGAAGTGCAGTGTCTTGTTTTAGTCACACATGCTATTTTAATCATATTTCAGCTAAGACTCAAGGTCTAGCCATTGATCATCCTCCTTTCAAGTACATTATATTGTACTTCCTTTTGTCCCACAAATAATTGTGTATATAACCAAAATACCTATGTGTTTGTTCACTGAATAACATGATGGGCTCAGGTAGCACATGAAAGATGATGCATTGTGTCAATGAACTGGGGAGAATAAGGGCAAATGGGTCCAATAGGGCATATACAATACCACAATTTGTTATTTCTCTTTCTCTCATTCTCTCTGTCTCTGTCTCTCTCTCCTGCTCTTTCACAAGAAATACCTCAATTATCTAAACATTACTTCTGATGTTTTAACCATAAAAACATAGTTGAACACTGAGAAAAAAACACCAATAATCATACATTTTATATAATAAAAATAAAACTTTCACTTATACCTATTTAATTTTATTAGACCAACAAGTTAACTATTTTGGGTATCCTATCTTCTTATTAAATCCCATTAGAGGTCTGTGTTTAACCAGACATTTGGGAGGTGCAAGATGACATAAGCTACTAGCAAGAAGAGAAAAAAAGTTTTAAAGAAGTAGTGGGCAGTGTGACACTTCCAAGAAAGCCCAATACAGGACCAAATTACACAAAAATATAACTGCTTATCTCATGCAGTATGTGGAGAGAGGCAGTCCCTTTCTCTGTAGTAAGGCATTTTATCACTACACAAAAACTCATGTTTGTAATATTAAGCATTCATCACCAACAGCTAAACTGTGATGTTTGGGTTATGTTTAAGAAGGCAGGAAAGTAGATAGCTCTTTCCAACTTCTCTCTAAAAAGAGAGAGAGAGAGAGAGAGAGAGAGAGAGAGAGAGAGAGAGGACAATTTGAATGATCAGTGTCATTTATTTGGAAAAAATTAAACTTTTTTCAGATTACTTATTTTTTGGTTATTACTGCAACTAGTATAATGCTAAACACTATTAACCCGTCAGAATAGTCAGAGGGCTGAAGAAGGATATCTGATGAGAATCTGAGAATTTTTGTCTCTTGGATATTGGGTAAATGTACCATAAGGCTCTTTTTTTTTTTTTTTTTTGGTTAAATTTAATGAAAGAACATAGTTAATTTTCTTTATTCTTCTACCTCCTCCTTTAGTGAAATTCTGTTGGTGCCCACTGTGTGAACAGGTCCTGATTTGCCCAAACCTAGTGGTAGGACTTTGGGAACATTTCATTAGAAAGGTGACATTTTTTTTTAAACAAGAATCTCTGATCTCTGAGAGAGATTTCCATTCTCGTGCTGTAGGACCACAAATAAATGTCATATTTCTGAAAATGTGTGAGTGTGTAGCCCAAGTGAATATAAATTAAGCACTGACTTCCTTATTTACTATGTGAAAAACAATGATGCCCTATTGATAAAACATTAAACCTATATAATGTTTGTATTGGATTCTCTTGGAGTTTCTTGAAGTTGACTCCACAACTCAGTTATGCAATTTTCTTAACCTCAAACTTAATTTTGTGGGTGAAGAGGCAGCAGTCTCTTGTTTGTTTGAGCTTCCTGGAAGGACAGAAGCTTATGAAGACATTTAATTGCTCCAATTCATGCTAGTGTCTAAAGTTTGGCATGTACTTTGAAAAATGCTTAAGCCTTCAGGGGGACTCTGGAAAGATGGTGAAGCAGCGCCAGGATTCTGTTCTACCACTGAGACAATTGGTCTGGCGGAATCCTCCTGATGTATGACTTCAGAACTCTGGGGTTTACTGAAGCCTTCCAACTTCCAAGGGAAGCCTCTAGTGGTAAACTGTGGTTATTTCAGTCCATTTTAACTCTTACCTCAGAAGCAACTACCCATCCCCCACCCTTCAGCCCTATGGCAGGCAGCTGTGCACATGCTCCGAGAGCAGCTTGCACACAGTTTATAGGAGGCAGGGTGTACAATAAGGATGTGGTCCTCCGAATGTCAGGAATTTGTGTTCTGATCGCTGATCACTGCTTTTAACAATGGAGGTATGGACAAAGAGATGGGCAGCCATTGCTGCACCCATTTCCATTGTTATAAGCCCCTCCTCCTCAGGCTAAAGCAATTTCTGGGGGATTTGTAGGGATGGTGCCTTTTTTCTCTTCTTCATTCTTCTTTTAGTTACCGGATATTGAATAATAGCACACTGAAAGGAAACTACATATATGCAAGAAATTTGAAAGTCACTGTACAAGTCCACAGGAAGATGCAGGCTCAGAAAAGACCCAAGGAGACCTTAAGTTTACACTTCAGTCTGATCCTCTGCATAGACACAACCACAGAAACAAACAACACAAAATAGCAATTCCTCTGAAAGGGAAATAAGCAGACAACCAGAGTTAACATATTATTAAACTTAAATGCTTGGTTTTCAACAACAACACAATCACAAGTTCTACAAAGAAGCAGATAAGTATGGCCTATTCAGTGCAAAAACAATAGATCAACTGGAACGTCCCTGAGAAAGACCAAATAGTGGGCTTACCAGATATTTTCCGTAATAGACCCTACCACAAATTAAATCTTAGTAAAATTTAAAAGATAGACTTCATTCAAAGTAACTTCTCCAGCCACAATAGGATAAAATTAGAAGTCAATAACAGAAGGAAAACCAGAAAATTTAAAATTTTGTGGAAATTAAACAACATACTCAAAAAAAATGAATCAGAGAAGAAATCATGATGGAAATTAGAAAACACTTAGAGAGAAATGAAAATGAAAATACAAAGTATTAAAACTTATGGAATAAAAAGAAGGCATTGCTAAGGGAGGAATTTATAGCCATAAATGCTTACTTTAAAAAACAACCAAAAAAATCCTGAAATCAATTACCAACTCTAAAACTCAGGAAACTCAAAAAAGAACAAACTAAATGCAAAACTAAAGAAAAGAAATAGATATTTTATACCCATATTCATACCATCATTATTCACAATAGCTAAATCATGGAAGCAAATTAAGTACCCATGGACAGATGAAAGGATAAGCAAGATGGGGCATATATATACAGTGGGCTGTTATTCAGCCTTAAAATAGGAAGGAAATTTTGACATATGCTACTCATGGATGAACTTTGAAGACACTATGCTAAGTGAAATAAGCCATTCCCAAAATATAAATATGTACTATATAATTCCACTTACAGGATGCGTGTACATTGGTCAAAATCATAGAGACAGAAAGTAGAATGGTGGTTGCCAGGGGATGGAGGGGAGAGGGAAATGGGAAGGGTTTTTTTTGGGTATAGAGTTTCAATTTTATAAGATGAAAAATGTCCTAGAGATGGATGGGGGTGGTGGTTGTGCAACAGTGTACATAATTGTACTTAATAGAACTGAGTTATACATTAAAAAATGGTTACTATGGTAAATATTAGGTTATGTGTATTTTACTACAATTTTTTTTTAAAGCGAAAGAAAACCATTTAAAAAAAAAAGCTTAAGCCTTTCTATTCTGCTCTATCAAATACCAGAGATAAGAGGAAATTTTAATTCAAATGGGCCATTTTATAGATGAGCTCACTGAGGTAAATGAGTGAAAAGTAAACTACTCAACCAACAGAATCTATATTAACCATAATCTTGATGTTTCGTGCTGTGATGATTAATATAAAAGACATAATAGGTTTATAAGGCATGGTCCCTACCCTTGTGAAACTTAAAATGGACTGAAATAACCACAGTTCAGTCCAGTTTGAAAGTTATGGCTACTCCATTTAATTCAATAAAAAACAGAGTATTGAGGTATTGATAGTAAAGGTCATATAACATTATATTATTGATGCTAAATATTATAAAACCTGCTTTTGTAAATACAGTTTTGTTGGAACACAGACACACCCATGTATTGTCTGTGGCTGCTTTTGCATTATAACCACAAAGTTGAGTGGTTATCACAAAGATGGTAAAGCCCCCAAGTCTAAAATATATCCCTTTATAGGAAAAGTTTACCAACTCTGACTTAATAACTTCAGCAAAGGCTTGAAAGGCCTTAGAGAAGAGCTGAAAACCAAGATAGGTATTAAATACTGTCAGCATTTGGAAAGGAGAAAAGAGAAGAGAGAACATGCCTAAGAAGGAAACAATCTGAATGAAGGCATGAAATAAAAACACAGGTATGAGGTAGAGATTTCTGGGTGAGAGAGAGTAGGTTTCCAATGGACAGGAGACAGGTGCTATGGAGCCAGACCACGAAAGCCGTGAGCCAGGCAGAAAAGTATCAATCATACAGGCGAGAAACAAAAAGCTGTGGAAGGATTTGGAATATGTGAATGACGTAAGGAAAGTCATATTCAAAGAAGTTTAACCTAACTGAAACAAGAAGTAGAATACAGAGCTGAAAGCCACTCTGATGACTTCTCTACTAGAATTGGAGGGACTTGTGAGTCCAACCCCTCATCTTAATAATCAGATGATACTCCAGGGAGGGGAAAAGGTAAGCCAATTTGCCATCATTTGCTCTTCTGCAATTTCTTGGCAACCACTGGTCCTGCAGCTCTGCTGTTCCATGGTCTGTTTTTGGGGGTAGTTGGCCCCCAACTAAGAGGCCCTTTCTGTGACCCAGTGAGAACTAACTCATCCTATAATTGTTGGTTAATTGTCTCCAGGGAGGGCCATTTGGTGGAGATGAAATCATCATCATTTGACCATGTCTGATGTGAAATTTCTTTTAAACAGATTAGTAAGGGAGGAAGCAGGGGAGTGAAAGAATAAAGGAAAAGGACAGTTTACTGTAGCTGTAGCAAGAGAGAAGCTGTCTCTCACATGATGACATTGACCTCAAGCCAGCTCTTCAGGGAATGGAAGGAATAAATTACCAGGATATGATTTTAGAAGTGATATCCCAGTTGAGCCAGGAGGTCTTTGCAATTAGAAGGTCATTTGTGTGGTTAACAATGTTGCCACAGCCCCAATACTGCTTTCTCTCAAGCCACAGTAGAGAAAATCATCCAAATAAGTGTGGGTTATTATTTTTTTAAAGGAAAGCTGAAGAGCATTTACTTAGTCCTTAGTGGTGTAGCAGGCAATGTGGAATATCTTTCATCTAAATGAAAAATTGGAAACATAACTTTTATGCCTAGATACTATCAGGGAAATCAAGATATTAATATACAGGCTGAGAGAAAATGAAGCTGAAATGAATTCTCTCCTTTTAGTTAATGGCTGAGGTTGGGATTTTTTTTTCCAGTGGAAAAGTAAACCAAATGCAATTTCTTTTGGCTAATTGTAAGCTCTTTGTGGCTGGGATTGCTCATATGTTTCCGTTGCACTTCAGAGCCCCTAACATTGTTCTGGGGTATAAAAAGTGCTTTCCAATGCCAGTACTTTGCTAGATGGTTTATAATCCTGACTCTTTAAGACCACTGGTCAAACCAAGAGACATTTATGTAATGCCTACTGTGGAAAAGTATCTCCCCCATGTGTTATTCATCAAGGAAACTCAAACACATTTTAAACAATGTAAGCTGTGCTGAGGTGGAAAGATGTTGGACCAGATACCCACCCCCCCCACCCTACCCCCACACTCCTCTACTGGCCATCTGACTCAGTAATGATTTGAGAAGGTGAGATGCTGAGTGCAGATGCTGGGCAAATTTAAGTCTCATTCACTTTTATAAGGCTCTGCATTGACAGCTTACCGTGGTATCCCTAGCTCATTCTCTCAGCTCCTCCATGTCTGTGACTTTGGGTGCAGAAGAAAGGCAAAAAAAAATGGACAAAAGTCCAGTGAGTGAGGGGGTGTGATCACAGCTGGGGACCTGTAGGATTATATTGCACTTAGAGCCTGAATTTTAGAAAATATTTAATGTGATGGGATGACACATCTGTTCACCAGTCTCAATAACCTACATATCTACATGTCAAAGTCAGTCTTCTAGTCTTCACACACAACGCTGATTTTGAGCATTGGGGTAGCACTGCTCTGAACTACTTGGGCTTTCTCATATGGCAATGAATTTGACTAAGGGTATACACTAGTGTCTTATGACATTGTGACTAATTATTGAATATGATTCCAGAGAAGGAGAAGTTCTCATCAGTATCCTTAAAGGGCATACAGGTAAATGGCCCAGAAATTTCAAAGACTAGAGACACACATGAATAAGTTGGAAAGGAAAATAGAAATTAATATATACTACTCATTGATATAATAGCATGGCTAAAGAGCTCATTAAGTTCAGTCACTACAAAACTCAGTGGCTCTTCCACCCTTCAGGTCTTGATTGGAGATGCAGTTCATCAATGATCAGGAAGAAGAGTTTTATAGGAAAAGGACATGATTGAATATACCTAGAATTGGGGATATGAGCAGTGGAGGTGGGAACAGGTGTGAATTAGCACTAACCCACCATCATATTTTGATTCACATGATTCATATACTTCATAACATCAAGTGTCTTTTAGAGCATCTTAAGACCTAGCCATCTGTTTGGTCTTATCTCCATGGTGAATGCATTGGAATCTTTGCTTTTTTCCCAGAAGATCTGAATTTGAACCTAGTTTTGCTACTTCCTCACTGTTTGACCTTGTACCAGTTGCTTATCCTTTCTGAACTTGAGTATTCTCACATGCCAAATGAGACTATTATAATACTTAATACTAGGATTGTGGGTATAAAGATGAAATAGGTTTAGTTAAGTACATAAAGATGGCTCATAGTGAATGTTAATCCTTTCAATACCTCAGTAAGTAAGTAGCAGAAGGTAGAATGGCAAAATCATTTGACTCAGTGTTAGAAGACCTTGGTGTTACATGTATGTGGCAGCTAACTTGGGTGTAGCCTTGGATAAAGCAGAGAGGTTCTCTGTGCCTCAAGTCTTCTGGCTGGGAAATGAGAGGGGTCACTTTAGAAAGAGCATATTCAAAAAGGTGCATACCACAGAAAGCACAGAAAAGAAACTTTGCTGGGAAGGGAAGAGGCATCTTTTAAAATCTATCTGAAATTTTAGCTAATATCAGGCCTTTGTCTTAGGGATTTTGCAAGAAATATATATACTTTCATGCAGTGCATAACCTAATAACAATGTGACTACAAACTATAAATAGTCTAAACATATATACCTTAATATTAAGGATAATGACTATCATTTATGAAGTATATCATGCCCAAAACTGAGCTGGAGCTTTATACGAAGCATTTCTTTTCTCTATGAAAATGCCTGTATTTGGATGAGGAAACTGAGTTGCAGATATGTT
Organism: Lynx rufus; assembly: GCF_022079265.1. NCBI lineage: Eukaryota > Metazoa > Chordata > Mammalia > Carnivora > Felidae > Lynx > Lynx rufus. The sequence goes on along the minus strand of NW_025814837.1, from coordinate 4,152,023 downwards.
AAGTTTCCAGGTCCTGTGAATCAGAAATAGTGGAAACGGAATTCCAATCCAGGTTTCATTAGTTCTAATTGGAGTCTCCCATACAACAACAAGCCATTCTTCCATCCAAATCAATGTTGGCCTTTCAATCTGTTAAAAAACAAACAAAAAAATGAAACAAACAAAACAAAACAAAACAAAACCCCACGTATTTAGTTGCTGCAGTCATAATCTAAACTTTTCTTGGTCTTCCTCTTCAGAGTTTGCTTCCAGAAGCACATGAAGAAATCCCTCTCATTCCTTTTTAACCACAGCCTATTTCAAGTCCAAATGTTTTCCTAGTTTCAGATTTCACACTTACTAACCAGACTTAATTCCAATTATCATTTTAATTGTGAAAAACCAAAACCATGTTCAAAGACACACTTTTGCCATGCTGGAGAATAGTTGAAACAATATGCTTTGTGTTTTGAAGAAAATTCCAAAAAACAATCCCAGAAATTGTTCACTTCATTGAAATGATTGTATGTCCTGCTAAGTTAACTGCTTTGATTATAAATGGAGCTTTTTAAAAGCCTTCATACTGGCGTGGATTTAAAAAAATTCTGCCTCAGTGCTTCATTAAATTTCTTCCCACCCCTCACTCCTAAATATATTCCATAACTAAGGTATGAGAGCTCTACATTAGTGAGATAGACACGTCAAGAGAGAGAAGAGTAGACTAGAACATATAGAATCGATCTTATGTTACTTTTCTTAGTTATCCTGGGATCAATGGTTTTACTCAGCAGTCTGTTTTTCTCCTAGAAAACTTCATCTGGAACCCCCATATTGAGAATCAGTTGTATATGTTGATGTGGAACTGAGGGACTCAGAGCTTGACCCATTAGTTTTTTTTTCTAGATGTGAGAGACAGATCAAAGAATACATTCATAGTGCCCAGAAGACTTTGCAGAGTTTAAAAACACTGCTGAGATCATTCATGGATTTTCTCAGATACTTTTTTTTTTTTTAATGAAGATTCCTTCTATAACATATCCTAAAATCTTACCTTCAATTTGTCACTTGAAATGAAGTGACTGGACTACCTGGCTTATCTCTGAGGTCTCTTCCAATTCTAATAATCCCAGGTTCCACTGAAGATTCCACCCAGAAAGTGAGGTGAGAAATCTTTAGTATGGCTTTGCCATACATGGTTTTATTTCATTAGGAATATGCTGAGGGGCATATTCCGAGGAAGCTGGGATTTAGGTAACTTTCTTTTTCACTCTCTCCATACCAACTCCTTCTAATGATGAATCCATGTAAGAGTCTTAAAAACAATTTATCATTGTGTTATACTAAGTGAGCTGCTCAACATCTGTAGATGTTCCATTCATTGTCCTCAAACACTGTGATTCCTACTAGGTCACAAAATGCCTCCAAACATATGGCAAATAATGCAACTAATTCAAAAAATAATGCAACTAGTTACATGTTTAGGAGCTTTTGTTTTGTTAACAATTTGACCTTTAACCTTCTGTATGACCTAGAGCACTCCCTAGCACCAGTATTTTATTTAAAATGACCTGGCTTGGGGGCGCTTTGGTGGCTCAGTTGATTGAGTGTCTGACTTCAGCTCAGGTCATGATCTCATGGTCTGTGACTTCAAGCCCCATATCGGGCTCTATGCTGACAGCTCAGATCCTGGAGCTTTCTTCGAATTCTGTGTCTCCTTCTCTCTGCCCTTCCCCCACTCATGCTGTCTCTGTCTCTCAAAAATGAATGAATGTTAAAAACCTAAAAAGATAAAAATAAAATGATCTGTCTTGGAGAGATGAGCCTTGAGGTCTTTTTGGTTCTAAAATTCTATTAATCTCTTCACTGTGCTGAGCAGAGATGTATATACAGAGTAACGTTAAAATATAGCCCTGCCCCAAAAAGAAGTCGAAAATCGGATTGAAAAGCTCACTAAGGTTCCCATGTAAAAGACATTGCATGTCAATGGGGGATCTGTGAAGGCTTTGAACAGGGCAGTACTGCTGATAAAGTTTTAAATGGAATAATACAAAATTCTGAGGAGGACAGCATAATGGCATAAATATACTATGGTGCTAACCAGAGAATCCTTCGTGGTAGAGAGGAAAGTTGGGCCAACTTATGAAGAGACGATGTGGTGAACTCCTAGGTTTCATCTTTGCATTGCTTCAAAGATTTGTTTGCTTATGTTTTATTAATAATATTGTCACATTATTTTTTTGCCAATTTATAGTCAAAAGCATAAAGTATTGAAAAACAAGTATATTTTTGCTCTTATTAGAATAGTTTTTAAAATATATGTATTTCCTAAATGTCTTCCAAAAGAAAATGGAGTCATTATAAACCCATACCTACCTCATTTTTGTAAGGGAAAGGGAAAACTTAGAGACAAAATTCTGTAAGCCCCTATGGGAATCAATGAAGTTTGAAAGATAAAATTAAACAATCTGGTTAGAATTTTTATGAAGAGAAGTGAATTTTTATTGAGAACTTCTAAATACACATTCACATTACCACTTTACTCTTTATTACCTATTCTCTTGCCATTTCTTTGCCTCCTTTTCTTGCATATAAAGTAGTGATAATGATCGGACTGACTTCAACAATTCATGAGTATTAAATACAACAAACATTGTAATTAGTCAAAATAAATGAAAGAGAAAACACATCTCTAAAAATATTAAAGAGAAAAATAATCATTGTTTTTTGTTTTGATTGCTCAAATTCATATTAGGATTCTACCACTTAAGACAGTTACCTATCAAATCTTTCAGTCCTCGGTTTCTTTATTTGTAGAAATGGGACACCAGTAGCAACTCTTTCCTGGGGTAGTTGTGAGGATCAATGACATCACAAGCATGGAGAGGAAACAAAGGCTGACATATGATCAGCCGTCCATAGATGGTAGCAATTATTGTATCTGTAACTTGCACATATTAAAATTCATGCTGGGTAAAGGGAAAGAGGTGGTGGCAGCCAGGCTTTATGTTATGTATGTTATGTTACTCTATTTTATTTATTTATTTTTAAAGTGTATTTATTTCAAGAGAGGGAGAGTGTGAGTGGGGGAGGAATAGAGAGAGAGGGAGAGAGAGAGAATCCCAAGCAGCTTCCACACTGTCATCTGGAGCCGGATGCAGGGCTCAAATCCACAAACTGTGAGATCATGACCTGAGACAAAACCAAGAGCTGGACACTTAATTGGCTGAGGCATCCAGGTACCCCTTGATTTATTTTAGATTGCTACCTTGGATTTTGGAAAAGAAAATACTATCACTAGTAACAAAATTACCTTAGTACTGTATTTCTTAAGACATGCAAAGGCAACAGAGGCTAAAAAGCCAAGCTAAATATATTACCAGCTTATGTTCAGGAAGGAAATACACATAGACGGCTGAATGGATGGATGAATAGATAGATACATATACACTGCACATTTGACACACTACTCCAAATCATTTGCAAAACTTTCTAACATGCTTTGCCTTTTGTTCTCAGGAAATAAAAAATATATCTAACATATATTGTATATATTTATTTGTTATATTTATATAAAATTATATATAAATTTTATATTTATTCATATATTTATTTATTAAATATATTATATATATAATTTATATCTATAATTTCTCTAATTACCAAGGTGGCACAGGTTAAGAAAGATAATTTGGAGGGCAGAAGAAAGCATAAAAAATGAGTTTGGAATTTGCATAGAAATTTCCTGTCAAGAGATAAAAGACTAGCATATTTTCTCCCAGTCTTTTTTATAGTTTTATTACTTGAATTCATACTCTCTATGAAATGTTATATCCCTAATTTTACTTAAAATCATATTATGAGCACATTCTGACTCTGAAAATTATTTAAAAAATTATTAAATAACTATACAATTGCCCTCATATTATCCCCAAATTAAAAAAAATCAGTTAATAAATGCCCTTTTCACATGATTGTTGTTCTCAAATAGGTTATGGAGTTGGGGGGTTAATTAAGTACTGAGCACCAAATGAGGGTCTCTGTATTGTACTAGCCCTTTGGGATGGAGAAATACAGAGTATTTGGAGAAAAACACAAATTCAGCTAAATACAAAAAAAACAGAGTTTCAGATTCAGGGTAGAGATATTTTTGAAGGAAGAGAGAAAAGGAGGGAGGAAAGGAGATGCAAAGAAGGAAGAGAGAGGCAGGAAGCAAGAACAGCCAAGAGTCATAAAACAGTGTTTTGCACACCCTGGGTTGTGATTCATCAGCATTTATAAATAACAAAAATGGATAGAAGATAAAATATTAGAGACCATTAAATATAATACTGGTAAATATTGTTTATGAAATGTTGTTTCGGTTATATTATGTACTCTATCATGATAGAAATGCATTTCTGACTATGAATCGGGGCGGGGGATGTTTAAAAACGACTGTTAGACTACTAAAACTTCAGTCTTTATGTAGTTACTGAAGTCCATTGAGCCTAATAATACTTTAACTTTATAGAAGTTTAAGATCCAAAGAAGAAGAATGATGTGCTCAAGGGCACAGGGCACATACAGCCAGAGCCAGATTCCACTCCACTGCCCTTTTCTCACAACACCAAATATTAAGTTGTGAATTGTACTTTTTTTCTGTCAAACTCACGATTTGTTCTATATCCAGTCATTGTGCAGTTCCCTCTCAGATTATTTTTAGTTCTCCTGAAAGACTGTTGACTCATTGGAGCCATCTATGTCTTGTTTGTCACACCGAATGAAGGACTTGGACAAAGCTATGGTATGGAGACAGAACTAAAATTACAGATTCCGATGCAATGGCATTTGCATTTCTAGCCCTACAGTGTTTTATAATCCTATTGTAAATACAGTCAGTGTCAAATTGTGTGGTGATTATACCAAAAAAACCACTCTATGTGCCAACAGAACATTCTCAGGTATTATGCCTTTAAGTTAAAATTTATCGAAATAAAATGAGCAGGGGGGTAGGGAGGGGGGATAGAAGTACAATGCAGTTTGCATTCTTCAGAAGCCTTGCTCAATAAGTACTGAGTTTTGATCGATTGATACAGTGTCATATTTGACTAAAGAGGTGGGGAAGTTGCTACTGTCGCTTTGTGCTGGATGGCAGCAGAATGCACTATTGATTTTATATGTTGGATGGGTTGTCAGTGTATAGTGCATTGTTGATTTTGACTTTTATAGCCAACATGTTTCCTTTAATTGGATCATTTGTAAAAGAGAGGAGGGGACCTGTTCTCCTTTGACAGTGACTGATTACAATCATTTCATGTTTGTCAATATTTGATAAACCCACTCTTACCCAACAACATGGCTGCCTTTATGCATTTGTTCATTCGGTTCCACTTCTCTATTTACCCCAGTATCACTTGCGACTGGTCTGCCCCAATTTTCACTCGCAATTCACTGCTGTATTTACTCTTTCAGCAGCACACAGTCAATTTTTTTCTTAAGTTTGCCAAGCAAGTCCCTCTGACAATAACAACCAATCTACTTCTGAACAATCTCTTTGGTCTCCAGACCCTGCCTATCCTTTTTCCTTTGGCAACTGCTACAAACTGTCAAGTTATGCACAACAGTTCAAATACCCACCATGAACCTGTAGTTGTCACACATCTTGAGCTATCAGATCAGATTTCCTAGAGGAAAGAATAATCCATTGCTCTCTCATATCGGGATTATTCCATACCTGTGGATGATAGCCTGTAAATTCATTCTGAGTGGAGACCATGGTTCTTACAATCTTCATTTGTTCCCAGAAAACACCATTATATGTAATTAAGAGGAATTGTGAAATGGTGTTTTGTGTCCTAGATGCTCATTTGACAGCTGCTATTGTATCTTTTGTACTCTACAGTTGTTAGTGTCTTCCAGACACAATACAATAAAACAGAATCTTCCTAGCCCCTGTTTTCACCTAAATTCCATAGGTGTGGATTAGGAAATGTTTCTGAGGACAGTAGAATGTTTCTGAGGAAAGTAAAATGTCTCTGAGGTAAAAGCAGATGTTTTTAGGAACAGGAATCTTAGTGGGAAAAGACTAGACTGCAATTAAGAGGTCTGAATCATGGTCCTGTGGACCTTGGGCAAGTCATTCAACTTACTTGTGCCAGAATTTATTCACCTATAAATTATGAAGGTCATATTAAATGGTTTTGAAAATCTCTTCCACAGTTCCTTACAATTCCATGGTCCTCGCATATGAGGCTTCAGTGCTCCCTGACAGAAACTTGCAAGGCAACCTATGTATTTTTCAGAAAGAGACTTTCTGAAATAGGTAAATGATTCGGGAAAATTGAGGCATCCTACTGTTCACTCTCTGGACAAATGTTGCCAGACTGCCTCTAGATGTTCTCCAAGTAATGATGGATGATAATACTGCTACTCTTTTTTTTTCCTGTATTCTGCAAATCATATGCCTTGTTGACAGGTTTTCCTATTTGTGCCAAGGATGATTGTTTCAGAGACCAATTCTTTTTAATTAGAGGATTCTGACAGCATGTAGTCAAATATAGCATATTGGTTATTTGCAGGTACAAATATTCAGTGTAACCTTATTGACATGAAAAAAAACAATACAATTGGAATTAGTGAGATTCAGAGTAAGGTATTATTGGCTGTATGGCAAAAAAATAAATATGAAAATGCTACATTGTAGGCATTTCTCACTTAGCATTATATAAAAGGAGACATTTTCATTTACTTAAAATATTTGGAAATCAGGTGTAATAATATTAGAAAAAATATGTGATCTGGGGTTTTGTACTCATTGTAATTATTGTCATATATAAGATCTAAACCAACTTTACTAAAGGTAGATTTGAGTCTGAACTGATTGAGCAACAAATTTTAATATAGTTTTATTTATTTATTTTTTTTCTGATCATTACCTTCCAATGTGTCATAAGATTTTTCTTCTCATCTCTTAAGACATAGGAGGCTGCTATTAGAGTTAACCGGTCACTCTGGTAGAGGAAACTCAACTCCTTCCGTTAGGGACCTCTGTGGTGGTGAGTGGGGCCTGCTCTTGAACACCCCTTCCTTTCTTCCTCCTTTCTCCTTTAGTGGATTGACTGCTGGGAAACTGATAGAAAAGATCAAGTAATTCTCACTTAATTGTGAAACTGTAGAGAGCCTATATGTTGTGGGCATTGAAATTGTGGTTCAAGGTATGCATGTTAAGTCCTGTTAGAGATAAGCTCTCTGATGTGGAGAATGTCTTCTATGGCTTAGCTTCTCATTATTTCTTCTCATTCTAATTATTGGTAATATGTGAGGTATTTTACTATCAGGGAATCTTCTAGTAATCAGAGGCACCTTTTGGTTAAGATATATGCAAGTCATTTCAAGTCTGCATATGCTTGATGCATACAGTTGACCCAAGGGAAATTTACTTTACACACCTTTGCTACTTCAATGATATGAGTGCATGGATGTCCCTTTTCTTTGTCCACAAATTCTCTCCAATTATTTTTCACCTGCTCAAATAGGTCCAAGGTTAGATCAGCCAGAATTATGTGTCAACAGATGCTTAACCAGGGAATGAGAATCAGTTTTCTGGAAGACACCATCAAGCTCTACAATGAATTCGATATTGAAGCACTCCCTTCCCAACAGAGAGAGAAAAGAAAAAGTCACAACATTATGTCCCAAGATTGACATTTCACAATTAAGTAAATTTTCTTGAATTCTTCATTTTCCTTTAATATAGGCTGAAGTTCTGAAAAAACAAAACTGGTTCTACAGGAACATGCATTACATCGTGACTTGCTTTAGAATGGTGTGTACTTGGAACTTCTTTTCAGCTTTGTGATGTTGATTTTAATCTAATATGAGTGGAACATTCTATTCAATATAATTCTACATAATCTGAATTTGTGCTGTATTGAGAGACTCTTAATATACTGAAAACTTGTCTTTGTTCTTGAAATTGCCAAATCACATATTTATCAATAATTTGAGATCTAAACTGAAACCACTAGATAATTTTAAGACAAAAACCATTATTTTCTTAGATGCCAGAAATTTCACCCACTATATCTTTGGTACTATCAGTACAAATGTCAAGACAGTGAAAGAGGCAAATGATATTTTTATATTATAACAAAAGTAAGGGTCTGCCATCCACACTTTGATGTCAGTTGCCTGTTGTAACTAACTATACCTGGCCAGGTCAGGAAAACCCAAGGATTAGCAACCAGAGCATCTAATTATTCAAAATCATATTAAACATCCCACTTATGGTTGCATAGGTTGAAGAAAGCAAGATCAGATGTCATACCAATGTATAATACTCTATGTTATAATACTCCATGTTATGCTGCATACTCTTAGGAAGAGAATAGTAAATAAAATCCAAAAGAAGTACAAGAAATAGTACTAACATTTCAGAAGGCATAGGTCCATCAAAACATTCCCAATGCCATATATGACAAAGTTCACAAAGGAATGTTATAGAAACTGTATCAAATTCATTTAGGCCCAGGAGAGAGAGTGTGGACCAGTATAAGTCATGAATGTAGGTAAAATAGTTACCAAAGAAAGAAGAAATTATTCCAAGCAGGTCAGCTTCCATACCTAGGGCACACTATATTTACTGTAGATAGATCTATAAAGGACACATCAACCAAAGGCTGGTATTCAAAACACAAGGCAGGCAGGGAATTCTCTCTAGCCTTATTGTTCAGTGTTGTTGGTTTTATTTTTCCCTTTCTTCTTTTTTCTGCTTTTAAGGGTTTCAGTCATTTTTATTCATTTCAACAGCAGGTGTGAAATAGTAGGCTGTCATCTGCCTTTTTGTAGTGCTGCGGGCCAAAATTATAAATGGGTTGACATTAATGGCAGTCCAGAATTTAGTGCTGTATTGGTAGATGGTATTGAAAATGTTTTGATATGACAGATGGAATGCCTACTGCTGAAACTTCAGTTAGACTTTAGCTGGGTACATCTGGCAGAGGCTTTTTTTAAATGCTTTGCTGTTGGTATCTAGGTTTTAAGGCATTTCTTCATCTTTATACTCCATTCTTCTTTCTCTCTTTTCTCTGATGTTTAATTTTCTTTATCTTTTCTCTTTGCTTTCAATTTTTGGCATGACTAAGAGCTAATGGAGAGTGAGGATGGTCTCACTCAACTAGAAAGAGTAGGACTTGAGTGAGAAGAACTGAGACTTCTTATCCTTTATCAAACTTCCTTAGGAAGGAAATGCCCAAGGCATCAGAGGTCTTCCACAGCACATGCACCTATCCTGCTCTACACACACACACACAAACACACACACACACACACACACACACACACACACACACACACACCAGAGTCTGGTTAAAGTAAATACCAGGAAAGCCCTGGTAGGCAGAATTCTCTCAACTCAGCTGGATAGGTTACTTTGCAGAAAAATAACAGTGTTCCATGTTTAAATAAGTTTGTGAAATGCTGGTTAAACAAAGATGAATGAATTTCTTTTCCAAAGAACTCCTCAGAGTCTTTGAAGAGTGATTTTCAATGTATGTTTTCTTTCAGTCACTATGGTCCCTAGGTTGTTACTTCTTAGGGTCTCTTAGTTAATTTCATTTATCCATGAAAAGACTTGTTCTGTTAGACCAGACAAATGTTGACCTTAACTACTTTATGCGAAAGATTATCTTTCCCATATTACTTTTCTCAAGAGTTTCAGAGATAAAAAATAGTTTTCTTTGTTTTCATCCTTGTGAACTCTGTACTTGCTCATACACGTTTTTCCTCAATTGGATAAGGTAGGTTATGATACCAGGCTGCCTCAAATTCAAATTTCCTACTACCTAAGTTTTTAGAAACTTCAATTTGAAGAGTCACAGTATAGAGCTCATTTCTGAAAATTTAAGAAGATAGCTCATCTCATCCTTAAAATTAAGAAGTATTTTTAAAACAAAATTTTAATGTTTATTTTTGGGAGAGAGACAGAGCACGGGCAGGGGAGGGGCAGAGAGAGAGGGAGACACAGAATGTGAAGCAGGCTCCAGGCTCCATGCTGACATCACAGAGCCTGAGGCAGGGCTTGAACACACAAACCTCGAGATCATGGCCCAAACCGAAGTGGGACACTCAACCGACTGAGCCACCCAGGTGCCCCAAATTAAGAGATATCTTTGCTTTTACTTTTTGAAAAGTAAACACTTTACTGTTTCTCTTGAAAATATCTGAGCACTTACCTTTCCCATATTGTCAACAGCAAATGTACACTTTATGTGTAAATTTTATCAATTCTTTAAATATCTGTATATTTCATTATTGAAAACATTTCAAAACTGTTCAGACAATCCTAATGTCTATATCCAATATAGATTGGGTCACATACAATAGAATAAGACTATTCTACAGGAGTGGAAAACACAGTGTTTATGGCTAGAAAAGACATCACCACTTACACCCTTAAGAGAGAGAATGTTAGGTAGGCTAAGGAAGATGGAGACTATATGAAAATGTCAAATAGCACTTCACCTAATAAAATAAAGAACAAAGATCTCTGTGTAGTATTGTGACACTACTGAAGAGCAATTAGTTTATTTTGCCTGTGAAAGGAGTAAAGAATTTGTAAAGATTGAATTTGGGTTGGGCCCTGAGAATGAATGGAAATGATCTGGGTGTAGGAGGGCATTTCAGGCAGCAGAAACAGCTGGAGTGGAACAACACCCAGAGCGGCATGAAGATATATGATATGTTTAGAGAATTTCAAGGAGTCTGGTTAGGACAAAATATCATGTATATAGGTAGCATTGGGTTGAGCTGTAGAGCCCCAATCCTCAAAGCTGAATTCAGGCCATAATATGAAGGCAATGGATTGCTGAGGGTATTGGACTTTATTTTTCAGGTAGAACTAAACCAGAATGAGGATGGAAGCAGGAAGTTCTCATGTTCAGTTGCATATCTGACTGAGGGTTCTGAAATGGAAACAATAAAAAATGAATTGAGACTAACTTATTGGGCCAAGAACAAGATACTGAAATTCTTTAAATTAGTGTAAAAGTTGATACATTTGTGACCTGGATAACTCTTTTACATTGCATTGTATTCTCTTTTATCTTGAGATGCTTTCCCACAATGTCCTTGTATTTAATATGTAAGTTTTATGAAATTTTAGTCCTAATATGATATATTTATATCAGATATTTAGGAAGGCTTGCATAAATCTAAGCAATATATTGGGATCCATGATGTCATAAACATTTAGGATATCTCAGAATTTTCCAGGGCAGTTGGCTTATGTCATAAGAAATTAAAACACCATAGGACAAAGGTAAAATAGTTGGATGAGCTCTCTGATAAAATCATCTCTGAATTGGTAATGAACATCACATTTGGCATGTGTATTGCTTGTGAGAATTATACAATATTCTACTTATCATGCAGTGAGGAAGTACAGGATTGGAAGAGGAAAGGAAATGAACTAATGATGCAATGGAAGAAGTTCAACTTATCTAAGATTGTTGTCATCGAAATGTGTCTTATGAAAATAAGCATCTTTCAGGCAATTGAGTTTTCTGTAAATCTGAAAGCCAAGCTAGTCTCAGTCCTCCTTATGTCATGCCTAATAAAGGAGGATTATCATGCCCTGTTTTAAGGTGGAAAAACTTGGGCAATAAAGAGAGGGAGGAAACCAAAAGCTGTGAAATCAGTTGAGATTTGGGGCAGAAGTCATCATCTAATTCTACTAAGTTACTTGAAAATTGTTTCTTAGTCAGTAATGGTGTGTTGTTATTACTGGTATTTCTCTGAACTTTTTAGGACTGGTATTTCTAGGAAGTTATAACAGAAGGTGGAGATTATACTTTCAGCGAATATTTAGAATGCTATGGGAAAATAATGCAAAGACCAACTGCTTTGCATCATCCTTAAGGCTTCACAGAAAATGACATTTGTACTGAGTTTTAAAATATGAATTGAGTTTTTCCAGATGGACAAAGGGAGGGAATAGTGAATTTCTTGAAGGTTTAATATGGTGTGTTCTAAAAAGGGTGTATAACAGTAGTGGGGCGGCTAAGCAAGTCTTAAAAACTTAGGTGGAAGCCATGTTAAGACTAGCCATGCCTGTCAACATGAAGACTTAAAATGTTTCTCTGGAAGCCATCAGATGGCCTTGGAGATCTTAACCACTGATGTGACATGACAGCAAATACTGGGTAGAGTGTGGAATAGTTGCACATGAGCATAAGAACACTAACTGTTTGACATACACAATTTTAAATACAGCAGCATTATTTATATGGTAGAATCTTCTATTCCAGACCTACTACAAAATAAAACAATAAAAGCACCACTTGACAATAATAAATCAACCATGATGTGTTGCTAACTATGATGCTAATTGTCATAGTCTATGGGTTCTTGAAGAGAAAATGATGATTTTAGAGTATTTCCATATATACATAACAACCTTTCAATACATTAAATTTGAAAAAATTTAACACTTTTTGAGTGTATAAGCATATGATAGGTCCTGTGCTGTAGACCAGCAATAAAATGTTTAACAGGATACAACACTTGCCAAACAAAGAGCTTCAATGTATTGGTGCAACCAGGTCAGTGACTAGGAAATATTCAGCCTGGTGTAGTTAGTAAGTGCTGCTAAGGGTGAAAAAAGGGAATTCCAGGGAGAACTGTGCATCCCTGTTTTCTTTACATTTTTGTGAAGGAAGGGAGCTGGCAAAATGAGGTTTGCTGAAGGAAGGATTATTCTAGAGACTGGTTAACACTAACATATTAATCATAAAATTATAAAGTATGTTAGTTTTTTAGGAGTGCCACAAGAAAATACAATGGACTGGGTGGCTTAAACAATAGAAATGTATTTTCTCAAGTTCTGGATACTGGAAGTCCAAAATCAAGATGTCCACAGGCTTGGTTTCTCTGAAGCTTCTCTCCTGGCTTGAAGATGGCCACCTTTTCACTTCATCCTCACATTAGCTTTTCTCTGTGCACTCTGAGTGCTTCCTCCTCTTCTCATAAGGATTGTAGTCCTAATGGATTAGACCCCTCCCCCTTATGACCTCATTTAACCTCTTTAAAAGCCATACCTCCAAATATGGTCACATTACAGGTGAGGACTTCGGCATATGAATTTTATGGGAACACAATTCATAAAAAAAAGAAATCAGCTATTTCTGTTTCAGATTTCATTTCACTAAAGTTTAACTCAGTGAATGGAGAGCTAAGTTGATAAACTAACTCAGGCAAAGGTGTTAACAGGTAACACAAATTTAATGTGTAATCTCTCCTAGCAGTATTTTCTTAAAAATGAGACTCTTTACATTTGATGTCTTATATGAGAACTCCTGTCTTTAGGACAAACTGAGGTAGAAGGCAGTTTAAAGCCATAGATGGATTATGATGATACCCCAAATACATCCTTCTTAGGAGCAATCACCTGAGAGTCCATGCAAAGGGTCAGTCCTGCAGTCCTGTGCTGTTTTGTCAGAAAATAGAATTACAATGCACGGACTCCATACTTTACTGTGCTGAGATGTTGTGACTGCCTGCAAACTATTTATTCAGAGATTTGAACACATACACATGAACAACAGCATCAGAAGGCAGACTCTCTATGTTTCCTTTCTAGATGTTGGGTTGTCACATCCTCACAAAAATACTCCTAGCCTAACTGGCTAAGTAGAGGGCTGGCTAGGTGTGGTTGGAAAAATCTATAGAATGAGAAGAGTGGAGAGATAGAACCAGAGTTCCTCACATGCTCACAGAGGGCAGGTATCCCCCAGACTGCTCTTGGAGGGTCCTTGAGGTTCTGTGAACCTGTTCAGGGTGCATCACAAGGGCTCACTACTTTGTTCCAGTCAGAGCAGCATGTGTCCATTGATTTACCAGCTAGGGTTCTGGCTGCAATGTCATTTGAATAAAGACTAACATCTTGTCAATCATAGGTTATAAAGCCGGGTTCTCAGTGACGTCAGAGTAATTGAGTTAGATAAACTTACAGGTGTTCTGAGAAGTAGTTAAGGGGACAAGGGGAAAGAGCAGTGGTCTCTTCCATGGATTGCTCTGCCCTTCTGGTGATTTAAATCCTGCCCATCAACCCATAGCCTCAGAATCTGCATTATGGCTCTTAAACCCTTATCTCCTACAGACTACTTAATTTCCAGTATGAATCTGTCTCTCCAATTAGACGTAGTTTTCTGTGAGGCAGGAGTCCTATGTTTCTTTTGTGGGCATTCCCACTGGGCATATTTTGCTTGACATGCAGCAATCCACTGATTTATACAGACATTTAACATGTATTTATCAGGCACCTACTATTTGCCAGGCCCTCTTTTAGACTCTGGGTTTCCAGAGTTGAATAAGCTGTCCAAGTTTCCCATTCTCGTGGAACTTACCATGAATGCTCAACTAATTGATATATGAGGTTCCCTGTGTGATAATGTCAGTGTTGCATTCTATAAGATCTAAAGATTTCAGTTTATAGCTAAGAATGTAAACAAAGGACAGAAAGATTCGCTTTCTGAAGTTTGCACAAATCCAATTCCTGCTTTCTTTCCCTTAGCACATGACAAAACTAAGGGGCCTCCCAGGGGCAGAAAGAATCCATCACAAGGGACCTGGAGTTATGTTGGAAAGAATTCCAACCAAAGAGATTTATGAGGCAGTATAGTCACTGCTCAAGGGAGGGGAAGGTAGTACTATAGCTTAAGATGTTTAAAACCTGGCTGCAAGAGAAGCAGGAAAATGCACCACAGGGAACAATTCCCTGCCAGGTTCTGAGGGATGGAAAAATGACTTAATGGCACTTTCACTGTCTTAACTTAGGTGATTTTTTTCCAGTAAGCAGACATCTTCTATAATTCCCTTTGTAAATAGACTCATAAGATATAGATGTGCCTTTCTCTTATGTGACTTATACAAACCACTATTGTTGTTGTTGTTGGCTCACAAAGAGTTGGAAGTTCATGATTAAGTGATGAAATGAACTACATAGGTTAAACTGAAAACCATTTTGTTACTGAAATCTTGGGTCAAATCATGCCCAGTTCCAGAGGCCAAGAGGCACTCTGGGGCTTTAGAAACTCAAAGACTCAAAGAGTGAAAAAATTGGAAGGGGACCTGCAGGTTATCTATTTGAACCTTTGGTATTATGTCAATGAGCTAGAGGTTTTCATTAAAGCATCTATGGAAGGAAATAGGTTTTTGTAGATGGAAGAATTGTACATATTACAGGTTCCCTGGGCATCTGACTCCAGTCTTTTAACATTATACCCCTCATGTGCTCTTTTCAGTTCTGCCAGAATGTCCTCTAGTGCCTCAAGCACTCAAGTCAATATCCCAACAGCAGTTCATACTTACAGCTAAGGTACTCTTAGCACTTCTCAGCTAGGTTAGCCTGATATTAAGCTCAAATCCCTCCTCATTCAGACAGAAACAAAACCAAACAAAACAAAAGAAGGAACAACAACAAACTTTCTAAATCAAAGAGGCCAATACTATTTGTTAATTCTTCTGAATTCCAATAAAATGCATTGTGTGTGCCACTCCTTTGGGCTTGGAATGAATTGCTTTGTACACCATCTTTTTTTTATGTTGACCTTCTTTGACCGTTTCCTGTGTGTTGCATGTGAATTCAGAAAGGTAGAGGCTTGATGGGTACTTAGTAGATTATGGGGAGAAAGTCGTTTTTAATGCCAGAGAAACTGACTAGAAAGACAAAACAATCTGGGTGAGATTATTCTGGGTTGATCTATCACATCTTCAGGGACAGCAACATTTTCATGAAATCTAAATTGTAGATTTATAGGTCATATAGAAAATATGAATTTTTTCAGTTCATTTTAAGTAGCTGGCATAAACCTAATACCATGCTTGGTAAGGAAAATGTGTATATGCAAACACATATGTGTGCACACACATACTACCAAATAATCACACTTATAAGTATAGCTGCAAAAATGCTAAGCAAAATTTTAGCAAATTAAATTCTGTGCCATATCAAAAGAATGATACACCATGGCCCAATAACATTTACACCAGGTGTGCAAGATGGGCTCACCTATTAGGACAGCCATAAATATAATTTCTCCCATCAATAGGTAAAAAGAGAAACAAAAATGTAATTAACCTAATAATTGCCAAAATGCATTTCACAAAGTTCAAATCTATTTCTTATTTTTTTTAAGTTTATTTATTTATTTTGAGAAAGTGAGAGACAGCCTGCACAAGAGTATGGGAAGGGGAGGGAGGGAGAGAAGGAAAGAGAGAGAGAGAGAGAGAGAGAGAATCCCAAGCAGGCTCTACTCTCCTAGCTGAGCCCAAGGTGGGGCTCCAACTCACAGACCACAAGATCATGACCAAGCTAAAATCAAGAGTTGGACACTTAACTGACTGAACCACCCAGATATCCCAAATCCATTTCTGTTTTAAAATAAACAGACTAAGGTGAAAAAAAAAAGAAGCTTCAGAATGAACTAAGAATACGGATAAAGACTTGTTTTCGAAACTATGTACACCTTATTTGACTACATAACTCCAGAAGCATTTCCAATAAATTCTGGGGGAAAAAAGGAGATGCCTGCTAGCACTGCTATTATTCAACAAGTTTCTGAAGTTCTACCTGATGAAATAGGATAATAAAAATATAGAGCTATAAATACTGTAAAGGAAGTGACAAAATACCATTACTTACAGATTATAAGATTGTCTACTCCAAAAACCCAGTGAATCAAAGAAAAAATTATTTTGAGCTAACAATGAAATACAGTAAGGTTTGCAGTTACAAAATAAGTAGAGAAATCTAAAGCTTTCCTACCCAGTGGCAATAACCACTTAGAACACATAATAAAAAAAAAGATTCTATTTGCCATAGCAACCAAAATAAAAAATATCAAGAAGCAAAAATGCATTAGTCAAAGAAGTCTATAAAACTTTATCTAACTATATATTTACACATCCACATGCACGTGCATGTGTGTGTGTGTGTGTGTGCGTGTGCATGAGTAAATAAATAAACAGAGTGATGTCCCATGTTCCTGGATGGGAAGATACTGTGAAAAAACTTACTCTTCTGAATTAAACCTTAAAGATGTTAATAACTTTTCCAAATATTTGACCTGAAAAAACTATACTACATTTCTTCTAACAAAGTAAATGATAAAGTAGCTCATTTCAAGAAAAAAAAGACATAATCAGTTCATTGTTTTATTTTTTACAACTTCAAAAATCAAAACTGTATGATTCTGGTACAGAAATAGACTAATAGATCAATGAAAAATAGAGAAAGTATAGAAACCAGCCACACTTTTCATATCAGAATTTAGAACATCATACAGAAGCAATCTTAAAAAAAAGTAGGAATGTATTTTGTTTATAAATGCAGTTGGAAAAAAAACCAAACAAATGCAAAATTTGGTTACACTTCATATACTATACCAAAATGAATCACAAATAATTTAAACATATTTTTAAATTTCAAATAATAGAAGAAATATCACCAAAGAAGGAAGTCAAATAGACTTTATAGATTTTACCAAATAAACTTTTAAAACATGTGTAGAGAGAAAAAAAAGTAACTTCAAAAAATGTAAATAAACTACTACAAATATTTTCAAAAGATACACAGGGTTAACAGTTTTGTTATATAAAGCCTGTTTTCTAATCAAGAAAAAAAGTAAGAAACGGGATATAGTCATGAATACATAGTTCTTAAATTTTTTTAATGTTTATTTATTTTTCAGAGAGAGAGAGAGAGAGAGAAAACACAAGCATGGGTGGGGCAGAGAGAGAGACACACACACAGAATCTGAAACAGGCTCCAGGCTCTGAGCTGTCAGCACAGAATCTAAAGCGGGGCTCGAAGCCAGGAATGTGAGATCATGACCTGAGCTGAAGTCAGATGCTTAACCAACTGAACCACCCTGGTGCCCCTAGATAGTTCTTTAAAGAAGATGTAAAAATGGTTAACTGTCTGAAGTATATAGCAATTTCCCTGAGAACTACACTTCAATGAACTTTTTTTCTGAGAGAATATAGACGCATACAGCTGTGTTCACAGGCTTATGCAAGTTTAGGACAACACTGCTTGTATTAGCAAATAGCTATGGAGAGCTCGAATTCCATAGGCAAGAGACCCATTGAACAAATGTTAGGTTGTCCTACCATGGATTAGGAATTATATTTTAGGTGAAAAACTAATGATATGCAAGTAGTCTAATGATTTATTTTTAAGTAAAAGTGCAGGCAGCAGAACAACCTATATAATAATAGATCATTTTTTTGTTAAAAGTTTTAAATGTTCATACATAAATATATGCATATGCTTCTTAAAGATTGTGGTTCATAATATTAACAATGACTAGATCTCTGGGGAATTATTGAACTACAGATGTTCCTTTTTATTATCTGCATTGTTTACCTATTATTGTTTTTAACTATATATTACTTGTATAAGATATATTTCTTTTTGCTTTGGAAAAGTGGTCTTGGACCAAATGCCAAACCCAAAGGATATTTTCTTTTGTCAAACTTTCTGCATCCTGCTTCTAGTGTAATTCCATGAAGCACCCTGCTTCTAGTCTAATTCCTTGTAAAATTTCAAAGGTTTACCTCTGACCCTAGGCACACACTGGTCTCCAACCCAAATTCCAAACAGTTCTGCTACTCACAGCCACCACGATGTCTCTAAAAACAACCAACCACAACATTTGTAATATTAACTAAAAGAAGCAGATGCAACCATATATGCTACTTTTCATTATCTAGAAATTACAACATGTTTTCTACTCATAAAAGAAAAGGAGTCAGTTCTTTCACCTGTGAATTACAAAGTATACTTTGCATTAAAATTTAGGGATTCTAGACAAAATATTCATCCAGGTGATAAGCACAGTATCTAGGCCCTACTATAGAGTTGGGAGTTCATGAAATGTTGGAAGAGGTCACTGAAAAAATGAGACCGTCAGTTGGCAACAAGCTGGGTCAGGAGAATCAGACAGTCTTCACTCCTTTGTCCTTGAAATGTACTTTCCGCCCACTATTCCCACACTAGGAGCTGTTCGAAGGAATCAACCTTGAGACAGTAAGGTGTTGACACCATCTGAACTAAATATGTGACTGAACCCAGTTAAGATCTCTATATAAGGCCTTATAATTCTGGCTGGTGAGTGTGGAGATCTTCTCATCTTGCAGCTGCCCAAGATAAGCTTAATATGTAAATTCCCTTGCTTATTAGAAGTTCCAATTACCAATCTGGAGTGCCTTGCCTCTTGAGTCTCTCCCTGCCCTCCGTGTACAAAGGGCCAGTTTGCAAACTAACATGAAAATATTTCAATTTTAATTTCTTTTAAAATTAGAAGATAAAAGGAAATACAATATATAACAATGATGATAATAATATTTCATTATAAATCCAGCCTGGATTATATTTGTCTTTATATCAACACAGTAATAAATTTATTTATTTATTTATTTATTTACTTACTTACTTACTTACTTACTTACCTATTTACTTACTTATTTATTTATTGAGAGAGCGACCTGTGAAGGAAAGTGCCTGGGGTTCCTTGAAAGTCACAATATATCGTGAGTGATTTATAGTCTAAGTAAAATGCTGACCTTCCAGAAGACTTAAAAACTATCTGAAGGGTAAGGAATGGCTCTCCCTTTGCTCATTGGCTACTCCCTTGGCCAACCTGAGTAATAGACTGCTGTCTGCCTTCCACTGAACTCAGCTTCCAAATCCTTCCCATTACTTACTGTTGCAGCCACTAACAAGCTCTACTTCTCCGAAGCCAAGCAGGGTTTTCAGTTTGCCTGTTGTAAGCCATTAAGGGTGAAGTTAACTTACTATTTCTTAAGTGGATCAAAAATATCTGAGAATATGACCTGCAACCAAGGTTTGTTTTTGTTCATTGTTGCTGTTTTGGTGATGGCTGCTTACAATTTTTGAGAACTCAGAGGTGAAAATGCCGCATTTAGAGTTCACTAAAATGAGTTGAAGATTCAAGAAAAGTGAATCCTTATCTAATGAAATAGAAGTACAGTGAGACTCCATGTTAAAAATTAAATTTGAGGGGCCCCTGGGTGGCTTGGTCGGTTGAGTCTCCGACTTCAACTCAGGTCATGATCTCACGGTGCGTGAGTTCGAGCCCCACAATTGGCTCTGTGCTGACAGATTGGGGCATGGAGCCTGCTTCGAGTTCTGTGTCTCCCTCTTTCTCTCTCTGTCCCTCTCTGACTCACACTCTGTGTCTCTCTCTCTCAAAAATGAATCAATATTAAAAAAATAATAATAATTAGACTGCTAAAGACCAAATACCAGAAGATAGATTCAAAGTTAATATTTTGGAAGTGGGAGATGTCTAAAGGAAAAAAAAATGTGTAAACTTACTAGTAAAGATACAAACTTCTGTCAAAAGATATATGTGTGTGCTTCTGTGTGTTTCATGTTTAATCTCAATGTAAAATGTATTTCATACTGTGGACCCTGGTCAAATAAAGTTTGCTAAAAGCACTATCAGGGGAAGACCCCATTCAAACTCAGGCCTTTGTCCTGTCCCAGAGGAAGAAAAGACAGGCCAGGGGAGGGGGAGAGGAGAAGGAAGAGGAGATAAATGGCAAATGTTAGGGCTTCTTCTGAGCAAAACATCTGTTTAAAAAAAAATTAATCCAATGCCATTTTTCTTGAGAATAAAACCAAAGCAGACCCTGAAATGGCACTGACATTGGTGGCCCAAGTGTCCCCTACTGCTTTCTATTAAGTCTGAAAGAAGAGGAATAAAAGCTCCATGAGAGACTTCAGTTTCATTATGTTCCCTGCAGTCTAAAAAGCAATGGTAAGTGGCGTCAAGGTCTTTAAAGAAATCTGAACAATCACAACAGTTTCCAAAATGTTTACTTTGAAGGAAAGAACATGTATTTTTCTCCACATGAAAACAACAACAAAAGAAGCCATCATTCCCATGTCTGAGTGCACAGATGAGGAAATGTGGGAAATGGGCTGGCAAGGCCTTGACTCATTGTCCAGGACCCCTCCCACTCAGGAGGACTGTGCTGGTGATAAAGCAGATAAGCCCTCACCTTCTCTAAAAACACCTGTCTTGTTTCACACCAGCTCCCACGTTACACATAAAAACTTAAAATCTGTGCATGTGTGTTTTTAATTCACTATTTGAGATACATCAAGTGATAATCTCTTTGGAATTTCTGTTCATGTTTTATAGTTTTTGTTTATAAGATAATGTAGTTTCCACACCCAGATTGTAAACTCCCAGAGAGATGAGGCTATTTATGGCTGGCTTTCTTCAGTGAATGACACTATAATGTGGGGGCTCAAGAAGATGGTATTGAATGAATGAATGAATGAATGAATGAGACTTCCATTAAAAATTATTTATTTATTTTTTTTTTCAACGTTTATTTTATTTTTGGGACAGAGAGAGACAGAGCATGAACGGGGGAGGGGCAGAGAGAGAGGGAGACACAGAATCGGAAACAGGCTCCAGGCTCTGAGCCATCAACCCAGAGCCCGACGCGGGGCTCGAACTCACGGACCGCGAGATCGTGACCTGGCTGAAGTCGGACGCTTAACCGACTGCGCCACCCAGGCGCCCCAGAAACCACCACAAGAATTATTGGCCTTAATTCCTTATGCTGATTTATTCCAATTAACCTCTATGTAGGTTTCATTTTCCTGAATGGAATGGGGAGTGATGCTTGATAATCTCTAGTCTCCCCATCCTATTAAATGTTACCAGTCTCTCTTCATACTAAATGGAAAGTCTCTATGTGGTGTCCTAAATATATTTGAGCTTTATTGTCTAGAGCATTATTTCTTAGTGTAGTCTGAGGACAGGTTTCATCAATGTCACCTGGAACACTTGTTACAATGGTGGCAGGGATCCACATTTGTAACAGGCTGTCTAGAGGACTGTTCAACAAAAAGTTAATTAATGCATTCAGACACAAATTTAGGGAAATCTTAGATAGAACTGGATCTGGGGGAAGAACAGCAGCAGCACAGGAAATGGGATTAGTGGGGTCCAAGCAAATCCTCACATTGTTCCTCTGAGTTGCAGTGAATTTATTTTCACACACTCAAGGAATGGGGGAATGGGTCCATAGTAGAGCTGGGGGTATGTTGTCCCTGAGTCTAGTTGAACAAAGTTCTCCTGTTATTTAGGACAGTCCAAGGAATACATTCCTGAGAGTTTGAAGAACATCACAGTATTTGTTTGGAGTCAGACTATTTACATGTAGCCTGCCCAGCCTCACCTATTCAGTCAAGTTTCTAGTACCAGCCTTTTAAGGTTACAGTGTGAACTCTGTTAAATCTATGAAAAGCATCCAGCAAAGAGCTAATGCTCCTGCTTTAGTGTTTACTTACATGTACTACTATCTTCATTCACTTATTTATGTCTCTGGATACATTGTCAATATTAAAAATTGAGATAATATAAATTATACCTAATACTTAGAGCTCCACACAGATTTACAAACATTACGCCCTTTTACTTTTCATGATTCTCCAAGACAGAAAGATCATCATCCATATTTCATGGACAAGGGAATTAGAACATTGCTAGGTGACATCACTTTCCCAATGTTATCTAGATGTACAAGTCACCATGACTACATGTACTAGTTTGGGGAAGGACCTGAAGCTGTATGAAACAAAGGCTTCAACTTTTAAGACTTTTTTAGGCCAGATGCAGGATATACATATACAGACGGTCCCCGACTTACAGTTTTTTGACTTGATGATGGTATGAAAGCAATATACTTTGAGTAGAAACCATACTTTGACTTTTGAGTTTTAATCTTTTTACCAGGCTAGCAATATGTGGTCTGATGCTCTCTTGTGATGCTGGGCAGCTGCTCAGTCAGTCACATCATCACAAGGGTAAGAACAACCAATACAATCATTCTGTAGCCATATGACTGACCAGTCTGTTTTTCATTTTCATCAGAGTATTCAATAAATTCCATGAGATATTTAACACTTCATTATCAAATAGGCTTTGTGTGTGATAGTTTTGTCCAACTGTAGGCTAAATGCAAATATCCTGAGCATGTTTTAAGGTAGGCAAGGCTAAGCTATGATGTTCAGTAGTTTAGATGTATTAAGCATTTGGCTTACAATATTTTCAAAGTACAGTGGGCTTATCAGGACACAACCACAGTGTAGGTCAAGAAGATCTGTATAATTAATATAAAGTAATACTAATAAGTTCTAAGGGTTATGAGTTGAAAACTATAAAAGTTCTGGAGAGGAAGAAGTCATTTTCAAATCCAGTAATAGGGAAGATTTCAAGAAAGAGATGTCTTTGAAATGCAGCCTTGAAAGACATTTCTGGTAGGGTCTGGCAGGTAAAGCTTTAGGAAGGAAAGGGTACAGCAAAATAAAGTTGCAGAAATGGAAAAGCACAATGTATGGTGGGAGAGGAATAAAAAAAAACCTAAAAGTAGAAAATGTATGGTCAACAAGGTGAGGAAAAAGCAAAATGACATTCAGTGGACACTCTGTAAATATTTATGAAATGAATACAAAGTTAATTTGAGGCCACTTGTGAAAGCCTTAAATGCCAGGCCAGGGTTTGGATTTTTATAGCAGGCACTGGGTAACCATTTCAGATTTTTGAGTCAGAAATGACATGCTGAGAGCATACTATAACTTTGGAGGCAGTCTCAGAGTAGCCCAAAGGGGGAAGAGACAAGAGCAGTGATGAATCAGAAAGCAATGGTAAAATTACAGGCAAAGGTAAGTTTTATACATACGATGGTACTGGAGGTCATGGAGAGTAAAGAATGGAAGGTAATGAAAGATTTTTCTTACATTTAGCATATAAACTTACACACACACATACACCCCCACAGATAACACCTACATTACAGCCTCTTAACACAGGGCCATATATATTCACTCAAGAAGACAAATATATTTTGCTTTTGGAAAAGTCAGACCTAGGCACACCAGTTTTTTCATTTTCCCATTAATTTTAATTACAGAAATGGGATGTATCATGTTACCTTTAAACTTGCATATCATGGATGCATGCTGAGGTCCCTTTCAAACTGCATTTCAAACAATTCAATTTCTAAGGTCTGTGTTAAAGGAGATAGGGAAGAATTGACACTATATAGTTTACATATCTGCATTTTAATATGAGTTTTTTTTAAAGCCCTCCCCTCTAACAAATTACATCGTTCGAATCTTTTAAACATTTTTGGGTTTTGTGTCCTAGGGGAAGACCCTGCTTAGCTAGAAAGACAATAGAGTAAAAGCACCAGGCCTTCATGTCAGCTTCCTAACCTTCCCCAGTGTTTGCAAAGTATCGGGCTATTTCTCAACCAACATTTTGGTAGGTTCCAACTGTCATCAGCTGGGAAATGTGTTGTTCACCTTCCCTTCCCTGTTCCTGAACACCTTGTCCTGCAGCACAGATTTCTCCAGCACAGACAGCAAATACGAAATGCATAAGTCCTGGTAATCATACAGAGGAAGGGCTCCATTTGCATACCCTTCATAATTCAATTTAATTTTTTTTTTTGTCAAGAGTTCTGAATGCTTTGTGTTTGCTTTAATCAGAATGTTGACATTTACACTGAAGCCAATTTCTCTTTTTCTCCTCCGTGTTTTGTTTAACCACGACAAGTGACAGCAAACTGGAAAGAACAGACTTTTTAAATTGGCTCCTTGCCCAGAATGCATCATTTCTCTTGTAGCTTTTCCCCCCTTCCTATGCATCGCAAGAGGAAATGTGAAAACATACTCTGCGAACACAAGAGTGAGGTGTTAGTGCTTTTAGATAAAGATTTGTGTTGTATTTTAAAACTAGATTGCTGTACAGTTTCAAGCTATTAGCAGGAGCCTATTACATCGTGGCTCTGGGTCCTTGGAGAGATATGCTTAGTATATTTCAGTAATTCAAGGCAAATAGAAAACTACATATGAAAATATTTAACAGCAAAAGCATCAACTGCTGAAGGCTGCAGGAAGCAATAAGCAAACATGGCACCTGCCATTAACTCTTTCCAACAATATTTTCTCTGATCTTTTCCTGTCATGCCCCAAATGGTGGAGGGTAGAACCAATGTGAAAATGAATCTCTGGATGTCAGCCATTCAGAAAAGCCTCCGTGTAACAAACACCATGTCTCCTTAGCAGAACATGTTATTTTTGGGTTTCACGCTTGATGTCGAGCAATTCTATGAGAATGTAGCTTATGTTGTATTAGAATTTGTCTATATATATAATTCGATGGTTTAAACCAAAACTAAGTTGTTTACAAACGAGTTTTATCAAATACAGAAAAAAATAGCACCGAACACCCACCTGGTTGAAATGATATGTGTCCCTTTATGAAATTTAATTCTGCCTCAACAAAAGGACAGCAAAAAAGGAAAAGACTGGGTTTCAAATAATGAAATAATAGATTCTTCTGATAATGTAATCTGAGGAGACAGAAATGTCTTCAACAAACCCCTGAAAATATATCTTCTTCCTGTGTTATCAGAAATCTGAACTAAACAGATAAATTTCAGATAATTAACTGAAAGGAATCAAAAAAAAGATCTAATGAGAGATCAGTGTACTCTTCCTGACTTTCTACTGCTTAATGTGTGAGATCCCATATGATGGACATCAGAAAGTAGTCATGCAGAAAACAAGTCACCTGGACAGTAATCTCAAACTCTGGATTATGATTTCCTTCTGTGAATTCATTTTAATTCCTCCTGAACATCGTCTTCTTTTTTTTTATTATTTTTATTTTAGAGAGAGATCGAGATCAAGTGGGGGTGAGGAGGAGAGAGAGAGAGAGAGAGAGAGAGAGAGAATCTTAAGCAGGCTTTACACTCAGCGTGGACCCAACCCCACAACCTTGGGATTGTGCCCTGAGCCTAAATCAAGAGTTGGATGCTCAACAAGCTGAACCACCTAGGTGTCCCTCATGTTCATAACTATAAAAGCATAGTATAGAATAGAAAATAACAGAAGATTTACATCTTAGTAAGCTAAGCATTGTTGTAGGAAACTTCTTTTTTTCTTCAATTAGATCTGTCTGCATGTGTAAGTGGATTTGGTCATGATGTAAAAAATATTTCTTACTGTTGGTTAGCAGTGGAAAAATTTTCAAAACACTAAAAATGTAAATATACCAAA
This sequence comes from Lynx rufus, assembly GCF_022079265.1. Classification (NCBI taxonomy): domain Eukaryota; kingdom Metazoa; phylum Chordata; class Mammalia; order Carnivora; family Felidae; genus Lynx; species Lynx rufus. The sequence goes on along the minus strand of NW_025814837.1, from coordinate 4,125,895 downwards.
TTATACCTAACCTGCCCACTTGCTATTGTCACCACTGCAATTTGTTAAAAATGAGAGGGAGTCTATTTCTAAACACTAAATGTGAGTTTACCAAATACTTCTCTTGCCATCAGAAGCCCCTGGAAAAACATAAAATCACTTGGTACTTCAGCTAAGATATTAAATAGCCCCTGGTATATTCAAAAGAAAAAATGAGTGAATAATGTTAGTATGGAGGACAGACAAGAAAGGGAAGGAAACAGCAAAAGAAAATCATCCCAAATGTTACCAGTTGCTGACACGGAATTTGTTAAATGTCTGTGAAAGAGCTGAGAGGTTAATAGGAGTAGAAAGAGAGAGGTCACAGTCAATTTAGAAACTTAGGACTTTAAGAAATTATTTCAGGCTAAGGGTGGAATCTATTAGTTTCCTAAGGCTGTCATAAACAAAGTACCATAAACTGGGTGGCTTAAAACAACAGAGATTCATTCTCTTATACTTTTGGAAGCTAGTAGAAATCAAGGAGTCAGCAGAACAGAGCTCTCTGAAGTCTATAGGGAAGAATCTATTCCACCCCTTTCTCAGCTTGTGGTATTCCCAGTATGCCTTGGCTTATAGATGCATCAGTTCAATCTCTGCCTCCATTGTCACAGGGCATTCACATTGTGTTACTGTGTCTGTTTCTACTCTCTTCTTATAAGGATACTAGTCATATTGAATTAGGGTCCACCTTAATGGCGTTATCTTCATTTGATTACATTTGCAAAGACCTTATTTCCAAATAAGGTCACATTCAAAGGTACCACGGGTTAGAATTTCAACATACCCTTTTCAGGGACACAATTTAACCCATAACAGGGGAATTGATTAAAATGTTATCATACCTAATCGTTTTCTGAGATGAGGAGGAGAAGGAGTAGACAGAGTTGTGTATTTACAACAAATATTATCTGTCAACATGAAAGCCATACACGAGGCTGTGAAAAGCAAACACAAGTATTCTAAGAATGGAAGTCTAGGTGATGCAGAACAAAACAAGGCTGGAAAAATATTTTACCAAATATTTGAAATCAGCCGATTGCTTACAAAGAAGTGAAGACTTATTGCAGGAAGACCTGAAAGAAGAAAGAAACCCAGAGAGGTGATACTGGCACTTGGGTCTGCTTTTCTCCTCAGGATATCTGACACTTCCAGAAGAAGAGGAATTAGGAGGCTGAGAGGCTAAATGTTAAAAATTGTTTATGACAGACCCATAGAGCTTAGGAAAATTGGAATTCAAAGCCCACTAATGGAGTCTCTGGGCAAGTTATGCCCACCAAAAGTTTCAGTTGAATTCCCAAGAGCTTCAACTTAGAAATAGGAAGTGAATATAATAGAAATTGGGGATATTAGAGTTCAGCTTTAAATCATCTTAATGCCTGGTTAGATTGAGGTGCTGCAGGACTGTTAGTTCCACCACCACCTTCCAGAAGTAAATATAACACTCAGTGGAAAGGACGCCTGGGTGGCTTGGTCAGTTAAGTGTCCAGCTCTTGGTTTCTGCTCAGGTCATGATCTCACAGTTCGTGAGATCTGTGCTAACAGCATGGAGAATGCTTGGGATTCTCTCTGCCCCTCTCTCTCTCTCTCTCTGCCTCTCCTCTGCTTGCTCTTTCTGTCTCTTTCTAAAAATAAATTAATTAAATTAAAAAAATACACTCATTGGAAGAAGGAATCATGATCCCCAGTTTCAATAACCTCTAAATTTTATAGGCATAGCACCTAGCACTCAATGGAAAATAACCAGATATAAAAAAAATACAAGGAGGTTCCTGGATTAAGCATCCAACGTCAGCTCGGGTCATGATCTCAAGGTTCATGGGTTTGACCCCAAGAATTGGGCTCTGCACTGAGAGTGTGGAGCCTGCTTAGGATTCTTTCTCTCTCCTTCTGCCCCTCCCCCACTCAGACTTTCTCTCTCTCTCAAAATAAGTAAGTAAATAAATAAATAAATAAATAAACGTTAAAAAATGCAAGAAAATGTAATTGAAAAATAACAGAAACAATTTGCAACAGAAGAAATATAAATGATCAACACAATGGAGCTATTACACATAAACTTTAAAATAGTTAAATACAGTGGATTCAAAGAAATAAAATATGAAGAACTTAGACAATAAGATACTATAAAAAATAAATGTACATTTTAATTAAAAGAAATGAAAATTAAGTATTCTATAGATGGAAGAAAAACCAGAGAACTAGAATAGATAAAAAAATATACACAGAGATAAAAACAATATGGAATGTTTTCATAAAAAGATAAAAGACATTAAAGCCATAGAGAATATAGCAAGAAAGTTCTAACAAAAGTATAATTTGACACCCATAGGAGGAGAGAGGGAAAAAAAATGTTTAAAGAGATCATGGTTGAGAATTTTCTGAATTGATGAAAAATCTCAATCTACATATTCTAATAATGTAACAAATGTTAAACTGGATTAATAAAACAAAATCCTACTTAGATACAATCCAGTAAAATGGCATGAAAACATAAAGGGGTGCCTGTGTGGCTTAGTCTGTTAAGCATCTGACTCTGGTTCAGGTCATGATCTGAAGGTTCCTGAGATTGAGCCTTGCATTGGGGTCTGCACTGTCAGCACAGAGCCCACTTCAGATCCTTCTTCTCCCTCTCCCTCTGCCCCTTTTCTACTTGTGAGGTCTCTCTCTCTCTTTCAGAAAGAAAGAAGGAAAGAAAAAGAAAGAAAGAAAGAAAGAAAGAAAGAAAGAAAGAAAGAAGAAAGAAAGAGAAACTTGAAAAGAATATTAACAAAAAAAGTTCACCTAATGAGCATTTGTAAAATACAAAAATTGCAGAATTAAAAAATATATATTTTTAGAAACACTAGGAAAAATTAATCAAAATTAACTATATACCAGGTGGCAAAGTGAGTCTCAACAAAATTCAAAGGATTGAAATCAGACTACATTTATTCCTCTGACTGACCACAGGGTAATTAAGCTAGAATTAATTTAAAAATAGGTGGTTAAATTAAATAAATAAGTCTTCATGTAATAGAAGTTTAGTAATATACTTCTAAGTAATCCACATCAAATACAAAATCACCATGGCATTTAGAAGATATCTTCAACTGAATAACAATAAAAATAGACATATCAAAATTTGTGAGATGCATCATAAGGCATGACTAGAAGAAATTCATACCTTTCAGTTACTATGTTTGGAAGGGAGAAAAGGTGGCTAAAATCTAATAATTTAAGCATCCATCTTAGAAAGCTAGTAAAATTAAACTGAGGATATAAAATAACAATTAATAAAATGCAACACAGACATGAAATAGCACCACCAAAAATAAAAGTTAACTCTAAAAATAAGATTTAAAAAACACTCCAGTGAAATAGATCAAGAAAAAAAGAATGTACAAATAACCAATGTCAGAAACTCAAAAGTTAAAACTACAAATCCTACAGAAATCACAAAGATCATAAGATTTAAGCACCTTTAAATAAATTTCAAAATTTAGAATAAATTAATACTTAGAAAAACACAGTAAATCAAAAGACATTCATAAAGTATAAATACTCTCACAAGCATTAAAATAATGGAATCTGTAATTAAAATCTTTCACAAAGAATAATCCAGGCCCAGTTGACATCATTTTGAATTCTATCAAAGATTTAAAATAGAAATAACATCAATCCTAAAAAAAATTAGTTCAAAGGGAAGACTTCAGTCATGAGGAAGTGAGGAACTTGAAAAATCCTTACCCAAATAAGCAATGATAAAAGTAGAAAAACTTTATTTAGAAATCCACCATATTTTAGAAATCAATGAAAGGCATACTACAAATTGAGAGATGTTTATTTAAGAACAGTAGGAGTTTCTGGAGTTTTAGCCTGAGATTGCTTCCTTCCATTAACTCCATCAACAAAGAAATTCAACTATGGCAGGGAAAGCTATGAAAACCAGCAGCTTCCCTGCTAAAAGAGGCTAACAGGAAAGGGTACAGAATGAAGAAGAACCCCACACCCAGAGGCAATGTTGAAAACACAATTAATCTCATTGTCAAATAAATGGAGAAGACCAATGTCCTTGCATGTAGCCTGAAGTTGGGGCAAGCAACACAACTATAGAATAGCCAGAATTTTAATATGGAGCTCTAGGAAATTAGATAGCCATTGGAGGCCTTGCAAAACACTCATAGATTTCTGGCAGTCTGGAAAGCTCACACATGTGCAAGCCTGCAAAATCTCTGAAGAGATAGAGATGGTTCTTGCTATTTATAAGTTGCTTCTGACTGCAAGGGCATTCAGAATACATGTGCAGATGAGACGCCACAAGGCCCTGCAGAAGGTAAAAGCTGGGGAAGATTTGTACAGTGTCTGAACATTGAATGAGTTGCAAACAACACCCAGCTCTCTAGGCAAAGAAGAGTTTTATTTGTTCAATGTTTTAACACAACCCCTGACCAATAATTAGCTGACCACAAAACTGTTCCATAGGTTACATCTAGGAAGCTGGGCTTGAGAATGAAAATGAGAAGAAAAAAAGCAGAGACTTTGGTGATTGAAGACTGTGAGGTGAGTAGAGTCTACATAATGAGTCCAGGCAAATCATTAAACAAACAAAAAAACAACAAACAAAAAAGCAGCAACAGTAAGAGTTCTAGAAAAGGGGAATCAGAATCTATAATTGCTACAATGTGTTATACAAAGTGTCCAGTTTTCATTAAAAAAAAAAAGGAAACTGGTCTTCATAGATTTGAATTTCTAACCTCTATACTTTTCCTTCTCTTCGAAGAATTCTTTTAATATTTCTTGCAAGTCAGATCTACTGGTGATAAATCCCCTTAGTTTTGTTTGACTGAGGAAGTCTTTATTACTGTTTCACTTCTTAAAGATAATTTCACTGGATACAGAATTTTAGGATGGTGTTTTTTTTTCTTTTTCTTCTTTTAGTACTGGTGTCATCACTTTACAAATATGAGTGAATTAAAGTTTAGCTCCCTTTATGTTCCTTTATACTCTAAAATATCATGGGAGTATAACATGTAAATATTTTCTCTACACATATTGACAACCACATTGAAAAGTGTTATAATAATTAATCACTTTCAGAGGTTTACATATGATGTGTCTTTGTGTTGGTGTAGATTTCTTTGGGATTAACCTTTAGGGTTCATTGAGCTTCTTCATTCTGCAAGTTTGTGTCTCTTGCCAAATTTGTGCAAATTTCAGCCATTATTTCTTCAAATACTTTTCTAGTCATGCCATATTTCTCCTCTACTTCTAGAACTCTGTCTACATGAATATTAGAACTTTGCTGAGATTTTCTACTTTCATTTGTTTCAAGTGTGTTTTTTCCTTGTTGAATAATTTTTGTAATGGCTGCTTTAAAATCTTCATCAGATCATTCTAATATTTCTATGATATTAGAGAATTTTTCATTGATTGTGAGATCTTCCTCATTTTCATATGACTAGTGAGTTTTGATTAAAACTGAGCCCTTGTTTGTATTGGTAAGAGACCATTTAACCTTTTTAACCTTCCCACTTAAACCTTTTTGTTTTATCTGCCTTTTTTTTTTTTTTTTTTTTTTTTTTTGGACACTACTCCATTAGAGGAAGGTTGGTTCTGCCTTATTACTCCCAAGAGGAAGTAAAGTCCAGATTCCTCACTCAGCCTGCATTAACTGAGGGATGGTGTTCCTCATGACTGATTGCTGGGCAGGATAGAAGTGCCAGTCCTGAGGTGATCTCAACAGACAGTGCATGTAGAGGTGGGCATGGCCTTGTTACTACTCCAAGATGGTCAGTGTCCTCATTCTCCGCTTTGGCTTCTTCTCATCGTGACATGAGGGGCATATTATGAATACTGAGTAGAGGCGGATGTCCATCCCCCTCATGTGGTCTCTAGGGGCACCACTGGCTCATAACCAGCCAGCCAGTGGACATAAAAGTCAAACCTCCATATTTGATCTTCTCTGACACCACCCCAGTAGGAGTTCTAGGGTGCTTATTACAGTCTCATGTGGTTGGAAATACAGGTTTCCCACTCAGGCTTTGCTGACCTGGATGGAGATTCAAAAACAGTTTTGGTTTGTTTGTTTCTGTCGTATTTGACTGGAGTAGAGCACTCACTATCAAAATTTGGCTAAAGAGAGCAAGCTCTTGTTGGGACATTTTTATGTGTGTGTCTGCACCTTTATGATTTGTTAGTTTTTATTTATGATTTGTTAGTTTCTTCAGCCCCAAGTCTAGGATGTGTAAGGCAAAACTAGAAAATTGAGGTAACTCACTGTTTTATTGTCACTTAAGTCCCGAGTTCCTTAGCCTGTCTTTCTTATCCTCTCTATATTTCAGATCCATATTATGTTTACTGCATTTAAAATGCCTATAATTATTAGTTATACTTACCAAGAATAAAAGAAAAAAGGATGTCTACTCCAGCTTCCTGGGAGTAGAAATTCTCCTGGTCTTTTTTTGTTGTTGTTGTTTCTCAAATAAACCGAATTTGTATCCCTCTCATGGATTTCTATTTGATACTTTCTCTACCCAAAACTCTCTTTTCCACATCTTTATAGGGATGGACTTGTATCTCAGCTTAAATGTCACTTTCTTGGGTGTCTTTAATAGATCAAGCAATCTAACTCCTTTATCATGCCAGTCTCTATAACATTGCAGTGTTTAATTTTCCTTATACTGATTAAAATGATAATTTCTTGTTAGGTTTCTTTTTTCTATTTTGGTACCTATTTCTGGTCACTGGAATATAGAATTTGTGAAAGTAGAAACCTGGTATATGTTGATAACTACTATCCCTGTATGTTTCTAAAATAGTCCCTGGCACAGAGTAAGCATCTAACAAAGATTTGTTATATTTGAATGAATGATACAATTGTTTTCATCTTACATTTTCCTGAGTCAGTCTCTCATTAGGATGGAGAAGGAATATATTTCATCATATCAATAATAGGAACTCCTCTTTGCCTTTCTTGATAATCCAAAGTTACTGGCAAACAGGAGCAAAGGCCTGAGTGACAGGCTTATGGCTTTGTGGTTACATCCTGAGGATAATTAACTCTTCTAGGCCAGCTGTGACCCCTGCTGTGAGTCAGCCTGTGCCTAACATGATGACAGTACTGGCCCCAAATGAGGCCACTACACTTGAGGCTCTGTAGCGACTCCTGAGATTTTAATGAACCAAAGGCCCTGCCAAATATCAAAACTAAGGCAGAATTTAGGGACCAATTGATTCCCCAGAGAGCCCTGCAAATGATTTGAATTTTAGAGAGTGGATTTGGTGGTCCTTCTTGCCAGTTTGAATGATTCCCAGCAGTGATAATATCGCCCTTTCACATCTCCTTGAATTTTTTTTTTACATTTCAGTATTTCTTCGTGTCTGAGTTCAACAAATAGAAACTTATTGTCTCAGTTTTAGGCTTTTCTCACCTTTTAAAATGCAAATACTTCAGGGAAGGGGAACAGCTGGTCAGTCATTTTGATCTTAATGTAATGAGTTTATTAGAGCCAGTCTGGAGAGGGAATTCTAACACAGTGCATACTCTCCCACAAACATGGCTCTCTTTTGAAGCTTGCCAGTACTGGAACATTTCCCTACAGGAGGATTTCTCATACATGTAGTAATGCAGTAACTCTAACACATGCAGATGGAAGGCATAGCATGGGACATGAGTAACTGGATCTCAGAAGAAACTGCCACAATAGATAACTGGATTGTTTAATGAGAGGAGTAGGAACCTTAAATCCTAATATCTTTGGGTTTTGCATAATGAATGGCCAATGAATGCAATGAAAATCTTGCTTCAAATCTTACCATTTTATTTTAGGTAGCAAAGTGCTATCATTTAAATATCAGATTCATTACTATGAACAAAATAAAAATGGGCACTGTGGTTGAGAATAACATTGTAAGAGATAAAATTAGATTGCTTAGCTAGGAATGGTCACCCAAAAAAGGTGATAGGTGAACTAAGATCCAAGACCATTCCTATCAAGAAGTAGGAAGGCAGAGAAAACAACAAATAGAAATCAATGAAGTAGAAGCCAGTCTAGTTTGTCAGAAGAATAATATGAGGAGGGAGCCAAGATGGTGGAACAGCATGGAAGTTTTTTGTGTGTCTCATGTCCATGAAATATAGCCAGACCAACACTAAACCATCCTGCACACCTAGAAAACTGATCTGAGGATTAACACAACAATCTACACAACCAGAACTACATAATTCAGCAGGTATGCAGCGCAGAGAGGGGAACTTGGGGAAAGAGAAGCCACAGAAGGCAGGGAGGTACTTTTGCATGCAGAGAAAGGACGGAGACGGTGGACAGAATACAGGAAAAGCACCCCTCCCCAAAAGCAGCTGGAGAGAAAGTGGAAAATTGGAAACAGCCTCAGGGACTGAACTAAAAAGGGAGAAAGGAGGGGGTTTAAATTCCATTAAGACTGTAAACAGGGGGAGTGCAGATTCTGCAACTCCTCAGCATGATACCTTGTGGTGCTCTGGTGGGAAGGGTGAAACCCCAGGAGCAGAGTGGAGTCTGGGAGGTTCTTGGGGCAGATGGGGAGAAGCGCTTCCACCACTGGAAGGACATTTGGTAGATGCTGGGAGGCAACCTGAGCCCAGAAGACCCCAGAGAATGGCCACATTCGCTGGTGCTGGAACAATGTCCTTAAAGGTGAAGCCCAGTGCCAGATGTGTGTTGTGATTTTCCATAATCCCTAAAACACTTCTGCTATACTATTTCACAAACTTTTTCTGGGGCGGGCTGGCAGCTGGCCACATTCCTGGGTGTGGCTGGCATTTGGCCATTGCTTGGTGAGACCCTCCCACAGAGGGGTGGAACGGGTCAAAGCCGCAGTCCCTCAGAAGTAAGGAGCCAGGGAAAGCAGCCATATCTGAGACAAAACTCGGAAGAGAGGTACTGCCTGGGGCTTGGTCATGGACAGTGAAGAAACGGGGAGTGGATGAAAGCTGAAGACAGAGGATGGGTGCGCAATTGCTGATTGGGGAGAACAGAGTTCCTATACTAGAGACTGGGTAGCTGTGTGACACCATTTTCACCGCTCCTGCGCATGTGCATACGCACCTATGAGCGCCACAACAATCTACCCCAGTAGGCTAGCAGCACCATCTAGTGGAGAAAGGAGCCGTTACACTTAGCCTCACCCAGTTGGGCCAACATCACTCTTCAAAAACACAAGTCTCTCCTCCTGCTTGTTTATAAACTATAAAGTGCTTCATAGTCTGACTTCTAGGGGAAAACAAAGTAATTTCAGTCGTATTTCAGTCGCTGGCAGGTCCATCTATTCAATTTTCTTTCTTTCCTTTGTTTCTTTTTTTCTTTTTTCTCTTTTTCGTTTCTTTTCTTTTTCTTGAAAACAAAAGAGAAAAATCATCTTTGTTTTTAATTTTTATTAACAATATTTTTCTTTAAAATTTTCTACTATAATTTTTACTTTTGTGTCAATTTTTTCAAATTCTACTTTACTTCCATCATTTCATTTTAGTCTACTTCAGTGTATTCATTTTTTCAAATTATCTGAAGATTTCCTTTTTTGTTCTCCTTTCCCCTTTTTTCTCTAATCTATCAAGCCACTTTCAACACCCAGACCAAAACACACCTAGGATCTAGCATCATTTATTCAATTTGTGTGTGTGGGTTAATTTTTTAATTTTAATATTTTTTAATTTTAATTTTTTGATTTTAATTTTTTCTACCTCATTAATTCCTTTTCTCCCCTCAAAATGATGAATGAAGGAATCTACCCCAAAAGAAAGAACATGAAGAAATGACACCAAGGGACTTAACCAACACAGATACAAACAAGATTTCTGAACCAGAATTTAGAATCATGATAATAAGAATACTAGCTGGAGTCAAAAGTAGATTAGAATCCTTTTCTGCAGAGATAAAACAACTAAAAACTAGTCAGGATGAAAAAAAAATGCTATAAATGAGCTGCAATCATGAATGGATGCCACAGCAGCAAGGATGGAGGAGGCAGAACAGAGAATCAGCAATATAGGGACCAAACTTATGGAGAATAAAGAGGCAGAAACAAAGAGGGAGATGAAGGCAAAATAGCATGATTTATGAATTCAAGAAATCAGTGACTCATTAAAAAGGAACAACATCAGAATCATAGGGGTCCCTGAAGAGGACGAGAGAGAGATAGGGGTAGAAGTGTTATGTGAGTAAATCATAGCCAAAAACTCTCCTAACTTGGGGAAAGACACAGACATCAAAATCCAGACAGCACAGAGGTCTCCCATTAGATTCAACAAAAACCAACCATCAACAAGGCATATCATAGTCAAATTCACAAAATACTCAGGCAAGGAAGGATCATGAAAGCAGCAAGGAAATAAAAGTCCTTAGCCTACAAGGGAAGACAGATAAAGTTTGAAGCACACCTATCCACAGGCTTGGCAGGCCAGAAAGCAGTGGCAGGATATATTCAGTGTCCTGAATCAGAAAAATATGCAGCCAAGAATTCTTTATCCAGCAAGGTTGTCATTCAAAATAGAAGGAGAGATAAAAAGTTTCCCAGACAAACAAACAAAAATTAAGGGAGTATGTGACCACTAAACCAGACCTGGCAAGAAATTTTAAGGGGGACTCTCTGAGGGAAGAAAAGATGAAAATATAAATAAATAAATAAATAAATAAATAAATAAATAAATAAATAAATATCATAAGCAACAAAAATTAGAAAGGATCAGACAAAAACACCAGAAACTCTAACTCTACAAGCATGATAATGGCAATAAATTCATATATTTCAGTACTCACTCTAAACATCAATGGACTCGATGCTCCATTCAAAATACATAATGTAACAGAATGGATAAGAAAACAAGATCCATCTATATACTGTTTACAAGAGGCCCACTTTAGACCTAAGGACACCTTCAGATTGAAAGTAAGGGGATAGAGAATCATCTATCATGCTAATGGACAACAAAGAAAGCTGGAGTAGCCATATTTGTATCAGACAATCTAGACTTTAAAATAAAGACTGTATCAAGAGATTAAGAAGGGAATTATATCATAAAAAGGGGTCTATCCACCAAGAAGACCTAACAATTCTAAACATTTATGCACCAAATGTGATAGCACCCAAATATATAAATCAATTAATCACAAACATAAAGAAACTCATTGATAGTAATGCCATAATAGTAGGAGACTTCAACACCCCACTCACAGCAATGGACAGATCGTCTAATCAAAAAATCAACAAGGAAACAATGGCTTTGAATGACACACTGGACAAGATGGTCTTAACAGATATATTTAGAACATTTCATCCTAAAGCAGCAGAATACACATTCTTTTCCAGTGCACATGGAACGTTCTCCAGAATAGACCACATACAGGGGCACAAATCATCCCTTAGTATGTACAAAAAGATTGAGATCATACCCTGCATATTTTCAGACCACAATGCTATGAAACTCGAAATCAACCACAAGAAAAAAATTGGAAAGGTAATAAATACTTGAAGACTACAGAACATCCTACTAAAGAATGAATGGGCTAACCAAGCAGTTAAAGAGGAAATTTAAAAGAATATAGAAGCCAATGAAAATGATAACACCACAACACAAAACCTCTGGGATGCAGCAAAGGCTGTCACAAGAGGAAAGTATATAGTAATCCAGGCCTCCCTAAAGAGGGAAGAAAGATCTCAGATACACAACCTAACCTTAAGCCTTAAAGAGCTGGACAAATAAGAGCAAATAAAACCCCAAAACAGCAGAATACAGGAAATAATAAAGATTAGAGCAGAAATCAATGCTATCAAAACAAATAAACAAACAAACAAACAAAAAACAGTAGAACAGATCATTGAAACCAGAAGCTGGTTCTTTGAAAGAATTAACAAAATTGATAAACCACTAACCAGTTTGATCAAAAAGAAAAAGGAAAGGACCCCAATAAATAAAATCAAGAATGAAAGAGGAGAGATCACAACCAACACAACAGAAATAAAAACAATAATAAGAGATATTATGAGCAATTATATGCCAATAAAATGGGCAATCTGGAAGAAATGGACAAATTCATAGAATCAGATACATTACCAAAAATGAAACAGGAAGATATAGAAAATTTGAACAGACCCATAACCAGTAAGGAAATTGAATTAGTAATCAAAAATCTCCCAAAAAACAAGAGTCCAGGGCCAGATGGCATTCCAGGGGAATTCTACCAAACATTTAAGGAAGAGTTAACTCCTATTCTCTTGAAGCTGTTCCAAAAAATAGAAATGGAAGAAAACTTCCAAACTCTTTCTATGAAGCCAACATTACCTTGGTTCCAAAACCAGACAGAGACCCCAGTAAAAAGGAGAACTATAGACCAATTTCCCTGATGAACATGGATGCAAAAATTCTCAACAAGATATTAGCCAACTGAATCCAACAATACATTAAAAAAATTATTCACCACGACCAAGTGGGATTTATCCCTGGGATGCAGGGCTGGTTCAATATCTACAAAACAATTAACATGATCCATTACACCAATAAAAGAAAGGACAAGAACCATATGATCCTCTCAATAGATGCAGAGAAAGCATTTGACAAAATACAGCATTCTTTCTTGACAAAAACCCTCAAGAAAGTAGGGATAGAAGGATCATACCTCGAGATCATAAAAGCTATATATGAACGACCCAATGCTAATATCATCCTCAAGGGGAAAAACTGAGAGCTTTCCCCTAAGGTCAGGAACAAAACAGGGATGTCCACTCTTGCCACTGTTGTTCAACATAGTATTGGAAGTCTTAGCCTCTGCAATCAGACAACACAAAGAAATAAATGGCATCCAAATCGGCCAGACGGAGGTCAAACTTTCACTCTTCGCAGATGACATGATACTCTGTATGGAAAACCCTAAAGATTCCACCAAAAAAAACTTGCTAGAACTGATTCATGAATTCAGCAAAATTGCAGGATATAAAATCAACGCACAGAAATCGGTTGCATTCCTCTACACCAACAATGAAGCAACAGAAAGAGAAACCAAGTAATCAATCCCATTTACAGTTGAACCAAAAACCACAAAATACCTAGGAATAAATCTAACCAAAGAGGTGAAAAATCTATACACTGAAAACTATAGAAAGCTTATGAAAGAAACTGAAGAAGACACAAAAAATGGAAAAACGATCCCATGCTTCTGGATAGGAAGATCAAATATTGTTAAAATGTTGACACTACCCAAAGCAATCTACATATTCAATGCAATCCCTACCAAAATAATACCAGCATTCTTTACAGAGCTAGAACAAACCACCCTAAAATTTGTATGGAACCAGAAAAGATCCCAAATAACCAAAGCAATCTTGGAAAAGAAAACCAAAGGAGGAGACATCACAGTCCTGGGCTTCAAGCTATACTGCAAAGCTGTAATCATCAAGACAGTATGATACTGGTACAAGAACAGACACTCAGATCAATGGAACAGAAGAGAGAACCCAGAAATGGACCCACAAACATATGGCCAACTGATCTTTGACAAAGCAGGATAGATTATCCAATGGAATAAAGACAGTTTCTTCAGCAAGTGGTGCTGGCAAAACTGGACAACGACATGCAGAAGAATGAACCTGGACCACTTTCTTACACTGTACAAAAAAATAAACTCAAAATGGATGAAAGACCTAAATGTAAGAAAGAAAGCCATCAAAATCCTGGAGGAGAAAGCAGGCAAAAACCTCTTTGATCTTGGCTGCAGTAACTTCTTACTCAACACATCTCTGGAGGCAAGGGAAACAAAAGCAAAAAGAACTACTGGGACCTCATCAAAATAAAAAGCTTCTGTACAGCGAGGGAAACAATCAGCAAAATGGAAAGTGAGCTGCCGGAGAAGATATTTGCAAATGACATATCAGATAAAGGGTTAGTATCCAAAATCTATAAAGAACTGACCAAATTCAACACCCAAAAAACAAATAATCTAGTGAAGAAATGGGAAAAACACATTAATAGACACTTCTCCACAGAAGACATCCAGATGACCAACTGACACATGAAAAATGCTCAACATCACTCATAACCAGGGAAATACAAATCAAAACCACAATGAGATACCACCCCACACCTGTCAGAATGGCTAACATTAACAACTCAGGCAACAACAGATGTTGGTGAGGATGCAGAGAAAGAGGATCTCTTTTGCATTGTTGGTGGGAATGAAAGCTGGTGCATCCACTCTGGAAAACAGTATGGAGGTTCCTCAAGAAATTAAAAATAGAACTACCCTATGACCCAGCAATTTCACTACTAGGTATTTATCCAAGGGATACAGGTGTGCTGTTTTTAAGGGACACATGCACCCCCATGTTTATAGCAGCACTATCAACAATAGCCAAAGTATGGAAAGAGCCCACATGTCCATTGATGGATGAATGGATAAAGAAGATGTGGTATATACATACACACACACACACACACACACACACACACACAAAACGGAGTATTACTTGGCAATCAAAATGAATGATATCTTGCAATTTGCACCAACATGGATGGAACTGGAGGGTATTATGCTAAGTGAAATTAGTCAGAGAAAGAGAAATATCATATGACTTCACTCATATGAGGACTTTAAGACACAGAACAGATGAACATAAGGGAAGGGAAGAAAAAATGTTATAAAAACAGGGAGGGGGACAAAGTATAAGTGACTCATAAATATGGAGAACCAGAGGGTTAATGATGTGGGGGGGATGGACTAAATGTGTAAGGGGCATTAAGGAATCTACTTGTGAAATAATTGTCGTGCTATATGCTAACTAATTTGAATGTAAAGTAAAAAAAAAAAAAAAAAAAAGAATGAAACCTTGCAGCAAAATGGGAAATGCAGTAAGATGATAAACTGAAAAAAAAAAACCAAAAAACAAAAACAGAAGAATATGAAAGATAAGAATATTGAAGGTAGGACTTTTTAGAGTTGTGTGATTGATCCCTAGACTATATTTTCCAAAAAATAGTAAGTGCAAATATTTGGAAGGATAACTGAATAGACAATAACAGAGGGGTAAAATCTTGATCATAAAGAAGTCTCAACTTGGAATTTGTAAACGTCATTTCTAATATGAATGTTACAAATTTTTGTTCTTAAAAATAATTATTTATTTAAATAACTCCTGAACAGAAAATCAAAATTATAGCTGAGGTCAGGAGCCACATTTATGATCTTTGGCTATGGAAATTTAAAACTGAGTACAGATCTCTGCTTTAACCAATGAAAATGGGCAAACTAATTTTTGTTGCAAAAAAAATAAAAATGAAAATACCAATAAAAATAACCTTGATTTCAAGTTAACTCCCTTGTCCTTACTTTTAAGTCTTATTTCCTTGATAAGTGACCAGCTAAATGCTCCCCATCATCCTCTTAACCTGGAACTCTATCCATAGGTACAAACCACATATGCTTTCCATATCACAACAGTGTAGAAACACTCACCTCCAAGCCTTTTGATGGGGCACTGAAATGTAACTACATGAGACACATCAGTTAATGTGGAAGGAGATAAGACAACAACGTGAAAACTTCTGTGTAATTAGCCTAACCAATTGATGATTGGCTGCTGAAAGATTTAAGCATCCTTTTCCATTAACCAAGTATGGAAGGGGGAGTAAACATTTGTGTAAATGCCTGACTGTCTGGTGGAGCTTTTCTATCTTAATAAAAATAGTGAGGTTCAAAAAATGACAATTTTTAATTTTTTTAATTTCATTTTAATGTTTATTTTTGAGAGAGAGAGAGAGAGAGAGAGAGAGAGAATGAGAGAGAATGAGTGAGGGAGGGGCAGAGAGAGAAAGAGAGGCACAGAACCCAAAGCAGGTACTAGGCTCACAGAGCCCAACGTGGGTCTCGAACTCACAGACTGGGAGACCATGACCTGAACTGAAGTCTGACACTCAACCAACTAAGCCACCCAGGTGCCCCAGGAAAAATGTCATACTTTCCCAAATGTTATTATTTCAAGGTTTATGCTAGGACTTGGAAAGTAACATAAGACTAAGGCCCCCATTACTCTCCCATCTCCCTTTCCATCAGAGAGGCCCCATGGGGACCAGGCATCCTATAAGCATTAGTACAAGGATGTAATGGCAGGATAAAAAAGAGACTGCTCAAAGGCAGTACAAGGAGGTCCTCCCACTCAGGTGGCATGCCTTGGGCTCCACGGTAGGAACCAGAAGCCTGAAAGTAAAGCTGGGAAATTGAGGATCATGGATATTGATTCCAAAGTGATGGGCCACAGAGGAGTAATGAAACCAATGTCAGGCAATTGTTCCTTCTGTGGAGCTTTGACATGATACACTAGATAAGTCATAATGTACAAAGTCCCAGAATAGCCAAAGTACTGTTCTCTGTCTAGCAGAACTTCCACAAAGTATTCATGTCCCCGTAGAAAGAGTAGAGTAACATAGGATGTATATGTTTGGTTTGAGGCACATAAAGCAGGTGTTTGAGCTAAATGTTTGATAAGATCAGTAGGTGTCAAAAAGCAAGAGCAACCATGTTTGGTAGGATAAGAGGGTACTATCTCCTTTGCTTGGGTTTCTGTGAATGGACACATGAGTCAGGAGACACCTTTCTTGTCTTTTGCTGCACAGTGGAAGCTTTCAGTCAGATAGACATCTGGATCTATTCTCTACACTCCCTGCCTTCTCCAGAGGTTTGACTGACTTACAGCCCCAGGCTTCTAATGAAATGTTTGGTCTTTCTGGTGACCAGTCCCGTCCTGAATCATCTCATCACTTAACATAAACTGAGGTGTGATCTAAGGGGCTCAGGAATAAAAAGACACTTTTACCACTCCAGAAATTCCAAGGATTTAGAATCTTCCTCCCAGACACCAGTGACAAAGTCAATTTCTTAATTATATAACAAATTGAAAGAGAGAAAGAAAAGCAAATGTCTAGATCTGCTGATCCAGGACCCACTTCTAGAACAAGGATTAATAGAGGTCTAAGTCATTCTTGGCCAAGTTTACAGTTGTATCAAGAAGTTAAAGATAAAAGCAAGTAAATATTAGTAGTTTGAAGGGCTTTTTTTCTGGTGCATTTGCTCCTGTAAGGTCTCCATGGACTTGAATGTGCAAACTTAAGCCACCTTTCTCGTTGCCTCGGACTTATTTGAAAAACACCACGTTATTTGTGCTGACTTCTTTTTTGTTCCCATTATGTTCTCACATTTAATAAGTGTTTCTTCATGGGGTGCCTGAGTGGTTCAGTCAATTGAGTGTCTGAGCTTGGCATATAATAAACCTTCAATAAACACTGCAGATTAGCTATTATCCATTGATAGTTAATAAAACCCACAGCAATTTATATCTAAAGATTTTTCCCAATGTATTTCAGTGCCATTAAAAAGAAAAAGAAAAATCTATTAATATCATCATTGAGGAATTACTGGGTTGGGTTCTTTTACCTCTTTAGAGAGGTAAAGAAATGTGAATATCCTTCTTGCTTGATTTCGTAGCTCCTCCACCTTGGGGCACGAGGTCCAGATAAGGAAATCAAGAAATATGTTTGTTTGTTTCCCCCCCCCCCCCCGCTCCTGACCTCAGATTTGCTAAATGAGACAACTCAAAAACACCTCAGATCAGCTGCACATGAAATCTTCATTTTGAAGCTTTTGGAGTCTTTCAATTTTCAGTTTTTGCCACCTCTTTACAGGGGCTAATTCAAAATTCCTATGAGCTATAGTAAAGTCAGACAGCCTTCTATTTTTCTTCCCATTTCTAGTGCTTTTGCCACTTAAGATGTTTTGGGATTTGGCCACCCAAGTTGGAGTTTTCTTTTTTGTTTAAGGATCTTATAAATTTTGTTCTGTGCCCTACTAGCCATAATAAACTTTTCTCTTGAAATCACTTAATCTATTATCTCTTTAAATGTGTTTTCATTGAGCTTTAAAAATAGCTTTGAGGAGGTGTTTGGCCCCAGTCCAGTCCATACAAATTGTTGGAAACAATTAGCAAATGAATCCAAATACTTATGAATGAGATAGTTCCTTCAGAAAGGCACTGACAACAATTTTACCTAAAGGATATAAGAAGAAAGCATGGATGAATGCTTTTTAACTACAGAGAAATTCTTAACTTGAAATAAAACCCTCAACCCCACAAAGCACCAATAAATTTGAAGATATGAAAATTAGAAAAAAAAGTGTAATGATGCAAAATCAAACACTAAAAAAACAAAACAAAACAAAACAAAACACCTGATACTCAAATTCCAAAAGGATAATTTCCCAATTATATGAAAAATATTCTCAATTAATAAGTAAGAGACCAATAGAAAAATAGAAAAAAAACTATATATTCTATGAAAATAAATATAAATGGCTTTTAATGTATCAAATAATGATAAACATAAGTCAGAGGAATGCAAACTATAACACCTTTGAGATACCATGCTCAGTCTATTATATTAGCAATGATATATATTTTTTAAAAAGTCATAACATGCTGCACTGGTGAATGTGTGGAGGAATTCTCATTGCTTGTGAGCATGAATTAGCACAACCTGTATGAACAGGAATTTGGCAATAGCTGTCAAAATTACAAATACCTCACTCTTTGAGGAAGAAATTCCACTGTCAAGGTTATATCCTTAGGTATCTGTTATTAATTGCAGTTTGCCTCTAATAGAAAAACTTGTTATAATTTTAATGTACATGAACGAGACAAATTAAAAACAAGTAATTATGGTAGACCTATACAAGGGAATAGTATGCAGCACTAAAAAGGTAAAAGTTTTAAAAAGTCTCTGTACTAATGGAAATGATCTCTAAAGTAGCCTCTTAATTGAGGAAAGAAGGTGTAGAAGTCTGTGTAAACTATTATAATCAGCTATCTTATATAGTAAGATAGAAAATAGAAGACATTTATACATTTTTTTATATAACTATCTTAAATTTGCATGACCCATCACTGGAAGGATTCCCAAGAACCTGAGATCATAGGTTTTTGTGGTGAAGGGAACTTGATGTTTGGCACATGAGCTCACATGGAGACTATTCACTGTACTTCTATTTGTAGCTTTGATTTTTGACCCATTTTCATCTTTTGCCTGCATAAAATAGTTAAATTTAAAAATAAACAATAAAGATGTCTGTAGTTAATAGTTTTGATTTTTTTTTAGTTAAAAAATAACAATCTGCACTATTTTGATGACTATTCTGATAAATGAATAAAATATTGGATACAAGGAGAGGTAGGGCAAATAAAAGAGAACATATCAGCCTTATAAGACAGGCTTTAAAGAGTTAGTGGAAACAAATATTTATCAAAAGGTTATCTAAATTAAAATGAGAATTCCGTTTACCCACCTTCTGCAGAATGTAGCTTCCCTGCATACTGAAGAGTCTAGGTTGTCTACACAGAGCATCTGAGAAGGCAAGTCCAGGTCTGGTTAGGAGCTGGTATCTCTAAGTTAGCCCGGTGACCTTGAACAATTTACTGGGTTTTCCTAATTTTTCACTTCGGATTCCTAATGGGAACCTTTCCTATGGGGAATTTTAATAGGAAAATACAATCACATATTTATTTTAGGAAAGAAGACCTCTTCCCCATTTATCTGTTTCTTAAAGGGGGTGGAGGGATCATCCTTTAGGATAATAGGCTAGAACACTTTGTAACACTCCATTCATTAACTTACTAATTTATTTGTCCACTCCTGGCATCTCTCTCCTTCCGTGGTCTTCTGAAGGCTGGGAAAATAATGCATGTAAATCCTGGCACAGGTATGCAGAGGCCTAGAGCTTCTTCCCTAATTCTCTTTATGAATGGTACAGCAGTACCAAAGACATTGTCCCTGTCCTATGACATTTTTCATCTCCTATGTTCCACACTCGGGGGAATCAGGTTCAGTCTTCTTGGGCCTCACTTATTACATCTAAATAATCAGTTAACTATTTCTCAGTATAATTTTATTGAGGAATAATTGGGAACACCTAACAAGTATAATTGTATATATTTGAAAATATTTTCCATTCTTATTGTCATTATTAATGAAGCAAGAAGGCAAAGAAGGTAACACCCAGAGCAATATTTTAGGAGCTCTTTGGAGCAAAAAGCTATATACAGATGGAGGAATAGGGGTCAGTAGAGGGGGACAGGATAGTAGAATTACAGGAGCTGCTCATTTCATTCAGAGCAGTGAGAAACGTGGGCAAATTGTACACCCAGTGAGTTGGCTATGGGACCAGTACAAAGTCATGACAATTCAGACCTCTCTGACTCTGAAGATGGTACTAAGGCTACAATGAAACAAAGGACAGAAAAAGGTTTTGGAAATATTATGTAGAACATGTCTTAGCATTTTGGGAGCATCTGGAATGATGCATGGGTAGTATTGCCAGTCAGTTTCCTTGGGAAACCCACTCTGAGACAGAGACTGACACAGTTAACTTCCACTGGAAAATGCTCTCAGGAGCAATGCTTGTGGGGTGCAGGAAGGGGCAGAAGGGAAGTTGGGCTGCAGTGCAGTAGCAACAGAGGACTAAGCAGATCCTGTGGGCTCTGGGATTGGCCCTGAAGCATTATTTCAAATTAGGGCAAAGGTGCCCAGCTTGTATCCCCCTTAGTGTTTTACTCTTAACTCCAGATAGTAAAGAAATATTGTCCCTAGGAAGGCAGCACGGTCTTGGGCAAAGCTGCTCTCTTCAGCCAAAAGCTAATTATGGAAAAGGACAGACTGGGCTGAGAGCTGTCCACACTAATACTCCCAGCACTTAGGACCTGGGGAAATTAATGCTTCAGTCCTGATGGTGGGCACCTGGTCAACTGCCACAGCATCCAGTACAAATGGGGCCAGCCAGGTTAAGGATGGGATTTTACTCACCAACTGCTGCACGTAATAAAAATTCAGTTCTGACGAAATATTTTTCTCTAAGAACAGTGTGGATAGACCCATTGCATCTCTTCTCTGAAAAAGAACACCACGTGACTGCTGTGAGTTATTCTTACAGTCATTTCCAGGATTTCTCCAGAATCTGATAGAGGAGGATTTGTGTTTGGCACTGGCATTAACCTATATTCCTGGCATAGGTCTTCATCCCCTCAAACACGCACCTGAGAACTCAAATGGCTCACAGTTGGAACTGCCTGCAATCTTACTAGTGATAACAAAATGGAAAGGTTCAAGCCAAGAAAATTTTAAAAAGACATAAGGCATGACAGATGATGCCTCACACCAAGAATGCCAAGGGCAAGTTAATCCACCCTTACCTGAGGGCATTCAGATATGAAGAAAAGTGTGTACAAATCACAGCTGAGCCCTTCCCAGTCAGCAGGACCAGAAGCAGGGCTGGCCGTATGCGTAGGTGGAGAGAGTGACTGCCTGTACAGTGATTTTGAGGGCCCAGCAAAGCCTTACATTTCCAAAGTACTTCCTCCGATGCAGTTTATTTCCTGAAATTCTACCATGCCCTACTTATGACTCTGATTCTTGTTAAAAATACAACTCTGTAATCATCAGTCCTAAAAAGGTAAGGGCAGAGTGTCATGAGAAGTGGGTTTATTCTTTATCATATCAGGAACTAGCTTGCGACCCTTGGTTAAGACTCTTCTCCTTGGAATTTAGATTCTGTGATTTGGTGGAGTGTCTGTAGTTCTGCTGTCTTTGCTTTTCCTTAAAGACGTCTGTGTGACACCTGGTTATTGCTCATTCCAGACCATCTTCGTCATCATCACCACCCACTTTGAAAATTCTGTTTTGGTTCCATTGTTGCTAATGGATATCTAACAACTGTCTCAAATGTGACAAATAAATGTCTTCTATCCTAAATGAGACAAAATTGTTGGATCGTAGAAGCAGTATGCTCAGCTCAGGAAAAGTTATCTGCCTTTTCCAGGAACTCTCTCATTAGACTTAGTGTATATGTGTATGTGTGAATGTAACTGTGTGTGTGTGTGTGTGTGTGTGTGTGTGTGTGTGTGTGTTGGGGGAAAGAGGGTAGAATATGCAGATCTCGCCTCTAAGTGTGAGCTCTAATCCTATCCTCTACAGTCTCTGCATATTCCCTTGTAGCTCCATCAAGACAACTGATCAGAAACCTTCATAGAAACAGGAAAGCTGGAAGTCTCTTTGGGTATTCTGCAGCTTCAGTGTTTGGTGCAGATTTGGCCCCATTACAGTCCTTCAGTTCCCTTTTTTATTTGCACCTCAGTGTCCCAGCGGCGTGATTGGAATATTATAATTTGAGTAGATGGTTAAATTAATAGGTGAATTGGCAAAAAGAGTGAATGAAAGTGAAAGACAATTAGCCACCTTCCCTGAAGAAAACAACAGGGATGTAATTCTAAGGACAGTTATTTACTGAACAGGATTAAGGAAATCAACAAAGGGTGTGGAGGCCACTGGTGATTAATAAGAACAAGAAGCCACTACCACCCCTCAGGCTGAAGGGGAAGGAAAAGAGCCACTGGGCAGGGTCTGTGGAGAGAGGTACAGCGACTGCCAGACCCTGATGACAAAACAGGCAGGGAGCAGAGAAAGACATCATTTCTTGCTGGTGCCTCCTACTGTCCAAACCCAACTAGAAACCAGAGGGAAAGGGGAATACCCATATTTAATCCTTAGAGACCAGCCCCCAGAGTCCTAGGGGACAGATAAAGGGTTCGTAAATGGGGCTTATAAATGGAGAATGGCAGCACAAAGGATACAAAAGTGATTTTTCATGGAGGGGAAATTGCAAGCAGGGATAGTATCAAAGAGGGAGAAGAAGGATCCATCACAGGAAGGGGAAAAACTGAAGATGCTGGAGACAATGACAACTAATTCCAGTTATGTGGGATTGGAAATGAATAGTCCTAATGCCTTTAAAGAATTCTGGTTCTTTTTCTAGTCAAGATTTTCTCAAGTAGCACTCTTGAGGGCTAGCCGTGTTGTCAAAATAGACAAGCTTAAATAGTGAACTTTTTAGAATAAATAATTTAAAGAATTATAATAATCATTTCCTAGCCACTTTATTGGTATCAGGTACTGTGCTAAAAGATTTACATAATGATCTAGTTTCATTTTCACAAAATCTGTGAGAGATGCTGTATATTATCATCTTTATTTCTTGATTGAAGAAACTGGATAATGGTGGTAGAGAGACTTGCCCAAAGTTGAATGGTGAGGAAATGAGAGAGACAGGCCCGTGTGACTTCCATTCTCCTAAGCATGGATACATTACTTTGCTGTGCTGGTTTGTGAGTAGATCATGTGCATGGACCTTTCTGAAACTTGCATTTGAGCTGGAGGATTCAGCTAGGTTTGTTCTTGCTGGCTACTCCAGGCAATTCACAAGTGGTGGTTTAAAGCTCTGTTAGAGGGCCAAGAAAGGGAACTTAAGTGATTCCCATAACTGTTGAGAAGCTCGATAGGATCAATCAATTCAGAAAATCAAATTTGTAGTTCATTACTCTAAGACGACGCAGATACTTTAGAATCCTGTGTTGCGTATGAAGTTAATCATAACCTAAACTATATTACAGCTTCAGAACAAGACCGTGTAACAGGTGCCCAAACTACAGTAAGGGAAAGAAGCCGGGAGGGGAACTGAGGTGAGTAAATATCATCGTCTGCTTGTATCATCCAGAAGGGTGTTTTTTTTTTTTTTCACTGTTTGGCTTTCTCTTGCTGCTCACGGGTAACCAGTCGTGTATGTGTTTCCTCTGTATTGCTCTATGCCTTTATGATGGTGTGAAAAGATAAACTGAGGCATATTGAACTTCTAAGAGTTTATGTAAGCAAAAATTGATTTGGATCAGGCAGCATCTAATCTAGCAGATAGAAGTGAGCTCCGAGGAGCTTTACAAAATTTTTACAGCCAGAGGGAGGAGGAACAAGGAAATTATACTAGATTTAAAAAAAAGTGTGTTGGTTATTGCAAAATTACTTTCCTTTAGGGGATAACGGGTCTATCAGGCAGATTATCCAACTAGTGCTGATCATGTGATTCCAGAAAGACTGGTTGAAAATTCCATTTCTAAAAGAGCCGAAACTATAATTAGGTTAAGTCTAGGTTTAGTGACATGGGTCTTAGATAAACAAATCCATTTTGGGGCTTGTTGTCTTTTTCTCAACACAGGACATACCACACTGTGTTCTAAATATTTACCTAGCTTTCTCTGTAATTAGAACATAAGCTTCTTGAAAGCACAGCTTGTGTCTTTTACTATCTTTGAATTTTTAGCCCTAGCACCCTATTTTATCTTTGGAAGCCTATCTTTAATTGGATTGCGAAGATTGATTACAATACTTTAAAATATAGAAACTGCTATTCAGATTTAAGTTATTGGTCTTGTGTCATTTAAAAGCATAGTTGAACTCCTTCAACTTTCTTAGTGGACTGAATTTTTGTATGTCACATTATCATTTAAATGCAGAGGAGAAACTAGCTATTTTTTAGAAACATTTTGGTGAATACTCTTGTAAAGGAAAGAATCACCTTGGAGTTTAAGAGAATTCTGATTTCTATACATCAGGTTTGCTTCAAGCAGTGAGGATCTGTATGTGGCAGGATAGAGAAAAGCTGGGAAGCATAGTTTTGGGGACTGGAATAGAATTTAATATGTATTTTAAAATACAAATTGTATCTTCACATGGTGAAGTCCATGTTGTGATGATGGAAAGGAAATCTGTATTTTTGTAGCCAGATTTCTACTACAATAATCTTAAAACCACTATAAAATGGAGGTGCTGGTAACCGTGTGGAAATAACAGGAAGAAAAAGAAATCACACGTAACTTCTCATTTCCTTGATAATGACTTCCGTATTTTTCTAAGTTTATTCCACCTCGACTTGGTTTGAATAATATTAAATACAAATGTTTTAGGGATGAGGGTTTTGTTTTATTTTGTTTTCTTATTCCCTCCACTCTCTCACCAGACAGTAGAAGAGAGGTGATAGAAGGCAGAATGCTAGTTTGTAGGGGAATGGAGTGACAAGTGGAGGAGTAATTAAAAAGGAGACCAGGAATAATGACATTCAAGTTCAATGGAACAGACATGCAACACTGATAGAAGAAAACGTCTGCATCAGTTGTCTTGTTTTTGTTTTAGAGTAAGGAGTTTGATACATAAGATAATAATTATTCTCTGATTCATTCACTGAACAAATAATCAATTACAGAGTAATCACTTGTGTTGGGCACTGGGAATAGAGAAGTAAACACCACCAGGCATGGTCTTGTAATGTTTACTATCAGCCTATGAAGGGAGATTCCTCTTTTCTGGTAGGTGCTGGCTGTCATTCTACAACATTGTCTAGTTAATTTACTCAGCAACTTTATCTGTGAGTCCTCACGACTTATGAGGGTTGATGGGGGGTAAGAGATGAGCTGCCCTGGGGTAATTCCTGGAAGGGAGGGTCATGCACCTGATCAAGTACCCTTTCAGGAGTTGCTTAAATCCAATACATGACATAGGGTCTTCTTGGGAAACACACGTGCATCCTGACTGATACTGTTCTAGGTTAGTCTTCCTAATCAACTTCTCACATTTGGTGGGCAGGGAAACAGAATCACCATCTTCTCATATTATAAAGTCATTGTACTAATGGCATATAATTCTTTTTGAATATTAGTAATTAGTGGTTATATTAAATTCTGTTTGATTATAGAAATTACTGGCTCATGCACCTTCATCACAGTTCCTTATCTTTTATAAAGGTATGAGAAAACCACAACATTCCTCTTCACTGTTTTCTCTTGTGGTTGGACCTTCAGTCTCAATCAAAGGAAAAAATTCTGAAAGGGCATACACCTCTAAGCCTTGAGAATCAGATGTGCTCACAGTGACAAGCTTTTGTGTGCTATTGTACTTTTCATACTTAGCTAAACCCACTGCCCTCTTTCCAACGCCTGCCCTGAAATCATTGCTGACTGTTTTCTATTTTCACAGCATCCACAGCTCTTCTCAAGCTCGCTGACAAGCACCTCAGACACTGGCACTGAATCTGGCCCTTTCCTGCCCCTTCAGGCCCTGATCCCAAATTTCTGCAAAGTACCCTTACTCTGAGCACTGACTGAGCCTCTGCCACACCAGCGAACATTTCCTTCTCAGCTGTCAGAAGCCCCAGTCCTGGTTTTTCTCCACCTGGTCACAAATGTTATAATGATAAGACCCTTTTGTTCACTACATTTGATTTTATCTTGACTCTTAAAGTATCCATCAAGAATTACTTTTTTTTTTTTTTTTTTTTTTTTAATGAGAGTGACCTGATGCCTCATCATTCTTAAAGGTGAGTGGTTCCCTAGCCAATGGGAACCAAGTAACGGTACGGAGGAGAGGATGTAGTCAGATCTCATTAAAATCATCACTAATTTGAAGCATTTCTTTTCCTCAAAATGATTGGATAGCTCCAGTTGATGACAAACAAATGCAGGGTTCATTTTCGTGCTGTCTTTGTTCTGGCTGTTCCTAGTCTCCTGATACTTCTCCAATAGGATATAATTCCAAAGCTCTTATGTTTGATCATATTTGTTCCTGTATATACCTAGTTCTTAAATTCCCCCAGAGAGGTTGATCTGAGTTCAAAGTGAAATATGGATGACTTAACCATATTCCCTATTGCTTTCAAATTAATGCTGCTGGTTGCCAAACAACACAGGGCTTTTCTGGTTGTCTCACAGAATCAGAATGTATTCTGTAGAAGACTATAAGAATCATTGCATCCAAAAGCAACATTTTTATATAATGAGAAAACTGAGGCCTGCACAGGCTAAGGCATTAGGTCAAGGTTATGCAGGTACTTAGTGGTAGCCCCAGGAAGGTAAGCTCTTGACCCCTGAACCAGGGCTTACCCTATCTCATAGTTCTTTTTTTCTATTCATTTTATATCATATCACTTTAAAATTAAACTGTCACAGTCAGTCATGATGATAGCAGAGAGAGGGCAAAATGTATATTTAGGATTCAATGGAGAAATATTAACTTATGCCTCAACTGATGCACATATGAAGAACATTTTACTATATGCCTGCTGTGGTGTAATTACAACCACAGTCTGTATAGTCAGGCTGCCTGGGATTGCAGCCCAGCTCCACCAAACACTAGCTATGTAACATTGGGCAAGGTACTCACATTCCCTATTTCTTCATCTGTAAAATGGGGATACAAATAGTACTTCTCTCATGGGGTATTGCCAAGACAAAGGGAGTTTATCCATATAAAGGGTGAGAACAATGTATGGCATAGGGTAAGATCTAATAAGAATTGATTATTATTACTACCTGATGAATACTTTTGCATTGAGAGAACTCTGAGTGGAAAAAAGTTAGAAGGAACTGAAAATATCACGATTGCATTCAATTTCTGTCTTCATCTTGGCACTTATCTCCCTTGTACTCTTCAGCTGTTATTTCTCTTTGCCTAGGTTTGAACCCTGGAATGCGTGTTTGTCTTTTATATACAAAAGAGTATATTCATCTTGTTTGGGCATTACCTTTCTCTTATAATCGTATTGGAAGTTCATTGATTCTACAAGTAATTACCAAGTATCTGGTATGTTCTAGGCATTCTCCCATATCAATGAACAATGCAGATCAAAATCTCTGCCCTCGTAGTGCTTATGGTTCAGTAAGGGAACATATATGACAAAATAAATAAGTAAATTAGAGATGTGTCAAAAAGTGAAAAGTGCTATGCAAGAAAATAAAAAGAGAAGAGGTGTGGCAGTTATTAGGGAAGTTGAGCTTGGCAGGATGGGATGGAGAACCTCCCTGCAGAGGTGGCAGTTGAGAAGTCTTTCAAGGAGCCTAAGGAAAGGGCAGGGCAAGAGAAGAGAAAGTGTGCAGGCCTGGGTGGGAAAGATCTTGATGTGATCAAGGGCCAGCAAGTAATCAGAGTGGCTGACACTCAGCAAGTAGGGGTAAGAATGGTCAGTGGTCTGAGGGACCAAAGAGAACCAGGGACCCAGGTCACATTGGGACTCGTAGGACAATGTCAGGCAAATGGGGTTGTTTTGAGCAGGTGGGTAATGTCATATTACCTACATATAATAAAATCATTCTGTTACGTGTGGCTATTTTGAAAATACACTATGCCAAGGACTTTGTTTTTTTTTTTTTTTTTTCAACGTTTATTTATTTTTGGGACAGAGAGAGACAGAGCATGAACGGGGGAGGCGCAGAGAGAGAGGGAGACACAGAATCGGAAACAGGCTCCAGGCTCTGAGCCATCAGCCCAGAGCCTGACGCGGGGCTCGAACTCACGGACCGCGAGATCGTGACCTGGCTGAAGTCGGACGCTTAACCGACTGCGCCACCCAGGCGCCCCTATGCCAAGGACTTTGTGAGCAACATCTCATTTAACTACATAACAGCCCTGCAAGGATTTTTTTTCCATGATGAAAACTGAAGTTTACAGAGACTTACAGTGGCAGATCAGTGATTCAAAATCTGACATGCCTACCTCAAAGTTTTATGTTCTTAACCATTAATTCTTATTTGTCTCTGATGTACTTTTAAATCTTAGTCTCATTATGGCTGTAGAAGAGCTTTTACTCTATTTTCCAGCAATTTCCTTTTCCTTTTTTCCCCCTTACTATTTGTGAATTACAGAAGATCTGTGTGTTTCCCCCATGCACATACGGACCTGGGGAAAGCGTGTGTGGAAACCAGATGTCAAGTCTTCAGGCATATGTGTTAGCCTGACAAACTGACATGAATTGCATGAGTTGATATTGGCTATGCTGAGATTTTCCTGAGTATGGATAAAATGTTGAGAGGACAGGCTGAGGCAAAGTGAAGGCTTAGGGACTTATCAATTTTTTTTTTTCCAGTGAGGACATCTATGATGAAAACCTTATCTTAGAAATAAGTTGTTCTCCAAAATCAGTTACTTGCTTAGAACTTAGAGGAAAATATCCCCTATACATGAGGTGTCAGGTGCGTGGAAAGAACAGTCCATTTAACTAATAACATCTCTGTGTTTTGGCAGCCCTCCCTGTAACTTCTTGGGGTACCCTTTTTCCCTTACCCCGACTGTCTATTGTCAGGTCAAGAATACCGTTGTGCTTCTCAGTATTTTTCCTACAAATATATTTCCTAATTTATTTTTCTTCTATCTCCAATCTTCTAGAGATGTTATTACTATCTGCACTTGTTTGAAAATAGCCCATTTTCCCCCCTCCCAGCCTCTTCTCACTTTGATTCCTCCTCTTAATATGTTCCTTCCTACCATAGATGATTATCTGTCGCCAACGGGATTAAGTATGAATCCAGTGTTAACATTCTAATCTATGTCCTCTGGCTTGTTATCTACTTCTCACTATATTCCTGTCAAGTTTAATTGTTCCTTTTGTCCCCAGTGAAAACGACATTCTTCTGCTTTTATGATTTTGCCAGTGCTTTTTTTCCCTTTGAAATTTTTCCTACCTCTATCCACTATCGAAGTCTTTTGCAAACACAACACCTCACAACGCTTCTTTCGTTGTTTTAGTCAGAGCAGGCTTATACTGCAGACAAAAGAATTCAGTTGCTAAACACAATTTATTCCTCATTCATGAGAAGTGTGTTGTAGGTGTGGGCCACTCTTCAGGGCACTGTCCTTGTGATGGCTCAGTATCTAGGGAAGAACTTGTTGAAATGGCATCTCCATATCAACAAGGACTTCCATAATTGCCTTGATAGAAGAGATCTCACATGGACAACTACATACTCTGGCCTGAAAGTGACACACATCAGTTTTACTCATAACTCACTAACTAGAGCTAGCCAGATGGCTCCACCTAAATATTGTGGAGTCATCAAGAAATGAGTTCTCCCATGTGTTTAGAAGAAGAGAAGCCCAAATATAGATGAGCATTAAGCTTCTGTTCCATCCATAGAAGTTTTCTATGTCTCCTTCAATGAAAATAATAGAGTTATTTGTGAATATGTCCCCTACTGATAGGAACGCAGTACCTTTCAGTTACATTTAGATGAATCTCAAAGAGGCATATCCAAAATCATTAGAAGACCCCACTTTTTCTGTCACCTGAGCAGATATGCAGCAACATGCTTAGGGATGGCAGTCTCTTTCTAAATTCCATTCTCACACATGTTACCTGTATGTGTGTGTGTGTGTGTGTGTGTGTGTGTGTGTGTGTGTGTGTATATATATTCATGGCTTTAGAAACTGATAAAGAAATATGATTAATGCTTAGTCTTCCAGGGATTCTTAAAGACATTTTGTTAACTGGAGAGCTTCCTTATAGTCTCTCATATGAAAATAAGAATATACTTTTTCCTGTTTTTTTTTTTTTTGCCTCAATTGTGAAAGAGCTTAGCTCTGTATGATATGGTGGGCAAAAATAGCCTTTCTTAAGATAGAATCACAAATATTCCCAGAAATAACATAGGAAATGGGAAAGGTACCATAAATAACAATGTGGGAGGCATTTCCAACTTCAGAGCCCTTTTCTGTATGGAGTGCACTAAGCAGCAACTTTCCTCTGACTGTTCTACAAGTTCTGCTTCCAGATAGGTTTTTTTTGGAACCCACTGTGTTTGAGAGCATTTCTGTCAAAATGGGTTTTTGAATATGAGAAAACAATGAGATAATATTTAGCCCAGATACTCCAGACAGTATTTCAAATGGAAGCTTCCTTGCCCTTGCACTATCTTGAACAGAACACCAAATAAGCTAATGTGATTTTCAGAGCACAACATGTTTGAGATCTGTATTGGATTTGGGCCATTAGACCTAAGTTATAGCCACTTGTCCTAAACCTCTTTGGAATTAACTAAACTATGAATCCTGAAGTTAATTTTACATTTTGAGAGACATCTTCAAACAAAATGTCAACAGGGTATAAATAGCAAATATTTACTCAATAAAGATTCTCCAAGATTCTTCAGAAGCAGTAAATAGTCCACCCTGCTCTCACAGTGCTTTGACCTAGGAATGAAAAGCATGATGATCAGAAAAAAGGGGATTGTCTATGTGGTCCTAGACTCCTCATTTAATACTAATACATGTATCTTCACTTGTCACTTTCATTTTATTGTATCTCATAGGAAACAGTAGGTATCATCTCTAGAAAGCAAATAGGACTCCTTGTGTCTACACCATTGGTCTCACCAATTGTCTACACCATTGGATAGATAGAGAGTGCACACATGAGAGAGGGGAAGAGTGAGAGGGAAAAGGAAATCTTAAGCAGGCTCCATGCTCAGTTCAGAGTCCAACACAGGGCTCGATATCACAACTGTGGGATCATGATCTGAGCTGAAATCAAGAGTCAGATGCTTAATCGACTGAGCCACCCAGGCTCCCTGGTCTCAACTTCTTTTATCTGTACCCTCCATTGAGCTTCAGTTCTCCAAATGTACAGTCCAGTGGTGAGATCCAGCTGATCGGTCCCCAACAAGGATGTGCTGGCCAAGATATAATGATACCAAGATATTTATTGTGCCCTAAATACACCACTGTGCCTTTACCTCATTGTAACACTTTCTGCAATGTCCCTCTCAGCACCCCTATTTTCAGAATCATACTCTTTCCCCCCTTAATGACATTCTGGGCATAGCTAAAGTATTTAATCCAAAAAAAAAACCTTTTCATGAGGTTAATTCATCAAAATCAGTTTGGGTCTATTCTATTATTTTATAATCTCTGCACACTCTGATCATGGCACTTTCTGTGTCATATTTCAATGACCTCTTTATGCATAATTCTTCTAGATGATGACCTCCCATATGCATAAATTCATCATTTATTCTTCCTTCTGCCCCTGGCACTTAAAACACTGTACACTTTTGATGCCTCTGGATATTTAGAATGCAACAATGCAGTAGGCCTCTGGTCACTTCTAGGGATCTGTTTCCTGTAGCCCCAGATTTTGTTCTCTATCCACCAATATATGCTCCTTGATGATTCCCCAATTGGTTATAAAAATATTATGATCATTTATACACTGTGTCTTTTGTGGTTAGCACTTCCTTCAGAGAACATCCTTATAACTTGAGAAGTTACCTCAGTCATGAATAATTAAAAGTGGCTTCCTTGAGTATGTGATGGAAAAGGCTCAGAAGAAAGAGTTGTGATTCATCAATAATATCACCTGGGGCCTCTAAAGTGTAAACCAATAAACCACATGCCAATATTAATTTTCCCACAAAATGAGAGAGTTTTATGAAAATCTCAACACTGTGTTCTGTTCACCTTGTTTCGCTGCTGTGAATAGCCCAAACTGTCCTATGTGAGAATTAACTTGAGTCAGGACATTGGTGAGACAATGGTAGTGCTAATGGAACCAAAGGTAGAACATGGTGAAGCCACAGGTGAGGGGCAACCTGCAGATTTCCACTATTTGTTGTCCTCTCACAAGTACTATGCTTCTCTCCATAAACCGTAACCCTCACCAGGGAGGATTGGCAGTAGACAGGGTTTCCCTCCACTGTACAGTTCTAGAAAGTGCCATTCACAAAAGTGGTTTTTAGAAAATAACAAGGTATTCCCAAGTAGCTGCTTTAATACAATGCTTATGAGGTAGAGGGGTAAGAAATCTGTCACGGGACCTCTTTTTATTACTTCTTATTCTCCCTGGTGGTCTTGAGAAATCTGGTCTAATCCCATCATATCTCACCAATCCTTATAAAGTCAAGGATTCACTAAATATATAATATATGTGAATTTCTAGTTCATGGTCCAGGAGTATATTTTTATTTTTTTTATTAAAAGGTTTTTTTTTTTTTAATTTTTTTTAAAATTTTTTTTTCAACGTTTTTTATTTATTTTTTATTTTTGGGACAGAGAGAGACAGAGCATGAACGGGGGAGGGGCAGAGAGAGAGGGAGACACAGAATCGGAAACAGGCTCCAGGCTCCGAGCCATCAGCCCAGAGCCCGACGCGGGGCTCGAACTCCCGGACCGCGAGATCGTGACCTGGCTGAAGTCGGGCGCTTAACCGACTGCGCCACCCAGGCGCCCCATTAAATTTTTTTAATGTTTATTTATTTTTGAGAAAGAGAGACACACAGAGTGTTAGCGGGAGAGTGTCAGAGAGAGAGGGAGACACAGAATCAAAAGGAGGCTCCAGGCTCTGAGTTGTCAGCACAGAGCCCGCCGCGGGGCTGGAACGCACCAACCGGGAGATCATGGCCTGAACCAAAGTCGGCCACTTAAGTGACTGAGCCACCCAGGAGCCCCCAGGAATATATTTTTAAATACAAGGCATGTATTTCTTTGGCTGAAACTGCCTACAGTCTCACTACAAAGTTGATAGATACAAATAAAGCCATTACTATAATATGGTGGGAATATGCAGTGAAGTTATTATTTTTATGGCACAGATTCTTACTACTATGAGAATTCCAAGGAAGTAGGAAACCATCTAATAGGGAAGGTTCTAGAAAACAAAGTAGAACTTGACCTGCAACTGCAACTGATATGGATTTCCATACTCTATGGTGAGATTTCAAAGGCATATGGGCCTGTATAACTGGATTCAAATTCTGGCTTGGCCCTGAAACTTTAAACAAAGAAGAAAAGCTTATTTTCACCTGCAAATAGTTCTAATAATAATAGAGACATACTGCATAAACAAATGGGTTAGCATAAGTAAGATTTATAATGTAGTTTTTGACAAATGGCTGATGCACAGTCAAATTAATGTTATTTCTCCTTTTTTTTTTTTTTTCTCTTATAACCTGTGGGAAAAAAGTCTATCATTAGCCGGAGAATATCCCTGGGAATAGGAAAACATTAATTTGCATTGACAATGAAGTGTAATTATTGATATTAGATATGTTCTTCATAGCAGAAACGATGGTGAAGGAGAAGAGTATGTTGGCGCTGAGCACCCAAAGGGGATGGGACACCATAGGGAGACAAAATGACATGGATAAGGGGAGAATACTGACCTTTCAGTCTTGCCTGTGGTCAGCATATCTTAGAGAATGGATGGTGGTCAAATAGAAAAAAAGGATTGGGACATTTCTATCAAGGCTAGAGCCCACAATGCTTAGAAGTAGACAGGAGAGAGACACTTAGATGGTTCAGCTGGTTAAACGTCTGACTATTGGTTTTGGCTCAGGTCATAATCTCATGGATTGCAAGATGGAGCCCCACGTCAAGCTCTGCACTGACATTGCGGAGTCTGCTTGGGATTCTCTCTCTCCTGATCCCTCTGCCCCTTCCTCTCTCTCTCAAAATAAATATATAAACGTTTTTTAAAAAGAAGGAGACAGGATGGGGTGCCTGGGTGGCTCAGTCAGTTAAACGTCTGACTTTGCCTCAGGTCATGATCTTGTAGTGTGTGAGTTCAAGCCCTGCCTCAGCTCTGTGCTGACAGCTCGGAGCCTGGAGCCTGCTTTGGATTATGTGTCTTCCTCTCTCTCTGCCCCTCCCACACCTGTTCTCTCTCTCTCTCTCTCTCTCTCTCTCTCAAAAATAAATAAACATTTAAAAAAGTTAAAAAAAAAAGAAGTAAACAGGAGACTAATTGGGCTAGAGTGTTGGGAAGCATATTTTGAGCCAAAATATTTCAATTTGTTTCAATAAAGAAACAAATAAAATAGTCCTAACTCTAAGCAAGACAAATGGGTTCCTAAAGTGAATAGTTAACCATTAGATCCAAGGGGGTGGAGGGTGGAGGAGTTTGGTACAGTAAAGAAAAGTCTCATTTGAAGGTTGAGTAGTTTGTCCAATATATTTACAAAAGCCAGGTCATGCAGCAGTCACCTAAAATCAAGGCCTAAAAATCAAGCAATTCCATATCAGAAAAATTAAAAAAAAGAGAATCATAATCCTTGAGAGTGAAAAGGAAAAGAAAGGAGAGGAGAGGGGAGGACACAAGAGGAGAGGAGGGGAGGGGAGGGGAGAGGAGAAGAAGAGAAAAAGAAGAGGGAGTGAAGAATAGTAAGGAAGGAAGAATGATAGGAGAAAGGATGGGAGGAAAGTTTTTCCAGACAATGACACTTGCCAACATAGTGTAAATTTTCCTCTCAAGAGAGTTGATGTAGTAAGTCTAGAGAACTTCTTCGAGCATTTGAGTATTGTGTGCCAATAAGCATCTCTCACCATGAAAAGAATTATTGCCTTTGTTCCTCAAAATATGATGAACTAATTTTGTATACAGCTAGGAACACACACAGGTGGAGAATGCCTCCCTCTCTTATGACCTATACTATTGTCAGTGCTCCAGCAGTCACAGTGGATGCTTCTGATAAAGTGACACACAAACTCCCTGGCCAGTCTGAGGTATTGAAGAACACAGTGATGTATGGACAAGGGGGGATCAACTCTTGTTGGAAGATTTACCTACCCTAAAGCACCAAGTATTAGAATTGGCATTTCCCTCTTAGGCTTGGCAATAGTGGAATTTCTCAGTCAGAACATGGCAGTCATACAGGGGTTACTGGGCAATGGGTTACTTTGAGTGGTGTGCCCATTGCTAATAGAAACAGTGGCTCCAAAGGGAGCTACAGGCATGTGTCTGGGTCAGGCTGGATCTGCAGGTATAGCAGATGTTGATAACGTTGGGGTGGAATAGGTACCTTTGATCCTTATGTAGATTCATGCTCTGACAGGAAGAGAGAAGAGGTGACTAATCTGGTTGGTCTGTTCTTATAGATCGCCTGTCTTCAGCTGTTTCATGGGACTCCTCCTCAGTAGATGCTTTGTGAGTGTGTACTCTATGATCAATATGATACAAGGCTTTGGGATACAGAGTGAGACAAAATAGATAAGGCCCCTATCCTTTATGACTTTATCAGCTTTATAGTCTGGTTTATTTGTTACTTACAATTGGCAGACTGTTAGCAACTACCCTTTCTGAAATATTTTGTTTTCTAAAACAATTTTATTCCTTATGCATTTTTGCATAGCATTTTTCACACTTGGAATTAAATAAGCAAGTGACTATACAGAAGTGCCTGAGTTCCTGGTATAACCTACACTTCCTGAGGGCAGGCCCTGAATCTGTTTTGGGTCCCCAAGAGCAGTGCGTACAAATTTGCTTTTTTAAGTAAGTGAGGCAGTGCTTCATTTGAGTCTGCAATTAAAATTCAGCCATGCCCCACATAGGATTTAATGCAGCTATGTCAAAAGCACAAAGGCTGGGAGCAAGAGTGCCCAGATTTGAATTCTGAATGACTCAGAGCAGCTCTCTAACTTCTCAGTGCTTCAGTTTTCTCATTTGTAAAGAATAAAAGTGGTGCCTACTTCATAAGCTGTTGCCAGTGTGCTATTAGTTAATACATATAAAGAACTTGGTGGAAAATATAGCACTAGTCAGGCCCTTATAAGTGATTGCTATCAAAATAGAAATAATATTTTATTATTATTATTATTATTATTAATTATTGTTATTTTCATGGGATTCCCTCCCTTATATAAGCTTACACACATAGGAATTGAGATGCATGTTATCTATACATCTAATTTTTTTCAGGGAAGTTTGTTTCAAATAACCTGTTCACTTACCTCCTTAAATATGTATCATTTTATGTGCTCCAGTATATGCTTGAGAAAATGTGGCGGTAGTAACTATGTAACATAGCAGCAATGCCTTCCTCTTCTAGATTCTATTGCCTTTCCTGTACAAATATTGACCAACTTCTGATTACATGAGTATCTCCAAACCATATTTTTTGGAAACAGTAGGAGAGTTGTAACA
Source organism: Lynx rufus (assembly GCF_022079265.1). Lineage (NCBI taxonomy): Eukaryota > Metazoa > Chordata > Mammalia > Carnivora > Felidae > Lynx > Lynx rufus. The sequence continues at coordinate 4,089,275 of NW_025814837.1, read as the reverse complement.
AACATAACAAGTCACTAAATGGTGGTTTTCCATAATTTCTGATAATTAGGAATTGACCACTGCTCTGGAGTTACCATAAGTTTAGCCAAATGATTCTCTCCATTTTGTGGATAGAGACAATGAGGCACTCGAGGGGTAATCATAGAAGTAATCAGTTTTTAAAATTCTGTTTTATCTGCAGCGTCAAAAGGTGCCTATACTTCTTTTTTAAAAGTCTAAACTGCAGAGAACTGAAAACATGGCCAAAGGACAAAACAGATTATTACTATGGTCTTGCTCCAAATCACATCAAAATGAATTTAATTGCAGTCTCCGACAATCAGATTTCATTTGGCACAGAAGTGGTCCTGTCACTTTTGTGATTTTAACAAACACTAATTACAATTGTGTAGACAGTGAATGATAATGGAAAGTTATAATGTTTCATCGTTTTATTAAATATATTATGAAATTCTTTATGTTTAAATGTCTAGCTCTATTTCTGCAATCCTGGGAAAAAGGGTCAGATTTTGTATTTCAACTCCCCATCCCACAAAAATAATAGATTACATCCTTGGGGCCAATATGTACTTAGAGAAATGCCATCTAGAACTCAGATACAAGGTGTTCCAGCCCACTTTCTACCTTAGTCTTTTCTAATTTATACTAATATTTCAAGATCATCTATCTGCTTAAAACACATTAAAAGCTCATGCTTATATTGCACTTATTATATGCTGGGAAATATTCTGAGGACTGAAAATATATTTTCCCATTTAACTATGTGATCTTTATCATTCTCCTCTGAAGTAGATATTGCTATTAGTAGTATTTGATGAATAAGAAATGAGAGGCACACAACAGTTAACTAACATTTCCAAAGTCACACAGCTCCTAAGTTCCGGAGCTCAGAAACAAACTCTGGCCAGTTAGTTGGCTTCAGAGTCTGTGCTTTAGAACCATGCTTTACTACTTCTTAAAATAAAGATCAACATAATCATCAGCTATATTCTGATAATAATTTTCAGGATATTTTACTTTAGAAAAGTAGTTTTAAAAGTTAAATTGAGCCAGCTTTCAAATAAGCTATAAATTGAATTTTTTGGTTGACAAGCTTATGTTTCTGGAATGGCTGAGTTAAATTCAGTTTACTGCCCCTTATTGTATTTTCCTAGCCTCAATCATGTCTCCTTTTTCATAAAATTTGCCTTAATTTTCCCTAAAGATTTTCTTAGGCTTTGAACCTTCAGTAGAATCTACTGGTATAGATTTCAGAGCTGTGAATTAATTTCAACATTAGCCTACAACCTAAATGATAAATAAATTCAGGGTGCATGTGATTAAGTCCCAATATAGCCAGCACAATGAGAGACTGCTCTGTTCAGAAAAAGGAAAGGTAGCATAATCTGGTATTCTTTGGGAATGCTTCCTGGAGGAATCCAAATTTGTATCGAATCCTGAAAAATGGATAGGATCTAAATCCTGGAAGAATAAGAGAAGGTGTTGTGTCTAGAGGACAGATCCAAGGTCACAGACCATTCTTTGTGGACACTGAGATGTTGACTGGTCTGCTGGAGCTGGTGGCCACTGTTGAAAACCAATGGATAACCCTAGACTATATTTTCCCTCTCATCTCTAACCTAGCGTTTCTCTCCATAACACAATCTAGAATCTTATAATGCATGTTCTACAGTTACCTTGCATTTTACCACAAACAACACTGTTAACCTCTGCCATGGCCTAGTTTTCAAAATTAAAAATAAAGAAATAAACTCTGGGTTGTAGAATTAAAGATCTTTCATACACTGAACCAAGAAATGTACTACTTTTGAATTTGTTGTGGACATGGGCAGGGGTAGTGGTAAATCCATGTGGGGTGCATCCTAGCTATCAAAGCTCACATCACTGAATTCTGAGATAAATGGAGGACTACAGCAGATAGAGGCTGATAGAGTATAAAATTCATCCTAGAGAATTCTATGTTTTCTGTAATACAGAGCTGTGTTGGGTCATCTTGAAGATGGATCTATATGCCAGATGATTTTATGAAATATCCCCATGATATGTAGGTATTTCTGGTGGTTCACTCTTCTCCACCTGGATTTGAATTGGGACCCGTTAGATACTCTGGGTACTGAGAGGAAAAGAACTTGACAGCTTAATTCATCATAATAATTTATGTGTTTAATCTTTCTTCTTAAATGAGTCTTGAGGTTCTGCAACTGGGTGTATACAGTGTTTATAAATACAATTAATATGGTGTCCACTTTCTGGAGTGTTGTTTGCAATACAAGAAAAAAACACATTAAATCACGAAAAAGCAGCTTGCTGGATTCTACTTATGAGTAATCAGAGCTTTGTTGCCCTCATTTAATAGATGTGTGGAGTCAGAAAATCATGAAATATTTGGGTCTCAACTGGCTCAGATCTGCACTTTTAGATAGGTGAATATCTATGCAAAAGGAATAGTTTAGAGTTCCAGCCATTCATGTGTGATACTCTTTTAAATAGTTCTGACTGTCTTTCAGACATCAACGGGGTATTTTGTACTCTGTACATGTATGGGATTGAGTCAGCACTGTGGTGGATGAATGCAATTGCACATTGTGTAATCATCCTTTCTTTTGAAAGGATGCTTGAAATTTAGAGTTTGAGGTGTGGTAGGAATGGAGTGTATACTCTTTTATATCACTCCAAACCAATAGTATAAAGTAGCAATATCAGTCATTCCCAAAATGACTAATAAAGTCATTTTGCATACTGAAAGGACTAAGGATGCTGACCTGTAGAAGAAGGCAGACACCAAGTGATGAAGAGCTGCCCTCAGTTCTCAGTTTTGGTGCAGTACAAATAAAGCCCCAGACTCCGCACCACCACTATCCTAAGCATGGAGAGGCATCTTTTGGCCTGAACCAGAAGCATCTATTTCAGAATTATCTGGTTCTACACATGTTGAATTTTAAGGCTTGTAAAGTGTACAAGACCATTGTGGGGGAAGAGTGTGGAAAGAGCAGAACAATGAGGGAGAAGGGGTTAGTGATGAGAGCGGGGCAAATCACACTTTTCATCTCCATCAATCCGATTCCTCCAACGTCTGGTCATCTTCAAGGGGAAAAAAAGTTAATAAAAAAGCCTTGAAGTATGTGCAGTCAAATGTCAACATGCAGTTAATGCTTCACAAAGCATATTTAGCAGATAAAAAGAAAACTTTTAATGCCATCATGGATAACCATATAAAGTACAATCATAACCTTGCAAAAATATAGATGATAGATTAGATAGATAGATAGATAGATAGATAGATAGATAGATATAGATAGATAGATAAAAAACTATGAGCAGGCTACACTGACTTGTTAATCAGATGACCTAAGTGTAAGCATTTTAGTTTGATAGCAGCCATTTCAGAAATAAGGAACATCTATACCTAATAGTTGAATACTTTAGAATGAGGATACATATTAAGTAACTACCTAAAAATTTAAATCTTGAGGGGATATAATGAATAACCAACAAATACCTAGAACTCTAGTTATAAGGCAAGTAACACTTTTTTTTTTCCTGACCAGTGAGCTTTCTACTCTTGAACCACGATGAGCTAAGAATATCTACAGGGGAGTGTAATGAAACAAGAATAATTTGACCTGGAAAATGAGAGGGAGTGTCAAGGATTCATAAGGGGTAGTGACTCTTGTCCTTTAAAATCATAAAGAAATGGCCCTTTATTACAGTAATAAAATATGACCAGATAGAGGTAGTTGCTGGGAATGAGAATCCACAGTAAACACATGCCCCAGAAGTACATTTTATGTAATAGAACTGTCTATCCAATCATGTATCCAGAGCAGTTAAATCTAATCTTGCCTAAAAACAAGGTGAAGAACTGTTTGAACTTTCAAGGTTCTACCAGTTCTGTGAGATGGTGAGCTGGAAAGAATGAAAACATATGGCCTTCATAAAAATCCCTCTTCCTTTTCCCACTTTTCACTGGCAAGGGGATGCTGAGGACAAGGACACATGTTCCAACAGAAGTCATGCTGATGACATTTGTACAGAATTGTTTCCTTCTTCTCAAAGAATCAGAGATACAAGCACAGGAACAGACCTATTGCTTCCTTCTGTTCTCTAGAGGCCTTGCAGAATTGCTTCCAAAGGTCTTTCCTGCTCTGTCTAGTCAAGTTTTTTGCTTTTTTAAAAAAAGTTTATTTTATTTTAATTTAATTTTATTTTATTTAGAGAATCAGGGAGGGAGAAAGAGAGAGATAGAGAATATGACAGTGCAGAGCCCAGAGCAGGGCTGGAACTCATGAACTGTGAGATCATGACCTGAGCCGAAGTCTGACACTTCACTGACTGAGCCACCCAGGTGCCCCTGTCCAGTGAAGTAAATAAACCGAGAAACACAGTATCCTCAAGGGCCTCTGGAGAGCTCTTTTGTAATCTAATAGATCTTCTATTTAGAATATTTTCCTCGAAACAAACCCACTGCAGAAGAAACCCATCCTATTTTTCTTACCAATGTCCCCTGAGTTGCTCACTGACTTCCTATGTATTGTTGACCAGGGATCCCAAAGGAATCTAACCATGTTGAGGTGTTGTTGGCCATCCAGTTCACAAATGGGAGTTTTATTCATTTTGCATTTTCATTCATTCTCTTCAGGTAGCTTCTTTGGCACCATTCCTCTGAGGCGTTTGGATCCCCAGAGCAAAGCCAATGCTACATGGTAACCCTGGGCTGGGACCTGGATGGATTAAGGGAGGTGTGAGGGAAGAGGTGCTATACTTGTCATCAAGTGATTCTCAGTCTTCAGGCAGATGACACACTAAAGATTGCCTTTCCTCCACCCACAGGGACTATTGCTGTTGCTGAAAACCTGGTCTCTTTAAATAAATATTTTGTAATAAGAGGAAAAAAATCAGTCCTATTAATTTCTTTGTGCTCAGATGAACCTAAGTGATCATTACAGCCTGTGTGCATATGTATGTGTGTGTGTGGAGTTATAGTTATATATAGTTATATATTTTGTTTCTTACTAAAGGAACGGTTGAATAGAACTATCTGGTTTAAAGGATGAGCCTGACTGATTACTGTAATTCATAGGGCCTTAATTAGCTGCACAAACCATTAGCTACAATTAGACTATTATAAAACACTTGATGCGCTATGTCAACCACGGGGCCTCATTTATTCTTGTGGCAGGGATCAGGAGGGGGGAGGGCAGGCACACTATACCGCCAAGCATGCTAATAAAGAATGATTTTTGATTTAAGATGTTGCCGATAGTGCCTCAAAATTAATCTCAATAGCTGTCTAATTTGTGTCGGTGGATGGTATATTTATTGTAAAATGACACCAAAGCTAAATGAGTTACCTGAAGCAGGAGTGTTAATGTCAGTGCCTGGAGATTCAACTCCATATGCTGGGATACTGCGAGATGCTGGTGCGGAGTGCTCCCAGCGGACCACTTGGCCTCATCTGTCTCAGAATGCTCAGCAACCTGACTTCCACTTTATGATCCTTAAATAATAATAATAAAAAAGAAAGAGGGTGAAATGGACAGACACTATCTAGAACAGGAAGAGACAAAGAGAGGTGAGAAAAGGAGAAGGGGGGGAACTCAGCACAGAAGTATTGTTACAATATGAGTTTCCTAGGGCAAAGCTTAGCTCTAGATAATTATGGAAATGAAGAAGATAGCAGAGCCCAAGGTGTCCTTCAGGAGGTTTTCCATTAAAGAAGAAGAAATGAAAGGCCATGCTAGTGGGTAATAGTCTCCCAGGAGGCAGAAGTAGAGCAGGAAACATCCTCTTCCATTCTAAAACTATTTGATAGTAATAATTCACATTTACAAGAGCTTTGAACCTTCACACCTCATTCCTGTTCGCTAGAGGTTCCCAACAAGCGTGGGAGTCAGATGTGAGGAGGAAGCTTTGATTCAGGAGACTGAGAAGGGCCCAGCCACAGTCACCTGGCCAGTTACAAATTGCAGCAGGACTAGAACTGAGATTTCCTAAGTCGGTGCTCTTTTCAGAACATACTCTCAAGGTTGTTCCCAAACCTAGCAAATCTTCAAAATTCTTAAAAACAATACATGAATAAAAAGTTTTCTTAGCCTTCCCCAGACTTTCTGGATTAGAAACTGGAAGTTCAATGAAGCCGAAGAATTTCTATTTTCAGAAATCTCCCCACATAATTCTGATGATCAGATGTGGAAACCACTGCCTAGACCAGTGGTTATTAAACATGGGTATGTCTCAGCCTCGATATGCTGCTGGACCCCACACCATACATTCAGAAGCTTCTGGGGTCTGAAAGTTTACATTTCTAATAAGTTTTTAGCTAATGCTTAAGTTGCTGGTTTGAGGACCACATATCAAGATGTTTTTCAACAGTGGCTGCATATTAGAATCATCTAGGAATCTTTTCAAAATCTAATGTCTAGACTTGTCTCCATCCAATTGAGTAAAAAACTGGGGTGGAACTATGGTAACTGTGTTTTAGAAAGCTCTGCATCTTATTCCAGTGTGTAGCCAAGACTGAGAACTGCCTTTGTACTAAACCATCTTTGGTTAATACAATTCAATTGGTGTCTATTATGGGCAAGACATGTATTGATGGCTTTTACATAATGACCCATATTATAAATTACTCCTTAAATTTAGTTATAGGAATTTTAATAGTGTTGCTAATTAATAAACAAACTTTCTTTTGACAGAAAATAAAAATGATAGAACTCAAAGTGCCAGCCTCAGCTCCTGAATTGGCCTTTTTTGCCAAAATTATAATTATTTTTGTCCTACTTTGGTCAATGGGACTCTTGAATCTGGAAATCTCAAAATGGAGATTAATAGGCTATGTCTCAAACTATGTGAATCAGAATTTGTCATGTGTGGCCCCAAAGTGTGCATTTTGAGAAGCACATTACTGGTTTAAATACCAAATGTTGCAATTTGATGAACTCAGATTCTGAAAACATCTTCTGTTTTTGTTTCTTGGAGTGCTTTTTAAAAATCAAGTTTAGGGGGCAGCTGAGTGGCTGAGTTGGTTATGTGTCCAACTCTAGGTTTGGGGCCAGGTCATGATCTCACAGTTTGTGGGTTCAAGCCCCACATCTGGCTCCACGCTGTCAGAGCAAAGTCTGTTGGGATTGTTTCTCTCTCCCTCTTTCTCTGCCTCTCCCCTACTCGTGCTCTCTCTCTTTCTCTAAAAATAAATAAATAAATAAGCATAAAAAATTTAAAACAATAAAATCAAGTTTATCTTTAATATACCTTTACTGTCTAAGGTATCCTCAGAGATGTTCTTTTTCTGTGGATCATGGACGTTATAAGCAATTCAGTCTGGAGTTACTTATTGCCATATGTTACAGAGTATTCACTGAGATGTGGCTAGCTGCTGTAACAAAGAGGCCCCAAAATGTATAATAATTCAAACACAATAAAGGTTATTTTATACTATCTTAACAGTTCAATCAGGTATTGCTAGCCAGTGTGAAGTTTTCCTCCATTGATGATTCAGTAACCAAGGCTCCTTAAAGCTTATAGTACCATTCCCCTAGGGCTTCTGTATTCTCTTTCTCTAGTGAGAATGAGAGCAAGAAAGCAGAGTATGAAGGGGCCATACCCACTTACAACCCTTGGCTCAGAATTAGTAACACCCTCTGGTTGTTCTCCATATTTATGAGTCTGTTATGTTTTGTCCCCCTCCCTGTTTTTATATTATTTTTGCTTTCCTTCCCTTATGTTCACCTGTTCTGTGTCTTAAAGTCCTTATATGAGTGAAGTCATATATTTGTCTTTCTCTGACTGACTAATCTCACTTAGTGTAATACCCTCCAGTTCCATTGATGTTGGTGCAAATGGCAAGATTTCATTCATTTTGATTGCCGAGTAATACTCCAATGTATATATATACCACATCTTCTTTATCCATTCATCCATCGATGGAATTTGTGCTCTTTCCATACTTTGGCTATTGTTGATAGTGCTGCTATAAACATGGGGGTGCATGTGCCCCTTCGAAACAACATACCTGTATGCCTTGGATAAGTACCTAGTAGTGCAATTGCCTGTCGTAGGGTAGTTCTATTTTTAATTTTTTAAGGAACCTCCATACTGTTTTCCAGAATGGCTGCATCAGTTTGCATTCCCACCAGCAGTGCAAAAGAGATCCTCTTTCTCCGCATCCTCGCCAACATCTGCTGTTGCCTGAGTTGTTAATGTTAGCCATTCTGATGGGTGTGGGGTGGTATCTCATTGTGGTTTTGATTTGTATTTCCCTGATGATGAGTGATGTGGAGCATTTTTTTCATGTGTCGGTTGGCCACCTGGATGTCTTCTTTGGAGAAGTGTCTATTCATTCTTTGGCCTATTTCATCACTGGATTATTTGTTTTTTGGGTGTTGAGTTTGATAACTTCTTTCTAGATTTTGGATACTAACCCTTTATCTGATATGCCATTTGCAAATATCTTCTCCCATTCCATCAGTTGTCTTTCCATTTTGCTTTTGTTTCCTTCACTGTACAGAAGCTTTTTATTTTGATGAGGTCCCAATAGTTCATTTTTGCTTTTATTTCCCTTGCCTCTGGAGACGGGTTGAGTAAGAAGTTGCTGCGGCCAAAGTCAAAGAGGTTTTTCCCTGCTTTCTCCTAGAGGATTTTGATGGCTTTCTTTCTTACATTTAGGTCTTTTGTTCATTTTGAGTTTATTTTTGTGTATGGCATAAGAAAGTGGCCCAGGTTCATTCTTCTGCATGTCGTTGTCCAGTTTTGCCAGCACTACTTGCTGAAGAAACTGTCTTTAGTCCATTGGATAATCTATCCTGCTTTGTCAAAGATCAGTTGGCCATATGTTTGTGGGTCCATTTCTGGGTTCTCTCTTCTGTTCCATTGATCTGAGTGTCTGTTCTTGTGCCAGTACCATAGTGTCTTGATGATTACAATTTTGTACTACAGCTTGAAGTCCAGGATTGTGATGACCCCTGCGTTGGTTTTCCTTTTCAACATGGCTTTGGCTATTTGGGATCTTTTCTGGTTCCATACAAATTTTAGGATTGTTGGTTCTAGCTCTGTGAAGAACGCTGGTGTTATTTTGATAGGGATTGCATTGAATATGCAGATTGCGTTGGGTAGTATTGACATTGTAACATTTTTTTCTTCCTATCTAGAAGCATGGAATATTTTTCCATTTTTCTGTGTCTTCTTCAATTTCTTTCATAAGCTTTCTATAGTTTTCAGTGTATAGATTTTTCACCTGTTTGGGTAGATTTATTCCTAGGCATTTTATGGTTTTTGGTGCCATCATATAGGATTGATTCCTTGATTTTTCTTTCGTTGCTCCATTATTGGTGTATAGGAATGCAACCAATTTCTGTGCATTGATTTTATATCCTGTGACATTGCTGAGTTCAGGGATCAGTTCTAGCAGCTTTTTGGTGGAATCATTTGGATTTTCCATACAGAGTATCATGTCATCTGCGAAAAGTGAAAGTTTGACCTCTTCCTGGCCGATTTAGATGCCTTTTATTTCCTTGTGTTGTCTGATTGCTGAGGCTGAGATTTCCAATTCTATGTTGAATAACAATAGCAAGAGTGCATCACCCTGTCTTGTTCTTGACCTTAGGGGGAAAGCTCTGTTTTTCCCCATTGAGGATGATATTAGCGTTGGGTCTTTCATATACAGCTTTAATGATCTCCAGGTATGTTCCTTCTATCCCTACTTTCTTGAGGGGTTTAATTAAGAAAGGATGCTGTATTTTGTCAAATGCTTTCTCTGTATCTATTGAGAGGATAATGTGGCTCTTTTCCTTTCTTTTATTGGTGTGATGACTCACATTGATTGTTTTGTGGATATTGAACCAGCCCTGCATCCCAAGTATGAACCCCCTTAGTCGTGGTGAATAATTTTTTTAATGTATTTTTGCATCCAGTTGACTAATATCTTGTTGAGGATTTATGCATCCATGTTCATCAGGGAAATTGGTCTATAGTTCTCCTTTTTAGTGGGATCTCTGTCTGGTTTTGGAATCAAGGTAATGTTGGCTTCATAGAAAGAGTTGGAAGTTTTTCTTTCATTTCTATTTTTTGGAACAGCCTCAAGAGAATAGGAGTTAACCCTTCCCTAAATGTTTGTTAGAATTCCCCTGGAAAGCCATCTGGCCTTGGACTCTTGTTTTTGGGGAGATTTTTGATTACTAATTCGATTTCCTTACTGGTTATGGGTGTGTTCAAATTTTCTATTTCTTCCTGTTTAACTATTGGTAATTTACATGTTTCTAGGAATTTGTCCATTTCTCCTAGATTGCCCTTTTATCGGTGTACAATTGCTTATAATCTCTTATTATTGTTTTTATTTCTTCTGTGTTGGTTGTGATCTCTCCTCTTTCATTCTTGATTTTATTTATTGGGGTCCTTTCCTTTTTCTTTTTGATCAAACTGGTTAGTGGTTTATCAATTTTGTTAATTCTTTCAAAGAACCAGCTTCTGGTTTCATTGATCTGTTCTACTGCTTTTTTTTAATGTTTATTTATTTTTGAGAGAGAGAGAGACAGAGCATGAGTGGGGGAGGGGCAGAGAGAGAGGGAGACACAGAATCAGAAGCAGGCTCCAGGCTCTGATCTGTCAGCACAGAGCCCAACGTGGGGCTTGAATTCACGAACCGTGAGATCATGACCTGAGGTGAAGTTGGATATTTAACCAACTGAGCCACCCAGGCACCCCTGCATTTTTGGTTTTGACAGCATTCATTTCTGCTCTAATCTTTATTATTTCCTGTCTTCTTCTGGTTTGGGGTTTATTTGTTCTTCTTTTTCCAGCTCTTTAAGGTGTAAGATTAGGTTGTGTATCTGAGATCCTTCTTCTTCAGGAAGGCCTGGATTGCTATAAACTTGCCTCTTATGACCACCTTTGCTGCATCCCAGAGGTTTTGGGTTGTGGTGTTACCATTTTCATTGGCTTCCATGTACTTTTAAATTTCCTCTTTAACTTCTTGGTTAGTCCATTCATTCTTTAGTAGGATGTTCTTTAGTCTCCAAGTATTTGTTAACTTTCCAAATTTTTTCTTGTGGTTGATTTCAAGTTTCATAGCATTGTGGTCTGAAAGTATGCACTGTATGATCTTGATCTTTTTGTACTTGCTGAGAGCTGATTTGTGTCCCTGTATGTGGTCTATTCTGGAGAACATTTGATGTGCACTGGAGAAGAATGTATATTCTGCTGCTTTAGGATGAAATGTTCCGAATATATCTAAGTCCATCTGGTCCAGTGTGTCATTCAAACCAATGTTTCCTTGTTAATTTTTTTGATTAGATAATCTGTCCATTGCTGTGAGCGGGGTGTTGAAGTCCCCTACTATTATGGTATTATTATCAATGAGTTTCTTTATGATTTGGGTGCTCTCACATTTGGTGCATAAATGTTAAAATTGTTAGGACTTCTTGGTGGGTAAAACCCTTAATTATGATATAATGCCCTTCTGCATCTCTTGATACAATCTTTATTTTAAAGTCTAGATTATCTGATAAAAGTATGGCTACTCTGGCTTTCTTTTGTTGACCATTAGCATGATAGATGGTTCTCCATCCCCTTACTTTCAATCTGAAGGTGTGTTTAGGTCTAAAGTGGGTCTCTTATAAACAGCATATAGATGGATCTTGTTTTCTTTCCTATTCTGTTACCCTATGTCTTTTGATTGGAGCATTGAGTCCATTGATGTTTAGAGGGAGTACTGAAAGATATGAATTTATTGCCATTATATTGCTTGTAGAGTTGAAATTTATGGTGGTGTTCTCTGGTCCTTTCTAGTCTTTGTTGCTTTTGGTCTTTATTTATTTGTTTTCTTCATCTTTTCTCCCCTCAGAGAGTCCCCCTTAAAAATTCTTGCAGGGCTGGTTTAGTAGTCACAAACTTCTTTAATTTTTGTTTATCTGGGAAACTTTTTATCTCTCCTTCTATTTTGAATGACAGCCATGCTGGATGAAGAATTGTTGGCTGCATATTTTTCTGATTCAGCACACTGAATATATCCTGCCACTCCTTTCTGGCCTGCCAAGTTTCGGTGGATAGGTCTGCTGCAAATCTGATCTGTCTTCCCTTGTAGGTTAAGGACTTTTTTTCCCCTTGCTGCCTTCATGATTCTTTCCTTGCTTGAATATTTTGTTAATTCGACTATGATATGCCTTGTGGATGGTCGGTTTTTGTAGAATCAAATGGGAATCCTCTGTGCTTCCTTGATTTTGATGTCTGTGTCTTTCCCCAGTTTAGGAAAGTTTTCCACTATGATTTGCTCACACAACATTTCTACTTTTATCTCTCTCTCCTCCTCATGTGGGACCCCTATGGTTCTGATGTTCCGTTTTGTTTTTAATTTTTAATCTTTATTTATTTTTGAGAGAAAGAGACAGCATGAGCAGTTGAGGGGCAGAGAGAGAAGGAGACACAGAATTTGAAGCAGGCTCCAGGCTCTGATCTGTCAGCACAGAGCCCAACACAGGGCTCGAACCCATGGAGTGTGAGATCATGATCTGAGCTGAAGTTGGATGCTCAACCAACCACCAGAGCCACCCAGGTGCCCTGATGTTGTTCCTTTTTAATGAGTCACTGATTTCTCTAATTCTTAAATCGTTCTCTTTTGGCTTTCTCCCTCTTTTTTTCTGCTTCTTTATTCTCCAGAATTTTGTTCTCTATAGTGCTGATTATCTGTTCTTCCTCATTCATCCTTGCCTCCGTGGCATTTATTTGAGATTGTAGCTCAGTTATAACATTTTTTACTTCATCCTGACTGGCTTTTACTTCTTTTATCTCTGCAAAAAGGGATTCTAATCTATTTTCGACTCTAGCTAGTATTCTTATTATTGTGATTCTAAATTCTTGTTTAGACATCTTGCTTGTATCTGTGTTGGTTAAGTCCCTGGCTGTCGTTTCTTCCTGCTCTTTCTTTTGGGGTGAATTCCTTTGTTCACCATTTTGAAGGGAGAAAAGGAATTAATGAGGTATAAAAAATTAAAATTAAAAAATTAATATTAAAAAATATTAAAATTAAAAAATAACACACACACACACAAAATTGAATAAATGATGCTAGATCCTAGGTGTGTTTTGGTCTGGGTATTGAAAGGGGCTTGATTAGAGAAAAAAAGGGGGGAAAAAAGGAAATCATTTGAAAATTTGAAAAAATGAATACACTGAAGTAGAATAAAATAAAATGATGGAAGCAAAGTAGAATTTGAAAAAAAATTACACAAAAGTAAAAAATATGGTAGAAAAAATATTTAATAAAAATATTTTTAATAAAAATTGAAAATAAAAAGAAAGTTTTTCTCTTTCAGTATTCAAGAAAAAGAAAAGAAATGAAAAAGAGGAAAAAGAAAAAAGAAAAAAATTGAATAGATGGACCAGCAAACATACTGAAATCCAACTGAAATTACTTTATTTTCCCCTAGATGTCAAACTATGAAGTCCTTTGTAGTCCATAAACTAAGCAGGTAGAGAGACTTGTGTTCCTGAAGAGCGAGGTTGACCCAGTTGGTGGGGCTTAGTGTAACAGCTCTGTTCTCCACTAGATGGCGCTGCTTAGCTTACTGGGGTGGATTGTTTGGTGCTTGTAGGTGCGTATGTGCATGCGCGGGAGTGGTGAAAATGGCATCACCCAGCTACCCAGTCTCTAGTATCGGAACTCTGTTCTCCCTGATCAGCAATTGCACACCCATCCTTTGTCTTCGGCTTCTGTCCATGCCTGCTTTCACACAGTCTGTGACCAAGCCCCAGGAAGCACCTTCCTCCTGAATTTTGTCTCAGATGTGGCTGTGTTTCTTGACCCCTTATTTGGGAGGGACTGCAGCTTTGACCCATTCTGCCCCTCTGCAGGAGGGTCTCATGGAGCAATGGCCAGGTATTGACCGCACCCAGGAGCATTCATGGAACCCTGCTGCTGCTGACACCCAGAGACTGCAGCCGGATGCCATCCCACCCCAGAAAAAGTTTGCAAGATAGTGTAGCAGCAGTGTGTCAGGGATTATGGAAAATCTCAACACGCATCTGGCACCAGGCTTCAACCTCAGCAAACTTGTTCCAGCACCAGTGAATGCGGTTGTTCTCCTGGGTCCACTGGGCCATTTGCCTGTGGCGGGAGGAGGAGGCCCGAACAGTGTCTACCGGGTGTCCTCTCAGTTCCCCTACTGAGGACTGCCATCTGGCCCGAAGACCCCCGGACTCCACTCTGCTCCTGGGGATTCACCCTTCTGACCAGAGCACCACCAGGTATTGAGCTGCAGAGTTTCAGACTCTGTGCTCCCCATGTTTATAGAGTCTTAATGGAATTTAAACCCTCTCCTTTCTCCTGTCTCTCTTTTTAGTTCATTCCCTGCAGCTGTTTCCACTTTCCACTTTCTCTCCAGCTGTTTTGGGGGGTTGGTGCTTTTCCCCTACTCTCTCCCCAGTCTCCATCCTCTTTCTGCATGCAGAAGCGGCTCCCTGCCCTGCCCTCCCCTCTGCAGCTTCTCTCTCCCCCAGTTCACCTCTCCATGCCGTGTACCTGCAGAATTCTGTGCTTCAGGTTGTGCAGATTGTTGTGTTAATTCTCAGATCAGAGTTCTAGGTGGGCATGATGGTTTAGTGTTTGTCTGGCTGTACTTCATGGATGCAAGACACAAAAAAAAACTTCCATGCTGTTCTGCCATCTTGGCTCCTCCCCCTTAAATTTTTTTTTTTAACATTATTAAATTTTGACAGAGAGAGAGAGAGTGTGTGTGAACAGGGAAGGAGCAGAGAGATAGGAAGACAGAATCAGAAGCAGGCTCCAAGCTCTGAGCTGTCAGCACAGAGCCTGACACAGGGCTTGAACTCCCAAGTTGCGAGATCATGACCTGAGCTGAAGTTGGACGCTTAACTGACTGAGCCACCCAGGCACCCCAGACATAATGTTTTGACTTTAGAAAATTACAACTGAAGTTAGATTTACCTTTGAACTTCACAGTCACATGAACCATATTCCTTTTTTTTAAGCTAGGTTACTTTTCTGTCACTAAATGATGACTGATAAAATAGAAGGAAATAATTCAGTTTTCTGAGAAGATGCCATAGAATAAAAGTCAATAATATAAAATAATAGTCATTCTTTAAAATTTTCTTTTCTGTCATTCTATTGATAATGATAGTCTGTGCTCATTATGGCAAGATTATTAACTAAACAGGCAAATCTCTCAGAAGTCTGTGTCTATATACAGTCAAGATTTACTCTATCCTTGGTGAGGCCAGAGAATATATGCCCCAAAGCCAAGACGAAGATATCCTGAATCTCCTGGGATCTCACAGACATTCTGGTCACAGCACTCAAAAAAAAATATAGCAGAACTAGAGAGATTTTAAGAAATGGACATGGAGACTATTGAGGGAATCATTGCTTGATAAAGACTGAGATATGTAAGGAAACTTGGATTGGAAAAAGAGAGACCTATGGAGAAGGGCAGCATGTTTGGAGGCCATAAAGTCATGAAGGGAAAGCTTAGAAGTTCACTTACAATTCAGAAATACTTAACCGACAATACTATGTGTTAGGCACCAGGCCAGGTGTTGAAAAGTACAGTGATGACTTCTCCATGGGCCCTGGCCTCAAAAAGCTCCCTTTTCCCAGGGGAGATGTTACAGTGTTCCAGAGCACAGAGTTTGATGATTTTTCAGACATTTGGACCTGACTTTTGAATTCTAGGTCTACCCCCATTGGTTAACAAATTTAAGAAGTTGTTTAACTGTCATGAAAAGAGTTTTTTCGTCTGTAAATTTGAGGATACAGGTAAATATGTCATATGACACATGCCTCAGTGTTATGAATGCTGATCCTTACAATAGGATTAGATTCTGGTATAAGTATGACAGTAACCCTTCAAGCTTGAGGTTTAAAGTTGATATAATCTTATTAAACAAAGACAGAGACAAACTGATGAGATGTGGTATTCAAAGTGACAGATCAGAGGGCAGGATATAGATCGACATTACTTTTCACATTCTACAAATGGATGGATTCTTAAGAAAAACCATGTGTCTTGCCCTATCATAACACTTTAATGATATTCCTTGATAAAAGACATTTTTAGGAACAATTGTCAGTAAGAACCACAAAAAGAAATTTAGATTAACAATGTGTTGTTAAGCACATTTATAAAGTTTATTAAACCATATCCAGATCCCCTTTTCTTCCAAGTTATTAAAAAAAATGTATGACAGAGATAAATGTGGACAGGCCTCTTTGGTGTCTGTTAATCTCAGCATATACAGTGAAGACCCATATGACTCCTAAATAAGGGTCTATTTCTTTTAATCTGATCCACTTGATATATATATTGGACATAATCTGTCTCTTTCCAACATTATCTCTGAATATTCTGTGTTACATCCTATATAAGCAGCATATATTTATATAAAATAAAATATGTATGAAATATGTATCGTATTTTAACCTTTGTTTAATCTACCTACCCAACAGCAGCAAAAATCATCACTGGAGATCCAATTCTTGGATTGGCATGGTATTCTAGTTCTTGAGGATCTCTACCCTGTAGAATAGTGGGACAGCTCTTTGTGCATCTGGTAAAGACCGTTTTCGCGAAAAGATTCCAAACCAGTGAGTTAAGGGAATAAAGTTAATCAACAGAAATATGATACGTTTAATCACCTTACTCATTATATATGGAGATGAATATGTATTTGAAACACAGAGTTGCTGCTAGAATAGAATTGGAAAGTATCTTTGAGGAGATAATCCAAAGAAATGAAAACCGGAAATGACTTTAGAGGTTGTTTAGTTGGCTACCCTATTTCACAAGTGAGTAAACTGGGGCCTAGAGAGAACACTGAGGGGTTCAGTTTCCTCAGTGGCAAAAAAAAAAAACACAGTAAGTTAACACAGAAGTCATGATGATCTGTAATGGATGGATAATGACTTGGATATGATACCTCAGTATATGTACAACTAGCGGAAGAAATTTCTAAATGTCCTATCCCTTGTACTGACCCATTTTCATATATATCACAGAAGCTTAGTGATTCTTACATTAATCTAAACAAATACGGGTAAGTCATAGCTTATAAAAACAAACTAAAGGACAGTTTTTGTTTGTTTCACAAATTGGCACATGGCACAATTTTTTTAAAAATAGCAAACTGACCTCATATTTGCAGGCAATTTAGTTACACAAGAATTTTTAGCAATGCAGTAATTCTGTAAAATTTAGATAGTCTCTGGAATGTAGGAAGCAATTTATATTCTGTGAGGCAAACAAGAAGAAACTCCTGATACAAAATTGTCACTCTCTTGCTAATCTTTCAAGTATGAAAGTCACCATACTTAAAGAAATCCCAATTCTATAATATTTCCTTTCTCCTCTAACCTCCCCAAATGGAAAAAAAAAAAAAACACACTAAACAAGATAGTGGAACGTGTCAAATCAGCCTTAATTTTTGGCCTCTGCTCAGACACGATGGCACCACTCTATAATTACAACTAAGAACATAATCCTAACTTCAAGAGATAACATTTAGAAATAATACTCCACTGGAAGGGGCTGTCTCAGCCGTAAATCCAGGTTTATCGAAGGCCACCCCACAACCATCACACAACGTGGGAGCCTCTGTCGATGAACTGCAGAGATATTGCCAGAGATGGGGAATTATCAGGCTTCTTCTGTGCAGTTGATCTGCCACTTTTAAGTTCTAATACCTGCAGGTGCTGAACAAAGAAAGGGCAGGTAAAAAGGCCGTGAGAGGAAAATACTGGTGTCCTTTGTAGGAGGTACTGGGCTCAATGCTCCTCAGTTCCTTTAATGCAATATTTTTGCTCCTTCTTGTTCTGAAAGAAAAAAGATCCCTTGGATCCAAATTTATCACAATCGAAATAAAAAATGTAAAAGATCAGTATAAAACATTTAACAGCAACAGTTAATAATGTATATGATAACATATTGCACTAATATATTGACAAATGTGGCAATAAAGTATTAATGTGATTATGTATCATCAAATATACCAGCCATTCATCCTCTCTTCTGTTCCAGTTTAAAAACAAAGCAAATCCTAAGACTATAAAGTGGGGATAGAATCTCCAAGTGTGATTTCAATTAAGCACATCTCTGAGAAACTCTACCCACAAGCTCCTAAGGAGGCAGGTTGTCAGTTTGATTATGACAAAGTGCCTTTAAGAGTGGTGACAAAAAGCCACAAGAAAATGACTTCTATATTTCAATCCAAATCTGAAATCCAATCTGGCCAGCCTTGGGCAAAGCTGAGATATCAGTAAAGTTTGTTTTCACAGCCTCTTCTCCCCATTTAGGACTTATTTTCCCCATCCCTAGGGTCTCTGTGTGTGATGGTCAGTTTTATGTTATCAGCTTAGTGAAGCTATGAACACTTCACACATCAAACACTATTCTAGATGTTTCTGTAAAGGTATTTTGAAGACAAGATTAAAGTTCATAATCAGCTGACTTTTAGCAAGGGAAATTGTTCTGAATAATCTGGATGGACCTCATTCCATCAGTTTTAAGGCCTTAAGTACAGAACTGAAGTTCTCTGAAAAAGAAGAGGAAAGGTTGCCAATGGTCTATCTACAGTGTCAGCTCATGCTTGAGATCCTTCTTGACATCCTGATCTACAGATATGATACTTGCCTAGCTAGCCCCCATAATCAATAAGCCAATTCCTTATGCTAAATCTCTAATATATATCTCCTATTGCTTCTATTTCTCTGGTTGAACTTTCTGGATACACAACGTTTAAAGACTCATTGTTTTGCTTAACTGCCAAAACAACTTCAATTATCAGGAAATAATTTACTCCCAGTTACCTTGATGTCTAAGCTTTTATGAATTCAAAACTTTTGTTATGTGCAAAATATAATTGCAAACACCCATGAACAAGTAGGAAAGAAGATACAAGGAAAGAAGATACAAGCATTACACCCTTCTACCTCCAATTCAGGCCCAAGAGACAGCCCTCTAATTTGTTTATAGGCCAGCCCAGACCTGAATCATATTTTTAAAGGGATTTCCAATATTTTATTAGTTTTCTTTCTTGGATTTTCTTCTTACAGAGGTACATAATTAAGGGTTCTGAAATATACAATGCCATTTGGAATTATTTTACTTATATATTCCTTTAGATTTCAGCCAGGATGGTAATGTACTAGTAGTCAGGCACTTGACTTATGAGAAAGTCTATGTTGGAATCATATAAACTATGCAAATAATAGAACAATGTTATGGATTTTAAGATCTGGATTAGAATTATCTATGGTAGATTGTTGTTTCAAATTCTTCAATCCATCTGTTATAGAATTAAATATCCACCTTCTTTGCTATGTGACTTTGGAGTACCTTCCACCAGAAAGGCAGAATATATTTTTCCACATATTGATGGTGAGTTAGATACTGTGACTTACTTTGGCATATGAAATCTTAGCAGATTTGACAGGAGCAGAGACACTCAATGGGCTTTTATGATTTACTTTTGTCTCTCATGCTTCTCTCACTTAGACTAAAAGAGATAATTTAAAGTTTTATCATCTAAAAAGTTATATACTTATTTCAGTCATGTTGATGATATCTTGAGAATTTCAAGGGCTTGGTGAGAAGTAGCCTTGTACTGGCACGGCTACCGTTTGTTTGTGTGTTTGTTTGTTTTATTTTCTATTGTTTTTTTTTCTGGAATATCTAAAACTTCAATAAATTTTAAATGTTTATTGAATCCAGAAAACATTAAAGTCTAATCCCAAAAGGAGAGTATGAGTTATAGAAAGACCAATGAATAACAAACATTTTTTTTTTCTTCTAGCAGTACTCATCTTGTTAAAATAGTGATGCATATTGTGGAGAAGACAGAAGTTGAACAGTGTCAAAAATCAAAAATTTATGTCAGGGCTCCATCATTTATTTTTCTATGTGATATTGGGACAATATCTTCCTTCCTCATTCCCAATCTGGATATAATGGCAGCTTTTAAAAAATATTGCCTAGAGAACAAACAATAACAATACTTAAGATCTGATTGCCTTTGCAAAGTGCTATCATAAACATTGTTATTAGGGCAGCTTCATTTTTGTTTTATTTTTTAACTTCTGCTTCCGGACAACTGTGACTCAGAGACTGAAAAGTTTTCCCAAAACCTCACCCAGGATCAGTGATGTAGACAGATGTAAACTCCAGCTATGTTGCCTCACACTCGGTGCTTGCCCCATAGCGCATTCTTTTTCTCACCAGGCAGATTTCATTTCTTTCTTCTGAACATGCTTTTGGTAGATTTATTTCCCTCCTGAGTTCTTCAATCAAAAGTGAGTGAGGGAGGGTTTTAGTCAAAGAATTCCATAGAATTAGTTGGTGTATATTTTTTATCTGTTTGCTCTTTGTCAGCATATCAAGATCGTGAAGCATAATGCAACTCATAACACTGTGAGCCAAGTGACTCCATTGTTAGTCTTCCATAGTTCCAGTTATTGCTTTGCTCCTTCTGATGTGGAAGCTCCCCTGAAAAGATATGGATCCAATAGTTTATAGCCTTAAAGACCTTTGCCATTCCTCTATTTCACTCCTGAAATGATCTGCAGATTGTTGCTTTATTCCAAGGAGCCAACAAGACATATCTACCAACATAGGGTTGACTTGAATAATTTGTGGTCTCTTTTCTCTATGTTGGGAAGATGAATAGGGCTTGTCAGGAGTTAAAAGAGAAAAATGCCAGGCAAGAACAACTTATTTAGCTTGGTGAATGGAGGGGATAGAACTAACTTATATCTACATTTTAAATATGTAAATACTTATTATCAAAGTGAAGGAGGCACATTTTTTACCATATTCACCAAATCTGTTGCAATTTTAATTCAAATTTTTATTTAACAGGACTTAAATTCTCATGAGATTTTATTAGTAATAGGAAAATTATAATATAATGAAATAATGTTAGGAATTTGGTAACAAAGATGCAGATGTCTCATATAAGGAGGTCTCCGTATACACTTGGTGCCCTTTTTGTGTTTTAGCTGCAAAAGATATCAGAAATCTTTTGTCAGTGTCATTTTTTTATCATATGAAGAAATAGAGATCAAGAGAGGTTAACTGATGTATCCCAGGATCCTAGTAGGCGATGTGATCAGTATACCCTTGCCTTATCCCTCCAGAAAGCTTAATTTTGGTGTCAGATATAAACTTGAATCTTCCCACTTATGGGATCTTGAACAAGCTATTTAACATCATGTCACCTCAATTTCTACATCTTTAAAATTAACATAATATTAATACCTATCTCATAGGCAATGGATTTTAAAATAAGGGATAATGTGTGATAAGTGCTTATTATAGGATATGACACCTAATAAGGGATTGCTGTGTGGTTGCTCCTAAGATTTGTTTCTCTGAATGTTCCAGGCCAACTTGGATGCTTCTTCTAGCTTCTCACTACATTCAACACATATAACCATTGTATTTGCCATCTTTTTATATTACCAGTGTCTGTGTCCTCATACCCTAGAGGTGGTCACTTATAGGCAGAGACCTTCTCTTTTGTTCTTTGCATGCTGAATAAATAGTAGTGTTCTGGAGTTGAATGTATGAATGTAACAGTGTCGTAATGAATGACTCTCAGTTTCAGATATATATAAATATTTCTGTACATGAATCAATTAGTGGAAAGTGGTATATTTGCCTCTGAGCCCATATTTTTTTTAACGTTTTTTTTTTTTAATTTATTTTTGACACAGAGAGAGAGCATGAACGGGGGAGGGGCAGAGAGAGAGGGAGACACAGAATCGGAAACAGGCTCCAGGCTCTGAGCCATCAGCCCAGAGCCTGACGCGGGGCTCGAACTCCCGGACCGCGAGATCGTGACCTGGCTGAAGTCGGACGCTTAACCGACTGCGCCACCCAGGCGCCCCTGCCTCTGAGCCCATATTAATATAATTTTATATTACATCCTTTTATCTCACAATATTGGCACATGGTAGGCCCTTAATTAATGTAGACTGAATGAGTGAAAAAAATCTATTAATGCATGGCATCCATAGGTTCCTGTCTCTGGAAGCTATCCTTATAACACTAGACAATAAACATTCTTTTTTTAATTTTTATTTTTTTTCATCATGATAAGTGTACTCTTTAATCCCCTTCCCCTATTTCCTCCATCCCATATCCACCTCCTCTCTCTGGTAACCTTCAGTTTGTTCTTTATAGTTAACAGTCTTTCTTGGTTTCTCTCTCTCTCTCTCTTTCCCATTTTGCCCATTTGTTTTATTTATTTATTTCTTAAATTCCACATATAAGTGAGATCATATGATATTTGTCTTTCTCTGACTGACTTATTTCCCTTAGCATTATACTCTCTAGCTCTATCCATCCATGTCATTGAAAATGGCAAAATTTCATTCTTTTTTATGACTGAATAATAATGGTAATAACAATAATGGTAATAATAATAATATTACATTGTGTATATATGCCAGATCTTCCATCTATCAATGGACACTTGGGCTGCTTCCATAGTTTGGCTATTGTAACTAATGCTGCAATAAACATAGGAGTGCACATAATCCCTTTGAATTAATGTTTTTGTATTCTTTGGGTAAATACCCAGTAGTGTGATTATTGGGACATAAGATAGTTCTATTTTTTTAGAAGCCTCCATACTGTTTTCCACAGTGGCTGCACCAATTTGCATTCCCACTAACAGTGCAAGAGGATTCTTTTTCTCACATCCTCACCAACACTTGTTCCTTGTGTTTTTTATCTTAGCCATTCTGATAGGTGTTAGGTGACATCTCATTGTAGTTTTAATTTGCATTTCCCTGATGATGAGTGAGTTGAACATCTTTTCATGTGTCTGTTGGCCATATGGATGTCTTCTTTGGATAAATGTCTGTTCATATTTCCTGCCTATTTTTACATTGGATTATTTGCTTTTTGGGTATTGAGCTGTATCTGTTCTTTATATATTTTGGATATTAACCCTTTATCAGGTATGTCATTTGAAAATACCTTCTCTCATTCAGTAGGTTGTCTTTAGTTTTGCTGATTGTTTCCTCTCTGTGCAAAAACTTTAGATTTTGATGTAGTCCCAATATCTTATTTTTACTTTTATTTCCCTTGCCTCAGGAGACATATCTAGAGAAATGTTGCTATGGCCAGTGTCAAAAATATTACTGCCTGTACTCTCTTTAAGGACTTTTATGGTTTCAGGTCTCACATTTAGGTCTTTAATACATTTTGAGTTTATTTTGTGTATGGTGAAAGAAAGTGGTCCAGTTTTATTATTTTGCATGTGGCTATTCAGTTTTCCCAACACCATTTGTTGAAGAGCCTGTCTTTTTCCCATGATATATTCATTCCTCCTTTTTCAAAGATTAATTGACCATATAATTGTGGGTTTATTTCTGGATTTTCTGTTCTTTTTCATTAATCTGTGTGTCTGTTTTTAATCTCAGTACCCTACTGTTTTAATTACAACTGCTTTATAATATAACTTGAAATCTGGAATCATGATACCTGTAGTGTTTTGTTGTTTTTTTGTTTTTTTTCCTTTTCCAAATTGCTTTGAATATTAGAGGTCTTTTGTGGTTTCATACAAATTTTAAGATTGTTTGTTCTAGTTCTGTGAAAAATGCTGTTGGTATTTTGATAGGGATTGCATTAAATCTGTGAATTGCTTTGGGTAGTGTAGACATTTTAACAATATTTTTTGTTCCTACCCATGAGCATGGAATGTCTTTCCATTTCTTTGCATTGTCTTGAATTTCTTTCATCAGTTTTTTTTTTTTATAGCTTTCAGAGTACAGGTCTTTCATCTATTTGCTTAAGTTTATTCCTAGATATATTTTTTTTTGCTGCAATTGTAAATGGGATTGTTTTCTTAATTTTTTCACTATTAGTGTATAGGAATGCAACAATTTCTGTGCATTAATTTTGTATCCTGAAACTTTACTAAATTAATTCTAATATTTTAAACATTGTATTTATTTTTGAGAGAGAGAGAGAGAGAGAGAGACAGAGCTCGAGTTGGGGAGGGGCAGAGAGAGATAGAGACACAGAATCTGAAGTGGGCTTCATTCTTTGAGCTGTCAGAACAGAACCCGATGTGGGGCTCGAGCCACAGTGAGATCATGACCTGAGCCGAAGTCAAAGGCTTAACTGACTGAGCTACACAGCCACTCTTCTAACAGTTTTCTTTTAAATGTATTTATATATTTTGAGAGATAGAGAGAGAAGAAAGGAGGGGCAGAGAGAGAGAGGGCTACAAAATCCCAAACAGGCTCTGCATTAACAGCAGGGCTTGAGCCCACGAATCATGAGATCATGAACTAAGTGGAAATCAAGAGTCAAAGGTTTAACAGAATGAGCCACGTAGGCACCCCCATTCTAGTAGTTTTTTTGGTGGAATCTTTAGGGTTTCCTGTGTATAGTATCATGTAATCTGCTAATAGTGAGAGTTTTATTTCTTCCTAACTGATTTGGATGACTTTTATTTCTTTATGCTGTTTAATTGCTGTGGCTAGGGCTTCTAGTACTATGTTGAATAAAAGTGGTGAGATGGGTATCTCCTTGTCTTGGTCATGACTTTAGGGGAAAAGCTCTCAGATTTTCACCACTGAGTATGATATTGGCTGGCTGTAGGTTTTTCATATAAGGCCTCCTTTATTATGTTGAGGTATGTTCCTTCTAGGCCTACTTTGCAGACGGTTTATCATGAGTGGATGTTGTACTTTGTCAAATGCTTTTTCTGCATCTATTGAAATGATCATAGAGTTTTTATTCATTGTCTCATTGATGTGATATATCACTTCAATTGTTTTGTGAATATTTATTGAAGCACCATTGCATCCTGGGAATAAATACCACTTGAATGTGGTGAATTATTTTTTAAGGTATTACTGGATTCAGTTTGCTAATATTTTGTAGGATTTTTACATCTATATTCATGATAAATATTGGCCTGTAGTTCTGTTTTTTGTGTGGTTTCTTTATCTGGTTGTGGTAAGGGTGATACTGGCCTTATAGGATGAATTTGGATGTTTTCCTTCTTCTTGTATTTTTTGGAATAGTTTGAGAAGAATACATATTAACTTTTCTTTAAATTTTTGGCAGAATTCTCTTGTAATGCCATCTGCTCCTGGACTTTTGTTTTTTTTTGGGTTTTTTGATTCAATTTTGTTGTTGCAAACTGGTCTTTTCAAATTTTCTATTTCTTCCTGCTTTAATTTTGGTAGGTTTTGTGTTTCTAGGAATTTATCTGTTTCTTCTAAGTTGGCTAAATTGTTTGTATATAAGTTTTCATAATATTCTTTTATTTTTTTTTATCTTTATCTCCCAGTTTCTTTTTTTTAATATATATATGAAATTTATTGACAAATTGGTTTCCATACAACACCCAGTGCTCATCCCAAAAGGTGCCCTCCTCAATACCCATCACCCACCCTCCTCTCCCTCCCACCCCCCATCAACCCTCAGTTTGTTCTCAGTTTTTAACAGTCTCTTATGCTTTGGCTCTCTCCCACTCTAAACATAATATTCTTTTAAAATTGTTTGTGTTTCTGTGGTGTTGGTTGTTATTTTTCCTCTTTCATTAGTGATTTTCTTGGGTTCCTCCTCTTTCTCTCTCCTTTTTTCTTTTGATGAGTCTTTCTAGAGATTGATCAATTAATTTTGTTGATATTTTCAAAGCATCATTTCCTAGTTTCATTGATCTATTGTTTTTATCTGTTTTGGTTTCTATTAGACAATAAATATTCTTTTTTTGAGAGAGAGAGAGAGAAAGAGAGAGAGCAAGCAAGTGGGGGAGGAGCAGAGATAGAGAAGGAGGCAGAGAATCTTAAGCAGATTCCACGCCTAGTGTGGAGCCTGACACAGAGCTCGATTCACAACCCTGAAATCATGACCTGAGCTGAAATCAAGAGTCAGTTGCTTAACTGAGCGAACTGCCCAGACACCCCTAGACAATAAATATTCTTGAGCAGAAAGAAGAATCTAGAGATAAGCCAGTGCATTCTATGAACTCAGTCTATTCCAATACTACTTTATGGAATTTCAGCAAATGGTTAGTGAATAAAGGTTGAGACAAAATAATTAGGCAACCTTTGTTTAAAAACATTCAGTTTGGGGCGCCTGGGTGGCGCAGTCGGTTAAGCGTCCGACTTCAGCCAGGTCACGATCTCGCGGTCCGTGAGTTCGAGCCCCGCGTCGGGCTCTGGGCTGATGGCTCGGAGCCTGGAGCCTGTTTCCGATTCTGTGTCTCCCTCTCTCTCTGCCCCTCCCCCGTTCATGCTCTGTCTCTCTCTGTCCCAAAAATAAATAAACGTTGAAAAAAAAATAAAAAAATAAAATAAAATAAAAACATTCAGTTTAGGGGCACCTGGATGGCTCAGTCGGTTAAACGTCCCACTACAGCTCAAGTCATGATCTTGTGGTTCTGAGTTCAAGCCCCGTGTTGGGCTTTTGCTGATGCCTCAGAGCCTGGAGCCCATTTCAGATTCTGTGTCTCCCTCTCTCTCTTCCCTTCCCTCTCTCTCTCTCCTTCAAAAATAAATAAGCAATAAAAAATTATTTAAAAAAAACATTCAGTTTAGTTGAGTGTTACTGTAACTATAGTTCTCAATCAGTGCATCTTAACTGAAGAAATCCAAGTGGCCAAAATTCCCCTATGAGGAATATCTCTGAAAGGTTTGACAGATTTCAGAGGGCCCTGGGTTATCATCATCCATAGCACAATTCATGCTAATGAATAGGTATATTAGAAATATTATTTAGGGTCACCTGGGTGGCTTAGTCGGTTAAGCATCTGACTCTTGACTTCAGCTTAGGTTATGATCTCCAGGTTTGTGGGATCAAGCCCCGTGTTGGTCTCCCCACCCAGCGTGGAACCTGCTTAAGATTCTATCTCTCCCTCTCTCTCTTCCCCTCCCCTGATCTCTCTCTCTCTCTCTCAAAATATATAAATAAACTTAAAAAAAAGAATGTATAAAATTATTTAATCCTGTTCTACTTCATTATTGATGACGTTGCCATACCAAGCCACAAAAACTCTTGTCTTAGCACAGAGAATGTGTATGGGCACAGAAACTGAAAGCATCTTTTCCCAGAGTGCCTGGGTGGCTCAGTAGGTAAAGTGTCTGACTTTGGCTCAGGTCATGATCTCACGGTTCATGAGTTTGAGCCCTACATGGGGCTCTGTGCTGGGGGCTCTGTGCTGATAGTGCAAAGCCTGGAGCCTGCTTTGAATTCTGTGTCTCCTTCTCTCTGACCCTCCCCTGCTCTGTCTCTGTTTCTCTCTCAAAATTAAACATTAAAAAAAAGCATCTTTTCCCCTTTATTTATGGCCCTTGACACACCCTTTGTTCTTTGCTACCACAATTTTGCCACTATGGCCAGCAGTTGATTGAAACAAGCACATTTTGTCTCCACAGAGAGGGATTGAACCACAATTCTTCACATTTTAACCATTTTTATATGCAATACCAGCACTCCTCATATTCATAATAGACAAAAGATGAGTAACAGAAGTTGAAGAAATTGAATATGTCTAGGAATATGCAGCTCCCCTGCTAGGTGTGCCAATTGGCATTACAACTTCAGAAATGGTACCTAAGGTTCAAAGATTTCCCAGGCAGGAAGATTCCCTTGTTGAGAGGTGGCTACTCTGGGGGGGTTAACACGTCAAGCCATTATCAAGCATTAACATCCCAGCCAAAATTATTTTAGCCAGTACTTTCCAAGGTGGAAACTTCCAGAGAAGAGAAAAACCCTATAGGAGAACAGGCCAGAATAGACACCACTGGTGGGGACACAGGAGAGGGCAAAGAGCCCGCCGAACGCTAGATGGGCAGAGGTGTTCTGAAGTATCTCTTTGTAGTTCTGCTGGGAACTGGCCAGATGATCAAGATTGTTCTTGGCCTTTCAGAAGGGGGATGTATAAGTCACATCTTAAATATAAGCTTTAAAAACACAAAATCTTCTGTTTTCTAGGCTTAGCCTTCATAGGTTTCTAAATCAGAACTTCAATTTCATCTCCACAGCAAAATAAGAAAAAAAAAAAAAGTTTGATGAAGAACTGAGACAATTATGCAAGTAACTAAAGATGCCAGATCTACATTTTCAGAATGAATGGGAATGGGAGAATAAAATCAACTAAACTAAGTAAAACCGGCCAAAGAACACTTTGTTTTAATTGGTATAAAATATTATTTAGTCTGAATTATCTGAAAAATTACTTTTCTCTGCTTTTCACTTGATTTGCCAATACATAAAAGGCCTTAGGATGGGTCTACTCAGAGTTTCAATGATCCAGTTTGGATGTCTTTCTTAATCAAATTTTCTGGAAAATTACTCAACTGTCCAACTCCTTTTGGCCTACAGGTACTGCCTCTGCACTCCTCTGGTACAAAGTTATTATACTGGGGATTTTTTTTTTCTGTGGGTTCTGTTCTCACGGAGAGAAAATATAAGGCAAAACATATCTACTAGTTCATGGAGACTTTTTCAAAGACTTTTTTGACCAAACTTACCTCTTAGCTGAAGCCTGTTTGAACTCTCCAAATCAGCATTAAGCTTTCCATCTTGGGACAGCCTAGCTGTATTCTAGAATGAAGATCACCAAGGGATCCCCTGACAAACAGAACCATCATGCTCTTGTTTCCTTGAGTGAATTATGCAAGCTGACGGCAGGAACTGGACAGAGGGGTTCCTTTCTATAACAAAGGGAATTTTTTGGAGGAGATTGAGGATAAGATTTAAGTGAAAATCGAGTTGTTGGAGTCATAGAGTTACTCTGACAACAGAGATATTGCAAGGTTTTGTGAAATATTTGTTGCTGTCCCTTATGCAAGAGATATCCATTTCTCCTGAATGTTCCATGGTCTTGGAACTCTGCTAGTGTGGAAGCACTGAAGGCTGTTGCAGCATGAGCACCAGACAGCACAGACAGCTGTAGTTTTGAGAGGTAGTAATAACTGGGTTCCATGTAGCATTAATTTCATTCTGTTCTCATTGTCACCTCCTCTATTGTGCTCCACTAAAAACCCATATTTTATTCATCTTTATAGCACGATGATGCTTCGTATACTTATTTTAAAAATTGTAAATATCCAATAAATTTGTAGCAAAAATGAATCTCCTAATGGACAAAGACACCATGCTCTGTATATAAACTTCAGTTATATGGAGTTTATGGACTTGTGTTTTCTGGATTGAGTTCTACTAGCATTTTTCTCCTCAATAAAAGTGACTTAATAAAAGTCACCTTATTTATATGCCTTTGATTGGCTACATGAGGCTTCAACTCCTATCTCATTTTCCAGTGCCATCGTGAAAGCCATGCAGATCACTTAATACATAATTCCAGGTGACACAGTTCTCAAAGACCATGAGATGAGCAGTGCTCTCTAGTTACCACTCACTGTAAAATATATTAGCCCTCTATTCTTGGAAGTAAATTACACCAAGGCAATTATTGGAAAGTAATAGCCTCGACCTCCTGGCTTCTTAATAAAAGACATCCTTTGGATTCCCTTGCAGCTTCAATTAATATATAAAATTTCCTGTTTCTTTTCAAGATTATATATATATATATATATATATATATATATATATCCCTAGAACAGTGGTATCTGAAGCAAGGCACTTGTATGACAGCAGATAGATGACTATCCAAAGGGATGCAGAAAATAGAATCTCTCTTTGTAATCATTTCAGCTGATAAAAAAGAAGAAAATAAGCTTTGCAAATATTTACTATACAAATTGCCACTTGTTCCTTTAGTCTATCCATATAGCAGATGGTCACATGTCACATAGAGTAGGTGATGTGTCCTGAGGGAAAAATGGAATTCTGCAGCTCAGCAGGGACAATGGTGACCCCCTCAGCGCTTCACTACTTTTCATCATACTGTGATGGATTACGGTTCATAGCTATCTGGTTATGTGGACTTAGAGATTTTACTTTTGATATTAATTAAAGTTTCACAAAATGGAAAAAAAGTTTAAGATAATTCCAGAAAAGTAGCTGCAGGCTGAAGATAGTATCAGTGATGCACGTACTAACTGAAATCTCCATGTCTAGTGCATGATCTTCTTCAGATATATACGAAAGAACAAAAGGAAGAAATTGATCAAATGTAATTTTAAAATGGGTCCAAACTTTAAAATTATGCAATGACTATTTAATATATGGATTTACTTCTAATATCTTTAATAAAGAACCTTACTTTAAGTGTATCTTGTCCCTTGAGGGACTAACAACTGATCATAAATATATGAAAACAAATCATCTATAATAGGAATTCAAACCTCTGTAATTTTTGGCAGTATTTTAAATAAGCTCCTTTACAAAATATCCTTTGACGTATTTGTAAATAATAAATATGTAAATGAATAAATAAATACATACAAGTAAATATACATATATTAGAACTAAATATTCACAAATGTTTTAAAATACTCCAGTTTGCTTTCAAACCAAACTTAAATTCTCGCTCCCTCTTGCGTGATAAGGCATATTTAACAAACATTACCTGAACTGCTTTTAATCCAGGTTGCCCCCTCTATAATAATGTTCTGTTATGACTTTTTAATCTTGCATGTTAAGGACTTTTCATTAAAGTGAGCTCAGGTTAGCATTTTTTAACCTGCTCTAAAATGTTTACATGAGCCACAATAGGCTACCAGCTCAATAATCTTCCAATTGTCCCAATCTCCAAATGGCCCATCGAGGCTCTATTTGTTCCAGTCTATTGGTTAAATATGTATTTGCATGGTTTTTAAAAACATTTAGTTATTTACCTAAGAGGCCTGAACAGCTGGTCTACTAGGTAAAGGCATTAGGAGACAGTTGAATGTTAGACCTATTCAATTTAAATACGTTTTTTACAACGAAAACGACCTAAAAGGTAAAATTTCTTACCTTTAGTTATGTTCTCCTCTGTTGTATAAACACAGATTATAGCACATGCTCAGCATAGTAAAGCCGGTTCTAAGAAGTACATGTAGACAATCATATTTGTCCATGCTGTGGATCAGTGACCATATCCAAGGCATAAGATTTCAATGATATTTCATTATTTTTTATTCTTTACTTTTAATGTAAAAAGTTGTTAGACCATATGATGAAATCATTCCAAACCTATAGACATGACTTTTTGAGTTCAGTATGTTTAATTACTTTTTTCTATAAACTGATAAATGAGGACAATCTAATAACAAATATGAATTTTAGATATTTAATGTGCTCAGTCAAGATATTCACTATATATCTCCATTCCTCCAGGCATCATTTTTCAAACTCCTGAAAGAATTTAGATTTTTATGTTAATATATACACACACCTCCACACAAACTTAAATCTGCATATTCTAAAGACATGATGTTGAACTAATCCTGTAATACCATCAAAAGAAAACCAGGAGGAGCCAGTCCCATGAATGAAGTGTTCCTTCAGGACCTAAGTAAACTACGTACCATGCTAGTGATTCTTTAACTATGCTGAAAGAATAAGAATAAATTTTTAAAAAAAATTTTAAATGTTTATTTATGTTTGAGAGAGAGAGAGAAAGCAGGGGAGGGGCAGAGAGAGAGGGAGACACAGAATCTGAAACAGGTCCAGGCTCTCGGCTGTCAGCACAGAGCCAGACATGGGGCTCCAACCCATGAACTGTGAGATCATGATCTGAGCCGAAATCAGATGCTTAACCGACTGAACCACCCAGAATCCCCACATAATAGGCTGAGTTTAAAGAACTCTGATTTCATGCTCCTTCAGAAGCACAATAAATATTTTCTGTGTTTTATTTCATCTCCTTAAATGTAAATTTCTTGTGGACAATGCCAATTCTTTTAGCTCATCCTAAACATTTTATTGACCAAGAGCAAGGATACCACATATTCTGTACTACATATTTAGAAGTTATAAATCAGGCTAAGGAAATATTAATAAATTGTTATATCTTACCTTGGCAAGTGTACCTTCATAACAACTTTGAAAACTAAGTAGAATTTAAAATTCTGACTCCACAGTGCTCTGTCTAAACGTGAAGGTGTAGGGAAAGTGGGTTCTCATCCCACTTGCCTTTTCTTCCCGTCCTCTGTCTCAAACTAAACGAGAATCTCCCAGTCTGCATCCCTGACCTCCTAGAAACTTTTCCTCTTGAATGCCCCTTGGCTACCCTTCAGGTGTACAGTTTGCACACCCAAGATACTATCCAGCCTCTGGAAACAGACCTGGGAAGAAGCCAGTTGCAGTCCTTAGAAGTGGACTTAGGACCATTTAGAAAGGGAATTCTTGGGTCTTCAGAATCCAGAGCAGGGACTGGATGGAAAAGCAGACTCCATATTGGCTTGTCCCTTTAGGCCCATGGAGTTCCTGTTCTTGCCAGGTCTTTACTATTTAAGGTCTTTACCATTTATTCATATCCCTGATGGTACTTAGCATAGAGTCTTGCAAAGTATCGCTTAGTAAATATTGATTGATTGATGGTTATTTGATTAAAGTTAAATGAACTTTATGGTTTATTTATTCATGATAGCCACCACTCTGGAAAATGAAACCCATGAGATAAATATTGTATTGATTAACCTCTCTGCAATCGTCTAATAAAACAAATAATTCACTTTATCTTATTGCTATATGTTAGCCTAAAATCATAATTTCCTTTTGGAATAGACTTGAAACTTTCATGCAGTGAGTATAGAAAATAACTCAAAACCTCCTGAGTTTCAACTTTATATCAAGCTAGATTGTTTGGGAACTTTTGAATATTGATAATACTGCCTGACCACTTAGTTGGCCAGAAGAATTAGAAGGGGCCCCATCACTCAGTGCCTGCCTGATGGCTTATCTGGAAGTATCTGTTACCATATTGATTGTAATGCCAGTGCTTTTACATCTCTTTATAAAGATGACTCCTAAGAAGATAAAAGTATCCTTTAGACCATGATTTTAAAAAGTTACTGAATTTCATCATATGTTTTTCAAACTTGATCATCTCTTCTCTGTTTGGTCTAGCAGCTGCCTTGGACATTTTGCAAAAACATTTTTTAAAATATGATTTGCAATTTTAGACACTGGTTCTTTCCTATAAGAATCACAAACAGTTTTTGAGTTCGATTCTCTGTGCTCCAGCTTTTACTCAATCTTGGTCAAAGCCCAGGATGAGAGAGATGTGTGAAAAATGAAAACTCAAACTCCTCTACTGAAAAGTTAAAATGAATAAATCCAACAGCAAAAGTGTCTCTCATTTTGAATTTAATGTCTTTAAATCAATAGTTGCATTTTAATGTTTCATATGATTAGCACATTATAGATATGCCATGGATAACTAATTAAAACTTATTAATATCCATTTCTAGGAATCCCAAATAATTAGCAACCCCATGCATGGTGAATTCTAATTTTGTTTACATATGTATTTATAAGCCTAGTACTGAGACACAGGGAAAACCAATAAACTACTAGCACAGATTATAGACTGCCTAAAAGATGCCATATAAAGAACTGAAATACAACCGCAGGTGATGTAAACAGAATGAGAACTTACAAATTAGATGGAAATAAAACATAAATAGGTGAAATAAGAGAAAAGCAACAATATTTAATTACTGCTGTCGGTTAACTAAGTTGTATTAGTTTCTCGTTTCATAAGTTTTTATGCCTTAAGTTGAACTATGACATATGTCAACGTGTCTAACAAAGATGTCCCAAATAACATCATTTAAATAAAAACTCAAATTTTGATTATATATTAGAACATCAGTATTCTGCTTGATTCTCATACCTGTGTGAAGTTGAAAACTTGTATAAAAATTTTAAAATTTTTTGAAAATTTATTGAATTTTCTAATGGATTTAATACTGTTATAACCTCTTCCTTCCACATAGGTTTTTTTTTTCAGTTTTTGAAGTACAAGTATGTATAAGTGTGATGGGTTTGTTATCTGTTTTTCTCTGCTAAAGAATATTAGCAACATTCATTTCACACATAACATTGTTTAAGTCTCTAATACTATGCAAGGTAAAATTTCCTAAGGTTGAAAAAAAGCAATCATTCTCAGACCTTTTTAAAAAAGTGTAAGTGCTGTTGGTTTTAGATGTTTTATTGGAACATGTGGATTTTCCTGTTTATGTGACTTTGCATGCATCCTACTTTCCCCATCATCTTCTGCAACATAGCAATAGCTAAAGGGTTTCCTACAAACCCTGGCATCTGAAAGAGACATCCCTTTCTTTCTTTTCTCTATCAGCTCAAGAAGCTCAAACATTTGACCATGTTCACACATTTCCCCCAGGGATGCCACAAGAAACAGGAAGATGAGATGGTTTCGTCTTTTGTTGCTACAAGTGTGGCAAATCCCTTTCTGGCAAAGAATATGAGTGGAAAGATAAGTGAAATGTCAGGATAACTTGCTGCTTAACTCAGGTCATCTGTTGAGAAAGAAAGAGAGAGAGAGATGGAGGGAAGACATACACATTCACAATCTTTGAGCCTTTCGTGAGGTTTATATAAATCCATATATAGTCATTCCATTACTTGGTTAAAGCTGTTAGTGATACGCATTGTCTTCATATGAATGAAACAACTCAACTCTGATTTGGCTTCTACAGGGAATATAGTACTTTTTCAGGTCATGGAGAGTTTACTTGCTAGAGCTGAAAGTGGACCTCACTTGATCTTGAATCAAGACTGACTCTTTGTCTGCCTTTGACCTATCCCATATAAGTTAGTGATTCCTCATCTAGATGATGTGATGAAGTTTCACAAGAAGGCAGGACATGCAACACTGTACTCCAGCTCAACTCCGTTATTAGAAAACTCTTCTTTGGAACTAAAAGACCTTAACTTAAAGGACTATCTGCTGAGGTGTTTCCAAAAGTATCCTTTTCTCAGCACTGGTTCTAGGAAACACTGATTTATCTCAGGCCCTAAATAATTTGATCATTCATTTCTCTGGATGCAATTTTCCTTTTATGTATATGACTTTCTAGTACTAAAATTAAGCAAATTAAGCACACGGTCCCATTTTCTATACATAAATAGGCAAAGAATGAAGTTCCACATGTGGTCCTGAGCATAGGTAAATTAGGTGGAGACAGTGAGATGTTATTTCTGGCTTATCAAAGTTCTGATTGCCAAAATTTCTCTACCCACTGATATCCAGAATGCATATTCTTAAACTTTAGGTTTAATACAAATCCTGTTAAAATGTAATCTTGTTATTCGGTAATCAACGTGTTACTGCCTTCAATGTGCATGAGCAAATCAACATGGATATGTTAAAAATATGGTTACTTATCTAGGATGACCAATAAAAGGAAGGAATTTGAGTCTACCTACTGACACTGCGCATATTGATAAACCCAGAATATGCCAACCAGAGTACAGGGGAAATCTTGAAGTGAATAGAAATGGTAGGAGGTGGAGAGATAAAAAGGATATAATCTGAAAACAGAGGGGAACCATCTTGCTTTTTTTCAGGGGAATGAAGGTGATTCTGGGTTCTAGTCTTAGAAGTGATCTCAGTGTAGTTTCCATAACAGTGGGAGTTGGGACAGTACTGCTCTGAGGGACCTGCCTTTTCAAAGGGTGGGCACTAGACAGTCACCAACTATAACAAAGGAGACACCAAGGGACCAGAGGTAATAGCATCATCATGCAAAGCTTACAGAGATGAGGTACTCAATAATGTGTATGTAGAGGTTAAAGAATATTGGGGTAAAACATTGAACATTCTTCTACACTCAGTGTTCTGTTGGAGAAGAAATGGAACTAGAATGGGCAGAGTCTAGACTTTAGCAATTATATCAAGGTGTATCTCTCCATACAAAAAATAAGTTTAAAGGGGGGTGTAGTATGCATTAACATACATGGAGAATTGGACACAATTCCTCTCTGGTTAAAGCTCACCTTCTAATAGATGAGACACACAAACAACAAACACACTTGGGTAACCCCACCCCAACCACCAGTAGTTAAAAAGGACTGTAGATTGAAAAAAATAAAAGGAGATAAAGAATAATAAAGAATTCATTTTATTTTATTTATTTATTTTTTTTTCTTTCAACGTTTTTATTTATTTTTGGGACAGAGACAGAGCATGAATGGGGGAGGGGCAGAGAGAGAGGGAGACACAGAATCGGAAACAGGCTCCAGGCTCTGAGCCATCAGCCCAGAGCCTGACGCGGGGCTCGAACTCACAGACCGTGAGATCGTGACCTGGCTGAAGTCGGACGCTTAACCGACTGCACCACCCAGGCGCCCCAATAAGGAATTCATTTTAGATGGGACTGTCCAGAAAAGTTTCTTTGAGGAGTTGACTAGTTAACAATGAAAGAAGGGTAAAAATAGGGAGAGAGCTTCTGAGTCCCTGAGTTGGACTGAGCTTGACAGATGGAGGAATGGGAAGAGAAAGACAGTCAAAGAGCAGCAGGGGAGAGACTGAGTACTGTAGGCAAGGATGGAGGGAGGTCAGAACCCCAGCAGAACTTAGGTAAAGAGGTTTGGAGTCACGCTAAATACAACAAAGTCACTGCAGCTATTAAAGGGATGTGACAAGACCAAATTTACATTTAAAAATAAACACTTTTATGAGAAACCAGGGCATAGCAAAGAAGCAGAGAGAGCTCAGGTATTGTCATCCAAGGGAAATGATGCATCCAGGATGGATGTGGTTGAAGTGAGCACACGACTGGCTGATAGGTTAGATGTGGCTGGTGAAGAGAAGTAGCTGAGAACCAGAATTGAGCCTTTTGTAAAAGACAAATTCAGGGTAGGGGGACAGAGAATGAGGAGACAGGCAAGCAAGTTTGGGGAAAATTATGAATTTAGTTTATACATGTTTAGATAGAGATGTAAACTAGGGATTTATGCATGGGATTTGAGAGGAAATACAGTAATGAAGATAGTCGTTTGTTTGTTTAAGTCCCTTTGAATTTTCTTCTGCATGCCTGTGGCCTTAAAGAAGCAGCTTTTGCCAACTGTGTTATTTATTCACACATTCATTCATTCATTCATTCATTCATTTTACAAAGATGAATTATTATTGAAAGCATTGAGCCAGGTGCTGTGAGGATATTAAAATGAGAAATGTATGCTTAGAGGATAGTCTATACCTGGAGAGAGAACATGCCTGGCTATAGCACCTGCATGGGCTTTTGAGTCACATGGCCCTGAGTTTAGTCACTGGGTTTGGGCCATATGCTTATCTGCATGTCTCTCATCTCTAAAAATAAGGACCCAGAAAGCCTAGGTGGCTTAGTTGGTTGAGCATCCCACTCTTGATTTTGACTCACGTCATGATCCCAGGGTCGTGAGATTGAGCCCTATTTTGTGCTCCACACTTAGTGTGGAGCCTGCTTGGGATTCTCTCTCTCCCTCCCTCTGCCCCTCTCCCCAACTCGTGCTCTTGCTCTCTTTCTCTCTAAAATAAAAACTAGAAATTAAAAAAAATAAATTTATAAATAAATAAAAATAAAGACCCAAACACCTTAGTTCATGGCACTTTGGGAAATGCTAATGTGGCAAACTTGAGAGAATAGCAATCAACACATACTCATTTTTTAATAAATTACAGTGTTGTTTGTAGTAACATTTGGTTATATTAAATGTAGGGTGTGACAAATAAATATGGACACTAGCAAATTGGAAATCACCCAGAAGAAAAATGATCAGGATGCCAAAGAATCTTCAACCATAGCATGTCAAAGAACCCAAAGGAGACTACATATTCAGCTTTGAAGAAGGGTTTCAAGGATATTTCATGACTGCATTAAAATGAAATTCTGATATAAACAAGAAAGATTAGATGCTCTCATTTTGAAAGCAAAATTAACCTGAAAGGTTTTCCTTATTGGTTGGTGAATTTCCTAGTAGGACAGTGTTCAAGTTGAACCTAAGTGATATTTAATTAAAGGGAAAGTAGAGGGACAAATACTCATATAAGGGGAGTCTGAAAAGGATGTCCTCCTGGTTCTTTTATTTTAATCTCAGTGCCACTTCTATCAAAGAATTTATATTCTACCAGAGTATTTAAGATATAGGAAAAATAAACTGTCTTACAGAATGGCAAGGGGTGTGGTACTTCAGAAAATTTTCTTTAAGATGCAGCAAAACTTTTTTCTTTCAAGGACATTTTTCAAGAACACGATGTGCTAAATATGAACCCCTTTGATAAAGTGTGGCCAGATACTTAGTCACATTTAAGTTGTGATTTAACCATCAATGTTCTGGTATTGTGTCCTTAACTA
Source organism: Lynx rufus (assembly GCF_022079265.1). Classification (NCBI taxonomy): domain Eukaryota; kingdom Metazoa; phylum Chordata; class Mammalia; order Carnivora; family Felidae; genus Lynx; species Lynx rufus. The sequence goes on along the minus strand of NW_025814837.1, from coordinate 4,051,051 downwards.
GATGTTTATATTCAGGAAATCATAAATGAATGATTCAGTCAGCTATGTTCTTTGAATTTAATGTTTGGATATGTCACCTAACAAATAATACTTGCCCCTCCAGTTGCTAAGGCAGACTTCTAAAAGAGCATCATCATAATTAAATTTATAGCCATGATAATGACTTGTGAAGTTAATAGAAACTAACAGTGACATTGAGATAATTCAGGATATATGTGCCTCACTTTGTATTTACTTACAGACTGACTGCATAAATGAACCAAGTTGGGGTGTGTTTCAACATGGACACAAGCTATGAACTAAACTCGCTGTCAGTTTTATGGAAGGTTTTCCCAATTCCATGCTGCAACAACTTATAAGAGGACCAACTTATAATGAAGTCCCAGTGCTGGCTCCTCTAGGAATTCAGATCCTGGGCAGAGGCCATTATCTTCTTGAACTATCACCCAACATTCAGAATGGAAGGTTCGGGGCACATGAATAATGCCACATGAGGAGGGGAGTATCTGTGTTCCCAAGCTTACCAATTCCCATAGGCCTGCCTATCTACCTGTTGTGGCGGGGCTGCAGAAGGAGCCAATTATTTCAGAAGGCTTTTGTTCTGCAGTAAGGGAGGTTTGCTGACTGCTGCACATTAAATTCCTGGCAGTAGATATAATGGCTACCTGATTAGTTTTGCTTGCAAATGTCAGCCCATAGTAAAATAACTCTAATCTACAACTCTACCACTATTGAGCAGAAAAGAGATTAAGGCTCATGTTGGACCTGATTTGAGAGTAATTATGATTTAACCTACTGGAATTCTTCATACTAGGGCCATTTGACCTGTTTCCATGCTATAGAAAGAAGAAGCATCTTGTATTATAAGAACTCAAGCAATGGACAGACCTCACTGGCAAAGATCCATGGGGGATCTTGATGGTAAAAGATAATGGGTTTCTGCACAAATAACATTATAGAAAGAATGCTCATAGAGAAGAAGGGGATGGAGTCTCAGAATCCTGAAGAAGAAGAAATATAACTAGTTTGAAGATATTTTTCATATTATAAATGCTCCAGCTTATTTTTAGTCACTGGATTTATCAGGTTCCAGTTAGGAAAGCCAAAAGCACACCAGTTATTTCAACAATAGAATGCAATATCACAAGTCAGTTGAAGAAATGTTGGGGAGACTGTAAAGATTAAGAGCTGCAGGTAGCAGTTTCCACTCCTAGGCCCCAGGAAAAGACTTTGGAGTTGTTAGATGATTGTAGGAAGCTCCAGAACTGGAACCAGGCTTCTGAGGAGAGAGCACTGCCCAGCTGCTGCATGGAGGGCCCCTCTACAACTGGGACATAGTCCTCTGAGGAGCTGAAATCTCTGAGGAGACACAATGGGGGTGGTCCTTGGAGGGGAGATAAAGTTTTTCAAGCTGGAATCAATTGCTGTTTGGAACCAAACACTGCTGCCAGAGTAAAAAGCATCTATGAACTAAAACGCATGCAAGAGCCTCTTCCTCCTCCAGCCTTTATGTCCCCCTCTAGGTATCACTTGGGAGAATAAGAAGATGTCTTTATTGCTGAGAGATTATAGCCTGATAACCAGCACAGCCCCAGTGGTATATTTACTCTAGAACTCCATATAATGGTACCTTGGGTATCTTTGGACATAGGCACCTCACCTTATCCATATGGAAAAGAAGGCAGAGAAATGTAAATAGTGACTGGTTCAAGGAATCCAAACCTGAGCCCCAGTCTTCTAACACCAGCCTATAGCTCTTTCCTCTCATGCAAATATCTTTTCCAAAGCCCTTTCTTCAGTGGGAATTCATGTGATAAGGTTCAAAAAGAAACAGTCCACCTTGCATTTTGCAAGCAGATGTCAAATCTTCAAAGCCTTCTTGCCTCTTTTGCAGGTCCTCCATTCTCATTAATCTAGTTCCTTCCATTCTGCTAACAGTCAGTAGAAACCTGCTTTCTCTTTTGAGAAATTAGAAAAATAAATGATTCTGAAATACTCATCAGTGTGCTTTCATATGTGTCACCACTTGGATTGTTGAGGCAGGAGGACTCAGAACTAGCTTCCTGCCCATTCAGTTTGATAAGTAGGGAACTTGGGTCTCTAACACTCTGGCCACTTACATGAATCACTTAAAAAGTACACGAGAAAGAGATGGAGAGTAAATAGCCTATCAGAGGATCAATCCATACATTTAGTTCTCATGCCATTGTACTAAAATTATTCTTTTGTTTTTGACATTCTATTTAAAAAGTCTATTAAATCATAATGCTCAAAGTAGAAAAAAATATCCCTCTGTGCTCTCGTGTAAAGTACAGAAAAGTACAAAAGGTGCTTAAGATGTCTGACTGTATTTTTTTCCCATTTTTGGTTGAAAATTATATCCAAAAAAAGTTTATTGATACTGAAGAGAACTTACCAGAAGCAAAAGGGGACATCTTGGAAAAGAAGCAGGTGAATCCAATAACAAGGAGAGTAGTGTTTTTCTAAAATCTGTTTTTCCTTTCCTTCAGGTTAGTACACTTACATATTCACTAATATTACAATGGAGACCTTTTAAACATATCAATAGGTCAATAAATCCATGCTGTTAATGGGGCAGTACTTAACTTGGTCTTGATGGGAGGGTTTCTCTGGATGGTGTATTATATTGCTATAAAAATTGGTACTGAAGAGATTTATAAATATTGATTGGGATTTTTAGCATGTTTATCAGTCAGATAAGGAAGGAAATGTTGGGGAAAGCCTGAATCTATTCAAAGTAAGGAATTAACTGGGATGAGCTTTCTGGTTTCCTGAGATTCAAACTATGTCTCTTGCTATTTCCTTTCCCTTCCTGTGTTCCTTGAGGTGCTGTTTCCCATCTCTGGGCCTTTCCACCCTTTCTCTACCACCTGGAATGTCTCCACCAATACTCTATTTAACAACAAATGCACCCTTTTTTGAAGGCCTGCTTACAGCCCAGTTGTTTTACCGTGTCCTCCCATATAATTGACTGTTTCCCATAATCCATTGTTCTCTCCCTTTTTAGAAATCCTTAAGAATGATACACTTTGCCATTCATTGCTATTATTTCCTCTAGGCTGTTTTATGTATCTTGCCCCTGGACTATGAGCTCCTCAAGGAAGGTTATCATACCATCTCTACCATCCTTCCATCTCTCACTGCACCAGCTGACCAGATAATAAAGCATAGGTATATTCTGAATGTTTCCTTGCTTGGATACAGCAATTTACAGCTTCCAGATCACTTTTACAAACATTATTTTTCTGAATAACGTAGGAACCATGAGACCTAGACACTATATTTTCCTTATAATTAAAGACACCGAGACTGACTGGCTAAGGGACTATCTCACAGTGGAAGTCAGCAAACAAAGACCTAGGACTAGATACTAGAGTCTCTAAAAAAAGTCCAAACTTCTTTTGGTTACAAATTTTAAGATACGTTTCTCCAGACTTTATCCCAGGAGAAATTCATTGAATCAATTCTAAATGAAAGCAGTATGAGGAGTGACACAAGGTTGTAATTATTCTAAAAGTGAGGTTTTACATATTTACTTTACAAGAATATTCTAGATTATTTTATTTAAAATTCAGATGATTAAGGCCCCACTGCAACCTGATCAGTCAGATCTTTTAGTGCAAGCCTAAGAATCCATTTGTATTTCAAAATTTACTGATACAGAAAACTCGACAATTGAGGCAAACTGTCTGCATGGCTATATTTTGTTACCTTATCAGTTCAAAGAAGGAAAGAACACTTTTCTTTAAAACTCTATTGCTTAGAACAAACTCTGAATTTTCAGTTTCTTAATATTCTATCTCCTTCATCTCTTGCAGTGTCACTTTCATGGAGTGGATATAAAATAGGTATAAAACCTCCATAAAACATCCATCAATACATTTAACTGTAACTGTCAACCCCTGGGGTATTTTTAAAGGTGAGAGGTTGGGGCAAGAAGCCATAGGTAGCCGAATATTATATTTTACCAGCACCGTTGACAGGCGAAGATCATTTCATTTTCAAAACACATACTCATTTTTAATGGATACTTGTCTCTGTTTTGTCATAGTATACATGTGTGCAAAGGCAGTTTGGAGCAAAACTAGCAGTGTAACTAGAAATATAGCTTCTGAGACATGGATATTTTCTCTTTGAGAACAACTTCAGAGAGAAATCTTTGCCACCATCATGGATACTTGGAAGTGCGCTATTTGATGGAAGTAGATTGAAGGTGTATGGGATGGAATACATGTAGAATGAAGAGAGTTCAGGGTAGCCCACTATAATGCAAAGGGAACACAACACCAGGAGAGAAAAAGACCAAGACTGTAACTTCGGTCTTTGTGCATCTTGAATATCTCAGCCTAGGGCAATTCATCAATAACACCAACACTCAAGGTGCCTGGGTGGCTCAGTCAGTTAAGTGTCTGACTCTTGATTTTGGCTGAGGTCATGATCTCACGGTTTGTGCTTGGATTCGCTCTCTCCCTCTCTCTCTCTGCCCCTCCCCTGCTCACACTTTCTCCCTCTGTCTCTCAAAATAAATAAATAAACATTAAGAAATAAAATAACACAAACTCTGTATGCGAATGCATTTGCAATATCTCTACTATGTCATCTTTCTTTGTATCTGTATATGTACACACACACACACACACACACACACACACACACATATATGGGCAATTGTAATTTTATTGATTTCAAAAGTTATAATTTATTTAATAACTATTAACTGAGTGCCTCTAGAGAGCCCACAAATATACAATTTCCTTCACGTAGCCCATTCTCTCTTAGTTATTCCCCCTTTCCTATTTTGTTTCTGAGTCCTATGATATGCTGTATGGACTAAAGCAGGTTGTATTGGACTTAATAACTCATTCTAGTTCCAGCCATGTGTACAATGCTTATTATTTGGGAGGGTTCCACCTACTAACAACTCTGGCTTCAAAATATATTGTTTTCAGAGCTCTTCTGACATCGCTCAGGCATGCTGATTGTACACAAACAAATATGTCTGGGCTTGATAAGCCTAAATTGCATATAAGCTCAAGTTCTTCTTTGCTATTATGTTTAAACAAAAATAAACATGTTATTTCCAGATCCAGTCAGACCAAGAGAAAAGCTACCAGCTTTTGCCAAATATCAAAGGATAGATTGGTAAGAACAGAGGGGGAAAAAAGACAAACCTTATTTTCCTTCTTAGAACAAGTAAAGCAAAGAGTCCAATTGGAAGACTAGAGGCATTGTTTGATGGACTGGGCTGGGGCTGAAGCCAGCTTTCCTGTGCCTTTATCCCCTCTAGTCAGAAAGCAGCACTTTGTAAAACAGGCAATACTGACTATCTTAGGGTTCTCCAGAGAAACAGAGTCAATGGGTTCACACGCACGCACACGCACACACACACACACACACACATTTATACATTATATTACATACATTTATATATATGCCATATATATATATATATGGCATATATATGTATATATACATATATATACATGTATATATATGGCATACATATACATATATATGCCATATATATACATGTATATATGTATATATATACATATATATACATATATATGCCATATATATATACATATATGTCATATATACACACACACATAGAACGAGAGGGGGGAGGTTATTAATAGAGAATTAGCTCACATGATTATAGAAGCAGACAAGTCCTTAAGATCTGCAGTTGGCAAAATGAAGATTTGGAGAGCCTGATGGTATAGTGCTCATTTGAGTCTAAAGACCTGGGGACTAGGAGAGCCAATAATAGAAGTTCCAGTCAAAAGCCAGCAGGTTTGGACCCAAGAAGAGCTAATGTGTCTATCGACTAATGTCCCACCTCGATCAATCAGGCAGGAAAATTCCCTCTTATTCAGGCTTTGAGGTCTATTCACGTCTTCACTTGATTGGATGCGGCCCACCCACATTATGGAGGGTAATTTGCATTACTTCGCCTACTGATTCAAATCCTAACCTAATCTAGAGACACACTCATGTACATACCTAGAATAATATTGGCCAAATGTCTGGGCTGTCCATGGCCCAATCAAGTTGACACATAAAATTAACCATCACATGACCTTGAATTCAAGGTCTTCAGCCGACTAGGGACTTGAAGGTCATATAGTCTAAACCCTTACTCAGGACAGGTTTCCTTCCTCTACCTCCTCAATTGTCATCCAGATTCTTCATGTGCATCTCAAATTATACTTTCCCTGGGTGGTCCACTTTACTGTTGGAAATTTAGACTGAAGCATTTATTAGTATCTGACCTAGTCACTTTCATATGCCTGCGTCTTTAATCAAGACCTTCCTTAGCTTGGAATGCTTCTCTAAGTAGGTCTTTCCCTTTGAGTCTTCTCTTATGTTGCAGGTACCAAGGCTTCTGCCTCCAGGAAGTTCACTCTAGTAAGAAAGGGCTAGCAATCACAGCACAGGAAAAGCTAGTAAATGTGTAAATATGTGCAAACAGCAAATGGAGGAGGGTGGGAGACAATGATCAGAGTTCCTACACCTAGTTCTTGTAAGCATACTGACTAGAGCTAACCAATTGTACTCTGGACTAGCACCCTCGGTGTATCTTCTATTGCACTAGACACTATATAGAAGCATGAATTTTGAACCTGTATGATTACAGCACAGGTGGAGAGACAGAGAAAGGACATGTCACAAATGCAGCAAGAACAAAGCAATGTATGAGAAGCAGTCAGTGGGTGGTCTGGCTGAAAGAGCTTGGAGGAGGAAGTAATCATTGGAAGCAGGTGGTTGAGAAGGGCTTTGTGCTTTGGATGGTTATCGTTTATCTTCTCCTAAAGAGAAGGTAAGAATTCCTAGGAAAAGGAAGGGATCTGTGTAAAGGAATGGAGGTGGGAATGAGCATTTTAATTCAGGAATCATTGTTGAGTGGTCATACTGAGATATAGGCTCCTGAGCTTTTCGAGGTAAATTACTCGCAATTAGAAAATGCCTTAGGCCCAGACACCATCGGGCTCCATAAGATTAGGAGAAAATCTTAAAGAAGTTTGTTGGCTCTAGGGATTTAAGGTATTTATTTACCCAGACTGTAGGAGCTGTTCAGACAGATATGAAACTTGCCTGCACACATCTGTCCCCCTAATGGGCTGCATCGGGTCCCCAGTGGCTACCTCTTGGGATGAACAGAAATTTCAGTCTCTCTCCACACCAATTTTCACACCCCAGCTGCCAAGAATGGGGGGCAATTAATGTTGCTTCTGACAGTTATTCCAAGTTCGGGTCCAGGCCCCTGGGATAAAAAAAAAAAAAAAATCTCACTGGGATAACTTAAGAATTGTATCTAGACTTACAGTAAAAAGCTGCTTAAAAAATTGAATTAAGTTTTTTTTAAAGGCTGCTAAGCGATGGTGTCTTGGAGAATCTTTAGGATTAGAAAAATTATATCTCTCTTTATCCTTTAATTTGTTTTAAAATAATTACCGGATGTATAACATGCGCCTAGGAGTGTGCTAGAAACTCTGGTATGGATACAAAGCCAAAGAAGAAGACATAGAGTGTGGCTCCAGCGAATTAGATGCCCAGTTGGAGGAACAGTTTGCTGATTATGGTGCAGCACCTCACAATGTAGTTGCTCTAAAAGCCTTTGTTGAGTAAGTCAGTGAGTGAGATACAAAAGAAAGGCAGGAGAATAAAAATAATTTAAAAGATAAAAAAGATCCATAACAATTTACTTAATACCAAACTGTTGACATTCCCTTCCATGCAGTCAGATTTTTCCTGGAATTAGTTCTCTTTGATTACATGAGAATTTTCGAGAGCAAAAATATATTTTAAAAAAGTAAGTATTTTGAGAGTATTGTGCACGCCCTTTCTCTTTCCCATTGCAGAACCTTCATGCATGCAGTCTTTGTTATGAGAAATAGTAAGTACAATTAGTTTGTACCTCACGTCTAGTTATCACTCAGCTGAGCTGGCTGCTGAAGCTTTACGTTTTCACGTAACACTCCTGTACATATCTCCTTTTTTAATTATTTCTACAGGTTTTAATTTGTAAACTGTCATGTGAGATTCGGGGTTGCATTTTGCCAGAGTAACTGATATGATTGCAGAAGCAAATTACCGTTTTACCTGAAGCTTTTTTCAGACACAGAATTATTACATATTTCTAGTGTTGGTGGGGGGGGTGCTCTCTAGAACACGCTTCTAAGCAAACACAACAATTCTGGTCTCCTGAAAATTGATATATTCAATTAAATGCTCACAATCTGGTTAGCTTTCAATAAATACCATTTAAAACCAAAAGCCTCACTGTTATAAGCATGACACCAGGTAATGAAGCTTGTATCATTGTTGCTCTCAAGATTTTCATCCAGTAATATGCAGCTTCAAAACTCTTATCTTTGAGCTCCAAAAGCAATTTGACTCACATTATAGGTCTCTTGCAATAAATATCATCATTATTTTAACTTGATACTCCTTGTAATAAAACCTTTTAATTTAGGTCCCACCAAATTAAGAAGAGGTGGAACTGAAATTTGAATTAAAAAAATACTTTTTCATTATAGAGAGATGGGAGTGTGACATAGTTACAGCAAACCTCCTTAAAAGCCCGAAGGAACAAAGTATTTTAAGCAATGTTAACAGTTAATAAGCTCTTAAAACCCAAAACACAGTCACAAGCACATATATAATTAAACCTTACTTTTAGCAATAATTATGGATATAGATTTACCCTAAACGCAACACACTATATATGTATATGCATATGCGTATAAATGTATGTATGTGTACATATATATATTTATTTGCTAGATATGAATGATTTTTAGCTGATCAATATCCTATGTGCTAAATGATACTAATGATCTCTATGTCGGAAAGATTAAGGTCCAGTTATCATAAGTACTTGAAAGTAATAGAATTGAATCAAACTGCCCACAGATCTGACTTCATTAATTCACAATGTCTTGCCCTCTAACGAGAGTGAATTGATGTTTTCCTTCTAGTGTATTTAATCAAATACTGGAGGAGCAAGAAGGAGGAGAGGGTGGAGGAGAAAGGAGTGCAGGCAACTTTTACTTAATATTTTAACTGAGAAGTCACAGCTGTCAATTCTCATTGACATTTTCCCGTACTCTGCTTAATTAATGCCTTTATTGCCATAAACTGAATCTGCTTCTGCTTGCTAACTAAAAACTGGGAAAGAAAGCCCTTTAATCTGACATTCTGCCTCCTCCAAGAAGATGTTAACCAGCAAGTTTAGCTAGCTCTCTTTTCTGATCACCATCTGGGAAGCATTTGAGCATGTAAATGCCCATTCTGGGTAAGATATCATGAAAGACCTTGAATTTCATGTCATGGAATTGGCACCAAAGAGGTACCATTAGGAGTTTCAAGCAGGGCCATAGATGCATTTACTGTCATTTTAACAAGGCATGTCTGGCTACAACACAGTGAGAAGAACGGATTGGAGTGTGTAGGAGTGCCTGGCATCAGTGACTTTTCTAATGGTCCAGAATAGAACCGATGAACTGAACCAGGAAGGGACATTGAAGCTGATGGTAAGAAAACATATTCAATTTATATTTAAGATGTGTGACTAAGAAGGTTGTGCCTGAGTATGTTCTGGGCTTGAGGTTTGGGAAATTATTTGTGATGTTCCCGAACATTCTACCTTGAGACACTACATCAATATCTTACTTACATGAGGAACTAGGGGGACCCTGTGCAAACTTGTCAGAAGGACTACCTAAACCCTTTGTCCCAGCAAGACTGTAGTGTTAACTCTGGAGGCAAGTTCAAGTACAGAATTCAATCATAGAGGACTTATTATTTGGTAGAGACTACATTATATAATTGCTTTTAAAGTGACAGTGACCAGAAAATGTAGACATGTACTTAGGCACTAAACTGTATGCTTAAAATTAAGAGAATTGGAGAAATTCATCGGACAGGCACCAAAGTCAGGAGGAGCTTCACTCAAGAGCTGAGTTCCGAGTTCTCAATATGCTTAGAAGTAAGGAGCAGCCTTCTGGGTAAATATAGGACCCATAAGCAAAGGCACTGGGGGACAGAAGAGAAATCAGAGTTTTAAAACAGGACACATCTGGCCATCACTCTCTGGGTGCTCTTGCCTTGGTACCTGTTAGGAACGGCAACTGTCTAAACGGAAGTAGGAAAGTGGTACAGTTACTATGGCTGTTACATAGAACACCCATACTAGATAGAGGAAAAGGTAGGCTGGTCTTTTCAACTGACAGATTGGCAAGTCAATGAACAGAGGAGAAGGAGGCATGAGGTTGTGTAATTATGATATATGCACTTTTTGGTATGTAGATTATATTTCAATAGAAAGATGCAAAAAAAAGTATCCCAGTGAGAATGATCAATTGTGTGGTCTTTCAGAAGGGCAGGGACCAACACTTACAGATCACCATATAGTTTAGTACTTAATGGAATAGGCTAATTCTCCTAACGAACTAACACATTTCTCCACCATTTCTAACATCCTCATATGCCCTATAATGTCCAGTATGGTTCAAATCATATTCTGTGGCTGGCATTCAGGAAATGACTATTGAATTGAATTTTACTAGTTAAAGAAAACAAAACTAGAAACATAAGAAAGATGACAAGACAGACATATGCTAAAAAATTAATTTACACATTAATCCATGGAGCTACTTTTTAAAGTACTGAGTTTTGGAATTTTGCTAAAATGTCCATGGGGCAATAGTTTGCTTCTTATACCATCCATGTCTCTCTGCTTATATCAATAGTACTAGAAATGTCTCAAAAAAGTGCATTTTGTGAGTTTCCAATGACTTACTTGCTCACTCATCTCATTATCTGGCAGGCCGTTTGTCTTTCTTTTTTTTCTCCCATCTAACAAATGTAAAACCTCCAGGGTTTTCTATACATATCCTTTTTGAAAATGTTTGTTTCTGTTTGTATGTGGGTGTGTGTTTCTCTAAAATATAGCCAGAACCCATTAGAATATGCTGTCAGAGTCAGTGGTAGGATTTTGTGTCATTTCCCTTTCGACTTGAAAAATAGCATTTTAAAAAAAATATTTTTCATACACGACATTTTTCTCCCTATTCACTTTGATAGCACCACCTGCTTCGGGAAATATATATTTTCCACAAACCACTCAAATGAACTAATCCATTTTCACTATGTGTCCTTTTTGGCAAAATATCTACAGAATTTGCTTTCATAAAGATAAATTCTGTTGCTTTGCTTCTGTCTTATTTTTTTCTCTCTCTCTTTATGAAAGGAAAATGATTCCTTGTTTTCTTCCTTGTTGGGGAATGCATACAGAAAAGAAATTCTAGAAACAATTAAAACCAGTGAGTGAAACTCTGATTTGGGGCAAATTTATTTTAACCTCTCTTTTTCTCCTTCTCATTTGCAAAATGAGAATTTTGGAGCAAGCCTCTTTCGAGTTACATTTGCCAAAGATTCTGTGATTTTTGTCATGATATTTTACCTGGAATTAGAGGTAGACATAATGTAGTTTTCTCGGTGTGCTCCGTAATATATCAGGTATTGTGATTTGTAGACTCAGCGGTACTTGGTGGCAGTTTCCCATGTGGGAAAACAAAAAGGAGATTGGAATCATCTTTGGAATTACATGTTAGTTGCCTAAAAGGGGGAAGGCATAGTAGAGAGCAAGTAGACTCTGTTTCTCACAGACCACTCAAAGGGATTAGTCATCAACAACTCCTCCTCTCTGACAGGCTCTGCAGATATGTTCCCCATGAGCCTCCTTCCCAACTTGGGTTCCCAATACTGGAAGTTTTCCCAGAGGTTTCCTAGTTGAAGTGTCAGGATGTTAAAATGAAAAAGAGGCTTGGGTATAAGTATGGACATAACACCTTTAAGTTTAAGTTCTGTGTTTAAGAAAGTGGCAAATCTCTACTTACGGCTGAGATTACGGGGAGATTAATATCAATGAGACTATTCTACATGATACAGGTACATGAGCATGTGTGTGTGTGTCTATGTGTATATGCAGACACACACACATATACACAAGTGTGCACACACATCTATACATATGTATCTCTATATATTTATATATATATAAATTTTAACACATATCGTTTGACAAAGATAGCTAAACCAGATACCCTCTACAAGTATAGAGCAGAAATTGTAAGATCCAGACCAATCTAGGCTGAGCATATCATATTAGACTTGAAAAGTCCATTTTCAGAATCATCTCATGTTACAGAGCTCAGCATCTCTTGGCATTTGAATGCTTTTAATTCTGGAATCCCAACCAATGCTTTGAAAATGTCATAAGTGCCCATCTTTGAATCTAACTTACATCATACAGGCATTTTGTGTTGTGGTCACATGGTCAGCAGTTAGTGATAGTGTTCCAATTTCCTGGGAAGGATGGTGGGGGAAGAAAAGGGTGAGGGGAACGGACAGAGGAAAAAAACCGTGCTTTGAGCATTCATCATGTGTAAGCCTTGAATGCACTGCCATTTAAAGATATTATTACCTCAGGAGGTACATATTATTGTTAACCCCACTTGAAGGATGAAGAGCAATATATACTAAATGACTTGCTCAAGGTCACATAGCTACTGAATGTCAGACCCAGGATTCAGACACAGGCAGCTTGACTGCAAAACCTAAGGCATCAACCACTTCTCTAAATAGCTTCTCGTCTATTTCCTAAGCCAAATTCATTGCAAGGGAGAGTGACTTCTAATCAGGATTTTAAAGCTAATTTCGACATGGGTACCATTAATCCCTTCATTGGACAACTTCATGCCCACTCGCTCACTCAATGCTTTTGGCAGCCAGTGAAGGAGGGCCCCAGCTGTGGTACAATGCAACTGTTCAGTGATGGGCTCTGTTTGAGTCGTGATGATGGTACATTTAAGAGTGTACTAGGCCAGGCATTGGAAGGCCTGGGCTCTCTCTAATCCACTGCTGTAGCAAGCTATTTTCTCATGAGGTTAAGCAAGTCCTCTAATTGCTCTTAGGTTTAGTTTTTCATTTGTAGAACGTGGAGAATAATATCTGTCCTACTGTTGTTTTTAAATTAGATATTACAAATAAATCACAGAGAATGTGTATAATCAAAGATAGCAATTACTATTAGTTACAATCCCTATTTTAACCAACAGGATAACATGTGGCCAGAGAGATAACTGGCAGACAGAATATCAATGCTAAATAGCAGTGTGAGCATAATAAGGGTGAAAGGTGGGGAGGGATGACAAAGACCAATTTGTTGGGACTTTTAGTCCAATGCTCTGCTACCAGCTCGTGCTAATCCCTGAAGGCTGTTTTATTTCCATGGGTTTAAGAAAGAAAAGAAAGTTCACAAAAGCTATGTCCTGATCAACTATTTGCAGTCCATTCCCTTCTCAAAATAGTTAAGAAACGTTAGGAAATGTAATCCTGTGGGTCTATCCAAAGCATCATGATTTTAATTCTTGTATGTGGAAAGTCCATGGCCCTGCTAACCAGAGCTTAGCCTGAATCATTTCTCGCTGCTCACACTCCTTTGTTTAGCTTGGACTCAGGTTAGTTCCATTCTGAGATGAAGAAGCCATTGCTACTTGCTGTTCTTGAACGTCCCTCTTAGCAGGATTTTCCCAAGAGCTTTCCTTTGAAGAAAAGCAGAGCAGGAGGCGGGTTTTAGAAGTGACTACCACATGGAAGAATCACAGCCTCTGGGGAAAGAAAGGTCTCACCACAGGCTATTATTAGAACAGAGCTCTGAGTTTGTAAATGGAAAGTGAGACTCTGCTTGCACATGCATGCACACTGTAGGTGTCTGGGTGCCAATGAGTGGAAGGACTCACAGACGCCTCCTCAGATGGCATCTGTCTTCCTCCACTCACTGGGAAGGTGCGCAGTCACGCTCTTCTCTGTGCCGAGCTTGAGAAAGAAATCGTGTCAGAACAGGCAGTCGCTGTGATGCCAAAGATAGGAGCAGGAGCGCCTCTCAGGGTGAATTTCCACCGACATAAAGCAGAAGAAAGGTGAGGTGGAAAGAGAATTGAATGGGCAGTGAGGACAACTGGTTTCTTCTCCAAGGGACTATGGCCAAACAACTAAGTCTCCAGGCCTGTTTATTTACCTGGAAAATGAGCATAGTGAATGTGCAGAGCTCTAAAGTTCCTTTCTAGGGCTAAAATGATAAATTCATAGATCCCTTCACTAGATATCAGTCTTTAGATATCCGGACTTATCTACCAGTAACCCAATACGGCTCTTTATTTTACTATTTGTATCTTTTTAATGTCTGCGAAAGTACCTTCCAAATTTAGAATTCTAAGACTCTTTAGTCCAGGATGAAAAAATTGTGCATATATTGTATTTCACTACAATTTTTTTCTCCCTCCATATTCTTTACTTTACAACAACTATAGGTTTACACTTGTCTCTCTGAGCTTCAAATCTTACTATAAAAACCCTCCATCCTTGTTCTCATTAATGGTCTCTTTTGTATCAATTTAACTTATATTGAAAAACTACAATGTATAATTTCTTCTTAAAGGTCTCAAAATGTTAATTGTCACAATTCCCATGGTAATAATCTACATTTTTAAATTAACTTTTTTAAAAATTCTGTCTCTGCTACCTATTAGCCATGTGACCTGTGATAAGTTAACTAACCTCTCTGGACTTCAGTTTCCTTTTTTGTAAAATAGTGATCATGAAAGCACTTAATTCCTAGGAGATTTTGGAATACATATGTGCACATGAACACAGGCATGTATACACCAAATCACCACATCTTTATGCCTCTTTTTTTTCATCATTTCTATACCTATAAGCACATGTACTTTCTTAGACGCATTTGGGAAATTAGTACATTTGATAATCACAGATGTGAAGCATAGTATAAGCCAAAAGCTACATCATCATCACCAGTAACGCCTAGTTATCATCAATAATGCTAACGGTGATGCAAATACTTGACCAAAAAAGAAAAGTAGTATTTTCTAAGTAATACTAAGGGCCAAAGAAACCATGAGAATGTGGAAAACAAGCAAAACACTAATCAAAATTACCATTGATGGAATGAAAATATCAAAGACCAGAGAAATATCCTAGAACCAAAAATATCCCCAGGAATATCATGCACTAAAATCTAAGGAAATAAGACAGGCCACCCTGGGAGACTAGAAAAGGATTATTCACAGATTCTCAGAGCTAGAAGAGGATGCTCAGAAGTCACTTGGTTCAGCCTCCAGCCATCATGAGTGATCCAATTGGGAATGACAATGATTTGTTATTATTAATATTATTAGCCAGGTTATGTATTTCATCTGTTCGTAACAAATTTTCTTGTTCTTCTTGATTTTCTTTCTTGATTTTCTTGAAAATCTTTCTTGATTTTCTTCAAATCTGTTCGTGACAAATTTGATTGTCAACTTACCAAAAAGACCCGTAGAAAAAGCTACCGACCAAGCAGAGGTAAGTTTATTAGACTTACTAAGGCAAAAGGCAAACACCACCTTGACAGAGTCTTAACACTAGCACTTTATTCACCAAAGCCATCATCTCTTGGATTATTCAGAGTCCTTTCCGGAGAAGGGACTTGAATTTGATACTTTCTGAGAAAAGAGGAATTTGTGATTCTAAAATAAAAATGCAACGTTAAACGTCCTTCATGCTTAAGTTCTGTATGTCTGCCAAGTGATAAGGAGGAGCTGGATAATCACCTTTTGGATAATTCACCAAAGAACCACTCCAGATCCCTGCTTAATACTATGAGATAGATATATATGTTTTCCAAAGGTACAGAAATACTCCAGGTGGTCTATTTTGGACCCTTCCCAAACAGAGGCTGAATCCCTTTCTGCCCATCTGACTATTATGACTGTATTGTGTTGTATTGTGATGGTATTATGATGTATAGTATTGATACTTTTAGCATCAACTTTCCTTCTCATTTGTTGCTGCACTAAAATTGGAAGTATGCCCTGAACCCATGATGGAATTCAATACTGACTAGTATGAGATATCAATTTACGACATTATCATTGATTTTTTAAAATATGCAGATCAGCCTTGTTGTATTCAGAAGGGTGTTGTACTTCAAAATAGTCACCATTAGAAGACATATGCCTAATTGAAAAGATGCTGCCATTTTCAAGATTGCTCAGTACCTCTACAAAAATAGATACAGAATTCTGTTATCATACAGAAGAAAGAGTTATCCTATCACTCCCTCTTCAAAATTACATATATACATACGTGCATATTTTTACCTAAGTTCTTTAGATTTGTCTGTAAAATGACTCCTGAGTGTCTCTCAAAAATTAAATCCATCCTACTAAATGAAGATTTATTAGCCAAGAGGGTTTTCTAGCAAATGTGACACATTTTCCCAGAGTAAAATTATCTAAATGTTTTCCATAAAAACAGCATTTCTGGAAATTACATATAAATTTCCACCTCAATTTTGTTGAGATTTCCTTTGGTTTATATGTAAGCACTAGTATAATTGTTAGATATCAGTCTTGCCTTCTATTGTAATAAAATAATGTGGTAGCTTCTGCCTCAGAAACTAGAATATGAGTTTCCTATGAGAATGATTGCATATTATATGTTTCTAGTATCTACCATAGTATATTACATAAATAGAAACTTATTGAGCACTTCTTAATCAGCTAATTGATAACCCAGCATCTGTAAACTAGTGCTTATCATCCCTGGATACACATATTGACATCACCCAGGTTCTGACTTAATTGGTATTGAATGGTATCCAGGCATCAGTATTTTTTAAGAACTTCCCAGTAATTTTAATATGCAGCCACGGTTGAGAATCACCACCCTGCTTTTCCATAGAAGTTTAATTTTCCATGCTTTTGGTCCCTCGAATGATCCCACCCTAAACCTCTCAAGGATCTCCAGGGCTCTTAAACATCTCAAGGCCAAAATGATAGCAACCATTCACCATTATTTTAAACATGGGAATGTAAAAAAGATAGAGTCTTACTGGACTTTTTAACCATTCTCAAAACAAATAATATTTAATAAATACTTTGAAGATGTTAAATAAACGTGAAAGGGCCATAAATAAACATAAATAAGAGCCAAAGGCGAGAAAAGTAACAGAGCAAGTTACATTAACTAAATATATATATATAAAATATATATAAAATATATAATATATATAATATATTAAATATATAATATATATAAAATACATATAAAAACATATTATATATATATACCAGTTATAAAAAATATACTTTCATCCTAACTTTTAGACTCTTACTACCCTAACCTTTAACCTAAGCTCCAATCTCATGCTCCCATGTACTTACTTAGCCTCCCTACTTGCATGTCTGTAGGCATTTCAAACAATGTGTCCTTAACTGCTCTCTTGATGTCATCTTCCCTTAAACATGCCCTTCTCAATGTCTTCCTAGTCTACTCTTCACTCAGTTGTTTTGGTCATAAAAACAAACAACAACACTTACACTCTCCATATCTAACACATAAGCAAGGACTCTTGACTCTGCTATTAAAAACATACACTGAATCTGACCAAATTTTTGCACACCTCCTCCCTACCACATTCCCAGTCCCAAATTAAAGTTTTCATCATCTGTAACCAGACTACCAAAATAGTTTTCTAATTGGTTTTACTGATTCCACTCATGGTCATTTCTCTCTTTTCTTCACATAGCAACCCGTGATCATTTTCGGTCATACTTTGTTTATCTTACCCCCTTGCTTAAAGATTACAATGGCTTCCTGCTATCCTTGGAATATCCTATAAGCCATACTCTGTCCCCTGCCTACCTCTGTGAATCACACTTTTCCTGATCACAATATTGCTTTTGATCTTGTTACTCTTCCATCAACATGACCAGCTCAATTCCAGTCTGAAGCTCTTACACTTGCTGCTACCTCTTCCTGGAACAACCTCCCTCTAGGTCCTTTCATGGCTCCCTTTCTCCCTGCTCTAAGGTCTTCTCTTCAGGTAGACTGTCAAAATAGTTCTCTGAGCCCATGCTTTTACTCTACACTCTGGCTTTATTTTCTTCTTAGCACTCATTATTATCTAAAATTGTAATATTCACATGCTTAACTCTTTATTTTATGTCTGTTTTCCCTGAATTCCTTCACAAGAGTAAAGCCCTGAGGGCGGACATGATCTAATATGCTTTCACTGAGTCCCCACCACTTAGCACCTAGGCTGGCTCATGGTAAGGACTGAAGAAAGTTTATTGAATTAAATAACAAAAGAAGGACTGAATGCATTTATTGTTTTGGAATTCAGGTAGCTGGAAGTCCTGTCTTCCCTTAACACACATTATCCCTAGAAACTTCACAGCCAAATACAATTAGAGATGGAAATAAAAGATGCTCCAGGGAGCTGATATAGGTCCTTACCTAGTCTTTCTTGCCAGGTTCCACAGTCCTGAACCCATCTTTTTCTTGTTTCTACCTCTGTAAAAAAAACTCTGGTTTTGCTCTTTGGCATTTGCATTAGTATTCAGTCTCCTAGCCTTGGTGTCTTGTTTCTCCACATGGGTTTAGCTTCTACAATGAACTGCATTGGTTAGAAAAAGTATTGATGACAATTTGAAACTAAAGCCACAGGACCTTCCTGGTTTAGCATTATGAGGAATTCCAACACTCAGAAATTCTGGAAAATTGAACAAGTTTTCTGTACTGGCACACTTCATATTTGTAATCATAGCATATTTTTCTGCTGCATTCTAAGATCAGAGGCTTCAGGGAAACTATGTGGGTAATTCCAGCAATTCAGGAACTAGCAAATTATCTCTCTGATATTGTCATGGATTTAATCTTTTCCTTCCATGTTCAATTGCTTTATCTATAAAGAGAACAGAAGGAAAATTCATATTATAGGAATAGGAAGAGTTTAGCCTATTCTTAGACTAAAAAGATAAAATACTATTTAATACTATTTAAAGCTTGTGGAATTAATCTTATTTTTCATCACACTGAAAGTATTCTCTTATCTAAATTTATTTCAACAAGCTAGATATTTTATATCGAATTAATTTATATACAGGCTTTCTTTTCCTTTATAGGGTGCAATCAGAATGGACATTGAGCCAGCATATACAGGTATGGCTTTATAGAATGTTTATAACCAACATCCATTTTGACTGGTTGAGCATCCCTTATGATTATTGAGTATTTTGAATATCACCAATCAGCAAGTATCTGTTAAACATCGTTGTATGTAGAATACTGAGCCAGTCTCAGAAGTGAATATAAACTAGTTTATGGCCTGGCAGCTGTCTTGATGAGATTACCAATGAGAAGTGGATAATGGATCTAGTCACATGTGCACACGCCACATGTGTGTGAGTACATACACACACATACACATACATAATGCAGTGAAAGACATGAAATAGCAGATGTATCATCTACATAAATGTGGAAACAGTCCATTCAATGCCATTCCAACATAAAGATACTGAACCCCCTCTAAATACATGTCAGTCAGAATTGTGAGACCCAGTCCCTCTTCTCACGGAGTTCTGTATATGATAGGGCAATAAGAGGGCACAGGCTACTGAATGAACCCAGGCTGGAATGTCAAGGACAGCTGAGTGGAGGGCAGAAGCTTTTCGCTGGGTCTTGAGAAGGAGTGGGAATTACATGAAAAGGCAGTTATGCGAAAAGACTTCCAGGCAAAGAACAGCTCAGTCCAGGAATTAAAATTGGAAAATATAAAGCTTGATTAGGTAAAAGGGCTATTTAGATGGCATCAGAGTATCTAGTTCAGTAAAAGGTAGGAGATGACATACAGAGGGAGGCCAGTGTATGCATTGCAGATGGTCCTAGAAATAAGGCTGAGTTGTCGTTGCAAAAGGAAACCTCTACAAACAGGGCCAGACTTGAGATCAAAAGAAAAAAAAAGACCATTTCCCAAAGGTTGTGCAAAAGTTAGTTTCAGCATCTTTTTCACTAGAGTCCTAGAACTCTTCACAGAATGATCCCTGAAGTCGGCATGATGAGCTCCAGATGGCAAAAGTGGAGAGATAGCAGTAAGTGCTGTGAGACTTTCAAGTCTGGTTTTAGGATATTTGGCACATCACCGAACGTGCTAATGTATAACTCAACGTTTAAATTGTCATTTGCTATCCTTAATTTTTAAGGATAAAATGAGGATCTGAAACAGGAGATTTTAGAAGTAATATGTGGAGTTGACAGACAAAGAAAGAGAACATTAGCCTGGCATGGATAACTTATGTATCACAAGTTACATATTTTAAGTAAATGTTCACTGGATCATTTAACTTGGCATTTATAACTTGTGTCAAAAATAGAAACTTTGTTCAATGTGCAAGGTACAAGACTTATCATCGTCTACGGAGAGATAGAGAAAAACCTCATCTAGGCAAGAGCAGAAATCTGCCAAACTTCTTTGACTTTGAGAAGGTTACAGACAAGGTTGACAGTGTCAATGCATACAGCATGATTTATCATGAGCTTCAGAAGGCCCTCAATAAAGTTCCACATGACAGCCATCCATTGAAGGCAAGAGCTAAGGAGATATGGGGTAGAGCATGGGAGTGAATAAAGAACTCGTTAAAAAAAAATCTGAGGACAGAAATGCTGCCGACATGTTGAGCTACATTGCCTTCGAGATAAGTTTGATAATGGCTAAGCTTTTTATATAATTGTGTTAGTTTTTGGAGTTGAGAGCGGCATCTCAAAATGTTTATTGTGATAGAATTGCAGAAACCAGAGAAACTAGGTGCTTAATAGCCTAGATAAGATTAATTTCAAGTTAAACTGCCCCTAGCCTGGTTATGTTTTTACAGATTGCCGCAGTATTTGATCAGGAAGGAGGCAGAAAATAAACACTCCCAGTGAACCATCAAGTTGGCTTTTTAAACACTAGAAATAACTTCAACAGCTAAGATGGAGCTAATGAACCTCAAGATATGGGGACTTATATTAGACTAGAAAGCGGGGTACCTGGGTTCCATCCACCTGTAGGCACTTCAGCAAGCCACCTCACCTTTTGAGGACAGCTTTTATTTATTTTTAATTAATTTAATTAATTCATTTATTTTTTTAAGGTTTATTTATTTATTTTGAGGGGGGTAGAAAGGACAGAGAGAGAGAGAGAGGGAGAGAACTTCAAGCAGACTCTGTGCTGTTAGTGCTGATGAGGCCAACTTTTAATCTATAAATGAACAAATTGGAGCAAATAATGTCTGAGGTTTCCTTTAAGAATAACCTTATATAATACTGTGATGATGACTGTGACATCAAAAGTTGAGTATTTAACTTGAATGGCCAGGGGATGTCAGGTGGGATGTCTGGATAATTTCATTTTACACTTAATAGCAGAAAGAGACCCCCTCCGGTCCCAAATCCATATAAGCTGCACATAATAGAAATAATAGTGAAAGAAATGCCAAGCATTTTCTGTAAATTACAGTTGTTTTTACTAAATTATTGGGCCATATTTTTTGGATGTGTGCTCTCAAACAAATTAATACTACTTGCAAGGAGAAAAAAAAAAAGGAGATGCAAGAGTCTCAAATATATTGGATACATAAAAGCTGGAGTATGCATAATCGTCTTGCAAGAGTTCTTAAATCTCTGTATATAAACTGTTTAAAAGTAAATTAAAATTATTCCTTAATGAAATACAAATCTGAAGTCACTTGAATAACTAATCATTTTATGACCCATGCAGTGAATTTTTAATGCCTACTTCTACCTGATTATTTTAGATATGTCTGTGTTGTAAATTAAAAGCTACATAAATCATTAATGTGTTGATACAGATCAGTGAACTGCTTACACTATATGTGATTCCTTAGGACATACAATGTCTGATTCACCTCCCTCCCTTTCAATTATATAACTGCCAGGCGCTTTTCCACTGTTCCCTCTTCTGCGAGGTCTTATTTGGTAGAACTGCATGCCAAAGCTTTTATCACTTTCCCAACATAGTCTAGGGCTTTTAATCAAAGGGGTCTCACAGTGTAAAAATGAAGAGGTCCAAAGCCCAAGAATGTGGAGATAGAATTCTATGAAGGGATAGTTTTTTTTTTTTCCTTTTTTTTTTTTAATCTGTGTTCCCAGGAAACTGTGGCAAGAAGACATAACCTCTGTACTTTTCTTAGATCAGTGTACCCTCTTTACCTTTCTTAAAAGTGTCATGCTTCTTCTGTACCTTGAGTTACAGAGCTCCTGTTGCCGTATAGGAGGGGCCCTCATTTTATCCCTCCATCAGTCCAATAATTTTACTTCCTTCAGAGAGCAGCTCAAGATCTGCATCATCTGTAATGTTGATTAAAGCCATGCATAATTAAAAGATGTTTAATCCACCTTGGAGTAATACTGAATTAAGTTTATAAAGTTTCCACTATGAGAAATGATTTCTTTGAGATGCTATAGAAGGAGAAAGATGAGCATGATATGGCCACGGGAGTATAATGGTGAACAGCAAAATACACATACACACACACACACACACGGTCAAAAAATGGTATATACCATGAGAGAACATCAAAGAAACTTATAGGTATTTAATCAAGCAAGAATTAGTAAAAACAAATTCAAAGGATAAGTAAATAATAGCCACAGGTGTATAGGGGGAGCCAAAAACCAAACAAAAACAAAAACAAACAAACAAACAAAAGCATGTTCAGGTTAAGGCAGGTAGTCAGAAGGTCAAATGTGACTTTAGTGCAAGGTATAAATAAAAAAAAATAACAAGAATTGAAACTTTAAAAAGTTGGTCAGAAATATACTGATATTCCCCAAATATTGGGGTTTATATATTTTTAATCTGAAATGTAAAATGGTCATTCAAATTTTTGAATAGAGGTGTATCTTGAGCAACCATGGGTGGTAGGTGAAATGGATTAGACTATAGACCAAAATAAGACTATTGAGACTTAGAAGAAAATCATCCACTCCATTTCATTCAACAACTGTCTATTAGATGTCTGTTTAGATACCAGATTCTATGCCCAGTGCTGAGTAGTTTAAAAATTACCCTTACCCTAATGGAGGTTCATTGAAGTGGATAGAAACAAACATTATAAACAAGAAAAAAATAGATAATTTTTTGGTGATAGTAAGAAGAAAAATAGTAAAGGGAGCATAGTTCCCTGGGTTTGCTATTTTATTTTATTTTTAATTTATTTATTTTCACAAAGAGAGAGAGAGAGGGAGAGCATGCACGAGTAGGAGAGGGACAGGGAGGAGAGAGGGAGAGAGAGGATGCCAAGCAATCTCCACACTGTTAGTGAAGAGCTCACCTTGGGGCTCAATCCCACAAACTGTGAGATTATGACATGAGCTGAAACCAAGAGTCAGATACTCAACAGACTGAACCACCCAAGCACCCCTGGGTTTGCTATTTTAGATAGATGGTCAAGGAAGACATCCCTGAAATCATTTCACTTGAGTAGAGGCATAACTGAAGTGCAAAAGCTGAGTCATGCAGATATGTAGAAATTTTGGCGCTTGTTTAAGGGATATCTAGTTTTCTTCCCTAGGATGCTCCTAATTCATATGTTCTATTGTCTTTACTTTGTGTTTGTGTGTGTGTGTGTGTGTGTATGAGAATGACTAGTTCATTGTTGGTCATGTAATAGGAAGCATACTATGGTAGACAGAAAAAGCATTCTACCATGAATTCAGAATTCTGGGTGTGAAAAGGGAGTTTCCCAGAAGTGCTTTTGCTCATAATTGTGTAAGAAACATTAGCTATTGTGGAAAACTGCCAGACATCTTGGATAAAGGAAGCCAATGATAAATTTCTTTCCAGTAAAGTGAAGGCAGGTATAACTTCATTAATGAGCAAAAACATAAGAAATATATACATTTTGTAATGAAGAAACAGAAAAGAAGGGAAGTAAATGACAAGAAATTATAGAAAAAAAGGGAGGCAAGAAAGAAAAGAGGAAAGCAGGAGAGCAGGGAAGGAGGTTATGACAGAGGAAATTATTAGAGAACTAATGACAACGTGAGAGATGATGAAAAGGAAGGAAAGCCATAGGGAAGTAGGGCCACATTTCTGCTTCTAGATATTGGACGTAGCTGTTCAAATAATCTGTCTTATTCATTTGAATGCTGATGTGCAAAGATCAGTGAGATGCGATCTCAAGAATTTTAGTTGATATAACTGGAACATTTACAATAAAATGGGTATTTTTACCAGAGATATTGCAGCTCAAAACCAAACAAGAGAGGTGTTTGGGACAGGAGCAAAAGAAAAAAGGAAATCAACAAAATGGTATTTTTAATCTCTAGACTGGCTAGAGAGTAAAGAAGAAATTCTAGAGAGGAGGAAGCCACAGAGGGGACAGCCAAAAGAATTACATATAAACTCTACCCAATAACTCACCTGACAATTATACTATAATATGTATAAGCAGAGCATATTTTAGGTAACCTGGCAAAAAGCAACATTAAGAGGGATGAAAAAAAAAATAGTGCAAAATTCATCTGATGTCTACTGTTAATAGTGGACTTTAAAGTGTTAGCAAACAAAATTAACTCTTATGAGAACAAAAACAAATTTCCTTCAGAAAAGATAAAAGAAAATAAATGTCCCCAATTTATCAGTCATAATATCTACTAGACAACAAAACAAAAATTGCTACACATAGTAAAGAGAAAAAACAATCAACTGAAGCCAACTACAAGATGTTATAATTAGCAGAAAGCAGCTATTAAAAATATGTTAAAATTTTAAAGGAAAAATATTTCCTTCTGGGGTGCCTGGGTGACTCAGCTAGTTAAATGACCAATTCTTGGTTTTGGCTCAGGTCATGATCTCAAGTTTGTGAGTTTGAGCCCCACATCAGACTCTGTAGCTGGCTGTGTGAGGCCTGCTTGGGGTTTTCTCTCTTTCCCTCTCTCCCTACCCCCACCCTGCTCACGTTGTCTCTGTTTCTCTCAAAATAAAGAAATAAACTTAAAAAAATTTTCCTTTCAAATCTTAAAGGGAAAGGAAAATTGTGAAGAGAAGAATATCAGCAGAGAAATAAAAATAGTAAAAACAAACAATATTAAAATTCTAGAAATGAAAAGTGTAGTGTCTGAAATAAAAATTTCATGATGGACTTGACAACATATTGGATATAACAATAGAGAAAAACCAACATTTATGAACAATAGAGTTAGCACAGTCTCGGTGACCAATGGGACACTATCACCCAGTCTAACATAGAGGAGAGAAACATATCAGGAAGCTCTGGGCAGACAGAAAGAGCAGCCAAATCTGCTCTGACTTGAAATGTCTGACTTTGAGGACAAGTGTAACTTAATTAAGAAGTAGCATAGCATTTGAAGGTAGGACTAAAGACCACTCTACAGAAAAGAAAAAGGGAAAGGAGAGTTCAGGTCAGACTTTTCATGAGTATCCTAGACTGACAGATATGTTTCCAGAGAGAGGATAAGATAAATTACCTTTAAAAGATATCTGTGACTCCTTCCCAGGGAAGAGCTGATCCAAACAATCATAGTGGTGTCTTTTTCTTCCACTCATCATGGAGCACATGCTTTTCAAACTACCTTGTGTTGGGAGGAAAGCAGACTGTATTTTCTAGAACTATAGTTTTCACAGTTCTGCCTTGAATCATGAAATATATAAGTATATATTCTGTTTATATAGGGTTTGTTTTGGATAAAGAAACCCTGGATCTTTAAGCCAGAATATTGCCATCCCCAATTTCATAAAAATGATAATAAGTACATTTTTTTTTGAGTGACAGAGTGAATGTGCACGAATGGGGGAGGGGCTGAGAGAGAGGGAGAGAGAATCTTAAGCAGGCTCCAGGTAGAGCCTAATGTAGGGCTCCATCTCACTATTGTGAGATCATGATATGAGCTGAAATCAAGAGGAAATCATTTAACCAACTGAGCCACCCAAGTGCCTCTGTTTTGTTTTTTACTTAATTTTCCATTCCCATCTTTCTAGAACCTGAAAATGCATTAGTGCTACCATTTTCTGTAATCACCACAAAAGCAAATTCACTCAAGCATTGCTCAAACCAGTTTAATCTAAACATGAACATACTTAAACATCATAAAAGCCATTTATGAAAAGCCCACAGCTAACATCATCCTCAATAGAGAAAAACGGAGAGCTTTCCCCCTGAGATCAGGAACACAACAGGGATGTCCCCTCTCACCACTGTTGTTTAACATAGTGTTGAAAGTTCTAGCATCAGCAATCAGACAACAAAAGGAAATCAAAGGCATAAAAATTGTCAAAGATGAAGTCAGCCTTTCACTTTTTGCAGATGACATGATATTATACATGGAAAACCCAATAGACTCCACCAAAAGTCTGCTAGAACTGATACATGAATTCAGCAAAGTCTCAGGATACAAAATCAATGTACAGAAATCAGTTGCATTCTTATACACCAACAATGAAGCAACAGAAAGACAAATAAAGAAACTGATCCCATTCACAATTGCATCAAGAATCATAAAATACCTAGGAATAAACCTAACCAAAGATGTAAAATATCTGTATGCTGAAAACTATAGAAAGCTTATGAAGGAAACTGAAGGAAACACAAAGAAATGGAAAAACATTCCATGCTCATGGATTGGAAGAATAAATATTGTTAAAATGTCAATACTACCCAAAGCTATCTACACATTCAATGCAATCCCAATCAAAATTGCACCACCATTCTTGAAGCTAGAACAAGCAATCCTAAAATTTGTATGGAACCACAAAAGACCACGAGTAGCCAAAGTAATATTGAAGAAGAAGACCAAAGTGGGAGGCATCACAATCCCAGACTTTAGCCTCTACTACAAAGCTGTAATCATCAAGACAGCATGGTATTGGCACAAAAACAGACACATAGACCAATGAGATAGAATAGAAACCCCAAAATTAGACCCACAAACGTATGGCCAACTAATCTTTGACAAAGCAGGAAAGAATATCCAATGGAAAAAAGACAGTCTCTTTAACAAATGGTGCTGGGAGAACTGGACAGCAACATGCAGGAGAATGAAACTAGACCACTTTCTTACACCAGACACAAAAATAAACTCAAAATGGATAAAGGACCTGAATGTGAGACAGGAAACCATCAAAACCCTAGAGGAGAAAGCAGGAAAAAACCTCTCTGACCTCAGCTGCAGCAATTTCTTACTTGACACATCTCCAAAGGCAAGGGAATTAAAAGCAAAAATGAACTATTGGGACCTCATGAAGATAAAAAACTTCTGCACTGCAAAGGAAACAATCAACAAAACTAGAAGGCAACCAATGGAATGGGAAAAGATATTTGCAAATGACATATCGGACAAAGGGCTAGTATCCAAAATCTATAAAGAGCTCACCAAACTCCACACCCAAAAAACAAATAACCCAGTGAAGAAACGGGCAGAAAACATGAATAGACACTTCTCTAAAGAAGACATCCAGATGACCAACAGGCACATGAAAAGATGCTCAATGTCGCTCCTCATCAGGGAAATACATATCAAAACCACACTCAGATACCATCTCACGCCAGTCAGAGTGGCCAAAATGAACAAATCAGGAGACTATAGATGCTGGCGAGGATGTGGAGAAACGGGAACCCTCCTGCACTGTTGGTGGGAATGCAAACTGGTGCAGCCACTCTGGAAAACAGTATGGAGGTTCCTCGAAAAATTAAAAATAGATCTACCCTATGACCCAGCAATAGCACTGCTAGGAATTTACCCAAGGGATACAGGAGTGCTAATGCATAGGGGCACTTGTACCCCAATGTTTATAGCAGCACTTTCAACAATAGCCAAATTATGGAAAGAGCCTAAATGTCCATCAACTGACGAATGGATAAAAAAATTATGGTTTATATACACAGTGGAATACTATGTGGCAATGAGAAAGAATGAAATATGGCCTTTTGTAGCAACATGGATGGAACTGGAGAGTGTTATGCTAAGTGAAATAAGTCATACAGAGAAAGACAAATACCATAAGTTTTCACTCTTATGTGGATCCTGAGAAACTTAACAGAAGACAATGGTGGAGGGTAAGGAAAAAAAAAAAAGAGGTTAGAGAGGGAGAGAGCCAAACCATAAGAGACTCAAAAACTGAGAATAAACTGAGGGTTGATGGGGGGTGGGAGGGAGGGGAGGGTGGGTGATGGGTATTGAGGAGGGCACCTGTTGGGATGAGCACTGGGTATTGTATGGAAACAAATTTGACAATAAATTTCATATTTAAAAAAATAAACTAAATAAAAAAAAATAAAATAAAATAAAATAAACATGAATTACTAACCTTGGACCCATGTTTGGGCTTCAAGTATTCTATGAATCCCCTAAAACTGGGTCAACATTTTGTGTTTATTTGTCTGATAGTGAACCCTGTAGCTTACATCTGTAGTAGTAATCATACCCGGTAGCTGAGAGATGGGTTTTGGAGGTGACTGCATGGTTTAAATCACAGATCTATCCTTTACCAGCTAGGTGATCTAGGGCAGGTGACTTAATAGGTGCCATGTTCCTTTTTCTCAATTCTGGAATAATAATAATAACAACTGCCTCATAGATTTGATGTGAAGATCATGCTAATATATGGAAAGTAATTAGAACGGTGGATAGCAAATAGCAATCTCTAAATAAATGTTAGTTATTTATTATATTTTTATTTTATTTACATCTTAAAAGGATCCAAGACTAATAAATAGTTATGAGTCACTGATTTGAATAGAAAAATAATCCGTTTGTTCCTCAAATGTGCCTTAAGTCCCTAATAGATGTAAGAGATTGAAATTGAGAAAAAAAAAATGTTACATTTCTTGTAATGCAAGTGTCTATGTGTCATTTTATTACCAAAACTTCTGGAAAGCTGGTAACATTTAACCCATTTAAAGGAGAGAAATGTCCTGAAGACAATGTATTGGCTTCCTTCCATCCTAGCAGCCAGTTAGTTATGACAAAAGCCTAGGGTTTGTTTTCCCTATAAAAGATTTGAATAGTACTATTTAGCTCTGATGACAGCAGTTAAAAGCCTTCTAATGTATTAATTTTAAGAAGAGAATAGAAAATTATTAATAAGAAAAACACGTTGATTATCAAGAGCTTTCTGTGTATATGTTTTAGATTAACCACTCTCAAAGGCAGTGTGAGGGATGACCTAGAATGAGATCATTCTAGTCATGTCAGAACAGTGACATTACACATACACACACACGTGCATGCAGACATACACAGCCATTGGCAAAGGCAATAAAAAAAAAAAAACAGTTGAATTACAATAAAGTCACAGTTTGATGAGGACATTCTTTACAGAAAAATACTTTTTATCTCTTTTTGTCTAGCCTGGTGAACACCTCTTCAAACCTCTCTAAATGTGCTTCTGGACACAGAGTTGGTAGAGGAAAATGGAGAGGTAAAGGGAGCCCTGTGAGGCCTACTTTATGGTACTAATTCATATATTGCCCACTCCAGGTTATGCACCCACACTCAAAAAGTGAGATATGAAATTAATTTTTCCCAACATCCTATAATGAAAAGAAAGGAAAAGATAAAGGAAGAAAAGAGAGAAAGAAGGGGGAAATATAAAGGGAAGGAAGGGAGGAAGGAAAAAAGGAAGAAAAGATCAAGGAAGATAGGAAAGAATAAAGGAAAGGAAGATAGGCAGAGATTCAGAGGGAGCAAAGAAATCAAGAATGGAGAGAAAACATACAATCTAAGTGTATTCAAACAAACACTTTTGGGTTTTTGTTTTGTTTTGTTTTGTTTTGTCTATTTTGCAAAAATGAGTCGTGAAGTGCATTGTTTGCCCACGTTTTATTGTAATGAAGCTTAAATGGGCTGGCTATAGATGTAAGAGATCTGAATCTAGGCAAATCTAATAAGTGCTCAAAAGTGAGTGAGAAGGTACAGGGCTTTTGTTTAGTTCTTTGATTTGTTTCAGAGCTACTGTGGATTCTACTTCTTTTGTCCTGGGCATGTCTGTACTATTCTAGAAGATTCTAGCCCAGTGTGGTCAGGGATGCCAATTATGATCCTCCTTGCCCTTTTGTCTATAGTTCCCAGGTACCCTTTCCCCTCACTCCAATACCACCCCTTTGTTTCCCACCACACACCCTACAGTTCCTGTGCCTTGTTTCCAGCAGCCTCCTGGTGGGCACCTGCCTTTAAGCCAACCCCAAGAGAGGTGATTGAGGTTCAGGATGGGTGGGCCTCCTTGATGTGCTTCTTAGGTAGAAAGGGCCATAGCAGCACTCACCAGCATTGGGGAGAATCTGTTCTCTCCAAGCTGCTTGAGTTGTGACCTTGCTGCTTGGTCAGGCATGTGTTTCTGTCACTGACACATATTTGTATTTTCCAAGAGGTTCAAGGTGCTTCTCCCTCTTGGGTGTTTAGATGGTGGCTGTCATGGAGTGCAAGGGCATCTTGCTTATTGTGAGGAATTGCTGGACTTTTCCTCATACTAGGAAACAAAGGCCTACTGGCCTATCTTTTGGGGTATTGGAGCATAGAAAGGGTGCAAGTGCTTCATGTGGAGAAGAATGAAGGAGGCCTGGCTAGAAGGAAGAACCACTGCCCTGATTTGGCCCCTCACCTAGAAGCATGGACCTTGGCGATAGTCAGACTTACTACCCTCTTCCCTGTCTCGGTTTCATCTCTGCTAAAATGGGAAGTCCCATGACCTCTTCCTGAACAGGTTCTGTAGATATTTGGGGTAACATGATTATCTGTTTCTTGAAACCTTAGCAAGAAATTGGAAAAATGAGTTCAAATCCTCATAGAGAGAAACCAAGCACTCCCATTTTCCCTCTTTCTCTGTTTCTCATTCTCTCCTTTATTCCTTTTGTTGAGTCCATCAATCTTATTTCAGTGGTTGTCTTCACAATGTAAGGACTGGGCTGGATATTGCACTAGAAACTGAACATTGAAATGTGAATGATACAGGAGTTTCTCTGAGTCCAAAACCAAAGATGTGGAACCAAAAAAAAAATTATATCCATTTAGGAGGATATCAGGGTCAACCTAGGAGGCTTAGGCAGCCTGGAGCAATGGAGGCATAAGTGACCATAAAACATGTTAGTCTCTTTCTGTTTTATTTCTGCCTTTGTCTTCTGTCAGTCTAAAAAATAAATTTTGTCTGTTTTATATAATGCCCTCTGATAGGTGTTGACCTCTCTATTTCTTTTAATTAAAATCGTGAATAAATCTGTAGAAACACACCAAATGCACTGGGATTTTAGCCATGATGAGAAGACATGCCTAGTTCTTCTGAGAAGGCAGGTCTAATAGAATAGTTCCAGATGCATTTCTTCTGTTACAAAGAAAAGGTATTTTCAAGTCTTTACAAATTATAGTGCCATATAGGTGTTTACTTTCACAAGGGATCCTGACCCTAATTTTTACATGAAATATTTTCTTAAATAAGGTTAATGCTATGGAAGACATAGCACAGTAGCCCTCAAAATGGTGAGAACATCCTAGAACATTACAAACCCAATATGATAATTGTGTGAGGGTAGGAGATATGTTAGACTCTGGCATCCTATATAAGGGAGCAGAATAATAGTTTAAATGGGGTAAAAGTTTTCTGAGGTGAAGGAAAATAAAAGGATTTCTTTTAAAAAGGGTATGCTAGGGAATTAGAATATCTAATAAAAGACATGCTGTATTTGCATCTCTCTGTAGATACTTGGGGTGGGCCAGTCTGAAGATACCCTCTTCTGCTCTGAAGACCAGTGCTGAGACACTGGACCTATCGGTTGCCTGGTACCTAGCCCACCTCCTCATTGGAGAAGTAGTGGAGCCATATTTGGGAATTGCTGAAAAGCTGGGCTTTCATCTTGATACTTCTCAATCTAATAATACAAAAATATGGAGTAGGACTTCTATTTGGAAAAAAAGTCTGGAAAATAGGTATTATATAAATATGCATAAATATACCAATTCTCAAAATCAACAGTGTAAGGAGACAGGATAGATCATTGTTTCCATTTCTCTCCTGGTGAATATGATAGCCTTACTATGTCATAGAAGACCAAGCCCTATGGAGTCAGAGCGACTTGGGTTTAAAGTTGAATATTCTATTAAAGAGTCGTGTGTACTCAGCCAGTTGCATGTTTTCGAAGCTCTAGTTTCCTGATTTCCAAAATGAATATGTTGTCTGGGTGACTCACAGTGTGTTTTTGAGTCTTAAATAAGATGGTATGTGTGGAAGTGCCTAATATTTTGCCCAAATATTAAGTGTCAGTGAATGCTAGATTGTCTTTTCCTTGAGATGACCAAGGCAGAAGGAAACAGTGTCTACCCTGTGAGTTCTTCTCTGTGCTCTGCATTTCATCTTTTCATGGTAGGCTCTCTAAATGATTTCTGCATCAAAGAAAGGACTAACAATGGGAATAAAGTAGTTCTGGCTTCTGAGAGTGAACCACATCTCCTGAACAAAAAAGTGAAGCAGAAAATGAAGGTAGTTTTCTGATTTTGTAGTCCACATTTCTAATATTTGAAGGACAGTAGGATTTGGCTTTGCTTTGATTCATTTACGTGGTTATGCACCTTGAAATAACTAGTTAATAGCTTATATGTGTGTCTGTGTATACAGAGCTTAAGCAAAATGCTAAAGGCAACCTAGTTGAAGGTGGATTAAAATTATAAAAGTGTTGTAAGTTATTAGTATTACTGATGGAACATTATGAACACTTCATTACAGATTTAAAATCTTGTCTGATTTTTTATGCTTGCAGGGTGTTCTATCAATAAGTACAGCCTTTCACATTGGTTTCTTATTTTCTTCCTCCATATCTGGTGGTTAGTTATGTCTCCAATTAAATGCATTCCAATCTTTCTTAAAATAGTAATAATAATACAACTTTTTCAGACCAGATAAAACCTCCCCTAAGAGTTATTTGTCTTATATCCTGGCTAAAGTGAAACCAATTCTTAACAGTCAATAATGATTTGAATCTACTGTATTTTACTCAGAAAGCCTAATGCTCTTTTTTTTTTTAAAGAAAAACAATGAAAAGTGAGGAAGAAAAAAAAGTACCTGGCATTAAAAAATGTTCTCTATTGAGACACTGGCAAAGAAAACAAAAACAAAAACAAACAAACAAACAAAACATTTCAAAGTAGCATTTCTCTCTTTTATTCATTCGTTGAACAAGCACTGAAACAACTGTGCATGGGAATTTGGACTGTATAATAAGAGGATTTGGGGGGAAATAGATGATTTTGTTCATCTTGTCATGTTGATTTGCTTTTAATGAACACAAGAGATCTTGTACACCTATGTAAATATGTCCTCTTTTAATCAGTCTTTAATGTGGTAGGCTCATGTATTCCAAAACTCCTTTCCTATTAATTAATTAATTTATTTATTTATTTATTTATGGTCTTGGAAGCAGTCATCTCTCAAGAATTACTTGATGTCACGAACAGAGATACTGAGTTTTAGATCTGTAAGGGACCATAGAAATGGTGTTGCTAAAATACTTAATCATATTGTGGGCAAATATTACCTTTGGCCAGAAATCCAAATAAGCATAAGCTGTATGAGACACAGAAATGATAAAGTCAAAGGGGCTATTTAAAAAGGAAAAAAAAAGTGGACTTGAGCTGGGTTTTCAAGTTGGCTGTAACTAAGGAGTAGACAGAGGCTAAGTGAATAGGACTTTCTAAGTAGAGAAAGTAACAAAGGTAAGAGGAAGGGAATGAGAACGAAGAGTGAGGAGACTGGAGGCCCTTCTCAATGAATACTTTTATTGGTTTGTTTTAATCATGCTCTGCACAGCACCCTGAGAACAGATCCATGTCCAAAACCAAATAGAGCCAACTATCAGTGTTAGCAGCCAACTGGAAGTAGACAGAAGAAGAAACAGACATTTGATCATACACTTCTCTCAGCAGGTGGTTTGATAAAGCAGGAGTGGTGTGTGTAGGTAGTGTTTCACTGATTCAACACAGCCCCTTGCCTCTTCCTTGGACTTTATCATATTTGTGATGGTTAATTTTGTGTGTCAACTTGGCTAGGGTATGGTGCCCAGTTGTTTGGTCAAACACTAGTTTGGATGTTGTTATAAAGTATTTTTTAAATGTGAGTAATATGTAAATCAGTAGACTTTGAGCAAAGCAGATTATCCTCCATAATATTAGTGGGCTGCATCCAAGGAGTTGAAGGCCTTAAAGCAATGAGGGAGGTCCCCAGAGGAAGAAGGAATTCTGTCTCCAGACCACATTTGGACACAGAGATGACTCTTGCCAGAGTTCCTAGTCTTACAGCCTGCCCTGAACTTGACAGCCCCCCCAAAATTGCATTATCTAACTCCTTAACCCTCTGTCCCTCCCTCTCTCCTTCTCTCTCTCTCTCTCTCTCTCTCTCTCTCTCTCTCTCTCTCTCTCACATACACACATGCACACACACACACACACACACACACACACACACACACACACACAGAAGCAGCCCTGAGATGGAAGCTGCTGGGGCATCTGGGTCTATAATCCCATCCTTTATATGTGGACCACCTTTATGGAGAATCTAAAGTCTGGAAACATCAAAGGCTAATTCTAGGAAACAGGATGTCTCACTTCCAGAGGGCTCTGGTGGAGGCCTGGTAAGAGCTGGCTGAGGGGTTACGACAACAGTTGGACAATAATGCCTCCTGGCAATCACCCTGGAGTATCTGGTTTCTTCTGGAGAGCTGCACAGCCTAATGACTTCAGGGCATCTGCAGTGTGTCTGTCTCTACCTATCCCTCTCTTTGGAGCACAAGGCTTGCCCTCTGGAGCCAACATCTTCAGTGAGGAGCATCCCAGGACTGATCTGAGAGTAGAGAATAGCCCAGGTTTCTGCTTCCCTCCTTTGCCCAGCTTTCCCTGAACAGCATCTCAGCTCATTAACCACATTGCATAAACCATCTTCTCCTCAATTATTATCCCTTTTCTTACCTCACCCTCTTTGAATTAAAAAGCCATTTTCAAGTCAGTTGTTAGCCGTGGTTTCAGTTGTTAGGGAACGGTGCTGACTGCAAAAATAAGGAAATGGAAGGATTTCATGTAATGGTGTGAGTAAAGGGAGAAAAGGAGGATGCAAAGGAATAGGGAAATCTTGGAAAACACAAGGATGTGTAAGCAGCAAAACCTCAGTAGGAGGAATTAGTAGGGTTAATGTGATGATTGAGGCCATACCTCGAAGAACCTTCTTCATGTGCTAAACCTACTAACTTCTGTGCGTGTTAGCAAAGGGCTTCCTCACCCAGGATTTAGACATCTGTGGCTTCAGGTCAGTGGGCTGGAGAATTGAGTTGAATATTGCAGAGGAAAAGGGGAAGTTTGGGATGTTTTGTTTGATTATGTCTGAGGGGTGGTAAAGGAAAAGAAAGAGCTGTAACGCTGGCTTTTGTTACAGTGGTAGTAATAGCCAAACAGTGTAAAGCTTAGTATAAGAGAATGAACAAAGGTGCCCTAGGTGATGGTCTGAGTACATCAGGGTCAGCATCAAACAAAGCAGCAGGAAGACCCCAAAATTGGTTTGATGCCTATCGAAAGGCAGCCTTTGTTGATTTTTTTCTCACATATCACATCATGATTTGTTCTCAGTCAAGAATTGATGGTGGAAATGAACCTGTTAACTAAGTTCATTAGTTTATCCACTCAATAATGAGAACTTAACATAGGATAAAATTTATTTCAACATTCTGAAGAATGTTATTTTCCTAGTCTACCTGACATGCCCCACCCCATGCCGTTTGAAGATTTTATTGGGCACTCAAAAGACTTTCAATGGATATTTGTCTGCTTATGTAATATTCATTCATTTATTCATTCACTCATTTATCTATCAAACATTTACATATTGTTTGCTGCATGCCCCAAGCACTGTGCTAGGTGCTGAGAATTAATGTCAGGCTGGGTACCTGCCATTATGCAGGTACACCCAACTTTCCATAATGAATATGCCCCTGAAAATTGGTGTGCAAATTGAGTCATATTTAAATGAACTAACGGAGCCTGATGTTTAAGGGGAACCCTGAGGAAAATCCTTTTGTTATGTAGAGAATCTTTTTGTAATGAAAATTATCATATTCTAATGTGTCTGCTCTGTAAACCTGCATTTCCATATGCTAGCTTTTTCTAAATAGGAGTACCACCTGTATTTTATTCCCAGTTTGTGGGGGTAGTAACATTTCAATCGGCTGCAGAGTCTTAAATTAATCATTTTCTTTCCCAACATTAAAAAATGTTGAATGGCCAAACACTCATCAAAAATGTCAAAAATGTTTTCATTTTTGAAAAACTACTCTAAATGTTGAAGTGGCTTGATTAGGTTAGAGTGGTTTTTATATCATTTTCTATAACCACTTAACTTAAGGGTAACTTTTAATGACATGCTACCAAGAGCTTATAGAATTTTAAAGCAATCAGGATTTTTTCCTTCCAGTATAGCAAGAAGAAAATTAGACCAATTTATGCTACATATAACCCTTATACTGTGTTCTATACTTATGTTATTAAGTTAAAAATATGCAATATGATTTTTAGCCATATGATGTTAATTTATATTTGTAAATCACTTTATACTTTTTCAGAGTGTTCTAATGGGTATCTATTTTGAAACTTTTCTAGTAACAACATGGCATATAATTTAGTTCCCTGTTCTGGAAATTAAGGTATAAAGTTACCCAAAGTCATTAAACTAGAACTCGTTTTGATTTTCATTTCATGTTTGAGGCTCTGTTCCCTTTGCTTCATAGGAAGAATTATGGCCAGAGGTAGAAGAAAGGTCTCACCTCACTATTTAATTATTTTTAGTTCAAGGAGAGATTTGAAGTGACTACTTTTTCATTATATAATGCATGCAGCAAGTCCTAAGTGACACATTTGTCCCCCTGAGGAGAAGGGTCCTAAAGGAACCACTCTCAATGTAGAAGTAATGGCATGATAATGCATGAGGGTTCCTGTTTCTCCATATCCTCACCAATACTTTTTATTGTTTTTTTATTGTTATTATAGCTATTCCACTAAGTACAAAGTGGTATCTCATTGTGGTTTTAATTTGCATTTTCCTAATGACGAATAATGTTAAACATCTTTTCATGTGCTTATTTGCCATTCATGTATCTTCTTTAGTAATGTGAATAGAGGGTTCTCTAAAATGTTCTTCATTCTCTATAATTAATTATTTTTTATAATGCAAAACATACTAACTGATCTAAGAGAGTCCTTATTCTTGGGGAAGTGATATAACCTCAGCTTTTTATCTATCTTTTGATCCATTAAAAAAAACAGGTGGAAATAGTTATGAGTCCATTGGAATGGAGACACAGGTTTTTTGTCAACCTAAAATCATCCCTAACTCCTTCATCATAAAGGTAGGGAAGAAACTGGCCAGTCCTGAGAAGATTCAAAAAACCCATGAATTCCTGGAGTGCCTGGGTGGCTCAGTTGGTTAAGCATCTGACTCTTGATTTAGGTTCAGGTTATGATCTAACTAATGGTTCCTGAGTTTGAGCCAGGGGTCGGGCCCCACGTGGGGCTCTGTGCTGACAGCAGAGACTGCTTGGGAATTCTCTCTCTGCCCCTCCCACATTAATACATGTTCTCTCTCTCTCCCTCTCAAAATAAATAACTAAACATTAAAAAACAAAAAACAAAAAACACCAAGCCTGTAAATTCTTGTCAGAGTGCGCATGGAATTTATTTCCATTTCATAGCTTTTTCTGGCTTTTAGGGCATGCTCTGGAGAGGACCAAGGCTCATAAAAAGACTGATACCTAGAATTCCACATATCACCATTCTGTCTTCATGAAATGTTCATAAACTGACATACACACTAGAACGAGAACGGCCTAAAATACTCATTTGTGAATTTACCACTTTGTTAACTTTTGCCTTTTGGGCAGAACAGAACATTCTCTTCCTTAATTAGAAGATGAGGTTCACGTTCATCTAAAGAGAGTTCTCATCTCACACAGAACCAAGGCACAAGTTTCCCTGGAGCACTTTGAAGAGAGAGAGAGAGAGAGAGAGAAAGAGAGAGAGAGAGAGAGAGAGAGAGAGAGACCAACATGCCAGCTGTTGGATTTTACAGGACCCACCTGGGCCTGGATAGCCAGTTTTGTTTAGTATTAAATAAAGCCACAGGCTTTGCAGAGAACTACTCCATGAGCTCATCCAGGAGTCAATGTCATTTTCCATAATCTGGCAAGTCTTGAGATAACCAGAGCTTTCTGAATAAACTTTCCTTTAAAAAATCGCATAGTCTACTTTAAAAATCGAATTCCCAAAAAGGTACTGCATTCATCCTAACCAGCTCCAAGGCAAACAGTGTGATTGGAAGCACATTCATAATTCAACATGGTTAAATGCCAAAGGCCGAACAGATAGCACCCTGCTCGCCAACGTGGAATGGGATGACATTCATGGTTGATTCGGCTCCTCGCAGCAAGCTGTGGAATTGGAGAAACCAAGGGAAGTGACCCTGGCTATGTGTCCTGCTGGTGTCAAAACGCACTCTTATCAGCCTGACAAGTACCCCGTTGGGGGAGTTCTTTTGAATCCAAGTGAAAGTGATAAGTGACAATTTTCAAGACTGTTTGAAATATTAAATCTAAAGTGAGAGTGAGGGAGTGAGGTAGGAGAGAAATATCTTTGTTTACAGTAACTATAAACACAACTAGTATCTCTTGATAGCTCACAAATTTCTTTATATAATTTCGTTTGAATCGTGTAATGTCTGACGTAGAAGTTGTTATATTCATCTTCACATGAGAAACCTAAAGCAAGAAGGGTTTAAGTGAGAAATAGTATAGTCTGCTGGTTTGAAACAGAGTCTTTGGTGTCAGACCTATCAGGTGTGAGTCTTGTCTCTGCTGCAACCCAGAGGAGTGGGCTGTGACAAATCACCTAATGGCTCCATTTTCTTATCTGCAAGTGGTCACTCTGCCATCAGGTTGTCGTGGGGATTAAATACAGCACTGCATGTAATCCACTTACTTCAGTGAAGAGCACATAGTAAGTGCTTGGTACATATTAGTCTCGTCTACCGATTGTTAAGGCCAATCAAGTCAAGGCACAAACTTAAATTAGGACCCACCTACATGAAGGAACTCACCTTTACTGATTCTGTATCACAGTTTCTTCCCTCCATCTCATTCTGCCTACAATCTTGCATAATACTCTTTATAATAATGAATATTCAATCAACACAATTACAGTGATCCCCTGGTATGCCCACAGAATTATGATGGACACTTGAAAGATTTTAGATGCAGAGTATTATTCCACAAAACCTTGCAAATTTGTATGGAGACAAACCATACACACGAGAGACAAATGTTATCGTAAAACATGTTGAATCATATTGAGAATAGATGTCATTGAGGTTCAGCAAAAGGAGACCTATGGCCTGAAATAGGAAGAATGGTTTTGTTACAGTTATTTTTATTGTTGTTCTTATTGATTTTTAAGGATATGGACAGACTTATGCTAAGCCTTAAAGTTGTAACTTGGATGAGTGAGGAGGAGAGGAATTGCAGGAAGGTTAGTATGAGAAAAAGAACAAGTCAAAAAAGACCTTGGAAAGAAAGCTAAGAAAAACAGAAGATGGTGGGGTTAGGTATGGCAACTTTGTGTTGAAAGGGATGTGAGACTGGACTTTGAAGGGTGAGATCAACGGGTCAAAGTCTTTGATTCAAATGGCCCGTGTTCTCCTCATGACCATGGTGAGCTGCCATACATCTGTGGGTGGACTGGCTGTGGGTTAAGTGACTTCTGCAGGCCTGAAAGAAGCTTCATTTTGTTCATTATAACTGACATATAAGAAAACAAAATCTGTCCATACTTAGTACCATAGTCTGATTTGATCCTTAGCTAAAGATAAAACTTGTCTGTATATGTGTGTCTATGTGCATGTATGTGTGTGTATGTTTCCTTCCAGGAACAGTTGTAACTCTGATGTTCCCATTCCTGCAATTCATTGTTTATGGATCTGGCCCCAGTGTAAGCAACAGCTGGGAAGCTCGCTCCCTAGCCTTCAGGCCACTATTGACTACAAGTCTTCCAGCACAACCAGATTAATGGGATTGGGTACAACTATAGTAGGTTGCACTAATTAATCAATTTTATTTTACTTTATATACTTGTAGTCGAAGCTTTTACATTTAGTATGCAAATTTATGCAAATTAAAATTCAAATACATGCAAACCAATATGCAAATGTGTGTCCCTAGATTTGCTAGGGAAAAAAAATCTGGTAGCCCTACTGTAAGTTCCTAAAACACAGTTGGGGGAGGGGAGAGAGAACTTGAACTACTGTTGCAGCTTGATCTGCCTTTAATTTGTTAATATATGCAAGTTGAAAATGAAAATAAAAACATGTTTTACTTCAGCTGCTCCTTATGTTATAAAATAGAAAGCTGAAGATCTGCAACAATAACAGGAACAAAATCTGTGAGTCTCCTCATTGAGATAAGAATTTGAAAGTTTTATTTATTCCAAAATCATCTGCCTTTAGGCAGCAAATCTCATAAGTATAGGTTTCTTACTTTTAATTGATCAGATTGAAGCTATAACTAAACCCAGAGGAAATGCTCTTAGAGCCCTAAAACACAAGACCTTATAATACACGCTTTGAGTTGTACATAAACTGCCTAGGAATCCACAGTGGAAACCAGAAAATTCAGAGGAAAATTAAATAATGAAAAATTACAATTTGATTAATTCATATTGAACAAATATTTTATTTAAAAGATCATTATTTCCAAGTGAGCTTAAATTAAGGGATAGGAGCATTTTTCTATGAGGATCCAAAGGGAAACTTCCTAAAGAAAAACATAGGCCAACAGCTTAATTGAGAATACATTGTAGTAGAGGAGATAGGTGTCTGATACTTATAATGTCACATACTACAGTTATTTGCAGGTCTAATCACTGGGAAAATGGTAAATGAGTGAGCAATAAATACTAGAATGGCCCTGGCCCGAGCGTCTGAAGCACTGAATTTATTGCTGGCCCTGCCGCATCAGAAATATGACATTTGGCCATAAAAGCAATCTAGGCCTCAATTTTATCATTGGTAAAATAAGATAATAATAATTGCCTGACCTTCTCAAAAGATTGCCATGCCTTTCAAATGAGAAACAGCAAAGTCCTAAACAGATGTTAATTACTTTTTCAAAAGTTTATCTGTGGTCATTGCCAAGTTTTCCTTTCTGGGAAGCCTTTAAGCACTAGCGACTTGGTTATAGATTCAATTTGATCAATTAAAGATTAAAAAACCTACAAACTTAATGCCTCAAAACAGATGATTTTGTAGTAAGTACAACTTGGAGTTATGTCGGTAAGGAGACACAGTGTAATGGAATAGTAAAAGGAGACTATTTCTTAAATTTGTGATCGTTTTCTCCTCTGAACAATGAGAGTCTAAAACATTTGAATTAACTGGTCCTTCAGACTCCTAGATGCTGTGATTCTAGTGCCCATGCACTCCCATCTTGATATCCATGGTCCTCTATTTTGTATCTCGGGCCAGCCTGCACTGGGTGGCTTTTCATACCC
Organism: Lynx rufus; assembly: GCF_022079265.1. NCBI lineage: Eukaryota > Metazoa > Chordata > Mammalia > Carnivora > Felidae > Lynx > Lynx rufus. The sequence goes on along the minus strand of NW_025814837.1, from coordinate 4,009,537 downwards.
CTGACACATATCTCTCTTATCAGTTGCCACTAATTTGTAGCACCATTGTCTTTTTGTCAATTGATTCATGAAATCATTTCTTTCTAAAAATTGTTACTTGATGAAAGTCATTTTTTAATTTAATTTGATTTATTTATTGGCTGAATACTTGCCTTGTGAATATTGTTGGATATTCAGTATAAATAAGACATGATCCTTGAACCTAAAACTTTACAGTCTGATGGTAGAAGACATATGCATGTCGTCCAGTTCTAAACCAGCCCTCACTCACTGGTGAGGGTAGAGGAGTTATTTTGAGATCAGAAAGGAAAGGTCTCCAGAGGGTAAGTTAAATAACATTTGATTTGGTCAGTAAGGACAAACGTTAATGTTTCCTGAAAGCAGACTCTCAGGATCAGGTGACCGCTTTAAGGAAATTAATTTTGCAAGTACTGGCCTCAGAACAGAGATAAAGGTGTGTGTGTGTGTGTGTGTGTGTGTGTGTGTGAGAGAGAGAGAGAGAGAGAGAGAGAGAGAGATGTGTGATGAGGCACCTTTGCTATGCCTTACGTGAGAAACAATGAAATGGTAATAGTGAAAATATCACACACAAGGATGCCATTCACAAGGAGTCTTGGCAAGTGCAGACAAAAGGAAAAATAAGAGACATGCATGAATTTAAAGTTTTCAGCTCATGTTTGCTAGTAGAATGGGTTATCATTAACAAAGAAAAGTACTGACAATTCTGTGATGGGAGGTACTGGAGCAGAGAAAATGAACACAGGTTAGAATCTTTCTTGCTGAAGAGGCAATTTGGTAGACATGGTTTTTGAAGCAATAGGTAAAGCCAAAGTAGAGCCCAAAAGAGAAAGAGTGGCTTTATCAGCACAGAGGAATTAGCTGAAATCTTGGAAGAGGGTGAGTTCATGGAGAAGAGTGGGATGAGAGAAGAGGTGGGTTGCTATGAATGCCTCCATTTAGAGGCCCAGGAAAAGAGGTGAGCATTTAGCAATCTGCAAACAGGTAAGACTCAGTAAACTAAAGTGCTTAGGAAAGACAGTTTCAAGAAGATGAACTGACGGGCAGTGTGCAGTGTTTTCATTAGCATTTAATACAACAGAGAAGTCAAGGATGAACCAATGGGTCCATCAGATAGTGCTGATAAATTATTGATTGGATATTATATAACTTTTAAGAGTAATGCCATGGAAACTATGAAGCAACATGAAAGATTTGTTTATAATATTAAGTAAAACAAACAAATATACTTGCTTTAAAGAAAGCCAGTTGGAGCAGAGGTTGGAAGAGGAAAGGGTAAGGAATTATATGGAGATATTCAACAGTAATTATATATAATTAGTAGAGATGAATGATTTCAGTGCCTATCTTTGTATTTATATTTTTTAGCACATTGTCTCTGCGACTGAATAATATTGGTGCTGAGCATTGGCATTTTGATTTTTGTTGATGAGAAGAAAATTGAGACTTTAAAGATCTTTTTAAAAAATATTTATCTTGAGAGAGAGAGAGCAGGGGAGAGGGAGAGAGAGAGAAAGAGAGGGAGGGAGAGAGAATTCCAATCAGGCTCTGTGCCATCAGCACAGAGTCTAACATGGGGCTTGATCTCACAAATTCCATGAGATCATGATCTGAGCTGAAATCAAGTCAGATGCTTAACCAACTGAGCTACCCAGGTGCCCCTGAGAATTGATACTTTAAATGAAGCATTGTTTTGAGAAAAAGGCCAAATGAAATCCTGGCATGTCTCTGTGGGAAGGAAGATTTGCAGTGAGTCAAACCTAAAATTGGCATTTTATTTGCACAGAGATATTTAGCTTCAGCAAAATATTATCTATCATATTCAAATAATGTTAATTCACATTTTATTTGCTTTACACTTATGTAAACAATTTTTTATTTTACAATAGTACAATTAAAAGTGTAAGAAGTTTGTTACCTAGTTTTACAGTTGTGAAGGCCATGATATTTTTCTTTTCCTTTTAAAAGGAGGCCCTGCATCGCTTAGGTTTGGCAAACACTGCTATGATCCTTGGCTGCTGAGATTTGAGATGTGGCTGGTCCCAACTGAAATGTGCCATAAACATAAATACACTTTGCATTTTAAAGACTTTTTATGGGAAAATATAAAATATCTCATTAATGGTTTTTATATTGATTACACCCAGAAATGATATTATTTTGGGTATATTGGATTAAATTATGTACATTATTAAAATTAGTTTCACCTCTTTCTTTCTCTACTTTTTTAAGCGTGGCTACTAAAAACATTAAATTTCTGTGTGTGGCTCTCATGATCTTTCCTCTGGACAGTGCTGGTCTGTAGTATGTCCCACCTGGCTGGCATCTGTGTTCACTGCCAGATGCTGACCCTGTTTATTTGAGTTTCAGAGACCAAGAGGGTAAGGGCCCTGAGGCTGAGATATGGATGTATGAGTGGCTTAATGTGCCTTTCTGGCCACACTCTCTCAGAAAGCACTTCTGTGCACAAATCAAGTGGGGCTAATTTGGTAGTGCATAAAGTACCACTCAGCCAGTAAAGAGATCTGACAATGAGTTATTTGTGAATAAAGGATACAGATCATATTATCTTAGGCATCTGTCATGTGTGTTGGTATAACACAAGGAAGGATACATCAGACTCTTCTTTACGGAGGTCACTTGGGAGTATTCCATTCCCTCTCAATAGTCAGATTATTGTTTACTGCCCAACTGAATCCAGTCAATCTTCTAAGGGACATCCTGTCACCCAGAAAAGCTCTACCCTCTGAAAGTTCCACACTATCCAGGGACTTTTCTTCTTCACCAACGATTCCGGCCTCACATTTTATTTAAACATTTTGTGTGCATTAGCTTACTCATCAGCCCACCTAGTCAGTGTCTGATACCTTCTGCACAGGATTGACTTTCTTCTCGTGGTGGCCACTCAGTAATTAAATTAAATCAAATGTAATCTTTAAATTGTGAGAGTTCATGCTTGCACACACACACACACACACACACACACACACACAGTTTGCAAGGAATAATATATGTGCATATGTAATATCAGTTGATATGCAAATGTCTATTAAGGTAATGTACTTTAGAAACAAACATTTTATTCCACTTTTCAGTACTCAGATTAATTCGTCCAGAGGCATACGTATTCTACTTCCTATAAGATATAAAAAGTGCTGATAAAACAAATTATCTTCTTATTTTTTTTTATTTTTTAAAAATTTTTTTTTCAACGTTTATTTATTTTTGGGACAGAGAGAGACAGAGCATGAACGGGGGAGGGGCAGAGAGAGAGGGAGACACAGAATCGGAAACAGGCTCCAGGCTCTGAGCCATCAGCCCAGAGCCTGACGCGGGGCTCGAACTCACGGACCGCGAGATCGTGACCTGGCTGAAGTCAGACGCTTAACCGACTGCGCCACCCAGGCGCCCCCAAATTATCTTCTTAAATGGGACTTCTTTTTGGATGAACAAGAGGTGGTTACTCACTGTGTACAGCTTCCTTAGTTTTATCCAGAATCACTACAGTTTACTCTAATAAAAGATTCTGATTTTGGACAAAGGCCAAGAATACTTTAAAAGTAACAACAAAACAAAAACACAATAGCGAGTTTAAAAAAGAGAGAAAATCATAGTACAACATAGTATTAAGGTCTGTTAATCCCCTCATATATATTTTATTACTTATTTGCTTTACAAATGAGTACCACCTCAGATAATTTTTTATATAAAATCAACTATAAGCACTTTCTCCAGGAAGGCTGGTATCAGATAATAAAACTCTAAAAATGCCCTTGCAAATAAATTTCTAATGTTTTCTGTATATTCTAGAAGAAAGAGGCATACCTTACGTGTTAGTCTTCTTGGGATACCATTATAAAATATCACAGATTGTGTGGTTTAAACAATAGAAACTTATTTCCCCACAGTTCTAGAAGCTGGAAAATCCAAGATGAAGATGCCAGTCAGTTTAGTTCCTATTAAGAACTCTCTTCCAGGCTTACATATAGCTACCTTCCCATTGTGTCCTCACAGGGAAGACAGGAAGAGTTCTCTTCTGATTAAGGCCCAGTGTTCTTGCAATGTCCCAGTGTCTACAATTATAATAGATATGAGCTTGGGAACCAAACAGCTATGATTTCAAATCCTAAAACACTAACAGTTCTCCTGCTTTAGGCAATTTACTTACCTCTTCTAATCTCAATCCCCTTTTCTGGAAACTATGATAAAAATACCTACTACACATGGATGCTTTAAGGATTAGATAATATAATGAATGTAAATAACATAGCTAATTTTTGAGAAATGAACAATAACAAAATATCATAACTTTATTTTCTGGTCCTATTGACAAATTTAGATGTCCGAAACAACTATGCTATGTGAAGTATAAAAACTCTAAATAACATAGAAGTATAATTTAAAAATGCATTTTAAAATGTGTCACTAAGCTGGAAAAAATTAAGACAAGTTCAGAACCCCAAAACCAAAATAAAAACTAGACTCCCCCAAAGTAAGATTGCTCACAAATGGGCTTTTTGCAGACTTTGGTGTCTTAACCTTCTATTTTGATCTTGTGAGGAAAGCAGAGGAAAGGAGACATTGCTTAGAACCCACGGAACAAGGGTGATCTATGCCTTCTGCACAAAACTGGAGCCCCAAAAGCTTCAAAATAGACCCATTCTTCAGGGATGTATACCACGGAAGACTTTTCAGTTCCAATTTGATGCTGAAAAAAAAATTGTCCCCTAAGGATATGTAACACAAAGTTAACCTTTCTGTGAGGTTGTGGTCCAAATTTTATGTGGCTGATCTAAAATAATTTAAGCTAGACTTATGTTTAAATGGTGCCAACTTGGTTTAAGTCAACTCGCAAAAGCAAAAATAAATCCTCTGTGATAGCACGTGTGTTCAACCAGCTTCAAGGCTTCTTATAGATAAACATTCAGTGGACATGAGGTCCTAGTCAAAAATCCTAATAGATTAGTATCCTGATAACCAAAGAGATCTTTTTCAGACTTAGCCACAAGTTCCAACCCATAAATGGAACTGCTCTCTTGACCCCACTTTTAGATGTCCCTTTAATACCACAGATGAAGCATGGTTAAAACCTAACCCATGAGTCCTCCTTCCAGGCTTATCTTCTTCCACTTGCTCTGTCTCAGTGAGTTCTGCCTGCAACCATCGAGTTCTACAGCTTAGAAAACTCACCTCATAGTTCATGTGGCACCACTACCCTACTCCCTCACAGGGGGCATTATGAAATTCTCTCCAAAAATATATTCCTTCATTCCTGTTCTACCTTCCACTGTATACTAATCACATAGTGAGTTCTTGGCCCATAAGACATTTTCAAGAAATATTTGTCAAAGATATGAAAGAAATTCCTGAGGTGTATAAGATGAAAAATGAAACGAAACATGAAGAACCAGCTTGTGACTATCCAGTGACTAAAATAGGGTTAATTAAGAGTATGGACTGGGGTTTCTTTATAGAACTATGTTAGCTGCAGGATTCAGAAGGAGCTGCCTTAAGGGAAGAACTTCATTGTACCACTAAATATTCATAAAACCCAGTCAATGACTGAATTGATCCCTTATTTAGACTCTCTGGAGAATCACGTTTCAACTCTTCCCTTGATGAGAATTTGCCATTGATACTCTTTTATTTTGGAAGCAGCAGCTTCTGTCAGCTACACCTTGAGTTATGATCTGTCTTTTACTGACTTGTTTCTAGAAGGAAAGATCCTTGGGGCAAGAACTTTGTTGTTATTCAGCACTGTTCAAGCTAAACTCTTTTGTGCAGAGTATACTACTGGCACCTTACAAAGAACAGCAACAAAAAAACATATCAGGTCACCCTAGCTAATTCATCTGTTTCCATTAATAATTAATTTTAATTTTGTTTAATTAAAGTTATAAAGCAGGCTGAGCCGAAGACATGATGTGATTGGTTTAAACCAAGGAAGCTTTGAGCACCACAGACACCTGAGGTGCTCACAACCGGAATCCTCAAATGTGTTCTTCCTTTATTAATTTCTTTGGCAATATTATTAAGCCATGCTTAATTTTATGACTAAATTGATGAATTTCTTGCAGACATTTAAACTTCTTGAAGTTCAAAAATAAAATAGTTGTTTGACTAAAAGATGAAAAACTTCTACCCAGACACAGACTTGGACCTTTATCCGTATTTTCCAATTCCTGTGTCTAATTAGAAAGAGGGTCACTCCAAACTCAAATTGGGCAAGGTAAGCAGTGGCTAGAAGAAATGTCTGAACACTTTTCTGGCTTACATTTTAAATGAGATGTGTATGCCCTTATCTATTCCCTTGCTCCCATTGTAGAATTTTCCATCTTTGTAAGTGTTCTATTTTCAGACCAACCTGTAAAAGTTTTTTTTCCGAATCTATACATGGACAAATACTTTTACAGTTGTGAAGACGTATCCTTGCAGTCAAAATGACAGGCACCCTTCTCTTTAACTATCCCTTTATACTTTACAAAGGACTTTTTCCTTTCTTACATTATTTGTTTCAAGAGCATTGTGATATTACTGGTTTCTTTGAGTGTACATACACGGACAAAGAATCATAAATAAGGTAAATAGAATTTAAGCAGACAGTTGAATTAGTAATTTGATTCCCTCACTGTGTGAATCCTGGTCATCGCTGTAGAATTGCCTCTTGCTCCAAGGAAGTCTGAGTCCAGAAACATTACTTTCCAAGAATGCTTCTGTGCTCCTCCCTCAATGTGAGAATCCCCATTTGTCTTCTTTCTCTTCTGCCAAGGTGCCTGCAATTGCTGGATACTAAGTAAATATGTTGCCTTCTTAGTCAAATATCCATCCCAGCTCTCCTCCGAACCAGTCCATTACCTTTAACCTCACAGTCCCAAATAAACATACACACACACACACACACACACACACACACACACACAGCCCTGGATACACAACAGAATTTTAACTGTAAGCTTCAAATTTCCATTTCATCCTCCAGATACATAAATGGAATAAAGAAGTCCAGGAACTTCTCTGTTTGCATAACACTGATAAGGAAAAAGTGAGTGCTTAGACATAAAATTAGGTAACATTTTGCCTTTGTGAAACCAACGAATTCATTTAATTAACTGCCTGGGTAGACCCCTTTAACATGTTGGTGTGAAATTATACAGAAAGAAACACCAGCAGAGGCTCTGAGGTGTGGCAGGGAATGAACTTAACTTGACACCACAGCCTTCCCTCTGTGATAACTGGCTGTGTGTTTTCTCCTTCCCTTGGTTTCCTCTCTAAGAGGAATAGAAAAAGAAAAAAGAAAAAGAGAAAATAAATGAAATTTAAACTAGATGACTTCTAAGGTCTATTCCAGCCATAATCTTCTCTGATTCAATGAGGAAATGCTTTAGATATCCCACAGAATGGGAGACACATTCCTTGAGAGGTTCTAAATGAATCTGAAAGCGATTCTTGAAAATAGAATCCTTATATTCACAGTCCTGCCTGAGGGCAGAATAGGTCTTTTGCGTCTTGAAAAAGGTGATTTTGGACTAGGTGGCCCTTGAAGCTGACATAGCAACCATACACACAGGATTCTCTGCAGTTGGCAACTCACCTTGTTTCAAGAGAAAGTGATTCCTGGAGTGTTCTCCTTGTACTGAAATTCTTTTTATAAATTCCCTAGTTTTTCAAACCTTGCCCTTTAAAAGAAGCAAAAATAAAACAATAGAACCATAACAGCTGTTTGCCAGAGTGGCAAACTTTGGACAGCAAGGCCCTTTTCAAATGCTCTCCAACTCACTGCTGATTTCCCGGTAGACTTGATCTTAATCACAAGCCTGATTTGGCACAGTGGGTCCTGGATAAAGAGCAAATCTAATGCAATGTATGAAAAGAAGAAGCGCCCTGTGCATCTGAGCAACTCTAACTTCTTCACCCCTGCACCCATTTCAACACATTTAATCCTCTTCTTTCAGAGTTCTGCTCTTTTAATCAAGTTAAATTCTGATTATTTATTTAGCAACTTATTAAGTACTAGCTACAGAGGCCCTAGGGATAGAAAGTGAGTGAAAACCCCTGCCTTCAAGAAGTGCAGTCTCTCTAGGGGAAATGTCTTCATTCCAATAACCAGGATATAAGGCACTATCTACAGTTGCAGAAGCGTGTGTATTTCACATCCTTATTGGGGTACAGAAGGAGAAATTACTTTTTCCTGTGGGTAAGAAGAGTTGGATTCAGGTATATGAAGATTACAGAAAAGAGATGAGATTTTATCTCAGCCATTGAATCAATCAAATAAACGGTATTTAATATCTTTTAAATGCCCAGCCTAATTTTGAAAACACAGCTTAACCCAGTCCCTCAAAGAATTAATCGTAGTGGTGATTTAGAATTAGAGAATTGTCAAATTCTGAACCATGTGGCACCAACTGTGGCAGGACTTTAGACAGAGAGAGAATACTCCAGGCTGGGGAAGTTAGGAACGATTCATTATTGATAGAGCTGAGGGGAGGAAGAGACAAAAAAACCCTGATACGTATTTACTGTGTATTTATCACTCTTTCTAGTGCATGCATGTGTGCGTAGGTGTGTGTGCATGTGTGTGGTGAAGAAGCATTCTTAATGTTATCAAAACAGGTGTGGGAGTGGCCGTGTTCAGGGGACAGTGATGACATTTGCCTGACTGAGGCAGAGAAGTATGTTAGGATGGCTTGGGGAGGACAAAGTGAAGTAGAGGATTTGAAATTGCATCTATTTAACAGAAGGGGTGCACTGAAGATTCTTGAAGGCAGGGCAGGCAGGATCTTCTGGCAGCTGTGTATAGGAAGGGCTTAAAGTAACCGGGAATGTGGTAAGGCAGGATATGTGGCAATAACCCAGAATCGGAGGATCAGGGTCTGACTAGGCTGTTGGGCATAGATGGGGTAGGAATAGAAGGGAGATATTTTTGCTTGTTTCCTATTTGTCTCAAATGAAATGTAGGTGACTTTTGGCTAGAAATATGAATACTAACATATTTTTATCCTCACCACCTGCTTCTCTTTGCAAGTTTATAGCAAGGAAAGATGGCATACAAAAGACAACTCTGAAAAGGATGAACAGCTCAATTTTTACCCAGACCTTTTCTTGGGCTTTAACATAGTGAAAGAGAGAGTTGTAAAAGTTGAAGTTATCACAGGGAGAAAAGAGTAGTAACTTAAAACAATGTGTTTGAAATGAACAATGGAAGCTAAAATGCTGATCATCAGAAAACTGATTGTTGATGACCAAGGTCCTTCTGACATCCAAGACTTGAATATATCATTCGGTGCACCATGTGCCCGATCAGGCTACTCATAGAGGAAAGAGGAGCCCAGCAGCAGGGTGCAGTGATTGGCGTTCAGTCCCCAAACCAGCTACCTGCATGCAAATCCCACCTCTGATAAGCCAAGTGATCTTTGACAAAACCCTTCTGTTAATAAATGAAGGTAATAATAATAATACTTAGTTCACAGAATTATTACAAGGGTTAACATGTGAAAAGATCTGGGGGGCAGTGCAAGGCATTTGAGGAGCTATTAAATGATAGCTGTGATTCTTATGTTCTTCTAACACATAAGAGGCATAACCAGATATTGTACCTTAAGTCTTTTCCTGCTTTCATATGCCCCTGCTCCTCTACTTCTTATAGAATCACATCTTGTTAAAATCAACTAATATTTTGATCCTCAAGTATGTGCCATGAACTTTTGTATATTAATTTGCTTCATACAATCCACTGAGGTTGTTTGTCCCCATGCATTAACTGGGTCTTAGGGATTTGAAATAACTTCCTCAACTATTTTGAGTTAGAGTATGGTTTGATCCCATTGATAGAATTTACCACAACTTCATACTCCACTACTGTTTAAGGAGGAAATCTGCACCCAGAGAAGACACACAGTAGTTCACTTCAATGTTACTCAAGGAGTGAGAAGGCTTCACCAGCCTCTGCTGCAGAGTATTGTTTATCCCTTTGGGGAAAGACTGAAGAGTAAAGTCCCTCAAAAAGACTATGTCCATATGTTTCTATGAAACTAAGTTAACTGCTGATACAATAAATCCAAACCATTGGACATTGGACTAACTGGCCAAAGGTATCTCTAGAAAAAACCTGGCAGGGAATATCAAATTCCAATATCATTAATTTGTTTGATTGTAGAGAGTACATCTCTTCTGAGAGAGATGATAGAATCAGCTCATAATGCCTCAGGTTGAGTCATGTGATTAAAAGAAATGGCCAGGCATTTTTAAGGAGACAAATATTATGTGATAATATCTATTATTAATGATCTATATTCATCAACTGAGGAATGGATAAACAAAATGTGGTATACCCATACAATAGAATATTATTCAGCTGTTAAAAGGAACAAAGCACTGATTCATACCATAACATGGATACACTTTGAAAACATTATACTAATTTAGAGAAGCTGGTGACAAAGGACCACATATTGTATGATTCCATTTATATGAAATGTCCCAAAGAGGAAAATCTGCAGAGATAGAAAGTTAGTGTTTGGCTAAGGCTAGAAAAAAGAAAGATGTGAGGTTATAAACTTTTCACTCCACGCCGTAGAAGTTGTGAGGCATTCAAAGATGGAGAGAAATTAATTTACCCATATATATAAGCCACCTCTTGGATCACAATCAAAGTAATGATTTTATGGCCATCAATTTAGTGGAGTACTTTCCATTTTTTATTTGACTTTGACACCATCTATGCATTTTCGTTTGGAGTTAGACAAATATTTTTTTGAGGATTTGGGGATGATAAATAAGGGGTATGAGGGGTATTTTAGGGTGTAACAGAAATATTACAAAATTGATCATGGTGATGGATACACAAATCTATAAATATATGAAAGTCATTAAATTATACACTGTAAATGAGTAAATTATATGATATATAAATTATATTTCAAAAAAGCTGTATCTATATATCTCTATCTATATCTATCTATCTATCTATCTATCTATCTATCTATCTATCCTGTATTAAGTGCTCAGTATCTCACCCCACTGGGGCACTGGGAAAAGGGGTCATGGAGGACAGTATTGATGGAAAGACAGGCCAGGGAAAGGTTGAACCCTGGGCCACCCCTCCTTGAAAGTGTGACTGAAGAACTATGGACAGTTGACAGTGGGCAGTAGACATGTTCTTAATAATGATGCCCTAATAGGGGAGGGTATGGGGAAGACATACTTGGCTTATACCTTTGGTCCCAGGCGAGCGCAGCTTATTTTCACGTTCTCCTTTTTATCTATGACTAGTCTCACAACTGTACTGTAAAATGCTCTTATTTTAAATCAACATACTTTTAAGATATGTTGATAACAACTAGACTCTGATTTTCATCCTTATTTACTACTCTTTCCCAAGCCTTAGCATTTCCTCTGGCTCCCATGCCACTAATTCCTTGTGCGGACTTGTCGACACTTCAAATTATATCCAACTCTGCTGCCTCCCATATATTGCCTAGCCAATGTATATACACTTAGCTTTCTTAATCTCCCTCATAAGTAAATTCCTCAGCCCCTTAATCACCCCCGCTACTCTTCTCTGAATCCTTTCCAATGTGTTGACATCTTTCTGGCACAATGGTGCCTGCAGCCATATGCCTTTGGCACCAGCTCCCCTTGGCCTCCCACCAGAAATGGAACTTGGCCGACGTCAGAACAGAGAGTAAGACATATTTATTTGATTTAGCTTTTGATTATGTTCACTTCTTGGGATGGTGGTTGATTACTAGTGATAGGGTTGGCCAGGCATTGGGATTCAGGGCATGTTGGTAGTAGAGGGAGTTTATGTGTGAAAAGCAATAGCATGTAACCTGTGTTTCTCCCAGGAGTGCTTTATTTCTAAAATAGATGAAATCAGGAGCTTTGGGAAATGGTCATGTTTTAGATTAGCATCTCAAAGATTGTTTCTGTTTCTATAGACTGGATTTCAAAATTCAATTTAACTTTTCATAATTTTACAATGTTGAGGTTAGGAAACCTTAAGAATTCCATAGAGAGGAGAAGCCTGTCATAGCAGAATCATCTGGGGCAGAGGCTTTGAACATATAATGTTTACCCATCAATTCTAGATTAGAAATTCTTTACTTCATATGATGGAAGTTGTGAGGCATTCAAAGGTGGAGGGAAAATCAATTTGCCAGTGTTTAAAAACCATTTTTTGGATCTCCCTCTCAATACTGGTTCAATGACATCACAATACTGATTGTATGACCCTCACTTTAGGAGAGACTTTCCATTTTTAGGGACTGACAATGTCTATAAGTTTATGGTTTAGATTTGCATTTTTGTACCTAGTAATATGATTTTGCTAATGATAAATCAAGTGACATTCCAAGTTCTTTGAGAAAGAAAATATGTTTGTAAATGAGATGTGTTACACAATGTCAGTAACTATAATCTGTTTAAAATTTAAGAAGCCTCTGACAAAGTTCAGTTATGCATTCAACCAATATCCACTGAGGAGGGCCTATAATATCTCTGGCACTGTCTTAAATGCTGGAGCCACAATACACACAAGATACAGTTCTGACTACAGGAATCAAATATTACAGTAGTCCCCCCTGTTGTCCGTGGAGGATACGTTCCAAGATCCCCAGTGGATCCCTGAAACTGTGGGTAGCACCAGACTGTATAAATACTGTTTATTTCCTATACATACATACCAATGATAAGGTATACTTTATAAATTAGACACAGTAAGAGTTTAACAATAACTAATAACAAAATAGGACAATGATAACAATATACTGTAGTAAAAGTTATGTGAATGTGATCTCCCTCTCAAAATATTTTATTGTACTCTACTCATCCTTCTTGTGATGATGTGGGATGATAAAATCTCTACATGATGAGATGAAGTGAGGTGCATGGTGTAGGGACTGTGATGTAGCATTAGGCTATTACTGACCTTCTGAGGATGGGTCAAAAGGAGGATCATCTGCTTCTGTACTGCAGTTGGTCAACGGTGACTGGAACCAGGGAAAGCGAAAGCATGAATAAGGGGTCTACTGTATAAAAATAACCACAGATAGATTGATGCAAGGAGAATAAGGATGGCAAAAATCCATGTCACAGGAAGAAAATATGACTGGTTTTCTTTTTAAACATAGGAGAAAGACACCTATGGCACTCCCAGAGTATCTCACTGATGGCATTCAGTGGCATGAGCCTCATATATAAAGGATTGCATATTACTTAGACCAGTATGGACTATATATGTTTTCTTGGTATAATATGGCACAATTATCACAATTGGCAAGACAAATCCTGTTTCTGAGAGTGACACCAAGAGACCATATTGCATTTGCTCAAGTGGGATATATTAATCTTGCCAATGTACAAGGCAGATGTTCAGTCTAGGATTGGGGGAAGTAAGGAAAAGGAACTTGCTATTAGTGACAAATTTGTGTCAAATCCAGCTGGAAGTGATGGAGTGCAGGCAGATGGGCATTCCCATGAGTAGAAAGCATGGAAAGATCTTTCAGCGGTCATCAGAAAAAATGAATCTGAGGCTAAAGCTATAAAAGGAAATAAATTAAGTAGTCAGCTGCCACTGCCCCTTTCTCCTTCAAGAACAGAAGATAGATATTCAAAAGTCAGAAGAAAACCAGCAGCAAACTGCTCAGAGTAATCTCTTGGGCTGATGGAATATAATTTCAGTATTCCAAACCCTATCAAAGAGGGTTCTTAACTAACGTGGAAGTTTGGTTTGTTTTTTCTTGCCATGGGCTGTCTCCTATAGTCCCAAATTTTGGATTTTTCTGTGGATGCAAAAGACCTTCTGGAGTTCTCTCACAAGGTCCACCAGGAGATCAGGATTGCCTTCTTTCCAGGAAATGGGATCAGGCAGACCCAGGGGTCCTTTGTACTGTCTCCTTCAAGTCTATCAGTCCAACTTATCAGACTGTAAGGCATGTCTTTACTGAAGGCTCAGAGTGCTCTCAGAAGAGAATTACAGTATGGGAACAGAGGCTGAAAATCTAGCTAGCTTTTCCTTAGTCCTCCTCAAGGAAGGTATTTTAAGGTTAACCTTTCAGAAAGTGGGTAAATTTTATATGTTCCCTCTACCCCTAATTTCATTATCCCTCCCTTAATTTATAGATCAACTCATGTGAACCATACACCATCCTGCACCTCTGCCTACAGGTACCCCACCCTCCCCCTTCCTCTCACCATCAGAAAAAACTTCACCCACGCCACAGGAACACATATTCATTCAGTTTCCTTCACATGCCACAGAATGTAATAGTAGAATGAAATGCCAGGAAGTGGGCTTTGCAGTGAAACTGTGTTCAAGTTTCAATGCATTGTTTGCTGGCAAGAGGCCTCAATTTCCTCATCAATAAAATGGGGATAACACTATTTACTCTGTGAGGTTGAAGTGAGGTTTAAATGAGCGGATACATGGAGAGTGGCTAGCACAAAGCCTGACACATGATTAGTCTTCAAAAAATTGTGGCTGTTATATTATTTCAAATAGTTTGCTGACATTCACCGCTGCCCAGCTAGATTCTGGAGAAAAGGGAAGGTGAATATGAAAACGACTCCTCAGTTTTTAGTTCACAGATACATAGACCTACTGTTTACTTATAGGATGACCTGCTGGGTAGTCAGGATTCTTCAACATTACTTTTTCTTTTAGTAATATGGTACATGCAGTGTCTTACTAGAGAAATGAATTTTCCTGTTAGCAGCTCCTGGCCTTTTCCTGTAGGAACAACGTACAGGATGTCTTTGTGTCCTTTTGCTCCAGCTGGAGATGAATGAACAGCATCAAAAAACAAATAAGGCAAAGATTCAAATTCACCATGCACAGAGCACTTCAATATTTAGTGGCCTTTCCTGTTTCCAAGGCATGGTTCTGACTCTTACTAACATCCTTTTATTCAAGATATCCTTGGGAGGAAAGAGAAGTGAGCAGATAGCATTTCTGGGTTTGCATTTCCTTCTTGGCCAGCTCCACACTGCTCACTCTCTAGCCCATCTTCTAGTCTTGGAGTCTTTATGGCCTTTTACCTCATCAACTACCCACAAATGTTTCCACAAAACTTGTACCCTGGCTTAACTTTCAGATTATGCTTCTACTACCTCCCATACCAGCCACACTCTCTTCACATGAGCAGTTAGGTCTCTGGATTCCTCCTGGATGATGTTTATTTCTTCATCTACAGAGCCAACCTAGATTCTTGGACTTAACACCAAGGGTTTGGTTCTAGTCCCAACCTAGATTTGCCCTTCAGCTGAGACTCTTTCCACCTTCGGAGTGATCCACATTTGGGGTTGTGGGGTTTGACAAAACAGAACTGGGTGTGGAATACAAGGATGGCTGACTGTGGCAAATCAGGCACAGGGTAATCCGGTGAATGAATTTTGCTGACCGATTTGTTTGTTGTGTCTGCCAGCTGAGGTTCCTCTTGTTTAAGCACCCAGTAAACACAAATAATGAAAAGAATTTTTCAAAAGTTCTGTGATGCTATCATTTATTAGAGAGCTCATCACATCACTCTGAATGAAAGTGGAATCTATACACTTGTATTTTCCAGGGTCAGCTTTGAGTCATCTGATGCATAAAGTCACATTAGAGTTCCACAGAGTTTCATCCCTGCCACCTTCTAGGACTCCCGATAATATTAATTGGAAATGAGAAATGTCTACAAATTTATAAATTCTCTATGTGCAGAGTACTTCACAGTGTACAAATTGCTCTTATGCACAATACCTTATTTGAGCCACACAAAAATCCCTGCATGAGGGTTTTTTTTTTTAATGTTTATTCATTCTTGAGAGACAGAGAGACAGAGCATGAGTAGGGGAGGGGGCAGAGAGAGAGGGAGACACAGAATCTGAAGCAGTCTCCAGGCTCTGTGTTGACAGCACAGAGCCCGACATGGGGCTCGAACCCACAAACTGTGAGATCACGAGCTGAGCTGAAGTCAGACGCCCAACAGACTGGGCCACCCAGGCGCCCCTGCATGAGGGTTTTAATGTCCACATTTTTCAGGTGAAGACAAGTTCAAATTGGTTTTTGTGATTTACCCCAGATCATTCAGAAATGGAGATGTGAGTCCATCCCTTGACTCTGATTATATATCTCTTATTTACAGTAGGTTTTTAACTAGGCATGTTGAAAATATAGTTTCTTAATTAAGCAGTGGAATCAATTAAAAGAATATTAATTAGTGAGATCATGTTTTTTTTTTCTTTCTTGCATGTCAACGCCACCATTTTCTTTTATTATTAGTTGGTTTCTTCATTATTACATACCTACGAGGTTGTTGAGCACTCTGATTAGTATCTCATCTAAAGCCAATGATTTGTGAATATTGAACTCAAAAAATAATCCCCTTACCTGACTTTAAATCAATAGCAGTGCTGTCTCACTTTTTCATTATTTCCCAAGTGTCCAAATTCTCTCTCTTTATTTTTCTAGTTAAAAACCAATTTGAAAAGCATTTTAGTAACTCTGCCATTATAGAATTCTTGTTGTAATAAAATTAATAATTTAAATTTGTTGGCATCAAATGCTGGAAGTCCTCAGGGCACCTTAATGAAAATAGAAAATGATACCAACACTGCATCATGCCCTGATTACTACCCCGGAGCGAGATTGGGCAAACCTGCCAAATGACTGCAAAAAGAATGATTCCAAATTAAAATTAAAAACAACAATCACATAGGAACGGCATTAGTTTTACCCTGAAGAATAATGGATTTCAGGTCTCTAGCTACAGATGATGGATTCAAGAGAAGGAACATCAACCAAGACACTAAGACTTTATGCTATGAAAATTTTGGTCCTTCGCAAGCACCTAATCCAGTTCTTTCACATTTGTGACAAAGAAACTGACACCCTGAGAGATGAAATGACTTTTTTAAGGTCCTGTGGCTAATTAGAGCAGGACTTGACCAGTGTTAGTACCCAAGCCACCTGTATCAAACCTTGCAGTTTCCCCCCGTTCTGTGTTATCCATGACTGTTACCAGCAGACTGAGGATACACTAATTTCAGGCTGCTGGAAGTAACCGGTATTAGGCCACTAATATATAAAGTAGGAAGAGGGGGAAGTCTGAGAGAATGGGGCCAGGAACAGGGTTAAGTAAACAAGGTGACTGAGGCATTTACTTTCACCTTAAAGTAAAAACTTTAAGGGGAGTTAAAATTTTCAATAATTGAGATAATATTATAATTCAGTATTTTTTAAAAAGCAAAATTAATGCAACACAACCATTCTGCATTAATTTTTTACCCCCTTAATCTCTACCTGAGGCCAGAGCCTCATTATCTTCCTTTACCTCCTCCCTTGCCTCACCCTGGCATTAATCCCAGGAATAATTTCTCTTTCCCTGTATGGACTGAGGCTAATTCCCCCAAATGGCAATGTATCACTGCTGAGACCAATGCTTTACTATTGAAATTCTACAGGGAAATCCCCCTTGCTCTATGCAAGGGTCAGATACATATGGAAGGGTGAGGTCACACACTCTGTGTACTGGTTTTAAACTGTGACCAAAAGTTCTTTGATACTCTTTCCTTTGAAAGATGGAATGTACTCTCTCTCTCCTTGAGTGTGGGCTATACTTAGTGACTAGCTTCTAATGGTTAGAATGAGGCAGAAATAACTACATGCTATTTCTGAGCCAAGCCATAGAAGGTATGTAGCTTCCTCCCTGCTCTCTCAGATCACTTGTCCAGGGGGAAGCCAAGTGCCTTTATTGCTGAGGACATTCAGGCAGCATCATAGAAAGGTCCATGTACCATCACATGGTCCTTGTGCCAGTGAACAGATCATCAGCCATGTGAACAAATAATCATAGAAAACATTTACCTAAAACCTATATTGCACTATTATTTGTATTACTTTGAAGGAGAATTAAAATACCTGAATTTTGCCTTTATTATTAGTTTTAGCATGTTTAAATTAGGTTATCTTCTGTTCCGTTAAATAAATAAAAACAGTTAAAGTGCCCTGATGAATAATAGAATTTTTTTTGTTCTTTTCAGATTTTTTTCCTACACATTCCATATCCTTCATATGTTAAGCAGACTATTTATTATTTATTTATTTACCTATTTATTTATTTTTAATCTTTATTTTTTGAGAGAGTGTAAGTGGGGGAGGGGCAGAGAGAGAAAGAGAGAGAGAGACACACAGAGAGATAGAGAGAGAGAGAGAGAGAGAGACAGAGAGAGAGAATCTGAAGTAGGCTCCAGGCTCTGAACTGTCAGCACAGAGCCCGAGGTGGGGCTCGAACTCACGAACCATGAGATCATGGCCTAAGCTGAAGTCGGATGCTTAACCACGCCTGAGACACCCAGGTGACCTGCAGACCACTTTAAAAAATTAATTTAGGTATAATTTTCATGCAGTGAAATGCAGGGGATTTCAGTGTACAATTAGATGAGATTTGACAAATAAATAGGTCTGTGTAAACAACACCCCTATGAAGATAAACAAAAACAAAAACAAAAACAAAAACAAAAACAAACATTTCTACCACTCCACAAAATTCATTCTTGCCCCTTCTCAATCAATACTCAAAACTCCACTCTACAGCAGATACTATTCTGATATCTATCCATGCCAGTTAGGTGTACCTATCTGTAACTGCATATAAATGAAAACATACAGTATGTACTTTGTGTTTGGCATATTTTGGTTCTCATGTTTTTGAAAATCATCTACATGACTGTGTGTATCAGTAGTTCCTTCTTTTTATACCATTGCATACTACTGTATATGTTTATTTATACATTCTCTTGATGGACATATGGATATGGGTTGTTTGCAGTTTGATAATATGATGAATAAAGCTGCTGTGAACATATAATTTTTTTTAAGTTTATTCATTTTAACAGAGAGAGAGAGAATGAGAGCACAAGCAGAGGAGGTCCAGAGAGAAGGAGAGACAGAATCCCAAGCAGGCTCCATACCGTCAGCTCAGAGTCCAATATGGGGCTCAAACTCATGAACCATGAGATCATGACCTGAGCTGAGATCAAGAGTCAGATGCTAAACTGACTGCACCATCCAGGTGCCCCAACATATATATAGCTCTGAGTTTTTTTTTTTTAATTTTATCTTTGGTACATATAAGTAGGAGTAGAATTGATGAGTCATACAGTTGACATAAGAAGAGTTGACCCTTGAACAACACAGGTTTGAACTATGGGTCCACTTACACACAAATTTTTTTCAATAAATATAGTACAGTAATGTAAATGCATTTTCCCTTATGGTTTTCTTAAAATTTTCTCTTCTCTATCTTACTTTATTGTAAGAATTCATTATGTAGTATGTATTACATATAAACTATGTGTTAATTGACTATTTATGTTATTGGTAAAGCTTAAGGTCAACAGTAGGCTATTAGCATTTAAGTTTTGGGGGAGTCAAAAGTTCTACACAGATTTTCAGCCACAAAGGGTGTTGACATCCCAACCCCTATGTTGCTTAAGAATCAATTGTATACTTTTACAAGAAACTGTCAAACAGTATACCAAAATAATTGTATGTTATCTACTCCTACCATCAACAGTCACTCTTTATCATAGGAAACTTTGAAAGACTTTTTAGGATTTCAATTGGGATTAAAAAAAATGGTGCCCCGTCAGTTTGGGGAAGCTAATAGAAGGAGAAAATATAGTTATGGCTTTTGGAAGGCTACTCACTTTGTTGAGAAAATTATTTTCGTAATTTGACACAACTGGAGAGGAATAAAAAAAACCCAATGAAACTACCTGGTAAATTGTGTTCTGTAAAGATTATTATAAAGAAAACACTTATCCTTTTGGTGTGAAAATCTCCAAGTCATTATGTCATGTTCTCTTCCTTCAACACTTACGTGTAATATCCATAAGTAAGGCCTTCTCTTATCTAAATTAGGCACATATTTTAAATATATTTTACAGTTATGGAAAATTTAGAGGATGAAGGAAAGAGAGAAGAAATTTGAAAAAAAAATAGGACTGTAAGCCTTAATACTTTCTAGGGGAACTCCATTAATCAAATCAGTCATTCAAATCCTGTAGCTACCTGTATTATGCATACTATTTTTATATTCAGGAAATTAAGTAAAATATATTTAATGTTCTCCTGCACTCTTCTTTATAGAACATGCAAGGTTTTCATAAGAAAAGGAGATGGCCTAGCTTGTGTTTTCATAGTGTCCATGGATATTTGATAAATGTTACTGCATCTGTTTTTTGAGTTATAAAATCTTGCCTACTTTCATGTTTAGATAATTGGTGGTATAAAACAATGAGGTACTTA
This sequence comes from Lynx rufus, assembly GCF_022079265.1. Classification (NCBI taxonomy): domain Eukaryota; kingdom Metazoa; phylum Chordata; class Mammalia; order Carnivora; family Felidae; genus Lynx; species Lynx rufus. Next base: position 3,989,229 of record NW_025814837.1, on the reverse strand, counting down.
GAAAATGCTTTATTATTGAAGAACATTTTTATTTTAAAAAATTGTAATTGGCTACAGTTTTTATATCTGGCTGTTCTGCAACTTAGAAAATGTAAATTATTCGTCTGTAGCTGCTTTTCTCTTTTTCTTTTATGGAAGAATTGCAAGATGGAAAAATAATGACCTGACTCTTTATAGAGAAATAAGCCTCATATGGTATGTTTTAAAATATGAATACTTTAATTAGTGAGTATTGAAAGGTAAAGGTTAAAATATTACATCTATTTCTCATTTGCTCTTGCAATATTAGATACTGACTAAAACAAGACAAAGGGAAAATTGAAAATAAATATAAGAAGTGACAGGGCCTTTGCAGCCAGAGGAGTTTGCAGGAGATGAGTGTTCATAAGCTGTGTTGACCAAGTAGAAGAAATGAGCGAAGTCCAGAAGTAATGGGGATGACAGAGATTAAGATTAAAAGCAGATTAAACTAATTGGGACATTCACTGGGTTTCGCAAAAGGTGTCAAGTTATAAAAAAGAAAAGGTGTCAAGTTATAAAGGGGTGGGGACAACTATATTCATCCTCTCAGCAGATATATCAGAAATATGTGGGATTATGGGGGTTGACTAATTAAAGTGAGGCAAACACGACGCAGGCCTGGGAAGTAACTACCTCAGCACTGTGCTTCTTCAACTCTCGTTCCCAGAGGCCGTAGAAATACACTAAAGGTAGGCATATCACAGCTCCCAAAGTGGTTGTTGTCTGAAACTGGAAAATTAAAAATAAATGGATGGGAAGAAGGGGAGGATACAAGACTGATTACTACCACATAAGCATTTTATCATAGGCACAAGAGAAGACAGACCGATAGGCCTTTTGCAGTGACAGAGATAAAGCGGCAAAAGTTTGAAACACAGAAGTTTAACTACCAAGCTTATTTATAACCTCCTACATTCAAAGATACCACAATTTTGTGGAAGCAGCATTATATTTTATGGGTGTCATTTTTGAAGAGTCCACATACAATAAACAACCAAACCAAACAAAAAAAAAAGCCCTGCAGTGTGTATTGGAAGACATGTAAATAGTAACAGTGTGGTGTAGAGTTAATTTCAAGTGCATTTCTCTTTGGTGAAAAGTTCATGACCTGGAATCAGAAAAGGAGCCGAGGTAGTGACATGAGTGAACCTATACAGAAATATATGTTTTCCTTGGATCTTTCCTGCTCCTACACCAAAGCAAGGCTCCTTTTTCCAAAGCCAAATATTACTGTGCCTAATCAGAAAAACTAGTATAAACACTACTGAGAGAAAAAAAAAATCACTGCATCTGTAAGTGTGCAGTGAAGTTTGACAAGTAACTTGGGGAATCCCAGCATTTTCTGGTCCATCCACCAGGACTAGGAGGGCCCAAGGACTGAGTAAGAATGGATAGCATAAGGATAGGTTCTTGGCAAAAGCCTCCATTTAGTTTACAGGTAAAAATATATTGGGCAGACAATGCTACATTTTAGCCTGCATTTAGAACACAAACCTAAATAAATTAGCTCTATCGAGAAAAACAGTTTAATTAACATTTATCTGTAGAGAGCATACAGAAACTCAAAATCCAAGACTTTTCTTCTTACAAATTTTACCGTATTGTGTGGTAAGAATACTATAGGAGATCTACCATCTTAACAATATTTTGAATGTATAATACAGTATTGTTGAATACAGGTACGATGTTGTAGAGCTGATCTCCAGAGTTCATATATTCCGTTTAATTGAAAATTTATGGCTGTTGGTTAGTAACTTCTCATTTCCCCTTCCCCCCAGCCCCTGACATTTTCATTCTTTGAGTCTATGAATTTGACTATTCTCGGTGCCTCATGTAAGTGGAATCGTGCAGTATTTGTCTTTCTGTGCCTTATTTTACTTATTGTAAACCATCAAAATTCATCCATGTTGTCACTTATTGCAGATTTTTAAAAAAATTTTTAAGGCCAAGTAGTATGCCATGGTATGTATATACAACATTTTTTTAATCCATTCATCTGATGATGGGCATTTAGGTTGTTGCCTAACCTTGGCAATTGTGACTAGTGCTGTGATGAACATAGGAGTACAAATATCTCTTCCAGATTCTCATTTCAATTTCTTTTGGTAAATACTTAGACGTGAGATTGCCAGGTCATATGGTAGTTCTTTTTAAAATTTTCTTCTGAGGAATCTTCATACTGTTTTCCACAGAGGCTGTACCATATTTCAATCTCACCAACAGTGTTGCAGGATTCCAATTTCTTTACATCCTTGTCAACAAGTATTGCCTTTTGGGTGTGTGTGTGCGTGTGTGTGTGCATGCATGTGTTTATTTTTTTTAATTTATTTTTTTAACTTTATTTTTGAGAGACAGAGAGAGACAGAGTGCAAGTGGGAGAGGGGCAGAGAGAGAGAGAGGGAGGCACAGAATCTGAAGCAGGCTCCAGGCACTGAGCTGTCAGCACAAAGCCTGATGCGGGGCTCAAACCCACAAACTGAGATCATGCCCTGAGCTGAAATCAGATGCTTAATTGACTGAGCCACCTAGGTGCCCAATCTGTTTGTGCTTATTATAGTCATCCTGAGAAGTGTGAGGTGATAACTCATTATGATTTGATTTGCAGTTTCCTGATGATGGGTGACATTGAACATTTTTCATAAACCTGTTGGTCATTTATTTGTCTTCTTTGAAGAACTATCTACTAAAGTCCTTTGTCCATTTTTTAATTTGGTTATTAGGGTGTTTTTGTTTGTTTGCTTGTTTGTTTTTTTTTTTTGTTTTCTTTTTTATTATTATATTTTTGCTGCTGTTTTCCCCCATTCCACAAGTTGACTTTTCACTTTGTTAATGGTTTTCTTTGCTGTTTAGATGCTTTTTAGTTTGCTATAGTCCCACTTGTTTATTTGTGTTTTTGTTGCCTGTGCTTTTGGTGTCATATTCATGAAATTGTTAGCAAGACCAATGTCATAAAGCCTTTCCATTATGTTTCTTCTAGGAGTTTTATAATTTCAGGTCTTATGTTTAAGTCTTTAATCCATTTTGAGTTGATTTTTGCTTATGGTATAAGATATAGATCCAGTTTCATTCTTTTTCAGGTGGACATCAGGTTTCCTAATGCCATTTGCTGAAAACTTTTAAATGTCCTTTTGTTCATAGTCCGATGAGGAAGAGAGAAGAAATGATCAGTAGAAATAAGTTTTGTCAGTTAACTGAGTCAGACTGTACAGTGAGGGTCCTAGACAGGGAGAGAATTAGTTGAAGGCACTGTGTGACTTGCGGCAGCGGGTGGGAGTTGTCACTGAGTTACAGAGAGCTCCATCTGAGCCATGACTGAGATTCAGAACCTTTATCTCCACAGAAGTAGTTGACCTATTTGGAATTCTACTCGTATGACATATTTACATATGGGATTTTGTCTGTTGCCTGAAAGAGTTGAGTGGAAAGTGGAATTGGAGGGGATATGATAGTGTCTTCCATTTGTCCAGACTTGGAGATGGTGACCTGCTATGGCCACAAATGGTACACAAAGGTGGTAAAGCTCCTGGAGGGTTTCTCAGCTTTGAGGTGCGCTGGGAGAGTCCGAGAGTGGGGGTAGCGTAGCAGCAGCAAGAGCAGCAGACCAGCAGAACACCCATGGGAAAGCACCAATGTCTGGTAACTATGGCTCATCCACCACCCCCAGAGAGAGAGGAACAATTCTGAGACATACTTAGGATTCCGATGAGGTCTTGAGAAATACTTGAGAAGAAGAGAAAGAGAGACGTGTTGATGTTCTACAGTTATGCAGATGAGGGTTCTGCAGAGCAGAAGCGCCTGTCAGTTAATGCTCAGCCATTTCTGGCACTGAGCCATAGCCACACTAATGGTATATTTTCAAAATAAACTGTTGATAGTTATGGTACAGTTTGTAAAATTCATAGAAATCTTAAACAAGAGGTAGAGATCTGGATTTTGGACACCGATAGTAACTGTTGATGCAACTCTGAGAGGTAGTCATTTCAGTTCTTTGGACATCATGTTTCTTATTTACCCACAAGCCAATTGGAATTCAGAAACTTTAAGCTCCACTTCATTTTTACATTCACCCAGGTTTTATTCTCTCTCAGATTAGTATGTATGTACAAAATCTAACACTGCAAGCTAATGTGGCATTTTCCTACTGATTGGTCCCTTTTATAACTCTTTACCCACGTCATATATCAAAATGGCATATATTCACCCACACGTATAATCTTTAAAAATATACTAAGGTCAGCCACACATTGCTGACCACTTTTCCTCTAGGGTCTCAAGTTACAAAATCACTCTGGATCCTATTTGAGACCATTGCTAAAAAAGGATGTGGCAAGCATCACACTCTTCTCACCCAGCAGCTTTGTCTTCCACTTTGGGAATAGACAGGATCCTAACCACCCTGCTACCCACCACTGTCACCCTGACTCCTGGAAAATCTGAAACCAGCTGATAGTTATCTCATAACCTCAAGGCATTGGCTGCACTATCAAGGATCAGATATCTGCTCAATGGAAGGTGAGATTTCGTTTCACGTAGATGTTTACATTAAATGTAGTCCGAATATTTACATTAAACATATTCAGAATAATTATTTTCACTAGAACATTGATAGATCAACCAGTGGCAATTTAATGAGAATATTGTCTGTCCTTGTAAGGGATATTCCCTCTTAGCAGCAAAGGTGGGACCAGAGCGCACTGTATCACTCAGTCTTGTCAGAGGAGATGTTCTGTCACTGATTAAAGAGCTGCATGTCCTCTTTAGTCACAAAAACATTTCATGGGGTAACCTTGTTTCTGTCTTAATGGATTCAGGCAATGTAATGAGAGCTACCAAAGTGGACACGAAGAAACCCTTTGAGAGACAGAACATGTCACTTCTCACTTACTCAACTAATGGCTGTCCCTCCCAGGCTGAGCACCCTCTGGACAGAGCTGAAAGAATCATTTAAAATGCACCTGTGTTCCTTCCTTCCTTCAAATGCAGCCAAAAGAAGCCAAAAAAAGATCGTTTTTTCTTTATTTGAAAGACCAAACACAACTCACAGGTGTCTTAGTTTCATCAGAGCTGTCTGATGGTATAATATCAGAGAGAAAAAGAATACTCCCCTAAAATTTATTCAATGCATACTCTATCTTTTAAAGGTATATTTTCATCTCTCAGAGTTCCACAAACAGCACAACACCTTTGGATGTTGATAGGTCCAAAATAGGTTGTTTGTTTGTTGGTTTTTTGTTGTTACAGATTAGAAACCGAAGGCTCGGGGGATTTATGTGATGTCTGTAATATACACAATAAATGAAAGGCTGACAAAGTAGGACCAGGGTTGGGGTTCTCACACTCTACATTTACTTCTTTATCTTTCTCTCCTTTCCCTTCCTCCCCAGCCCCTCTCTATGTGTATGTATATGTATATGTATAAGTATATGTATATGTATGTATATGTATATATATACGTGTATGTATACGTGTATGTGTATGTGTATGTGTATGTGTGTGTTTACTGATAGCAACTTAATACCTGCCATGACCAAGCTGGGATGCATGCAGGATAAGTAATTCTACTGTTCTGGGAGTCAGGAAACGAAGGCCTGAGTTACTGAGAGTGCGGTTTTATTCTGACTTTTTCCAATTTGAAGAAGCAGCTAATTCATAAACTATATGGTAAGCACATTTAACTGTTCTAGGATTTTTCTCATGCTTCATGAAAACAGAGATCATAACTGGGAAACCAACTGTAAAATTAAAAGAACTAGATGTTGCCAATAAAGACCATCATTTCAGGAAAATAAATTTGTTTCTTGGAAGCTGTTCTTGAATGTATGCTTGAGGTGCCCACAAGAAAACTAATTCAACCGAGAAACAAATTGATCTTGCTTCACTGGTTTATATGAACAGAGTAAAATACACACCAACAAGTTAGATCACTTAATAACTCCTTGTTTCCTATAACAAATCAATGACAAGATCACCTTGAATTACCATATTTTGAAAACATACGTACAAAGTACCTAGAACTTTACTTGATGCACCAAATTATGAGTTTCATTAAGAACATCTTCAGAGCCTGCAGAATCAAAGTAACCACCGTGTAGTAGTACCTTTATCCATCTTATTTGGGAATTTTGTTTCTTGAGGTTTTTAATTCTTGTTAATATATCGGTAACATTAGTGTGGAGATGAAATAAAAGTGCACAATTAGATAGTGCGATTGTTGTCTGGAAGTGTGTCATTTTATTCTGTGAAGGCATTTGATTGGAGCTTACAGAGGAAAAAGGAGCTCATCTTTGCAAAATCAGTTCTCTCAGGGCTTGAATTCTTCCTTATTGTGATTTTAAATGTTGCTTGTAACGTTTTTATTAAAATGGTGGGAAGTGGGAATTTGCAGGTCGTATTCTTCATTTCCCAATTTGCAAAAGCTAGCGTTCAGCACATTTCTGGCACTTAATTTGGGGCATCATAGGAAACAATGGAGTGACGCTTGAAAATCTTCCTGTTAAGTGTTTCTCTAAACTTCTTTCTCTTCTGTGCTGCAGGGGAGCAAAGCAAATCGTCTTTGACCATGGCCCACACAGAAATGGTCTTCCTGAAAGGGAGATGTTATTTCCAAATGCTGAATGGAATGAAATGATGTGCATACGTTATTCCTTAACATTTTAGCCCAATAAACATATCAAAATACATGAGAAATACATGTACTAGCTAAAAAATAAATGCATTCTGAGTATCATTACTCTAGACTCCACTTTTGGGAAATCACAATGATTGGGAAGGTACATATTAATGTTCAAATAGCAAATTGGGTTTAATGAGCAAATTAATAATAAAAATTCAATCTAAGAGAGGTATGTTTAAATATCAGGACATTGACAATTTATGAGGTCTCCAAAGCAACTGTTTTATTACTCAAAAAACAAGTCTTAAATTTTTCTTAGTTTGCTTAAATGAAAGTTATTTGAAAAAAAAAATACTTAAGCTACTTTGCCTACCCCTAGGTTTTTTTCCTTTAAGAAATATATTTTGGGGCGCCTGGGTGGCGCAGTCGGTTAAGCGTCCGACTTCAGCCAGGTCACGATCTCGCGGTCCGTGAGTTCGAGCCCCGCGTCAGGCTCTGGGCTGATGGCTCAGAGCCTGGAGCCTGTTTCTGATTCTGTGTCTCCCTCTCTCTCTGCCCCTCCCCCGTTCATGCTCTGTCTCTCTCTGTCCCAAAAATAAATAAACGTTGAAAAAAAAAAAAAAAGAAATATATTTTGAATTTATGTTCATTACAAATTCAAATTTTATAAATTCAATCTGGAATTTATGCATTTGGCTTGATCATACTTCTTTAGAGTTATAACTGCATTTTCTAATTGTGTTAAATAAATCTCACTAAATATGGTTCTTTTTATGTCAAATTTAAAAAATATATATCAGAAACATGAACCTGCTATAAGCATAAAATTGTCGAAATCAAAAGAAACCCTAAAGTTCATTTGTCAGATTTTTTTGCTATCTTACTATAAAGTGACAGCGTGTCCTTTACACTCTAGAGACCCTTTGTTTGAAATAGTTCACATATTCCATATTTATTATGAAGGATCATCTACCCAACTTACTAATATTCATATACTGATATCATTATGTATAAATAATATTAATGCATTAAGAAAATGATGGTATATAATATTTTTATTAGCTTGTGCAGGCTCATTGCAGTATTTATTTATTTCTATTAACCTGTGAAATACTGAAAATAGCTAATGGGTTCCCAACAATCTTAATGGAGTATGAATGAAAGAAATGATCTTCTCCAAATTCATTTACGAATTTAAAAATCCAGGATTGAAAGAGTTAGGAAAACACCTAATTTAAGTAATATACTCTGTAACCAAAGTTGTGAGGGAATGTCCTAACATAACACTGTCATTAGCATGGTTATGCAGACTCTCACTTTTCTAGGGTTTCTTGAATCTTCCTTTTTCTGCATACCATTTTCTGCATACCAAAGATGAAGGGGCCTAATGAAAATGACTCTGCTTTAAGTTTAATTTTGAGACCTGGGGCTGTGTTTTCCTTGGGAGGATAGGTAATTTTGAACAGGGTAGGTCTAGACTTCTGGGGCCCTTATTTCTTTGCCACTGAAAGACTGGATATACAATCACCAGACCATATGTAAAAATAAAATTCTTACCCACATCCTGCAGCAACCAGTCCAAGAAACTAACCCATTTTCTACAGTAATCATCCTCACAAAGCAGCCTGCTCTCTGTATATAAGTTAAACTTGTGTGAATTCAGGCCTGTAACTCCAGTAACAATCCAGGTAGTCAAAAAATAACTCTTATCACAATTGGCCGAGAGTGGCCAGGACTTGATTAATAACTGAAAGCTTCCATGGTTTTTGTCCCCACTTCCAGTTGAGGACCAATCAGAGAAAGCAAATATGTACCTCCAATCAGTCACAAAGGGTGACCCCTTGCTAGTTAGCCCACCTGCAGCGTCTCCTTGCCAATAGCCTCCAATCAGAGCATCACTTGAAGCCTCTCCTTTTTCTATAAAGGTTTCCCATTCACCTGCCTTTTTGAGTCTTTACCAAACACAAGTGGTGGTGGCAGACTCCCTGGCTATAGCTCTGAATAAATAGATTTTGCTTGTTCTCATTTGGTTTGTCTTTGTTTATGTCCACACTGATTCACAATGTAGTTAGATTCAGATTAGGTTTAGGTTCAATGAAGAAGATAACGTGTTTGTTTTTAGATATGGAAGCAATCATTTCTTTTTGGTTAAGATTAGGAAAGGCTTCATGAAAGAGTTTACATTTGATTTGGGACAAACAGGTAAGATTAGACTGGAGGCCAAATAATGTCTTTGTTGTTTTTGTTGTAGTTACTGTTGCTGCTTCATTTCTATTGTTGTGAAATTAATGACACTTAAAATCTCATTATCCTAGGTTTGTAATTGATCAACATTTAAACTGATCGCATCCTAAATTGGTTCCTGATTTTAGAATTTGCCCCACATTTTGCATATCTTTTTATTAGCTCTTTTAAAGTGGTCCTTTTTTTGCTTGGTCTTTTTTGGGTGTGGGGGGCAGATGGATGTCCCTATTCTAACTAATTTTTCAAGTGTCCATGAATTATAAAATGAGGACTATTTTAGGCATTTATTTTCTTTGCCCCACTGCATTGTCCATCTGTCAAAGTTCATCAAAGCCAAGAGCTCAGACTACGCAATGAATTTGAAAAAGTAGGTCCAAGAAAACTGACCTGGAGAGAATGATAAAACATTCAAACCTGTTCTTTTAAAAATCAACATTCATGGGGCACCTGGGTGGTTCAGTCGGTTAAGTGTCTGACTTCAGCTCAGGTCATGATCTCACAGCTCGTAAGTTTGAGCCCCACATCAGGCTCTGTGCTGACAGCTTGGAGCCTGGAGCCTGCTTCAGATTCTGTGTCTCCTTCTCTCTCTGTCCCTCCCTGGCTTGCATGCTCTTTCTCTCAAAAATAAATAAACATGAAAAAAAAATAAAAGTCAACATTCAGCATATAGTCATATATACATAAACCTTAAGTAATTTTATTTTTGGTTGTGAGCAGTAGGAATTTCAATTTTAATTTCAATTTCAATTATTTTAATTAATTTCAACTAGGAAAAGTCAAAGCACATTCTCAGGGACTTTCGGTGTCAGCTCACAGACATTAAGAGCTGTGGATAATACCATTCCCAACTTTACAACAAAGAAAATCTAGACAAACAGCAAACGAGTGACTTTTACTGAAACTTTCATAGAACTGAAGTTGTAGGACAAGCAAACAAACATAAAACTGAGAGAGAAACAGGCACCTAAAGGAATAGGAACACCTTACTATTTGTTTGCCTGGGTCATCTCTCATCTAACAACATACAGACCTATAAATCAATTTAAATAGAAATTTTGAAAGAATGGCTAAAAGTAGGGTGGAGCCTACTGAGAGAGGGTAGAACCTCAGAAGGTCACAGATACAGGGGGATCCACATACTCTAGCAAAGTTTTCCTCCAAGAACACTGCCAGGTAGCCTATAGAAAAGATTTGAGAGAATCCTGAGAAAGCTCCCTCATGATGGGAATAAAAAGGAAAAGCAGCTATTGCCAAAACTCTGTGAAGACCCATCCCACCTCTCTCCTCTCAGGAGTAAAAACTTTCATCTGGAAAGGAACGACATCAAAACTTGTAACCAGAGGGCACTGGTGGAAGCTTCTAGCAGTTGAAGAAGAGAAATGTAGACTAAACATGAAAATCTTTATACACTATTTTCTCTATCTTCCCTGAGGAACAAAAGCCCTAATCTGCACAGGAAGAGTATCAAAATGTGTGCCCTAAGAGCACTGGGGGCGGGGAATACAAGTGAAGTGATGGGAAGGAAGACAATACTCAAAAAATACCCAGATTAATTTCCTTATTATCCTAAGAAACAAAAACTTTACTCTGTAGCCTGAGAGCACTGGTGAAACCCCATGGTGGTTAAAGTTGGAGAATGGAGGCAAAAAGTGAAGTCCCCAGGTCCATCTCCTGTATTGTAACTAACTATGAAAAGTGCCTTACCCTACATGGAGGGGGTACCACATGTGGGGATGCTGTAAGGTACACATTGCACCTGGTGGGGTGGAGCAGGTATAGGAGAATTAATTTCCACCCTTTCTTGTAGGGCAGAATGAATGCTATGCTCATCATTATGTCTGAAACAAGAACAGGAACATTTGTAAAGACAGCATCCCCAAGAACAGGTTCAAAATATCTGCCTAAGATGAAAAATTATGCTCCCTCCCACATCCTCTGTAATCATGCTAACAAGCATTAGTTTAAAAATAATAGTGTAATATAGCTGGGAGAAATGGAAAATACAGACTATCTTCAGGGACTAATGCAAAGGGGAGAACCCAAGTCAGGAGGGGAAACAAAAGGAAAGAAAAAAAATATATCACTGGAGGAAGAATTTGGCACACTGAGAGTACCCATAGCAATACAAATTTCAAACCCAGCCCAGATTAACACAACCCCCCACAGAAGGAAAGATGCTATACTGCAAGCATAAAACTATTTAATTTAGTATTTATCATCCTATACAAAATGTCCAGCTTTGAACAAAAATTATGACATATATAAAAAGGCAAAAACAAACAAAAACAAAACACACCAGAAGAGACAAAGTAAATATTAGAACAAGACTCAGATATGACAAAGTACTGGTACTACCAGAGAGGAAACTTAAAATAAGTTAATTATTATTACTAAGTTATAGATTCTCACGGAAAAGGTAGACAACATGTGAGATCAAACAGCTAATAAAAGAAGAAAGATGAAACCAACATCAAATACAAATATTAGAAAACAAAATGGAGCCTGCTTGGGATTCTGTTCTCTCCTTCTCCCTGCCCTTCCCCCACTCGTGCTAGCGCTCTCTCTCTCTCTTTCTCTCAAAATAGATAAATAAACTTAAAATAAAATAAAATACAAGTGAAAAAAGAGCAGAAGGGAAAAAAGAACAGAATCTCTAGAAATTATGAGGCACTATACAGTGTATCATATGTGTGCATAATTAAGAAAGGATAAAAGAAAAATAAGGAAAAAAATTGAGGAAATAGTGGCCCAAAATTTTCCAAAAGTAACAACACACACTAAACCAGTTTCAAGACTATTTAGAGAACACCAACAGGGAAAGCTAGTGAAAAACAAAAATAAAAACAATAAAAAAAAACATACACATACCAAAGCCTGTCACATTAAACTGCTGAAAAGCAAAAGCAAAAGGAAAATCCTGAAGATAGCCTGAAAGGTGGGAGAGACACATTATTTACAGAAGAAAAAAGTTGATAATTATAGCAGACTTCTTGTAAGAAAGTCTATAACCAAGAGGAGAGATAGAATGACGTCCTTAAAGTGCTGAAAGCAAATGTCAAATCAGAATTCTATACCTAATAAAAATAGCCTTCAAATAAAATTTGACAATGTATAAAAATAACTATATACCACAACCAACTATGCAAGACTGGTTCAACATTTTAAAATCAGCCACTGAAGTTTACAACAACCAACTAATGAAAAGGAAGTAATATCTTATCAATTGACACAGAAAAAGCACTTGGCAAAATCTAACACACAGTTATAATAAAAGAAAACACTCTTAGCAAATAAGGAATACAGGGAAATATCTACATTTTGATAATCTTTTAAAATAACTTACAAAACTATGAAACAATGTCACCGAATGTGGTGGGTGCTACTTTTTAAATGTTGACCTAAGTAACTTTAGAAATGAGTATAGTCTGTAAGAGTAAAGAGAAAAGAAATTATAAATAACCATAATATTCTAGTTGATATTTTTTTCTTTTAGAGGAATAAGTTAGCAATTCTAAAATCATGTATACGGGAATGGAACGATTAAATTAATGGAAGACAGATGACAGAATTTAGGTTTCTTATTGTTAGAATAGGAAATTGCACATAAGCTAGGACTAGAATTACTCACCTGGTAATGGATTAGAGTTATAGACATCAGTATGAACTCATGTTTAATTTACTAGAGATACAGATGGATACATATACAAATACTTATAGAAATATGTATGCATGCATATATTTCCTTACTACAGCAGCTAAGAGGGCCTAGGATCAAAGCACAAGAGTAACAGTGTGCAAACCTAGCATCCAGATCTTTGTTTCCAATACCATTCTTCAGGTAAAGGAACCAAAACTCCTTGAAGAAATGGCTAATTGGAGGACTTGTGTGGGAAATATGCAAGATAAGACTAGAGCATCTTGTAGTGCAAAAAAAGAAAAAAAAAGTAAGACTGTATAAAAGAAGTTCAAAAATCTCCCAATAGCTAAAGCTGAAACAATTTACCTACTTTCTATAAAAAGCTACCTTATATACAAAGAAGTAGATAATGTAAAAGAAAAAAGAGGAAGAAAGAAATATCATGGAAGCACTAATTACAATATAGTGAGAGGGGTGTTTGGGTGGCTGAGCAGTTCAATGTCCAACTCTTGATTTAGGCTCGGGTCATGATCCCAGGGTGGTGGGATCGAGCCCCGTGTCAGGCTCCAACATGAGAATGGAGTCTGCTTAAGATTCTCTCTCTCTCTCTCTCTCTCTCTCTCTCTCTCTCTCTCTCTCTCTCTCCCTCTCAAAAATAAATAAATAAATAATAAATAAATAAAAGAGGGGGACAAGTGTGGTTTCCCATTCTACATGTAAAGAGCTTGGAAGTCACCATCCTAATAACAAATAAAAAGCTGAACAGACTGAAAAACCAACAACTTTTGTTGAATCTTTAAGAGAGGGAAGGACACAGGGAAAACCCTTGCTCCCAAGATGGAGAGGCATAAAGATGAATACAGATATCACAGCTTACCAGAACAAACTCAGGAATGAGAATGACCACAGGAACCATTGATAGGATAGGAAAATCTTAACTGCAATTGAAGAATTGCTGGAGGCTTAATGTTGACAAGTTTGAGAATTAAAAATCCCAGAGGGACCTGGTTATAGTGGGGCCCCTCAAGATTGTGAGATTAACAACTCCCGGAGCTTGATCACATTTCTATAGTAAACACTGGAGAAAAATCTCCTCATTATTCCAGCAGGGGAAAGGGAAAAGGAACCAATCAGAAATATGCCAGTGCACTCTGTTCTTAACAAGGTCTATATTCAGGGAAAACAAGTTAACCAGAGACTAACCTACTAGGGTATTATCAGATCTTAACTGCCATGGGGGAAGGAAAATAGCCACCTCCAGCCAGCAATAGCCTACTATATGGGAATATTAAAATACCCAACTCCAATACACTCTAGCCATCTTGTCCCACCTAAGGGGAGAGAAAATTGAGAACATTTGTAAACTTCACAGTCAAGAGGCATAGGCTCACTAAAAGACTGAAGCAGAATCATAGAACTACAGAATGCTTCCTTCCTCCACATTCCACCAATACATTAATAAAGGCCTTTTTACAGAAGTTTTTTTTTAACTGGTACATCATGTCCAACTATCAAGAAAAAATTACAAGACATACCAAAAGACCAAAAACCAAAAGCAAAAACAAGCAAACAAAAACACTGCAATTAGAAGAGACAGAAAAAGTATCAGAACCAGACATGGCAGAGATGTTGGATTTATGAGACTGGGAATTTAGGACTGTGATTAATATGTTCAGGGTTCTAATGGATAAAATAGAGAACATGCAAAAGCAGATGGGCAAGCAGAAAGATGGAAATCCAAAGAAAGAACCAAAAAGAGGTGCTAAAGATAAAAACACTAACAGAAACAAAGAATGATTTTAATGGACTTACTTATTAATAAACTGGACATAGTTGAGTAAAGAATATCTGAGCTAGAAGACATATCACTATAATTCTCAAAAACTGAAAAGAGGACAAAGACTAAAAAAGCAGAACAGAATATCCAACAACTGTGGGACAAGTACAAAGGTGTAATACATATGTAATGGGAATACCAGAAGGTGAAGAAAGAGAAAAAGAAACTGAGGAAATATTTGAAACAACAATGACTGAAAATTTCCCCAAATTAAAGTCAGACACCAAACCACAGATCCAGAAACCACATAGAACATCAAGCAGGATGAATGCCAAAAAGAAAAGAAAACAAAAACAAAACCTATTCCTAGGAATATCATTTTCAAGCTACAAAGATAAAGAAAAGATTCTGAAAGAAGCTAGAAGGAAGAAATACCTTGATCTATAGAGGAACAAAGATAAAAATTATATCTAATTTCTTTGAAAACATGCAAGCAAGAAGAGAGTGGAGTGGAATATTTAAAATTTTGGGAGAAAAAGTCCATCAACCTAGAATTCACATAAAATAATCTTTCAAAAAGGAAAGAGAAAAAGACTCTCAAACAATAATTGAGCCATTTTGTTGCCAGTAGACCTGCATTATAAGAAATGCTAAAATAAGTCCTTTAGAAAGAAGGAAAATAATGTAGGTTAGGAACTCAGGTCTACATAGAGGAAAGAAGAGAATCAAAGAAAGAATAATGAAAGTAAAGCAAAACAAAACAAAAACTTTTATTTTTCTTATTTCTATTTCTTATTTCTATTTCTCAAAACAAACAAAAAAACCCCAAGAGATAGTGGGAATATTTATTCTGACAAATCAGACTTCAGGATAAGGAAGAATAAAAGAGATAGAGAAAGACTTACATAAATATAATAGAGTATATTCTGCAAGAAAGCATAGCAATCCTAAATATCTATGAACCAAACAGAATCCAAAAGCATGTGAGGAAAACCACTGTTTTCTTATTAATTTTCTGTATGAGTAATCTATTCATTGATGTAAATGGATATTACAGTCCCCTACTATTATTACTGTCAATTCCCCCCTTTATGTCTGATAATATTTGCTTTATATATTTAGGCGCCTCTCTGTTGAGTGCATAGATATTTATAATTGTTATATCTTCTTGTTGGATTGAATCCTTTAGTATTCTGTAATGCCCTTTTTGTCCTTTTTTATAGTCTGTTTCAAAGTTTATTTTGTCTGATGTAAGTATAGCTAACCCCAGGTTTTTGTTTTCTTTTGTTTTTAACTTCAGTTTACATGGAATATCTTTTTTCCATCCCTTTATTTTCTTTAGGTCCGAGGTGAGTCTCTTGTAGGCAGTATATAGATGGGTTATTTTTGTTTTTGTTTTTGTTTTGAGTGTTTTTTTGTTAATCCATTCAGTCACTCTTTGTCTTTTGATTGGAACATTTAGTACATTCACATTTAAAGTAAATATTAATAGGTATGTACTTATTACCATTTTGCTAATTGTCTTCTGTTTGTTTTTGTGGTTCTTCTCTGTCCTTTCTTCTTCTCTTGCTCTCTTCCCTTGTGATTTAATATCTTTCTTTAGTGTTATGCTTGGTCTCATTTCTCTTCATTTTTTTGTATGTAATTTAGGTTTTTGGCTTGTGGTTATTATGAGGTTCATATATAACATTCTATGCATATAGCAGTCTGTTTCAAAAATAGAAATACCATATAATCCAGTAATTCTACTTCTGAGTATTAACCTGAAGAAAATGAAAACACTGATTTAAAATGCATGTGTGTGTGTCTGTGTGTGCATACATGTATACACACCCTTATGTTTATTGTAGCATTATTTACAATAATATAGATATGAAAGGAGTATAAAGTGTCCATCAACTGACAAGTGGAAAAACAAAATGTGATATAGATATAGATATATAATGAAATATTAGTCAGCCATAAAAAAGATGAAATCTTGCCATTTACAACAACAAGGAGGGATGTAGAGGTATTATGCTAAGTAACATAAGTTAGAGAAAGACAAACACCATATGATTTCTCTTATATGTGGAATCTAAAAGACAAAACAAACTAATAAACAAAAAATAGAAACAGACTCATAAAGACAGAGAACAAATTGGTCGTCGCCATAGGGGAGGAGGGCGGGGCAATGGATGAAATAGGTAAAGGGGGTTAAGAGGTACAAATTTCCAATTATAAAATAATAAGTCACAGGAATAAAAAATACAGCATAGAGAATATGGTCAATATGTCAATAACTTTGTATGATAACAAATGGTAAGCACACTTATGGTGAGAATTTTGTAATGTATATAAATATAAATGTTGGGTGACTATTTTGGACACTTCACACTAGCATAATGTATGTCAACTATACCTCAATTTAAAAAAAAATTACATAAAGCAAAACCAGAAACATCTGAAAGGAAAAATAAACCAAATCCACAATTATAGGTAAAGCTTCAACATTACTCTCTCCATAATTGATAGAACAGGCAGAAATATTAGAAAACATATACATTACCTAAAAATATTATCATCCAATTTGACATTGTTGATACTTATGGAACTCTCAAGCAACAACAACAGAATATCCATTCTTCTCAAATGGCATTGTGCATCTGCTAAGGTAGACTTAAGAAAATTTTATAAACAGAAATAATACAAAGTATCATTTCAGATCATAGCATACTTAAATTAGAAATCAGAAAATAGGGGTTCTTGGGTGGCTCGGTCAGTTAAGCACCCGACTCTTGATTTCAGCTTGTCATGACCTCAGGGTTCCTGAGTTCAAGCCTTGCATATCAGCACAGAGCCTGCTTGGGATTTTCTCTCTCCTTCTCTCTCTCTCTGCCTCTCTACTGCTTGTGTTCTCTCTCTCCCTCCCTCCCTCTCTCTCTCAAAATAAATAAATTTAAAAAAATAAAAACAGAAATACATCTATAAAATCTCCAAATACTTGTAAAGTAAATAACAGTACTAAATAATCATGGCACAAAGAGGAAGTATCAAAGGGAAAAATAATCTTTTGAATAAAATAAAAACTAAAATATGGGACATCAAAATTTATTTAATAGGAAACTTATGGCCTTAAATGTATATGTTAGAAAAGAAGAAGGTCTAAAATCAGTAATCTAAGGTACCACATTAAGAAACTAAACAAAGAATAGCAAATTAAATCGAAAGCAAGCAGAAAGAATGATATACAATGATAAAAGTAGAAACAACTGAAATTATAAATGCAAAAACAATAGGGATAAGCAATAAAGACAAGAGACATTCATTTGAAAAGAACAATAATATTGATTAATCTTTAGCTAGCATGATCAAGAAAAAAATAGAGAAGACATATATTACCAATATCAAGGATGAAAACAGAAACATCACTTCGATCCTACAAACATTAAAGGATAGTAAGAGAATACTGTGAACAATTCTATATTCATAAATTTAATCATCTAGATGGAATAGACAACTTCATTGAAAGTTACAGCTATCTACACTCACTCAAGAAGAAAATTACTTGGATGCCTCTATCTATTAAAGAAATTGAGTTTGTACTTAAAACCCCACCCCCAACCCTCTGCCCCCCAAATGCACCTTAGCACCAAAAGATTTCACTGCTGAAATAGAGTGGAGGTGATCTTTCTTCCAGGGACCCAACTAAAGAACATCATGAAGGGGCCATAGGTAACATTATGTTCTACATCAGAGGCAAAATGTGGTAGAGATTGCTCTGTGGCCTGATTATACTTTCAATTACCCCAGGGCTAAGTATTTCTCAAGTGCTGAGTATAGGGAGATTTGGAATCTCAAACCTATCTTCTGCAATAGCATTTCTCAGGAATCGTCTAAAGAGAAAGTGACATTGCCAAGATAATTTTGAAGAACATTTTATTTAGCTACAATTCTGCTGTCATTTTCTATATGTTTGGTATTTCTGTCCCCTTTTGATTAATAGAGACATTCTCATAAATAAAAGATCTTGGTCTCTAGAAACTGTCTGTCTTGCTCTTTTATTTCTCCTGTGAAGTCATAATCCCCCATTTGTGACATCACAGTCTTTCCACTGCAATCAACAGTGATGTTTCAAGCTGGGGATTAAATGCTTCAGAAGAGGAAGAGTTTACAAGAGCAGAGGGACTCTCAAGGAATAAAGATCCAATTAGCATGGAAATGCCCTTTTTAATTGAAAAAAAAAAAAGTAAGGAAAACAAGGGATGAGTAGATAGTCCCAGTGATTGGAATGGTTTCCTTTGAAATAATGAATCTGGCCTTCCTTTTCACTCTCCTTTTCTACCCCCATATCCCCACCCCCACTCTACTCCCCTTGAAGTGAATGAATATTTACTGTTAAGGAAACATTAATGGCAGAGAAAGGCTGTGAACTGTAAATATGGGTATTATTCCTCTGGCAGTAGTTCCTAGGCCTGTTAATTTGACCAGCATTGGCCACCTGGGTGGCTTAGTCAGTTGAGCATCCAACACTTAATTTGGGCTCAAGTCGTGATCCTAGGGTTGTGAAGCCCTGCATCAGGCTCTGCGCTGAGCCTGGAACCTACTTGGGATTCTCTCTCTCTCTCTCTCTCTCTCTCTCTCTCTCTCTGCCCCTTCCCCCTTTCTAAAAAATAAGATAAAATAAAATAAAATATAAAATAAACTAAAATTATTAAATTAAAATAAAGTAAATTAAATTAAAATTTTGACCAGGATTGAGGCAAAATTTGAGAATGAGCTGTTGCAAGAGTCAGTTGTGGTCCCAGATATACATGATTTGACCCTGTTCTCCCACTCTAATACCAATTTGTAACGACCCTCATCTCCATTACTAGTTTTCACCATGTTTTGTTAGCCATCTTTCAGTTTCTTAAAATCTCAAAGCTCTTTTCCACTTCAGAACTTTACTATATGCTATTTCTTCATCCAGGAACATTCTGGCTCCATACTCTTTGCAACTTTGTCCTATTGATCGTTCAAGTCCAAACATCAATGCTACTTCCCCTGAGAGACCTACATTGACCCCTTGTCACTTCCATCCACATTAGAACCTTGATAATTGATCTCATTGAAACTTTACACTTCCCTAGTATCATAATCCTATCATGTGCTTATGTGTTTGATGTTTTTGTGTATGATCTGCCTCTTCCACTAAGTTCTGTGCGTCATGAATGCAGGTAACACATCTGCTCTAGTCACTGCTAAATTTCAGCACTTAGGACAAAACCTGCCAGACACATATAAATTTATTAAATTCATAAGGAAAATAAGAATATATGGCCATTTGGGGGGATTCTAAAGAAGAATCCCTGCTTTGAATAGAAGATTAAATGGCTCCTAAATTCACATCAAGCTATACATCTTTATAATTTTTTAAGTAATTCTCCTGATTGTCCATATGGCATGCCCTCTGCTCTCTGGTGTTCCGTAACAAAAATGAGTATAGACATAGAACTCAATCAAGGGAGGGGGTCTGATTCTGGGGATTCATCATTTACAAATATTTATGGAGAATGTATATGTGTAAGTAGGTTGACCAAATAATTTATCATCTAATGAGAATTCTTTTATGTGTGAAAAGGGGTGCTAGTGGTAATTATTCTAGGACCTTGGACATAAAACAGAACTGTCTTAGGCTAATTGGGACATATGGTCACCCTATGTATGAGATATTATAGTATATCTTAGAAAGCATGGATGTAAAAGAGGAAATATTTCTTACCCTTAAATTTCATATAGTATATTAGAAAGGTAGTATATATAAACTCATAACTATAAAATGCTGTTATTTTTTCTCCAGAGGGTTATGAGTAATGTGCTGTGGATATTCAGAGTAAATATCTATAAAGAGATCAATGGCTGTTTCCAAAGAATCTTTCTTCAAGTGACCCCCACTACAGTATGACACAAAAAAACATTAGACTATTCTATACAAATGCCCTACACGACAATGTATGTCTGAAAGATCTATCCACAATATAAAGAAAGAGAAGGGAGTTAAGAACTGTGTATAATTTGGATATTTAAGTCTTATCTATCAAATAAGAACCCTAGGAAAAGACCTTCTTCTTCTCTCACCCTTATGCGCGATAAACAATTTTTTTGCTCCCTGCATATTCTCAGTCACATTATGTTGATGAATTAGTTGCTTAACTGGTGCTAGGCACAAAAGATTGCTTTGTCATGCTCTAGTGATCAGAATGAGGGCAGTAAGATGATATATCCTTCTTCCTTGTTTTCTGTAAAATCTGGTATCACAGAACTTATAATTCTAGGCACTGGGTTGATGCTACAAAAACATTAGTCCATTACTGGAAACATCAATGGTATTAAGTGGCACGAAATTTCCCCAAATTGGGTCTGAAACTGGTCTATTAAAATTCCATCCAAAGATATAGTTTTCCCCCAGAATTTGAAACTTAAAAGAAACTAAGTCAAGCTGGACTCCAAATTATTGCAGATGAGGAAACTTCAGCTCATAAGGAAGAAATTATTTTTCTGTCACATACTCAGCAGTAGAGCTCTGACAAAACTCTTGATATCTAGAGCTCTTAAGAATACCTTTTATGCTGCTTCTCATGAGTGAATGCCCTCAACATAACAAGATAACATGATTTGCGGCTCCTAATTGAATATCTAAAGTTTCCAGCAGCTCTAGATGTAAGAAAAGATATTTGTGGTATCAATGTCTGAGGGAAAAGGAAGCCTGTATTTCCCCTTCCCCTTGCCTCACCATATCTATGCATGTAGAAGTCTTTAAAATGGGTAAAGATCAAGTACTTTTTAAAAAGTGCAAACATATCACTGATCTTCCACTCTTATTATCTATGAACAAAAGGTATAAGAAATCAGAACCCTAAAGCAAATAGTGAAAGCTTAATTGCTCTAGAAATATACATCCTATTGTATTTTCAATTTGGCTCTAAAAAGTTCAGACAATCTCAAATATTCAGGGAATTAGGAAATGGAATTCTCTTTATAGAAGGATGAAAAAGCATTTAGCTTAATTATTTCTTTACTTTCTATCATGTCCCTATTAGGAATGGACTTTGGGGATTTGGTCAGCAATCCTCCAGAAGAAAAATTTTCACCTCCTCAAAGCATTATCATTATCATTATCATCATCGACAACAAAGATAAATAATTACCAAGATTAATACAGAGCTTACTATGTGTCAAACAGTGCTTTAAGTTGATATGTATACATAAAATTTAATCTTTCTAAAAGTCCTATGAAATAGGTAATATTGTTATCCCCGCTTTGCATACAAGGAAACTGTGACCAAAGACACAGTTCTAGTTGCTGAGGACACAAAGTAGTAAGTATGAGTCAGGCTCTTCTGTCATACCTAGGCTTCATGTATTATTCATTGACTTTGTAGATGGATGATTTAAGTGATAGAGCTGTTAGGTGCTACTCAGTCCCAAAGAACAAGAGATTATGTTTTTGCAAAAGCAGTCAGGGAAGGCTCTAGAGATGGAGATGTCCTTAGTTTGCTCCTGAAACTAGTTAAATGTTACTGAGATACATGAGGGAGTTCTAGAAAGTTGGTAAATTGTGGGGAAATCTGTTAGGAGGGCTATGATATTGGTGGTTTGAGTAGAGATGAGTTGAGTAGGTATAAAGGAATGGAAGGCTTACATGAAGCAAAAATGATGGCAGTAATGTGAAAATACACATCAGTAATTAGGACAGCTGGGTGCTCATTAAAAATGTTCTTCCAACCAACTGTGTGACCCAGTAGCTTTCTCATCTGTAAAGACAATAAACTAAATGACCTCTAAAATTCTACAAGTTTTAACTAATTCTAAAGAAAAAAATAAATCTCAATTCAATGTAGAAATCGAGGTCCTATAGAAATTGAGGTCCTATAGAAATTAAGTGACTTGGCAAATGTACCTACCACATACCAATAAACAGCAGAACTAGATCTAAAACTCAGGTTCTGACATCCAGCTCTCAAATGGGGAATATTAGGGACATTATTTGCTACATTCATTATTCTAAAAAGTTGCAAGACTAAATATTTAAATGGGTTTAATAAAAATAGTTAAATTTAATAACAATAATTTTACCTAAAACCACTCATGTAAAAGGCTTTTTTGTTTGTTTTTGTTTTTAAGTAAGTATAACATATCAAACAGCTCTTTTTTTAATGTTTGTCCTCCCTTCCCCCAGATTTTTTTTTTCTTTTTCTTTCTTTAAGATAGAATTTGGGACTAGTGAGACCGTTGCAATAACCCAGGCTCAGAATTTGTTATTATTTATCTAAAATGGCATCTTTCTTTCTTTCTGTTTCTTCTATACTATATGAAAGAAGAATCATATTGCTCAAAGCTGATGTGGCTTGGGCTGTGTTTGAAAAAAGAAAATGAAAGAAAGGGGAAAACACACACGCGCGCACACACACACACACGCCAACAACAACACTGATCCTGCAGTTGTTCACAGTGAGGTTCACCCATCAGAGCTGAAAATAACCTATATTTTATTTCCCTTATTTTTAGAAAACTGCCATGGACACAGGGGTGGCCGAGTGGCCAGCTGTGCCCTGAAATGCCTGAAGCCATTGCAATCAGTGCTCCACTGTCTGAGGCTTCCAAAATGAAACACTTTGAACACTCATTCAAAGGTGTGAAAGCATGAAATTGGCACAATGGCCAGCTACCGCAGCACTTCCCATTTTTTTGCACTGCCTTCTGCTTCCCTTGTCTGCTCTTTCCGCTCTCTGTCCCTTGATTCTGACAGTTCTTCAAATGTCTGCTTAAAGAGCTGTGGCAGCCTGGGAGAGAGAACTGGAACGTGTTCTTAGGGAGTCTCTATCTTGAAGTGAAGAAAGCTGAGGGAAAAAAAACAACTGCATTCAAAAATCATGAAAAAGTTGGCCTAGGTAACAGACAAGATGGATATGAGAAAGATGATGCATACACGGAGATGCATTAGTGGACAGATCAGTTACTGGGTGAAATCAAAGCACCTCAGCCTTAAATTCACTTTCTTAGCTGTTTTCTATACCATTTCAATCCTATCACTCATTTCCTATCACTCAACTTGATTCAATTAGTACATTCTGCTTCAAGCTTTGCGATGATCTCACTGGATCTTTGTGTGTGTAGAAGAAGCTAGGCCAGTTGCTGCCATATTGATATCCCAATATTTTTACCTGGATATATTGTTGCATAAAATTAAGGCATAGCAAGTTTATATTTCACTCGGCAGGTATTTTCAAAAAAGTTGCCTCACATGAGCCTGCACACCAATAATTCTTCCCAGGTTGTCATAGGAAATTTACCCTATATCTGTGCCTTTATCCCTCCTTCCAAGAATATATTGTCTTCTTTTCTACCAGTCTTCATTCAAGAATTTGCTCAACACGGTTCCTTCAGGACACTTCCCTCTATCACTAGTTCATATTCTCCTATGCCTTTTCTCTGTGTAGAGATATGATATTTTGTATACTCCTATGTGTTTTTTATTCCATGAAATTATTTTTTTTCCTGATAAGCCTTCCCTATCCCTTTTTAATTTCCTGTAGTATCCAGGATCATGTAGGTTTGCTGGGAAATCAACAGAACAATGGAGAACAATGGAGAACAAAAAGTCAATTCTCAGCTTTTTCATATAAAACGATTTTTCAAAATTCAAAGTGGAAATAAGAAGTTTTTGAATCTTAAAACTCAGTCTACACCATAAACATTAGATGTAGGAAGAATGTCTGGAGGTAAGAATCGGTGTGTATATTCTGGACTTCATAAATAATAAGTGGGCTGGGGAAACATCAGAAGGCAAATAAGAATTAGATGTTGGTGATTGTCCCCAAGAAGAGGTAACATTTCTATTAGACTATAACTACTAATTATATGCCAAATACACAGAAGATGAATGCATATATTTGTAATACAAATGGATCCTTCCACTGGCAGACAGCATGACCTATTTCTTGTGCTCTGTCCTTTCTCAACTTTATGCCTCTTCTAAGATAGATACTATAACCAGCCTTGGATGATAGCTGTTTATGTACTTTTTCTCTGGTTTGATTATAAGTCATTCAAGGGAAAAGACTGTTTTATTCATCTTTGTACAACCCATGATCATTTACCTTATCAATTTCTTAGTCAATCACAGCCAGATAAAATAGAATGGAATTTTTATTTAATAGGCTGACCTTCAATAGAATCAGACCTGGACTGGCCTTCCTGTATGTCAGCCTTGTTCTTCCGTGTGTGTGTGTGTGTGTGTGTGTGTGTGTGCGCGTGTTTATGTATTTGTGTCTGTCCAAGTATGTGTGTTTATATGTGGAAGGAATGGGGCCGGGAGAAAAACATAAATTTATTTCATAATGTATCATTTATGATGCTTGAGGATGCAGGAAGCAAAAAATATGCTTTAAATTATCATTTAAAATAAAATTAAGTTTCTCAACAACAGTAAGTACTCAGATACATTAATAGGTTAATTTACTGGCTCCATGTTGACATATGAATAGCATTGCTTCTGTCTTTTAAATGTTTCCTTTTTACATGTTTCTTTCTCTGAGTGTTGCTCTTTTCTTTGCCCAGTGTCCTTCGTTGTCACACGGGGTTGTCTCAGTCCCCCCCAACTTTTTATATACAAGAATATAACATGTAAGAGAAGAGGAGCTTTCTTTCATGTTCCTTTGTTGTAGTGAAAGAACTTTTGAAGAAGTTCCCCTGTAGTCTTTCCGTTAACTTCTTTATTGGCCAAAGGCAAATGCTAAATTAGTCTCTGGCAAAGTCACTGGGACTACTACAAACTGCTTAAATTCTCAGGATTCTTCATAGTCACACTGAGGAGGATTGGACATAGGGTCCTTCAAAGAAGAAAAGTGTGATGGCATGTGTCTAATAGAAGTAATAATACTGGGGCGCCTGGGTGGCGCAGTCGGTTAAGCGTCCGACTTCAGCCAGGTCACGATCTCGCGGTCCGTGAGTTCGAGCCCCGCGTCGGGCTCTGGGCTGATGGCTCGGAGCCTGGAGCCTGTTTCCGATTCTGTGTCTCCCTCTCTCTCTGCCCCTCCCCCGTTCATGCTCTGTCTCTCTCTGTCCCAAAAATAAATAAACGTTGAAAAAAAAATTTTTAAATAAAAAGAAGTAATAATACTAAGAACAATGATAGTGATAATAGTAACCAGCATTTGTTGAGTGGTTACTCTATTTGAGGCACCCTGCTGAACAGTTCAGTATACTATAGCATTTAATAAACATGGCAACCCTATAACAGATAAGTATATGGAAATCAAGGAATAGAATAGATATGTCCAAGGTTATACAGATAATAAAAGACAAAGAAGAGAATAGACATTTAAAACAAGAGCTGTCTGTCTCCAAAGCTATTATTGTTTCTAGGGTTCCACAGTGAAGACTAGGAAGGAACATACGCTTTTGAAGCTGAGACAGAGATGGGTCTCACAAAGCCAGTGAACTATTTGCTACAGCCACCATGGCCACTTTCTAAAACATGTAATAGGCTTATCTAAACATAGTACTTGCTGATCGCAAACTTTCTTGTAATAGGAATATAAACGCTGCTTTCAAGTCTCTATCCCAGACTTCTCTTAATGATCTGTTTTAGGGTCACTCAAAATCTGGATTTCTTTGTCAATTAAACTAACTTAGGGGAGGCTAGAAACTGGATGTAGTGGATGATTCAGTCAATCTAATGCATGAACTTGTGAAATTGGACCATGACTCATTTCTTCTCCTTAAAGACAAACACAATCATTAAGGATAGCAACGCCACATCCTCAGACAGTTCTTTGCAAATTGCCGAAGGCTGCTTGCACTGAATTGCCCATCACTGGAGCTTCAAACTAGAGCTCAGATCTCATTTTAAGAGGAGACAATCATTGTATGTGTGTGTTATCTTTTTAATGGCCAAACTCATATGGCTTTATAAAGTGTTTGAGAGAGTTCCAGGCTGATCTCTCCTCCATAGCCCTCCCTCCAAATCCAAATTTCAAAGATTATTGCATGTGCCTGCCTAGCCACGCCTTGGCCTTATCCATGCTTTGTACTTACCGGCAGTTGAAAACAAACTGTCCCTTCCTGACCTTGTCTATCTCTAAGCCCTCTAGCTAGTCCAGAATTTGTGTAAAGACACAGTTAATTCTTGACTCTACACTGCTACACTGTTATATGACTCTAATGTGTGGAAGATTGTGCTTAGCTAAATCCCAAGGACACTGAGGGGAGGGACAAGTTGACATTTCTCTTCTAGTTATCACCGATAATAGTGTCTGGCAAATGACTGGGCCCATAGTAGGTGTTGTTGAGAAATACCTTCTAATTTGTGTTAATTTACCTTTTCTTAACTCAACATTCCCTATCATGATCTTAGAGTACATTCTGAGGTAGCAGTTTGATCAGTGAGGGTATGATGGGTCAGTTGAACACGTTCAATACTGCTAGATAATAGATGGCCCAGAAAATTAAATGATTAAACAATTACCAATCATTTTCTATAGTGCCAAATTTTGCTTGTTACTTTCACTTGTCTGATGTTTACTTCTTTTCCCCCATTTCTTTTCTTATTTTTAGCCCAGTGGCAGACATTGCCCTCTTTTCAGAAAGAAAAGTAATAAAGATTCTTAAAATGCAAGCAAACTTGCCAAAATACACACATTATTTTACTGAACTCAAATACTGAAAGATGCAAGTGAAGAATATATCCATCAGCTACTGGATGCATTGATGAGATAAAAAACTGAACATATTCACTTGCCTCCATTTACTCTTTTCAGTGGTTCTGTGGCCTCAAGCTGCTTACTGCAAATTAGATTTTGCCTTAATATGCTAATGTTGAATAAGGGAATTGGACTCTAAATAATTAAGTTGTGAGAAGTACAAAACTAAAGCAATCTATTAATGCAATATGAACATCCCTTGATTATATTTGCAGAATGAATTCACCTGCTTTAAATGGTGAATTAGAATGGAAAGGTAAATTGAAATTTAGAAGAAAATACAATAATAAACCACCACATTCGTTTTCCCCTTTTACTGTTGCAGATGTCAGAGGCTTCATTCGGTCATACTATTCACAAAAGGGCACATTACGATCACTGAGCCACAAGAAGTGTCTCTTGAATGATAAACTGGCTTTCGCCACCATTACCCATTTTCACCCCTCTTTCTGCCCCCACCAGAGGCAACAATTCCGTTGCAGTTAATGGGTGTTGTTTTGTTTAGAATTGTTCTTGTAAGATTGTGAACTGATTTTACTTCATGAAATTTGAAGTCATGTAAAAGGGATCGTTGGGATATTTACATTTTTATTGCTTGCTTTTTTTTTTCCCACTTGGTGGTCCTTTTGGTAAAACTAGGAGTTTCAAGGTCAGTGTCCCTTTTCGGCCCTTTGATGGGAATTCACATGGGCATATCTTGTCTAATGTGCCACTGAGAAGTTTTATGAGAAATCTTCCAGTCCCCATAAAAAGGGTTTGGAAAAAATAAAGAGCACAGCTCTTTATCAGAATAAGATCCCTACGCATAAGCTGAAATGGAAGGTCAGTCCAAGCATGAAGACCAGCTAGGATATCAGAGTTGGGCACTTAGGGTGAAGAATTCCATTTTCAGATCCAGGACATTCCAGGGTAAGGCTTCGCTGGACCTGAGGAGTAATATGGGGTTCAGGTTAAGGTTCTGTCTACTGATTTTCAGGTCCATCTTACGGTGATGATGGCTCTATCTTGAAGATCAATAAACAGGGGGCTCTGAGGCACCTGACTCACGCTGGATGGGGCTGAGACTGCAAGTGGGAAGACTTGCAGACTGAGCTATGAGGTGGGCAGTGGAGCTGCAGAAAGCAGAGCCCTGAAAGAAAAGAGAGCCAAAGATAGACAGACACAATGCAGGGGCATCAAAATCTGGCTGTCTTGGGAAAGTAAGTCAGGCCTCCTCTGATGGGCATATGAATATATTTACACTGGAAATCCTATGAGAAGGTTAGGGGAGGGCACAGCAAAGTGAAAAACAACCAAATAAATAAAAGTCAACCAAATAAAGAGTCATAAATATTTTCCGAATTTCTCATAGTCTCCACACTATCTCTTCTGTTTCCTTGAAAAATTGAATTATGATTCTTGAAAATCACAGCCTTATTGTATTTTTCCACGGCCTTGCCTTAATAGATGATGAATCGTTAAGTAGCACCTGTCACAGGCAAACACCCTTTGCAGTCGTGGCGCATTTTCACCCTGTGAACTGCAATTAAGCCTAGGTTTTTGCTTCCCAGTCTATCTCATTATCACAGATTTGAAAAATAACTAACAATGAAAAGTTTCATATTTGCATATGGAGAACTAATAAATTTACCTTTCCTGACTTGGAAATTAGAAATTGTGAGTGGGAAAGATAGGATTCATGGAATCAGAAGGCCTGGGCTTGAGTGCCATCCTTGCCTCCTGGTTTGATTTGGTTTCTTTAACTTGAGCAACTGGATCTCCTTTTCCACATCAATAAAACAGAGTTAATATTAACCACTTCATAGTGAGAATAAAATAAAATACATAAAAGTTGTCCGGTAACGCATACCCAGGCACACGCAATGTTTTCATACACTATTCATGTATAGTGTCCACAGGTAAACCACATTTAGTTTAAGGCTTTGAAGAGTTCTTTAATGATAGGCATGCAGACTGCTTCCTGCATCAGCTTGGAGTGCTCATTCTCCATTCTCAATCAATGCTAATTTTTATTATTTCAGACTTAGGTGGTCCCATAATGCAAAGGACACCACAGAGCCCCATCCTACTAAGAAGGCAGCCTTCCACAAGTCTCCATTAATTCTCTTTCTACCCCCTGGTACTCAGACTCTACAACTCCAAGTTAATCTCAGTAAATCTCCACTTCTAACATAGTATACTTCTGTGTAAAAACATCTTTGGTTCCTCATTTTCTGCAGAATAAGGTTCAGATAAAAATCTCACTCCTTCCATGAAACCATCTCTGAATATCCCCCCACACATGCTGTTTTGTTCGACTCTGAATTCATGTTTGTACAACTCCTATGACCCTGTCACATTTTCTTCTCTACTCTAGCTTTGTGTTCCTATGTGTTTTCCTTGGGGAGCTAAGTTGGGGGAAGCAGAAATTCTGTCTTTCTCGCATATCTCCCATAGCACTTACTCTTGCCCTGCAAATAAAAGTCCCTCTCCCATTTTTATTGATATTAATATTAATGATAATTCCACGCAAGGCCAAAAGCATACATATTTCTGTGCACCTCTCTCAGGTGCTTAATTAATCCTATGATGTTGCTGGAAGAATTATTCAGATAAATTATCAATAGAGCAGATTGTTTTCTCTTACTTCCAAACATATATACAGACGTTCTTTACATTTATTTCAAAAAGAGACACAGACCATATATGTCTATTTCTAGATATCCCTCTATCCTATGTATGTATGTATGTATGTATGTATGTATGTATCTATCTACCTATCTATCATCTATCTATAGAGAGAAGAGAGGAGAGAGTGAGAGAGAGTGAGAGAGAGAGAGAGAAAATGAGAGAGATCATACCTTAACACAGATTCCTGCTGTGCTGGCCCTATCATCTGTAAAATGAAAGGAAGCCGTTTCAGGTAATAAAGGTTTTTCTTTTTTAATTTGATGTCATCATTACCAGTTTATACTCTGTAAGACTTTCTTACTCCCAGGGAAATGAGGGAAACAGAGATCCAATGATCTCAAATCCACATACACTGATGCCTAAAATTTTCCACCTTGGAATCAGTGAAATGGTCTGAATATGCAACTCGAAAAGGTCAAATTGCCCAAGAATATAATTGGACCCAACATCACATTGTAATTAAAGCCACAGAAGGTTCGTACATGCCACCTCTCTGTCTCTCAAATGCAGAGGGAAACACAGGCTTCACAGACCACAGGAAAATGCACTGATTAATTACACGGTGATGTGATATTATTCCTGCCAGGATAGTCCCTCTGAAATGTCAGAAGGATTAGAAGTGCCACATCTTCCTCCCAGACTCTAATCTTAAAGGGCCCTAGGATGAAAACACAGCAATTACGTTCATAGACTGTGTCAATTTTACAATAGAAAAAAGAGCGTTCCCAACAGCAAATAATTATAGCACTGCTTAATGATTGATTTAACATAGAAAACCCATCTAATTCCTTTTGTCATTACAATCTACAGTACTAACAATCTAACAATGCTGCCTTCGTGGATAGACATTACATTAGCATTAAGAATAATGCTAATACAACACGCAGTTTAACTTGTTATATTGTGAGTTGGCAATGCTCCCCCATACACAGTTATTAGTGTAGCACACCTTCTGAGTGAGACCGACCAGCTGAGAATTTGCTTTTCAGCATCTGTGCCAATGCAAAAGAGCATTGTAACCCAAAGTAGTCTCCTGCATATTTCATACAGCAAGAGAGAATGTGTTTTCTGTTTTCCTAGGATATAATTCCAAAGTCTGAAAAACGTAAACTCTTAGCAAATCGATTCATGATGATTCTAAATGGATCCCTATGTGGATGCCATGCAAATGCAACTCTTGCAAAAGATTACCTACAGAAATCTAGCTAGTCTACAAGTCAATAAGCATATTGCAGCCTAAAGAGAAACAAAACAAAACAAAACAATCTTGCGAGCTCTGAGGCTTTCTTGTGCTGAGTGATTAGGTGACAATAAGATCATTCCAGAACATTTAGAGTAGAATTAGGAAAAAGAAAAAGAAAAAAAATATGGAAAGTTATCTTTTTTTATGGTATTCTACAGGAAATTATATGGGTGATTAAGGAGTTTCCAAACCCATTTCCCAACCCCTGAGGCTTCAGGGAATAGCTTCAGATAAACCCCAGTCATTTACTGATCTGATCCAATCAGTGCCATTACTGATTCACTAACTCCATAAATTGCAAATATTTACTGAAGGCCTACCTGTGTTAGGGGATGGACAAACAAATACAAAATGCAGAAACCAGGCTTCCTATACTGGACAGCAGTGGTCGATGGACACCGGTTCAGTGGACATTAATACACACATCATTGTGTTAGCTCTGCAAGAACCACCTGGGGAATATGTTAAGATGTGTGGAGTTTCAGGTTTCATTCCGTCAGGTGGAGGCTCATTTTTGCGGTTAGTAGAAAGATCCGTGTGCACAGACAATTTTTAGGTAGTCAGACCATCTGCATTAAATACAGGCTCATTCTCTTACTATGTCTCTCATTCTGCAAGTGAGCTAATCTCTCTGTACCTCATTTACTCATGTGTAAAATGAGGGTAACAATGGAATCCCCAAATAGGCTGTTTGTCAAAGATGAAAGAGTTCATAGAAAGACCTTCCACTGGTGCCCAGCACCCACGGGGTTAATTATACTATTCCTATGACCCTTGGTAGGTCTGATCTTGTAGTGCTTCATTGTACATGAATCTCTTCATTCTGACATTATTTAACATGATTAGTCTTCTGGATTTCAGTATTATCAGTGATATGCATTTTCATTGAAAAGAGAATGAATAGATGTATAAATTCATTTTTTAATTCCATTAAATACACATCTTGTATTGAAAATATATAATTCAAAATTCTGTTTCTCATTTTGTTCTTCAGTAAAAATAGTTGATGACAGTCTGTTCCTGATAGCTTGATATCTCTGGATGTGTCCATTTTTTTAGTCTTTTGAGTATAGAACAAGAATACAGACCCACCAAGTTATTCACTGAAGAATGATATCTCAGTTTCCTATCAGTTCTCTCGTCACTGCTTGCAAATTACAATGTCATCATTAATGCTCTTAGTAAAAATAGACACAATAACTTATCTTTAGGTATGTGACCTCATTGTGGCAGAGCCCTCCTCTTCTGTCTCAGAGGGAACTCACTGAGCTTGGTAGCTTGGGAAATACTCCTGGTGGAATCTGGAAATCCAACCTTACTAAGGCTGCCTACTAGGAATTATCTGACTGCAGAAATTCAGGTGGATTTATTCTTTTTTGGACTACATCTGTCTCCTTCCTTTACCCTCTTTCAATTTCTCTCTCTCTCTCTCTTTTCCTCTTGCACATAGACCTTTCTTTAAATCTACACAATCTTGTCTTAAGAAAATTCTTCACCTTCTCTGGGGCACCTGGGTGGCTCAGTCGGTTAAGCATCCTACTCCTGATTTCTGCTCAGGTCATGATCACACAGTTCGTGGGATGGAGCCCCACATGAGGCTCTGCACTATCAGTTCAGAGCCTGCTTGGGATTCTCTCCCCAGCCCCTCTGCCCTTCACTGTCTCTCTCAAAATAAATAAACTTAAAAAAAAAAAGAAAATTCTACATCTTCTCACAGAAGAGGAGGAAGCTGGTCCCTAGGTAGCTCCTTGATTCTTATATATTTGGTCTCAAATTTTTGCCAAATGCTAATGAAGAGATTTGGAAGATTAAGCTCTACATCCTTGTGAAATGAGGCTCCTTATGTTTGAGATTCTTACATATAAACATGGGATAGGTGTTATAATTTCAGTTCAGTCTCTACATCAGAAACAACAATGGCTGATTTTAATTCTCCAGAGATGCAAGTATTGTTTTTTTCCTCAGAATATATCATATTTGATTAAAATATAGTCACCTGCTAGTATGATTTTTATGTTGCCCCTGTCAATAAAATAGTAAAAATAAGAAAGCTCTATTTTATGAAGAATTTGACTCTTTGATTCTTTAAAACTAGTTTTATTTTCCCTCTAGGAGTGGTGATATCACTTTTGGGTATATTATTTAAAAATCAACATCCTCTCATTTCCTTGGAGATAACTCAGAGCATGTGTTCCCAGTTTGTACTATTATTCTTTGTATATTGAAATTTCTAATGTGATTTCACACATATGTCTCAATAAATCCCTGACTCAACCATGTTGCAGAGTTTGGACAGGATTAGTTATGTCATTACATGAACACTGTCTCCCATCTCCACCTCTCACTATCTTAGTGGGATTGTTTTTGGGAGTATTGTCTTAGACTGTAGGCCAGGTAGAACTAGGATAGGAATCGAGGGGTTTTTCTGGTTGGTAAAACTGCTTCTCTCCCCCATACACATAACCCAAGGAGACATAATAACCAATTGATGATATGTAATGGTGGGATTGGGATAGAGGTTTCCAGAATGGACAATGCACTTGTGCCCGCTGCTAGACTGCTGCTAGGATGAAAGTAATACTCGGACTCTTCAGGGTATAGCAATTACATATGAAGTAGAGGGAATGAAAAATACTCAAAATGAAGGATTTTGGTTTGAACTCTGAAATATATATTTTTAATTAACGATGGTAATAAAAGCATATGCTTCTTTTGACACACTTTCTTACCATGTAGTTTTTGTTTTCCTCTTCAAGTAGAGTATTAGACTTAGAGTTTGCCCATCTGTTCTTGGTCCCAAATCTGCTTATTTATTTATTTATCTATCTATCGATCAATCTATCAATTAATTTATTTAATGTTTATTTATTTTAATTAGTTTTTTAATGTTTATTATTTGTGTATTTAAGGTTTATTTGCTTATTTTAAGAGAGAGGGAGAGATAGCATGGGGAGGGGGAAGGACAGTGAGAGAGGAAGAGAGAGAGAGAATCCCTAGCAGGCTCTGCGTTTTCAGTGTAGAGCCCAGTATGGGGTTTGATCCCATGAACCATGAGATCATGACCTGAGCCAAAGTCAAGAGTCAGACACTTAACCGATTAAGCCTACCCAGGTGCCCTTCAAAGATGGTTTTTTTTTTTCCCTCATTTCTCTTTATTTTCTCTTGAACCCAAACAGGTTATCCTCCTTCTCAAGGTTTATTTATATGTTTATTTTTTAAATGTTTATTTATTTTTGAAAGAGAGAGAGGAAGGGGCAGAGAGAGGGGGATGGAGGACCTGAAGTGGGCTCTGTGCTGACAACGGAGAACCTGATGTGGGCTCGAACTCATGAGCTGTGAAATCATGACCTGAGCAGAACTCGGATGCTCAACCAACTAAGCCACCCAGGTCCCCCTCAAGGTTTATTTAGATGACACCCTGAAAACCCTTTGAGAAGATATAGGTGCTTATATATGTCATTATCAATAATTATTGTTAATAATATCATTATTTCAGTTTAGATCACTGAGGTAAAGGTAAAGTCAATGATTATTAATTATTTTTAAAACTTGAATTCATTCATAACATACTTTAGCTGTTTTTCCCAATCATAGTACTCTAGTGTAGACAGGTTAAGTACAGAGGTGTGAAATCATTAGGATTTATATCTCACCATGTCTATAAGGTTTGGCTTGGTTTCTTTCCTGGAGTTGCTACTACTCCTTTCTGTTTAACACGTCAACGTGCGTATTTGGCACTTGACCGCACTATTGGATTTTTGCTGAATTTTATGCTCCAGGAAGGAGCACGTTTTCCCCTGGGCTCCACCCTTCTATATATTCAAATTTGTTGTAAACTTCAAGAACACTGGAACCCCATATAAATACTTATAATCAATTCTTCTTTTTTCTTTCTGTCAGTATGTGGGCACACATTTTGAAAATGAATTATGCTTAAAAGTTACTACCATCAACAAAGAATTTCAGTAGAGAGAAACATTTAAATAAATGAGAGAAAGAATAGAAGAAGACAGGGAGGAAAAAGACAAAGTTTTCACTTAGAATCATGCACAATTGTAGGGAAAAAGAACTATTTCCTGCATTCTGAGGTATACAAATTAGCAGACCTCAGACTGAATCCAGCCCACAGACATGCTTTGACCAACAAAGTGGGTTTTTATTGTTTTCATATTGGTAATTGAATGTCCATATTAAACGTTTGTCACAGGCCCCACCATTCCTGTCGTTTATCTTTTGAGAGACACATCTATAGCACCTGGCTGGCCCCTTGGGCAAATGCCGGTGTTCCACGAATCCATTCAGGAATGGAAGTCATTTGTGAAATCTGAAGTGGTTCAGTGCAATAATAAGAATGTGAGTCCAAGGGGCACCTGGGTGGCTGAGTCGGTTAAGCATCCGACTCTTGATCTTGGCCCAAGTCATGATCTCACATTTCCTGAGACCGAGCCCTGCGTCAGGCTCTGCACTGACAGCACGGGACCCGCTTGATTCTCTCTTTCTTCCTTTCTCTCTGCCTCTCCCTGGCTCATGCTTTCTCTTTCTTTCTCTCTCCAAATAAATAAATAAACATAAAAAAATAAAAGAGTGTGAGTCCAAGACATAAAACCTCCAAGTTCTTGTCCCTGGTTGCTATCACTTGAGTCACTTAGTGTTAAACTCCTCAAGTTTTACTTTCTTCTCCTGATGCACAGTAAGTATTTGATAAATGTCTAGGATTGAGTTAATATCCCATCTGGCAAAGTGAGAGTCTGAGGCCTGCCTGGGTTATATGAGTCACTCTTCATTCACTAAAACACATGTGCTTCCTAGGTAAGTCCATTTATGTTACTACTTAGATGACAACATTTTTATGTAAGGCAATAGGAGAAAGGATTAAGAGTTCTATTTGAGGTCATTGCTATGGGGCTAACTTGAACTGTGCCCACATGCTTCAATTAGAGAGAGTCATTTAATTTGGGGTAACTAAGTTTCTTTTTAAAATGTAATTGTTTTAACCAGCAGAAATAGATTAAAACATACTCATTACTTTAATCAAAGTCCAAGTAAGAACGATTTTTTTCTTATTTTTGGTATCTCAATGCTTTAAATAAAGGGGATTTTGCATTAGGAAAGGCAGTTAACATGAAAGGCATAACTGGGAAAGATGCTATGAAACCAGCTGATCTATTCATCTCCACAGCGATCTCTTTCAAAAGTGCTTATCTCTGCCGCTATTATTACAATCGCAGAACATGACAGCACGCTGCCGATCAGAGATAAAACCCAAAGCTTCAGAGGCAGCTGGAAATAACACAGCTTATAGTGTCATGGTCTCTATCCACTTTCCCCTCACCTCAGCCAGCCAGCTCTAGAAAACATTGTGAGCAAGAGAAAATGACGTTTGCTTTTGGTTTCTGTTTCTATTCTTTCTGTACTCGGCCTCATTGCTCCCTTTGAGCACTAGCTCCCTTCTTCCCGTGATGCTAGATTCTCTTTGCTCTTCTCCATCAAAATCCACATCCCTCCCGTTACACATTCTTTAATACCAGCATTATAAGTATCAGAGGTGGTATTTTGCATGCTACGTGCTTTGTTCCATGTTTGTACTTGGATATCTTCCGTTTGCCCTTCTTGCCTTCTCCCTAACTTTCATCTTTGCTCTCTGTCTAGGTCTCCCTTGCCTATTGGTTTCCAGTTGGGCTAGACCAGGGGGGTGGGGGGCATCAGCATAAGATTAGAGAGTAGGAGAAAGGAGAGGATGGGTATTTGATCCCCTGCTGCCTGCTGGACTACCAGTCGGCAATAGTAAAATCACTGTACTGAAGGCCACAGCTCCTATCCAGCAGTCCTCTCTTGCCCACTTCTAATAGCTGCTTCCCTGTCCCAGACAGAGCCTACAGACTCAAGAGTGGTGTGGTTTCACACTGTTGCTAGTTCTGTGGTGGTCAACACTTGGATTATCTTTAATCCCTTCTGCACCTTTGTTAATAACTTCTTCATTAAGCTAGCTTTGAGTACCCCTTGAAGAATGCCGCAGCCTTCCTGCCACATTGCTGACTCATACACTGTACCCCTTTTAATCTGCTCCAAACTTGGATGGGGAGAGAAGTCCTGTTTGTAGGGCTCTTTTGGATACCAGATGTTTGTGTCCTCCTTTTTACAGCTCCCTGCTCAAATATCACCTCTTCTGAAGGGACTTTCCTGACCACCCTCAGCAGCCCTTATCGGATCACCTTGCAGTGATTTCTTTATAGTGTTTATTATCAGCTTTCATCTGTTGTCTTCCCCATCAAAGTACAGACCACGTGAGGGCAGGTGTTGCGTCTGCTTGATGTTCGCAGCAGTTCATCTTCGGTGTTCAGGACAGCACCCAGAATATAGTGAGCACGTAATTAAGAACTTCTGTTGCTTCCTCTTTCCCCAAATAGTGTGTACTCCTTTGTAAATTGCTCTTTTTAAGAGGAAGTCCACTTAGGCAATGGTTGCTGAAATTCATAACCCGGACTGGGGCTGCACCACGCTCAGTGGCTCCTGGCTGTTCTGGATAAAGGCAGTGTTCTAGAACCCCATCTCCGTATACATGACTCCTACATGCACAAATAAGGCCAGACCTTGGTGCTGCCACTTCCTATAAATGCTAAAACCTTAGTGTCCACAATCCTAATGAAAATCGGTTTTCCATTAATTCACCTTAAGATGGACTCTTCAAAATGACTGTGAGTATAAAATGAGGGGAAATTCAAATGCATTTCAGAGAGAGGATGGGAAATGGCAGTGTGTCACACATAGCCACATTTGCTGTGATTGGCTCACTCTCCCCCCTCCAGATGTGCTTCTATTTTCAGCCATTATGTCACCAGAGCTGCCCATTCTGCTTCATTCTCTCCATCTC